>NC_051312.1:55398614-56648614 GCF_015220235.1 Choloepus didactylus
AACACACATTACCCTCTCCAGCCACACTTCGCTTCTGTTTAATGAACTCACCAAATTTTCTCATACTCTAGTTTTTGTTTTTAGTTTGTTTGTTCATTTTCATATGTTAATCCCTCTTCTTAGAACACTCTGCTGATTTCCTTGTTCACCTGCCTAGCTCTGATTTCTCTTCAGTCTTAGCTTTAACATCACTTTCTCTGGAAAGACTACCTGCACCTCCCAAATCTAGGTTATATGGCTCTACTATTGCTCCCATAGCACATTGCACTGCCTCCAATAAGGCACTTATTTTATTCTTCTGTAATTGTCTATTCCATTGTCTAACTTTCACGAATGTAGGAACTTTTTCTCACCTATTTAGCATTGTATCAATGGGAGTGACACATAATAGATGTTCAATAATACTATTTTGTAAAATGAGTTAGATGAAAAAAGACTATAAAAATGAAAAAATAAATTAAACATTCACTATATGTAAAAAAGCCAAAAACTTTAAATACACAATGCCATTAAATCCGCAAAACAAATATTTGGGAATATTTTACCTCCATTTTTACACATGCAGAAATTGCGCTTAGTGAGAATTCAGTAAGCTTTCCAAATTATTTTGTAATGTGGCGATAGAGGCATAACCATTATATTATGTTGATAATTTTCTTTTTCTCCTTCACCATTGATGACTCCCTCTAACTCCTATGGCTTCTTTTCTTCCTCTGACATCTTCTTAGATTTAATATTTGGCCCTCTTGTTCTCTCTCTCTCTCTCCACTTCCTCTAATCAACTTGTGCCCCAGCTCAAACATCACATTACTTTGATCCCTAGTCTTCTTGATTACTAGCCCTGCAAATTCAACCTCATCCTTTAAATTTTAATTTATATTTGTCACATAATCTTGGGCAGCATTTTACAAAGCAAAATTTGATTTGCATATCATGTAGAAGTTTAAAAAACTTGAAGGGGCAGCTTGTCTTTATTCGTAAACCTCAGAGACTGATAGTCAAATATTAAGAATTAATCTTGAACAACCATAAAAATTAACCATAAAATTTAGAGATAAAACACAGAGCAAATAAATGAAAGCAACATGGAATAAAGAGAGGCAGGCAGATTCTATTGGTGATTATGCACATTGAGAAGGGTAGTCATCTGGAATAAACTCCCCCATTTTTGCTGCTTTTAAAATGAAGACAGGGACAGTGCACACACACATATTCAAGAAGGAGCTGGTGAGAAATGAGTAGTCTTTCTGGCTTGTAACCAGAACACTGAATCAGAGCAATCATGGTTGTTAGAGAGAGGGGGTTAGATCTCAGAAACAGAGAAAGAGCCAGAATCTCCAAATTCTATCTGTATGTAACTCTAGATTATGGTGGGATAATGTATGCATGCAGGTGATATTTGAAGAGACATAAATACAATTGGGAGCAAGTTCTATGACTACACAAGAGAAAAGCATTCCAGACAAATGAAATTGGTCAGAGAGAAGAGTGAGTTTTGCCTATGTTGAGTTTGAGAAAGGCCAGGGTGGATGTTTCACAGTAGAAGAGAGAAAGAATGGTACAAAATAAGGTAGGAAGTTGGGGATCAAATAATTCCATGTAAAGGGAAGCTTTTTGATGATTTTGAGCAGGTTTAGAACATTTATTGATTTATAAGTTATCCATCTGGCTGAAGTTTAGAATAAATAATACAGAAGGTCAAGATTGGAAGCAGAAAGAGTTTTAGGAGACTTACAGGGCTCCAGGCTCCAGGTATGGTTTTGTTTCTGGTAACTATGAGGAAATCAGTGATAATTGGTTGGAATCAGGATACATTTTTAAAATTTAAGTTACCACCACAATTTGAAAATATGATTCAGTAAATAACTTCAGTAGAGAGACAACTCTGATAATGCTCTGCTGTTTTACCTAAATTTTTTTGCAGACTAAAATGCAGTCAAATACAAAATCAGCTCTTTATTTAGCATTGATTGATTTCGAAGTGCCACATTGAGAAGTGTTGAATAAATGTTGATTTATAAACAACATTCTTATAGTAAAATCATCCAGGCTACTGGATCAAACTGTTAAGAATATAAATTCCTGCTTAGTTCGATAGTTCTATAATTTGGGGCAATTTAAACAACCTTTCTTTATCTCAATCCATGCATGTATAAAATGGAGATACCATTATACACCTTAGTCATTTTCTTAAGCATTAGTTGGGACCATATATGTGAATCACTCACTACAGTCTATGGCACTTTGTAGAATCACAAATAATAGTAGTTTATTTCCCCCAATCCTTTAAATGATTGTTTTAGTAATGGTATACCATTAGAAATTTCAGAAAGTATTCATGATGTGAGTAATTTCCAAAGCTTTCATGAAAAATTGCTTTAATGGAAGACGGTGGTCTTAATGGTGTGCTTAGTGGTCAAATTATGTATCAAGCAATTTACAGAACACTGGAAAACAAAGGGGCTATGACTTGGAGATGAAAAAGAAGAAAAAAAACTTAATTTCTTTTCCTTTTTAAAATTTTTTTAAAGAAAAATGACCCAAAATGTGAAAGCTTCAGGCTAAACAAACTGGATCCACCCCATATATCATGAAAAAGCAATTCTAACAAGGCTGCATAGTCAAGAAACTTATTGTTGTTTTGAGTCTTTCAAGAATTTTTATAAAATTTGGCTAGACTTAGATGGTCTTATATTACCAGAAGGATCTGTGATATGGCTTAAGGAAAAACAGAGTTATAATGACCTGAAGTGATAGGTACCCAGAGAGAAGGATGAAGTGATATTTGGGAAACTAATAACCAGGTTGTATTAATCTTTGTATCTCCCAGGCGTACATTAGTAAAGTACTTCTGTGGGTAGTTAATGATTTAAATTGTATCTAATAACTAATTTTCTTTCATTCTCTTTGTTTTATACTCTTATTCCATATGGTAGATTGGAATAAAATTATAAGGTAAAAGGTTATAAAAAACTCCACAATTATAATGGGACAGAGCCTTGAGAGCTGGAAAAAAAAAGTAATTTAAGTTAACTGATTATTACTCTCTTTAACAAGCTAAAAACAAAAGCTAAAGAATCTTTGCATTTGCATTAACACAGGAGTAAAGAGCCCTGGAGATCAGCCAGTGGGCAAAGGTCATATATAAGTTTAGAACATTTAGAATAAATTATACTTTCTTATTGTCATCATACTTAACCCCTGACTACAAAGTCTTAGGTAGTCTTTACAGAATATAAATAAATAGTTTTTAGCCATGAGGTTAATTCTTTTACAGGTGTAAATAATAAAGGCAAAATACAAAAATATTAAGGTAACACAATGATAATGGTAGAAAAGCCCACTTTGCACATCCTTACACATACTGTAAGCTCTTACTAGCAGAGGAGACATTTAAGTCAATTAAAACATAAATTTGAACATAAGGAAGGCTTTGTATCATTACTCCATGACATAATTTAATATAGTTCCTAGGCAAATCCTATAATCCCATAATAGAATTAAAATAATTTCAGCAGTACTTATTTCTCTGACTTGTAGCACATAATTATCTTAAAGATGTAGAAGAAATTTATACAACTTTAGCTCTTGTTTCTTGTTACTTTGGATTCACTATTTATAAGCCTTATGATCATTAACTATTTAATTTTCAGATTCTGTTCCCAAATCTGTAAATGGATAAAATAGTAATACCTCATAAAGTCATTGTAATGATTAAATATGATAATAAATGCAAAACTTTCAAAATAGTGCATGACACCTAATTAGTACTTAATTCATGTGTTATAATCATCTTACTTATTTTGTATTTACGTAAAATGACATTTGTCGTGATGAGCAAAAGATACCATGAAATTTTCAATTCTTTCCACAGAAGGCAGATTGATTTATTGGAAAAAATATTAGTATGACTTGAAAATCAAAACAAATAAACAAAATAGCCTGAGAAGCAGAATTACTTTTTATTGGCTGTATGATCTGCTCTTCCTTATTAGGTGATAATTCCTAAGCTATGTCCCTACTTCATTAAATTGCTCTGAGGGTCACATTGGAGAACCCATTAAGGGCTGATGCAAGCTGGTGAATACTTTTTAATGTGCTTGTATTACTCAGAGTTCTCTAGGGAAACAGAACTCACAGTGTTGTAAAACCGGCAAAGAGGCTTATTTAGCTTTAAAAAATTTTACATACATCTCAGAGGGGCACAGAAGGGATTTACAATTACAAATTTTCTAAAGTATGCTGGAGGAAGAAGGAAGGGGTACACCTCTCTCTCTTTTTGCCCCAGAGAAAATTCATTTATATATATTTTTTTTTCATTTTTGGTTTATTTTTACCTTTACACCAATCAAATTTCACATTCATAGAAGACGTTTCTATAATTATAATATGTGTGCCCACATGCATGCCAATTGTATCTTGCAAAATTTTTTCATAGCAAAGGCTTCTTAGACCAGAAAAGTTCTGACAAATGATCACTTTGCTTTCTCACAGCATCCCAAGTCACAAGGTGCTTATGTTACTTGGTAACTGACAAGATTCGAACACAATTTTCATACAAATACATTATCTGTGGTTTACTGAAACCATTACTAGAGACATAATTTCATAATATTTCCTTGTCTTTTTATGTTCTGTATTCTTTGAAACTTTAGAACTCTGTCAGTAATAATTGCTGTTTACCAAAGTCACAGGAAATAGTGAGTTTGGACTCACTCAGGTACTTGCAATTTGGAATAGATGGAACAAAGCCAACAACTGTTCACAGGAATAGAATGAATCAAGCCCTATACTGGGCTGATGAAACACTACAAGAATTTCAATCATTTGGGTTTGCTTCTGTGACAACTGAATAAAATACATTTACCTGTTGATGACATATTTATGACATGAAATTTATGCATAATCTATCACTTCCAAGCATTATTAAAATTTGGTGTTATATTTTCTAAGAAGCAGTTGCTTGAAAATTTCAACTTTTTTTGTTTAATATAGGTAATAAATTCTCAAGATGGAAGTTAAGCCCTTCCATCTGCTTCTTCAGATGTGTTTTCTAGGTAGCTGAACCCATGTGGAAGAGCGGACTACATTAATGGCTCCCAGGGCTCTGGCTTCTATTGGGTTTGACCGAAAGAGAGTAACATAAGTAATGTAGTAGGGGGCAGTCTGGCCATGGCCTTCCACCTTTCCCTGGGACCCATAAATACATCCTGTGCTCAGATCAGAGGTGTCAGCTTGGTGGATTAAAACACAATCCCCTAGTAGATAAGAGGACTGCAAAGAACACATTCCTATTGTCCTAAGCATATGTAAATACTTACTATAGACCCTCTAACTCAGAGGGCAGGCTTTATGATAGCTGGCTCACACCCCGGTGGTATATCTGTTCCTGGCAGGGAGGGAGCATGATTTATCCATTATGGCCCATAGAAAACAAAAGACTGGCAGTGCACTTTCTACATCTCCAGATTGAGACTTGCAGGCTATGGGGAACTGATGCTTCCCAGTGAAGCTGACCTTGCTCTGTCTCTTCTCTGTGAATACAATGTCTTTCCATCAGAGTCCGGATGAGTCATGCTTTTGCTGTGGACCCTGACACCTGGGTTGGATTGGGTTGACATCTCTTTAGGTGACTCTCTCTCTCTCTGACCAAGAGATAAGAGGGAGAGAAAGCAACTAGGTCAATTTATTTATTCACACAGCTTCCTCCCCTGTTGGGTCACCTGGGAAAGCTGCATCTCTGTGGTCAAAGACCACCTGTCTCTACACATCTGAGTCTCAGTGGAGGGTCCGTAACTGCTTCTTACCTCACCAACAGAGAGAGAAGCGGCACCCATGCTTATTCTGGCCCTGAGGTACTGACTGTTCCTGTGGTTTGTGTTCACTCTATCCACACCTCTAGAAATAGCTCCTTTATTATAAACTCACTCTAACTTACCAAATTTGGGTGTGCCATCTGTTTTCTGCCATGACTGTGACTGATACAATTTCCATTTTTGTTTTTTGTGTTTTTTTTAAACCAAAAACAGAGTTCAGTTCTTTGTACTCTGCCAGATACTGCTCCACTTCCTATGTATCCTACCCTTATATAAAGCACTTACACAGGTCAAAATCTGAATTCTGGGAGTTATCCTAGACTCCATCTTTTCTCTTGTCTCTTACACCAAATACCTAAGTATGAGTGGTTAATAGAATATGCCTTTTTCAAATGTGGTTCCTAACCTTGAAATGTCCTTTTCCTCTTTTTTCTGGAAAACATTTATTTTTCTTTCAAATCCCAGATGAGATAAAATCTCTTCTAGTGATCTGTACTGAAACTACCCTCCCAACCCAGGTTCAAATAATCACTTCTTCCTGCTTTAGAACCATAGTCTTTTTTTTTATTTTATTCTTATCATACTGTGCTATATTTTATTAATTTGCATATCAGGTTTCCCAAGCCAGACAGACAGTTTCTTGAAAGCAGAACCAGGTCTTAATTCATTTTTCTATCCCAGAAGTTTAGTACCGGGAATTAATAAAGAGTAAGTAATCAATAAATATTTGCTAAACCATATTAGAGTAAAATTAATACCTGGTTTCTTGTTTTCTTGCCATATCTTATGCTGTCAGGGTGCACAGGCTCATTTCCCTGGGTTTACCCCTGGCTGGCTGGATTTAGGACAGGAAGGCAGTTATTAGGAAGTTAAGTCCAGACAGAAACCCAGGGATCAATGATTCCCCATACTCTCCAAATGGACAAAATCTGTATAGTCCTGCCATCATCCTGATTCAGTGTGGCCTTAATGTAACACACTTTATTAATATCATAAATTTTTCTAATTTTAATCAGTACTCCATTTGTTCCAGTTAATGTAAACATGTTGATTATGCTTCTTTACAATTCCTGAGCAATAGGATTGCCTACAAATATTTAAAAGCATCTCTTATCTTCTCAAGGACATCATTGATTTATGATTCCCCTTTTCCACCAGTTAACACTCAGAACTGGATATTTTAATACTGACCTGTAAAATTAACTTGTTTGTTTTGTATTTAAGTAGCTTAAATTGAAAGTGACAAAGGAAATGACTTCCTATAAATTTCCTACTTTAGGACCTTGACCTGGATATAAGTACAGTAGAAACAGAAAGAAATTATATCCAACATATGAACACATTTATAATAAAATATTGTGACATCAGAAACTAAGGCTGTTTCTCCAAACCATATTTTTCCTTTTGTTATATGATGAAAGATTTTTTTTTTCTGACCATAGACAAATAAGTAGTATCCAAATTTATGATTATATTTTTTTGGATTTTTTTTTAATTTTCACACTAAAATTAGACACCCATACCCTTTTCCTAATTAAGACAAATCAAGTTGAGGATGCTTATTCAATACTTATCTGGGTGTGGGGGGGTGGTAAGTAATTTCTAGAATCTATGTTTGCCATTATATAACAATTTAACTTTATACATTGAAGTACATTTCGATAAATCTGTTTTTCTTTTCTACTAACTTTGCACTCTCTTATTTTGAAAAACTAGGTAAATTTTGCCATAAACACTGATGGTTACACTCTCCTTCCCCATGTCATCTTTCCCATTCTTCTCATCATGTTAACGTTCTATCAATACAGAGTTGGGAGAAATATTCATTTAATATTGGAGATTTTTTTTTTTCAGTAATGACCCTTGGTCTTCAAAACACAGCTGTCTCTTCTATTCTCCAGAAAAGAAACTAAAAAAAAAAAATCTATTGACAATCTCAGACACATCAATATAATCACAGCACATATTTCAAAATACGAAGAAAACGTACTTCTCTTCATTTTATGAGAAATGCTGCAGATGTATAACTAAAACAGAAGCATCAGATATATTTTTTCCAGTATTTATTTTTGGCAGCCATATGAAACAGTTGTGCAAAATCAGGGAAACAATTATTTCAAAAATGTATTGACTAATGGATGTGAAAATTAGAGTCACTGGCATACTGGTATTCTTTGGTGGAATTCAGCAGCTCTTTGTATTTTACCATAAAGTTTATCACATTTGCCCTCAATCTGAGAGAAATATCAAACTAAATCCATAAAGGTAAGTCAATATTACATTATCAGTGACAAAACACCAAGCGTAAATTGCATGCAGAGAGGGCAGAGCAAGATGGTGGAGTAGTGAGGTGTGCAATTCAGTCACTTCTCTACGACAGCTGCTGAATATCCAGGAACTGTAGGGAACAGCGGTTTTGGGGACTTCTGTGACTGAACAAGTATTGTACACCAGTCTGCAACTGATGGAATGTCTGAGATTTCAGTGAAGAACTGTAAGTTTCCCTGGCATGGCAGACTGTCTTGGATCAGGTTCCCCAAGGGAAAAAGAGACAATCTGTGCTGGGAGCAAGGAAGTGGGGCTCGCCCAGGTCCCAACTGCAGAATTAATTAACAAATTCAGACTGCCAAATAAAAGCTCCAAGCACAGATAAACCAAAAGCAGGCACAAAAGGAACTGGGAGAATTCGGACAGGCAGAGAGGAGTAGGGGCTAACAAGAACAACACAAAAAACAGAGGCTTTTTGAGTTTAAGGTGTTCAGAACAGTGGAAAAGGACTGGACTCTAAGAAAAAAGGGTGCATAGAAATGGGCACCAACTCCAGCTGTTGCTTCCTAACTTGGGGAACTGGGGTCCAGTTTTGAAGAGGCTTTTTTTTTTTTTTTTCCTTTTTTCTTCTCTTTCTTTCGGACTTTTTTTTTTTTTTTAAACTTTTCAATAGCCCATCAGATCTGCCATGCTTCAGCTCTACCTTGGGCAGGGGCAGAATTAAAATTGTCTGAGAGAAACTAGTCAGGTGAAAGAGATAATACCGTAAAGGGCATGTCTTTAAATAGTCTATACTGGGACTGACAAAGCTTGGGGCCTGGGAAAGGCCTTGAAAAGGGATTTCTTTTCTTTTCTTTTCTTTTTTTTTTTTTCTATTCCAAGTAGCTGATTACAGAAAGACTCATATATTTGCAATTAGCAGTGGACCCAGGCAAGGACTAAGATAGGTCAGAGAGACAAAGCAATAAGACCACTGGGGGAAATAATCCCCTAAAGGACATTATGTTCCAAAGAAAGCAGGGACAGGGCCCACTTCAAATGGTGGCCCTTATTCAGAGAATTCAGACCCCAAGGGCTGGATAACAGAAACAACTTGATTCAGCCATGCTGCTGGCAGGGACAGGATCCACTGAGAATTAAAGGCACTGCCCCTCTTTACACAGGTGGGGAGCTGCAGGCTGACAAGTGTCACCAGCTGGATAGGATAGGAAAAGCACAGTGTCTAGAGGATTCACAGGAAAGTCTAAAAACCTTTAGGGTCTCATTCTCAGGGAAACTTCATACAGACTATATTTTCCTCCTGAGACCTAGGCCTGTCTGGAAAGGAAAAATATGATTGGGGTTGATCATATCTGGGGAGGCCCTCTCACAAAAAGGTGACATAGACACAGGGCAAGAACCAGAAAAACAAGAAGTGAAAAATTCTGATCAACTAAACAGAAGCTATGTTAGAAGTCTAGAAAAAGTTGAACTGAACAACAAAGAACAGACAGAGAACAAAACAAACCAACAAGAAAACTGAAGGTAAAAGAATAAAAATAAGCTCCAGAAAAAAACTAATCCAGAAAAATTTTGATGCCAAGACAGCTAAAAATAAGAAGTCATACTAGAAAACACAAAAATATGGACCAGCCATGTGAACAAACTAACAATTCAACTGAGATACAGGAATTGAAAAAATTGATTAAAGTTGTTCAAACAAATCTTCTAAATCAAATCAATGAGCTGAACGAAAATGTGGCAAAAGAGATGAAGGATATAAAGAAGACACTGGATGATCATAAAGAAGAATTCATAAGCTTGAAAAAACAAATGGAAGTACTTATGGGAATGAAAGGCACAATAGAAGAGATGAAAAACACAATGGAGGCATACAATAGATTTGAAGAGACAGAAGAAAGGATCTGTCAACTGGAAGACAGGACATATGAAATCATGCACACAAAAGAACAGATAAGTAAACAAATGGAAAAATATGAGCAAGGTCATGGGGAACTGAATAAAAACATGAAGTGCATGAATATACATGTTATGGGTGTCCCAGAAGGGAAAGAGAAGCGAAAAGAGGCAGAAAGAATAATAGAAGAAATAAACATGAAAATGTCCCAACTCTTATGAAAGACAGAAAATTACAGATTCAAGAAGCACAGCATAACCCAAACACATTAGATCCCAATAGACTTACTCCAAGACACTTATTGATTAGATTGTCCAATGTCAAAGACAAAGAAAGGATTCTGAAAGCAGCAAGGGAAAAGTGATCTATTACATAGAAGGGAAGCATGATAAGACTATGTATGGATTTCTCTGCAGAAACCATGGAGGTGAGAAGGCAGTGGTATTATATATTTAAGATACTAAAAGTGAAGAACTGCCAACCAAAAATTATTTATCCGGTAAAACTGTCTTTCAAAAAGGAGGGAGAGATTAAAATATTTTCAGGCAAACAGACACTGAGAGAGTTTGTGAATAAGAGACCTGTGCTACAAGATATACTAAAGGGATTGCTACAGACTGATAGGGAAAGGCAGGAGAGAAAGGTGGGAGAAGAGTATAGAAATGAAGACTATCAGGAAGGGTAAAAGGAGACAGAGAGTAAAAAATAAGATACAACATATAAAATCCAAACGACAAAATGGTAGAAGAAATACTGCCCTTACAACAATAACACCAAATGTTAATGGATTAAACTCCCCAATAAAAAGACATTGACAGGAAGAATGGATTAAAAAATGGGACCCATCTATATGCTGTCTGTAAGAAATTCACTTTAGACACAAGGACAAAAATAGGTTGAAAGTGAATGGTTGGAAAAAGATATTTCATGCAAACAACAACCAGGAAAAAAACAGGAGTAGCTATACTAATACCAGACAAATTAGACTTCAAATGAAAATTAAATAAAACAGACAAGAAAGATACTATATATTAATTAAAGGGACAATCCATCAAGAAGACATAACAATCAAAAATATTTATGCACCATGCCAGAGTGCCCCATAATACATGAGGCAAATACTGACAACACTGAATGAAGCAGTATATATGTCTACAATAATAGTTGGAGACTTCAATACACCAATCTCATCAATGGTTAAAAATTAGACAGAGGATCCATAAGGAGACAGAGATGTTGCATTTCATGATAAATGATGCAACATGATGATTCATGATAATGACTTGACTTGACTGGACTGGCATTAATAGAACACCACACCCCACAACAGCAGGATACACATTTTTCTCAAGTTCTCATGTAAAATTGTCTAGGATAGACCACATGTTGGGTCAAAAAGCAAGTCTCAGCAAATGTAAAAATATTGATATTATATAAAACACTTTATTGGAACATAATGGAATGAAGTTGGAAATCAATAACATGCAGAAGATCAGAAAATTCACAAATATATGGAGGCTAAAAAACACACTTAAACAACCAGTGAGCAAAGGAAGAAATTACAAGAGAAATTAGTAAATACCTCGAGGCAAATGAAAATTGCAACACAACATATCAAAACTTATGGGATGCAGCAAAGACAGTGCTGAGGGAAATTTATTGTCCTAAATTCCTATATTAAAAGAGAAGAAAGAGAAAAAATTGAGGAATTAATTGTTCATCTGGAGGAACTAGAGAAAGAACAGAAAAATAACCCCAAAGCAAACAGAATCAAAGAAATAACAAAGATTAGAACAGAAATAAATGAAATTGAGAACAGGAAAACAATAGAGACTCAGCAAAACCAGAAATTGGTTCTTTGAGAAAAATCAATGAAATCAATGGACGCTTTGCTAGGCTAACAGAAAAACAGAAACAACAACAAAAAAGCGAGTGATGCAAATAA
This sequence comes from Choloepus didactylus, assembly GCF_015220235.1. Taxonomy (NCBI): domain Eukaryota; kingdom Metazoa; phylum Chordata; class Mammalia; order Pilosa; family Megalonychidae; genus Choloepus; species Choloepus didactylus. Next base: position 55,410,541 of record NC_051312.1, read on the forward strand.
ATACAAACAGAAATGGGAAAGGTGTCATAACTACTGACCTCACAGAAATAAGGGAGATAGTGAAAGGATACTATGAGCAGCTCTATGTTAATAAACTAGATGACTTAGATGAAATAGACAACTTCCTAGAAAAGCACAAACAACCAACATTGACTCAAGAAGAAATAGAAGACCTCAACAAATCAATCACAAGTAAAAAGATTGAGTTAGTCATCAAAAACTCCCCAAAAACAAAACCCCATTACCATAGGGCTTCACATGTGAATTCTAACAAGCATTCAAAAAAGCATTAGTATGAATCCTGCTCAAACTCTTCAAAAAAAATTGAAGAGGAGGCAAAGCTATCTAACACCTTCTTTGAAGCCAAGATCACCCTAATACTAAAGTGAGACAAAGATACTACAAAAAAAAAAAAAAAAAGAAAGAAAGAAAAGAAAATTATAGACCAACCCCTTTAATGAATATAGATGCAAAAATCCTCAACAAAATACTCACAAATTGAATCCAACAGCACATTAAAGGAATTACACACCATGAACAGGTGACATTTATTCCAGGTATGCAAGACTGCTTTAACACAAGAAAATCAATTAATGCATTATACCACATCAATAAATCAAAGCAGAAGAACCACATGACACATCTTGATAATGCAGAAAAGGCATTTGACAAAATTTAACATCCTTTCTTGATGAAAACACTCAAAAAGATAGGAATAGAAGGGAACTTTCTCAGTATGATAAAGGTGATATATGAAAAACTCAGAGCTAACATCATACTCAATGAGGAAATACTGAAAACTTTCCAAGAGCAGGAATAAGACAAGGATGCCCACTGTCATCACCACTGTTATTCAACATTGTGTTGGAAGTTCTAGCAAGAGCAATTAAGCAAGAAAAATAAATATAAGGCATCCAAATTGAAGAGGAAGAAATAAAACTTTCACTGTTGGCAATAGCATGTTAGTATATGTTGAAAATCCAGAAAAATGTACAGCAAAGTAACTAGAGCTAATAAATTAATACAGCAAAGAGGTAAACTATCAACATATAAAATCAGTAGTGTTCTTATACACAAATAATAAGCAACAGGATAAGGAAATCTAGAAAAAAGAATCCCTTTACAATAGCAACCAAAGGAATCAAGTACTTGGGAATAAACTTAACCAAGGCTACAAAAGACCTATACTCATAAAACTACAAGAAACTGCTAAAAGAAATCAAATAGGACCTAAAAAAATGGAAGAACATATCATGTTCGTGGATTGGAAGATGAAATATAATTAAGATGTCAAACTACCTAAACAGATTTTAGGTTTAATGCAATACCAATTAAATTCCCATCAACTTATTTTGCAGAAATAGAAAAACCAATAATCAAATTTATTCAGAAGGGTAGGGTGCCCCAAATAGCCAAAAATATTTTGAGAAAGACAATTGAATTTGGACTACCTGACTTCAAATCATACTACAAAGCTACAGTGGTCATAACAGCATGGTACTGGCATAAAGATAGACATACAGATCAGTGGAATTGAATTGAGTGTTCAGAAATAAACTCTCTCATCTATGGACAATTGATCTTTGATAAGGCAGTCAAGCCAAAGCAACTGGGCCAGAGCAGACTCTTCAATAAATGGTGTTTGGATAACTGGATATCCACTTCCAAAAGAATGAAAGAGGACCCCTTCCTCACTTCTTATACAAAAATAAACTAGAAATGGATCAAAGATCTAAACATTAGCACTAAGATGATAAAACTGTTAGAAGAAAATGTAGGGTAATATCTTAAAGATCTTGTTATAGGAGGTGGTTTCCTAGACCTTACACCCAAAGCTTGATCAGTGAAAGAACTAGATAAATGGGATCTCTTCAGAGTTAAACACTTTTGTACATCAAAGGGCTTTGTCAGAAAATTTAAAAGGAGCCTATGCAATGGGGGACAATATTTGGAAACCACATATCAGATAAGGGTTTATAATATCCAGAATGTATCAAAAGATCCTACAACTCAACAACAGAAAGACAAAGAACCCAATTTAAAAAATGGGTGCAAGACATGGATAGACTCTTTTATGAAAAGGAAATATAAACAGCTCAAAAACATATGAAAAGATGCTCAACTTTCCAGGCTATTAGGGAACTGCAAATCAAAACCAAAATGAGATATCGTCTCGCATCTACTAGAATGGCTATTAAAAAAAAAGAAAAAAAAACAGAAAATTACAAGTGCTGGAGAGGATGCGGAGAAAGAGGCACACTTATTCACTGTTGGTGGGAATGTAGAATGGTGTAGCTACTCTGGAAGGCAGTGTGGTGGTTCTTCAGGATGCTAAGTATAGAACTGCCGTATGATCCAGTGATTCCATTACTAGGTATATAGTCAGAGGAACTGAAATCTAAGACACAAACTAATGTTTGTAAACCAATGTTTATTTTTAGTGGCATTATTCGTGTTTGCCAAGAAATGGAAACAGCCCAAATGTCCATCAATGGATGAATGGATAGACAAACTGTGGTATATACATAAGATGGAATATTACAGAGGTAGAAGAAAACAGAACAAAGTCGTGGAACATATAACTACGTGGATGAATCTTGAAGATGTTATGTTGAGTGAAATTAGCCAGAAACAAAAAGACAAATACTGTATGGTCTCACCAATATGAACTAACATTAATGAGCAAACTTTGAGAGTTAAACTGAGAACACAGGTTATCAGAAGACAGAAAGAGCATTGAGATCAGGCATTTGATGCTGAAGGAGTACAGAATGTTCAAAAAGATTGGTTGTATAGATCCAGAAATGGATAGCACAATACTGTGATGGTAGCACAATACCTTAAGTACACTGAACAAAGATGTCTGTGAGTAAAGTTGAAAGAGGAGAGCTAGGGGCATGTGTCATACTAGAAGGAAAGACAGATGATAAAGACTGGGATTGTATAACTTAGTGAAACCTAGAATGGTCAATTATGGTGACTAAATGTATAAATATAAAAATATTTTTACTTGAGGGAGAAAAAATGAATATCAACCTTGTAAGGATCTGAATAAGGGATTTTATTGGGGAAAAATATAATCAATGCACACTAGGGTTAGCAGTAACATTGTAATATTTTTTCCATTAAATGTAACAAAGGCAATATAACAAAGCTAAATGTCTACGAGAGAGGGATATAAGAGAGGGATATGGGATTCAGTGGTTATGCTGTTGTCTGACCTTATTGTTGTATTCTATTTTTACATTTTCTTTTATCTTTTTATTACTGTTTTTTTAAAAAAATTTGGAATAATGAATATGTTCAAGTGCTGATTGTGGTGATGAATGCACAACTATATGATGATACTGTGAACAACTGATTGTCTACTGTTGATGATTGTATGGTATATGAATGTATCTCTATAAAATTGCAGGGAAAAAATAAACAGAGGGTTACAAGCACTGGAGAAAACTTGGCAAAAGGGATATACCTATTCACAATCAGTGGGGAAGTAGAATGGTGTAACCTATCTGGAAGACAGTGTGGTGATTCCACCAGAAGCTGAGTAGGTGGGTGCCATAAGGTCTTGCAATCTCATTATTGGGTATATACTTGGAAGATCTAAGAGCAGGGACATGAATGGACATTTGCACACTGGTGTTTATTGCTGCAGTATCCACAATTTGCAATGGATGGAGGTGGCCTACGGGTACGTCAACTGATGAACAGAATGGTGAACTGTGCTGTATGCATACAATAGAATATTTAGCAGCTTCAAGAAGGAATTAAGTTGTAAGACATGCAATTAGGTGAATGGATCTTGAGGTATACCAGAAATGAAAATACAAACATTATAATACTTCACTAAAATGGACCAACTATAATGTGTAAACTCTGAGAATTTAATATTAGAGCACAGGTTATCAGGGGGACACTTAAAGGAAAGGTTCCTAGATTGTAAGCTCTTAGAGAAGTCACATCTGTTCCTGAATTCTAATGGCTGTCTCCAATTCGGAGATGCTGAGCTCTTTGTATATAACCTAGTTGGTCTCCGGAACTTTGGGTATCTGTGTGACACCTGAAACTCAGAGCTAGAGTTTGGCAGCTATTAATATCAGTATTACCTCATACAGCAACTGTTAAAAAAACTGAAAAAGAGTTCAGACTTCAATTAGAGATTTGAATGAAGCAGATCTGGTTAAGACTAAGGCAAATCAGGCCAAATGGTAAAAAACAATACTGACTATGTTTTAAGTCTTCAAATTCTGTGTGAGACCAAGGAAAGAGATGTTTATTTGGGATAGGATCTTCATTTCTGTAGCACATTAAATAATTTAACTTGTATGGTGAGTTTATTCAAGCACCATAATTACATGGAACTTTGACTAGGGAGTGAGATCTAGTAGGTTTGTACAGGTTAGCATGAAATCCTGATATATCCCAAAGTAATCTGGGCAGAGAATAAAACTGTATTTTCCAGGTCCCCTGGAGGAACTGGGGAAAATGCAGAAATATTAAACTTCCCACTTCTGTTATTACTGATAGTCTCACAAACATTAAGGATACCAATTTAGTAGGTTGTGCCCTTGATCTTGGGGCTTGCACTTACGATGCTTGTTACTGCAAAGGAGAGGCTAAGACTACTTATAACTGTGCCTAAGAGTCACCCCCAGGGAACCTCTTTGTTGCTCAAATGTGGCCTCTCTCTCTAAGCCCACTTGGCAGGTAAGCCCTCCCACCTATGTGGGACATGACTTCCAGGGTTGTTAATCTCCCTGGCAATGTGGGACATGATTTCTGGGGATGAACCTGGACCCAGCATCATGAGATTGAGAAAATTTTCTTGACTGAAAGGGGGAAGAGAAATGAAACAAAATAAAGTTTCAGTGGCTGAGAGGTTTCAAATGGAGTAAAGAGGTCACTCTGGAGGTATTCTTATGTGCTATATAGATATCCCTTTTTAGTTAGTGTATTGGAATAGCCAGAAGGAAATACCTGAAACTGTTGAACAGCAACCCAGTGGCCTTGATTCTTAAAGACAACTGTATATCTATGTAGCTTACATGGTATGACTGTGTGATTGTGAAAACCGTGTGGCTCATACTCCCTTTATCCAGTATATGGACAGATAAGTAGAAAAATTGGGACAAAAATTTAACAAAAATAGGGTGAGATGGAGGCAATGAAACATTTTAGGTGTTCTTTTTCACTTTTATTTTGATTTCTCTTTTTTTTTTTTTTTTTTTGAAGTAAGGGAAATTTTCAAAAATTGATTGTGGTAATGAAAACACAACTATATGATAGTACTGTGAACAACTGATTGTTCTTGATTTTATGGTATCTGAATATATCTCAGTAAAACAAATTTAAAAAAAAAAGAGTAAATTGAATTAAATATGTTGCCAATAGAAATTTTAATGGCAGAAATCAACAAATAAAATCCATCCAGGTTTTGGCCTTCATCATTAGTGTTCAATATCCAGATGGTCACTTTATTTGCTATCCCTTCAGTTTGAAATGCTTTAAAAAGAATTGCTTTACAAGGTCTTTCATTTTAGGTACAAAAGAAATGCAGATGGTTAGAGTACTGCTGTATTTTCCTTTTATGAACTGTACTTCTGCTATGAAAACATTCATCTTGGATTTTCCACCAAGGGTGGAATGGACAGCAGTCAAAACAGTTTGAACCAAGCTGATGTACTGATTAACCTAATATAATATATTCAGTGTTGTTCCAAAGGGCATTATCAAAAAAAATATGTATTCCTCCCTATCATCCCCCAAAAATTATAGCTCAGATGTTCTCAGGGGGGTCTTAAAAAGCTGCATTTTAGGGAGCTGTGCTTTAGGTTATTCCAGATCTGAATTTTGAGAAATACTTTCTTCAAAAGTTTGACAGTATATTAGCTCATTTTCAGCTCTATTAGTGCAAAAGTATTTTTTTAAGTAACTATCATTCTAGCATCAAAAAGGCAATGCTAGGCCAATATTATTGCCCTCATTTTTGTTTTCTCTTTTCAAGGACGTGCCCCTGTACATGGGATTTAGAATCTTGCCAACAATTGGGATAAAAGTTGAATTTATTTAATTAACAAAAATAATAAATGATTAAGCATCAAATTGAGTGACTGAAATTAATAAAATTTACTAACATCCCTGGCTCAGGCTGCCAATATAGAAATTGTTATTGTCTTTTTACCAACACATTTTCCTGGCCTTCATTTATAGGGGCCAACAGAATAACTAAAGCCTTTTTGACAATCTTAATACCCTGACACAGGAAAAGTGCTCATCCCTCAGTTTTAATTAATATTAAACACATCTATAATATCATACAACCCTGCAATATCATCCTTCATAGCTCAACACACAGATTATGAATAAGAACAGATTGGAACAATGGAGTTTCTTCCAAAAGGTAGAGTCAGGGAAAGGGCAGAAGTAGCAAGAAATTTATTTCTTTTTGACACTTAGGCATGCAGGAGAATATATCTTCTAGTTGCGCTGACCTCAAATTCAGACCCATTGTTAGAGAAAGGATTGTTTACATCTTGCCTAGGAATTAATTTAAATGGAAATTTCCACAGATAAATAAATATAAATCCCATTAAGTTGTACATTCAATGAGTCATTGTTATTGAAAAAAATAAACATCACAGAAAATTGGACTATGTACCTTGGCTGCACATCTAGGAAGAAGCAGGATATGCAAGAGGAATCTGAAGAAGAGGAAATCACTGAAGGAAGATATACAGATCTCTCACTTCCATTACTGATGACTTGTCACAAGAAAGTCCCAGACAAGGGCTCCAGGCAAGGATACATATTTTGACTGATGAAAATACTCAACTTTGTGACTCAGAGTAATTTGTAAATGTTTCAACATATAAAAAAGGCTATGATTAATTTGCAAATTGTGAAAAATGAGGCAGAAGAAGTCGTATCAGAAATAAGGGAAACAGCCTTTCAAATACCTCAATTCTCCTCTACATTCACTGAAAATATTCCTGGTACTTCCATATGCCTCCAAAAATGTGATGCCTTTTTTCATTCATTCATTCTTCCACTTAACAAATGTTTATTCAACTTTAAAGATATTAGTATAAAGTTTTCACAACAGTGGTGTTAGCATTACTGTTTGTCCATGTTCTCATGAATGACTTCTATGTAAGAAAGCCAGAATTCACAGGTTTTTAAAAATTCCCCTCTTGTTTCCCACAACTCCCTTCATTTCCCCCTCTTCCCCTTCCCTTTCACACCCGCAAATATAAACCCACATGCTTCTAATTTACACAATTTGTTGTCCAGAAAAGGGACCATGGAGGACCCAAGAGATGTTCCTTTTACAGTCCCCAGAATGACAGCTTTATAACTTACATCCGTCCCTTCCAGTGAGTCTGGAGAAAAATCAGAGATCCCTGCCAACAATTACCCACACCTCTCAACTTTCAAAAATAAACGAGACTAGGGGTTAGGCCAGTGGGGACCCGAGGCCCTATCACAAGGTCAAGGAGAAGGTGGAGGAGAATTTCACTTCTTGGGCCTTTTGGATAATGATGCACAGGGGACTGGAATCCCCACATCTCCAGAAGCACTTGAAAGTGAAGGGATATCAAATAAAATGAGCATCTGGACATTGAACACTGATGATGAAGACCAAAACCTGGATGGATTTTATTTGTTGATTTCTGTCATTAAAATTTCTATTGGCAACATATTTCATTCAATTTACTCTTGGTGTTTTGTCCCTGATGATGTAATATTGACTGACCTTTATGGGTTTAGTTTGGTATTTCTCCCAGAGTGCAGGAGAAATGTGATAAACTTGATGGTGAAATTCAAAGGGCTGCTGAATTCCACCGAATAATACCAGTATGCCTATTGCTCTAATTTTCTGATCCATTAGTCACATACATTTTGAAATAATTGTTTCCCCGATTTTGCACAACTATTTCATTTGGCTGCCAAAAATAATATCAGAAAAAACATGTCCTTGGCTTCTGTTTTAGTCTTTCATTTGTCGCATTTCATATAAAGCTAAGAGAAGTATGTTTTCTTTGTAATTTGAAATATGTGCTGTGATTATATTGATGTGTCTTAGATTGACAATAGATGGATTTTTTTTTTTTTTTTTTTAGTTTGTTTTCTGGAGAATAGAATAGACAGCTGTGTTTTGAAGAGCAAGGGTCATTATTGAAAAAAAAAAAATCCTCAATATTTACTGAACTTTTTTCCCAAGAAGCATGAGAAGCATGAAAAAAGGTGATATGGGGAAGGAGAGTGTAACCATAGGTGTTTGTGGCAAAATTTACCTAGCTTTCCAAACAAGAGAGCACTGAGTTAGCAGAAAAGGAAAACAGGTTTGTCAAAATTTCTTTCAACTTTTAAAGTAAAATTGTTGTATAATGGCAAACATAGATTCTAGAAATTACTTCCACCACTGCCAGGACCTTTGCCCAGGCCCAGCTATGGATGGTCTCTTTGTGTCCCTTCAAATGTCCATTATTATGACCTCTATTACTGAATGCATTATTGCTATAGATGTATTATCCATGTGCAGGTCCAGTTGCCTTTGCCCCCTAGCCTTGACAAAATTGCTGCAATTCCAGTTATCTTTGTGGGACATGTAGAAGACTATGAACCTCCCCAACAACTGGTACATAGTGCTATTCTCCCCAAGACAGACCAACCTGAAAGAGTTCTGTTTCCTAGAAAGCACAGTAAAGATACTTAGTACAATGGTCAGAGCTTCATGTGGTATGGATGGTTATCTAGACCACTCCAGCAAATGAGCCATGCATATTTTCATTGATTCATGATCTGTAGCTAATGACCTGACCATTTTGTCAGGCCACTGACAAGACTGGGACTGGAATATACAAGTGTCCCTATGATGATGAAGCATTTGGATAAAAATGGGCTCTTCTCCTAATAAGCTTTTATATTACTCCATAGATGCTCACAGAAAGGAGCCAACAATGACAAAGGGAAATATAACCAATGAGCAGTCTGCACTTATCAAATTAATGTGGAGGCTGATTTGGTCTCCACTCCAGAGGAAGCATATGTGCAATCAATTAATTCCTGAATCCACAAGAGGACAGTGCATGGAAATCCAGACCTCATCCTACACTAGGTCTACATGTACAGACTGCTACTGTCATCAGAAGATGCAAAAACAGCATGGAAAAGCTATTCTGCCTGGCTAAAATTACTGCCCAGAGAGAGATACCCTGAGCCAATAGGCCAAGGTATTCTTGGCAGATATATCATAGAGGGCCCCTCTCCCCATACAGAGGGTTCCACTGGAAACTCATTGAAGTTAACACTTTGCCCAGCTTTGGCATAGTCAGTCCCATACGTTCTATGACTTGGATTATACCACAAGGCCATATTTGTTATCTGTTCAGGTTCTCTGAGCACATTGCATCTGATAATGGCTCCAGATTTGAAGCCCAAGTTACACATCAATGGTCCCAATCATGGGACATCCAATGAACTATGCATATTTCTTATCACTCCCAAATTTCAGAGATGGTTAACAAGTGTTTTAATGGAAAATTAAAGGACAAGCTTAAGGGGCTAATAGGAGGAGATAAGGTAACCCTAATCAGGACTACAATTCTCAGGTGAGCAGGCTAGGTTACTAGCGCAGTAATTCCTTGAAAGGTTACTTTTCATTTGTATTGCATATTTCAGCAGCCTGTCTGCCCCCTTCCTCAATTGTACACCCTTCTTGTACAATTTTTTATACCCCAGCCTCCATAGGGGCTTTTTGTTCCTTTCCGTGTCTTCATACTCTCAAACTCAAATCAATGGAAGACCAAGATGTTTCTTAAACAGCAAGGAGTAGGAGAGAGTAACCTCTTTCTCCATTTGTCTCCCAGGTACAGATCTTGTTTCTTCAGTCCACAAAGACCTTGGAAATAATGACCATTAATTTAAGCTGTCTAGTTCAGCAATTTTCTTAAGTAGTCCTGCTGTTTTGCCCTGGGTAGATCCATTTTGGATATCAGTATATAAAATACAAACTTTTATTCAAATACAGGAGACTCCAGACAAAAGATTTGAGTTCGGCATCCTGAGTTGGTTCAAGGGCTCTATCCTTGTCCATGGTACAGGACAGATTGTTCACATCGCAATTGGTAGCAAAGAGTTCCCAGACTGGTAGGACATTAGCATCATTGGACCCAAGAACTTGGTTATGGGGAAGGGAGGGTGAGAAGATCTAAGCTGTCTTCTCTCTCTCCCATGGGTGGCCTGTATAACTCCTGCTTCACTGAATTCATTGGCTTGCCTGTTCCAGGAAGTTACCACTGCCTTGAATTTGATGAGCTGTTGGATATCTCACCCACTGTCCAATACCACAGATGATTGCTGTGCTGCTGTATACCACAAATGGAATTTTTTTAACCCCTGGACTTTCTGGTAGTTCCAGTACACCAACCTTATTAATCTTGACCTGAAGCATTTTGCCACAGCTGGACTTTGAGACTGCAGAAATGAAACATCTATCTAAATGTCAACTTGTGCCTGTCAAAGGTGAGGGCAACTGAAACTTTTGGAAAAGGGGTCATGATATATGCCAATGAGGCTATTTTAGCCGGAAGCTGGCAGCCTTCTCCACTACACCATTAACTGCCTTGTTATGTGATTTCTAATACCTTGTGTTTCACCTGAATTACTGAAACTGACAAAAAAAGACAGTTGATTATAAGGCTTAGACAGAATGCCTCTTGGATCACTAAAATAGACCCTAAGACCTGTAGAATATCTTTTCCTAGGTTGGTAGTAGTTGGAGCTTATCTTGGTTTGCCATACTGCTATGACACATATCACACAATCGGTTGGCTTACATGGGAATTTATTGGCTCATGGTTTTGAGGCTAGAAGTCCAAAATCAAGTTATCAGCAATGCTTGCTTTCTCTCCAAAATCTGTAACATTCTGTGCTGGTTGTCTTGTGGTTCTTTGGTTTGTATCCCTACTTCACATCACATGGCAGCATCTTTTTTTTCTCTTCTGGGTTTCTGCTGAATTCCAGCTTCTGTCACCTCCCTGTGGTTTTCTGTTAACTCTGACTTCTGATTTTTTTCTATTTATAAGGTCTCCAGTAATCTGGATTGAGACCAAACCTCATTCAGTTGGGCCACAGCTTAACTAAAAATAATATCTTCAAAAGATCCTATTTACAATGTGTTCACACCCATAGGAATGCAGGTTAAGGTTAAGTACAGGCCTAAATTGGGGTATATAATTGAATCTATCACAAGGCTCATGCTTGGGTCAGTTTTGATTGTGTCCCTGATCTGCTGTTTCTGCAGACAGATTAATTTATTATGGTCACACCCCCTCAATGCCTGGCTCATGTGAGTCCATTGTTGTGGAGCCTAGGCTTCTTGCTCAGGCCCTGAAGGATCAAGAAGTGGAGTTGGGGAGTCTGGATCTAAGCCCAAATCCCAAGCATGATTAAGGCAGGGGGTAGTGCTAGCACAGTCTGTCTCCTTTCACTATGACCCACAAATATAGACTGCCCAGGACCAGGTGAGTTAGCCTGGCCAGGTAATACACAATCCCCTGGTAGATAAAGGGACTGCTAGCACGTTCCTTCCCCTATTGTTCTGAACATATGTAAATATTCTCTGGAGATGAATTTATGGTGGGCATATTGCATGACATCTGGTTCATACCCAGGTGCTTCATCTGTCCCTGGTGGGGAGGGAGTGGGTCCAGCACTATGGCGCACAAACACAAAAGAGGGTGCTGTGGACCAACATCTGCCTGCATCAGGCAGGGTTTGAGACCCATCGGCTATGGGGAACTGATGGTCACCAGTGAAGATGACCTTGCTCTGTCTCTTCTTTGTGTGAGCAAATCATCTTTCCATCAGGGTCTTTATGAGTCATTCTTTTGCTGGTGACCCCAATACCTGTACTGGAGTGGGTCGACATCTCTTTAAGTATCTCTCCTTCTGTCCCACAGTGATCATTCAGATCTGACCATCAGCAATTACAAGACTTTGCCCGGTAATACTTATGGAGAGATGCTGCCCTTCTCACACCGGATGTGGTAGAGTCAGTGCACTGCAGTTTTAAGGGAGTTGCAGCCAAGGACTCAGGCCATCTGCAGGTCAGCCGTGCCCATACACATAGCTGTATTGGTAGCCAGGCACCTCTGTTCAGAGGCTTCCTTATGGTAGTGTTACCAAACAAGGAGTTTGCTGCATGATGAGCACAGAAGCCAACATTGATACCAAAATTTTGAGAAAAGAAAGCTTCATTACAAAGTCAACCAGCAAGGAGAGAGGAGGCAAGCTCAAGTCTGTCTCCCTGCCTGAGAATTAAGGGAATTTTATGAGATGGGAACAAAGGGATTCAGATTGTCATATTCTGATTGGTTGCTTATAGAATTACCCATATATGGTAGAAATATGCATGTGGACAGGATCTTCCTCATGGAAGAAACACTTGCATCTGATTTGCTTCCGATGTCTCCTCATCCTTATCTTCTTTTCCAAGGAGAGTGAGTTCTTAGTGTCTCAGGGATTATCTAATGGGCAAGAATTTGTGTTTCTGCACATGCTCTGGTTTATAACCTGTGGCCAGTTTGACTGCCTGTAAATTAAGCTTAGGAAAGAAAAGATTGCAAGAACAGAGGACATCCTCATAAAATAGTTTTTGGCTTGCCCATGGTTTCAGTAGACCTTGGCTTAGGCACATTTCTCCACCGTGACCATTCTTAGCCTTTCCTTCTTTCACACCTCTTGGCTCTCCAGGTCTTTAACCCCTAGATTAAAGATAGGAGTCTTTGTTTAGGGCTCTTGAACAGAGAGAAGATCTCTGCTGTCTGTTCTATGTATCATCTGACCCTCATTTGGTGCCGTTCTTTGGAAAAAAATGAAACACTTTGGAGCCAGCACCTCTTTTCATCTTTTGCTTGCACTGTCATGGTAAACGAATAAATGTTTGTAAACTTCACTTTGGCTTGTTGTTCTAAGTGATTACCTGGAGACCTGGCAGCTCAACAGTCAGTGAAAATATATATTTTTAAATCAGAAAAGCCAGTTTCTACTAAAGTACATATTATTACTCTTAAAAATATTGCTTTGAGACAGTTTGAATCCTTGTGCCCTCAAGACAAACTACTCAGAAATAGCTCTAGTGAGATGAAAATGTGAAGTTAGGAATACCTTATAGATCTCCCAGTCCTGAACTTGGCCCATTCCTAAAAGGAATAATTAGGACATTTCATTTGAATGTAAATCATTTCAACAAACCATGAGAAAGCATTTGTTACATGACAGATACTAGCTATTTCCTGTAAGGCATAAATGTATTTTTTACTTATAATATAGTTGTAAGAAAAACAAAGCACTTCAGAAAAACAGAGAGGGACAAGTTACTTTTGCTTTGAGCAGAATGATAGGGTTTCAGTGAAGGATGTAGCAGCTGAAGGATAAGGCTGGGTTTTTGAAGATATAAATAGCATTGAGGATAACATTCTGGATGATAATCAAGAGGTTCCTGGTATTATAAAATGCAATCATGTCTGAGAAGGACTTTGGTGCTGCTGAAATATTAATTTTTGACTAGGGATTATAGACGGTAAATCTGGAAAAGTAGACCAAGTCAAATTTGTGAAATGCTTTATTTGCGTTTTCAACTAGTTACGACTTACACTACAGATATTGTAGAGTCACTTACAGTTTTTAACGGAAGGAGCATGAGCAAAGATCTCTATGTTAGGGAGATTAATTTGACAGTTACCTATAAAAATGGCTAAAAAGTGAGAATAAAGTGAGGAAACATTCTGTAAATTATCTCTATAGTCTATCAGGGAAGTGAGTAGCCAATACCATAACTTTGGCAGTAAATGTGCAAAACAGAACACTGAGAAAATCTATAGGACATGGTGTGCAGGATGAAATGACAGAACGCGTTTGTCCATTGAATGAGAGAGATAAAGCGGGTAGCAATGTTGATTAATATTCTAGGTTTCAGAACACGGTTACATGGATTCTCAATTCTATTTGCCAGAGGTTGGGGAAACATTGAAGAATGCTGGCTTCGCAGACTGAATCTGAAATCAGAGCCTGAGCGTTAGGACTTGATGGGGTGGGCAGTCTGGCTCATTAGAGGCAAAGAAAGGATAAGAGAAACGGCAGAACAGAAGAACTCAGGTAGAAAATCACTGAAGCCAAATCTGACAGGAAGTCTGACGGATAAGTAAAAGTTCAGGAAAGATGAAAAAATAAAAGCAAATAAGAATCCAGGTAGAAATCATAACAATGGATGAATTAAAAAAAAACAAGTATGATGTACATGTTTCCCAAATTTTTGTTCCTGGAGAGGCCTGGTATATCAAACACAATAAGAACTGAATCCTCCCTGTTACATGGATTTATTAACCTGAGGTAAAAGCACATGATCAGATAGAAAAATAAATGTAGGCTTTTACATGGAGGAGGTAATAGTTTGATTGGTAGATGGTAGGAAACCCACTGAGTCATGTTTACCAGTGGGCAGGGTGTTGTGGGTTAAAAATATCACATATGAATAGGCAACTCTCTTTTGTGTCCTCCATCCATGTGGCTGAATGTTTTTAACAGATAATTCCTTGTACATGACTGGAAATATGGGCATCTTGTGGTCTGGCTCCCTCCTTTCTTTTTCTTCCGCCTTTGAAATAGCATCAGTAGGTTGATCCTTGGCATTTTCCAAGATGAGAGAAAACACCAAGCACTGATATTTTGCTATCTTTCTAGCACTCTTATTCCACCGTGGTGTGACTGAAATGGTAAATTAACCGTGTTGCTACCCTCCATGGAGCTTTTTATATGGCATCACTCCCTCTGTCTCCTGTTATTATTATTATCACTTAGCCAGTTGAAAACACTAAATTCCTCAGGCTCTTGCAAATTGTGACTAGCAGGAGGGCAGTAAGATTTTAATAGTTTTAAAATATTTGGGTATATTTTTAGGGCTATAAAGGAGGCCCTTAGAATTTTGGGAAAACTCAACTCTAGATTACTAAAAAACTCTCTGCTTAGATTTTCAGATCACATTTAAGTAACACTAAAATGGTATGCTTAACTTATTTGTAATTATTCCTTGTTGATATTTGCTTTTCTGAGAAAATCAAAGGAAAGGAAAGGCAGGAGTAAGGCATTTCTAATCAGCTGATGATATTTAGAGAAAAATAACTTTCATGCTGACTTCTCACTTTGCATTCTTGACCACTAACTTCTAGTGGATCCATAATGCTAACTGGAAAACAAACTGTATTTTCCTAGTTCACGGACTTTCTCAATCTCTTATATAATTATTCTATTGTTCTTTCTAGTTGTTTGTTTACCTTGCCATTTCATTAAGAATAACAAATGCAATCAGAAAAGAATTCCTCTAAGTTCCCACCACATCTCCCCAGTGGTTGTGTTTGTTCTCACATATTCTTCCTACTCTCCTGCTCTAGGCAGTGAATGGCCAGTGCTCTTGGAAAGACCAGTTCCTCCTCTCCACTCATGCCCTAGTCCCATTCCCTCTTGCCTACCAAGGAACTTGGCTATAGCATTTCTCTTCTCTGTCCTGCATCATTAAGTTATCCTTTCTCTTTGATATTTATTAGTAACATACAAGCTGTTATTTCTTCCATCATAGAAAATAAACCTCTTCATCCTCTACTTCCCCATTTTCTCCTTCTCTTTTTTACCCTCCTTTTCACAAGAGTTGTTTGTATTGTATATACCTTGATTGCAATTTTTCTGCTTCCATTCCATCCTGTACCCATTTTAATCAGGCTATTGTTCTACCTCATTGACAAAGTTGCCCGGGACCCCAACATGCTTGCCCTTAGTTAAAATTATGACTGCTCAGCCTACACTCTACTTGAACCATAACATGGAACCTGGTTCAATTAACCATTCCTTCCTATCATATCACTTCACAGTCACTCTCACATTATTTCTCTGTGAAATATTTAAAATTACAGAAATATAAGCATTTGAGCTGAGGACATTATTAGCATATATGTTAAAAGAAAAACAAAGCATTTCATGTTGAAGCCTCTGAGCTCAAAAACAGTGAACCTGAGGAAGGCAAATTTTGATTTGAACCTTGGGAGGCATTTATAGCTTTACATGATCAAGGCTGAACCTAATTATCTCATAAATAGCCAAGAATGAATATGGAAGCAGTGATGCTCTTCAGTCAAAATTAGAGTTATTGAAACTGATTAAACTGAAAAAACACAAATATACCCACGGGCTTGCTTTTCAAAAGTGCAAATTTATTTCAATTAGTGAGTTTTTCATTCTTTGTAAAATTTATTATATGTATATCAAAGCTGGTAACTTAGGCCAGTTAACTTTTTGCACGTAATTTTTCTGACAACTGAAAATTCTGATCTGAGTCTTAGGAGTATTCTAGTGATTGCTGCCTCTTAGCATTATGAATAAATTCCATCCCTTCCAGGTTGGACCACTTTTTGGGCTAAAAATCATATGTTTCTAATTGGTAGCATCACCTTGTTCTACTAAGATTTTGCTACCTTTAATAAAAAGTAATATTTTTCAAAATTACAGGTTACTTCACATTTATGTAAACTTAAGTTATTTTGGAGAAAAAGATGATTACCTTATTAATGTGCAAAGTATACAATGTGTTATCTGAAATATTTATAATTACATTTTGGTTGGTGCTCATGTCATCTAGAACAATATTGCTGGGAAAAGGAACAAAACAGAATAATGAAAGCCAAAAACCCTGTAGGTTTGCACACAGAAGTTCAAGGAAAAAAAAAAAAAAAAGTAGAAATAACAAAGAGAGAAAAGGGTTTTTTAAAGAAATAGATGAGAGAGGATCGCTGAAAAAGAATTCAATATCTTGAACAATTAATGCAAATGGCAGCCTGTAATTTCCATAGTCCGGTAGGTTAGAAATTGAAAGTGTAGTCTGCACTATATCTTTTGTGATTTGAAGGGATTCTTAACCAATTGGGGCCTCAGTTTCCTTCTCTCTAAAATGAAGTATGTCATTTGTGCTACGAAAATCTTAACTCAATTGATCTTACAAGATGGAAGAAATGTAAAAATGCTGTGAAAAAAAAATAATGTTAGATTCATAGAAGATTTCTACATTGAGACTGACTGGGTAAAAAGTATGGCAAAATAATTTTTCATGCTATTTTCTTACAGTTCCCTTCAAATGACCTGGGATCTCATCCTTTTTACATCAAAGAAAAATATAACTTGAAGGAAGAAAGTGTGAAGATCACTTATTCCACCTCTTTTGTTACCCAGATTGGAAAATTGGGGCCCAAGCATGTGAGTCCTTGCCCAGAGTTACACTACTAATTGATATCAAAACAAGGGCAAAGACCAGGACTTTTGCTTTTTAGACTTGATTTGTTACCATCCCACTAGTTACCTTCTTCCATCATTTCCTACTCAGAAACTACCTGCTGGGACAGCTCCCTATCCCATAAGGGCCATTATGACATTTTGACCACAAGAAAAACAACTCATTGACCCCAACTTCTTCCAGGAAATGGCCAGTCACAGTAACCCTCAGCTCTTGTGGTGGATTGAATTGTGCACTCCGAAATAGACTTGTTCTTAATCTTGACCCAAATTCCTGTGAGTATGAACCCATTGTAAATGCAATCCCTTAAAGATGTTATTTTCATTAAGATGGGTCCCAACTCAATGAGTTGGGTTCTTAATCTGGATTACTGGAGTCCTTTAGAAGCAGAAGCAATTCACACAGTCAGAGAGAAAGCCATGGGGAGGATCTGGAAGCAAATGTCAGCAGAAACCAGAGGAGAACATTGCCATGTGAGGCCACCAGGGCAGGGATGTAAGACAAGGAATGCCAATAACTGCCAGAAGCCAGCACCAGAATGTTACAGACTTCTGAGAGAGCAATGCCTTGCTGATGCACAATTTTGGACTTCTAGTCTCAAAATTATGAACCACTAAATTCCTTTGTTTAAGCCAGCCCATTGTGTGGTATGTATGATAGCAGTTTAGGGAAGCTAATATAACCCCTAATACTGAACTATTCTTTCTCTTTTGAAATGTCCCCACACTGCTCATTTTCCCTCTTTCAGCCAATCAAGGACTGTCTATGTTCTTGAAGACCAATTAGAAAGTCTTCCCTGCTTCCAAAATCCCACCTGAACAGAACACTTTTACCTTTAAGTTTTTGTTGTACCTTTATCTTTCCAAATAGTTTTTCTACCCTATGCCTCTCATCTTCTGGAACTCCAATTACATACATATTAAACTATTTGACATTGTACACCAATTTTACATGTTACCTTATGGCTTTTACACATGTATTTTCTCTTTGTGTTTTGATTTGAAAATTTTCCTTTGAACTTTTTTCATGTTCAGTGATCCTTTCCTTTGTCATCATTATTTAACTACATTCTTTCTCATCCCATGCCTATCAGAATATCTGGAACATAAAAGATATTCATGAACAAATGAGTAGATGGGAGAAAATATAAATTCCTAACAACTTTGAAGATGGTAGTAGCCTTAAAATTATCCTGTTTTCTTGGGGGGTGGGGTATTCTAACCTTTAATATATTGAGCTTGCAGATTATCCATGTTGTTTATATTTATTTACTTTTAAGACATTTTGTGCCTTTATTTGAGTTTCTCTCAATAGGTAATGGAGTCTTGGATTAGAACTGCACTTCTTCTTCCACTCCCCCCATCAAGGTATAACATTCTTCTTATAGACAACCCAGTCACATATTTTATTTTTCTATGAAAAAGTGACATTTCTAAAAAAAAAAACATTCACTATAATAATTACTAATAATACAAAGTCTATTTAATGAATAGCACAATGGAGAAAAAATCAAATTAATATATACTACTTATGAAGCTCAAACATGATAGTTTTTTAAAGATATCTCTAATGTAATACTGGTCTTTTAAGATGACCAATGAATGATAAGGGTTTTATAGTCAAGCTTGAAAAAGAAAGAACAAACAAAAAATACCACAGAAGTACCCTCCTTAGGCTGCCTCTATGTGTCTTAGTTTATTAAAGGCTCTGGGAATTCTATAGAAAAGAAAACTGCTTATCAAAATTTAAGCCAGGATTTCCCAAAGTGACTTTAACAATTGAGTCTCTTTCTCCTAGAATAACTTTTATTACCTCTCAGTAATATAGTCTTTAAAAACTTACTACTTAGTGTGTGGTTTGGGGACATGCAACAAAGTCATCACCTGGGAGTTAGAAATGCGTATCTCAGATCCCACCCCAGGCCTACTCTATCAGAATCTGCATTTTAACAAGATTCTCAGCTGCGAAGCAATGCTGATTTTGTATCTGGATTTGTAAGTATTGATTATTAGACTCTCTTTCTGATCTTCTGTATCTTCAGCAGCTAGGACAGTGCCAGGCAATTTTAGACATTCAATGTTGTTATAATAGATAATTTACTGCCTCTTCCTTGCTTGAAAGGCATTAGATATTTTAAGGCTTTCCTTACTTCTGTATGACTTGGTAAAGGCCATAAATCTTCTCTGGATCTGTATCTTCATATGTAAAAATGTGAAAAATTAACTTCCCTGGATGTCTGTGGTGATTGATATGAGAGTGAACGACTAATACCAGTTTCACTCTACTTTTCTCAGCTTTTGCAGTGCCACCCACAAGCATACCATCCCTTAATTAAAAAAATCTTCATATCTCTATTATCCATTACTTCCCTTGGTAACCAGGATGATTTTCTAAATGGGCACCAATCAGTTTTTAGGAAGAGTGCTGATGTTATTAAAATTTTTAATTATCTATTAAAATTGAGTATGAACTTTTGCAAATAATCATACTATCCTCCTCACTCTGCACTTTTATCTTTGCCTCATTTACACTAAATGGATTTATTAGGAAATGAAATTTTATTTCTCACAATGAATAGTTAATATTATATTGTTATTGGATTGCTGATGATACAAAGATTACCAATGAGAATCAGGGCTAAAATAACTGCCGATTTAATCAACTACTAGGACTAATTATAACCTTGCCTTAAGAAACTATCGCAATGATTGCATTAGTATGTCTAAATAAATAGCATTTCTTAAGGTATGCTTTAAAGTTAACCCTGTTATATTATACCTGCAATTTGTAATCAGTGAAGAATGAAATGATAGTTGATTATAGTTAGGAAAAGAGCTAGGTATAGAGGGAAGAGCAAGGGTTTTTCAGTTTTTAAATTTGAGTTTGAATATGGGTAGCCTCACTTGCAGCCATGATAATCAGTATGGTGATAGTGAAGATTGTCTGAGATAATATTGCAATTGAACTTAGCACAGGTCTTGGCACAAAAATGATAATCATTATTTTGTATTGCTGAAGCCCTATGTGGTAAGGTGTATGGCTTTCAAAAACAGAAAAGGCTATTTCTTAGATAATTTGGAATTTGTGATGACCAATACTCCTAGAACCTATATATAAATATGTGCTTAAAACAACAATAGTGGAAATGTCTTCCCCTTACTAGTTTTCACAGAAAGTTTTATGGTTATCTTATTATCAAGAAAAGAGAGACACATAGGAAGAGAAGGAAAGCTATAAGTAGGTTTTTCTTTGTGGCATAAATACTGGCTTTAGAATAATTGTTTTAAAACAGGTTTAATTTTCCTAATATATTTTTCTAGTATATTAGATCTGGTCCTAAAGAAAAAAAAACATGAAATTTACCTACTTGAACAAAGAAGTAACTGACACTTTGGTACATTGGGTGCCTACTATGCATGCCTGATGTGCAACTTGATATATCCTATCTTCTTCAATAACCTTAAGAATGCAATGCAAAGGATATAAGTACCTGCATGGTAAAGATGAGAAAACTGTACAAAACTTTCCTAGAATACTTGGTCAGTAAAAGAGTGAACTCATAGAAAAGCAGTTTGATTTTTAGAAATAAATTACTTTTTTCTTCCACTAAGCTTCTCTTAGAGTCTTCAGAGTCTTAATGTTAATTTAGATATAGACACTATTGATTAACTTGTTTGTCTTTGGAGTGAGAGCCTCATCAATTCTCCTTTGATATCCCTGAGGACTTTTAGGAACACAGATATTTCTCCCTTGACTGTATATATCTAGGCATCTAACTGGCCATCTACTACCTTCTTATGTATCCGAGCATGTAGTTGATCTGGACTGTACCGTGATATTCTTCTTGATCAAACATTCTGTCATATACACCATGACATTCATTGCCACAGAACTTTTTTTCATCTGAGACCAACTTCCTCTGCTATTAGTATTTTCATGTTGAGTATATGTAAATTGAGTGTCACTTACAACATTCTTGACTCCAAAAGAGGACAAAACAGAATTAAGTTGTGATTCTCCACGATACCTTTAATTACTCCTTAGCAAGCTACAGTGAAAAACACTCTGAAGCCTACCTGATATAAAAGCTAAAGGTATTATGGTTTAATTTTTTAATGCAAAACTGATTTTTTCCCTTCTGTTAACAAAATATCACTATTTTATTAATTTTTCCAATTTGATAAGATTATGTAGTGGGCATAAATCAGTGCTTGCTCTTTTTTTGTTTGCTTTTTCTTTCTTTTTATTTGTTTCCTTACTTTATTTACCCAGAAAACCCTTTCCTGAGATGCATTTTTGCCATAGGACACACATATTATGATGAAGAGGAATAATAACCTGCAATATTTATGTGGTGCTTATAATTTACAGAGCAGATTTATCATACTATATGATTCTAGTATAGTCATGTACAAATTCAGCAAACTTTTACTGAGAGCTTACTATATATGCCTTTAAGAATCTCAAATAAGAAGGAAGATAGGGAGATAAAAAGGTAATTTTCAATCTAATGTGATAAGTTCTGTTAACACTGAGCTCCATGACAGCACAGAAGAGTGGCTTCTCATCCAACTAGTGGTAGGACAATGAGGAAAGAATACTTGGAGGAAATTATATCTGAATTGAAACTTGAAATGTTATTAGGTGCTACTTAGGGGAAGATGCAGGGGAAACATTCCAGGCAAGGATGGGCCCATGGGCAACAGCATGGATTTAAGACATACAGGGCTAGAGGGGTGGGGCAAGATGGTGGAGAGGTGAGGTATACATTTTAGTTATTCCTCCAGGGCAGTAGGTAGAAAGCCAGGAACTGCATGGACTGGACACCAGTAAGCAATTTGACTTTGGGCACACTTCATACAACACTCACGAATGCATGGAATAGCTGAGATCAGCAAAATCTGTAAGTTCTCGTGGCCAGAGGACCCATGCACCTCCCTCTCATGGGAGGAGGGGCCGTTGGTGCTGGGAACGAGGAGGGAGAACTGAAGTTGCAGTTCTTATTGAAAACTCAGACTGCTGATCCAAACTCCAAACATAGATAGACTGAGACCAGACACTGGAGAATCCAGGAGCAGTCAGCCCAGCAGAGAGGAGATAGGGCTAGCAAAAACAGCAAAAAAAAAAAAAAAAAACCCAAAAATAAAAACAGAGACTTTTTGGAGTTCTGGTGAACATAGAACAGAGACAGGCAGGGCTCAAACAGAGTCAGGCTCAAATGCAAATTGAGAGGGCAAGTTTCCTTGTCTGAAGAGCTGGTTTCTCTGCTTCCTTGACTGTTCCTTAATGGCCCTAATCTCCTTGTCTCTTAGCGTTTCAATAGGCCATTAGATATGCAAGGAGGTCCCTTCTTTTTTATTTTTTTATCTTTTTCCCTTTTTCTAAAACATTTACTCCATTACAGAAAGCCTCAAAGACTTGCAATGTGGGCCCAGACAAGAGCAAAGCTAAGAAAGCTTTGAGACACAAAGCAATAAGTCCAGTGGCTGAGAAAATTCGCTAAATACCAAACTTCCCAAGAAAAGGGGGGTGTCCCCTTACAGCCATCTTCCCAGTGGGCTGGGAATGCTCTTGACTGGCACCAGTGCCACAGCCCACAGCTGCCCTGAAAAACCCAGTGTGACAGGAAATGTTTCCAACAACACACACACACAGCACAATATAGGGCATGGACAGTAGCCTTTTCTGCATCTTCAGCTAATTGTCCCAGAGCTGGGAAGGTGGAGCTGTGGAAAAAGGAGGAAATTAACATGCCCCATTCAGCCATCCTTTCAGCAGACTGGGGAGGCCCCTACACAGCCCTGCAGCCCAGAACCTCCCTTGGGGGATGGCGCTCACCTGTGATGTAGCACAGTCATCCCTCAGCAGGGGATCTAGGAGTGCATGGCTTGGAAGAGGGACCCACTTGCAAGTCCCAGGGACCATACACCAAAGCCAAGGACTTGTGGGTCAGTGGCAGAGACAAACTGTGGCAAGACTGAACACCTGGGAGATTTGATTATTAAAGCCACCCTTCCTCCCTAACCCCTCAGACACATGCCCCATATGCAGGGCGGGCAACACCAACTACTCACACAAGCTTGGTGCACCAATTGGACCCCACAAGACTCACACCCCCACTCACCACAAAGACAAAGTGAGGGAGAACTGGCTTGAGGGGAATAGGTGGCTCACGGACGCCATCTGCTGGTTAGTTAGAGAAAGTGTACTCTATGAAGCTGTAGATCTGACAAATTAGAGATAAAGGTTTGAATCAGTCTACATATCCTAAAAGAACCCTATCAAGTTAAGCAAATGCCAAGAGGCCAAAAACAACAGAAAATTTTAAAGCATATGAAAAAACCAGAAGATATGGATAACCCAAGCCCAAACACCCAAATCAGAAGTTCAGAGGAGACACAGTACTTGGAGCAATTAATTAAAGAACTAAAGATGAACAACGAGAGCACAGCACAGGATATAAAGGGCAGGAAGAAGACCCTAGAAGAGCATAAAGAAGAAACTGAAATAAAAAATTAAAAAAAGATGATCTTATGGAAATAAAAGAAACTGTTGACCAAATTAAAAAGATTCTGGATACTCATAGTACAAGACTAGAGGAAAGTGAACAGTGAATCAGTGACCTAAAGGATGACAGAATGGAAAATGAAAGAGCAAAAGAAAGAACAGGGAAAAAAAATTGAAAAAATTGAAATGGACTTCAGGGATATGATGGATAATATAAAACATCCAAATATAAGACTCATTGGTGTTCCAGAAGGGGAAGAGAAGGGTAAAGGTCTAGGAAGAGTATTCAAAGAAATTGTTGGGGAAAACTTCCCAAATCTTCTAAACACCATAAATACACAAATCATAAATGCCCAGTGAACTCCAAATAGAATAAATCCAAATAAACCCACCCCAAGACATATTCTGATCAGACTGTCAAATACTGAAGGGAAGGAGCAAGTTCTGAAAGCAGCAAGAGAAAAGCAATTCACCACGTACAAAGGAAACAACATAAGACTAAGTAGTGACTACTCAGCAGCCACCATGGAGGTGAGAAGGCAGTGGCATGACATATTTAAAATTCTGAGAGAGAAAAATTTCCAACCAAGAATTCTTTATCCAGCAAAGCTCTCCTTCAAATTTGGGGGAGAGCTTAAATTTTTCACAGACAAACAAATGCTGAGAGAATTTGTTAACAAGAGTCCTGCCCTACTTGAGATACTAAAGGGAGCCCTACTGACAGAGAAACAAAGAAAGGAGAGAGAGATATGGAGAAAGCTTCAGTACTAAAGAGATTCAGTATGAGTACATTAAAGGCCATTAAGAGAGAGAGGGAAAAAAATTTATCTGACAAACATAAACCAAAGGATAAGATGGCTGATTCAAGAAATGCCTTCACAGTAATAACATTGAATGTAAATGGATTAAACTCCCTAATCAAAAGATATAGATTGGCAGAATGGATAAAAAAAATAATGAACCATCAATACAGTGCATACAAGGGACTCATCTTAGACACAGGGACACAAAGAAATTTAAAGTGAAAGGTTGGAAAAAATAATTTCATGCAAGCTACAGCCAAAAGAAAGCAGGAGTAGCAATATTAACTGCAGATAAATAGACTTTAAATGCAAGGATGTTATGAGAGACAAAGAAGGCCACTACATACTAATGAAAGGGGCAATTCAACAAGAAGAAATAACAATCATAAATGTTTCTGCACCCAATCATGGTGCCACAAAATACATGAGACAAACACTGGCAAAAGTAAAGAAAGCAATTGATGTTTCCGCAATAATTGTGGGAGACTTCAACACATCACTCTCTCCTGTAGATAGATCAACCAGACAGAAGACCAATAAGGAAACTGAAAACCTAAACAATCTGATAAATGAATTGGATTTAACAGACATATACAGAACATTATATCCCAAATCACCAGGATACACATTGTCCTCTAGTGCTCACAGAACTTACTCCAGAATAGATCATATGCTGAGACATAAAATAAGCCTCAATAAATTTAAAAAAATTGAAATTCTTTGAAGTACATTCCCTGACCACAATGGAATACAATTAGAAGTCAATACCTGTCAGAGACTTAGAAAATTCACAAATACCTGGAGGTTAAACAACACACTCCTAAACAACAGTGGGTTAAAGAAGAAATAGCAAGAGAAATTGCTAAATATATAGAGATGATTGAAAATGAGAACACAACATACCAATACCTATGGGATGCAGCAAAAGTGGTACTGAGGGGGAAATTTATAGCACTAAATGCATACATTAAAAAGGAAGAAAGGGCTAAAATCAAAGAAATAATGAATCAACTGAAGAAGCTAGAAAATGAACAGCAAACCAATCCTAAACCAAGTAGAAGAAAAGAAATAACAAGGACTAAAGCAGAAATAAAAGACATACAGGAGAATACAGACTCTGGATCCAGAAAGTAAAGCTGTGTAACTTGCATTGTCTTCTTACTAGTTGTGAGACCTTGCCAAAGTTATTTACCCCTTTCTGATGCAGTTTCTTTACCTGTAAAATGGGAATGTAATAGTATTACTTCCTAGGATTCCTACAAGTATTTAATGAGTCAATACACACACACACACACACACAATCTCTGGGCCCATAGTAAGCACTCAGTAAAGATCATTATCATGTCTGGAGAGATATAGTGGAGAGACATGAGATTTCCAGCAGGGCAGGTTTAGTCCCCAGTTTACATATGAAGAAACTGAGGCTATAAAAGGGATTTATAATATTCAGGCAACGTTTTCTCTTTTTAATATATAGTACTGTTTTCAGGTCTATTGCAGTTTACTATTTTATTCAAATATAGCACAATAAAGTTCTTTATTACAGAATTTCCTTGGAAGAAACCAGTAGTTAAATAGCACTACTGCTGCAAATAGCCACTTGTAAAGACAGTGCATGCCATCCCTCACAGACACTTGGCAGTGAGATAAAGAGCAGGTCAGTCACAGCTCAAATTACCTGCACTAGCAGTTACAACCAGATCGTTAGGCAGGGTTGAACATTATTAAAAATACTATGCTAGTTGAACATTCCAGAGATCCTATCACTTTATCAATGAGGATTTCCAAGTAAGGAGATCCATGGTCTGGCTCAGCATGGAGTAACACAATTCCATTTAAAGATGGATCCCAACATGACCTCAGAACCCACCCTCTTTGTTTTAATACTGCCATTGATAAAATACCACCTTGAAATCAGAACAGTTTTTATTTTATGCTTTACCTATTTATCTATTCCTACTCTCTTTCCCAAGCATAAAATTTAATCTTGTGATTAATACCTGAGTCCAAGAATAAATGAAATTGAATTGGATATATTTAAATATTTGACCATCCAGCTTTTCATATCTATATAAGCCTGTGGAAAAATTTGTCAGTGTTAGATTTTTTAGAATGTTGCTAAGTGAGCAGGCCTATGCTAACTACAGTTGAACTGTGAATTCCATGTAAACTATGTCTCCTGTTTTGAAAACATTGTAGTTTTTTTTTAAGATAGCTCTCTATCTTAAAAAGATATGAAGTATCTTTTTATAAGAAGAACATATGAAGTAATATGAAAATTCAGTATAGAAAGTCACAGCAACTTTATTCCGTAGGCAAAGTTGCACCAGAGGGAGAAATTATGTGGCTACAGGGCTGCCACCCAAATTAAGGCCCCAGCGTCCACATGTAATGGCAACTCCATCCACAATGACTTTATCTCATAGGGCATCACAGCAGGCTGGGAATGCTGCAGACTGAATCACTCAGTTACAAATGTATTTATATGGTTTTTTCTGTAATTATTTGATAAATGTCCATGTTTTACAAACAGGCTAAATTCCACAAGATTATGGATTATATTATTCTGATTTATCTACCTATCTTCAATGTTTGGTGCCTAACTCATGATAAGATCACAATAAGCAGTTGTTGAGTGAATGAATAAATGAATGACTATATTTACTAAACCTGTCTTAAGCAGGTCTCAGTCCGCTCTTCTTCACAGTATTAAGGCATATGAATTGCCTGAGTGTGTTTGGCTGAGCATCTTTTATTTCTTTCAAGGCACCTTGCAAAATCATCTGTCTATAAGGTTCTGCCATCCACCTCCACTTACCTTTATTTTTTCTTGTTTGTTTTCTGTTCATCTTTCCCATTACTATTCTTTGAAAAAGATTCCTAAATTATCTGGGGAGGAAGATAGATAAAATAACTGGAACACAATGTTATCTGGAATGTATTATATAAATGAAATACTTCAGAACGGCTTTGTGGTTTTTCATAAGGAAGGTCTGTTATTATTTAGAAAATTTTCTATGGCAGTTGAGGGTGATGACTGGATCACAGGGGAAGGGCTTTACATCATAATAACCCATATCCACCACTAAAAGATTGTTCAATTAAGGTCAGAATTATCTAGCGCTGTTGTGAGCACAAAGTATATCCATCTCCCCATTTTTGAATGGAAACCTAATGAGTTGCTGGGCATTGTGGCAAACCAAAATGAATTCCTCATTGTTCATTGAAAACAAAGGGCACAGATGTGTTAACTGCACAGACATAATGAGATTTTGAAACAGAAAAAGCCAAGGGTACAGTGTCATCATTCAAAAACACAATTGTCACAGATAATATCAAAGTTTAAAAGCTGCTCTGCAGAGCAAGATTGGTTGGCTGGGGTGGGTGAGGATCACTGTTACTCTCCCAGATTTTCTCTCTTGTTCTAGGAGCTGTGCCATCTGTCAAAGTTATCACCAATTCTTCTGTGGAGAAATCAGCATTCTTCAAAGGGAAAGAATGCAATTAACGTTTCTTAAATTGAACACCTAAAATATTCTCTACAGAGACAATTTCCAAGATAATTTCTATATTCAAGGAAATTAAGGTGTGTTTGTGTGTGTATTTGCTTGGGAGTGAGGGATGATATGCTTACAGCCTGTAATAACACAAGACATGTTTTCCCTTTGTTCTCACTACTAGATTAAAATCAAGATTAATCATCCTATGATATATGTGATTTTTTCAGGGAGCAGTTTATCTTTTACTTTTCTTTGGAGGGAAGTTCATCCAGAGTTTGTAAAAGTGTTCAATTTTTTTTTCCCCAAGTAAAACCTGTTTGTTAATAACAAACAGTCAGGTTGAAATGGGTGTCTTTTCTGAGGTATATACAGAGGTGATCCATTTCTTATAAGTAAAGAAACATAGGCTAGGAGTTGATGGTTGATGGTTATCCTTCTGAGAGGTCTATGTGGGCAAATACTTCCATGATGATATTCTAGAAACAAACAACTGGAGCACTGGACAACATTCATTTTATCACCTGTAGTCTTTCACAAAATATTTACTATCTCCTCTTTGGGCATTAATTGCATGACTATTTTATGGACAAGTCACTTTATCATTCATTAACCAGAACTGTTTCTTGAATTTCTCCACCAAAATTTCTAACTTTATTGGGTGTGACTCTGTCTTAGGGAAGGAAATGCTAATGGTGTGACATGACAATGAATCCTACAGGCCCTGAAACAGGGTCTTATGCATGTGACTGGACAGCCTAATTTGTTTTTCTCTTTACTTTAATATACTGAGACTGAAGAAAGTTTTTTCTTTCAGATCCCTTGAATTCCCCTGAAGCATTTTTTGGATGACATGATCAGGATCAGTTTGAAGAGCCTGATATCTTTAAAATTCATTCTGTTCCCATACCACTCCCCATGATTAGCAGCCATAAATATTGAATCAGAAATATTTATAGTCAAACTTTCCACCTACTTCATTGACTAATCCCTGGCGGTATCTGCCAAGTGAAGACTGACTGAGTAAGAACAATGACTTGAGAGAGGAGGAGTTTGCCAAATGAGTATTCAAGGGAAGGCTTTACAGACAGAAGGAAAAGCCTGGAAAGGGACTCATGCTTGGCATGCTCAAAGAACAGCAAAGAAGACAGTGAAGCTGAGCTAAAGATGAGAAAAGCTGTCAAGAATGGTCAGTGATGTACACTCTTGTTGGCATTGCAATGGCTTTGTCAATGTATCTTTCCAAGGCCCTGAGTATTTAAAGTCCTTTTTGGTCACACCCACTGATATTTGTGGATGCTCAATAATTTCCTCCACCATCATTCCTTAAAAAACAGCATTAATTACATAGGAAACACTCAATGTTGATACAGATTTTGAAGAGATAAAAATACTCTTCAACTTTGTCGGTTATTCACTTTCTTTTTAAGTGACTAATGCATTGGGGTTGTCTGACTATACTTAAAAAATTATTTTCTTGACTGTTAAGTTTATTTCAGAAAACAAAATGGAAAGGATAAATGAGGTCATCTAATATTTGCTTAGATGAAAGAAGCTTAAAAATGAATAGATAAAAGTGAAAGCAATTAGCCACTGGGAACTGAAAGCATAGTTCAGATTAGATGCAGGTCTCCTAATTTCAAGGACAATGATGTCTCCAATGCATTAAGAAGCTGCTTTCCCAAACATTACCTTGATTTCCTGTCTCCCAATACAGTGGACTCTCAATCAAATACTCACAAAAAATTTAGTATGTGGGAGGTACTGCTTAAAGAAAGATGCTATAAAAGTAAATCATACTGAATATGAAAAAACTCACATCTTTACTCATATATAAATGTATAATTGTAGCCACAGTGAGGCAAGTGCATTTTCTACAATTTTCAATAGCTATTATCATTCCATTTTATGTATTTAATGGGAAAACAGAGAGTTGAAATTAAGAAGAAAAAGTTAGATTTCTAATAAAATGAAGAAAAATTTTCATTAGATATCATTAAGAAATCAAAAATTATTAAGTGAATTAAATATCAGCAACTTTCATAAGTATGACTTCTAAGAGTCTGAGAAGTTAAAAGGAAAATTACTCTTGTTCAACAATTTCTAAGAAGTAACCATATACTCTGTATCTACTCAATGAATACACTTCTGATTGCAGAAAACATTTCCAAATTTCTTAGATAAATTGGCTGTGGTTATGCATGTAGCATGATTAAAGAGTTGACATTTTAGTCTATAGCCATTGGAGAGGAGCCAGTGAGAAGTGAACATATATATATATACATATACACATACACACACACACACACACACACACACACACACACACACACACACATATATATATATATATATATATATATATATGAACTTACATAACTTATATGTGGGTCCAAAAGTGCCATTTCTCCCACTACGAGGTTAAGATGTCAAAAGAAAATTAAAATATAAGATATAGGGAAATATTCCTTTTGGGCAAAGATGAAAGGGATGTCTCTTACCAGCACCGTGGATATCCTCTCTTTTCTTGGGCTACAATTAGAGATTGGATTGGAATAGAAGTGATCCAGCAAGGAATGCATCTTGGAATATTTGGGTTGAAAATTTGTATTCAAACCATATTCCATAGGACTCCTAGGTCCTAGAAAAACACATGCATTTTTACTTCTAGGAATTCCAATGTCCAGAGATATGTGATTCAGTATTAATCTAAGAACTATCTGCATTTCAATAAAGTTCAAACTAATTATGGAATTAATCATACAGCTATTCATTTATTCAAAACACTTTTAATCCACATCTACCAAAAGTCAAGCGCTATGATAGGTATGGAAAATAAATAGGTTAGCAAAATAATAATAGTAACAATAATAATAATAGCAATAATAAATATACCATCCCTGCCCTCACAGAACCCAGGTTATATTGAAAGAGATCCAAATTAATCAAGTAAATGTACAGATATTCCAACCATGAAAATTGCTATAGAGGAATAATAATTTATCAGACTAATGAGAGAGGTGAAGATGAGTAAGTATTGATGAGGTGAAGACAGTGAAAAATGTCCAAGCAAAGAAACAGCATATGCAAATCCTACTATGGGAGGAAGCAAGGAATTGAAACAGGATCAGTGCAGCTAGAGCAGAGAGAGAAAGCAAGCAGTGGTATAGAATGTTTCTAGTAAGCACTGCAGTGAACCTTCTCTTACCACTCTGTGTATTTATGAACAAGAACTTCAACTTCGGTTAGATGATGCTTGGGGCCCCTGTCTATTCAGTCCTCTTTGAGGATTGTCTGTGAAGCATCACATTCTGGTTTAATGCTTATTCAGCAATGAAATTGTTTTTCTTTTGCTTCTATCTTTGTGAAGTGGTTTTCTGGTTGGGAGAAGATTTTGCTTTGAATTATATTTCACCAACAGTATGAAGGGGGATATTACTATACTTCTCCAAAATTGGTTTTGAGGAGTAACCCATGTATATTGCTTACCACAGAACATTGGTTCATAATAAATGCTTCAAATTAGCAGTCATTATTATTATTATTTTTATTGTTATTATCAATATTCCTTTTTCCAAACATGTGTTGGTATAGACAAGTAACTTTTATAAAGAAATAGGTTAACATTCAGACTTCTTTGAATTGTAATTGGTATGATTTTTTTTTTCCATTTTTATTGAGATTGTTCAGATACCATACAATTATCCAAAGATCCAAAGTGTACAATCACTTGCCCCTGGGTACCCTCATACAGCTGTGCATCCATCACACTTAATTTTTGTTCAATTTTTAGAAACTTTTCATTACTCCAGACAAGAAATAAAGTGAAAGATGAAAAAAGAAAAAAAGAAAAGGAAACTCTAAACCTCCCCTATCCGTAACCAACCCCCTCAATTGTTGACTCCTAGTATTGATATAGTACATTTGTTACTGTTTATGAAAAAATGTTGAAATACTACTAACTGTAGTATATAGTTTGTAATAGGTATATAGTTCTTCCCTATATGCCCCTCTATTATTAACTTCTAATTGTATTGTCATACATTTGTTCTGGTTCATGAAGTGATTTCTAGTATTTGTACAGTTGATCATGGACATTGCCCACCATAGGATTCAGTTTTATACATTTCCATCTTTTGATCTCCAACTTTCCTTCTGGTGACATGTATGACTCTGAGCGTCCCCTTTCCACCTCATTCACACACCATTCGGCGCTGTTAGTTATTCTCACATCTTGCTACCAACACCCCTGTTCATTTCCAAACATTTAAGTTCATCCTAACTGAACATTCTGCTCATACTAAGCAAGAGCATCTACATTTCTTCCACAAGGCAGGAGGGAGAGTCAAAGAAGATAGAGAGGCAAAAGAAAGAGGAAACAAACAAAAAAAAAATGACAGCTAGGAAGCAGCAAAAGGAAAAATAACCTTAAATCAAAGTAGAATAAAGAATCAGACAATACCACCAATGTCAAGTGTCTAACATGCCTCCCCTATCCCCCCTCTTATCTGCATTCACCTTGGTATATCACCTTTGTTACATTAAAGGAAGCATAATACAATGATTCTATTAGTTACAGTCTCTAGTTTATGCTGATTGCATCCCTCCCCCAATGTCTCCCCATTTTTAACACCTTGCAAGGTTGACATTTGCTTGTTCTCCCCCGTAAAAGAACATATTTGTACATTTTATCCCAATTGCTGAATACTCTAGATTTCACCAAGTTACACAGTCCCAGTCTTTATCTTTCCTCCTTTCTTGTGGTGTCTAACATGCTCCCCACCTTCCTCTCTCAACCGTATTCACAGTGATCTTTGTTCAGTGTACTTACATTGTTGTGCTACCATCTTCCAAAATTGTGTTCCAAACCACACACTCCTGTCTTCTATCACCCTGTAGTGCTCCCTTTAGTATTTCCTGTAGGGCAGGTGTCTTGTTCACAAAGTCTCTCATTGTCTGTCAGAAAATATTTTGAGCTCTCCCTCATATTTGAAGGACAGCTTTGCTGGATACAGGATTCTTGGTTGGTGGTTTTTCTCTTTCAGTATCTTAAATATATCACACCACTTCCTTCTTGCCTCCACGGTTTCTACTGAGAGATCCGCACATAGTCTTATTAATCCTTTGTATGTAATGGATTGCTTTTCTCTTGCTGCTTTCAGGATTCTCTCTTTGTCTTTGACATTTGATAATCTGATTATTAAGTGTCTTGGCGTAGGCCTCTTCATATCTCTTCTGTTTGGAGTACGCGGCGCTTCTTGGATCTGTAATTTTATGTCTTTCATAAGAGATGGGAAATTTTCATTAATTATTTCCTCTATTATTGCTTCTGCCCCCTTTCCCTTCTCTTCTCCTTCTGGGACACCAATGATACGTACATTATTGTACTTTGTTTCATCCTTGAGTTCCCGGAGACATTGCTCATATTTTTTCATTCTTTTCTCCATCTGCTCCTTTGCGTGTAGGCTTTCAGGTGTTTTGTTCTCCAGTTCCTGAGTGTTTTCTTCTGCCTCTTGAGATCTGCTGTTGTATGTTTCCATTGTGTCTTTCATCTCTTGTGTTGTGCCTTTCATTTCCATAGATTCTACTAGTAGGCTTTTTGAACTTTTGATTTCTGCCATATACATGTCCAGTTCTTCCTTTACAGCCTCTATCTCTTTCGCAATATCTTCTCTAAACTTTTTGAATTGATTTAGCATTAGTTGTTTAAATTCCTGTATCTCAGTTGAAGTGTAGGTTTGTTCCTTTGACTGGGCCATAACTTTGCTTTTCTTAGTGTAGGTTGTAATTTTCTGTTGTCTAGGCATGGTTTCCTTGGTTATCCAAATCGGGTTTTCTCAGACCAGAACAGGCTGAGGTCCCAGAGGGAAGAAATATTCAGTATCTGGTTTCCCTGTGGGTGTGTCTTCAAAATTGCTCTACCCTTTGATGCCTCAGGTCACTGTGCTTTTCTGCCCAGCAGGTGATGCCTGTTAGCCTATAATTCTTGACTGGTGTGAGGTGGTGTGGCCGTGTTCCCCCAGGCTCTGGGGTCTGGTTCTGAATGGAAAGGGCCCCACCCCTTTCCTCCTAGAGAAGACAGAGCCCCCAGGTGGAGGTTATTAGCATTTCAATGGTCTCGCTCTCTGCTTGTGCTGTCCCCACCCTTCACCTAGTCACAGCCCTGGAAACTGAAAATGACTGGGGCTTTCTCCACTAAGCCGAAAAAGAATCAGATAGCCCCCTTCAGACCCAGTCCAAGGCTCTCCAAGGTCAGTCTTCACCCAAAGCCTCTGTCTGTTTTTGGGGATGCGTACCTGTAGTGAGCAGTTCACACTCGCTACTTAAAACCCCAGTTGGAGCTCAGCTGAGCTATATTCGCTTGCTGGGAGAGAGCTTCTCTGTGGCACCACGAGGCTTTGCAGCTCGGGCTATGGGGGAGGGGGTCTCCCGACCTGGTTCCGCAGGTTTTACTTACAGATTTTATGCTGTGTTCTCGGGCATTCCTCCCAATTCAGGTTGGTGTATGATGAGTGGATGGTCTCGTTTGTCCCCCCCGCAGTTATTCTGGATTATTTACTAGTTGTTTCTGGTTTTTTGTAGTTGTTCCAGGGGGACTACTTAGCTTCCACTCCTCTCTATGCCACCATCTTGCCCGACCTGTAATTGGTATGATTTTTAAGGACGTAGGTTTGTTTACTTCTTAACACTTTTTGGGTTTGCTGAAGCTGCTGGAATGAAATATACCAAAAATGGATTGGCATTTACAATGGGGATTTATTAGCTTACAAATTTATAGTTCTAAGGCTGTGAAAATGTCCAAATTAAGGAATCAACAGGTCTATACCTTTTCTGAGGAAAGGCTGCCAGCATCTGGGACACCTCTGTCACCTGGGAAGGCACATGACAGGTGTCTGCTGGTCCTTCTCTCCTGGCTTTCATTGCTTTCAGCTTCTAGCTTCAGAGCTTCCTCTCTCAGCTTCTATGGTTGTGTCCTTGTCTTTCAGTTTCTCTGAGCTCTCTGGTTCTCATCCAATTGTGTCCTTCACCCTCTTATAAAAAAGACTACAATAAGCAGATTAAGAACCACCTTAAATGGGGTGGGTCACATCTCAATTGAAATAACCTAATCAAAGTTCCCACCCACACTAGGTCTCCACCACAGGAAAGGATTAAAAGAACATGGCCTTTGCTGGAGTACATATCAGCTTCCAACCACCACACTGTTCAGGAGACTATGAGATTCCAAAGTCAGAGCAAAGCGTCATGGTTTCCTTAATGAATCCCATTACATAGTACTTTGAGCATCACGTTTCTCTAAAGGGAGATTTTTTTTTTAATAGATACCTTGTTTCATTCTCAGAGTTATTTTATAACAAACTACAGATATTTTAGGAAATTTAACCAAGCAAGCTGGTGCTTATGTTGATTTGATTCTGGATAACTGTAAACAAATTGCATTTCCTTCAACCCTTACCTTTCCAGTCTTTGAACAATAAGTTCACTCTGAGCCACAGTTCAGTAACTTTATTTATCAAGGCCATTTGCCTCCAGAGCATGGTAAAATGAGACATTAAGTTCTAAGCATGCAACAGATGAATAGTTTTGTTTAAAATTTTCTTGCAGACAAAAGACTTATCAGTAAGTCATGAGTCTCTAGCAAAGAAACACATTTTATAACTTAATTTTGGCAGTCATTTGACATGTTTTGCATTATGGCACAATTAAACCATTATAAATGATGTTTTCAACTTTTTTGAATAAAAAATATTTAATAGAGAAAAAACATTATACTTTCCCAGATTACACAGGTTTACTTATAGGCAAAAAGAACTTGTTGAAAGGTTATATAATTTATATCTCCTTTTGGAAGGGCCAATTCCCTCTACCAAAAGGAACACACCTATAGGTGAATGTACAGCATCAAGAAAGAACACATACCAAGAGGAAATACAAGGGAACTATGAGGTGTCTCTGTAAGAAGGTGTTT
This sequence comes from Choloepus didactylus, assembly GCF_015220235.1. NCBI lineage: Eukaryota > Metazoa > Chordata > Mammalia > Pilosa > Megalonychidae > Choloepus > Choloepus didactylus. The sequence goes on from NC_051312.1 coordinate 55,446,655, forward strand.
GCGCCGGTTTGAATGTATTGTGTCCCCCAAATGCCATTATCTTTGTGGTCTTGTGGGACAGACGTTTTGGTGCTGGTTAGATTTGCTTGGAATGTGCCCCACCCAGCTGTGGGTGGTGACTTTGGTGGGATACTCCCATAGAGGTGTGACTCCACCCATTCAGGGTGGGCCTTGATCAGTGGAGCCATATAAAACATGCTGACTCAAAGAGACTGAACAGAGTGCAGCTGTGAGTGACGTTTTGAAGAAGAGCAAGCTTGCTAGAGAGGAATGTCCTGGGAGAAAGCCATTTTGAAACCAGAACTTGGAGCAGACGCCAGCCATGTGCCTTCCCAGCTAACAGAGGTTTTCCGGACGCCATTTGCCATCCTCCAGTGAAGGTACCTGATTACTGATGTGTTACCTTGGACACTTTATGGCCTTAAGACTGTAACTGTATAGCCAAATAAACCCCCTTTTTTATAAAAGCCAGTCCATCTCTGGTGTTTTGCATTCTGCAGCATTAGCAAACTAGAACAGATTTTGGTACCGAGAGTGGGGTGCTTTTGCTGCTGAGTTTGCAAATACCAAACATGTTGGAATGGCTTTTTAAATGGATAAGGGGAAGATTCTGGAAGCATTGTGAGAAGCTTGATAGAAAAGGCCAAAATTGCTTTAAAGAGACTGTTTATGGAAATATGGACTCTGAAGATACTTCTGATGAGGCCTTGAACAGAAATGGTGAATGTGTTGTTGTAAACCGGAAGAAAGGCGATCCTTGTTTTAAAGTGGCAGAGAATTTGGCAAAATTGAGCCCTGGTGTCAGATGGAAGGAAAAATCTGGAAGCAACAACCTGGAATACTTAGCTGAGGAGATCTCCAGACTACATGCGGAGGATGTATCCTGGCTTCTCCTTGCAGCTTATAGTAAAATGCGAGCGGAGAGAGATAAACTTAGAACTGAACTCTTGGGTTCAAAGAAACCAGAAGCTGATGGCTTGGAAAATTATGAGCTTCCAGGGGGTGGAATCCCAGAAGCTACAGCCCAACATGAGGATATAACCAAACATGGAACCCAGCTGCCATTTCAGTACAAGCCAAGATTGGAAAAGGAGTTAAGCAGAAAGGATTTGTGGAAAGTCCTATTGTCTGATGGCTTTGACCCCTGCATGCTTCATGCAAAGCCAACAGAATTTTTGCGAGATCTTTATAGACAGAGCCATTGCCATTCTGGACTGGAGGAGACAGACAAGGAACAAACTGAAGGAAAAATTTCTTCAAAGACAGAGCCATGGAGGTTGAGGTCTAGAGTCAGAAGGTCTCAGGCTGGGAGAGCAGAGCAGCCCACATGCATGGAAAGGGTGAGTTTGCCCTGGAGGTCGAGGGCGGGCTTTCTGCCTTGATGCTCTGGAAGAGTTTTGCCACCTCAGGTCCCAAAGAGGGTGGAGCACATTCCCAGGGAATTGGGGAGAGCCTGGCTGCCACCACACTGTTCTGAAGGGGTTGAGCGTGTGCCCTGGAGATGGAAGGGAATCCGGGAGCAGCTCCGATGTTTGAGGAGGGTGGGGCCGAGAAGGTGGTCTCCCCAATGTGTGGGTATTTTGGAGCACTCACCTAAGCGTTTGGAGAGGAAAGGGCTGCCGAAAAGGCCCTTAGGAAGGGTTAGGCTCCCGCTCTCTCAAGCCCCGAGGATGCAACGTTATTCTGTTAATGACTCTCAGACTTTGAAATCTAATGGAGTTTGCCCTGCAGGTTTTAAGAACTGTTTTTGGTCCTGTTAACCCTATTTTCCTTACTGTTTCTCTTTATGGCAATGGGAATGTTTATCCTGTGAATGTCCCTCCTTTGTATATTGGAAGCATATAACTTGTTCTAAGTCCACAGATTCAAGCTAAAGGAAAAGTATACCTTAGGACTGACCATGCCTATATTTGATTTAGATGGGATTTTGTACTTAACTTTTGTTACTGAAATGGTTTAAGTTTTTGTGATATTGTGATGAAATGAATGTATTTTGTATTTGGAAAGATAATGTCATTTTGGGGTCCAGGGGGTGGAATGCGCCGGTTTGAATGTATTGTGTCCCCCAAATGCCATTATCTTTGTGGTCTTGTGGGACAGACGTCTTGGTGCTGGTTAGATTTGCTTGGAATGTGCCCCACCCAGCTGTGGGTGGTGACTTTGGTGGGATACTCCCATGGAGGTGTGACTCCACCCATTCAGGGTGGGCCTTGATCAGTGGAGCCATATAAAACATGCTGACTCAAAGAGACTGAACAGAGTGCAGCTGTGAGTGACGTTTTGAAGAAGAGCAAGCTTGCTAGAGAGGAATGTCCTGGGAGAAAGCCATTTTGAAACCAGAACTTGGAGCAGACGCCAGCCACGTGCCTTCCCAGCTAACAGAGGTTTTCCGGACGCCATTTGCCATCCTCCAGTGAAGGTACCTGATTACTGATGTGTTACCTTGGATACTTTATGGACTTAAGACTGTAACTGTATAGCCAAACCCCCTTTTTTATAAAAGCCAGTCCATCTCTGGTGTTTTGCATTCCGCAGCATTAGCAAACTAGAACAGTGTTAGAAGGAAGCTATTAGTATAGGATTTGGACTTTGGTTGGGTGATTTGAAGGAAGGTTTAAGGAAGCAGGGATTTGCTTTAGATTGGATGCCACCAGAAAGGAAGTCTAAAGCAAGGATAAAGTTGTAATTGGTTAAAAAAAAATTGCTCATTTTAGCCAAGAGAGAGGGTATTTGATATTTCATGAGTGGTGAAGAGAACTTGTTTTTGTCTGTACTTAGTCAAAATCATCAAGTGGCCTTGTTTTGTCTCATTTTGTCATGATCTCAGGGTAAACTTGTCTGTAGTTGGTATTCTAATGAGATTGTTTATGTCCAGTAGAAGAATAAAATGACCTTTTTGTGAGTGACAGTCCAATTTCTGAATGTCAGTGGATAGTCACTTTTTATTTGTTTGTTTTTCAGAACAGATGCTTCTGTTTCCCTCATTGTCTATTAATTATGACTTTTCTTTGCATTTTAAAATTTGTAATACCTTGATCATTCCCATAGGTTGAAATGCTCGTAACAGGATTTTCTTGACACTTCTCCCAGGAAACATCCTAGAAATGTTGTGATATATTGTGCAGAAGGGGAGGTATCAATCACCATGTGTTCTAAATTAGTTTCTTTGTGAAAGAGGAGATTTAGGAAGAAAGTAACTGTGGGGTAACATAATACTGGTTTTGTAGTCCATTATCATCAACTTAAAAATCAAGTTCATTGTTTCTGTAAGTTTGTAAAATGACTTCTTTGCTCACTTAGTGCTTGCTTAGAAAAGAAATCTATTTTTCAAGTATGTTTGACCACATATTTATAATTCAGTCTTAACCCTATACTCTATAATGGTATAAGTAATATCTGGAATAGTGAGGTGGGGAAGTAATGATGATTAAAATGGCAATAAGGTATACTTTACAAGAAATTATCCTGACAAAACCCCAAAAGAATCTCAAACCCTAATTACTGTTGGAGATGCAGGTAAAAATTGTACTCTTGTAAATTATTTATGCAAATTTTAGAAATTATAACAACAATCACATCCAAAAATAGAAAATAAAGCCAAAATAGTATGATTCTAATTGGTCTTAAAATTCAGTAAGTGGAAATGAGAAAAAATTAAGCTAGTATTTTCAAATATCTGATTTGACTGACATGCCATGTGTCTGGTCTCTTTAAATTTTAAATATAGAGGAGTGATGGAAAATTGAAGTTGACCATTATGAAATATGTACATGTCAAATAATGTGATTTATAAACTAGTGAAAAACATGCTGACATAAAGCGAAGAATAATAATAATAATACAATTATAATACCCTAACAAGATTCTAATGAATGCATGCGTTACTTTTTCTTGCCCATTGTGAATATTAAATAGGCATTTAACTAAAGACATGCACATGCTCATAAGCTTATATGTGTGAATGCACACACATGCACTTTTAACTAATATGAAAGCTGTGTCAAATGAAAAATATATAAAATATCTTCATTATGCAACTCTGCTACATTCTAATGTCACTAACATTTTAACTCTGAAAGGTAAAACAGAGAGATAGCAGAAGCAACAATTGATGTAGAAGTATTAAGTAATTATTATAATTATATGTGAATTATTAAATATAACAGTATATTTTCAGAAGGAAGCCATTTTTCTATGGAATGATATTAAAATGGGTAAATATAATACTGCTCTCCATGGGATTTTTGCATTTGTTTTCCAATTCTCTTTACACTTCTGTTCATAAACTGGATAACATCAAATTGATGGCTTTCTGAGCAACTGCTTGGGAAGTCTCATAAGTGTAAAAAAGTAGTTATAAATAGCTCACAGCTGTGAAAAATAAAATGTGACTGTGGATAACCAAGAAAAGACCTTTCTTTAATGTACAAAATACTGGGAGGTCATAGGCCAGCCACTGTATTTTCCTGCTAGAGTCACAACAGAGATAATTATAACATGTTATGTTAGTCTTGGATATAAATCTTGGATTTAAGCTAGCACTAAGGATCATTAAGTGTTAAAATTGTCATCAAATAAGAGTTTCATATATCTTTATTTTTTCACATTAGTTCAATTATGAAATGGATTTCACATACTATTTTATTTGTTTGTTGCTGCGTTTTAAAATTTCCAGTGTCTCTACATCATGCCTCATTTAGTTCTCCAAGCCAGGTTGCTACCCATTATCAAATCTCTGAAACACTCATTCACACAAAATAGTCCTGGTGAGGCAACCATTTATATTTTTATAGGTACTCCATACCTTTTTCCTTATTCTTTGTTTTTTGTTTTTTGTTTTTTTTTGTATTCTAAGATTTTAACAGTTTTGTGGCTATTTTGAATAGGAAATACAATGTTTTTATATCATTTTATTGGTTACTCTATATACATAAAAACAGTATCTATTTTGATATTTGTTTCAGTTTTGGTGACTTAATGATTTAGCGTATTAATATGAATAATTTGCAGTTGATTGATTTCATTTTTCATGGTACATAGCTGTGGTTTTGAAATGATCATTTTGACCTTTTCTGTTCCACTGATTCAATAAAAATCAGTCAAAGTTATTAATGAAGTGGTAACCCAGTCACCCAAGGAGCTTTGTGCAAAGAAATAAAATAATGTTACTGAGAGGCAGTAAACAAAATACATGACTAAACGGATAAGTGTATCATGTGCAATCCTGTGATGAGACTAAACACTGTAAACATGTCAACTCTTCTCAAATTAATTTGTAGTTTGGTTTGTAGCAATTCCAAACAAAATATCAATGAAATGTTTTAGGGAATAAAAAAAGCGACTTGTTTTGCAAGTTTATCCAGAAAAATAAATTTTAAAAAAGTTCTGGAAGTTAAGAGAAAATAGAGGGGGTGACGGGAGAGAACAATGAAAGAGCTTGATAAAGCAATTACAATTGACTTCAGCTGCATATATTAAAAATCAAATTATAATATCTTGGAAGAGCTGATTATTTTTCTCCAGTAATAAAAACATTTAGGTAGACAATAGAGTAGGAATGAAAACTTCATATTATAACGAGAGCAAAGCTCCTTCTAACCAGCTCCGCCAGCCTAGTGTGCCTCTTCTCCATGCTCTCCTGATGACTGCTGCTCTGCTGGAGGAAGTCCATCTCTGTCCCAGAAAGAAAAGTGAAAGGGGAAAAGTACATATTGGCTGAGTCAGTCCCAGGCTACGAGGAAAACTATAGCTTTCCTAGAAACCCACCCCAGTCCAAAGGATCACATTTTAGCAAGGATGACTAGAGAAGTGTAGTAGAATTCTGTTAGCAATACCCTGACACTGAGGAAAGGACTGGTAAATTCTATGGGACTTCCCATAATAGGGAAAAACTGTGCTCAGAATATAGACCAGTCACTCCACCACCACCATTTAAAAAATGATAAATGAAAGAAAATACTACATTTGGGGGCTACTTTTCTCCCATGTGCTAAGCTTTTGTACCAGATTTCTAAAAGGGAACTCATTTTAATCTTTCCAATTATGTCACATAAGGTATGTCATCCCAGTTTTATATGTTGGAGAAAAAAGGGCATGCAGAAATATTAAATCACCTGTTGGGAGCCACACCCCAGGAGATGGTGGATTTTGGATATGAATTTGGTTCTGCCTGATTGAAAGTCTAGATAGTCTGGAAAGACAAAAGAATTCTTATACCAACAGCCTCCATTCTGCCTCAGAAATCATCTCAAGCAAAAACTTCCAGGACATACATTTACTTATACTCACGACTGTCTTCCGCAGCTATATAAAAATATACTAAAGGTGCTGATTTGACAGGCCTGGTGACAGACGAAACACCCTGATCCACATTAACTAGATGGCAAAAATAGCATAGATGGAGATGTTTCCAAAGTCCTAAGTAGCATGAGTCAGCCTCAGTGCAGGAATCAAACTTTATAGGGTATGCTTTGTCAATCACGGTAGGAGACCTAATTGTTGGGGAATATACCACTCCATAATATTGCTTCAGCACTTACCTATTGTCTTCCATTACAAGCAAGAGAAAGAGATTTGTTTAATTAATGCCAAATTAAAATTCTACTGTGGGGCTAATCAACTCATGTGAGCTCTTAGCCCAGGTATGCTATTTATCAATTCCTATACAACTGTCTCATCTCTTTAGTCATCACTATCTAGGAAAACAATTGGAAATATATAAATAAGTGGCTTATAATTTCCTTAACAACTCAGGGGCTCTCTTCATCTTTTTCATGCTGTAATCCCAGTTTCTTTCCATATGCCCCACCCTTGTTTTGCTTGTCTTTTGATTTATGTTTTCTGAAAGCAGTGCAATCAATTACACTTTAAATACACCTTCTATGTTATTTGCATTGTGTACTTCAGAAAAATTATAGCCTGTCTTTTAAAAATACAGTTTCAAGGGAAATGTTACCTGTTGAGATCCTTGGCTTTGTCTTTCAAATGATAATTTATCATACTTTTTCCTTTTAATTTTATATTGCCTGTCAGCAATTTCAAATTTTGTCAATAAGGCAGCTTTAGCAAAGGACATCTGGCACCATTGAAACTCTAAACATGATCTAGAGAGTTTTGCTCTCTAATTGTCCCAGTCATCCACCAAGTATCAATCTCCACGGGATGATATGTCATTCATCTTAATGGATGTAGCATTGTTGCAAATGGAAATGCCAAATGAAACTTTTTCCCCCTCTTTTACCCTTGGGAGCAATTGATAACTAGCAAAAGAAGAAAATATTTAAATGTAACCTTTCACAATTGACATCATAATTTGAAAAGTTACATGAAAACAAAGGCAATTAACAAAAGGAAAAGCAAAGAATAAACACAAACTTGGGAAAATGTTCACAATGGCTTGTTTAAACAAATTTGAGGCACTATTTTTACACTGACATTTATCAAAAAATTCAATTAGAATGCACATTGCTAGCAAATTGTCAGTAAAACTGAAGCATAAAACTAGTATCATTAGCGCTATAAATTGGCATAAACTCCTGAAAATAGCAAGGTAATGTGTAGCAATACTCATAAGGCACACAGGTGTAAAGACCTCACGATCTCAATCCAGGAATTTATGCTATGGTTATAATTCAACAGACTCCAAAATGGTGTGTTGCACAGAGATGCTAATTAATGAATAATCTATTATCAAAAAGAAAAATAACAAGACTGGAAATAACTGAAATGCAAAATATTATTGAACTGATATATTAATACCACTGACGTTTACAAAGCCATTAAATGACTAGATATAAAGAATAAAGGGAACCATGGTTGGGGGTGGCTTTTGTAATGTTACAAAATCATAAAATATAATTATATTTCTATAATTATTACAAGTATGTACATATATATGTATGTGTATGCCTCATATTTCCCATTTAAAAAGAAGGGGGGTAAAGTAATATCCAACTTGCATTTTTTGTAATTATGTGATGTCTTTTTGTAAGCCAGTGAAGTCCCTATTTTCTGGCTAAGAGGCACTTTAGCAAATAACCTGCATGAAAGGTTCCCTTGAGGTAGATGGAGTGATACGTAATGGCAGGTTCTGCTACACTTCTGGTCAAGTCAGATAACAAAATCCAGAACTAGGTCTAAGCCCTAAGCCATGAGCTCTACTCTGAAGGGAGGCTGCTAATATCACCAGATTTTTATAACCTTAATAATATAAGATCTGAAAATTGCAATATTTCTAATAAATATATATATCTTATTAAAGTATCTGAAAACTGCAATATTTCTAATTAATATGTGTATCTTATTGAAGTATTTTAACATGGTTAGGGTAATTAATAAGCATTCTAGTGAAGACCCTACAGTTACATCAATTCACTTGTGGTATGTCTGCCCTAGAGAATTCATCCCTGTTTGGAGAGCTTACAACATATAATAATTGGCCTTAAGGTACAGAATTGAGCAGATACACAAGTTGATTAACTATAGTGCTTGTACCGAAGTGACAAAAAAAAATTACTGATAATAAACATGATTGGTTAATATTGTTATTCTGCATGTAAATGTTGAAACAAGAATTATACAATGAAATCTTGGGCTCTTGTAGTGGAGAGGCTCAATGGGGACTTTAGAATACTGTCAGTTAGGTCTGCACAGGAAAATATTCTTATATAGAGAGGATTCTATTCAAAGTTAATCTTCCAGCACAAGTCAGCCTGTATCACCACTCCAGGCACTGTTCAGATGCAGAGGAGGCACTCCAGGCAGCTGCTGCAGGAAGTTTTGGAGAAAAGAAACTCCTAGAGTTTAGCTTTACATGAACCCACACAGAAGCTAGTGAGAACCGCGATAGGAAGACCAGTATATGTAGTCAGCAAAAACTCTGATAGAACTACTGTATGCAGAGAGACTGAAATATCTTACAATTACTTCATGAGCTTCAGCATGAGAAATAGACATCTCAATGCAGTGATATGAGTCCCGAGACCAGTGGCTAGCGTAGAATTAGTATGAGTTAGGGAAGAAAAGAGTGTGGATATAGCAGGTAGTGCTAATTTCCTCTGTCATACCTGCCTGATGATTTCACCAGTTCCTCATGAAGAAGCACTAGATAATACCAGAACTTTAGTGTATACTACATATAAAACTAATATTTAGAATCTGTCTTTCTAATTTCATAGTGTGGATGCAGCTATTCTCTTCAGTCCTTTCTAATGATTGATTTTAAGTACTAATGGGTTAAATATCACTTTCCGGAGTCACTAACAATGTGTATTTAAATAAGTTGGTGACAAGTTGCAATAACATTCCAGCACCTTCAGTGATGAATCAGTCAGCTGAATCCTTGCACTCAGTTTACTGTATCAGCCTTGTTCTTCTTTGACTCTGTGTCAATTCTTAGGATAGTGCAAATAAACCTTAGAACAGTGGCCTGTTGGAAAGCTTCATCTTTGTCACATGTGGAGCTTCTTACATCTGCCCATGTAGTCTCTTCTTGACTCCCCCTCCCTGAGTCAGGATTCCTATCCCTTCCCCACAAGGTTTGGAGCAGGAGTGAGTGTTCAGCATCTTAGTGTCTGTTTGAAAATACTCAAACACGCCTCAGAGCCCCACCTCCACCCCCATATAATATCAGGCTTATTGGGGACTAGCATAAATCATTTTGTTAGAGTGAAGTGGTTTGGTGTAAGTTGTTCCTTAAAGGATTTTTTTCTTTTAATTATAAAGAAATATAATAATAGTACTGATAATCAATTAGTAATTTATATCAATATTATATTAATGCAATTTTAATATATAATTAGATTAATAATGTTTCTGCTATGGAAGATGGAAAATTCTTGCTCTCCAAAACATCTTTTTTCCTTTCATGCAAGTCTTTGAGTGTCTTCCCTCCTTGGATTGATGGCACTTTAACTTTGAGGCAATACTGTGGTAATGGCAACAGGATGGGCTTTGGGGCCAAAGAGCAGGGATTAGAACCTTGGCTCTATAATTTGCTAGATGGCTCTGGGTTTATAATTTGCTACCTTTGTGCCTCAGTTTTCTCATCTATAATTTGAAGATAATTATACTACATCATTAGATTGTCAGAATCAAATGAGATAACAATTATAACTTCTTGGAGCATGATAATTGCTTTGTTAAAATAGACTGTCTTTTTAAAATTGCAAGCATGTTATATGTGCAGTAACCAGATTAAGTTTTCCAATGCTGAAATCTTTCTTTAAAATATTTGTTTAGTTTGTTTCCAAACACAATTGTTATATATATATATATATATATATATATATATATATATATATAACATTTATTATTGACATAAGAACAAGCTAATCAATAACCTCCATTTATATTGATTACAGGCTGTGAGAAAATTTTGTGGTATTTAAATTCAATCACCTTTAAGAACAGAAAGAAAAATAAATTTAAAATAATTTGAATTGACTTAATTTTACTAGGAGATAATTATATTATTAAAACCCATATTAATAAAATGCATAATGATATTTTGCACAAAAATAAATTATTTCAAACTGAGAAAAAAAGCTGTATTTAACAAATGATTTCCAAAATTGTCTAATGATAATGATGGTAACAATAGAAGAGAAAGGATAAATACAAAAAGAGCATGTATTTCCTGTTTCGTATTTTTGAGTTTTTTTGAAAATTGTGACTTTAGTTTATAGAATTTGAAGTGGACATATGCTAGTATCAGGAAGAATGTCACTTGTGTAACTCACAATGAGAAACTTCTTTTGCTCTTCTTGAACCTCAGTTTCAAAAAGCATGCAGAACCTAATGTGGGAAGAATATGGAATGAGGCTTGTTGAATCTCACTATCTCATTAATATATCTTACTCAATATAGTCTGACAGTTCATAAAATGTATCTCTCCTCAACAATTCCAAGAAATGTAAAGATTTTCTGATTTTTCTTTTTAAATTAAACTTGTATTAATGAATGCATGCATGGAGGATTTATGACCATTTTCTATAAATAAAAATGGTTCAAAGCAACTAACATGCCAAACATAATGCAAAATAGGGCAATTAGGGATGAAAGTGAAACCATGGAAAATGAGCTGATAGACCAGAGGGTGCTGTCACTAAGTTGGGGAGAGGCTGATAGCTGTAGCCCATTATTGCAAGGCTCCAGAGGCTGGGGATCATTTTATTAACCATATTTTGAACCTTCCCTGTGAAGTCACTGTGGGCTGCATTCAGTTTTGCCATTTGTAGGGCATACAACTCTAGGAAGCCTCATGTACTCCTTAACATTAAATTTGTTGTATTTTTCTCTGTATAAGGGTGTCTCCATGGGCAAAGTGATTCCAGATGAGTTTTTATAACCAGGCTAGAATTTTCCAAAGTGTTTCAAATTCATCTTATTTCCATTTCTTGTTTCATGATTGTTCTTTTCATCCTGAATATTCTGACAACTGAACTATTAAGATTTCTACGTGCTAGAATGTGTCTGGAAGCCCAAAGTGGACATTGAAAGACCAAGAAATGTGCCTTAAAAAGTTTCATCCAGATTCTCCACAAATTTGAAGGCCTAATTCTCAGTCATCTCTCTTTGGCAGTTGATACACTGTAATTGAAATTGCAATAAAAACATATTTTTCTTTCATGACTTATTATCCTATGAGCAGATTTTTCCAGAGAGGAAAATCAAACTTTTATAAGTTATCACAACTTCAAAATATAATGAGAAAAGTCTTTTAAAATATTCCTATATTGTGGAAGCATGTGTCCCATTATTAGTTAGAGAAGAAAGTTATAGATTAGAAACGAATGCTAGAGAAAAACTTGTAATACTGAATTAGAGTCAGAGACATCAGTTTGCACTAATGTTTGCATTTATGTATATATATAGAGAGATTAATAGATGGTTGAATACAGAAACAATTATAGAATTGTGTGTACAAAGGGGTTAGATGACTTACATATATTATCTTTCTCTGTTTCTGAGATGGCCCAGAAGCAATGACACCTAGTGACAATAAACATTCACAGTGCCCAGATATTGGTTTATAATACCGTCTTCCAAGAAAAGGAACCAGGACTCCTTGGAGAAATGACAAATTTTAGGTCTAGAGTGCAGAAAATAAAAGGTGAGCCTGGAAAATCTCTTAGTATCAGAAAGTAAGAAAGTGCTAAAAAATACTAAAGAATGGGGGTATGTCAAGTAGACAGAGCAGCCAATCTGAAAGAGTTTACCATGTCCAAATCTGGAACAATTCAAGCAAAACTACAATTAGAATTGTACTGGATTACAACCCAAAGCATAAAATCAATATACATGAAACTATGCTGATAGAAAACTATTGAATAAATAAACAAATAAATGGGTGGGAAAAGACAAATTTTCCTTACAGAGTAGTTCCAAATAATATTATGTGGGCACTCCTGCTGCTAGGGAAGTCACAGATACCTGTGGAGCATCCATCTCCAAGACTCCATCTACCCCTACCTCCTTCTCTGGGGAAGTCACAAACACACACTAAGTGGCCATCCTCTTGCCTTCCATTACCCCTTCTCTTTTTCAATCGAGTGCTATTCAACAATCTGGGGGAGACGCTAAGTCTAATGAAAAGTCCAGACCAGACCATAAACCCCTAAACAGGGAATAAGCAGCTCCAGATGCGTATCAGAACAGGAATTCTCAGTGGCAGGGTCCCCTCCCCAGAGGTGAATGAAAAACACACTCAAAGAACATAGATTGGTCTCTTCTCCAGCAGGAAGTGGAGCATGCTGAGCCACCATCTTTCAACCCCAACACAGAGCAGTTGTTGGCCACTCTGGGAGACCAGTGTGATGGGACTTCTTCCCCTGCTCTTTTGGACTCTTTGAGCTGAATAGTGTCAAAAAAGATTATTTGTGGTTTCTGGACTCTTTATTCTGTGCAAGTAATAAAGGGATCTTTTGCTGAAAGTTTCTGTTTTTCCCTGAACATACTGTATGTTCCCACCACACACTGTTGTAGCAACTTGCTCCACACGTCCCTGCTCTCACCCCTCCCATCCTCCACCTCTTGAGGCTTGGCTGGACCTAGAGACTTGCTTTCAAAGAATAGAATAGGGAGAAGGAAAAATAATAGTGATTTTACTATGGAGAAACATCAGAGACCACCTTAACCAGTGATGAAGGTTCACTTCACCAGTGATGTCTTGTGAATAGGAGATACCTCTGATATTATGTGGCAAGAAGAGCACTTTATGTCCCTGCTGCTTCCAAGAACCCATAATTATGTTCTAATCATGAAAAAGAGCATCAGACGATCCCATCTTGGGGGATGTTTTATGGGATACCTGGCCATTTCTCCTCAATACTCTCAATACTCTCTAGATCATGAAAAACTGTCACACACCAGAGGATATTGGGGAGTATGATAAAAAATGCAATATCATATCATGAATTGGGTCCTGGAAAAGAAAGGTAACGTTAAATGAAAAATTCGTAAGATTTGATTAAAGCATGGAGTTTATGTAAAATATATCTCTAGTTTACTAATGAGCTTGGCAAGATTTAAAAAATATTAGTAAGAGCAAGCTAAAATTCTCTTTGTTAATCTTCATTAATGCCTCGAAGCCCTCAGAGTAAAATTCAGAATCCTTTCCTTGATCTCTTCCTTTTCTACTATTCTGGATTTACTTCATACAACTTTCCTTCTCCTTCACTGTGTTCTAGTCACACTGACTTGATCTTTAAATTTCTCTGTTTCACATGCTGCTCCCACTGCCTGGAAAATGCTTTTCTCCCTTGCCAGCTGCTCTCCCACACTTTTCTCAAATAATCCCTACACAGTCTTCCCGGTCTTAATTTAGACGCTACTTCCTCAGAAAAGCCTTTACTCTCTATTTCTAAATTCTGTAACCAAATGGTATGTTCTCCCAGTGCCCTATTGTATTTTTTCCATAATATTTATCTTAGCATATTATTTGAGTATTTATTTTATACCAACATCCCTCACTAGATCGTAGGATGCATAAAGAGAGGATCAATTTCTGTTTGCTTCACTAGCAACAGTGAATGTTTGTGCTGTGCACCAAGTCATCACCCTATCTAGTAACAGGTGCTCAATGGATGGGTTTGGGGAAAAAGGAACCAGGAATATTAATCTTCTTGTACTTTCCACTAAGCTTTTGCCTGCGGACACTACTCCTTACTTTGCAGGAGATGAAAATCAGTATATAGCTGCTGTTGTCCATCAGTGACCAGGGAGGGAGTGAGAAAACTCATCCATATACCTTGTCACATGTTTCTCCCAAAGCAAATACAGAATAAGGACCTAAGAAGTTTTAAAGTGTTTTTTCATAGAAGGTTTTGGATTAATATATCAAACTATACACAGTGTGTGTTTGTTTTGGAATTTATGAAGGGTGTCAGGGAGGGAAATGTGTCCCTGATCTACATTTTTAACTCTTAAATATAAGAGGCCGGGCCTTATTTCCTAAGTCTGCAGGGTAAACTTGATGATGTCCTAACTGGAACCCACTTGGGAGTTCAGCAAGTGCCTTAAATGAACCTCTTACATTTAAACTGAAAGTCCTCAGTCTCAAGCAAACTAGGATATTTGGTTATCCTGAATTACTTTATATTGCTGGAATTCCATCCCCTCCCTTTGTATTTCATGATTCCCCATCCCTTTCTACAGCAGTAATCAGGTTGCAGTCTCTTCCTTACAAACATTTTAGTCTCTATCTTTGCCCATATACTGCTACTGAAGTAGGCGTGTAATTTATCTTATTCAGTGTCTGTGAACACCTAGGATAGGAAAAGAGTGCTAGTGGAGCTGGCAGTGTGAGGGTTGGAAGATAGGGTAAAGGTCAAGTTTTGAGAAAATATTACAGAGTATTTTTCACTGGCTGGGTTAGTTTTTCTGCAGTGATTATCTAAAACAAAAGTGCCCTTATCTGGCAAGATCTGATCATTTTCTAAGCATATCTCCCAACCCACATCACAATTATATAGGAAGAAATCATATTTCCTTATTGGAAAAAGTTTGCCACTATTTCTAGTATGATTAAATCTGTCCTTCCAATGAGAGAGAGAGAGAGAGAGAGAGATGGGAGGTGGGGATGTACTGATATTATGTGGTAAGAGAACAACTACTTTGTCTTGGCTGAGATGCTTCACCAACCTTTTGCTCATATACAGCTAGAGATAAGCTGACCTTGATATTCCAAGGTCAAGGCTAGCTAAGTAATGCTTTTCAAACTTTAAATCATGAAACTGCATTACTTTACCTTTGTAGACAATATGGCTATACATTTTAGGACATATAAATGCATTTCAAACTTCAATTAATTGGCAGTCACCATATATCATCCTCAAACTAATTTCAAGGCTAATTAAGTTGTTTCTCTTTCTTCTTCTCTCCTTTCTTCCTTGTCTTTCCCTTCCTCCATCCTTCCCCTCCTCTCCTCTCCCTCCAGTCCTCTCCTCTCCCCTCCCTTCTCTTCTCTCTCCCCTCCCCTCCCCTTTCCTTTTCTCTTCCTCCTCCCTCTCTCTGCACCCCTCCTTCCCTCCTTCTTTCTGTTTACACCTTCTCTCTGTCTTCATTTTTTTTTCTTTCCTTGCTACATCTGAAACTTTATGTCATATATAGTTGACATTTAGTTGAAGCAGAGTAGGAATGAGATATGAGGAAGAGGAATTTCTATTTTTAATAGAGTCACACTAATGTAATGAATTGTCTCTCCCTGTAAAGCCACTCTTTCAAATACCAAACACTCTTCATGCTGTCCTGAAAAACTCGAGTTATATTTTATGAATGTATTGTAGTAAAAGTGGTTCCCTAATGTATAGGAAGGTGGTGCTTTAAGAGAATATGCACTTTTCCTAACTCTTTGGCCTCAGACCACATCCATTACAACATATTATGGTACCATTTATCTACACATAGCCCATCAAACCTAATGTATAAATAAGAACAAAGTAAGCCAAACCCGTTCTAGAACTGGCTATAATTTTCCATTTTTTCCTCCTTGGAACAGAAATTTAGAAATTTTCTTCCTCGGTACACATTTTATATTGGTTTTCTTAAAATGTAAACCATCTTAAAAAGAAATTATATAAAAACATGGGTATAGGTTCATAAGAATAATAGTTCATACATTCCTGATAAGTGCAGCTATTTAACAAATAGCTCATCTTCTAGAAAGTAATTTAATACCCATAAATACTGTTTTGTTTCCTTTTCTCCTCACCTCCCATCTCTCTCTTTCTCTCTCTCTCACAGGAAGGACACATTTAATGTCATATATACTATCCATATCAACTCATATTTTATTTAAGAAAAATTGACCTTCTCTCACATATCCACTGTTTTCAATGGCTCTAATGTTTAGATTGGGCTCTACGAGATTGATTGGGCCTAAACATTAGAACACACTAGATGTAGATCACAGATATGTATCATCTACTGAGTGACTCTTGGCTTTTTGGCTCCCTAACTAGTTTACTCTGCAAGGTTATCAACAATATTGCTTAGGATAACACACATAAGCCACCCAGCACAATACTATGGAAGACATATTTTGGAATGTCTCCACAGTACATGACACCTTTCCTCTCAGAGTTTTCCCCTAGGAGAAGTACCTTAGCAACCATAATTCGGACCCCAACTTAACTGTTAAGAAAATATTAAAATATTAAGCAATCAATAAATGTTAGCTATTATAAATAAATTGAGACTTTTAATATATACACATGTATGTATTTATAATATACAATATGTAATTTCATACATTTGATGTATAATATAATACATATGTACATGTTTATATACACTTTTTTTAACCTTTACAGAAAAGAAGTTCAGAGATAAATTCAATGCCCAAATGCAGTACAATGTGGAACTAGATTTGGGAGATAGCAACTTTCACTTATCCTCTTGTACAGTTTTATTTTGTTTTGTTTCTTTTTTATCAATTATACTGCACAAGTCTTTATAAGTTTCCTGAAACCATTTATTAGGAAGACTCATTTTAAACTTTCATTAAAAATATTGTATGTAATATTCTTGCTACTTAAGATAATTTGTAACTTTTAGTATGTTTGAGATATTACCTTGATATCAAAATATCAGCCACATATAAAACTATGAATTATTTCTCATAAAGTGAAAAACAGTTTTTCATAAATCTCTTAGCTGCTTTTAATATTTCACCTGGCTTCCTAGATGTCAGTCAGGTATCTGAGAGTATTAAAATTTATACAAAGCTTCCAAAAGCCTCTCTTTGACCAAGTTCAATAAATCCATAAGAGATGCCTGTGATTTACTACTGATGAGAATTGCTTTTCAATAAAATCAATATCAGATAATATCTGGAAATACTGGTGATATTGGCTTAATTCACTATCATTAAAATAACTATTTTCTGAAGTTTCATAGTAAATTGTGCAAAGAAACTCATTTTCTTTTAATGATGGAACAGGAAGGAAAACCTAGTCATAAAATTTCATGGCTGAGTTCTACAAAACTGTTGTGGCTAATAGAGTATTGACTGAAGCAAGGCAAAATATGGAAAAACAGTTGGGAATATTCCCAGGACATCTGAAAATCTAAGTAGCATTATATTTAATATTTTGGCAAAACACACAGGCAATTCTCTTAAGAGATGCTGTCACTTCACTTCAAGCTGTTTCCAGGGATTGAAAATGCTGTGACATTATATTGGAGAAAGCGTTCCTGAGAAGAGAAGTCCCTCTGGTCTTGTCAGAGTTTTTGACACTTCAGGCAAGATTAATCTTTTATTTTTCACTTAGTTTTTTTTTCCCCTGCCCCTTGCAATTCATGGATGAAATATAAAGCTTACACATATGCTTCAAATTCTCTCCTGCGACATACCCTAAACAGCTATTCTCCTTGATCATAAGTTTTTGCACACCAACTTTTTTCTCATCTGTAAAATATACTTGAAAAGTCAATTCTATGAGATTATATAAAAAAAAAATCAATGGAACAAGAGTGTATTATGTAACAGCACTTACTGGGTGCTCAATAAATGATCACATTTGTTATTAAATTTGAATCCCATTTAAAATATTTTAGTATTTAACTGTAGAGTTATTGTTTTTTCTACAACTGACTCCATGAAAACTGGGACCAGCTCTGGAAACAAATTTAGGGCATAATGAAGAAAGAAGAGCTAATAATAATTTACTTCTCTGCATTCTGGCTCCTTTAATCCATAGCTGGTAACTATTTTATAGTGTTTATAATTTTAACATTTTAGGGTAGATGGAAAGTTCTACATGCTAATTACACAGACTGCAACCTGGTCTTTTTTCTGAATCATATTCTCCCATCAGAAACAGAACTGGAACCCATATCTTCTGATTCTCAGAGTGTATCATAAAATTCTATGTAGAATACTTCATAATTTGTGCAAGGGTTTTCATAAAATTGTATGTAGAATACTTCATAATTTGTGCAAGGGTTTTCATAGATATTCTCCTAATATTTGAAATAACTGTCTAAGGTGTCTGGTTTTCATGCCTCTATGTTCTCCATCATTTGGATATTGTCATTACAATAAAGCTTTTGAGAACTATTCCTACATTATACAGGAATTTCAATCTTCACACAAATGGTCAAATCTGACAAATATGGTTGTCTATATATAATTTCCTCTTCCTTTGGCATTTTGGAAATTATAATGTTTTCTTGATGTCTGTAGATTTGCTATGGTCTCTGACTAATATCAACTTGAATGTTTATTTTCTGTTAATGCTGCCAAATGCCATTACATCAAAGAATATGTGGGTTGCATATTTTAAAAGTTTTAGATAATTGCTGCAATAAAGGTAGATTTTTAAACTTATTAAATCTTATGAGGAAATAAAACAATAATAAACAACATAAAATCAATTATTATATGTTACTCTCAAGTTTACCAGACATTCTGACCACTGGCATTTTTTTCATTTTCCAACTCTCCCCAATACATTTCCTAGGCCACCCTGTAGCTACATTTGTGATTAATTATATTTATTGAATGGACTATTACAAAACATCTTTTCCTTCAAGCTCATGAGACATGATAAAACCAGTGATACAAAAGCCTTAAACACAGCTAGAAAGCACAAATGATAGAAAGAGACAAAAATAAGAAGAATAGCAGATTTCTTGAAGGAAAAATGCATACCAGAAAAGAATAGAGCAACATCATTAAGGTACTGAAAGAAAACAGTCAACCTAGATTTTTATACTAAGTGAAATTATCTTTCAAAAGTAAAGGTTAAATAAATACTTTTTCAGAAATGTAAAAGCTGAAACTCTTCACTGCCCTCAGAACTAGACTATATAAAGGATACTTTAGTCCTTTAGGCAGAAGTGAAATGATACAACACAGAAGTGTGGATCTAAATAAAGGAAAGAACAGTACCAGAAATAGTTAATATTTCAGTAAATTTAATTTTATTACTATTTAAAAATCTTTAAAAGATAATCATTTCAATAAAGTATTAAAACAATATTGAGTAGAATTTATAAGGAAATGTAGAAGTAAAATATGAAACAGCAATAACACATAGAACAGGGGAAAAAGCACTAAGTTACTGTTTTTATGTTCTATATGAAATGACATAATATTAGTTGAATGAAAACTGTGAAAACTTAAAAATGAACATTAAAATCCCTAAAGTAAATGCTAAAAAAACTGAGATACACCTGACAGGTCAAAAAAGATGATAAAATACAATTTAAAAAATATCCAAGTAGTCCAAACCCAAGGAAAAAAAAAAAAAAGAGAAAACGTGGGACAAATAGAAAACAAACAGCAAGATGGTAGATTTAAACTCTTTTTTTTTTCATTACTCCCCAAAAACTAAAAATACAAATTAAAATAATAAAAATAAAAGGGAACACCCAAAACATATCACACCCCTCATCCCCCCTCCCAGTATTTTTATTTTTTTTCTTTATTTGATTACTTATCTGCCCATACAACAGATAAAGAGTGTCAATCACAAGGTTTTCATAATCACATGGTCACATGATAAGAGCTATATATCTAAAAAAGATATATTTCATCTTTTATCTATTAGAAGTATAATCGATAAGAACACATAGACATTGAGGGTAATCTTAGTGATATGGGAGTGCTCAGGAATGACTACAGTTTGTTAATTTTCTTGTGGTATGGTAGGAGTATATTGGAAGCAATAAAGTTATTTCAGGATATTTGGGTTTTTTAATGCCTTTGCTTTGTTTTGTTTGGAAATGTTTTTTTTATTTTTTGATAAATAAAGTTAATAAAAAATAAATAGAAGCTATACAGTTATACACTTATCATCGAGAATCAGGGTTACTGCAATACAATTCAACTTCTTTCTAGCTATTCTAATATACTAGACACTAAAAAGGAATATCTATATAATGCATAAGGATAAACTTCTGGAATGACCTGTCAACGCTATTTGAAATCTCTTAGCCATTGGAACTTTGTTTTGTTTCCTTTCTCTTCCCCCTTTTGGTCAAAAAGGGATTCTCCATCCCACAATTCCAGTGAACTCAATCTTATTAATAATCAAATTTAGGTGCTATAAACACCCCAAATAAAAATCAGAGATTGAGAGATTAGATTAAAAAGTAAGATCTATATATATGCTACCAGAAAGAAATACACTTTGAACACTAAGAAAGAAGCTAAAAATAAAAGATGGCAAACAGCACACCATGCTAAAATTAAGCCAAATATATAAATAAATAGTGGAATCATTATGTTAATATCAGACATATAGATTAAAGAGACACAGTAATTCTATATAACAAAGCTTCAAAATACATGAAATAAAAAACACATAGAACTAAATAATCCACAATTATAATTAGAGATTTCAAAACCCTCATTCACAAATATATAGAAAAAGTAGAAAGAAAATTAATATGGATTTAGAATATTTGAAAAAAAATCCTATCAGCAAACTTGGCCTAATTGACATTTATAGACTATTCCAAAAAGGCAATATACTCATTGTTTACAAATTTATATAAAACTTTTACTGAGATAGTAAGAATTCTGGATGATAAAACAAGCCAGGGTGAATTTCAATGGATTCAACTAATACAAAGTAGATACTGTGATCTTAATGGAATTAAATTAGAATATAAATAACAGAAAAATAATTGGCAAGTACCCAAATATTTAGAAGACAAACAACACACTTCTACATAACCAATGAATATTTTTTAAAATTACTTTCAAATTATTTTGAACTGATGAAAATATAAACATGACAAACCAAAATTTGTTGGATTTAGCTAAATAGTACTAAGGGGGGATTTATAACATATTGTAAAATAATTTTAAAAAAAGGAAAAAAAAGTCTTAACTCCATTATCTATGCTTCTTTCTTGAAAAACTGGAATAATAAATCAGACAGAAATCAAGTAGAATAAAGGAAATATAAAGATATGGAAAGAAATCAATAAAATACATAATCATAGCTATAGAGAATAGTTAATGATGCCAAAATCTGGTTCTTTGAAAAGATAAATAAAATCGATATTTTTCTAGCCAGACTGATCAGGAAAAGATAGAGAAGATATAAATTACCAATATCATGATTAAGATATAGAGATATATCAATCCTATGGTCTTTTAAAAGAAAACAAAATAATACAATGGACAAGTATTTGCCAAAAGTTTTGTCCAACTTAGGTCACATGGAAAAATTATTGGGAAACACAAACTACTAATATCACTAAAACAGAAATATATAGCATAAACAATTCTTTATATATTGAGTCCTTGAGTTTTAGTTAAAATTATTCCCATAAATAAAATGACAGGCCCAGGTGACTTGACCAGTGGATTCTACTAAACATTTAAGGAAGAAGTAACCCAAATTCACAAATCATTCTAGAAAATTTATGAAAAAGGAACACTTCTCAACTCCTATTACCCAGATACCAAAACCAGAAAAATAAATTACAAACAAAGAAAAGTACCCACCAACCCCAATTTGAACATAGACACAAAAATGCTTTAACTAATTTACCTAGTTGTTTCCAACAATATATAAAAGTATAATACATCATGATCAAGTGTTTTAGTTTGCTAAGTTGCCCAAAGCAGTTGTCATAAAATGGGTTGGCTTTTAATGATGAGAATTTATTAGTTTAAAAGCTTAGTTTTGTGGCTGTGAAACTGTCCAAATAAAGACATTGTTAAAGTGATGTTCTCTTCATTTTTTTTACATGGATATTCATATCAGCTTTATTTATAATAGCCAAGAAGTTGAAACAGCCCAGGTGCCCATGAACAAGACAATGGGCAAATTGCAGTGTATTTATACAAGGAAATTCAACTGAGTAATGTAAAAGAGTGAACCACTGATACACACAGAAACATGGATGAATCTCAAAAAACATTCTGAGGGCAAGAAACCTTACATAAGAGTACATACCTCATGATATCATTTAATGAAGTTCTAGAACACTAAAAACTAATCTATTTTTAAAAAATATATTTTTAAAATCTGATATTTTTAAAAAGTGGTTGCCTTTGGGGAGTGGAGATAGGAATAAACTGAAAAAGGACTTGATGGAACTTTCTGGGGTGATGGGTTTGGGTTATACTCTTGGATGTATTTGTCAAAACTCATGTCCAAACATTTCACCACATGTAATTTTTACCAAGAAAACTAAAGTATTGAATCTAGTTGATGACATGCGTGGCAAAGTATTTAGAGGTGAAGTACACTGATATTTGCAACTTACTTTGAAATGCATCAAAAAGAGGATGAATTAATTGATGGATGGATATGTGGTAAGGCAAATATAGAAAAAAGTTAACAATGATAGAATCTAGGTGGTGGGTATATACTTGTTTACTGTATAATCCATAATGCCTTCAACTCATATTATGATTGAAATTTTTATAATAAAATTTTTTGGGGGAAAGTCTTTGTCTTGGAGAAGTTTTGCTCTGAAGACTGAGCTTCCTTTCATGAAAGTGGGACCTGAAGAGTTGAAAGCAATGCAGAGGTCTTAGGGGGAAACTGTGTGGAACCAATTCACTTGGTACTAGGACCCCAGAGATGTGTGTATGCTGGGATGGGAGAGGGAAAAGGGTAGAAAAAAAAAACAAAAAACAAAAAGCAAAATCTAAGGGGACCATAAGTGGAGAGTGGAAATGAGGGAGGACAATTAGAGGGAAGGTGATGCTTTCTTGCTGAAGACGGGCTGCCTCCAATTCCAACCCTGGCTCCTCTGTCAATGGCAAGGCACATGGATGTGCCTGCTGGTCTCTCCTCTTTTGTTTAGTTGCTTTCAGCTTCTTGCTTTCATGGATTTCTCTCTTTCTCTCTGTATTCATTCTGTTTATAAAGGACTCCAGTAAAAGATTAAGATCCACCCTAGCCCATCCCTTAACTGAAGTAACCCAATTGAAAGTTCCTACTTACAAAAGGTTTAAACTCACATGAATGGATTAGCTGAAGGACATGATTTTCTGGGGTAGCTACAGTTTCAAACTGTCATCTCAAGTAAGATTTATCTCAGAAATATAAAGTGAGTTTAACATTGAAAATGAAATCAGCATAATTTACCATATTAGCTAAATAAAAATGAATAAAATATATGATCATCCCACTACATGCAAAAAAAAAAAAAAAGAAATTGACAAAATCTAAAAACATTAATGATAAAAAAATTTCAAAAACTATGGAGAGAACATCATGAACCTTTTAAAAAGCATCTATTAAAAAACAAAAAACAAAAATACTACTTGCATTATACTTAATGGTGAAAGACTGAATGCCTTAAAACCGGAAGACGATAAGAATGTCTGTTCTCACCACTTTGATTCAACATTGTAATGTAGCTCCAACCTAGTCTTCTAAGACAAATAT
This sequence comes from Choloepus didactylus, assembly GCF_015220235.1. NCBI lineage: Eukaryota > Metazoa > Chordata > Mammalia > Pilosa > Megalonychidae > Choloepus > Choloepus didactylus. The sequence goes on from NC_051312.1 coordinate 55,470,519, forward strand.
AAGAAATAAAATTATACGGTTTGGAATGGAAGAAGTAAAACCGTCTTTATTCACTGAGAAATTGATCGTCTGTCTAAAAAAGTATAATACTAAAAAGATGCTACTGAAAATAATAAGTGATTTCCACAAGCTTGGAGGATAAAAACATTAAAATTAATTACATTTATATACATGAACAGTCAGAAATTTTTATTTTAAAAAGCTCTGTTTACAATAGTTTCAAAAATTTGGAATATTTGTGACAGTATTTTGCATAATCTGTACACTGAAAATTATGGAACATTGCTGAGGGAAATTAATGAATACATGAAAAATAGCCTGTCCATGTATCACAGGAATAAATACTAAGGTGTCAGCTTTTTCCAGTTTTATTCATAGTTCAAGTCAATTTTAATCAAAGTAGCAGCAGGCTTTTTTTTTTTTTTTTTTTTTTTAGTAATTTACCAGCTGTCTCTAAAATTTAATATTTAAAAGAAATTATCTTTTAAAAAACAAGATGGAGAAATTATATTACCGGTTTTCAAAGCTTTTTTGTTATGGTAAGAAAGACTGTGGAATTTGCCTAAAGTAGATATATACATCAATGGAGCAGAACAGAGTCCAGAAATATCAAAGCAATTCAATTAGAATCAAATTATTTTTACCAATGGACAGATTAAGGGCTATCTGTGAATAGTAACAATTTTCTGCAATAAGAATGCTTAGAATCTTTGCACAGATGGTGTGGAGTAAGAATTTTGAGTACCACAAAAGAACCTCAGAATAACCAATAACTTGAAAGAAGAATTCATCCCAGTCAAAATCAGAAGCTATTCTGTTTACAACTCTGCTAAAGGCATATTCAGAACTGTACTGCATAGATTTTACATATATATGCATATCTACAATAAAATAGATAACACATTACCAACAGATATACCAAAATTCAGAGGTGAATTAACTACGATGTTGTCAGTTTCCAAGCACTGGCTAAGTAAACCCAGGAATAAAATGGTTCCTTAGTACTGGTGGTATGGTTTGGGGGTAGGAGGATGGTAAGGTGAACGGATGTAGCTCAGTGTCTGGTAAATAGTTTATGCAGTAACCATATTTGTAGCTCAATTTTAAGAGCTTCTTTAAACATATGGCCCCCACATCTTCATTTTGTTCCCTAAACACCTCCTGTCAATGGCTTTTAATTTATATTTTCCAGGCTTCTAATTTCTTACTTTAAATTTGTATTGAATAGATACCTTTAAGTTTCCTCAAATTTCTTAGTATATAGTATATGCAATAGAAATATACCTACCTCTATACACTTAAAGATATGATTAAAAGAGCAGGTAAACTAAAATTAAATTTCTTGAGTAATAAAAAAGCAAAAAGATTTTTAAAATTACAGACTACCATACGAAAATTCAGAAAGAAAAGCTAAGAAAATGAAAAAAAAATCTAAATGGAAGAGGACAGTAGTAAAAAGTCAGTGAAAGTCTTGAGCAAACTTGCAGCAAAACGACTCAAACAAAATAAGGTTTTCAGCAGCTGCATCAGCAGAGCTCATTTATGCTCAAGAAAAATCACAGATCTACAAAGATTCAGGACAGCAATGACCTCTGAGGCCACGCAGTCCATTATTTAGCTGTTGGAACATTGTGTTCTGCTTTGCTTCATAATGTATTTGCACAATTGATTTTAAATGTCACGTAATATGAATGGAGAAGCTAAAATGCCATCATGGAGCACAATCAGCAATCAACCAGGGCTCAACTATAGAAGGATTTGTTCTGTGAAAAATCCATATAAATTTTCTACATAATAATGTGTATCACTGACTAAGAAATCAGGGAAAGATGCTGCTCAAATCCATGTCCATTTACCTTCTTAAAAAGAATAAAGCTTTCATTCAGGTTTTTTTTTTTAAAAAAAAGGTTGGATATTCACTAAGGAAATTAAGCTTACTTCTGAAAAAAACTGAATTTAAAGAGACAAATATGTACATTTCTATCATTTGTAATGTTTCCTTTGATATCTTAATAAGGCCTTTTTTTTCCTAAATACTGCCAAAAGGTGAAGGCCGGATGCTCATCAAATGTCTTTGTATAACAAAGAATTTCTAAAAATGCACGTTGTCATTCTGCTATTATATGATCCATCTACCATATTCGCTCTTTGGATCTTTCCTTGATCTCTTGTACTAGACATATGTTATTCCTTTACCTTTGTTTTTAGCCAAATATATATGATGAAATGAGCATGAATTTTGGAATCAGCTCAATTCTCAGATCCCACACTTAGTGTCTCTTAGTCTGTGTAACCCATATTTCCCTCAAAAATGAGATAAATTTTTGTTAGAAAGAAATGTGTTTAGCTACAAGTAACAGTATATCCATTGATCAGCTTCTGAAACAATTACAGAGATGTATTTTTCTCACCAAGAATCCAGTAATATATGTTTGTATTTGTTGATACAGCTGACCTATGTTGCCAGTGATCTGGCTGCTCTACATTGCCAGCAGGAATTCCACTTTTTTATTTATTTCCTACTGCCATCCTTAGTGTGCTAATTTTCCTCATTTTTGTTGTGTCCTAGTTACAAGATGACTGCTGCAGATCAAGATGCCACATCAAGGTTCAAGGCTCCAGTTAAGTCTCTGCCCATAAACTTTGTAAAGTAAACAAAACTTCAAGACTCAAAACTCACTACCAATAACAGATTTGCAGTTAGATATCATTGTCCAAAACTTGGTCATATGGCTACTTCTGTTGCAAGAGAAGCTGAAAAATCACAGAACATGGTTATTGAGACTGGCTCAGAGCATTCATGATCCACCATGTCAAGAAGTACACTGAAGAGGAGGTGGATGTTGTGTAGATCCCCCGCAGTATAGATCACAGTGGTACTTAGTCTGAAGGGGTGGTGTGATGATTATATGAGAATGTCTGTCATAACACATTGTCACTCACTGTGTGTTCAATGATTCTTCATGCAAGGACATTAGCTATAATGGTATATCTCCGTTGATCTGCTGTATTACATACTACTTGAGGGCAGGAGTTACATTTAATTCATCTATGCCTATTTGATACCACTCACTGCTTAGAACAATGAAGATGAAGGCAATTTCCTGGGAATTAGAACATTTGCACATATGCTTTTCTTTTCTTTTCTTTATTTTTTTCTTGGTCTTTTGTCACTCTATATCACTCATTAACATTTGTTGCAAAATCCGTAATTAGGCTGTAAGCTTTGTGAGGCAGCCTGACACCAAGTGTATTCTTGTCTCAGTCAATTTTCCAGGTTCTCAGTATTCTGGTTGTTTCTAATTTTAAAAAGGTCAAGGTTAGACTAGGAATGTTTTAAGATCCAACATAATTTAAACTTGACATCTTTGAACAAAAGATCTATCTATCTAGCTATCTCTCTATCTATATCTATCTAGCTAGCTAGCTAGCTAGCTATCATCTATCTATATATGAGTTATAACTTTAACAAGACATAGCCTTTAGTTTCTGGTTGGTCTCATGGGTCCACCTGACTTATTCCCTCCTTCAAACAGGCTCTGCCTATGAACTTTCCCTGATCATTAAAGAAAATATATATATGTGACACAGAGGGTGAGAAATTAATTACAAGTAAAACATGGCATTTTTTACTGGCTATCTATAAAGTGACTTTTTAAATATTTCTAACCAAGAAGAAATTAAAGTAGGAGATATAAGCAAAGGTATTGCCTTTCTGCAATCAAACGCAGTGAATGAAAGGAATTTGTGAAGAGAAAGAACTGGCAAAATAGGTCAAGTCATAACAAAACACACATTTAGCAGAGCCCCTCCGGGAAATCTGAATGCCCTATGCATTGCAGAGACTTGTTTCTCAGAAGAAGATTGATGAAAATGCTTAGAAGACTTCTAAAGGCCCTACCTTTTTGGATTTGTGAAGTTCACAGCAACGTAAATTATGAGACATGGATCTGTCTTCACTTATTGTCTGGAAGAGAATAGGCAATCAATAAAAATTGTTGAATGCATGAATAAAATTCATATGTGAACAAGCAAACTAAGTAAATTGTGAGAGATAAACTACTACCTCTAGAGAACTATACAGATTATTTTCTAGGCTGTGAATTATGCACACCCAGACAATATGCCAAAGGATTTAAATACTGTCACATGCAAACTTTTCCACCTCTGGGAACTCTGCCAGCCATATTTTGTGATACAACTAAATTTACATCTAGGGAAAAACAAAACAAAACAAAAACAAAAACAAAATCTCTGTATTTTCTCTTTTCTCAAGTTAGGTATTCACTAGCAATCATTACAAATCTAGGTAATATTCTGGTACCCAAGAAAGGCCATTAATATATTCTAGATAATGAAGTGACGACAACCATTACAAAGGCCAAAACTTAATGTGAAGAGGCTCTAAGCCTGTGTATCTTAAAGGAGTGGTCTTCAGGTCTATTAATTCAGAATAAATCCTACGATAAACATATGAGATTTCAGATACTTGCTGAATTAGAGCTTATCACTTTTGGTTCTGGCTTTAGAGATTGTTTAGATTGCCTCCAACCTCTTGCCGCTCCATAAATGCTTAAATAGTGAGTCAAATCATTGAAAAATAGCCACATGACCTCTGCATAAATACTATGTTTGAAATAATTAAAGATGGCCCAAACCAATGTTATTAAAAATCTGACTCTGTACTTAATGAACTGTTTGGCTGTTGAGAACAGAATACCAACATACTTGGTCAGCCTATCTACTAAAGGAGCCTCAGGATGCCCATCTGAAAGAGGTGGTAAAATGTGGGAATCCCCTCCCTCTAGCACAACGTCCTTCCTGATAGCTCCAACTGATGCTAATCAGTATGTAAAGAGTATATAAAGATCTGTTTTGCTTTTACATGCCTTATGTAAAGACTCCAAGGTCACTGCTGTTAGACACTGACTTCTCTGTCTGGGCTGTATGGGATATGCCCATGTAAGGCAGGCCATGCTATATTATAGGAGTCCCACATCAGTACTTCAAAGTCACTGTTTGTTTAGCTAGAATCACTTCCTACTCAAGGGTTATTTCATTGCTAATGGAATTGACTCTCTAGTTCAGAGACAGAAGATAAATTCCTGCATGGACCTCTCTCACTAGAGAATTTTTCTTTTCTTTTCTTTTCTTTTCTTTTCTTTTCTTTTCTTTTTTCTTTTCTTTTCTTTTCCCCTTTCTTTCATTTTCTTTCTTTTCTCTTTCTTTCTTCTTTTTTTTAAAGGCTGGATTTTTTCTAATCAAAATTAATTATTGTTTGTATTATATTTAAGTATTTTCATATGATGATGATCTTGACAAGATATCTAGAAATACCTTCAATTTAACTATATCTTCCCAAATTTAAAACTCAGTGAAGCATGTTTCTTTCTTATTTACAGGACTAATATTTCAGAGAAGCAAAATAATAGAAACTGGTCAAAAAATTAGAAGATTGGAGATGGAAGAAGATGGTGGCATAGACAGGAGTGGAAGTTAGTTAGTCTCCCCAGAGCAACTAATAAACAACCAGGGACAACTAGAAAATGGTCTGGAATAACTGTTGGGGGACAAGCATGACTGTCCACACATTGTGCACCCATCTGGATTGGGAGGAATGCCTGAGACTGCAGCATGGAATCTGTGAGTAGAAACTGTGGATCTGAGCTGGGATCCTCCTCCCTGATGGCAGCCTGAACAGCAAAGCCTCACTGTGATAGAGAGCAGCATTTGCTGAACAAGCAAATATACCTCAGTCCAGCTCCAATGGGGTTTTAATTGGCAAACATGGACTGATCAATACAAGCTGAAAATCCCCAACAAGCAGACAGAGGCTTTTAGTGATGATTCACCTCGAAGAGCCAGGGGAATTCTCTGTCATGGGAGGGAGAGTCCAGAGGACTGGGTGATATCTCTGGCTGATGGGTGAAACTGGGGGCTGTAAAATGACCCTGAAAGGGAGATTTCTGTTCCTTTTTCTCTCTCTCAACATGAGAGGCTCAGTGGAGAAAGTCTCAGCCATTTTCAGCTTGCAGTGCTCTGTGGTAGAGAAAGCCTCAGCCATTTTCAGCTAGCAAAGCTGTGACCCAGATAAGGGTGGAGATAGCAGAGTCAGAGAGAAAGAGAACCTATTTATATGCAAATAGAAACTCCCTAGGGGGCATATCTTCCCTAAGAGGAAAGAAGTGGTGCCCAGATCTACTATCTGCCTTCCTTCAGAACCAGACACCAGAGCTGGGGGGAAAATAGCCATAGGCCACACCTCCTTACACCAGTCTGGAGTGACAGGCTGACAGGTATCATCTGCTGGGCAGAAAAGCACAGAGGCTTGAAGTCTCACAGGGGGTGTCAATCCTCTAAGACACACCCTCAGGGAAACCAGATACTGAATATTTCTTCCTTCTGAGACCTGAGCAATTTCTGGTTTGGGAAAACCTGACTGGATTAACCAAGGAAACCAGATGCCTAGACAACAGAAAACTACAACCTACACTAAGAAAAATGAAGTTTTGACCCAGTCAAAGGAACAAACTTACATTTCAACTGACATACAGGAATTGAAACAACTAATACTAAATCAATTCAAAAAGTTTAGGGAAGATGTGGCAAAAGAGATGGAGGCTATAAAGAAAACTCTGGGCATACATAAGGTAGAAATTGAAAGTTTGGAAAAACAACTGGCAGAATCTATGGAAATGATAGGCACAACACAAGAGACAAAAAACACAATGGAAAAACACAACAGCAGATCTCAAGAGGCGGAAGGAAACACTCAGAAACTGGAGAAAAAGACACCTGAAATCCTACACACAAAAGAATAGATAGGGAAAAGAATGGAAAAATATGAGCAGTATCTCAGGGAATCGAATGACAACATGAAAAGCATGAATGTACATGTCATGGGTGTCCCAGAAGGAGAAGAGAAACTAAAAGGGCAGAAGCAATAATAGACGAAATAATCAATGAAAATTTCCTGTCTCTTATGAAAGACATAAAATTACAGATCCAAGAAGTGTAGCATACCCCAAACAGAATAGATCTGAATAGGCCTACACCAAGACACTTAATAATCAGATTATCAAATGTCAAAGACAAAGAATCCTGAAAGCAGCAAGAGAAAAATGAGTCATCACATACAAAGGAAGTTTGATAAGACTATGTGAGGATTTCTCAGCAGAAACCATGGAGGCAAGAAGAAAGTGGTGTTGTATATTTAAGATACTGAAAGAGAATAACTGCCAACCAAGAATCCTATAACCAGCAAAGCTGTCCTTCAAATATGAGGGAGAGTTCAAAATATTATCTGACAAACAGACAATGACAATGTTTGTGAACAAGATACCTGCTCTACAGGAAATACTAAAGAGAGCAGTACAGACAGATAGGAAAAGACAGGAGTGAGAGGTTTGGAAAACAATTTTGAGTGATGGTAGCACAGCAATATAAGTACACTGAACAAAGATAACTATGAATATGGTTGAAAGAGGGAGGTTAGGAGCATGTGGGACACCAGAAGGGAAGAGGAAAGATAAAGACTGGGAATGTATAACTGAGTGAAACCTAGAGTGTTCAACAATTGTGAAAAGTATACAAATATGTTTTTTCATGAGGGAGAAAAAATGAATGTCAACCTTGCAAGGTGTTAAAAATAGGGATGTATTGGGGGAAAAATACAATCAATGTGAACTAGAGACTATAATTAACAGAAACTTTGTATTATACTTTCCTTAATGCAAAACAGGCAATATACCAAGGCTAAATTCATATAAAAGCGGGGCATAAGGTTGGGGTATGGGCCTCTTGGCATTGGTCATGTTGTCTGACTCTTTATTCTATTTTAGTTTAATGTTCTTTCCTTTTGTTGCTTCCTAGCTGTCATGGTTTTTTTTCTCTCTCTCTTTTATTTTCCTTTTTATTTTGTCTCTCTACCTTCCTTGACTCTTCCTCCTGTTTTGTGGAAGAAATGGAGATGACTTTATATAGATAGTGGTGAGGATGGTGAATACATAAATATGTGATTATACAGGGAATCATCGATTGTTTACCAATGTATGGTATGTGAACAAAACCATCTTAAAAATAATGGGTTGATGAAGAAATCTTGATGGCACTATATTCAGTGAAATAAGTCAGACACATAAGGGCAAATATTGCAGGGTCTCAATATGAACTATTGATAATATGTAAACTCAAAGACATGAAATATAAGTTACCAGGATATAATACAAGGCTAAAGAATGGGGAGCAGTTGCTTATTATGAGCAGGATGTTCAACTAGGTTGAACTTAAATGTTTGGAAATGAACAGAGGTAATGTTAGCATATTGTGAGAATAACTAACAGCGCTGAATGGTGCATGAATGTGGTGGAAAGGGGAAGCTCAGAGTCATGTATGTCACCAGAAAGAAAGCTGGAGGTTAAAAGATGGGAATGTATAAAACAGCGAACCTTGTGTTGGGCAATGTCTGTGATTAACTGTACAAATATTAGAAATCTCTTTCATGAACCAGAACAAATGTATGATACTATAACTAGAAATTAATAATAGAGGGGCATATAGGGAAAAATATACCTATTGCAAACTATATACTACAGTTAGTAGTATTTCAGTGTTCTTTCATAAACAGTAACAGATGTACTATACCAATACTATGAGTCAACAATTGAGGGGGGTGGTTAGGTATATGGGAGGATTTGATTTTCCTTTTTTTGCCTTTATTTCTTTTCTGCAGTAATGAAAATGTTCTAAAAATTGAAAAAAAAAATTGTGGTGATGGATGCACAGCTGTATGATGGTCCTGGGGGCAATGGATTGTACACTTTGGATCTTTGGATAATTGTATGGGATGTGAACAAACACAATAAAAAAATGCAAAAAAAAAACAAAAAACACATATGATTGGAAGCAAAGTAGCTATTTTAGGTTATTTGTTTTTCTTGATCCTATGCTTTGTTTTGTTTGAAATGTGAGTTTTTTGTTGTCTATTTTTTTTTTAATTTTTCAATAAAGTTAAAAATTAAAAAAAATTAGGAGATACGTCTCTCCAACTAAAGTTTTCCTTTGTTTCTTTTGATGCATGTCATCACAGTGCTGCATCACTGAAATATATTCTACCATTCTCTGCATGTTAATTAAAAACTTAATTCATGCTAGCATAAAGTGACTTATGCTTCCTTTAAGAAAATAGTAGGCAGAACAAAGATATTATATTTTAATCTTTACATAAAAAATACTTAAAATAATTTTAATTATTATTTAAGTGAAGACTGAATAATATCATTTACATCTTAAAAATAATAAACAAACCAACTTATATATGTGATCTTTTGTTACGATCCTGCTTCAAAGTCAGTCATAGCCCAGGGATTCAAAGCTGATTAATTATCGAGTTTAGGAGGTCACAAGGCATTAAAGTGATGTTCAGATCCTGGGACAATGTATAACAGCCTACATAAGACAATGAATACAATTTACATATTATTTTCATAATTCACTAATAAAATTACCAAGAAATTAGCCTCTGGCATTCTCAAACATATGGAACCAAACTCAGTTTTCATCTGATAATCCAGAAAATGCTACCAAACAGGTTCATGGCCATACTGCAAAATAGACCATTTAATGCATTCATAAAAAAATACTGTCCCTGAATAAAATAAAATAAATCATATTCATATGGTAAACACCTTTATTGGATGTTCCTGAAGGAGGCTTATTCATCTTAACTTCTTACACTTGCCTCAGTCCATAACCATTTCTTTCTCTATCCTATATTTCCACATGGTGGTACTTCATAACATATTAATTGATTTGAGCACCTAGGAAACAAATATTCAACTCTTTAAACCATAATCCTGTCTATTCTGGAATTAGTATCTAAGATTATGAAAAAATAGTTATGCTCTCTGTATATATTGCAGTGAGTCAAAATTTCTTTTAGCCACATACCCCTTGGAAATCTGATGAAAACTATGGAGATTCTCTCTTGTAAATATATGTGTATTCTTCCTCTGGAAAAAAAAAAAATATACAGTGCACACACATAAATCACCACTGCATAAATCCACGCACTATTTGCCTGACATATGTTGGGCTCCTCCTCCCCCCTAAGATCCAACCATTTTCCCAGGTATAACAACCTCTGGTACAGGGAGATCTTTATGTTTCTATTTATTTTAGCAGATCTCTGGGCATCCAGTTTATCTAAAAGTAGCAGTCTCTTGCAAGTTGTGTTCTGCAGACGCCAAGGAGTCCTTTTCAGCTTGGGATGATTATTCCTGTTCTTGATAGTCACAACTGGACAAATGAGTACCAAGAGAAAGTCAAGTTGATCAGCTGGGTACCACATGTATTCTTCCTTGCCTATATTGTAAAATTGCTGCCCTGTTTCCTCCTAATGTTTACTTTTGCCAAGTGGTGATTCCTCTTGGTGCCTGCTAGTCCCTTGACACACAATCTGACAACCACTATAGCTTATAATGCAAAGTAACACTTGTTATGGCATCTAGCAAAAGTGCCCCTGATTAGAAACCAAGACTAGCACTGCAGAGCCAGAAAACACAAAGTTCCCAAATTGTTTACTGGGAACTATGGTATATAAGCCACTACCACTTCTACCCTTTGATTCCAGGATCCATATATTCTTCCTATTGAGGATACAGTGTCATATATAAATCTTTGATTTAATGTGTAGATGTATCCTGTGGAGTTAAAACACATCTTAAATTCTTGTCTCTGAGCTTATGTTTCAGCTATGCTGTCATTAGGCTCTTCCAATGTTCTATCAAGTCAGCAGATTTTGGGTGGTGCCAGATTTGTTTTCACCAATGGACCCCATGATCATGGGCCCTCTCACATACTTCATTTGCTGAAAAATCCCTCCCTGGTCCAGAGCAATGATATAGGAGATTTCATGATTATGTCTCAAACACTCAATAAACCCTCAGATGGTGGTGCTGCCCAAAAGACTGTGGGCCAGAAAATCATTTCCATACCTGGAATTTAATGTCTATTCCTGGGAGAAAATATCCTCTGGCTATTCCAGAAATGGAAGGTGACCTATGTACTCAACTTGATATCAAGTGGTTAATTAATCATCTCAAGAAAAGTTCCATATAAGAGGTCCAGTTTTGGTCTCTGTGGCAGGTAGGTTGGACATTCGGTGGCATCAGTAGCTGAATAAGCCTTGGTAGGAGTCCATGCTTTTAGGCCCATGCATGGCCTTAACCTCTGCTACTGTGGCCAATTGGTTCACTTTCATATTGTGCTATCACTGTGTTGCCACTGACAGTATAGTTGATTTCAACTGGTCAGATCAGTGTGTTTACCTGGTTGTTTAATGCCACTTTTATGGCAGATGCTCTCTGCTGGGCATTAATACGTGATACCTTAATCTTTGCACTTTGTTCCCTTGTCCATATGTCTGTCCATATGCCAATTTCCCATAACTTCTTGCCCATGATCTTCAAATTGTTTAGCTTAAAAGTTCCTGGTCAGCCAGGCAGTCCATTTTTCAATGAACACAAAGTGAATAAGCCAATGCACTGTATGAATTTCTGCCCAGTAGGGAGGATTTCCCTTTACTAGTGTCTTTCAATGAGAATTCCTGAATGAGGATATCCCTTTATCAGCTTGAACCCACACAGCTTGAACCCATACACTGTAAAATAAGCTCAGGCTTTCTCTTCCTCCAGGTGGATGTAAGGGATCCCCCGAAATCTGTAGGCATAGCCTGAGCAAAGGGCATTGGTTAAAGAGTGATGAGTGTCATGGGGGTCTTAACTACCTGCTCATGTAGCTCATTGGGGGCCTCTGGTCCTATTCATGCTCAATCCCAGATATACTTCTCCTATCTTTTTTTTCACTTTTTTTATTGTGAACTTTAACATATATAAATAACAGTGATAACTTTCAAAGTTTGATTTCACAAGTTATTAGAGAGTAAGTTTCAAAGAATATCATGAGTCAGAGTTCCACAACTTCATCCAATTCCATTCTTGTAAAATATGACATATATACAGAAAAGTGTCAACTCTCAATGTACAGCTCAACAAGCAGTTATATATAGGTAATTTCAAAAATTGGTGTGGCTTACAGTTCCACAGTCAGTCCCTTCCCTATTATGTAATACAAGGTATATGCAGAAAATATATATATATGCTTTGTATGTATATATGTGTCTCTCTCTCTCTCTCTCCATATATATATATATAGACATACACATATGATATATGTCACAATTCAACAAGCAAGATAGAGCAAATCCCAATGGATGCTATAGGCTACAGTTCCACCATGAGATTTACCTCCTTCCAGCCTTTCCAACACCCCAGCATCCACATAAAATTTATATTTTATATATATAAAATTATATAAAGTTTCAGCATTCATAGACCTTTGTTAAATCTTGTTTGTTGCTAGCCTTTCTTCTCACTTAATCTCTTTCTCCATCTTCAGGGGTGTCTAGGCAGTGAGCTTTTTCATATTAAAAGGGGTATTGACAGTATAGGGAAGTGAGCTGCATCTAATTGTTGATCTTAAAGAGGCTATTACCTCTGGGTTTCATGACTGGTCTGGTATAGGAACACTCTGTTGGATTTAAGTTTCTGAAAGATAAAACAGTGAATCTTTTATAGAACCTCAGGTAGGGACATAGGTATTTGGGAACTACTTTTGGCAAGGGCATAGCATACTGTGGCCATTTGGAATGTCTAGCTGGAGCTTGCATAAGAGAAACCTCCAGGATGGCCTCTTGACTCTGTTTGGGATCTCTCAGCCACTGTGATTTCAGCTTGTACCCTTCTTTTTTCCCCCTTTTGGTCAAGTAAGTATTTTCTAACCCTTGCTGCTAGGGCCAGGCTCACTCCTGGGAGTCATATCCCATGTTGCCAGGGAGATTCATTCCCCTGGGAGTCATGTCCCTTGTGGGGGGAGGGGGGGCAGAGGGAGTTAATGAATTTATTTGCCAAGTTGGGCTTAGAAAGAGGAAGGCCACATCTGAGCAACAAAAGAGGTTCCCTGTAGGTGCCTCCTAGGCATACTTATAAGAGGGCTCATTTTCCCATTTACAACTCTAAATTTGATGAGAGCAAGCCTCAAGTTGAGGACTTGATTTATTAAGTAGTGGATTCCTAACTTCACTTGATACATATTCTATCCCAAGACAAATGGTCAGTTTCTTACATTATCTTCACTTAGTTGTAGAATCACCATCACTCTCAATTTTAAACAATTATCATAGCATAATATGTCTCAGAGCTCTTATCAGCTGCCAATTATTCATCCCTAGTATTAGTGTAGAGTTGGTAAGATATTCCTATTAAATATAGTCTTTAATATTCAATTGGTAGTTATTTTCATACCAGTCTATTGTTAACCCTCTGCACTTGTGTCATGCCTTGTAAGTATATCATGCTAACACTTATTTAGGTTTGTGGTGCTACTCTGTGGGTTACATGCTTTTAAACAATCATTTACAAATATGTTCACCTTCAATGTATCACTGATACTTATAATCTTATTAATGAGCCACACAACACCTGTCCATTCCCATAACATTAAGATATACTCATTATCATATCTGTGCATAGCAGATTATCGTTCCCCCTTCTCTAGCTTCTGTCTATCTCTAGGTCCCCTATATTCTACATTATAAGAAACTTATTTTGCATTTTTCACAGAGTTCACATTAGTGGTAATGTACAATATCTCCCCTTTTTTGTCTGGCTTATTTCACGCAACATTATATCTTCAAGGTTCATCCATGTTGTTATATGTTTCATGACCTAGCTCCTTCTTACTGCTGTGTAGTATTTCAATGCATGTATACACCACATTTTGTTTATCCACTCATCTGTTGAAGGACATCTGGATTGTTTCCATCTCTTGGCAATTGTGAACAATGCCACTATGAATATTGGCATGCAAGTATCTGTTCGTGTCACTGCTTTCAGATCTTCTGGGTATATACCGAGAAGTGAAATTGCTGGATCAAAGGTAACTCTATATCCAGTTTTCTGAGGAACTGCCAAACTGTCTTCCAGAGTGACTGTACCATCATATGGCCCCCACCAGCAATGAATAAGAGTTTCTGTGTCTCCACATCCTCTCCAGCATTTGTAGTTTCCTGTTGTTTAATGGCAGCCATTCTTATTGTGTCTTGATTTGCATTTCCCTAACAGCTAGTGAAGGTGAACATATTTTTCATGAGCTTTTTAGCTGTTTGTATTTCCTCTTCAGAGAAATGTCTTTTCATATCTTTTATAATTGGGCTATTGTCATTGAGTTGTAGGATTTCTTTATATATGCAATATATCAGTCTCTTATCAGATACATGGTTTCCAGATAGTTTCTCCATTGAGTTGGCTGCCTTTTTCACCCTGTTGACAAATTCCTTTGAGGTACAGAAGCGTTTGATATTGAGGAGTTCCCATTTACTTGTTTTTTTCTTTTGTTGTTTGTGCTTTGGGTGTAAGGTCTAAGAAGCAACCTCCCAATACTAGGACTTGAAAATGTTTCCCTACATTATCTTCTAGGAGTTTTATGGTGCTGTCTCTTATATTGAGATCTTTGATCCACTTTGAGTTAATTTTTGTATAGGGTGTGAGGTAGGTGTCCTCTTTCATACTTTTGGATATGGATATCCAACTCTCCCAGCCCCATTTGTTGAAGAGATTGTTGTGTCCCAGTTTAGTGTATTTGGGGGCCTTATAAAAAATCAGTTGACTGTAGAATGAATGAAAATATTCTCAATATAACTTCTTTTCCAGTTTCCAGGCCTGAGCCAGTTTGCAGACCCAGAATCCAATGATGGAAGTGGTGCCTATGTTTCCACGTAGTAGGAACTCCCAAAATCACAGCAAGTGTACTTTGAAATAACTCCCCCACTTCTTCCCTAAAGGGACCTAGTGGCATTTATCAGTAAACTGCTCACTAGTATATTTTGAGGACTGTTCTACACAGGATCTGAGTTGAATTTGAATCCAAGATATTAAGAATGCTATGATAGCCTCTCTGTTACAGTGAGTTCATATGAGGGACAATTAATAAATTGATTTCTAGCCAAGGTATAACTTACAATGGGTTTACTGGATTTGTAAACCAACTTGGTAGTCATTTTCCTGATCTCTGTATACATAATTGGATTTGAAACATATGGCAGGTAGTATAACCTCCATATTGGATTCTCTATCTATTAGATAAGAGCTATCATATTAAGGAAGTCAAAGTAGAAGACTCTGAAACTATCCTCCACCACAACCAAAATAAAAAATCAGATTCATATTGTATATCTGGGAGCATGGAAGACTTTAGTACTATTCTTAAATATCGAAAATATTCACATGTGGTGGCCACTATTATGTCTCTACTTAATCCTGGCCCCTATAGAAACCAGAGGAATACTGGAAGATGAGTGAAGATTATATCAAACTCAAACTAATAGTAGCCTTGATGGCACAGCCTTATAAGACATGCTATTTGTACCAGAATGGATTAATATACTTTAGGTATAGTGTATATAACCACTGACATGACAAATTCATTTTCTCTACCTCAATCAACAGAAGAATAGAATGAGTGTGCTTTCTTGTAAAATGGACAACAGTATGCAATTGTGTTTTCCTCTTAGTTGTGATTACTCTCCCATTCTTTCTCATAAGATATGTTGCTGCCTTTGGGGGATGCAAATTACTATCTTTATAACTCTGAGAAATATCAATAAAAACCTGCGTCAAACCAAGACATGCTCTAGAAAATCCATAGCACTCTATTAAAATCAACTGTTAGCTAAATTGAAATTACTATGGATATGATATTTATTTCAAAATCTTTATATTTTATAAGTGTTAAAATATACCAATTCATCTGTTTTTCTGATATTACCAAGAAATAAATCACTGTTGTTTAAAGCAAGTTATGTCCACTTACTTTTCTCCTCTGATTTTGTTATATAATGGAAGACAGTGAGTTGTATTTGTTGAGTGCAATGGTGAACTTTCAGTGGTTTAAGGATGCTCTTTATTTAATATGCCAAAGAGGTTTTTTATGTAATGTCATTAAGATGAGTAGTGTGGCAGTTAATAGAAAAAGTTAAAGCAAAGGATCATTTTTAAAAGATATAGATGCATATGTATACATATACATACATATATGTATGGGTATATATTACATTTTAGTTTAACTTTAATATACAAATATATATTCATTTAGCACTCATTTTGATTTAGAATAGAGACTTTTTTGAAAAAGCCCACTAATTGAAACTTTATATTACAACCATAAAGTCTTTGGTTCCTTTTAAATGGAGTAAGAATTTAAAGATGCAAAGAAGCAATACTTACACAAAATATATCTAGATTTTAAATTTTTCCCAAGTTTTTATAATTGTCTTGCCTACAATTAAATAAAAAGAAATTACTTTGGTGCCTTGTTTTATTGGCCTTTTCAAACACTCAGAACATTGCCTTTCACAAATTTTTTTTATAGCAAAGGTAATATTTTATTTAATGATGTGATTACAATAATAAGCATACCTGGCGTAAATATCTTTGGAAACAGACAATCCAACCCACTGGTACAGAACAGCTGTGTTCAGAGATGGAAGAGATTTCATCAACTAATCCAGATCATTTTTAAAAGCTTTTCTTACACATTTGAACTTAATCAACATTAAAAAATAAGTGGCCTAACAGTAGATAAAGACCTTATACTAACATAAGTCATAACTTGGTAAGAATACAATGCTTAATCCTGAATCTATAGCACATATTCAAGCTTTCACATCTCAAAATACTTACTTGAAATAGAAGAACACACACACACACACACACATACACACATAATCTTGGAATAGATTCCTTAAGTTTTAGGAAGGTCTAGCCCTCCTTCTGAACCCCCATCTTCAACTGGAGTAGCTAAGCTTTTATTATTTTTATATTATAATTAGAGTTCCATGTAAGGTCCAAGTAAGGTTTCCTTTGAAGAATAAGTAGATATTTAACAGGAAGAATTGGAAAGAAGAGCATTCCATGCAAAAGGAACACCATGAAAATTGTCTGTATATGGATGTAAGAAAGTGCATAGCACAATGGTGAAAACAGTGTTGGATACAATTAAGAAGTGGCTAAGACTGTCTACAGGTGAGATAGGAGCAGATCATGGTAAGTGAATTATGCCTCTGTGAAGAGGTTAAACTTTCTTTTATAGGATAATAATATTGTTTGTTCATTTTTTAGTTTATTTGTTTTTTACTCTAATGAGGACCAACTCATGCAAGTAAAGAACCAGGCCTTTAAAAGGTGCTGTGTACAGATTACACTTGAACAACTGTATTTTAGATTGTGAACTGCAATATTCAGAATAAACTGGAAGTGATGCAAATTCCTGGGTACCACACCAGGCTTAATGAATACAAACATTTAGGATTGAGGCCCATGCATGCACATTTTTACTAAGAATCTCCAGGTTATTCTCATGGACATTGAGGTCTGAGATCTGCTATTTAGAGCATCGGTTCTAAAACATCACCATTCATAGAGTAACCTGGAAGACTGTTAAGATTTAGATTAATGGGTTCTACCCACAAAGTTTTGATTCCAGAGGTCTGGGATGGGGCCTGACAATTTGCCTTTCTAACAAGTTTCATGACACTGATGCTGCTGGTCTGGGGAGCTACTGGTAGGAGAACTACATTTATAAATTCAGTGTATGCTCTCCCATCACCAGGCACCATATTAATGCCAAGTTTGGAGTACTATGCTGATAACAATGCTGACAAAAAGACTTCCCTAAACAAAAACAAGACGGAAGCAAAATGACCTGCTCTACCAATTTTAATAGACTATCTATTGATAAAGAGGCTGTGCATTAAAAGTCCCTTATTAAGTAAATAAATTTCAAAAAGCAAAAAGATAAAAACAAAAATGTTTGACAAGCAAGAGCAGAGAATAGTTCTCAACAGGAGATGGAAATTTGGAAATGGGCAGGAATAACTGCTCAAGTAGAACTATATCCCTGCCACGTTCCTCTGAATTTACATTGCTCTCATCACCATTGGAGCTTTTACTCTTTTTCCATCTCATTCTCACTAATACTATCAATGGTGCTTTTTCGTATGATTCAACAATGAGAGAAATTAATCTTTGGTAGAGTTGCCGTAGCTGAGAAGATACAAAAATTTCAAAGAGAATATGAAAGTGTCCTACAAGACCAGTAAACAAAAAAATAAATAAATAAAAATATATCAATAATTTTGGCTTACTGTGTAAAGTGCAGTGAGTTTTGACATTAAAGTGATTTAATTATTATCTTTTGGTGCCTGTAATCCCCAAAATACATAAGAACTTACACAAATATAAATACATCTAAACAAAAGAATTTTCAAACATTCCCATTCCATGTAATGAACAGATAATTTCTTTATTTTCTTTATAACTCTCTCCCTCCTTCTCTCTTTTATATCTTTTCTTCCTTTCTTCTTTCCTTCCTCCCTCCATCCCTT
Organism: Choloepus didactylus; assembly: GCF_015220235.1. NCBI lineage: Eukaryota > Metazoa > Chordata > Mammalia > Pilosa > Megalonychidae > Choloepus > Choloepus didactylus. The sequence goes on from NC_051312.1 coordinate 55,489,018, forward strand.
ACTTTCTCCCTTCATTTAAAACATGCATCATTAGCTATTACTAGCACCAGACATCTTCTCTTTTGGATGGGTTACTGCAAAAAAAAAAAAAAAAAAAAAAAAAAAATCCTCATAATTGAACACTATGTTTACTAATCTTCCCAAGAAAGTAAGATATCTTTAACACTTTGGAGATGAATGTCAGTGATGGTGTATAAAATATAAATGCTGAACCTCTAGCTAGTACTGAGGCAGTAGTATTTCCCTTGGCTGACATTTGGGTGGGAATTAGCAAAGAAAAACAAATCAATGCACATGGCTATTGATTCATCAATTTTGCATGATACAAAGATCAAATTTGGATACAAAACACCTGGGAAAATATTTTTCCCTTAATTACAGTTTCTAAACCTGGATTCATATATAGAGACAGTAACTTTATTTTTTGGAGACTGTGGTTGCAAAATTAAAAACAATGCACTGACATGTAAAGTGTCCATATGAAATTCACTGCTTGTATGGGGCAAGCTAATAAGTAGCAGCGCTATCAAAAGCTATTGCAATCATGTCTGCAGGCTCTTCCAAGATCCATTACTCCTCCAGAGCAGAGCTGGGCAACATTTCTCATCCCTTCCAAATCATTAATTCATAAGCCAAAAGGAACAGTTAAAAGATGACTTCCAGCAAAACGAGCAGAAGGGAGAAACTGAGCAGAAATTATTTATATGTTAGAATATTTCTGAGAATTTTTATAACTATTGGCAATGGTGCAATTATAAAGAAGTTGAGAAAAAGAGATTTCAGGTTTTGCCCATTACGCATGACAATTTTGCTATACTGGGAGTGTTGGACAGCAGGATTTAGCACTGCTAAATCATAGGAATAGCTGCAGTTAGGGCTACTATAGGTTGGGAATTCTATAGATACTTTGAATTCTCATAACCACATTGTAAAATAGGCGATGTTATTCCCAAACTACAAACTACCAAAGTAAGGCTCAGATGGGGTCAAGGAAGGGTGGGCAAAGTCATGCATTAATTCATCCAGCAAATATTTTTTGAGTGCCTACAGAATGCCAGCCAGCTATTGATCAAGGTTCTGGAAATAAAACTGTGAAGAAAACACATAATATGCATTTGGGTGGTGCAGGGCAATATACAAAATAAGTAAGTAAAATTTAGTATTTAGTAGTGTTAAGAGCTATGATAAAGTAAATGCAAAAAACAGAGTAGAGAAGTATCAGGGTGGTCAGGGTAGACATTATTTACAAAATGGCTATCAAGGAGGGTGTGATAGAAAAAGAGGGTAAGTAAACAGGAGATAAAGTTATAGAAACAATGCCTCAGTTAATGTGGTGCCCTTTAGGCCATTATAGTGATTATATCACTTACAGCTAGCTCATTGGAATGCAAAATACATTTTTGTTCAGTAGAAGGTAGCAGGAAAAACAAGGATACACATACACACAAACAAGTAGCCAGAACAGAATATCTCAATTAAAAATGTTAAAGATTGTGATATAGGAAGATAGATGAAAATCTTAATCTCTTAGATGTGCATTATGTTAGCATAGAATTCCACCCATTTTTGAAAGGAAATTCTTCCAGTTTCTTTTAAATTGGAAAAAATAGCAAATGCTTAACATGGAAAATTCATGATTCAAAATTGAGGTGATGAATTCAGTCTAACATAATATATTTTAGCAAGGAAATTCTTCAGATAAGGAGGCAAAAAATTGTGTGATACTGCATAGTCAAATTCTAGAGTTCCATTTTGGAATCCAATGAATCAATTTGACATATATTGGATAAAAAGGGGGAGGAAATAGTGATACAGCCTGACGCTGCCACAGAGTCCTAGAGAGTCTTTAGGTTGACATAATCTACCCTGATCTAAGTAGTCAATCCTATCTCTAGGCTACATTAATAGAGAAAAAACGTGCAGGATGCAGGGTGTGACAATTGTGCTCAAATCTGAATTAGTCATTGAAATACTACATTTCAAAGGTACAGATAACACCTTGATTCCCAATCATCAGGGTAGAGTTGAGATAGAGAACCCAGTATTGCTGAGGGAAGAACTACCTTACCATTTGAAGACTGACCAAGTGTGCCGGTTTGAATGTATTGTGTCCCCCAAATGCCATTATCTTTGTGGTCTTGTGGGACAGACGTTTTGGTGCTGGTTGGATTTGCTTGGAATGTGCCCCACCCAGCTGTGGGAGATGATTCTGATGAGATGTTCCCATGGAGGCGTGGCCCCGCCCATTCAGGGTGGGCCTTGATCAGTGGAGCTATATAAATGAGCTGACTCAAGGAGAGGGAACTGAGTGCAGCTGGGAGTGATGTTTTGAAGAGGAGCAAGCTTGCTAGAGAGGAACGTCCTGGGAGAAAGCCGTTTTGAGGCCGGAGCTTTGGAGCAGATGCCAGCTGCCTTCCTAGCTAGCAGAGGTTTTCCGGACGCCATTGGCCATCCTCCGGTGAAGGTACCCGATTGCTGAGGTGTTACCTTGGACGCTTTGTGGCCTTAAGACTGTAACTGTGTAGCAAAATAAACCCCTGTTTTATAAAAGCCTATCCATCTCTGGTGTTTTGCATTCTGTAGCATTAGCAAACTAGGACACCAAGGAAGTGGAGAAGAGTAAGGGACTAGAACAAGTGATAATATTCATGTATCTAGAAGAATATTCTGATGGAACTTTATTTTGATTGGCCACAGAGAATATAATTTGAATTAACTGGGAGAAAATAACAGACAAGCAGATTTTTACCTTAATATAAAGAAGACATTCATAACCATTGGGGTTTTTCAGCAATGAACTAGAATCCCCAAGGCATGATTTTCTGGTGAATGAAGAGGTTAGGTCTGGATGAAAGTTTGGAAGAGATTGCAAGCTGTGCTTCTCAGACAATAATGTGTTCATTCATCACCTTGGTATTTTGTTAAAATAAAGATTCTGAAAAAATATGGGGGGAAGAGGAATAATTCTGCATTTTTATTGAGTTCTCAGATGATGTTCATGCTGCTGGTCCATGATCCACATTTAGAGTAGCAAGCCTGTAAAGCAATTAAATGCACTTCTTTGCAGGTTGAATTAGGTGAGCTAGTTTGCTAGTTTTTTTGTTTTGTTTTGTTTTGTTTTATTTTTCAAACTCGAGACTGTACTAGATTTTGCTGGGTAGGAAATGAAGAAAGATACCATCCTGGGATTATCTCCCCTTTTTTTCTCACCCTAATAAGAGAATGAGACAAATCTTCTGAAACAGGATTCAGCCAGAGAATTGCAATTTGTCTGGTCTGAGAGGAAATACCGAGCACAGACTGTGTTATCACGCATCCTACATTATATATTAACCATTAATGATAAGTTCATGGTTAATATATGCCTTCTCCTGCATCTTTTTAGTGGTATACTTCCATTTTTTGACACTCCTCCTTTGCTTTCCTTAATATTCCTGGTAATGAAGCCCTTTACTGAGGTGTTTGCATAAGAATACTGCTGACTCTTCATATGGATTCTGGCAAATTTCATGTGACAGGTGAAATGCTCAAACACAATTAGCACCAAATGCTTTTGTTGGGATTGTATTTGTTGTATAGGCCAGCTATAAAAAAGGCCAATTAATGAGTCTGTCACTTGGCTATGGATGTATAAATCCTGGCTGATTTGTATAAAACTTCTGAATGTCTGAGCCCTGTATCTTCTTTTAAACTTGGAAGATTCTGAACATCCTTTAGTTTGACAATAACTAAATCTTACATTTCCCTCAAGAAAGTTGGGATTTGTGGATTTTTTTTGTCTGTGTGATTGATTTCAGTTCATTCTGTTACCTGTATATGGGGAATATCAAAGAGTAAAAAGTAAACATCTTAAAATAGTTCTCGAAACCTGTCATAGACATAACAACCAATTATTTTCCCTTTCTCTATTCTCAGCTTCAGATAAGGGTGGAAACCAGTTATTATTTTTATAGTTCAGTTTTCAACTGCTGGCACTAATAACCAAGCTAAGAATTCCTGTTAACTTCAAAGAAGGAATCTGCACCATCATTTCCAGAAAACTGAAAGGAAGAAGAAAAAATAATCCGAGAAAGATTGTAATTCTGACACAGGTGTCTAGAGTGTCTACTAATTAATAAGAGCAAAAAGAGAAAGTGCATTAATTGTCCTCTTCTCAAATACAAACAAATCATGGTAAATAGGAGCAAGGAGCTAGCCTTCAGCTTTTTGCTCTGGCTAGTAGAAAACATCTTCCTGTCTTGGAAATGATAAAAAGGATGTTTGGCTTGGGAGAATTTAGGTGACAGTGAGGCTTGATTCACCCTGTTGGAGAAAATGAAACCGTATTTCCTTTGGGTTTGGGTGTCAATCAATGAAAATACAATCCTTGTAAATAAATAGTGTGCATTATCTCATCTATTTATTTGTCTGCTGCAGAAGGAGACTGTCACAAAACCATTTTAGAAGATCAATTGTGGAACAGGGCAGTGAATTAGAAGCACACAACGGACTCTCAAAATCAGATTCTGAAGCAGAAGAGATTTAAACTTTAAAGGCTGGGAAGAGAATTTCCACAGAAACAAGTAAAAAACAGTAGGCATTTTGAGAAATACATAAGACTGTCTTGCCCCCACAAATTATATATAATTTGGTGGGAGATGGCAGCAGGGATTTTAACTTGAATTTGTCAACTTAAAAGTTAAAAAGGCAGAATGGAGAGCTAGTGGTTGCTGGTACCAGATGACACTGGAATTACTCAGGGAGAGCACAATCTATGTTTTCATCAAAATCTCATGCTATTTGTATTGAGACAAAAGAGAACAAAGATACCTTTAAATGTAAGTTTTATTCTAAAGAGTCTCCCCTTTACAAAAAACAGAATGTTATACAGAAAATGATTCATATTCACAATTAACTTGAAATTAATTCACTTTGTTCAAGATACTATACATTGTACAGAATGTCTCATCTCCACCTCTATTTCTTAAGACCAACTAAAAGCAGAAAACAGATATTAGAAGGCCACCAGATGACACCCAGAATGCTGTTTCACTAGCTTGGAACTGTCCCCAATGCTCAAAGCAAACAGTAAATCATCTCAAGCCCCAGGATCCTCTGTCTTGGTCCTTGGAGATGGTGTAATGCTGCTTGTTTTGTTAATGGCAAAAAATAAAAGCTAAAGATCTTTATTGAGGAGCCTCAGAAATATGGGTTTTAGAATTTTTATAGAATAAAAGTAGGCTTATTCTAATGTGATATCTTATGTGATTTACTTCCTGTTGTTTATTTCTTATCTTAAAAAGTGCAGAGTTGTCAAAAAAGGTTCTAATGAGGTCAGAATACACGGTTGGTTCACTGCTTAGGTTTTCTCAATATTTCTTTTATCATATTATAAATTTTGCCTTTATAGTGGTTGTGCCCTCTTTTAGGAATACCCTGTTTGCCTCAAGAGTCTGCATTTAGTTATATACACTATTCTCTAACTATTTAAGCTTTGGGCCTTTAATTAAAGTGTTTTATATGTGTATGCATGCACATTTTTGATAAACATAAGAACTTTATTTTACTTGATCTACCAAGTTTTAAATGAGATACTGAAGAACCGATCCTTTCTATGTATTTTTATTTCCTCCAAATTTTATGAATATTTTGAACCAGATAAACATGAGAATTAAATCCTACTGAATTCCACTTGGGATTTTGATTGTGTTTATAATGGATTAATAGATAATTTAAATCTAGATATATTTAAAATATTTTTCATTTTACTTCAGTTATTTTTTTTTTTTCATTATTTTCAAGCAGAGTGGTTAGGCTTCTTTTCCTGTACCATTCTTGTTATTTTAAATTATTATTATATTTTATATATTTGGATTTAATATTTAGACTATTTTTAGAGATGCATATTTTGGAACCTCCAGTATTGGGTTTTTTTTTTGTTTTTTTTTTTCCCCGTTTCCTCTAACCCTGGTAACAACATCTTCAGCACACTGATTTTCTTTTCAGTATGCTTCTATCCCTCTCTAGTCACCATTGCTGTTTCTCTCAATGTGTTCAGCCATCCCCTAGCTTAAAATAGGCTAAACAATCAGAATCCTTAACTTAGGAATTTGATTTTTCAAGAGTTTATACTAGATGGAAATCTGAGGGAGCTGATCTCTACCACTCATGGTATCTTGAAGATGCTCTGTCTTTAGTTAAATTTATCTAGATTCCTAACCTGCCTTCATGCTTTTTGAGGTCATGATCTTTTCTTTTTTTAGAGAAGTTGTAGGTTTACAGAAAAATTATGCCAAAAATACAGAATTCTTATATACACCCTATTATTAACACCTTGAGCTAATGTGGTACATGTCTTACAATTCATAAAAGAATATTACAATTGTGCTATTGACTATAGTCCATGGTTTACATTAGGGTCCGCTGTTGTACAGTTGTACAGTTATTTTCTTTTTAATTTTTATTCTGGTAGCATACATACAGCGTAAAATTTCCTCCTTTTAACCACATGCAAATATAAAAATTCAGTAGTATTAATAAGGTTCACAATGTTGAGCTGCCATTACCGTCATGCATTACCAAACTTTTCCATCACCCAAAACAGCAACTCTGTACAATTTAACATTAACTCCCCTTTCCCTACCCCCACCCTGGCCTCTCATAACCTATATTCTTGTTTCTGATTCTATGAATTTGCTTATTATAATTATTTCATAACAATGAGATTATACAATATTTGGATGAAACTCGAAGACATCATGTTGAATGAAATAAGTCAGACAGAAAAGGACAAATTTTGAGGCCACCATCATTAGTTTTACCCTTCATTGTTGAATGGCCTTCATATCATTTCAAGAAAATTCCATCTTTTATTTTGTTTTTTGACAAATTAGAGTCCACTTATTTTGTTTGCAACCAAATAATGCCCAAAGGCACATGTTATGGATCGAATTGTGTCCCCTGAAAAGATGCATTGAAGTTCTCATCTCCAATATTTGCAAATAAAATCATTACATGTAGAATTAGGCAAGTTAAAATGAAGTCATTTTGGAGTAAGTTGGGTCCTTAATCTAATATGACTGGTGTCCTTATAAGAAATAGAAATTTGAATACAGGCAGAGAGACAGACAGACAGACAGGAGAATGCCATGTATTTCCAGCAAGACATGGTCAGATGCTAGAAGAGCCATGGAACAGATTCTTCCCCATGGACTTTGAAGGGAGTAAAGCCTACCTACACCTTGATTTCTGACTTCCAGGCTCCAGAACTACTGTTTTAAGCCACCCAGTTTGTGGTACCATAATACCCTAGAAAATAAGACATAATGTATGTAAACTTTGTGGATTGATGATCTTGCCTTTAGTTCTGATTATAAATTTTTCATCATGATGACTGTGCATGACACTTCTCTTTTGTTCCTATTAACATCCGTTTCACCCCTAACACTTCTCTTCTCGGTTAAATAAATCTGGATGTTTATCTAGACTTACAGCCACACATATAATAATATGTCTAAGTTCTAGTCAACAGACTGTGTCACTAGCATGCACAACTATGGAAAAATGTCCTTAAAGAAAAGTAATATGCCCTTCCTTGTGCCTTTCTCAATCCAGTTTGCTAAAATGTGGAAGTGATGGCTGGAGCTTGTACAGCCCTCTCAAGTCAAACCTGCATGCTCAGGATCAAGAAGGAAAAGAATTAATGTAAATTCACAAGAACAGATCTATGTTTATCAGCAAGGTTTTATGTTTTATTTTGTTTCTTTTTATTTTTTTTACATGAAAATATAATAAAATTCCATGTTTTTGAAGTTACTGTTCTTCTATATTTAAACCCTGCTTGTGATTGCCTTATACTTGTGTTGATTTGAACATAATATTAATATGTGGATATTAATTTCTTCAATCCTAACAGTGTTAATATCAACCATGAAAAAATTATAACATGCTCTATAATATGCCTCAACCTGGACAAAGCCACAAATACTATTCATTAATGTATTAAATTAACAAATCCTAATAATCTAATTCTCCCACAATTAAGCAGATTACTACTCCACAAAGATTTATGCTTTCAAATGTTTCCAAACTACATTATTGTTTCCAGGGAGCATTGGACAGTGATTGTAATAATGAAGACAGTAGGAAAAAAGTATTGCATTAAGACTGGCATGACATGGCAACAGCTGACAGCACCTGCCTAACCCATGCTGAAGGCGGAACATCACAAGTGCTGATCTGAGAGTGCATTCTCCTGAGCACAGCTGTAACACACTGAGGATGGAAAGACTCACACTCTCATCTTGAACCTCCTCAGACATATGACCATGGAAAACCAAGTGAATGTAAAGCCAAAAAAAATTCAATGCATTTCAACTGAACCAGGAGCTCAAAGTAACAACCTAATATGTGTGCAGGGAGAACAAATACTTACCCACATTTAGAAAATAGCAATATGCAGTCCTGAACTCATCAATTTAAATGATGACTTAGCAGCAACACAAATAAAATAAAGCAATCTCTAAGGTCCCTTCCAGCTGTGGAGACTGATGCCAGGGCCCATAATTGGGAAGAGTCCTGAAAAATTGCATTGAGAAAATGAAAATTACCTCATTACTAACTGACTTCCTGGAGGAGGAAACTATTAAAAAATATATAGTTCTTAGCTGACCTCTCTTGTTTTGTCAGCTCCAAGGTTTTATCATATCTAGGGAGGAAAGGGGTGAGTTCTTAGATAGAGGTATTGGCAAAACAACAATGGAAGTTTAGGGTTTATAGGCACACACAAAAGATAAAACAAAAAAGGCTTCCTCTGAAATAAGGTTTCAGTGGCTAAGAGATTTCAAATAGAGTTGAAAGGTCATTCTGGAGGTTACTCTTATGCAAGCTTCAGCCAGATAGTGCAAATTTGCATGGAATGCCAAGCCTCAACCAATAATATTCCTGAAAACCCTAAAGAATACCCTGAACTCTATCTATAACTCTACACAAATTTTACTCATTAAGTTTATTTTTTTACAAACTTAAAATCTCCAGATTATTCTATCCCAGAGGTACCAGTCTCTCCAAAAACATTTACCATTTGCATTCCTCTACCCCATAATATTGATATCCCTTTTCAGCATGAAGAAGTTAGAATGGCCATTGCCCAATACCTCTGAAGACTGAGAGAACAATCAAATTAGAGGGAGGAGTTGTAACAGAGAAGTTAGGATCTAATAAATGATCATCACTACTGAATCATTATAAAGATATTTCTTTTTAATTTCTAGTATATTATAACAGCCGGAAGGAAACACCTGAAATGGTCGAACTGCAACCCAGTAGTCTTGATTTTTGATAATGATTGTATAAGTATGGAGCTTTTACCTTGTGACTGTCTGATTGTAAAAACCTGTGACTCATATCCCCTTTTTCTAGTCTCTGGTTAGATGATTAATATAAAAAAAGACATGCAGGGGAAAAGTGTGGAATATAGGGTACCTAGAGACAGACAGAGGCTAGAGAAGGGGGAGCAGTTACCTAATATGTACAGAATTGTTAACAAGGTTGAACTTAAATGTTTGGGAATAGATAGAGGTGACAGTAGCTCATTCTTGGGAAATTATAAGAAATAGTAATGTATTGTAGGTGAATTTGAAAGTGGTTGTTTAAAGTCATGTATGTAAATAAGTTCTTGCATGAACCACTGCAAGTGTAAAAAACAAAATAATAGAGGGGTATATGTGAAAAACTTAGCTATTGCAAAGCATGGACTATAAGTAATGGTAACATTTTAATATTCTTTCATCAACAGTAACAAATGTACTACACCAATACTATGGGTCAACTATAGAGGAGGGTAAGGGGTCAAAGAGGATTATTTTATTCTTATTTCTGTTCTGAAGTAATGAAAATGTTCTAAAATCAACCATGGGATGTATGCACAACTATGTGATGATACTGTGAGTCAGTGATTGTATACTTTGGATGGTTTGTTTGGTGTGTGAATATATCTCAATACAATTGGGAAAAAATCAATGAAAACACAGCACTAAAATATAAGAAACTAAAATTTCATAATTGTAAGAATAAAATACTCATAAATATAAACAAAAAAAATCAGAAACAAAGACTCCTTTAAGTGATTCAATCTAACTTAGAACTATTTACAGAAATATTATGTAACTGCATACTAGCTTATGGACAAACTATGTGCAGAAAATGGAATAATTATTGCATATCACTGATTTTAGACACATCACTGATTTCTAGGCTAGAGAAAATTGTAAACAATAAATTACCAAATCTTCTGAGATACAATGCAGGTATTATTTCAAAAATAATGCAAATAGCTAACTATATTGTTTTAGGTGATTATGTCATAGTTTCTGTCTATCCTGCACAAATCTGACTTAGATTTTAATTTCCCAAAAGTTATGCCCTGATTTTAGGTAGTCTTCTTTTTATACCTACTATGATGCACTCCTTGAAATATAATGCTTTTTCTCTCTCTTTTCGGTTTCTGTGGATACACCCAAATTTCCGTTTGCTACAATTTCCTTGGTGAAATCAAAAGACTGAAAAGGCATATTCATATGTGCAATGAAACTTAGGAAACATGCTTGGCCCTGTGAACAAACTAGAAAATCACCATTTGTATGTTCCTGTTCTCAAAGAATTTTGTGCCAGCTTAATTGGGACCATAATCCAGGGTAGGATTTATGATTTTATCTATGCTGTGAAATTGCTGGCAGCTAGCAGAAGGAGTGTAAGAAAACTAGATTTTGTTCAACTTCAGAGGTGCCGTCAGCTCTCCGGAAAAAAGTGAGCTTGAAACAATTTTCTCATAAGGATGCTTCTCATAATGTTATCTGCCTTATCAAATATGAAAAGCCCCTCATTTTGAGAATTCAGGCTTATATGATTGAGGATTTAATATTTATTAAACAGAGTCCTGCTTTAAGTGTTATGAGCATTAACTCAAGTAATTATTGCAATTATCCTATCAGGTAGATTTTATCACCATCCCCATTTTATATTTAAGAGAAATGAGAAATAAAAATAAGTTGCTAAACTGATTTGAACCAAAGCCATTTGTCTCTAGGGTTGGCTATTTTAACCACTACATTACTCACTGACATTTAATTTTAGCCCTGCTTTACTTTGTATGATTAATAGCATTCCTGACTCATCTTCTGAAGCTGTAATAACATGCAATCTTGAGAAGCTGGCACTGCTGAACTATCCACTAGAGTAGAAACAAGAAAATAAATGACTTCCTGGTTGTTTCCTGTGTTATATTGCTATTTGGAGGAGTTAAAATATGGGAACCGAATTAGTTAAGGGACTTTTAATACAAACCAGCCCAAGTTAGCTTAAGCATAGTGAGAGAGTTTGTTGGAAAAAAAATTACAGGTTTTCCCTGGAAGCCAAGGCAGAAATAAATATTTCTTTTTCTCTAGACTCCACATCTCACAGCAAATTAGCTTTAGATCTCTTTTTCTCACTCCCAGGGGTTCTCTGAGATTGACTCACTTTGTTCATCAGGTCCAGAGGGCATAAAAGATGTTTCACAGCTCCTCAGTTTGCAATACACAGTGAAAATCATGCAACTCTCTTTTGGTCCTAATGCCAGTCTCCCATAAGAAAGAACGTCGCTGGCCCAGCTCTGAATAAATGTACCTACCTGTTCAAATAAGTTATAGCCTGGGGAGATTACATGAAGTTAAAAAGCAATGGCCATAGGAGGTGGCTCTCCTAAATCAGGAGCTTAGAAAATATTTGCAGACTAATGACTATCATTGTATTGGCAAGTACCATTACAGATGTACCCTTCTTTAATGCAAAGGCTATTTCATAGCAGGAAGCAAGATGATGCCTTCATTAAAAGAACCTATTCTCTATCAATGTCATTAAAGAAAAATCAAGTTTGGAATTTTTAACACCATACACTACTTACCCCTACAAAAATCTCTTCAGGTACCATTCATTGGAACTCTACAACAGATATTGTTTAGAATGTGTAATTACTAATCTATGAAGTATATAAGCAAATTGGGAAGAGTGCTAGATTTTACTAATGTCAACTTGGTTACACTTGGAATGCAGTTCCCAGAACAACTCTCCGTGTATTTCTAGGTTAGAGAGTGTCAAAAGAGCAGCTTCCATGAAAAAGTGGTCCTTAATCTCAAGTTTTCACCACAGATGTGGTGAAAGATGCAGAGATGCGCCACAGGTACTAGCTTGTTCTCACTCCTCTCTGTTCACACAGCACTCATTTTGCAATTGCTCGTCCTGCTGATCCCACCACCAGACGCTCGGCTGCAGACCCTACATCATGACAGCTCACCAGAATCAACAGCTTCCCAGAGATGTCTCCAAAAACTTTGCTTCATGGTTCCATTTCAGTGGTTGACCATGTTTGGCTCCTCAGATTTCTTGGCAAACTTCAGCTTGTGTATTGAGGCCAATGCTTCAGGAAGTCTAGTTGGTTACTCTTTCCCTGAACCTCCAACTCTTCCTTCCAAAGCCCTTTCAACAACTGTGTAAGGTGTAATTCCTATAATAAATATCTTATTACATAATATTCGTAGTGACTCTTCTTCCCTGACTGAAGCTTGGCTAAAACAGTTAGCACTAGCAGTGTTTCCCGAGGAAAAAACCTTAATTATAGGAACATGGAACTGGCTCCTCAATTTGACTACATTAAAATACATAATTCTAAGGATGCTGGATCAGGGTGCAAGAAATGTAATGCTGGTTCAAGCTGATATGCATGCATTAATCAGAGTCTGACTTCAAGCAGCTGGTTGTGACCACCAGAGTTTGGTTAATTGGTTGCCTGAAATAAGGACCCAAACGTAACAAAATGAAGTTAAGAAGTCACAACTTCCTTGCTATATTATAGAGCCATGCTGTCCAATGTGATAACTACCGGACACATGTGGCTATTAAAATTAAAAATAATTAGAATTAAATGAAATCAAAAGTTCAGTTTCACAGTTGTCCTAGCCATATTACAAGTATTCAATATCTACATATACCTAGTGGCTACTCTATTGGATAACATAGATATAGAATAGTCTCATAATTGCTGGAAGTTCTATTGTGCAGCTCTGCACTGGAGGAAGGTATTCTAAAGCACACTGAGTTTGGAATGCTGAAGTGGATATATTATGTGAAATCTGCTTACCCAATCTCTAAATTTGTCTGTTGGATGAGCTCACAGGACAATTCCTTCACCAAAACATAAAGCTTAAATTGGTAAGTGGAGCATCAACCTCCTCAAAGAGCTTTGCAATGACTATTCTCTACAGGCTAGGAATTGTTACTATCAGGTGAGCCTTTCCTGAGTTCAATGGAAATGACGAATATAAGTGTTGTAGGGGAAACTGGCTTGTACTTAACTGCCAGAGACAAGTTGCATGTGGTTACTGTAATGGGCAGCAGAGAGCTACAGAGATCTTTGATTCTGGTTAATTTATTGTAGCATACCTGGGACTGAAATATACAGCCAGTCTATTAAATTTTTACTTGAAAAACTCAAATTCTTGTGACTAGAAATCCCATTTGAATCATGAAAGTAGAGATTCAAAGTAGAGAAGAGACTTCTGGCTCTTCAATCATTTTCCATATTTGAACCAGTCTACCTTGCTGCAACCCCTAAAAAGAAAAGAGAATGGATTCCCTTAAGGAAGAAATGTTACCCTGCCAAAATTGTATCCTATAAATCTATCCCCTAGATGTTCCCCAAGGAATTATTCATTGAGAAAGGACAAATAATTAGATTTTTCAGAGATTACTTTGCATTGACTTTGAAGTGGCACTAATTCCTAACAGCAAAATGTGCCACCATGATCCATTACAGGAGGTTATTGGAACCGTATGCTTAATGGAGTTGTCTCAAGGCCATTTCACAATGGGTGTGGTGGAACCTTCAAATACTTGCTGCAGTTATTTCCTTAATTCTGCCATGCATAATTGGAATAGACATAGACAGCAATTGGAATGATCTCCACATTTAGTAATCAGCCTGGGGAGTAAGGGCTATTTTTGATGAAATTTAAACAAAACAAAACAAAACAAAACATGTAGAAGCCTTAAGTTGCCTTTACCTACCAAAACAGGGTAAACCAAAAGCAATTCTGCCTTCCTAGGGGGACTTCCTAGGGGGACTTCCTAGGGGGACTTCCTAGGGGGACTGAAAGTTTAGTTTCACCATCACAAACTTAAGTTATGCAGGACTGATGATTCCAACCACGTCCCAATTCCACTAGCCTATTTTCCTGTGCAAATCGATTTTGGAGAATAACAGTTAAGTTTACAAGTTACTGGAAACTTAATTGGTGGTGATTCCAATTTCAGCTGCTGCTCCAGATGTGATTTCTTTCCTGGAACAAATCAACACATCCCTGGAACCTGATAGTCAGATATTGATTTGGTGAGTGTGTCATTCTCTCTGCCTATTAGTATGGATACTGGGAACAGTTTGCAAAAAGTTGACAAAACCAGTAATGCAGCTCCATTCTCTTATCCCAGAGTATCAATTATGTCATAATGGCGTCCACAGGGACATGTGTCCCCTCTCCATTTCAAATATCATGTATATCCACTACATTGATGATGCTATGCAGATTGCATCTGGTGAACCAGAAGTAACAATATATGTGCTGAAGGATAGGACATAAATACAAGGGAAATCCAAAGCCCTTACGTCTTGATAAATTTCCAAAGGGCAATTTATCTTAGGCACATAGAGTTATTTTCATCTAAGATGAAGAACAGCACAAACACTTAGTGAGCCTCTTTGAATTTTGGCTGAGTATATGCCTTTTTTGGAGTATCTGTTCCATCCCATTTGACAAGTAATTCAAAAGGTTGACAATTCTGAGTGGGACTAAAAGCAAGAAAAGTCTCGGTAATGGGTCCTGGCTGGTAAGAAGTTGTTTTGCAATGTGGGCTATATAGACCCAGGAAATATGATGATTTTTGAAGTATCTGTGATGAATAGGAATGCCATATAGAGACTTTTGTGGGCCCCTAAGGGGTAATCAGAGCATAGGACTTTAGGACTTCAGAGCAAAGCTATGTCACTCTATATAGAAACCTAGTCAATGGAGAAGCAACTTCTGGATTATTTAACCTTAGAAAAGATGGAAGGCTTCCATGGTCCATCAAGTTACCATGTGAACTGAGCTGCCTAACCAGGTGTTGTCTGATCATCCAAGCCATAATATTGGGCATGCCCAGCAACACTCCATCATTAAGTGGAAGCAGCATATATTGGTATCAGGCTCAAGTGGGTTTGACATGCATTAGCAACTATTTCCATGTCTTTGGCTGCTATTCCAGCTATATTGCATCTGCTTTCTTATTTGGCCCCTATTGCTCTTCCCTGTTTTTCAACTAAGTGGTTATTGCTAATCTAACCTAAATTGGCAACCACATAACCACACCAACCTGATACATTTGAAGAGCACTTATACAAGGCTTCTGAGAGAAATAAAAAGGAATCAGAAGGCACACACTTTTCATTTATAAACAAATATATAATAAAGCAGAAAGATAATACAAAAATGCATACATACTCTTTTACATGGAACTGGTGTTGAAAAATGTTCAATATATCCTTCTTGCTCTACTTTTGGCAAGACACTGACGAGGAAAAAAAAATAGGAATCCTCCCTTTCTATAGCATCTGTCTCACCCATCAATCTCCCAAATTTTCCATATGTATTCTACCTAGTAAAGACTAGTTTAATATAGGTCATGTTCTTATACTTTATATCCACATACATACACACACACACTAATACAGTAAATGCCTAAAATACACCTTGAAATACAAAATCTGACATTCATTTATTCCATGGCATCACATCTTAATTAAGGTCATTTTATTCATTAATGTTCTCTATGTTTCACTAACCTTTGTATAGGTAACTAATAATAATAATAACAATAATAATAATGTTCTGGTTTGCTAATGCTGCCATTATGCAAAATACCAGAAATGGATTGGCTTTTATAAATGGGGTTTTATTTGGTTATAAAGTTACAGTCCTAAGGCTATAAAAGTGTCCAAACTAAGGCTTCAACAATACAGTACCTTCACTGAAGAATGACCAATGATGTCTGGAACACCTCTGTCGACTGAGAAGGCATATGGCTGCTGTCTTCTTCCTTTGCTCCCAGGTTGTGTTGCAAAATAGCGTTCTCCAAAATGTTGCTCTTGGGGCATTTTGTCCTCTCTTAGCTTCACCAGAGCAAACTCTGAGCTAGCTTCTCCAAAGCATCAGCAAAAGTCTACTTTCAATTGCTGTCTCCAAAAGGTCTCTCTTAGCTGCAGCACCAAGCTCCTTCTGCCTGTGTGTGCTTATAGGGCTCCAGTGATTTAACTAAGATTCACACTGAATGGGTGGGGTAACACCTCCAAGAAGGTAACCTAATCAAAGGTATTACCCACAGTTGGGTGAATCACATCTCCATGGAAACAATCAAGAGGTCACTCCCTAATCAGAGAGATTAATAAATCTGCCCTCACAAGGTTGCATTAAAGAATATGGCTTTTTCTGGGGGATATAATATATACAAACTGACACAAATAATAATATAATTATTCCAAAAATAAACCAAGTGATCAAATATGCAAATATCATCTGTTTCCACAGTTTTACTCACTTGAAAGCAGAAGAAAGGAAAGAAGGTAGAGAAGAGTATACTATGTGTTTCTTACCTGCATCCTTGGTACATTGGTACCTACCCTTGTTGGAGTGAGTTGTCAACAATGTAATATCCCTACTTATCTTTCCACAGAAACTTAAAAGTTACCTCCCCTGGGTACCTCTCCTCATTCACAACCTGCAAATAACACCTGAATCTCAGTATCCTTAGCTATTAAGTCTTGTCTCCCTACAGCTGCTAGCTAGCACAATTCCTTTTACATAGTAGATTCCAAAATCTTTTCTAACTGAAAAGTATTTTATATAAGTGGAGCTACATGATATTAATAATAAAATATATTTTTATCTTAGTGTGAAATTAGATATGGTCGGTGTTTATTTCATTGATAGTCCATTTTAATGTTACTTCACTGTTAAATTCCTCCTCTCTCTAAAGCAAAATTATCGTAACTGATAACTAATAGTTAAAAATTAGACCCAGTATAGAATTTCCAAAAGAAAAAAGTAAGTAAGCTAATCTGTTTGAGTATAATCCAATATTGTATATATATATATATATATATATATTACATTTCATATGTATGAATGTATGTATACATGCATGGTTATAATAACATAAATGAAAAATTTAGAAGAGGTATATGTATATTCCATATACAATACCTCATTAGAAAACCATATACAATACCTCATTAGAAAACATCTAACATGAATTCATCTAACATGAATTATCTGAAACAGAGAGAGGAGAAAAGTGTTTTCTGAAGAGTTAAAAAAATTCATCCTAAGGGTCATGCACTAAAATTTACTTCACAGAGAAAACTAAAACAAATTAAATGCTACACAAGGAACAAAGTATTTTCAGATTTGGTAAACACTCTAATAAAGAAAAGGAAGTTATAATTAATAATAATGGTAATAATAATAATTAGAGGTGGATTTCTCCTAGTTTCAGGAGAAAGTAACATTAAAGTTACAGGAGAAAGTGAAACCTAAGATATAGAATGAATTAACTGAGGAAAGTGTGCTGGGCAGAGGAAACCACACTTACTAAGATTTGAGGTGGAAAGAAGCTTGATAGGCTTGAGAAGGAATATTATGATTGGGGTACCTGGATCACGGAGAATGAAGAAACGAGGGTGGGCAGGAGCCGGAAAAGATGTAGCAACGATTTGGACCTTTAGAAGGAAAACAATTGGGAACCTAACCAGAGAGCCTGCAGTGTTGCAAAGCGATTGAATGAGGAGAGTGGTGGAGAAAAGGAGACGAGTTAGGAGACTATTCCATCAACTGTAAATGAGATGACAGTACCTTAGTGTTAGATGACAATAGAGGGAAATAAATACATCCAAGACATAATTAGAAGTATCATTTCTAGGAAATAATAATCAACTAGATACTGGGATGAGAAAGCAAAAAATATCAAAGATGATTTCAAGGTTTCTAGCTTGAAGAAATCAGTGGATAATGTTGTTAAAAACATTTTTTTAAACTGTGTGAGATAGCATAAAGGATTAAATTGCCAGTAAGACTCACAAGAATCAAAGATCTTACTCAGCATTAATATTTACTCTAATTTCAATGGTGAAGCTAATTGAGAGGCACAGGTGAAATAGGAAATGGACAGAACACGGGTATTGTTTACTACCTCTGACCTGTATTTAACACAAAAGCTGTCAGAGTTGTGTGTGTGAATATCTGTGGGTGTATGTGTGTGTGTGTGTGTGTGTGTGTACATTTTGGTCATCAAATGTATCAATTCTTTACTCTGATATTTAAATAGCTTGCATGCCCTACTAACTTACATTCTCCAGGATTTTGTTTTTGCTTTTGTTTTTAGAGTTAGAGCAATCCTAGATAAACCACATATATCCTGCTAAATATATTCTCACATATGGTCTTTTCTGGTAGTATATACCATTTGTGTGTTTGCCAAGAGTTCTGTCATTAGCATTAACAAGGAGTTGACTAGTTCACCTTTTTGGAGCATGCCCCGATTAACGGAGACAGTCAACGACAGGTCTGATAATTCTCTTTCTCTCTCATTCTGTTAATAAAAACCTTTTGAAAGTATCTGTGATACTTTCCGAAAGGGCATATACACAGAAAAATGATGACCCTTTAAACTTTTCTAGCACATTATAAAGTTATATAATATGTCATTGATCATTACAACAAACCTGTGCAATAGGTTGCATCATCTTTTTACAGAAGACTTTGACACCAAGAGAGGTTAAATAACTTATCCAAAAGCAGTAAGTGGTAGAGATGGGTTCTTAAATCCACCTCTAACTCCAAAGTCAATGTTCTTCTCCCTGTATCCCACTGCCTCCATGCTCATTTGTAAAATGCAAATTTAAACAATCGCTAAAGGAATGTAAATGTAAAATACTGTACTTCTTTCAGTGCTGAATTGGGTATATCTGAAAGAAAAAATCTTGTCTAGTTTTATTTTATTTCAATACCGTTTCGAGAATTGAGAAACTACCATTATTTGTGCAGTATAGGGCTCATCCACAATTATTTTCAATCTGCATGAAAGTGCTGATTAATTTAGAACACATCTCATTCATTATTGAAAAAGATGATAAAATATAAAAATGGAATCTGGTGTGCCAAGGACTACATTATATTTTTGTTAATTGTGAAAATGCAAAAAATCACTCACAAAATATCTCTAAGCTTTCAATATATCATCTGTATTTATTACTAAGAGATTTTATTTTTTTAGAGAGTAAGTAATATTTATGTACCAACCAGTGAAACCCAAATTCAAAGAATTCTGCAGTTTTTGGCATTATTTTCTCCCCACAAGCTCTTTAGACCAATATAATCATCTGCCATTTTATAGAAGAAAAGGGGATCATGGAACAATCAGCAACTTCTCTGAAAGTGTTTGCGTGGTGCTGAATTTGTAACAAGAGACTGTAGGGTCCAAATGAGGCTTAAACAAGCCACACCAGGGCTTCCCAATAACAATTCAAGATTTTACACAGGCCTATTATTCTTGGCCAAGTCAGCCCCCATAGGTTTCAAACAAGGGAAGTCTTTTCAGATAGATTCTCTTCTTCGCAGAAGAAAGTAAAAATTTCCTTCTGTCACATGTGTACACAGATACAATCCTTCCTGCCTCTCTTTTCTCCTTCTCTGTGCCCCTCCCCCACACCACCCCCCAAAATAGACTCCTTCCTTTCCAGCAGTGCTTGTGGAAAGAGCTTTTCTACCTTCAGATATCACAGGGACAATTCTGAGATGCTGCTTTATTTTAAGGTCCTTGAACTATACCCAATTTATGTAACAGTCAGCCATTTCCTTTATTTTTCCCTTGTACCTCCAGCTTCTGGCATTGAAAATTGGAAGACATTAGGATTTTTCCAGTTAGTTATAGTTTTGCCTATCAAAACTGTAATTAAGAGAGGAAAATATTAGTACTAGTAATCAATGTATTTAAGTAAGGAGCCAACAAAGGAAGGAAATAAAAGGAAGCACAAGCCAACATCACCTTGATGGTAAACTGCCACAGAACCTTGGGGAGAAGTACTCTTTTATTTCCTGTTCAAGAGCATTCCCTGCATAGTGCTAAGAACAAGGTGCTACATTCAGTTACATTATCAGTCATCACTGACTCTAACCCTGGTTCCAGCTCTTCTACCTGCCTCCAAATTTATGCAAATGCTTGTAAAATTCACTCTGAGTCCTTTGAATTCAAAATCTTCTTTTCTGGTCTACTCTGAAAGTGATCCATAAGGAAGAAAAGTAAGAGGACTATCTGGTAAAGATGGGACAACCGGGATTTACCACGAAAGATAAAGCCAAGTCCAGGAACTCAGCACTCAAATGATGCACAGCATTTGAAGATCAAGGTGTGAGAGTGACTTCATCCCAGATAAAGATTTGGCACATAAGTAGTCACAAACAAAGGGGCCTCAGAAGTTAACCATCACATATTCAATGTGAAGTGTTTAACAATAGAAGCAGTACTTTACTGACTGTTCCCATATGTTTTAACAAGACTTTATTTATGTTTTTTTGTTGTTTGGAATTATTTTTAGTTATCGTCTGTAAACTGGTCATTCTCCCTTTCTGCACTCCCATAGAATGATAACTAGATCTCAGAGTTTTCCTTACTCACTACTATGTCAGGAGCTCAGACAATTTTTGGATTCCCCTGTTTCATAAAAAATAAATAAATAAATAAAATAAGTTCTTGTTTAGCTAAATAGGCATGTTTTAGACAGAGGCAGCAACAGGAAGATAATTGTATTATGCTATTCATCTAGTCCTGAGTGTAGCAGGTGATATTATTACAATTGCATATATTATTTCTACTTCAAAAATGCATACATGAGGAAGAAGTTGAAATAATCTGGTTCCTCAAGTAAAGCCATTTATATGACCCTAATGTCACATTTACACTCTTTCCTGTGTCCCTTGAAGTTCTGGATTTCACAAGATACATGGCTTACTGCTCTTGGGGACAAGATGAAGATCTCATAAAGGCTGCACTTGCCTTTTCTCTTTTTATAAAATTCATAAAGTTTCTCTCTACCTCTGATCTTCACATACTGCACAGACTTCTCTTCTTGGAATGCTTCTCATCCTTCAGGTCTCAGCTTGAATGTTACTTTCCAGAGAAGCCTTCTCTTATCACACAAAAAAAGTAGTTTGGCTCTAAAGGAAAAAATAACTGTATACAAATATAGCACTGTAGATAGAAAGATGTTTTCACAGTGATATGGATTTTCAATTCTGAAACTAATATATGTGTATTATAGAATTCAGTAAATGAGTAAATTTATTGGGCATAAGGAGAGTGATGTTTCTTACTTTAGGAGAAAGAAATTTATACATGAACAGGATGAAGGCAGGTAAACCTTGCATTATTTATTGGAATAGGAGGTATCAGTATGAACATATGGCTTACAAAACACACACACACACACACACACACACACAGATTTAGAAAAAATATTGATGGGTTTATGTGTTTTATATAATATATTCCATAGTCTGCTGAGAGAGACTATATGCAACAAGTATACCTAGCAACTGGATATAGATGTCTAAATACCATTTACCAAGAAAAGGAAACAGACCTCTTTGCAGAAATTGCTGATTCTAGGGCTGAGGCAGAGAAAATACAAGATGAATCAAGAACACCTCCTGGTGTTAGAAAGTTAAAAAATAAAAGATGGGAGCATGCCAAAGGACCTAACTTGAAAGAACTCAAATCATCCATCTGGAATAATTTGAGAACAAAATAAATAACTATAATAATAGATTATGATCCATAAGGGGGAAAAAAAACCCACAAGTCAAGCCTGAAATTAACAAACAAACAAACAAACAAATAAATAAATAACAAATGGCCAGGAAGGGATAGCAGTTTGTAGAATTCTAATTAATAAATAAAGTTAGAAGGAATGATTAAAATGGAAAGTCACAATTTAACAAACACCACAATAATAATTGTTGCAGGCAAGAATTATCAATGGGTGTTAAAGTGGTGTACAAAATTAAGATGAGAAACAGGATAATCACCATAAAATACTTATTACTCAGAAAGCAAATACCGTTTATTTTACAATACAAAGACCCAGAAGTCACAATCTTTAATGATATGGTGGAAAGTAACATCATTTGTAATTAGATGTATCAATATTATGTACCTCCTGAAATGATGTTTTAAGAAAGCCACAGAACATAATTTTTATGGCATTCTTGCCAATATGCATTTAAACACAAGTAAACCTTAGACAATCTCAAACTGACAGAAATACTAAAAAATAGCCAGTACTCCTCGAAGTGTCAAGGATATTAAAGACAAAAAAATATGGTGAAACTCTCCAAGATTGAAGGAAACTAAAGAGACATGAGGACAATATTTAATATGTGAAATCCTGGATTATATCCTGGACCAGAAAAATGAAATCAGAGTGACAATCAGTAATACTTGAATAAGGTCTGTAGATGAGTTAATAGTATTATATAAACATTAATTTCCTGAATTAATAACAATTCTATGGTTATATAAGTTGTAATATTTGAAGATATCAGGTGAAAGGCATACAGAAGTGCTTTGTACAATTTTTTATGGAAAAATGATTAAATTTTATTAATTGAAACACTAGAACTATCATCCATTTGAAACAAAATGCTAGCAAATGCATACAGAGCAGTAATTAAATGTGAATCCTACACCACACACACACTGTATTGTTTATTTTCATAAATTATATGTGAATCTTGCACATGCACAATGTGTTGGTTTGGATGTATTATGTCCCCCAAAGCACCATGTTCTTTGATGCAATCTTGTGGAGGCAGATGTATTAGTGTTGATGAGGTTGGAATCCCTTGATTGAATGTTTCCATGGACATGTGACTCAATCAACTGTGGGCTAATCTTTGATTGGATAATTTCTATGGAGAATGAGTGGGTCTTAATTTAATCACTGGAGTCCTATAAAAGTGTTCAGACAGAAGGAGTTGCAGCAGCCAAGAGAAACACTTTGAGGAACGCACAGGATCTGAGAGTGGAGCTCGAACAGCCCAGGATCAGGAGACTCCAGGCACATGCCCTCCCAGCCAAGAGAAGTTTTCCAGAAGCCACTGGCCCTCCTTTGGTGAAGGTATACTTGTGTTGATGCCTTCATTTGGACACTTTCACGGCCTTCAGACTGTAACTCTGCAACCAAACAAACCCCATTCATAAAAGCCAATCCATCCCTGGTGGTTTGCAAAATGGCAGCATTAGCAAACCAGAGCACACACTATATTGTTTCTTTTCATTAAACTTTCCTTTCTCTTCAGTTACCAAGATTAAGACTCATTTTTTCACTAATCTTTGATATATAACAACAATTTCCTTCCAAAGGAGAGAGTGAACATCACTTACACTCAAATAATTTCCGCCACCTGAACAGTCTCTAATGACTTATTCTGCTCCCATGAAAATCTCAGTCTCTTAATGTCCTGGCCTGCTCTTTCTGTTTCCTGGTCAGGAATCCTGAAGAGAAATCCTGTTCGATAATCCAGCGACAGTCTGTGGTACCATCAAATCTCTATAAGAGGACCCTGAACACATTAATTATGATGATTTAGACCATAGTTTTACCTATATTCTTTCCCACTCTGCATGATCTCATTTACATAATACTGCATCTTAAGAATCAGTGCCCTTGATTTTCCAGGGAACACAGATATAAATGAACCCCGGTATGAAGTAGGCCCTGCCATCCTACTGATCCCCTCCTGCAGACCTTCATGGAGACAAATGAAAGGGCTGTGATGAAAGCATAACATCAACAGATTTCAAACCTCAATTTGAAAGTCATCAATAGTAATACAGCCTTTTCAAGAAACCTCAAATAGAATAAATTATTTCCTAAACCAAAGAAACTACCTTTCCACAGATCTCCTTACTTTATCAATACCTACCATCTCATGAGTTTGACATGGTTTTCTCTTTTAATTACTGTGCAGAATTTAACATCTGAGTTGATGAATACTAGAGAAGGACAAATACTTAGTTCTCCCTAGCAGGAATTTCCTGATGTACAGTCCACTGTAAGAATTGGTTACATGACTTACCACACTAACTACATTCCTAAGTTTTCTCTCCAGTATGAATACTTTGGTGAATCCTGAAGTCAGACCACTGCCTAAAAGCCTTGCCACATTCAATACAATTGTATGATTTCTTTCCAGTATGATTCCTTTCATGATCCCAAAGGTGTGAACATTTGATAAAAGCTTTAGTACACACATTACATTTGTGTGGCTTCTCTCCAGGTTGTATATTTTGATGTCTAGTGAGGCTTGAAGGCTGCTTAAAGGCTTTGCCACATTCATTATATTTGTAAGGTTTCTTTCCAGTGTGAATTTTCAGAGGAATTATAAGGTTTGAATTTTGATTAAAGGCCTTGCCACATACATTTATATAGTTTCTCTCCAGTATGGATTCTTTGATGTCTCGTGAGGTTTGAGAACTGGTTAAAGGCTTTGCCACACTCATTGCATTTGTAAGGTCTCTGCTCAGAATGAATTCTCTGATTATTAGTGAGGATTGAGCACTGGCTAAAAGCCTCCCCACAGTCATTGCATTTGTAAGGTTTTTCTCTAATGTGTGTTTTCTGTTGCTTCACAAGCAATGAATGCTACATGAACACCTTCCTATATTTTTTGCAAATGTTGGTTTTAACATTAGGAGGAAATCTTTGAAGCAGTGAATTTACATGTAAAATTAGTTATTTCTCAGGTTCCTATTCTGATTCACTCATGATTCTAGATTTTTAGTTTGACATTATTGCCAAATGTTTAAACTTTGATGCTCTAGCATATATTTTGAAATGTATAGTAATTTTCTTCTTCTTTGTTATTCCTTTCATAATATCAATGGAACTTTCTTTCATTAATTTATTTATGAAATACATTTTTAAAACTTTGTTTTATAGTATACATGAAAAAAGTACACTGGGATTGGATATGTGCGACATTGAATCTAGTAATTTACCTGGGAATAGTTCACAAAGTGGCAATATTTCTCCAGGAACATGATATACTTTTACATTCATATAAGTCTTCTAAAATGCTGGTAAAGTGCTTATATTAGCTGGCATGATATGTTGCTGATCTTTTCTACAAGTGAGAATTTTGTTATAGGTCATAGGCACTACTTTGCAATTTCTTTTGTCATACCCCCACTGACTCTCAAATTCATGTATATCTTCCCCAGCTTCCCTGAAATCAAAATCCTCGATACCATGGCTTTCATGTCTTTCCAATATCACTGGTTGGCATAATTTTCCCTTATTAATGTCTTCTTTTGGTAACAATTCCTTAAGAGTACATTTAGGAGAGATATCTAGGAAAGAGCATTCCTGAAACTTCTTTCTCAGGCAAAATCAGTCTTGAGAAGTTAATCCAGATGCGAGGATCTTAACGTCAACAACCCCCGGACCCTGGGCATGCAGGACAGGGATCTCAGGGGCCACGAAATGCAGGTCTAGTCGGAAAGTTGGACACTGTCTCACCAGAATGTACCCCTCATTTCACTGGATCTGCTTCCAGGTCTGCAGGCATCTGCTGCTTTGTACTATGTTTTGCAATTTTATGTTTGATTTATTTTTAAATAAAGAGATTTATTATTTGCCATTTTGGAATTCAACCTACGTTTCAGAGACTAATGAGATTTAGCATCATTGAAATAAAATTATGATACATGCTATTGTATTAAACTCTTATTCAAATATTAATAGATGTGTATATGCATATTTATAGAGAGAGATGAAAATGCAAAGTAGTGCAAGCGTACAATTTTTTGACACAGCGCAAAAATAATCAAAGTAAATAAAAATGGTTAGCACTCATTAAATAATGCAACACATGTCTATTAAATAAGTTCATTATTCTCTTGTGTGGCTGCTAAAACCAGTAGCACATCTAGCACTACAGTGGCATTGTCTATTTCATCCTTGCAATCTCTTCCTAGCCAGGGTAAACTCAAAATCTTACCTTAGGAGAAATTCTATAAATCTACACCAAATTCTTCCTTCTCATTTCAAGATAGTTTCAAGCGATGACTTTTTTTTCCTCATGGCAGAATTAGAAAAAATCCACTGATTAGCAAGAAAACCAAATAAACCACGTATTGTTACAGCCCTTCCACTAATATATATATCAGATATTTATAGGTTATTTCAGATAATATACAGAGTCATAGCCAAATACAAATATTTTGCTGATGACATATAAGTATTAATGGTGTGCAGTGTGTATGGGTGATAGGCCCACCAGGCAAAGATATTTTTTGGAAATGCACATATTATTCTAGAAAATTTAACATGATATAGTATTTATTTGATGAATTCCTTTATACCTACATTGGTCGCCTAAGAAGTAACACAAATAATAAAAAATTGTTAATATAAGCATTGAATTAAAAAATTTCTTCCGCTCCACAAGGGGCAGAATATGGTCTCTACAAGGAGAAATTTGCTTAGATAAAGTGCCAAAAATACAATCTTAAAGACTTTTCTAATTAAAATAAAGTTTTTTGTTAGAAGTTAGAATGCTTATTAGTAATAAAGTAGGTTATATTAATAGTAACAGCATTTCTGAGCTGAAAACACCCTTGCATGGCATGTTACCCAAAGTCTGGTTTTGCAAGCAACAAACTGAGCCACAGAGGGGTTATGTAATTTGCCCCATTGGATATCAGCAACTATGACCTCTCATATCACACAAAAAATATTTCTAGTTATAAAAATGCTCTTCAAACATTTCCAGTGTCCCCTTGTCCACACTTCCTCTGTCACTGGATATTTAATTTATACAGCTTGGGTCAGAACTTGTTTTACTTTTTTTTTTAAAAAAGTACTTGTCTAAAAGTGAGGTAAGAAATTAGAAGTGGCAAAGGTTAACTATGCTATTTTTGATTTATGCAAATGGTAATGTGTCTAAGACTGAGAGAGGTAGAATCTTTCTAGCCATAAGAGAAAATAGTGAGGTCAACTGTCTGCATTGACCTCTTCAATACTCTGGTAGAGATAAATATACTTTTGAAACATTTTGGGTGATTAGGGAAGAAGCATTTATACAATTTCAGTTGCTATTTTCTGTCTAAACTTCCTAAACTCTTTTAACCTGTCCATCAATATCAAAATACGTTTTATTAAGCATCCATTTTTGTCCCAAGGAATGTGCTAATCACTAGGATTATAACTGAAAGCAATTTAGATAGGACCCTGCTTTCTTTGAGTGTAGAGGCTAGTTCTGGATCATAAAATTTAAAAATTGCATTATAGTTTTATTTATGCTAAAATTTGAAAAATGCATTGTATTGTGGTAGTACTTCAAAAGGGCACTGAATTTGTTTACTTTTGCTAAAATAATGTTGCATATCAAACCACCACAAACCTGTGTGATTTGATTTCTGCTTCCATCTATTATGGAGCAATTGGCTTTGAACTAGTCCTACTATGATAAATATCTACAAAACTGTGAAAAACAGATGAGGCAACATTTTGAAGGAATTGGATAATTGAGAAAGGAAGCTCATAAATTAGTACTACAATTTCTGGGCTTTCTCACTGGATAAAATGTTCTGACTGTGCTGCAGCAGTCAAGATTCCAAACAAACTTCTACAGTTCCACGATGATGAGGAGGTTGAGATCAAAGAACGAGGCTACTCAATAGGCTGGAATTTGCTAAAAAGAGTAGGTGCTCTTAAACAGTGCTGGGAGAGAGAAGGTACTCTGTGTGTATAGACGAGGAAGGGGATGGTTGCAGAAAGCATGAAAGCTAAGTGGCATATCTACAGGGTGAGGATACATGAGAATTATCTGCAAGTGAGTGCTACGGGAGTAGAACATGACAGGTATATCACATTTCAAGCAGTGGTGAGGGGCTTTGGCATCCCAGCCCAGCCAGAATGAAATTATCCCTTTAACATGTCTTATATATGCCAGCTTTCCAGCAACCATACCAGTTGTGCCATGCCTTTCGCATGAGACACATGCCTTAGAATAACACCTGCTCTAAACACATCCAAACAAAGCCTTAAAACTAAGCCCTCATAAGAGCAAAAGAGAGATTGAATTTTGAAGTTGGATCTCCCCAAGATAGTGGCCTTGGGCAAGATACTGGACTTCCAGAAATCTACCTTAACAAAGCATAAAACCACGGATACCCAAGTTCAAGGTGATCATCCAGTAATTAAATGCCTATTATGACAAAAATAAAAAAAAAATAATTAAAAAGCAATCAAACCCTCTTCAGAAGAAAGAAACAACATTCAGATTCTCTACAATATATTATAAACATTGTCTAGGACATAATAAAAAAATTGCCAGTCATGAAGAAATAATAGACACTAGACTTGTACTCCCATCATAAACAATTGAAAAATCAGACACAATATATAAAATGTCCATTTAAGACATGGGCAAGAGGTAATATTGCTTTCCCCAAGATTACACAAATAAGGTGACTTACAGTATTGCCTTGGCTTATTGTATGGAAGCAGTTTCTGTATCAAGGGGTAGTAGATGATACCTAAAGAGAGCATTACAGTCTTTCTGAGGTGAGGTACAGAGTTCAAAATAACTAGAATTGGTAGAGGGGAATACGGAGAAGAGAAAGCTACAGAGAGAACCAATTCTAGAAGTCTTCAAGGGTATCCTCTTGAATTTTGGTTGAATAATAAGCCACACATTTGTAGAATGAGATTGCCCAATGTTGGGCAAAGAGCAACTATTGGTTGCTCAAAGAAAACCGATTAATAGAATTTGCACAGGACTGGGAGATATTCAAATTCAGACTCAGGTGGTAATTGAAATACTAGAGGGGTCACTCCTTAATCATAGGGTTCTCCTAGCCCTCAACACTTCAACCAGCTAGTATAAATATTGTCAAGAATGTAAAGAAAACTATGAATTAAAAAATGTGGTAAATAGAAGAAATGAAAAGGAATCACTGTTGAGAAAAAATATAACATCTGAGATAAGGATTCTCTAGATGTGCATACCATTAGATAGAAGCTTGTAGAACAAAAGAAAAGTGAACTTGAAGATACTCAGATGAATAAATAGTTTGTACGATAGTATCAAGCAGTATAACATGTAATTGGAGTCACAGAAGGAAATGAGAAAGGGTAACGACAGCAAAATTATTGGGAGAAATAATGTCGATAAGTATATTTCAAAGTCGATGAAAACTATAAAACTATGAATAAAAAAAGGGAAACCTATAAATCTACAAATGAAATGGAAATACAATAAACAGAAAGAAAGCCATACTATGGTAAAATTCAAATTGCTGAAACCCAGTGATAAAAAGAAAATTGTAAGAGCAGCCAGAGAAAAGAGGCACATTATATGCAGAGGATCGAAGGTAAGGATGCTTGTGGACTTATCAGAAATGATGGAAGAAAACTGACTATGGCATGTCTTTAACTTGCTAAAAGGGAAAATAAAAATGTCAATGTGGTTTTCTCTGGATAGGGAAACAATAGCAATCATAATTAAGTTGAAATAAAGCCCCTAAAAATTTCCCAAATATTCCAAAATAATTTTCAAATAATCCTTTTTTTATTATGATTAGTAACGTATATTGAATTTACATGTAAAATTAGTTATTTCTCAGTTCCCTATGCTGATTCACTCATGGTTCTAGATTTTTAGTTTGACATTATTGCCAAATGTTTAAATGTTGCTGCTCTAGCATATATTTTGAAATGTATGGTAAACTTCTTCTTTGTTAATCCTTTCCTAATGTCAACAGAACTTTCTTTCATTAATTTATTTATGAAATGCATTTTTAAAACATTGTTTTATAGTATACAAGAAAAAAGTATACTGGGATTGGATATGTGCTACATTAAATCTAATAATCAACCTGTGGATAGTTCACAAAGTGGCAATATTTAAATTCCAGGAACATGATATGCTTTTACATTCATATAAGTCTTCCAAAATGCTGGTAAAACGCTTGCATTAGCTGGCATAGAAAAAAATATATTCATGTGTGAGGGTCTAAAATATAATAATAGTTAGTATTTTCTGTATTTCTATGTAGATAAATAATTGTTATAATTAGTAACATTTCTTGAATACTTCTGCTTTTATAATCAATAGTAAGATAACTCCACAGTTTTTTCATGCTGTTTATATTAGTTTTGATGAACAGTTCTCATAATCCATGCTTGACCAAAAAATTGAAGTAATTTTTTTATATTTAATTCAATCCTGCTTACCTTTTTATTTTTGATAATTGAGAGAAATACCTTTTAAAAGAGAGATAAAGATAATTTTTTATCAGGATTAAGTTTAAGATCTATGAATATGATTATAAATCTATATTACCTATTTTAACCAAATACAATAAAAATTATGTACAAAAATTCAGTTTAGTCAATTTTAAAAAGATTCCAAATCAATCTCCAAGAGACATGGATGCCATATTAATTAACTTATAGTAATTCATTTTTCCTCTTTTATATTTATTCAGATTGGTCATAAATCTCACTCAATATATTCTGGTTGACTTTTGATTGTTTCAAAAGCATTGAACATGAACCACTACATTTCCCAAACAAATGATTTTATCACAAATTTCACATAAAGGAAAGATGAACTTCTGTGGTTTAAAGAGCCAGAATGTATTCTCAGCAATAAAGAGTACTTGAAGGTCACCCAGAACTGGCCAACCGAATGCCATTTCCATGATCGCTTTTTTTTTTTTTTTTTTTTTTTTTTAATAAAAATGTGTGTCTGACTCAAGCTAGGTTAATAAGAATCAGCCCTGAGATTTTGGCTTGGACAGTTGAGATTGAGATAGGCTTTTTCTCATAAAGTTATGAAGTTCATAGGAAGATTCTGTTATGTTCTAGCTAGAATAATAAACAGACTTTGGCTAATTTGAGTTAATAGACAAAATGAATAAAATCAACTTGGAATTAAAAATAAAAATCATTCTGCAATCTTCAACCACATTAGCACCTTTGTTACACATGACACCATTAAGAGATGGTTTTCAGCTATAAGATAACTAAGACATACCTGGTATGGCCTACATTTAACACTAGGGAAAATATTTTTAAAAAATTTAATTAATAATCATTGCCTTAAAAGTTACTGTGTTCTTAAAATATTGTAGATGTGATGAATTCTGTACTGTTTAATGATACATTCTTTTAAAGTATCACCATTAAAATTGTGGCTCCTTTTACACATCCCTAGTGCTTTATCCTTAAGGAAATTATTCCATTTCATAGCCTGCTTTCCATGGGTCTTGAGCAAAAACAAGATTTTACAAATGCCAGAACTACTGATAAGGAAATCTTATGAAATGTCTCTGTTCTTCCACCAGAGCCGATATGGTATATGATTGGTGTTCATTTTACCTTCATCAAAATGATTGCAGAGTGTTTACTCTCAAGTAGACCACACAGGACATGGCTCTGTCATACCATCATGGTGTGCTGGATACACAGTTCAAAGGCTACTGTACCTTCACACTGTCTTCCTTATTTTATAATGATTTCTTCATCAGAACAAAATCAACACTACTAAAATTTACATTATTTATATTGCTGAGCAAAATACATAAGCTTACTCAAGCTAATTAGCCAAAATCACAGGCTATAATTATTCCTATACAGTGCCCTATAATTAATAATTATAACTTTTGATATTCATTCAAATGACTAAAAATACCTTCACAGCCCTCAATCCTATGTTATTTTCTCTACAACTCAGCAAACATTTGAAATCTGCAGATTAAGAGGCTGTCTCCTCCCTCATGAATAAGTTAGCTTTTGAGTTAAAAAAATTTTTGGAGAAACTAACCACTTGTATATGGGGTGGGAAATACTCTGGTACAGCTCAGAAAAAAGTACTGGAATCAAGAAATACTTTTCCACAGTTGGACAACTTCTTTGAGCTATAGTTTGTTTTACTTTAAAATTAGTAACTTTGGGAATCAATGATACTCTGCAACATTGTGGATAAACTTAATTCATATCAACAGAAAGGACCATTGTATTTGTAAAAGACAAAAAAGAAACATGTAAGGAAAATTATTTTTCTCAGGCTAGTGCAATAAGGAGAGCACCCTATATCTGAAAGACAGTATTTTGACAAGGTGGTTTGCCTTACGTTTTTGTAGGGAAGAAAATATGTGAACTAATTTACCAGGAAAGTAAAAATTAATCCATGAACAGAAAATGGTCACCCCTGTCTAGTTGGTTTCTGGGGGTCAAACAGTTCTGCTAGTCATTCATGAGATAAAGAACAGGGAATGGCAGGGCCTGGGTTGGCCTTGACAGTGGGTTCAGGCTAAGGGGGGAGGTCTGTGATTTCCCATGTCACAGGTAAACAAGGGAGTCACCTGTGAGTCTTATGGGAATCGTGAGGAAAATTGGATAGTCTTGTCCAAGTTATTTGTGGAAGTGTAATTCTTTGTGACAAGTGTTATCTCAGGGCACAAAATGGGGGAGAGTTGTTAACAATTATTGAATTATTGTTTTCCAGGAGCACAGGACTTGGGTAAAGTTCAACATGTCAGGCACACAAGTGTCCTCATTTCCCATATACATGTATATATATATATATAATATGGAAAATAAAAGAATTCTTTCATAGGGTCTTTTTTTATTAGCACTGTGTCTAATGGATAGAAATCATTTAATACAATTTACCTATCATTACTGTTATTGTGATTATTACAGGCTAAACCTCATTAAATTGTGGTTCACTTTATTATGCTCCTTAGATACTGCATTTTTTTTTTGTTTACAAATTGAAGTTTTGCGGCAACCCTGAGTCAAGCAAGTCTCTTGGCACCATTTTTCTAACAACATATTCTCATTTCATGTCTCTGTGTCACATTTTAATTAAGGTCTGTCCATTGGGTTTTTTTTAACATTGTTATATGTAGTGTTATTGCACACTTAATAGAATAAAGTATAAATATAAATTTTATATGCACTGGGAAACCAAAAGTTTGTGTGACTCACTTTATTACTATATTCTCTTTATTGCGGTGGTTTGGAACCAAACACTCAATATCTCCAAGGTATGCCTGTATATCATTACTTTAGGAAACTAGCAACTAAGGTAATTTCTCCTCTTCCTTCTGCTCCTTATTAGGACATGGAATAAACCCTTTATCTGCTTTGCACATGTGGTCCTTGGAATGGATTCACTCACAGGATTTCCATGACATGCAATTGCCCAGTATCCCTTACCTCCCAGAAGTACGGTTCCAGACAGTTGCCTACAATCCTTGGTTCTTGCTTTGGGTACTCAAATCATTCAGGTAGGTAGCAAGATCTCCCCTGGACTTCCTTTAATTTATCTGTGGCCTGGTAACTTATCCACACATATTTCCCTGATGGCTCTGCCTGTGAAAGGAAATCTATGAACTCAGAAACAGCTTGAGTGCCTAAGGTCAAGGGATAAAAAAATAAATGCAAATCACTTTGTAGATATAAATCATTAACTTGATCAGATGCATTGGGTAGTTTAATCCAGAATGGATAATGATTCAAGCATCAGGTTATTCTTTAATAGTCTATCAACTGCAGGCTGAAATTACTTTGAAGAAGAGTTTCCTTTTAATGCCTTTTTCTCCCCAATACCTTTCATTTTTACAACATCCATTTAAAAATGAATAATGTCACATACATACCATTTCTCAGCTGCAATTTTCAAAAGAAAGTACTCCATAAAATTATTCCATAAAATGATTGACTATGATTTTTTACAAATGAGCATAAATATAGTTTTAAAGTATGGTATTGAACCATTACCTACCACTTCATTGGCTCACATCTGGAGTGACATTTATAGTAGCTCCCACTTATTTAGCCTTTACTCTCAGGCCATTTTAGTCTCCTCTTTTAGGAATTATAATGATTAAATACCCTTATATTGACATGACCCTCAATCACATCACAGCAGTATTCATTAGCCCTAAAATTCCTTTCCAAATCATCAAATAGCTCTACAAGTAGAATTAAAGTTTCCATTTAAATAAAGTTTCCTTTAAAATATAAAGTTGTATTATGTGCATAACAATGGAATAATAGTGAATAATTCCAGTTTAAAAACTATGTAAAGCATTAAAACTTATAGGTAAATTGTACTTAGACATCCCGTACTTAAGACATCCTGCACTTAAGTCATAATTACGCCATTTGCAGTTATTACGGCATCAAACAAGTTATCCTCTCTGCATTTTAAATTTTTAAAATAAAAGTAAGAAAATAAATATTTCTCCATAAGATATAGTAGTAAAATGATAGAAGTAATGTAACCTAATTATAATGTAAATGGTAAAATGCTTGGCACATAAGAGCTACACAATGAATACAACTCCTCTTCCTCTTAGGAATAAATATATATATATATGAAGTCACTTTTTCATACAACATTTACGTAATGAATGACTACTATGTTCCAAACACCATCACTGCTTCTGTGGAATTAAATTATGAAACCATGAACAATAAATTTTTATTCTTATAAGCTAAGGCAATGTTGCAAATTCATATATGCTCTTAGATTATTAGAAGCATACTTAGGTTATTCTGAGAATAACAATAAGGGAGAAAATTTGTTACTGTTAACAAAATACAGAAGAGAGTACAGATATTTGTTATTGGATGCATAGGAGGATAAATGAAGTTGAACAAAGAATCTTGCTTTGAATTCAAAGAATCTTTGACTTGAATCTCATAATGTTAGGGAGTGTAAGTTAACACTTGTCTAAGAGCTAATGTTGTCAGATCACAGGAGTTTGTAAACATTGCTGAGTTCTGCATGAAATTGCCATGGAAACTAAGGTTTATATTCCTGTATGTCTTGGAAGCAAGTGAGATTTCTGACTTCTGTTTGAGAACAGAGGGAGAAGTTCATTCATCTAGACTTAAAAATTGTGGTAGATATGATTACTGACATATAGATCAGTTTGGGGAGAATTGATGCCCTTACTATGATGAATCTTCAAAGTGAACATAATATGTCTTACCATTTTAAATGTTCTTTAATTTCTTTCACTGGTGTTTTGTTTTTCAACATACAAATCCTGCACATGTTTTGTTTGATTTTATGTAAGTATTTCTTTCTGAAAGCTATTTTAAATGTTATTTCAAAAATTCTGTTACCGTATACACATTACTAATATATAGAAATACAATTCATTTGTTTTTTTGTGACATTGTATCTGCAATCTTGCTTAACACACTTATTAGTTTTAGGAAAGTTTTGTTTATTTTCAATATATATTCCTTGATATTTTCTACATAGAAAAACATGTCATTTGTGAATAGGGCCAGTATTATTACTTCCTTTCACATCACATTATTTTTATTTCCTTTTCTTGACTAATTGCTGTGGCTAAGATTTCCAGTACAATGTTCAATGGGAATTGTGAGAGATGACATCCTTGCCTTGCTCCCAATTTTAGGGGGAATGATTCACTATTTAACTACTAAGTACAATGTTAGCTGTACATGGCTTTTATCTTTGAAAGGATATTTCCCATTCATTCCTAGCTGCTGAGAGTTTTATAAAGAATGAATGTTGTATTTCATGAAAAGAATATGTCTTTATATATTGATATGATCATGTGGTTTTTCTTCTCTAAACTGTTATATATAATATTACACTGGTTGATTTTCAATTATTTGAACATCTCTGCTTTTCTTGGGTAAATGCCACTTGATCATGGTATATTATTTTTTATATATATTGCTATATTTACTGTGTTTACATTTTTGTTGAAGGACTTTGTGTCTATTATACTGAGGGGTATTAGTTTGTAATTGTTTTTGTTGTTGTTTTCTTTGACTGGATTTGGTATCAGAGTTATGATGGCATTGTCAAAGGAACTGGTAAGTGCATATAACTTTTCTGTTTCCTGAAAGATTGTGAGATTGTAGAAAATTCAGGTTGTCTTTACATGTTTATTAAAATTTGCTCATGAGACAATTGAACATGATTTATTGAACAATTTCTCATTGAAAGCATATTATGCACAAAGCCTTTTCCTACCAGAGGCAATATATATAGCTATATTTATACTTACCTGATGACTGTTAACACACTGTATGTTAGCTGAGAATTCATTCTTTATTACATTGACTTTTGTATTTGCTGCATATGCTCCATATCCTGGCCTTGCACATAATAAATGTTCATCAAGTGTCTGCTGAAAAAGTAATAGTCATTGTTAATCTCTGAATTTGGACATCAATAAATATGTCCACTCTTTTTATCCTCGTGGAGAATTATTTTTACTGTTAGACAAGTTTTGTGTCTTGGAAGAAATACTGATTGTACATTTAAAAATCTTTCAACTACAGCATTTTTAAGTATAACTTCAATTGATGTATAATTCTCAGATCAAGTTCTGGAATACAACAAAATGATATATTTTTTTTCCATGTTTCTATTTCACAGGGGCAAGAGAGCTGACACTTTTAATTAGAGAGAAGATTTAATCACAACAGGATGTTTGGGTATGTTTTGATGAGCTATGGAATGAAACCTTGTGCTTCTCTGAAGCAGTGTGTCTCTTTGGTTATTAATTAACTATTGTGGCATACAAATTCAAAAAACAGATGTACAAAGAGTACCATTCTCAAGCACTTCCCAGAAAACATCTAGTCTGAATGCATTTTAACGAGTTGCAATATTTTCTTTCAAGTGGAACATTGTTTTCCTAGATTCTCCAGTCTGTAATGGAGATAATGGTTTATAGACTTATATTGAATTGATTCATATCCCTTTTCATATTTCTGAATAATGTACATATGCCTAAAATAAAATCTATTATAATTATAATGCCTTGACAAACACTAGAGTTATCAATACCTGATTGTTTACTGTAAAACATACTTCCCTTATGGATTATGCAAACTGAATTGAGGTAACATAAGGATTTATTGTCTAAGAGTGAAACTAATCTCCTGCAAGGGTCAAATAAGAATTTAAATGGTTGGGGTTTTATTAAATTTACACCCAGGATTACCTTGAAAATATTTAACAATATGTATTCTGAATGGGTTCTGGCCACAAATAGTTCATATGTCCAAACCAGCTAAGTATCTCTACTTCACAAATATACTCTTTAGCATTCTACATTATGGATGATATAAAAATAAATAGCAGCCAATTATTTTGTGATAAAATATCAATTATAATGACATATTAATTTTATATATTTCCTTCTCCAAGAAATATTTTTCCACACCTGCAAGCAAGAGTTATTTTAACAGGGACACTTTTTTTTTTTTTACAAAATTTATTCCCTGGTGACAGGGTACCCACTACTTTCCAAAACAAACAAAAAGTGAAATTACTATACATTAGATCAACATTACTTATAAAAGGTTCCAGTTCTGTTCTGAGTAGCTCTGCAAAAATCTGGTGTCATTCAAACACAATGTGCTGTATAGAAAGTTAATGGCACTAAACCAACTTTGCATCTTTCTGCATATCAACCTCCCTACTTAGCAGCACCCCACCTTTCAAAATGTAATTCTGGAGGCGGGGCAAGATGGCAGACTGGTGAGCTGTATGTTTTAGTTACTCCTCCAGGAAAGTAGGTAGAAAGCCAGGAACTGCGTGGACTGGACACCACAGAGCAATCTGTCTTTGGGCATACTTCATACAACACTCATGAAAATGTCGAACTGCTGAGATCAGCGAAAACTGTAAGTTTTTACGGCCAGGGGACCTGCGCCCCTCCCTGCCAGGCTCAGTCCCGTGGGAGGAGGGGCTGTCAGCTCCGGGAAGGAGAAGGGAGAACTGCAGTGGCTGCTCTTATCGGAAACTCATTCTACTGATCCAGACTCCAACCATAGATAGACTGAGACCAGACACCAGAGAATCTGAGAGCAGCCAGCCCAGCAGAGAGGAGACAGGCATAGAAGAAAACAACACGAAAAACTCCAAAATAAAAGCGGAGGATTTTTGGAGTTCTGGTGAACATAGAAAGGGGAAGGGCGGAGCTCAGGCCCTAAGGCGCATATGCAAATCCCGAAGAAAAGCCTATCTCTCTGCCCTGTGGACCTTTCCTTAATGGCCCTGGTTGCTTTGTCTCTTAGCATTTCAATAACCCATTAGATCTCTGAGGAAGGCCCTTATTTTTTTTTTTAATCCTTTTTTCTTTTTCTAAAACAATTACTCTAAGAAGCCCAATACAGAAAGCTTCAAAGACTTTCAATTTGGGCACGTCAAGTCAAGAGTAGAACTAAGAGAGCTCTGAGACAAAAGGCAATAATTCAGTGGCTGAGAAAATTCACTAAACACCACAACTTCCCAAGAAAAGGGGGGTGTCCGCTCACAGCCACCATCCTGGTGGACAGGAAACACTCCAGCCCATCGCCAGCCCCATAGCCCAGAGCTGCCCCAGACAACCCAGTGTGATGGAAGGGCTTCAAATAACAGGCACACACCACAAAACTGGGCGTGGACATTAGCCTTCCCTGCAACCTCAGCGGATTGTCCCAGAGTTTGGAAGGTGGAGCAGTGTGAATTAACAAAGCCCCATTCAGCCATCATTTGAGCAGACGGGGAGCCTCCCTACACAGCCCAGCAGCCCAGAACTGCCCTGGGGGGACGGCACTCACCTGCGACATAGCACAGTCATCCCTCAACAGAGGACCCGGGATGCACAGCCTGGAAGAGCGGCCCACTTGCAAGTCTCAGGAGCCATATGCCAATACCAAGGACTTGTGGGTCAGTGGCAGAGACAAACTGTGGCAGGACTGAACTGAAGGATTAGACTATTGCAGCAGCTTTAAAACTCTGGGATCACCAGGGAGATTTGATTGTTAGAGCCACCCCCCCTCCCCGACTGCCCAGAAACACGCCCCACATACAGGGCAGGCAACACCAACTACACACGCAAGCTTGGTACACCAATTGGGCCCCACAAGACTCACTCCCCCACTCACCAAAAAGGCTAAGCAGGGGAGAACTGGCTTGTGGAGAACAGGTGGCTCGTGGACGCCACCTGCTGGTTAGTTAGAGAAAGTGGACTCCACGAAGCTGTAGATCTGATAAATTAGAGATAAGGACTTCAATAGGTCTACAAACCCTAAAAGAACCCTATCAAGTTCAGCAAATGCCACGAGGCCAAAAACAACAGAAAATTATAAAGCATATGAAAAAACCAGACGATATGGATAACCCAAGCCCAAGCACCCAAATCAAAAGACCAGAAGAGACACAGCACCTAGAGCAGCTACTCAAAGAACTAAAGATGAACAATGAGACCATAGTACGGAATATAAAGGAAATCAAGAAGACTCTAGAAGAGCATAAAGAAGACATTCCAAGACTAAATAAAAAAATGGATGATCTTATGGAAATTAAAGAAACTGTTGACCAAATTAAAAAGATTCTGGACACTCATAGTACAAGACTAGAGGAAGCTGAACAACGAATCAGTGACCTGGAAGATGACAGAATGGAAAATGAAAGCATAAAAGAAAGAATGGGGAAAAAAATTGAAAAAATCGAAATGGACCTCAGGGATATGATAGATAATATGAAACGTCCAAATATAAGACTCATTGGTGTCCCAGAAGGGGAAGAAAAGGGTAAAGGTCTAGGAAGAGTATTCAAAGAAATTGTTGGGGAAAACTTCCCAAATCTTCTAAACAACATAAATACACAAATCATAAATGCTCAGCGAACTCCAAATAGAATAAATGCAAATAAACCCACTCCAAGACATATACTGATCACACTGTCAAACACAGAAGAGAAGGAGCAAGTTCTGAAAGCAGCAAGAGAAAAGCAATTCACCACATACAAAGGAAACAGCATAAGACTAAGTAGTGACTACTCAGCAGCCACCATGGAGGCGAGAAGGCAGTGGCACGATATATTTAAAATTCTGAGTGAGAAAAATTTCCAACCAAGAATACTTTATCCAGCAAAGCTCTCCTTCAAATTTGAGGGAGAGCTTAAATTTTTCACAGACAAACAAATGCTGAGAGAATTTGCTAACAAGAGACCTGCCCTACTGGAGATACTCAAGGGAGCCCTACAGACAGAGAAACAAAGACAGGACAGAGAGACTTGGAGAAAGGTTCAGTACTAAAGAGATTCGGTATGGGTACAATAAAGGATATTAATAGAGAGAGGGGAAAAATATGGCAAACATAAACCAAAGGATAAGATGGCCGATTCAAGAAATGCCTTCACAGTTATAACCTTGAATGTAAATGGATTAAACTCCCCAATTAAAAGATATAGATTCACAGAATTCATTCAAAAAAAATGAACC
This sequence comes from Choloepus didactylus, assembly GCF_015220235.1. Classification (NCBI taxonomy): domain Eukaryota; kingdom Metazoa; phylum Chordata; class Mammalia; order Pilosa; family Megalonychidae; genus Choloepus; species Choloepus didactylus. Next base: position 55,529,470 of record NC_051312.1, read on the forward strand.
ATCAATATGTTGCATACAAGAGACTCATCTTAGACATAGGGACACAAAGAAACTGAAAGTGAAAGGATGGAAAAAAATATTTCATGCAAGCTACAGCCAAAAGAAAGCAGGTGTAGCAATATTAATCTCAGATAAAATAGACTTCAAATGCAGGGATGTTTTGAGAGACAAAGAAGGCCACTACATACTAATAAAAGGGGCAATTCAGCAAGAAGAAATAACAATCGTAAATGTCTATGCACCCAATCAAGGTGCCACAAAATACATGAGAGAAACACTGGCAAAACTAAAGGAAGCAATTGATGTTTCCACAATAATTGTGGGAGACTTCAACACATCACTCTCTCCTATAGATAGATCAACCAGACAGAAGACCAATAAGGAAATTGAAAACCTAAACAATCTGATAAATGAATTAGATTTAACAGACATCTACAGGACATTACATCCCAAATCACCAGGATACACATACTTTTCTAGTGCTCACAGAACTTTCTCCAGAATAGATCATATGCTGGGACATAAAACAAGCCTCAATAAATTTAAAAAGATTGAAATTTTTCAAAGCACATTCTCTGACCACAATGGAATACAATTAGAAGTCAATAACCATCAGAGACTTAGAAAATTCACAAATACCTGGAGGTTAAACAACACACTCCTAAAAAATCAGTGGGTTAAAGAAGAAATAGCAAGACAAATTGCTAAATATATAGAGACTAATGAAAATGAGAACACAACATACCAAAACCTATGGGATGCAGCAAAAGCAGTGCTAAGGGGGAAATTTATAGCACTAAACGCATATATTAAAAAGGAAGAAAGAGCCAAAATCAAAGAACTAATGGATCAACTGAAGAAGCTAGAAAATGAACAGCAAACCAATCCTAAAACAAGTAGAAGAAAAGAAATAACAAGGATTAAAGCAGAAATAAATGACATAGAGAACAAAAAAACAATAGAGAGGATAAATATCACCAAAAGTTGGTTCTTTGAGAAGATCAACAAGATTGACAAGCCCCTAGCTAGACTGACAAAATCAAAAAGAGAGAAGACCCAGATAAACAAAATAATGAATGAAAAAGGTGACATAACTGCAGATCCTGAAGAAATTAAAAAAATTATAAGAGGATATTATGAACAACTGTATGGCAACAAACTGGACAATGTAGAAGAAATGGACAATTTCCTGGAAACATATGAACAACCTAGACTGACCAGAGAAGAAATAGAAGACCTCAACCAACCCATCACAAGCAAAGAGATCTAATCAGTCATCAAAAATCTTCCCACAAATAAATGCCCAGGGCCAGATGGCTTCACAGGGGAATTCTACCAAACTTTCCAGAAAGAACTGACACCAATCTTACTCAAATTCTTTCAAAACATTGAAGAAAATGGAACATTACCTAACTCATTTTATGAAGCTAACATCAATCTAATACCAAAACCAGGCAAAGATGCTACAAAAAAGGAAAACTACCGGCCAATCTCCCTAATGAATATAGATGCAAAAATCCTCAACAAAATACTTGCAATTCGAATCCAAAGACACATTAAAAAAATCATACCCCATGACCAAGTGGGGTTCATTCCAGGCATGCAAGGATGGTTCAACATAAGAAAAACAATCAATGTATTACAACACATTAAAAACTCGAAAGGGAAAATCAATTGATCATCTCAATAGATGCTGAAAAAGCATTTGACAAAATCCAACATCCCTTTTTGATAAAAACACTTCAAAAGGTAGGAATTGAAGGAAACTTCCTCAACATGATAAAGAGCATATATGAAAAACCCACAGCCAGCATAGTAGTCAACGGTGAGAGACTGAAAGCCTTCCCTCTAAGATCAGGAACAAGACAAGGATGCCCGCTGTCACCACTGTTATTCAACATTGTGCTGGAAGTGCTAGCCAGGGCAATCCGGCAAGACAAAGAAATAAAAGGCATCCAAATTGGAAAAGAAGAAGTAAAACTGTCATTGTTTGCAGACAATATGATCTTATATCTAGAAAAGCCTGAGAAATCAATGATACAGCTACTAGAGCTAATAAACAAATTTAGCAAAGTAGCGGGATACAAGATTAATGCACATAAGTCAGTAATGTTTCTATATGCTAGAAATGAACAAACTGAAGAGACACTCAAGAAAAAGATACCATTTTCAATAGCAGCTAAAAAAATCAAGTACCTAGGAATAAACTTAACCAAAGATGTAAAAGACCTATACAAAGAAAACTACATAACTCTACTAAAAGAAATAGAAGGGGACCTTAAAAGATGGAAAAATATTCCATGTTCATGGATAGGAAGACTAAATGTCATTAAGATGTCAATTCTACCCAAACTCATCTACAGATTCAATGCAATCCCAATCAAAATTCCAACAACCTACTTTGCAGACTTGGAAAAGCTAGTTATCAAATTTATTTGGAAAGGGAAGATGCCTCAAATTGCTAAAGACACTCTAAAAAAGAAAAACCAAGTGGGAGGACTTACACTCCCTGACTTTGAAGCTTATTATAAAGCCACAGTTGCCAAAACAGCATGGTACTGACACAAAGATAGACATATAGATCAATGGAATCGAATTGAGAATTCAGAGATAGACCCTCAGATCTATGGCCGACTGATCTTTAATAAGGCCCCCAAAGTCACTGAACTGAGCCATAATGGTCTTTTCAACAAATGGGGCTGGGAGAGTTGGATATCCATATCCAAAAGAATGAAAGAGGACCCCTACCTCACCCCCTACACAAAAATTAACTCAAAATGGACCAAAGATCTCAATATAAAAGAAAGTACCATAAAACTCCTAGAAGATAATGTAGGAAAACATCTTCAAGACCTTGTATTAGGCGGCCACTTCCTAGACTTTACACCCAAAGCACAAGCAACAAAAGAGAAAATAGATAAATGGGAACTCCTCAAGCTTAGAAGTTTCTGCACCTCAAAGGAATTTCTCAAAAAGGTAAAGAGGCAGCCAACTCAATGGGAAAAAATTTTTGGATACCATGTATCTGACAAAAGACTGATATCTTGCATATACAAAGAAATCCTACAACTCAATGACAATAGTACAGACAGCCCAATTATAAAATGGGCAAAAGATATGAAAAGACAGTTGTCTGAAGAGGAAATACAAATGGCCAAGAAACACATGAAAAAATGTTCAGCTTCACTAGCTATTAGAGAGATGCAAATTAAAACCACAATGAGATACCATCTAACACCGGTTAGAATGGCTGCCATTAAACAAACAGGAAACTACAAATGCTGGAGGGGTTGTGGAGAAATTGGAACTCTTATTCACTGTTGGTGGGACTGTATAATGGTTCAGCCACTCTGGAAGTCAGTCTGGCAGTTCCTTAGAAAACTAGATATAGAGCTACCATTCGATCCAGCGATTGCACTTCTCGGTATATACCCGGAAGATCGGAAAGCAGTGACACGAACAGATATCTGCACGCCAGTGTTCATAGCAGCATTATTCACAATTGCCAAGGGATGGAAACAACCCAAATGTCCTTCAACAGATGAGTGGATAAATAAAATGTGTTATATACACACGATGGAATACTACGCGTCAGTAAGAAGGAACGATCTCGTGAAACATATGACAACATGGATGAACCTTGAAGACATAATGCTGAGTGAAATAAGCCAGGCACAAAAAGAAAAATATTATATGCTGCCACTAATGTGAACTTTCTAAAATGTAAAACAAATGGTTTATAATGTAGAATGTAGGGGAACTAGCAGTTGAGAGCAATTAAGGAATGGGGAACAATAATCCAAGAAGAACAGATAAGCTATTTAACGTTCTGGGGATGCCCAGAAATGACTATGGTCTGTTAATTTCTGATGGATATAGTAGGAACAAGTTCACAGAAAGGTTGCTATATTATGTAACTTTCCTGGGGTAAAGTAGGAACATGTTGGAAGTTAAGCAGTTATCTTAGGTTAGTTGTCTTTTCCTTACTCCCTTGTTATGGTCTCTTTGAAATGTTCTTTTATTGTATGTTTGTTTTCTTTTTAACTTTTTTTTTCATACAGTTGATTTAAAAAAGAAGGGAAAGTTAAAAAAAAAAGAAAGAAAAACAAGGAAAAAAAAATGATGTAGTGCCCCCTTGAGGAGCCTGTGGAGAATGCAGGGGTATTCGCCTACCCCACCTCCATGGTTGCTAACATGACCACAGACATAGGGGACTGGTGGTTTGATGGGTTGAGCCCTCTACCGTAAGTTTTACCCTTGGGAAGACGGTTGCTGCAAAGGAGAGGCTAGCCCTCCCTATATTTGTGCCTAAGAGTCTCCTCCTGAATGCCTCTTTGTTGCTCAGATGTGGCCCTCTCTCTCTGGCTAAGCCAACTTGAAAGGTGAAATCACTGCCCTCCCCCCTACGTGGGATCAGACACCCAGGGGAGTGAATCTCCCTGGCAACGTGGAATATGACTCCCGGGGAGGAATGTAGACCCAGCATCGTAGGACGGAGAACATCTTCTTGACCAAAAGGGGGATGTGAAAGGAAATGAAATAAGCTTCAATGGCAGAGAGATTCCAAAACGAGCCGAGAGGTCACTCTGGTGGGCACTCTTACGCACACTTTAGACAACCCTTTTTAGGTTCTAAAGAATTGGGGTAGCTGGTGGTGGATACCTGAAACTATCAAACTACAACCCAGAACCCATGAATCTCGAAGACAGATGTATAAAAATGTAGCTTATGAGGGGTGACAATGGGATTGGGAAAGCCATAAGGACCACACTCCACTTTGTCTAGTTTATGGATGGATGAGTAGAAAAATAGGGGAAGGAAACAAACAGACAAAGGGACCCAGTGTTCTTTTTTACTTCAATTGCTCTTTTTCACTCTAATTATTATTCTTGTTATTTTTGTGTGTGTGCTAATGAAGGTGTCAGGGATTGATTTAGGTGATGAATGTACAACTATGTAATGGTACTGTAAACAATCGAAAGTAGGATTTGTTTTGTATGACTGCGTGGTATGTGAATATATCTCAATAAAATGATGATTAAAAAAAAATAGAAATGTACATATCTTAAAAAAAAAAAATGTAATTCTGTACATTGTGTTATTTATCCTCTGACCCCCAGATTTATCCTCTACTGTTCTCTGCACAGTGCCCAAGAATATTGGCTCTTATGAAATAAATAGATTTTATTTCTATCTGATTTCCAGCTACCTTTGGCCAATGGAGTAGTTAGTCAAGAGACTATCAGAGGAAAAGAATAGATAGCAACTTGTGTTATTCCAAGGTTACAGCTCTTACTCAGATATTCCCTATATAGTGAGACTAGTTGTTTTGCCTTACACTTACCATATTGATGGATGAAGTACAATGATAGGAGAGCTTGGGTTTTGAAGCCAATATCTTCTGTATTTTGGTGTGCTGTTTTAACCTATTTACTAGATAACCCATAAAGGTGCCAAATTAAAATTAGGATAGACAAGATGAAGAGAGGACTCAGCAGCAGATCTAGGTAAGCTTGCCTACCACATAAGCCTATGATCCAACATACCCAATGGTATTGGAAATGACAAATAATGACACTCTATACAACATCTAACATGCCCCAATAGGATAATTAAAGTAAAGACCCCTAGAATTTGGGGGTAAGTCACCATCCTCTTCTGGTTACAACTGTTCTCCATTTGGAAATCAGTTCTTTGCCTACTACTAGTCCATGGTGAAAACAATGCCTGACCAAAAGGACTATGGAAACTGAGGTACCTATCATTAATTAGATGATATCTGATTCACAAATTCAGAAGTGGGATGTACATGAAACATTCACTGATTAAATGGAAATGGAAATGGAATAAATTAGAAGGGAACCAAGCAGGTCTGAAAGTCAAAAATAAATTGCATGAATAGGAGGTTTAGACTCCCATGACACCTATCCCTCCTCTGCCTCCTATCCTTCAACCCATCCCAGTGCCCTCATAGGAATCCCCTATGTTCATTCAATTAAAGAGTAAAAAAGGGCCATGAAGGCCAAGTTTACAGATGGGTTTGCTCCATTGCTGCAACCAACTGGAAGTAAATGTTTTATAGCCTCCTTACCTCTCTAAAACACAATATGAAGAAAAATCCTTCCAGGGTAAATTATAATGTCCTTATTGTATAGAATAGAGATGGCCTACAGCATAAACCTAGATCCATTCATGTATAGTAGTTAACATGTTGAATGTAATTGAACAAAGAAACAAAAAGATGCACATGGAGTTTTGGAGAAGAGAGATGAGGATTGATGAGCAGAAAATGTGAAAATATTTACATCCTGCCTAAAAGATCACCAAATGTTATCTAATCATCTCTCAAAAATAAGATGGATGAGATGAACCATCTTAACCTGCCATTCTTCCTCTTTCCCTAGACACTCTAGAGCAAGCGTAGTAGGTCCATGTACAAGGAGACCATGGTGGCAGGGTTGAAACCTGCACATTAGGTCCCTTCTCCAAGATTGACCTGACTAATGTTGTTGTTGATTGCCCAAACTGCCATTGGCAGAAGCCCATAATGAGCATCACAAATTTCTCAGGGAAATCAGACATCCATCAGGAAATAAGTTGCTAACATCAGGCAAATAAAGGGGGAATCAGTAATTTCTCCTCTTAGAAATTATATATATTTATATATGTGTGTGTGTGTATGTGTGTGTGTAATCTGACTACCCCAAAAACAAAAGCTAAAACAAACAAACAAACAAAGCCATTGTTCCAGCATTGCAATTTAGGTACTTACAGAGTGCGTATTTGGCTCTGTAGTATCACACGAAATATTCCTATATACCAAGAACAGTATTATGAAAGTATTATGGCAAACAGAATTTACTTGTCTTAGCATGTGTCCCATGACTGGGAGAAGTTGGAATGATAGAATGGTTTATGAAGATTGGTAACTACAAATCTGAGAAACAAAACTGGATTTTGTATGTAGCAGTCAATGTGTGATGTATTTCCCCCTGGTCAGAATAAATGGTCTAGAAACCAAGATATGGAAGAAGTGGCTGATTAACAGATGTTTTGCTTTACAATCCCATATTTGAACTCAGTGAGTTTGGAGATTGTAGGGACCAAAAGAGGAAAATTTCCAATAGAGAACACAGTACAATTCCATTAAATTAGAATTTGAGAATGCCAATTGAGTATTTTGTACTCTTCCCACTTCTCCTAGGTGGGATGATTGATCTTTATTCTCAAAGAGAAATTGGATTGTTGCTTTATAGTGGAGACAAGGACATCAATGTCTCAAATGAATTTGATGGGTCACTTCTCAGAATTCTTACGTACATAATCACCAATGGTAAACTGCAAATATTCAATAAAGATAGGGCCATTAGGGCCATGGGCTCAAGATTTGATTCACTACCACTCCATCCTTCCAAGAAAGAATACCCAAACTGATGATAAGTTGGAAGATGGATGGTGAAAGAAGTAAACTGGGATTATCAAATCATTATTACCAGCTACAGATGAAAGATGACAGAATAAGATTTATGTTTTGTTTTGTTTTTCTTTTACTGCTATTCCCTGCTATCTTATATTAAGGGTACTGGTAGTAGGTTAGTGTGAAGCCCCGATTTATCCCAGAGTAATTTGGGCAGAGGATAAAAAAAATTTTGAAAAGTCCCCTTGAGGGACTGGGGGAAAATGTGGAAATATTAAATTTACCCACCTGGGGAATTCCTTATATTCTCACAAACACTGGGGACTACCAGTGTTTAGTAGGCCAAGCTCTCAATCTTGGGGCTTGCTCTTATGAAGCTTGTTACTGCAAAGGAGAGGCTAAGGCTATTTATAATTGTGCCTAAGAGTCACCCCAAGAGAACTTTTTGTTTTTAAGATGTGGCCTCTCTCTCTAAGCTAACCTGGCAGGTGGACTTGCTGCCCTCCCCCTACATAAGATGTAACTCCCAGGGGTGTAAATCTCCCTGGCAATGTGGGACATGACTTCAGTGGATGAGTCTGGACCCAGCATTGTGAGATTGAGAAAACTGTCTTGACCAGAAGAGGGAAGAGAATTGAAACAAAATAAAGTTTCAGGGACTGAGAGATTTCAAATGGAGTCACGTGGTCATTCTGGAGGTTATTCTTATGCATTGTATAGATGTCCCTTTTTGGTTTTTAGTGTATTAGAATAGCTAGGACATACCTGAAACTGTTGAACTGCAACCCAGTAGCCTTGATTCCTGAAGATGAATGTGTAACTATATAGCTTATATAGTGTGACCATGTGATTGTAGAAAAATCTTGTGGCTCACACTTCCTTTATCCAGGAAGGAATTATGAGTAGAAAAATGAGGACAAAAAAGTAAATGAATAATTGAGGGGGATATGTTGGTTTTTGTGTTCTTTTTCTACTTTTATTTTTATTCCTATTTTCATTATTTTTTTTTTTTTTTTGAGTAATGAAAATATTCAAAAATTGAAGCGCTGGTTTGAATGTATTATGTCCCCCAGAAAAAGCCATATTCTTTGATGCAATCTTTTGGGGCAGACATATTAGTGGGGATTAAGTTGGAACATTTGGATTAGGTTGTTTGCATGGAAATGTGCCCCACCCAACTGTAGGTGATAACACTGATGAGATAATTTCCATGGAGGCATGGCCTCACCCATTCAGGGTGGGCCTTGATCAGTGGAGCCATATAAATGAGCTGACAAACAGAAGGAACTCACTGCAGCTGTGAGTGATGTTTTGAAGAGGAGCTACAGCCAAGAGGGACATTTTGAAGAAAGCACAGGAGCTGCAGATGAAAGGCATTTTTAAGAAAGCCGTTGAAAGCAGACTCTAGCTCCTGGGAAGCTGAGAGAGGGCAAATACCCCAAGTGCAACTAAGAGTGGCATTCTTGAGGAACTGCAGCCTAGAGAGGAACGTCCTGGGAGAAAGCCATTTTGAAACCAGAACTTTGCAGCAGATGCCAGCCACATGCCTTTCCAGCTAACAGAGGTTTTCCGGACACCATTGGCCATCCTCCAGTGAAGGCACCTGATTGCCGATGTGTTACCTTGGACACTTTATGGCCTTAAGACTGTAACCATGTAACCAAATAAACCCCCTTTTATAAAAGCCAATCCTTCTCTGGTGTTTTGCATTCTGGCAGCATTAGCAAACTAGAACAATTGACCATGGTAATGAATGCACAACTATATGATGATACTGTGAACTGTTCATTGTGCATCTGGATGATTGTGTGATATGTGACTATAGCTCAATAAATTGCAAAGAAAAAAATTACTAGTAGAGCTAGTCAGCTAAATGAGTAAAATTATATTTCTTTACATGAAGCATAAGGTTTGACAAGATGATAGTTTGTTGATTTTTAACATAAAGTCTCTTGGCTAGTACTAACTTTTCTTCTATATATAAAGCTGCAATTCAACTTCTGTTCATCTATGGCATTCCTAATCTGAAAAGATCTTATAAGAGTTCATAAAAATAAAACATTATCAGAGTTTTTTTATTTAAAAAAGAAAAAAGAGTACTGGTAGTAGCTCATCTTGCAATTTACATTCCAGCTGTAAGTACATCTGAATTGACAGCAACCTGCTGTGAATATGGTGGCTGTGTTCAGGGTGTGTATTCTTCCAAGCGAAACATAAGAATGTGTCGAGTGGAAAAATACTCAGCTGTACTGGTATTTTCTATTGCCCTCCATATTCATTCACCTGTTCTATGATCCAGGAGACATAAACTCTGTAGTCTACATTATCTGGCTCCCTTGCCCTTTCATTTCCAGAAGATAAAGGAGAGGCTGTAGAAGAATATCAGAAGGTGAGGTTAGAGAGAGAGAGGGATGTTGATCCCCACGTCCAGCTCCTGACACTCTCTTTCTACCTTGCTGAGGGTCTAACAGTTGCTACAAGCTAAGGTATACTAGATTCAGTGGGATGCCCCCTTCTCCATGGTTCTCTTCAATAACCTGGTTTCATCTTCTTGCTCCTTTAGGCCTAGATGAGGTAGCAGCTTCCTGATGTGACAGCTGCCAGTAAACATCACCTCCCACATTAGTTCCCTTATCTCTGTTTACACCTTCATGAAACCTGCTTTGGAGAAAACCTTCAAGCGGCCCTCTGACATTTCCCCTTTCTTCTTTCTAATTTTATTTCTCTAGGCAGATTTCCAACTAGATTAAAATTTTCTCAAGACAGAGAATTTATCCTTGCTATAGTTAGTAATTCATAGCATTTGATTTAAATAACCACATATGGAAGGGACAATTTACTTAAACAGTAATCAAAATGATATGGTTAATATTTCTATTTTTAAAAATTGACAGTGAATCAAGTATTCACTGAACTGTAGAATATGGAGCTGGTTGAGCCTGTTTTATCTTTGATTTCCTCAGAAAACATCCTTCCTTTTACTCTTTTGTTTTGCTAAGCTGTCATTAAGCTGCTAAAATTGGTCTGACTCATAGACTCCAGATGATTAGAGCTGGAAGGGATCTTAACACAGTCCAATTCCCTTATTTCATGACCAGGAAACCAAAGCCAAGACTGGAAGCGAGCACAGTGCCTAACCAAGATCCCAGTGCTCAGGCGGGGCTCCGATTCTTAAAATAGCAATGACCTAAATAGGAGAAAAGGAATATGACTTCTTGTCTATAAATTGTCCCCAATAATATAAATGGTTTTCCCCTTAAATTTATATGCAAATATGTATCTTTAACCATCTCTGTGTGAGGGAAGAAATATGCAGACAAGTTAATTGGTAGAGAGAGAAGGATATAGATTGAGATAAGAGATACAGAGATATTACAAAATGCACTAGGGTTATAAAATACTAGTAGGATTAAGCCATCTGCTAGTGAGAGAGACAGTAACTAGATAGAATGGTAAGACTTTTGAGAAAGAATAATGAGTGCCCTGATGTTTTCAACTACTACAATAAATTTCCAAAGATTCAAGAATCCATGCACAGTCCCCATAATCACAAGCTCAATGGGCTCTGACAGTCTTAAAGCCTTCTGATTAGTTTCACCATGAGAAAATGAAAGAACTGCGATTGGTCTGAAAGGGACAACAAATCATTAATTACTTTTCTTCCCAGATGATGGAGACTGAACCCCAAAGTTTCAGAGCCCGACCAGAAATAATGGTTAGGGTACATTTGGGAGATGATTCTCACAGACGAGAATCATGACCAAACCACACTAATAGACTACTTGGTAACTGTCAAGCTAGCAGACAGTCCAGGGAATGAGCTCAAACAAAATGATATAGATAACTGAGGAAGTCTGAAGGGAAGTTGTCCTGGCAGGAGGCTTGTATTAGCTACAGAGGGATTCTGCTGAGCTAGATGATATTAAAATGTATATATATATATTTTAAATATTCAGCAACTTTGTATTTTAAAATGTATTGTGTTTATGAAAACATCATGTTTATTTGCAAAAAGAACATGGGATTCAGTCCGTCGATTTAGATGTGGTTAAAGGCAGAATCAAACAGTGAATTTCATACCAAAATTTTCACACCTGCCCTTGACAGCACCATCTAACAACTTGATTTTGCAGTGGGTAGTATAAGGATGATCAGAACCTTATATAGCAACAGGGAACCAGGGAATGTATTGAGTGAATAATTAATGAATGCAGGCTGTCATCACATGCAGCACACACTAACTTGAAAACATTAATAATCATGGGCAAATCTCTCTATAAAGACCCAGAAGATGCACTAGGATTTGGAAATGTTCTTTGAAGATATTGGCATTTGATAGCGAGCAATCAATGGTTGGGTTTAAAAAAAAAAAAAAAATCAATTCTTACTATCTCCTAACTTCATTTCTCTCTCTCTCACATAATTATAAACTAAATAACAGATCAGTTTCATTGTCACTGCTTTTTGTTTTTCTTACCAATGAAGTTAGCTAAAGGTGATAGCTGAGGTCATTCACAGCTGCTGCAATGTAAGATCATTTTACTTGTCTTTCTGATGTGATATATCTCTCATCTCCGTATGAACCAACTTGTGACTTTTGTTGCAGAACTTACCACTCAAGACAGGCATGCAGTAATTCAGGTGGAGAAAACACTTTTGTAAAAAAACCCATTAGGACCTGGGAAAAATAGATTTTTATTCTTGAGCTTTTACTACAAGCAAAATGTATACTTGCTTGTGTGTTTCATTCAATTACTTTCTGTTTAATAAATGACATTTCTCCACCTGACAAATTTGTAAATGTACTGGAGAGGAAATAAAAGAGGATAAAATACTCTCAAATAAAAATTACTTCATAGAACAGATGTTGAAATATTTAATTGTGCTATATAGTAAATTTTAATTCACCCTAAACTTATTTTACATAACACTATGATAACATTGTTTCTTTTCTTGCAATGTTAACTTACTATGCACTGACTATTTTGAAATAGTTTCCTAATATCCATCTGTTGCTCAGATATGGCCCTCTCTCTCTAACTAAGCCACCTTGGCAGGTGATCTCACTGCCCTTCCTCCATTTGAAGTCTATTCAGTGGTCATAAAATAGGTTTTTACAACATAGTACGTTTTGTTGACTCTTCTCAAGGATTTGACAGGATGATCCTGAGAATGCTAACTCCTAAAGGTCCCCTATTAGTTTCACTAGTACTAATAGTAGTAGTAATGAAATATTCTAGTGATAAAGAAAAGAAAAAAGATAAATGCAATACAACTGAGGGTGAGAAATAAAAGAGACTATAATTATATTTATGACATTACTTTTAAAATTATCTGGGTACATTGGTTTGTTTGTTTTTTAATTCAGTTTTGTTGAGATATCTTCACATACCATACAATCATCCATGGTGTACAATCAACTGTTCACAGTGCCATCACACAGCTGTGCATCCATCACTTCAATCTATCCTTGAACATTTTCCTTATACCAGAAATTATCAGAAAAAGAATAAAAAATAAAACTAAAAAAGAAGACCCAAATCATCCCCACCCTATCCTTCATTTAGTTTTTGTCCCATTTTTCCACCCATCCATCCATACACTGGACAAAGGGAATGCGTTCCACAGGGTTTTCACAATCACACTGTCACCCCTTGTAATCTACATTGTTATACAATTGTCTTCAAGAGTCAAGGCTACTGGGTTGGAGTTTGGTAGTTTCATTTATTTACCTCTAGCTATTCCAATACATTAAAACCTAAAAAGTGTTATCTATATAGTGTGTACAAATGTCCATCAGAGTGACCTCTTGACTCCATTTGAAATCTCTCAGCCACTGAAGCTTTATTTCATTTCATTTTGCATCCCCCTTTTGGTCAAGATGTTCTCAATGCCATGATTCATCCACGGGAGTCATATCCTGCTTTGCTGGGGAGATTTACACCCCTGGGAGTCAGGTCCCATGTAGGGGGGAGGGCAGTGAGATCACCTGCCAAGGTGGCTTAGTTAGAGAGAGAAGGCCACGTCTGAGCAACAAAAATGCACTCAGAGGGAGACTCTTAGGTACACTTATAAGCAGGTTTAGCCTCTCCTTTGCAGTAACAAGCTTCATAGGGGCAAGCCCCAAGACAGAGGGCTCAGCATGTCAAGCCGTCAGTCCTCAGTGTTTGTAGAACGTCAGCAGCAATCTAGGTGAGGAAGTCCAACACCTCCGCATCCACCCCCAGCTTCTCAGGGGGGACCCGAATATATATTTTTATTCTTTGCCCAAATTACTTTGGGATGTGTTGCTATTTCACTCTAACCTATTCAGATCTATCGTATCTTACTTCCTATTCAAAGTTCCATGTAATTGTGGTGTTTGAACAAACTGACTGTAGAAGTTATATTGTTTAGAAAATATAGATCCTGAACCAAATAAACATTTCTTCCCTTGGTCTCACATGGAAGTTGGACACAGTCAGTTTCAACCTTTACCCTTTGGCCTGGTTCACCCTAGTCTTAACAAGATCTGCTTCATTCATATCTCTAATTGAAGTGTGGGCTATTTTTCAGCTTTTTTTTTTTTTAAAAAGTTGCTGTATGTGTTAATACTGACATTCATATCTGCTGAGCTCTAGATCTGAGTTTCAGGTGTCACAAAGATACCCAATGTTCCAGAGACCAATCAGGTTATACACCAAGGGATCAACAACTCAGAGTTTGGAGACAGCCATTAAAATTCAGGAATAGATTTGAGTGCTGTAAGAACTTACAATCTAGGGACCATTACAATAATCATTTCCCTGTTAGGCTGTGCTCTAAGATTCAATTCTGAGCTTACACATTGTAGTTAGTCCATACTTGTGAGGCATTATAGTGTTTGCCTTTGTTTCTGGTGTACTTCACTCAAAATGCTGTATACAGGATCCGTTCACCTCCTTGGGTGTCTCACAACTTCACTTCTTCTTGTAGTTGCTCAATATTCCATTGTATGCATACACCACAGTTCACCATTCTGTTCCTTACTCAGTGTACCCTTAGGCCACCTCCACCCACTGCAAATCATGAATACTGCCTCCATAAACACTAATGTGCAAATGTCCATTCATGTCTCTGCTCTCAGATCTTCCAAGTACATACCCCATAATGAGGTTGCAGGACCTATGGCCCCCATGTACTTAGCTTCTTGTGGAACCACCACAGTCACCTCCAAAAAGGCTATACCATTCTGTCTCCTTATCAACAGTAAATAGGTACATCCCTCTGTCCATGTTTTCTCCAGCACTTTTACCCCATTTATATTTTTCCTACAATTTTATAGAGATATATTCATATACCATACAAATATCCACAGTGTACAATCAGTTATTCACAGTATCATCACATACTTGTGCATTTATAGGTACAGTCAGCACTTGGACATATTGATTACTATGAAAAAGTGTTTGTGTGTGTGTGTGAATAATAAAAAAGTTAATAATAAAAATAAAAATAAAATAAAGTGTCATACAATACAATATATTACTAAGGACAGAAAACAGCATCACTTACCAAGAATCCCATATCCTTCCCTTATATCCCTCTCTCACACACATTTAACTTTGGTATATTGCCTTTGTTACATTTAATGGAAGCTTCTTACAATGTTACAATGTTACTGTTGACCATAGACTCCAGTTTGCTTTGATTATGTTTTTTTCCCCAAATACCATCCCCTTTTCAACACTTTACATGGTTGACATTCATTTGTTCTCCCACATGTGAGAACATTTTTATATTTGTAAATTTAATAACAGTCATTGGCCGCTCCAGTTTTTGCCAAGTTATACAGTCCCGGCCTTCATCATATATCTTTACCTCTGGTGTCATACATTCCCCTATCCCACCTCTTTCAGCCTTTTTCACAGACATCTTTTTTCAGTGTAATTACAATATTGTGCTACCATCACACAGTATTCTGCTGTTTCTGGATCTATAGAATCAATCCTGCTGAACATTCTGTAGTCCTTCAGCATCCAATGCCTGATCTCTACTCTCTTTCTGTCTCCTGGTAGTCTGCGTTATCAGCTTTTGACTCTCAAAGTTTGTTCACTAATGTTAGTTCATATTAGAGAGACCATACAGTATTTGTCCTTTTGTTTCTGGCTAACTTCACTCAACATAATGTCCTCGAGATTCATCCACATTATTATATGTTCCATGTCTTTGTTCTGTCTTACAGCTGCATAATATTCCATCATGTGTATATACCACAGTTTGTTTATCCACTCATCCATTGTTGGACACTTGGGCTGCTCCATCTCTTGGCAATTGTGAATAATGCCGCAATAAACATCGGCTTACGAATGTCCATTTGTGTCTTAACTTTCAGTTCCTTTGAGTGTATACCTAGTGATGGAATAGCTGGGTCATATGGCAGATCTATACTTAGCTCCCTGAGGAACCTCCACACTGTCTTCCAGAGTGGTTGCACCATGATACATTCCCACCAGCAATGAATAAGTGTGCCTCTTCTCCACATCCTCTCCAGCACTTGTAATTTTCTGTTTTTTGGGTAATGGCCGTTTTGGTAGGTGTGAGATGATATCTCACTGCGGTTTTGATCTGCATTTCCCTAATAGCCAGTGAAGTTGGGCATTTTTTCATATGTTTTTGGGTACATTGGTTTTTGATATGTTATTTAATATACTTCTGTAAGACTTAAAAATTTAGTAATAAAAATGGAGCCAAAAAAATTTAATGCAGATGTAGTGATTATTCCTAAAGTGATCCTTCACAATTGAACAATTATAGACAACCTTTCAATTAATACTTAACATGTTATGTAAATATGATTAAATATTGAAATTATAAATATGAACTTACAGGACAGATTTTTAGAAGATGTCTTTGTTTTATTTGAATAATACTTGTGGCTATGTACAGATTTCAATTTCCAACATCCTAGGGTATTAAAAATCATATTCCTTGGACAACAAAAGGATATGCTTTGGGGTTAAAAAAAAAAAAAAAGGCTTAGGTAACTTAAAAGAGAGGCACTGGAGAAGATATAGATCCAGATAGGGTACATTCATATGAAATAGTTTGAATGTAATTTATTGACAGCATTTCAGGTATGCCAAAAGTAAGATTTGTATATTGCTATAATAAGGCATACTCTACAATTTTAAACTCATTTAATATAAGAGCCCGTATGAAGGAAATCTAATTGTGATTGAGGGGACTTAAAGAAATCTCCAGGCTGAGACTAGTGTACAGCTCCAGTGTTAAATAGTGGCTGCCCCAGAAGACCAGTTCTGTGTTCTTCTGGGAACTGCTCCTAAAGGCCAACCTAAAACTTTCTTGCAACACTTCCAGTTTTATAAGCATCTGACTGTCTGTGTTTTAAATATTTCCCTGCTTCTGTTTCTTTCACTGGATCCAGTCATTACTTGGTAGAGGAAGTGATTACAGGAAACATACTTTAAGAGTGGGTAAGCTGCGACAGGTTATCAGACAAATATTGATATGATCCAGAACAAATAGGGTATAGGATATACATTTGGCCCCTGCCATAGAGTGGCATATATTTATTTAAATAATCACCCTGTAGAAACTGAAATAAAGGCTTAGCCAGACCAAATGATGCCTTTGAAAGACCATTATTAACATTTTCTTCACCTCCAAAAGAAACCTCATATGCTTTAGCATCACTCCCCAAACCCCATTCTCTACCTCCTGGCAAAAACTAACCTACATCCCATCTCTATGAATTTGCTGCACTGGGCATTTCATATAAAAGGAATCATGTAAAATGTGCTTTTTTTGTGCCTGGCTTGTTTCACTTAGCAAAAGTCTTTGAAGATTCATCTATGCCGTAGCATGTATCAGTACTTCATTCCCTTTTACGACTGAGTAACATTGAATTGTTTGGATTT
Organism: Choloepus didactylus; assembly: GCF_015220235.1. NCBI lineage: Eukaryota > Metazoa > Chordata > Mammalia > Pilosa > Megalonychidae > Choloepus > Choloepus didactylus. Next base: position 55,546,786 of record NC_051312.1, read on the forward strand.
ACCACATTAAAGAGAAAATTTTATGGTATGTGACTTTTTCTCAATTTATGATATAGAAAAGTAGTTTTAAAAAGATAATATGAATGGAAAACATATACAAGAACTTGGGGCCAGGGTGCTTCTATGATATGTTTTCTTTTGCTTTGTTTCTTTCCATGTGAATATTCATTAAAGGGCATCTTCTATAGAGAAGATGATCAATGGTAAGAAGAACAGTATTATTCATTTATAGCATGTTTTATAATAATATATTTACCTTTGCCAGTTCCTTTTGTTTTTCATGTGGTTTCCAATTCCCATCAAGACTCATTTGTTTTCAGCCTGAACAACTCTCTTCAGTTTTCTTTTTTGTAAAGTGTGTCTGCTGGCAACAAATTCTCTCTATTTCTCTATATCTGAGAAAGCTTCTATTTTGACTTCATTTTTGAAAAATAGTTGTGCTGTATATAAGAAACTTGGTTGAGAGGTTTTTTTTTTTGTTTGCTTGTACTTTAGTATTTTGAACATATTATCCCGTTTTTTTTTCTTTTCTCAACTGTTTCTAATGAGAATTAAGCCTGTTAGTCTGATTTTGATTCCCTTGTATATAAAGAGTATTTTCAGGGACCCAGTAAAGAATTAGGGTTGCAGGGAGAACCAACATGCTGAAATCTGGAGAAGCAGGTAAATAGAGAGAAGCATAGCCAAATTTATTAAATTTATCTTTAAAAAATCTTAATCTAATAATAAATTCCAAGTATGATAAACAAAAAGAGATTCACAAACACACATCAGAGTAAAATTGCTAAAATCCAAAGGAAAAAAAAATATATCTGAAACAACAAAAAGAAATTTTTCAATTTCTTCAGGTTCTTGCTTGTGAGGATGGGAATTAAAACTCTTTTGTCAGGAGTGACAACTAAAGAGATGGCAACCCACTCCAATACAGTTTCGTGGATGCCAGCAAAAGCACTGCTCACACAGGCTCTTATGGAAAGAACTTTTACTCAGAGAAGAGACAGAGCAATGTCAGCTTCACTAGTGGGCATCCATTCCCCATAGTCAGTGGGTCTACACGCAGCACCTGTCTCTTGTGTTCATGTGTTTCTGCAGTGGAAGAACCCACCAACCTCCCTTCCAGAGACCGATGTACCACTGGGGAATGAACTGAACATCACAAAACAAGTCCACCAGAATCAGACTGTCCTCAGGGAATATTTACATGTACTGAGGACAATAGTGGAATATTTTCCTTGTGTACTAGGGGATTGGGTTTTATCCTGCCAGGACAATAAACATGATCCTGACTCAGGATGCAAATGTGGGTCCCAGCTAGGACTGACTTATGCTACAATGTCTTTCAAGCTTTTTACATGTCAAAGTTGAAATAAAAAATCTTTAGTAACAGAGTTTAGGTTTTCACACTTTTGATGAAAGAGTGAACAAACATTTGCTTGTATAAAGTATAGTGCAATATGTAAGTTATTACTATTATTGGAGTTTGGAAATTTAAATGTGTGTGTGTGTGTGTGTGTGTGTGTGTGTGTGTGTGTGTTTGAATATGGAGTATACAAACATGTGGACTGTATTATGTAGTGACCACTGGCACTTGACATCCATTCCCCGACTTGTCCCTAAATCACCAGAAGATGGGAACTGAAAGTATCCTGTTCCCTTTGCACCTTGGTTCTGGATTTAATTAACATTCCTCCAGAAAGATTCACTAGTGTGAATTGTGGAAGATAAAAATAAGGCAATTTTTCTGTAGCTTCTGCTTTTTAGCGCTATGTAGGAAAAGTTCATTTTCATGCAGCAGGTTCTAGCATTTATTTTCCAATTTTGTGATCCAATTTTCTAATATTGGTGACAGTTTTAGTGTCTATTCTAAAACCTCAGTGTCTGGAGGCTGCTATGATTGTGCAGTAAGCCCAGATTTTAGAGCAGCCTAGCTCCAGTAGCAGCTTCAGAAGTATTCACTCACTTTTGTGAAAGATAGGTATTCTGAGAGCTAGTCCAAGAGACCCAACTTGGAACTCATTCTTTTATTCTTCCCAAAGATTCTGCAAAAATTCAATTCTTATAGTAAATCCCTGTCTGCTTCAAGTTGCGTGATTATAATACCTAAAGTAGCTTCTGTTTACTCCATCAATACTAAAACATTTAAACATAATGTATCTTACATATTGAGATTATCGCTTACGTATTAAGAAGTATTAGATTGAGAATTGATTGAAAGTGGAAAAGGCACTATCAGAAAGTCCAGTTAGAAATATTTCACTTTTATTGGCGAAAGTAAGGTTTTTTAGTCTAGGGTAGCATCAGTAGACACGGTGAAAAGTAGTCAGATGATAACTATTTACATTTTGAGCTGGGTAAGAGCTAGTGGTAAATATATATTGAGCCACAATTTTAATATAAGTAATATATTGCAGGTATGTGACTGTAATGTTGGATTTTTATGGTAGAAATATTAAAGAGTGATTTGCAAAAAATCAGAGTGATTTGCAAAAAAAATTGCTAAAAGTAATGCCTAGAATATTTGTAACTACTGAATTAATAGATAAATAAATAGAAGATATTTATGTCCTTATGTGGTGTTCACTCTCACAAAGTAGAAAAGAAATCAAAAGGCAGTGAATGTTGCATATTGGCTCATTGTATTAAAATATGTATTCTCCACAATCTACCTCCAAAGAAGAAGTATACTTCCCTGAATGCTGACTTTGTGATTGGCCATGTGACTTGCTTTGACATATATTAGTAGATAAGATGTAAGCAAATGCTTGAAATATGATTGTGCAGTGGAATTTAAAAAAAAAAAATATTTTCTTCCATCGTTGCCATGAGAAGAACTTACTTGTATAGGTATATCATGTTCAGTGTTCAGAATAGTTCATATGGTGATCAAAGCTGACCCTGCAATAAGAAGCCAAATCCATGTGAACCTTATACTTGAAGAAATGTTACACATCCAAGCACAGTTTACATCAGCTAATTGCAAATGACCTGTAGACATGAGGAGAAAAGTCATATACTTATTTTGATATGCCAGTGCATTTTTTATTATTTGCTATAAATACCTGCTGAATAATACAGTAAGTATGCCATATTAGTCAAGGTTTTCCAGAGGAACAGAAGCAGCAGAATATAGAACAGTATATATACATATAAATTGTTGGTTTTATTTCTCTGGAGCACACTGTCTAATCCAAATCTGGGTACCAGAAGTGAGGTGCTGCTATAAAAACTATCTAAACATATGGAAGTGGCTTTGGAATTGGGTAATGGATATAGGCTGGAAGATTTGGGGCCACTTAATTGTAAAAGCCTAGATTACTTTTTTAAATTCAATTTTACTGAGATATATTCACATACCATACAATCATCCAAAGTGTACAATCAGTTGCTCACAGTACCATTATATAGTTGTGCATTCATCACCACAATTAATTTTTGAACATTTTCATTACTGCAAAAAAAATTAGAATAAGAATAAAAATTAAAGTAAAAAAGAACACATAAAACATCCCATTCCTCCACATCCATCCCTATTATTCATTTACTTTTTGTCCCCATTTTTCTACTTATCTGTTTATACATTGGATAAAGGAAGTGTGAGCCACAAGGTTTCACAAATGCATGGTCACATAATGTAAGCTATATAGTTATACAGCAGTTCAAGAATCAAGGATACTGGGTTTTAGTCAACAGTTTCAGGTATTCCTTTTAGCTATTCCAACACACTAGAAACTAAAAAGGGATATCTGTATAATGCAGAAGAATAACCTCCAGAATGACCTCTTAAATGCATTTGAAATCTCTCAGCCCCTGAAACTTTATTTAGTTTCATTTCTCTTCCCCCTTTTGGTCAAGAAGTCTTTCTCAATCCCTCAGTGCCAGGTCCAGGTTCATCCCCAGGTGTCATGTCCCACATTGTCAGGGAGATTTATACCATGTATGGGGAGAGCAGTGAGTTTACCTGCAGAACTGGCTTAGAGAGAGAGGCCACATCTGAGCAACAAAAGAGGTTCTCTACAGGTGACACTTAGACACAATTACAAGTAGGCTTAGCCTCTCCTTTGCAGTAACAAGGTTCATAAGGGCAAGCTCCAAGATCAAGGGCTTGGCCTTCTTATATTGGTAGTCCCCAATTCTTGTGAGAATATCAGTAATTCCCCAGGTGGGGAAATTAAATATTTCCACATATTTCCCCAGTCTTGCAAGGGATCTTTGCAAATACAGTTTTATTCTTTGTCCAAATTACTCTGGGATGTATTGGTGCTTCACACTATACTGTACAATGCAGCCAGATCTCACTCCCTGTTCAAAGTTTCATGTAATTATGGTGTTTTAATAAACTGACCATATAAGTTAAATTATTTAGTGTGCTACATAAAATATAAATTTTGCACCAAATAAACATCTCTTCCTTTGGTCTCACAAAGAAGTTGAAGTTTTAAAACACTGTTAATATCATCCTTTACCCTTTACTCTGATTTAACTTAGTCCTAAACAAGTCCATTTCACTCATATTTCTAATTGAAGTCTGAACTCTTTTTCAGCTTATTTAATATATTCTGTATGGGGTCATGCTGATGTTCATAGCTACCAAACTCTGGCTCTGAGTCTCAGGTGTCATGTCACACAGATACTGGGAGTTCCAGAGACCAATCAAGTTACACACAAAGAGCTCACCATCTCAGAATTTAGAAATAGCCATTCAGGAATAGCTGTGACTGCTGTAAGAGCTTACAATCTAGGAAACTTTACCATTAAGCTTGCCCTGATAACCTCCGCTCTCAGGTTCAGTTCTCAGTGTTTGCACATTATTGTTAGTCCATATTAGTGGGGCATTATAATGTATGTCTTTTCATTTCTGGTTTATTTCACTCAACATTCTGTCCTCAAGTTTCATTCACCTAGTTGCATGCCTCACAACTTCATTCTTTCTTGTAGTCATGCAATGTTCCATTGTATGTATACACCATAGTTCACCATTCCGTTTATCAGTCAATGTACCCTTAGGCCACCTCCATCCATTGAAAATCATGAATACTGCCACCATAAACCCCACTGGGAGAACATTCATTCATGTTCCTGTTCTCAGTTCTTCCAAGAGTATACCCAATAACAGGGTTGCAGGGCCATAAGCAATCCCATGCTTAGCTTCCTGTGGAATCACCACACTGCCCCCCAGATGGGCTGCACTGTTCTACTTCCCCACCAACAGTGATTAGGTTCATCCCTCTCCACATTTACTCCACCATTTGTATCCCTCTGTTTATTTTTAAACAGTTTTATTCACACACCATACATTCCCTCCTAAGTAAACAATCAAAGGTTCCTGGTATAACTGCATAGCTATGTATTCACCACCAAAATATATATGAAGATATTTCCATTTCTTCCACAAAGAAAGAGGAAGAGAAGAAAAAAGGAAAAAAAAAAAAAACAGAAAAAGAAAAAGAAAAAGAAAAAAATTACAACTAAAAAAATAAAATTAAAAATAAACTAAAAATAAAATACATTAAAGAGATCAGACAACACCGCCAACTCCAAGAATCCTGTACCATTCCCTTGTGTCTCCCTCTTGTATTGAACTTTGGTATAACGCTTTTGTTACAATTAACGGAAGCATATTGCAATGTTACTGTTAACTATGGACTCTAGTTTGCATTGATTATAATTTTTCCCAAATACCTTCCATTTTCAACATCTTAAAAGTTGATAATCATTTGTTCTCCTTCATGTAAAAGCATTCTTATATTTGTATATTTAATCACCATCATTGACCACTCTAGGTTTCACTAAATTATGCAGTCCCAATCTTTATCTTTTATCTTTTCTTCTGTTGTCATACTTACTGCTAACTTTCCTCTTAAATGTTACTCAGTCATCTTTGTTAAGTGTACTTATAGTATTCTGCTACCATCACACAGTACTGTACCATCAATTTCTGGATCTATACAATCAATCCTCTTGAATATTCTATGTTCCTTCAGCATCAAATGCCTGCTCTCTATATTCTTTCTATCTCCTGATATCTTCATTTCTACACACTCTTCTCCTAACCTCTCTCTCCTATCTTTTCATATCTGCCTGTAGTGCTTCCTTTAGTATTTCTTATAGAGGAAGGTTCCTGTTCATGGAACTCTCAGTGTCTGTTTATCTATAAATATTTTTAACTCTCCCTCACTTCTGAAGGACAGTTTTGCCAGATATAGTATTCTTGGTTGGCAGTTGTTCTCTTTCAATATCTACTGCCTTCTCACCTCCATGGTTTCTTCTGAGATATCTGCATTTAGTCTTATCAAGCTTTCCTTATATGTGATGGATTGCCTTTCTCTTGCTGCTTTCAGAATTCTCTCCTTGTCTTTGACATATGAAAATCTGATTAGTAAGTGTCATGGAATACTTGGATCAGTTCTGTTTGGGGTACACTGTGCTTCTTGGACCTGTAATTTTATGTTTTTCTTAAGAGTTGGGAAATTTTCATTGATTATTTCCTCTATTATTCTTTCTGCTCCTTTTCCTTTCTCTTCTCCTTTTGGGACACCTATAACATATATGTTCATATACTTCATGTTGTCATTCACTTCCCTGAGACCCTGCTCATATTTTTCCATTCCTTTCCCTATCTGTTCTTTTGCGTGTAGGATTTCACTGATCCTTTCTTCTGCCTATCCAAGTCTCTTGTTGTATATCTCCATTGTGTTTTTTATCTGTTCTCTTGTACCTTTCATTTCCATAATTTCTGTCATTTGTTTTTTCAAGCCTCTGAATTCTTCCTTATGGTTACCCACTGTTTTCTTTATATCCTTCATCTCTTTTGTCACATTTTCTTTCAACTTTTCAATTTGATTTAGAAGATTTGTTTGAATGTCTTTAATTAGCTTTTTCAACTCCTGAAACGCAGTTGAGGTGTTAGTTTGTTCCTTTGACTGGGCCATATATTAGTGTTTCCTGGTGTGGCTCATGAGTTTTTGCTGTCTAGGCATCTGATTTTCTTGATTAGTTTATTCTGGAGATTCTTTTCTCTCTTTTGCCTAGGGTTTTCTTGTTGGTTGTCTTTGATCTCTTTCTTGTCTTTGTTTTTTCACTGGCCAGTTTTCAGATTGGCTCTGCCCCCCAGTCTCCCTACCCCCCAAATCAGGCACCCACTGTGGCCTGCCACAGTGATGGGAGGTAGACACTGGACACACCAGCAAGTTCACTGAGTGTGGTAATACAAATCTGCTAGCTATAAATTGTTCTCTGTTTTCCAAAATCCAGCAAGACCTGGGTTTAACAGTTGGGTCTTCTGTATTTCTCAGTCAAAACAGGGTCAGTTTCCTTATAGGGTGGCCCTAAGAAAGGGTCTGGAGCATCTTTTTAAAAGGGGTTCAGTTCCCCTGCACTTTCCAGACTGTCCAGCACATGGAGATGTTTGGTAACTTGATCATCCTCAGAAGCTTCTTTGCCTCTGAGCACAGGCTGTGTCTACACAGGTTAGCTGAAACTGTAGGATTCCTATGCCCTCATATTGCTGGCCAGAATCTGGCTCAATGTGGTGCACCACCTGACATTTCTTGTCTTTCTTCAATTCAGCATCTGCAGAGTCCTTCTTCAGTCTATATCCTCCTCCAGAGTTTCAAACAATTCAAAATTATACCTTTTTTTTTTTTGGTCTAATGTCTGGAGAGAAAATTTCCCCTTTATTATTTTGCAGGAACCAAAGAAATGTGGGCAATAAAGGCAATTCTAGTGAGGATGTACAAAGAAATGATGAATGTGTTATTGGAAACTTGAAGAAGTGGTCCTTGTTGTAAAGTGGCAGAGAACTTCATGAAATGGTATTTTTTTTTTTTTGGGGGTTATGATTAGAGGTTCTTTTTTTTTTTCCAATTAAATTCAGTTTTATTGAGATATATTCACATGCCATACAATCATCCATGGTGTACAATCAACTGTTCACAGTACCATCATATAGTTATGCATTTATCAATCCAATCTATTTTTTTTATTAAATTCAGTTTTATTGAAATACATTCACACACCATACAATCATCCATGATATACAATCCACTGGCCACAGTATGATAACATAGTTATGCGTTCATCACCACAATCTATCTCTGAACATTTTCCTTACATCAGAAAGAACCAGAACAAGAATAAAAAATAAAAGTGAAAAAAAAACACCCAAATCATCCCCCCATCCCACCCCATTTGTCCTTTAGTTTTTATTCCCATTCCTCCACTCATCCATACACTAGATAAAGAGGGTGTGATCCACAAGGTCTTCACAATCACACTGTCACCCCTTGTAATCTACATTATTATATAATTGTCTTCAGGAGTCCAGACTGCTGGGTTGGAGTTTGGTAGTTTCAGGTATTTACTTCTAGCTATTCCAATACATTAAAGCCTAAGAGGTGTTATCTATATAGTGCATAAGAATGTCCACCAGAGTGACCTCTTGACTCCATTTGGAATCTCTCAGCCACTGAAACTATTTCATCTCATTTTGCATCCCCGTTTTGGTCAAGAAGATACTCTCAGTCCCACGATGCCGGGTCCACATTCATCCCTGGGAGTCATACTCTGCGTTGCCAGGGAGATTTACACCCCTGGGAGTCGGGTCCCATGTAGGGGGGAGGGCAGCGAGTTCACCTGTCGAGATGGCTTGGTTAGAGAGAGAGAGGGCCACATCTGAGCAACGAAGAGGTACTCAGGGGGAGACTCTTAGGCACAATTACATACACCTTTAGACTCTCCTTTGTGGTAATGAGCTTCCTAAGGGCAAGTCCCATGCTCGAGGGCTCAGCACATCAAACCGCCAGTCCCAATGTTTGTGACAACATATGCTAGGGGGTCAGCATCTCAAAGTTTAGAGATAGGCCTTACAATTCAGGGATAGAGTTAACTGCTGTAAGAGCTTACTATCTAGGGACTATTACAATTATTGTGTCCACATTAGGCTATGTTCTAAGATTCAATTCCGAGTTTATACATTGTAGTTAGTCCATATTGGTGAGGCATCATCCCTCTCACCATGTTTTCTCCAACACTTTTACTCCTATATATATATTTTCCTACAATTTTATAGAGTTATAGTCACATACCATACATTTATCCACAGCGTACAATCAGTTGTTCATGGTATCATCATAAAGTTGTACATTTATCACCACAATCAGCATGTGAACATACTGAATACTACAAGAAAAATTGATTTTTTTTTTTAGCAATAAGAAAATATGATAAAAAGAAAAATAACATGTCATACAATACAATATACTACTAAGGACAGCAAACAACACCACTACCGAGAATCCCATATTACTCCCCTATATCCCCTTCTCATATACATTTAGCATTGGCATATTGCCTTTGTTACATTTAATGGAGGTATATTACAATGTTACTGTTGACCATAGACTCCAGTTTGCTTTGATTATGTTTTTTCCTGAATACCATCCCTTTTTCAAATTTCTACATGGTTGACATTCATTTGCTTTCCCACATGCAAAAACATTTTTATATTTGTATATTTAGTGACAGTCATTGGCCACTCCAGTTTTTGCCACGTTATACAGTCCCAGTCTTTATCGTCTATCTTTACCTCTGGTGTCATACATTCTCCTATCCCACCTCTTTCAGGTTTACTCACAGACATCTTTGTTCAGTGTACTTACAATACCGTGCTACCATCACACAGTATTATGCTATCTATTTCTGGATCTATGCAATCAATCCTAAACATTCTGTAGTCCTTCAGCATCAAATGGCTGATCTCTGCCCTCTTTCTATCTCCTGGTCGCCTGTGTTGTCAGCTTTTAACTCCCAAAGTTTGTTCGTTAATGTCTGTTCATATTAGTGAGACCATACAGAATCTGTCCTTTTGTTTCTGGCTAACTTCACTCAACATAATGTCCTCAAGGTTCATCCACATTATTACATGTTCCATGTCTTTGTTCTGTCTTACAGCTGCATAATATTCCATCATGTGTATATACCACAGTTTGTTTATCCACTCGTCCTTTGATGGGCATGTGGGCTGTTTCCATCTCTTGGCAATTGTGAATAATGCTGCAATAAACATTGGTTTACAAATGTCTGTTTGTGTCTTAAGTTTCAGTTCCTCTGAGTATATACCCAGCAATGGAATAGCGGGGTCATATGGCAAATCTATATTTAACTTCCTGAGGAACCTGCATACTGTCTTCCAGAGTGGTTGCACCATTCTACATTCCCACCAACAATGAATAAGTGTGCCTCTTTCTCCACATCCTCTCCAGCACTTGTCATTTTCTGTTTTTTGGATAATGGCCATTCTGGTAGGTGTGAGATGATATCTCATTGTGGTTTTGATTTGCATTTCCTTAATAGCCAGTGAAGTTGAGCATTTTGTCATATGCTTTTGAGCCATTTGTATTTCCTCTTCAGAAAAATGTCTGTTCATGTCTTTTGCCAATTTTTTAATTGGATTGTTTGTCTTTCTGTTATTGAGATGCAGGATTCCTTTATATATTCGGGATATTAAACCCTTATCTGATATGTGGTTTCCAAATATCATCTCCCATTGTGTAGGTTGCCTTTTTACTTTTCTGACAAAGTCCTTTGATGTACAAAAGTGTTTAATTTTGAGGAGATCCCATTTGTCTATTTGTTCTTTGGTTGCTCGTGCCTTGGGTGTGAGGTCTAAAAAACCACCTCCTTTCACAAGATCTTTAAGATATTGCCCTACATTTTCTTCTAAGAGTTTTATGGTCTTGGTGCTAATGTTTAGGTCTTTGATCCACTTTGAGTTAATTTTGGTATAAGGTGTGAGGTGGACATCCTCTTTCATTCTTTTGGAAATGGGTATCCAGTTCTCCAAACACCATTTATTGAACAGGCTGCTGTTTCCCAGTTGCTTCGGCTTCACTGCCTTATCAAAGATCAGTTGTCCATAGATGTGAGGGTCTACTTCTGAACACTCAATTCAATTCCATTGATCAGTATATCTGTCCTTATGCCAGTACCATGCTGTTTTGAGCACTGTAGCATTGTAATATGTTTCAAAGTCAGGTAGTGTGAGACCTCCCACTTCACTCCTCTTTCTCAAGACATTTTTGGCTATTCGGGGCACATTGCCCTTCCAAATAAATTTAGTTATTGGTTTTTCTATTTCTGTAAAGTAAGTTGTTGGGATTTGAATTGGTATTGCATTGAATCTGTAAATCAGTTTAGGTAAAATTGCCATCTTAACTATATTTAGTCTTCCAATCCATGAACATGGTATGTTCTTCCATTTTTTCAGGTCTTGTTCAATTTCTTTTAGCAGTTTCTTATAGTTTTCTATGTAAAGGTCTTTTGTGTCCTTGTTTAAATTTATTCCTAAATACTTGATTCTTTTGGTTGCTATTGTAAATGGGATTTTTTTCTTGATTTCCTCCTCTTGTTGCACATTACTTGTGTATAGGAACACTACAGATTTTTGCATGTTGAGCTTGTAGCCTGCTACTTTGCTGTATTCATTGACTAGTTCTAGTAGCTTTGCTGTAGATTTTTCTGGATTTCCTACATATAGAATCATGTCATCTGAAAATAGTGAAAGTTTTACTTCTTCCTCTCCAATTTGGATGCCTGTTATTTCTTTTTCTTGCCTAATTGCTCTAGCTAGAACTTCCAGCACAATGTTGAATAGCAATGGTGATAGTGGGCATCCCTGTCTTGTTCCTGATCTTAGAGGAAAAGCTTTCAGTCTCTCCCCATTGAGTGTGATGTTAGCTGTGGGTTTTTCATATATTGCCTTTATCATATTGAAAAAGTTCCCGTCTATTCCTATCCTTTGAAGTGTTTTCATCAGGAAAGGATATTGAATTTTGTCAAATGCCTTTTCTGCATCAATCGAGATGATCATGTGGTTCTTCTGCTTTGATTTATTGATGTGGTGTATTACATTAATTGATTTTCTTGTGTTGAACTAGCCTTGCATACATGGAATAAATCCCACCTGGTTGTGGTGTATAATTCTTTTAATGTGCTGCTGGATTCGATTTGTGAGTATTTTGTTGAGGATTTTTGCATCTATATTCATTAAAGAAATTGGTCTATAATTTTCTTTTTTTGTAGTATCTTTGCCTGGTTTTGGTATTAGGGTGATGATGGCTTCATAGAAAGAGTTAGGTAGCTTTCCCTCTACTTCAATTTTTTTGAAGAGATTGCGCAGGATTGGTACTAATTCGTTCTTGAATGCTTGGTAGAATTCACATGTGAAACCATCTGGTCCTGGGCTTTTCCTTTTTGGGAGCTTTTTGATGACTGACTCAATCTCTTTACTTGTGATTGGTTTCTTGAGGTCATCTATTTCTTCTTGAGTTAATGTTGGTTGTTTATGCTTTTCTAGGAAGTTGTCCATTTCAGCTAAGTTGTCTAGTTTATTAGCATATAGTTGCTCATAGTATCTTCTCATTATCTCCTTAATTTCTGCAGGGTCGGTAGTTATATTTCCTTTCCCATTTCTGATTGCATTTATTTGCATCTGCTCTCTCTTTTTTTTTGTTAGCCTAGCCAGTGGTCCATCGATTTTATTGATTTTCTCAAAGAACCAACTTCTGGTTTTGTTGATTCTCTCTATTGTTTTCCTGTTCTCAATTGCATTTATTTCTGATCTAATCTTTGTTATTTCTTCCCTTCTGCTTGCTTTGGGGTTAGTTTGCTGTTCTTTCTCTAATTCCTCCAGGTGAGCAGTTAACTCTTCAATTTTTGCTCTCTTCTCTTTTAATATTGGCATTTAGGGCAATAAATTTCCCTCTCAGCACCGCCTTTGCTGCATCCCATAAGTTTTGATAAGTTGTGTTTTCATTGTCATTTGCCTCAAGGTATTTACTAATTTCTCTTGTAATTTCTTCCTTTACCCACTGGTTTTCTAAGAGGGTGTTGTTTAGCCTCCATATGTTTGTGAATTTTATGATCTTCTGCCTTTTATTTATTTCCAACTTCATTCCATTGTGGTCTGAGAAAGTGTTTTGTATAATATCAATATTTTTTAATTTGTTGAGACTTGCTTTGTGACCCAACATGTGGTCTATCCTAGAGAATGTTCCATGAGCACTTGAGAAAAAAGTGTATCCTGCTGTTGTTGGATGTAGTATTCTATAAATGTCTGTCAAGTCTAGTTCATTTATCATACAATTCAACATCTCTGTTTCTTTAGTGATCCTCTGTCTAGATGTTCTATCCATTGATGAGAGTGGTGTATTGAAGTCTCCAACTATTATTGTAGAGGTATCTATTTCTCCTTTCAGTGATCGCAGTGTTTGCCTCATGAATTTTGGGGCATTCTGGTTTGGTGCATAAATATTTATGACTGTTATGTTTTATTGATGAATTGACCCTTTTATTAATATATAGTGTCCTTCTTTGTCTCTTTTAATAGTTTCGCATTTGAAGTCTAACTTGTCTGATATTAATATAGCTACTCCCGCTTTTTTCTGGTTGTTGTTTGCATGAAATATCTTTTTCCAACCTTTCACTTTCTGTCTATGTTTGTCCTTGTGTCTAAAGTGAGTTTCTTGTAGACAGCATATGGATGGGTCCTGTTTTTTAATCCATTCTGCCAGTCTGTGTCTTTTTATTGGGGAGTTTAATCCATTTACATTTAGTGTTATTACTGTAAGGGCAGTACTTTCTACTACTATTTTGTTTTTTGGAATTTATATGTCATATCTTATTTTTTCTTCTCCTTTTACCTTTCCTGATAATCTTCATTTCTGCACTCTTCTCCAACTCTCTCTTTCCTGTATTTTCCTATCAGCCTGTAGCACTCCCTTTAGTATTTCTTGTAGTGCCGTTCTCTTATTCACAAACTCTCTCAGTGTCTGTTTGTCTGAAAATGTTTTAATCTCTCCCTCATTTTTGAAGGAAAGTTTTGCTGGATATAGAATTCTTGGTTGGCAGTTTTTCTCTTTCAGTATCTTAAATATATCACGCCACTGTCTTCTTGCCTCCATGGTTTCTACAGAGAAATCTGTACATAGTCTTATTGACTTTCCCTTGTATGTGACGGATTGCTTTTCTCTTGCTGCTTTCAGAATCCACTCTTTGTCTTTGACATTGGACAATCTGACCAGTAAGTGTCTTGGAGTAGGTCTATTGGGATCTATTCTTTTTGGGGTACGTTGTACTTCTTGAATCTCTAATTTTCTGTCTTTTATAAGAGTTGGGAAATTTTCAGTGAATATGTCTTCTATTACTCTTTCTGCCCCTTTTCCCCTCTCTTCTCCTTCTGGGATACCCATAACACGTATATTTGTGCATTTCATGTTGTCACTCAGCTCCCTAAGATCCTGCTCATATTTTTTCATTTTTTTCACCATCTGTTCTTTTGTGTGTATGAATTTGAATGACCTGTCTTCCAGTTCACTGATCCTTTCTTCTGCCTATTCAAATCTACTGTTGTGTCCCTCCATTGTGTTTTTCATCTCCTCCATTGTGGCCTTCATTCCCATGAGTTCTGCCATTTGTTTTTTTAAGTTGATGAATTCTTTATGGTCAGTCAGTGTCTTCTTTATATCCTTCAGCTCTTTTGCTATATCTTTCTTCATTTCATCAAATTTATTTAGCATTAGTTGCCTCCACTCCTGTGTCTCAGCTGAGCTATTAGTCTGTTCCTTTGGCTGGTCCATGTTTTCGTGTTTCCTGGTATGGCTTGTTATCTTAAGTTGTCTAGGTATCTGATTTTCTTGATTAGTTTATTTTGGAGCTTGTTTTCTGTCTTTTACCTAGGGGTTTTCTTGTTGGTTGGCTTTGTTCTCTGGCCTCTGTTATTCAGTTCAACTTATTCTAGACCTCTAACTTAGGTTCTATTTAGTTGATCAGAATTTCTCCCCTCTTGTTTTTTCTGTTTCTTGCTCTGCCTCTATGTAACCTTTGTGTGGTGGATCTCCTCAGATATGGTCGACTCTAGTCAGATTTTCCCAGTCTAGTGAGGCCCAGGTCTCATTGTGGGGCTATGGAGTTTTCCTGAGAATGAGACCCTCTTATGAGGCCTTTAGAATTGGTGCTTTTCCTCTCCTGTCCAGCAGGTGGCGCTGGCCAGCCCGCAGCTCCCCCACCAGTGTAAGGAGGTGTGGAGCCTTTAGTTCTCCTGGTGACTCTAATCCTGTCAGGGGCATGGCTGACTGAAGCCGGAATCTGAATTCCAGCCCCTGGGGTCTGCATTCCCAGAAGGAGGACTGCCAGTTGAGCTGGGCCTCCCTCCACTCTCCCAATCCTCAGAACTCCAGTTGTTTCTCAGGGGCACTATTCCCTTTTCCCTTCTCCTCTTTGGGGCCTCTCCAGGTAGATTCCTTGGTCAACCTGAGTTGCCAATTAAAGACGGGGGTGGAGGCCTTCAGTAGTGAATATGGAATTCAAAGATACTGTGGGTACTCTGTCTCCCCCCAAGCCCAGCCTAGTCCCTCAACCTGGGCTTTCCGATAGAAAATAACCACATATATTACTTTTAGATTTAAAAAAAAAAAAAAAAAAAGTAGAAAAGAAATCAAGAAAAGAAAAAAGGAGGAAAAAAAAAAAAGGAGTCTCTTTCCCCAGCCTGGAAGTTTTGTCAGTGTCAGAATAGAGCATTTAAAGATATGCTTTGGACTATTGTCTGATAATTACTCTCCAACTGCTTCAGTTCCACCCCTGCCTGGGGCTATTGAAATGCAAAAAGATAAGGGATCAGTGAGGAGCCAGAAGGGACAAAATGTAAGGGAAAAAAAAATGGCTTTTTTGGAGTCTGGGAATGGGTGCTCGCTTTTACGTGCCCCCACTTCTTGGAGCCCAGCCCTTCTTTAGCACCCCAGCTCCCAAATTAGTTAATTAATTTGTTAATTAATTCTGCAGTTGAGGCTGGGTTGAGCCTCCCTTCTTGCCCTCAGCAGATTGCTGTTTTTTGGTGTTTTTTTCCCCCCTTTCAGGGAGCCGGCAGCAAGACAGTCTGTGAGGTCTGGATGGGGAGGGGCGCCAGACCCCTGATCCGGGGAACTTACAGTGTTCGCTGCGATCTCAGCTTTTCCTCCAATTCCAAACTTGTGTCCAATGTGTGACTGGTTACTGGAGACCCCGAAAACGCTGTTTCATATAGTTCTTGGGTAATTGCCAGCTGCTTTAGGGGAGAGACGAAATTCGGCTCCTCACCACGCCATCTTGCCCTGCCTCTGATTCTGAAATGGTATTTTGATGTGGGATGGGAGGCAGAACTCATAAACAATGAACTTGATTATTTAGCAGATAAGATTTCCAAGCAAAGTGTGGAAAGCACAGCCTGTTTGCTCCTTGCTGCTTGTATTAAAATGTGAGAAGAAAAAGATAAATTGAGGACTGAGCTTTTAAGAAAAAGGAAACAGCACTTGATTATTTGGAAAATTCTCAGCCTGGATAGCACAGTGCGGGACTAGGGCAAGAATTGACCCTAACAGGGCCTCCCCTGACTTTCCAGATCATGATCTCTGCATGAGGGTGTGGCTGAACAAGCATTTGCTAGAGATTAGGCATATGACTCTTGGATCCAATCCACCATCCCAGAGTAAGTCAGGAATGCAAATGCAGTTATCTAATGAAAGATCTCTGGAAGATACTTTTGTC
Source organism: Choloepus didactylus (assembly GCF_015220235.1). Lineage (NCBI taxonomy): Eukaryota > Metazoa > Chordata > Mammalia > Pilosa > Megalonychidae > Choloepus > Choloepus didactylus. Next base: position 55,563,361 of record NC_051312.1, read on the forward strand.
TGACAGCTTGGATCCCCCCTTGAATTTCACAAAGGACCATTCAGGTCTTTGAGAAGTTTGGGTCAGCAGAAGCACTGCTAGCCTGGACTGGAAAGGACAGAGATCAAACAAAATGAAAGAAAAATGATTTCAAGGAAGAACCATGGATGCAAAAGACTGGGTGGAAGGGACCCCCTTGAGGCGAGAGAGAGGGGCCATCACCCTGATATTTAGTGAGGACTGGACTACACTGGCAAATGGAGAGGGTGTGGCCACCCATGTGTCTGGAGAGGGTGGCGCCTCTGCCCCAGTGTTCAAAGAGAAAATGGCCATGACTCTGGTGTTCACAGTGGGAGAGGTCTCCATCCTGGTGTTTGGAAAGAGTGTAAAGCCACTGCAGTGTTCAGAGAGGCTGAGAATGTTGGCCTAGTGCTTGTAAAGGGCAAAGCTGCTGTTCCAGCTGGCCCAGAAGACAAACTATTCAGCCTTAGATTATTATCAGGTTTTGAAATCTAATGGAATTTGCCCTGCTGGGTTTCAGATTTTTGGGGGACAAATGACCCCTTTTTTCTTTCCAGTTTATCCCTTCCAGAATGGGAATATCTATCTTATGGATGAACTACCATTGTATTTCACAGGTAACTTATTTTCTAGGTTTCACAGGCCCACAGATGGAAAGGAATTTTGTCCCATAATGTACCACACCCATTACATATTTAGATTAAATTAGGACTTAAAGTTGTAATTGAAATGGCTTGTGGCTTGTTGTATGGGATGTTGGAATGGGGAGAAGTTATTCTGTGTGTAGGAATGAAAGATCACAAAGATATATTCAAGTCCTAACACCCAGCACTGTGCATGTGAACTCATTTGTAATTTAGACCTTTGAATATGATGGTAGTTAAGGTGATGATCAATGGACTAAGGGTTGGCCTTAATACTGTATGACTGGAGCTCTTAGCAGTCTAGTGGAAGACAGGATGAGAGAGATGAGGAAATTGATGGCCATGTGGTGAAGGGAGATATTGAGTTACGGATGGCCTATGAGCCACCATTAGAACACTATAGACTTAGAGAAAGCATGGCCCTGCCAACATTTGATTTTGTACTTCTAGCCTCCTAACCTGAGATACAAATTCCTGTTGTTTAAGCTTTGTCTACTGTACAGGAGAAACTTAGAATTCAAGCATGAGCATAATATCCCTTGTTATTTTTTTGTGATCTAAGATTGAATGAAGTCACATAGTTCTAGAGATGGATGATAGCTTCATAATTAGTCTCCTTATCCACAAGACTTGAAAATATAGTTCAGAAATTTCAGGCATGTAAAAAATCTATATCTTCACAGTTCTGTCAAGGATACCCAATCAGGAAATGTGAACTCTTGTGTCATAAGCTCCTTTTTTTGCTTACAATATTTGGATTCATCCAGACACAGCACCTAAGACATATATAGACAAGGTACTCTTTGAATGTTTCTCATTGAACAAATATATACCATACCTGTTAACAACAATTCCTTCAGTACTAGAATCACCAGATTCTCAACTCCCACTAAGTGCTGAGCAGATATAAATTAGATACATATTAGCTAATACCTGAAACTGTTTCCCCTAAAGTTTAAAATTGCTTCAGACAAATATATATTAATCATCTAAGCAAATCAAGGGAAAATACTGGCAAGTCTCTCCTGGGATTGAGTATTGGCTTTGCCACTTTTTAGCTCTGCATGTAGGAAGCTCTGAAATATTGGATTGGACCAGTTAATAAACTGCTCTAATGCTCAGGTTAGTTTATCTTTGTTTGTGAAGGCTTCTATGACAAATACCACACAGTAGGTTGGTTTAACAATTGGAATTTATTGTCTCATGGTTTCAGAGGCTAGACATCCAAAATCAAGGCTTTGGAAAGGCCATGTTTTCTTTCCAAAGTCTGTAGTGTTCTGGTGCTGGCTGGCCACAATTCTTGGGGTTCCTTACCTTGCATCTCTGCCTCCTGTCACATGGAGATCTTTCTCCCCTTATTCCTGCTTTTCCAGTTTCTGCTGACTTCTGGCTTCTTCACATGGCCTTCTCTGACTCCTTTGTGTGTGGTCTCTGGTAATCTGGATTAAGGCCCTCCCTCATTCAGTGTGGCCACATCTAATAGATTTTAGAAGATCCTATTCACAGGTGAGTCCACAACTTAACTGATAATACATTTTCAAAGGGTCCTGCTTACAAATGAGTTTATACTCACAAGAATATGTATTAAGATTAAGAACATGTCTTTGCTGGGGCTCATAATTCCATATCACAGGTTTTCTATGAGCAAACTAGAAATAAAATTATTGCTAGTATTAAAAAGTTAGGTATCAATTGGTGCATAATAAATTATTCTAAACCTTAGTGTATTAAAACAACACACACTATGATCTCACCATCTCTATGTGTCAGGAATCTGGGTGTGACTTCGCTGACTCCTCCATTTCAGGATCTCTCACATGGCTTCAATTAAAGTGTTGAACAGGGCTGCATTCACCTCAGGCCATGACTGGAAGATAATCCATTTCCAAGCTCACACTAATAGTTGTTGGAAGGGTTAAGTTTCCAGAAAGTTATTGAACTAAGGCCTCATTTCCTCACAGTAATTGGTCAGAGGCCACCCTCAATTCTTTGCCACATTGATTTCTTCAGTATGACAACTTGCTTCATCAAAATATGCAAGCCAGGAAGGCAATAGAGAAAGTTCAGCAAAATGCAAGTTACAGTCTTTTGTGACCTAATAATATGGGTGATGCCTTATCACATTTGCAGGATTCTTTGAGGTTTTGTTAATGAAATTAAAGATAATGGTTATGAATGTGAACTCTGGAGCCCTACTTCCTGAGTTGGAATCCTGACTACATCAGTTCGTTAAAGAATTTTTACCTTAGCCAAGTAACTTAGCTTTTTTGTATCACATTTTCTTCATCTGTGGAATGGACTAACAATAGTACCTCAATTATAGGGTCGGTCTAGGACTGAATAAGTGAATATTATCAAAACACATAAAATAATGAATGCCGCTCTCATTTGAGAGTGAAATTGATGTTTATAGTGACCTATAAAAGTTGTATGTTATTGTATTAGTCAAGGATCTGCAGAGACACAGAATTAACATATATGTATATGTATATGAATATATGTGTCAATATTATAGGAATTGGCTCACACAATGGTGAGAATTGGTAAGTCTGGATTCCTTAGGTCAGTCCCTGAGTTGGGAACTCCTATGAAAGTTATAATGAATTCCCCAGGAGAAGCTGTCTGAAGTAGAGATGGAAATCATCAGTCCTTCCTTTAAGGCCTCCAACTGATTGGATGAGGAGATTCATCTCATTGCTTAAGGAAATCTCCTTTGTTGATTGTAGATGTAATCAGCCATAGATGCAATCAATTGACTGATGCTTTAAATCCATGAAATATTTTCACAGTAACAATCAGTCCAGTTCTTGCTTGACCATTTGGACACCACAACCTAGCCAAGTTGACACACGAACTTCACCATTTCAGCTACTAAACCCTATGTGAAGTAATTCACAGAGTGCATGACTTTGAATAGTCAGACTATGAATTGTTATTATCATTATGATACATATAAAACCAATATAATTTATCGCACTTGATCCTCCAAGCATTCCAAGAAGTAAGAGTGAATTCCTTCATTCCCATTCGGGAAACACAGACGTTGGGTGACTTGTCAATTTCACATTTGGCTAATAGCAGAATCCAATTTACTGAATTTTAGGGTGCTTTTCCTAAATTTAGAGTTCTTGAGAGAATAAACAAATTTCCTGTTTGTTTGCCTTTTTTTCTGGTGTTCAAAATGATCCCGCTCACTTTTTAACATTTTTATTGAGAGATATTTCACATATTATAAAATCTATACTTTTAATGTGTATAATTTAGTTGTTTAAGTATATTCACAGACTATCTAATTCCAGAATATTTCCATCATTCCCCAAAGAAACATCATACTCATTAGCTGTCATTCTTAATTGTTCCTTCCACACACACCACATCATGCAAACCACTTGTCTACACTCTGTCAAAATCAATTTCCATATTGTGGATATTTTTTTATAAATGGAATCATACAGTATGTATTCTTTTATGCCAGGATTCTTTAGCTTATACAATGTTTCCAAAGTTCCATCCAGGTGGTAGTATGAATCAGTACTTAATACACTTATATGTTTGAATGATATTCCATCTTATGGATAGACCACATTTGTTTATGTATTCATTAATTAATAGGTATTTGGATTATTTTCACTTTTTTCTATTATGAAAATGCTTCTGTGAATACTAATGTACTGTACAGTTTTTTGTGTGGACATAGGTTTTCAATGATCTTGGATATATATCTGAGAGTAGAATTGCTAGGTCATGTGGTAACTCTATGATTAATTTTTGATGAACTGCAAAAGTGTTTTCCAAAGCAGCTGCACTGTTTTATATTCAAAACAACAATGTACAAGTATTCCAATATTTCCTCATCCTCAGTAACACTCATTTGTTTCCATTTTCTGAATAATAGCCATCCTAGTGAGTGCGGAGTAGAATCTCATTGTATTGTTTCAATTTGCATTTCCCTAAGGAATAATGATGTTGAGCATCTTTACATATGCTTACTGGATATGTAAATTTCCTATATATTCTTTGGAAAAGTGTCTATTCAAAGTTTTTTTCCCATTTAAAAATTATGTTGTCTTTTTATTGTTGTGCTGTAAGTGTTCTTTACCTGGATTCTTTTCCCTTATTAGATATTTGATTTACAAATACTTTCTCCCATTCTATGTGTTTACTTTCCACTTGCTTGTTAGTGTTCTATGAAACATAAAAGTTTTAAATTTTGATGAAGCCAACTTTATCTAATTTTTCTCTTACATTTGTCTTAGGTGTCATACCTAAGAGACCATTGTGTAATTCAAGGTCATATGAATGAATCCTATGTTTTCTTCAAGAGTTTTATGGTTGTAGCTCTTACATTTAGGTTTTGGATCCATTTTGTGTTAATGTTTGTATATGTTGTGAGGTATAGGTCTCATTTCATTCATATATATTCATATTTAATGTGTGTGTGTGTGTGTGTGTGTGTGTGTATATACACACATATATACATATACATACACACATCCATTTGTCCCTGCACAATTTCTTAAAAAGGTTATTCTTTCCTCATTAAATTGTCTTGGCACATTGTTGAAAAATCTATTGACTTTAAATATAATTGTTTATTTCTGGACCCTCAATTCAATTCCATCATTCTACATGTTTATCCTCAGGCTAATATCACGTGGTCTTAACATAAATTTATAATAAGCTTTGAAATTGGAAAATGAGAGTCTTTTGGCTTTGTTCTTCTTGGTCTTTTGCATGTTCATGTGAATTTCTTCTTCAAAAAATAAAGCTGGGACATTGACGGGGATAAACCAATTTGGAAAGCATTACTGTGTTAACAATATGAAGCTTCCAGTCCATGAAACAGATGTCCTTCCATTTATTTAGGTCGTCTTTAATTTCTCTCAATAATGTTTTATGGTTTTCAGTTTACATCTTGCACTTTATCTGTGAAATTTATTCCTAAGTATTTTATTCCTTTTGATGATATTATAAATATTTTTAACTCCGTTTTCAATTTATTCATTGCTAGTGTATATAAATGCAATAGATTTTTTTTTGTACTTTGACCTTGTATCCTACAACCATGCTGAATGTGTTTATTAGAAATAAGATATATTATTTGAACCTGTCTGTGTTTCTTGGGATTTTCTACACAAAAAATCATGTCATCTGCAAAAAACGAATGTTATTCCTTCCTTCCCAATCTGGGTGCCTTTTATTTATTTTTCTTGCTTTAATTTTCTTAGATAGTCTAGAACATTGTTGAAATAGAAGTGATGAGAATGAACACCCTTGTCTTGTTCCTGATCATAGGGACAAGGAGAAAAAAATTCAGTTTATCATCATTATGTTGGATGTTTAGGTTGTTGAGTGTTTTTTGTCATGAATAGGTGTTAGATGTTGTTTCAGTGTCCATTAAAATGATCCTGCCCATTCCTGTTCTTTATCTTATTAATATAGTGTATTATATTGATTGATCTTCAAATATTGAACAAATCTTTCATTCCTGGGATAAATTCCACTTGGTCTTGGTATATAATTCTTTTTCTTAAACATGTTACTGCATTAGTTTTTTCAGGATATTGGTGAGGATTTTTGCGTCTTTATTTTTAAGGGATTTTGGTTTATAGTTATTAAGCCATTCTTTTTTTAAATTAAGTTCAGTTTTATTGAGATATATTCACATACCATACAATCATCCATGGTGTACAATCAACTGTTCATAGTACTATTATATAGTTATACATTCATCACCCCAATCCATTTTTGAACATTTTCCTTATATCAGAAAGAATAAGGATAAAAAATAAAAGTAAAAATAACACCCAAATCATTGCCCCCATCCCACCCTATTTTTCATTTAGTACCCCCCCCCCCATTTATCTACTCACCCATCCATACACTGGATAAAGGGAGTGTGATCCCAAGGTTTTCACAATCACACTAGCACCCCTTGTAATCTACGTTGTTATACAATCATCTTCATGAGTCAAGGCTACTGCATTGGAGTTTGATAGATTAAGGTATTTACTTCTAGCTATTCCAATACATTAAAACCTAAAATGTGTTACCTATATAGTGCATAAGAATGCCCACCAGAGAGACCTCTGGACTCCATATGAAATCTCTCAGCCACTGAAGCTTTATTTGTTTCATTCTGCATCTCCCTTTTGGTCAAGAAGATGTTCTCAATCCCACAAGGCCAGGTCCAGACTCATCCCTGGGAGTAACATCCTCCATTGCCAGGGAGATTTACACCCCTGGGAGTCAGGTCCCACATAGAGAGGAGGGCAGTGAGTTCACCTGCCAAGTTGGCTATTAAGCCAATCTTGATCAATAAATTCTTCCTCAACTTTTGCAATCCTTTAGATACTTTCTGGAGTCCTGAAAAAGCTGATTTTGATGTTCATTTTTTGACAGTGTTTTCATTGCTCTTATGGTGGAGAAAATTCAGGGGAGGTCCTTATTCTGTTATTTTCACTCAGGTATCTCATAAGTCCTTGTTTTAAGTTGATTAAGTCATTCAGGAAATTTTACTGAGCACCTGCTGTGCACATGATACTACTCTATGGAGATTCAAATTGTCCATCTCTCATTTATTAAGGAGTCAGACAATGCACAAATGAACTAACAAATATGTCATATTTATAGGTTAAAGTATCAGAAAATAATTTTTGTGCAGTAACAAATCTGTTCCGGTTTGCTAATGCTGCTGTTAAGCAAAATACCAGAAATGGATTGACTTTTAGAAAGAGTTTTTTTGGTTACAAAGTTACAGTCTTAAGGCCATCAGATGTTGAGGGTAAGGCATCAACAATCGGCTACCTTCACTGAAGGATGGTCACTGGTATCCAGAAAACCTCTGTTAGCTGGGAAGGCATGTGGCTGGCATCTGCTTGCTCCCAGGTTGCATTTCAAAATGGCATTCTCCAAAGTGTTTCTCTTGGGGCATTTTGTCCTCTCTTAGCTGCAGCTGCTCTTCAAAATGTCACTCTCAGTTGCTCTTGGGGTGTTTGTCCTCTCTTAGCTTCTCCAGAGCAAAAATCTGCTTTCAACAGCCATCTTCAAACTGTCTCTCATCTGCAGCTGCTCTCTCAGCTCCTGTGTGTTCTTCAAAGTGTCCTTCTTGGCTGTAGCTAGCTCCCTCCTTCTGTCTGAGCTTATATAGTGCTCCAGTAAACTAATCAAGGGCCACTCCAAATGGGCAGGGCCACACCTCCATGGAAATTATCTAATCAGAGTTATCGCCTACAGTTGGGTAGGTTGCATCTCCATGGAAACACTCAATCAAAGAATTACAATCTAATCAACACTAATACGTCTGCCCACACAAGATTGCATCAAAGACAATAGCATTTTGGGCAACATAATACATCCAAACCGGCACACTGGGTGTACCACCTTTGCAGTTGTACAGGACACTGCTGCTCAGAAGGGTTTCAAACTTGGGGTCATGCTCTGTTGCCACTATCCTACAATTCACAATTCTTAATGATTTTTAAACAAGGGCCTGTACTTTCATTCTGCTTTGGGCCCCCAAATTATGCAGTTGTTCTTGTGAGTCAAAGAAGTAGGAAGTATATAGAATATGATGGATTTTTATTTCAAGTGGGAAGTCCAGACTTTCAAGTGAGTTAAGAAAGGGAAAACTGAGTTCTGGTTTGTAAAGAGATGCAGTGGTTAGGAATATGTACTCTGGATGCAGACTGCCTGGGTTTGAATCCAGCTCTGGTACTTGCTAGCTATGTGTCCTTGGATAACTTATTTAAATTCTCTGTATCTTAGTTTTCTCATCAATGAGAAATTGATAAAAGCTATTTAATGGTGTCATGATGAGGACTGAATGGGTTATTATACATGATGTGCATATAATAATACTTGGAACATTACAAGAACTTTATAAATATTAGCTATTATTAAAAAGTAGCATTGTATTGGTTTCATGTCTTAAAAGAAGCAACTGCCAGCCACTTTTCCCGGAAAGTAGTGAGAGCACTGGAAGGATCAAGGAGTGGATGGGGCCAGACAGCCAGAAGTAAGATTTCATAGGGTTTTGCAATCCTTATGAGGAGTTTGGAGTCTAAGTAATGGAAAACGTTGTGAACAAAGAGTGAAATGATCTGGTATGTATTTAATCCCTGAATTCTCATTGCTTTATATAGATTTAGGTCATGAATGAATTCAAAGGCCATTGACGAAAAAACAAAACAAAATGGAATTCTTCTTGAGGGATGCAAATTAACAACTTCACTGAATTTAAGGCCAGCTCCACTACCTAATCTTCTTTGAAGATACAGAAAGTCCTAAAGCCAAAATATAATATATTCAGGCAATGGTCAAAGTTTAGTTTCCTTAATCAGCAAACTAATTTAAAATTGTCACTTTATAATTCCTTTCACAATCCTTGATAATGATCAAATTTTTACTTCACTGTCACTTCTTTGAAGATGGTAGAGGCAACTTTTGGCTGCTGAAGTTTATTTCTCTCTCCCTTTTCCTTGATCATGTCTACAATTTTCTGTACTCCACTAAAAGGCATCTGGAAATCCCTGCCACAAATGCATGGTCTAAACCAAAAACCCCTAAGGAGACTGTGTGTGTGTTGCGGGTGGGGGTGAGGGACTAAAACTACAGTTCAAAACTGTATGCAATGATGTAAAAAAATTAAATCAGTAGCTTCCCAAATGGACCCATGGTGATTCCATCACAGCCATCCTGCCTGGTAACCCAGTTAGATAACTGTTGTTAGAATGATTATTAGTATTATCAATCCTCAGTGACCATATTCAATATTTTAACACATCCAGGCAGGAAGATGAAATGAAGCCATAACACTGCCAACTTGGTGATACAGTCTAGCATGCTGATTGCTGTATAAGAGGTGGACCAGGAACAGGAAGACAAGTAATTTTGGTTCAATACTGACAAGCAAACTGGAGTATTTGGGGAAAGGGTGTGTGGAAAAATCTTATGTTATGAAGAGCTTATATATATATATATATATATATAGTATTTTTTACATGGAACCTAGCAAATTTGTAAAATCAGGTAAGGCTCATAGAAAGGGAAAGTGGGATTGCTCTGGAAAAGAATAATAATTCCATAGGCAGCATAGCATATGTAGTTTAGTGGTATAAACTTTCCTTTGCATAGGTTCATCTTGATTTCAATTGAAAATGCAGAGTCCTTGACTCCAGTACAAGAAAATCTGTTTCAGTATGTCCAGGGCATGGCCCAGGAATCAGTATTCATAATGCTAACCTGAGGGTTTCTACCTTAAATTCTAAGGCAACACTGGCTTCCTCATTTCAATCCCAGTTTGGTCACCGGACATGTGGGGTCAATCATATTCATCATCTGGTTAAGCAGAACTAATATGAAAATTATATTTTGTGCTGAAAGTCACCTAGCCCTGTTTCAAATTCTTGCATCATAACATCTAAGTGTTATGGTTATTTTTTCCTTTTCTGTATTTTAGATTTAGGGTCAGACATTTTAATTTTGTCCAGCCTTCAGTAAGTAGCTCTATCTGGAATTTCCTGGTGATTTTGATGAAGGAAATTAAATGCCAGTGATCATGATATCTCCATAAAATGTAATACTTAAAAAATGCTCTCTCATTTTTGAGTGACTTATCCAAGGTCACGTAGCTGATTTTCTTCCAAGTGGCAGAGCCATGGCTCTGGCCTGAGGACTTTTAACGCATTTCAAGTATGACTTCCACCACATTGCCATGATAGGGAGCAGTGAAGCCAGTTGAGAAAGTGTATGTTTCTTTTATTTAATCAACCAATATTTACTGAACATCACTTTGCCTGAGACTATGGAGATGAACACAATAGAAAGAGCCTCTGTTCTTAAGGATAGCATATTTTAGGAGTAGGAGACTGACTTAAACAAATAAAAAATATATAGTAAAGCATCAGGAACTGAAGCATTTTCTGAAGAAAAGAAAAGCAAGGCAAGATGGTAGAGAGTAATATAAGCAGGGCGTTGGGGAGTGGTATTGTCATTTAGATAGGATTAACTTTCTAATTGAGTGATATTTGAGGAGAGAATAGACAAATGTGACTTTATGAATAGTGAGAGAAAAAAAAATCCCAGTCAGAGAGACCAGCAAGTACAAAAGCCCTGAGGCAGGAGATTCTCCATAAATTCAAGCAAGGCACAGTGAGTGTGGTGGGAAAAGAGGCCAAGAGGGGTAGGCCCAGCACAGTAAGGCCTAGCAGGCCCTGATGGGAATTTTTAAAAATTTTTATATTTTTTAAAATCTAGTTCTCCTTGAAATAGGAATACATTGGAGAAATTTAAAGAGAGGAGTGTTATGATTTAACATTTTATTTTTGTTCTTTTAAAGAATCAGTATGAACACTATGCCGTGAACACACTGTAGGGGGTAAGGGTGAAAAGAATGACAATTCAGAAGGCTATTAGAGTACTTCAGAGCTGCAAAAACTTTGTATTTGAAGAGTGTGTTGGTTCTATGAATTTCAAACTTTTCAAGAGACTTTCAGTTCCACGGAGACCTTATCTCATTTACTCTCTCAAAAGAAATTTCGGGAACATCAGGTAGAGTCTGCTCACATACTTCCCTTTAATAAAAGGGAGAGTGGGAAAGGGGGTCCACTAGGCTTTGAAGTTTTGAAGTGTGAATGAAGAAAGATTGAAAAGGAAACTTGATGCTTCAATTTCCCAAAAGAGAATAAAAATCTAATTTCAAAAAAGGTATGGTGTGCGTAAAATCATCTCTACCATAAAATCTGAAATGGGGCTTGGTTTTGATTAATGTTTTATTAGTGTTTTGAAGATCCCAGCAAAACTATTCCTGGAGCCTACACAAGTTTAAAACTTGGAAAACAAAAGACAATTTTAAATGTAGATATTTTCTTCTTTTGCTATGAAAAAACTCATTGGAGAATGTGAAAAAATATTATTTATACACCTACTAAATAATTTTAAAAAGAACTGTACTATATCTCCTGTCTAAGGTACATGTTATTAAAATCATTATGGTTGAAAATTAGGATAAATAAAACCCTTGTTTTTCCCAAGATGTTATTAAATATATGTTAAGATGAATAAGAAATATCTGAAAAATTATTTACCCCAGAAAAGCAAAGAAAATTATCACATTCTTGCAAATTGCTTGGAAAATAAACAAAACTTGGAAAACAAAACCTTAATTAGGGTATGTGACTGACAATAGGAGGACTATATTAGATTTTTTAAGGAGAAAAATTGCGTGACAAAATCACATAATGATATTGTGTTAATAAATGGAGTTACTTGATGTCACAACTCAGAGGTTTTAAAAGGATGAGCATCATACCTTGATTCTTTCATCTTAAGAAATATGCGTTCAACTTAGCACTATCTAGAAAAATCTATCTTTTATTTCAGAAAATCTAAAAATGTTTTTCTTTGGGGGCAATACAAATCATGCTTTCTTCTCCACGAATAGGAATAGACTGAATGTTTGTCCAATCCCACATGTGTAATTATGTTTCTATTGGGCATATATATGTATATACCCCTAAAGCAGCAATAATTAGCATTTATTAAATGCTTTCTATGTGCTTGTTTCTTTATTAATATGACTTCATGTAACATCATATAACCTCATATATCATGAGGTGGGCTGTCTTATTCCAAATTTACTGAAGAAGACATTGAAACATACACAGTTTAGCTAATTGTCAAAGTCCAGGCAGTTAATAAGAGGCTGAACGAAGAATTGAATGCAAGCAGGACACCAAAGGCTTTGATCTTAACTATGTTGCAACAGTTCAGTACACTATTGTTTGCACTCCTAAACATTTATATATCTACTTGCAGTGAAGTAACTTTTGGAGAATCTAACCAGGAAATAGTGTAGTTCAAGACACCAAATTAAGACTTCCGCTCAGGAAGGCTTCTGAGGATCACTTAAAAAAAATCTACCAATGCTGCCATGCACATCCCAATTCTTAGCCCAAGCAAAGAATGCAGATCAAACTTAGGGAAGATGATCAGTGAACTTGAAACGTAAATTTATTTCTTGGGAGCACAGGAGAAAGCATAAACTCTACAATCTGTTAGAGAACAATAATTTTCTTCTAGCTCCCCCAACTAGTAAAGTGGCAGCTCTTAGAAACTAGGCGGTATGAATCAATCAGACAAATCTATCCTCAGATTGTCTGGTAAAAGAAAATTATGAGATACAAACCACATCTTAGGTAAAAGCCAATTAACCTTGGCAATTGCACCATGGAGAAATTAGTATTTCAGTCTTATGTGTAGGCATACATTTGACTGTCTTTAACCCAAATTTCCAATAAAACACAAAAGGAAAAAAGCAACAATGCATCACTTTATTTTAACAAGAAAAAAAGAGCAAAACCTAGGTAAAGTATTTTCACATAAATTGACATTGGTTTTCAAAATTATAGTGATTTCAAAAGTAATCAATGCTTAGAAACTTCTAAAGCAAATTCCCGGCATAAGAACATTCTCCTGTTACTATTCAAGATAAATGAAATACCTCCTTTTCCTTGACCTTATACTTACACTCTTATCTCTCTAACAGTGCACCTTTAATACAGGACAGTCACAGTGGGTATCATCTATCATCTATTAAACTCACTACCCTCATTTTCCTTCAATTAAAAAGTATTTTGATTACAATCAGATAATTTATAAAATCCATTTGAAACTCTTCATACAGAGCCATGCTAAAGGAATTCTCCCTTTCAGGGCATCAAGCAAATACCTCAAAAGTAACTTCCTAGTGTAGTGCCATGTGTAGATTAATGAATAGACATAAAGCGTTACACCTGTGTCTAGTCTATGTATAGGAGGCATATGGATGTTTGTCTCGATCAAATGGCCAAAGTGGGGATTTGGTGTGACCATTTGGGAAGACAGAATTAACACAGTGTGGTCACTGCAACAATGCTGGGCCTTCACTTCATATGTACAATTTTCTATTGTGTTTTCAGAATTTCTGTAAAAAATGACATGAAATATATAAACAGAAATAGATTAGGGCAGTAGAAATGGTATTCACTTGCTATATGTATATTTTGTTGAATAATATCTATGAATACAAGCATAAAGTCTTGGACATGCACATACAGACATGTTCCCATGTGGGGACATTCATATACCAAATGCACCCACAAGTAAGAATATACACAAATGCCAGAGATTAAAAATGTGGATAAAAGCATCTATAAATGATGTCCACTATGGCCCATGCAAACATATATAAACAGATACAGTGCACATACAGTATGAGAAGACACATGAAAAATTGTTAGACTGCTGTTAATAGTTGAGATGTCAAAGGACAAAATAGATGCATCCTAGAAATATCTCAAAATTATTCAGAAACTCAAACACAAAAAAGCCTTTAAATGCCTACCCTCCTAATGAGGTGATAATGAAAGGGGAAATGACAGACACAGGGCTTAATATTGTGGAGAAGAAAGATCTAAGTCCTCATTTGAAAAACTAGTCTATGTCTCCCTTATGACAGGAATGAAGAGAGCTCTTTGAGAGTTAAGATGTCCTCTTTAACATCTTCTTTTTCATTTGCTCTGTGTATACAAGTTAAGTTGAAAGACATACTAGCCACTCAAGGAATATAAAATATTACCACAAGGAATATAAAATATGAGAAGGCATATTCTTTTTCAAGGATGCCAGAGTTCATTTCATCACCTTGATAATGATCTAATTTGCTTTCTTGAACACACCTCGTTGGTCTCCATTTCTGCTCATTTAAATGTGGGAAAGTAATGAGCATGCTGATGACATTACCATATCAAAAGCTTTTAGAAAAATGTTATTCTCTATTTCACACCCTTCAAACTGGCACACATTAACTGGGACAATATTTACTAAAGTGCCTACAGATCTATCAAATGACCAGAAACACATCCAGTAAACACATTTAATTTTATTTATTCAATATTAACTTCAGCAGGGTTTATTTCACAATTCAATACAGTGAATTTAAAATTCGCTTGTTATTCAACCTACCCCTTACCCACATCCCTACTGTTCCTCTGTCATTATGTCAAATCCACTGTGCTCAGTCATTCTAAGTGGTTTCTTTGTTGCTCATGTTGGGAACATGACTGCTCAAGAAGTAGAATATGTGCCAAGTGTATGCTCTGATTTAGAGACTCGGGTGATTATTCCAAGGAGAAGCATGAATGACAGCTTTGGGAATTTCCAGCCCAAATGATCCTTAAGATTTATAACCAAGATTTAAGAAGCCCAAAGTTGTCATACTGAAATTTACAGGAAGAAAAGATACATCTTGAATGTGCTGCTAATTTAAAAGGGCAATAATCAGAGTTGTCCAACCACTTTTCAATTCTGCTGTATCTTCTAAACTTGACCTAGGCCCATCTGCTGCGCATCTGTCTCTAGAATTATTTTGACAGACTCTTCCTCATGGAAAAAGACAAGCCATAGTTAGAAAAAGAATATAACCCACCGCAGATTGCCCTCTTATCTTCACACGGGTGGTAGAAATACTGCCCATGAGAATATGTGCATTCTGCAGTTAACCAGGCACAGGGTTCAATCGCTTCTGCCAAGAGCAACACATAATGCTTGAATTACTGGTAATAAACACATTGTATTAACTATCCTTCCTCAGATACCACTGTGTCTGTCTATGCTGTCTGTGTGGTATGAAGTGCACTCAAAGGCATTTGGGAGTGGGTGGAGGGGCTAAGAATGGGAGAAAAGGGGAATATAGGCACAACACACTTCCTTCTATTTTAAATGCTGTCATGGTACATGGGACCTACTCCACTTTTGTTCACTCATTCAGTATTAAACTATGTTTTTAATTTATTTATTTTTGGTCTGTTGTGGGGGGGCATGAGAGAGAGTGGGAGAGAGAATATCATATGAATCAAACCTAAAAATATAAGTCTATGGAAAAGAAAACCAACATTTCAGAGTCATCTATACCTAATATACTCAAATGTCGCACTTTGTAATGAGCAGAAAGCAATAAAAATTCTCCCACATGATGCTCTTGTTCTTTTCACAGCACTAATCCACAGCTGTCTGTTTATTGCAATTCAAATATTCACTTTCAAATATCACAAGCTAGTATCTGAGATATTATAAAATTTTATTTTAGAAGTTTTGAGAAACCATACAAAATATTATCTTTTCATTAGCCTTAGCTTAATATTTCCACAGTGAATCCTTCAGAAAGCTCAGATGTGTTCAGATCACCCCATAGCATGCTCTGAAGAGAATCCTCTATTTCTCTGATAGTATTTATGCATTTATCTCTGTGCTTTCTAGAGTAATGGTTTTTCTCTTCCAGAATAAACTGTAACTCCATGAGGGCTGGGCCCTGGCTTTTTCTGGAGAGGCAGTATAGTGAGGTGGTTAAGCACATGGACACCAGAAGCTCATTGCCAGGTCCACATCCCAGCTCTTCCTCTTACTAGCTATGGGATTTTGAGCAATTTAACTAACATTTTTCTAACTTGATTTTCTCATCTGTGAAATAAGGATAAACTGTAATATCTATTTCAAAGAGTCCTGAGAAGTTTTAATTAATAAATTTTTAAAACACTTAAAACAGTACCTAACAAAATAAATGCAATATTTATATTCATAATTGTTATTTTTCTTACTACTGTACCCTCAACAATAAACAGAATGGCAGGCACATTTTAAAATTTCAAAGGATATTATATTGAATGATCAGATAAACAAATGGGGAAAAGGGATCATAGAGATCACCTTGTTCAATGATTATTTTAGACATGGACCCCCTTTCTCCATTAAAATTATATGCAGAATGTTTAAACCCAAAACATAAATAATATGAAGAATAGGTACTCTGGTTCAAAGTAGGGGGGATTATGGAGCCCAAAGCCCCATCCTCTGGGTGTTCCTTTACCTCCTTGGCAGTCCTTGAGTTATTTCTGTTAAAGGAGTAGGTCTCAGCAGAATGGAGAGGAAAACCTTGGATTTCAGTCCAACTCCTTAAGGCCCAAGAGATTAGGTAATGAATGCCAGAATAAGTTAAGTAACCTGAGTAAGGCCAGGTAAATGTCAGAGCTGGATTCCAATTAAAGACTCCCAAAGCTCATTCAAATCATGTCTGTTACATTGAGCTTTCTTTCAAAATTCATCCAGGAGTATCACATCTACTCTGCTTTATACCACAGCCATAGTCGCAAAGAGAAACCTTTCGGAGAAAAGAGCGAAGGAAAAAAGACAAAACCAAACCAAAACAAAATGAAACAAACAATAACAACTCCATGATATTTATTGTATCTTCCTAAAAACAGGTCTTCTGGTTCCCTGTTACCACGCCAGGATATGGTTCCTTGCTTCTTCCCGGAGTCTTAATTAATTTGTTCAACAAATATTTGACAGTTTCCATGAGGCAGGGTAGTTCTAAGCATGTGGGATTCATCTGTGAACAAAAAAGACAAAATCCCCGCCATCATGGAGTTCTGTTTTGTTTTTTTTCTTTTTTTTTTTTTTTTAAGTCCAAATAAAATCAAAGATGTCTGGGTCATTGGCAAAGAGAAATTGAAGAAAATTCCATGACGACATTCTAAAAAATTTCTTAGATCCTAATACACAGAAGCAAGCACTATTTTTAAATTCAGTATTCTATTTTCCAATAAACTGATGTAGGATAATATACATTGTGATTTGGGTAACAAATATCAATTGAACAAAAATAGGGCATCTTTCAGTACCTTTTATTTTTTGTCACTTGACCGTTAATATGTGAGACAATCTAGATGAACATAGTCTGGGGAATTTTAAGGCTGTACAAATGAGAAAATGTCCCCTAAGTAACCAAATACATGTTTTCTTCATATTCTAGGTTTGGCCAGTTCACCCTACTCTGTGGTGCCAATAATTACCTCAATCTCTGCTGCAATCAGTGCTAGTTATAGTTGCTGAGCTATAAAAATAAAAAGATTCCATTACAGCAAAGTTCACAGAAGATGCTGTTTTAATCCAGCTATTCACATTTTCAATTCAAAACATTAAGTGTCTCCTTCACATATAACTGTCTTGGAGTTGTAATCCTCTATATTTTATGAAACAGAATAATGTCTGAAACAGCGCTGTGATGTCTACTCTCTACTTCAAGAATGAAAAAAAATTAGCCATTTGGAATTTTCAGTATTCAGATATTTGAGGTCACACAGAAAACAACCACCAGATGAGTGACTGAATTAGTCACTTTTCTTCCGAGCATGTTGGCACTGGGTTGAAACAGTCAGCATTCATTTAGATCTTACAAAGTTTAGGCACTGATTCAATTTACATACAGTTAATGCATAGAAAAGGAAACACAGAGTCCAAAACAAATTTCTAACCCAAAAATGAATACATTTAATTGATTAGTATTTTAAAACAAGAAAGAAATATTTTTCTTTTACTATTTCTGGTAATACCTATATTAAAACAAGCTAGTCCATCAGAAAGTATATTTGTTTTTCAATAGTAATCAGTTCATAGTCCACAAAAATAAGTAATCTTTCCCTACTCATCATTATAGGTACATAAAAGAATTATACTATCTATAGTCAAAATGTAGTTTATTATCTTCCACATGAAGATAGTTAGGCTCTGCAAGTTAACTCCCTACAAACAACTGTTCAGGGCCATTAATTAAAAGAAATAATAAGAAAATGGCAACTCTCATTTAAGGAAAGCTACAGGTAAATAAAGTATTTTAAACCTCTCTGCTTCTATTTTGAAGCAATAGCAGGATTAAAGGTTTAAATTTAAGAATTTAGAGAAATAAAATGCATTCATTAAAGCACAATCAGAACATATTAAAAAAGAATCCCATGCTTGGATATTAAAAGGAACTCCCCAACTATTTCTTAAAGGTATCTTTTAAAGCTCTCCTACTGTAAGTTCTTTTTTGATTTGGGACAAATGATGCATTGAATATTCCATAGTAAGCCCTGTGAATGCATGATGCCGTATATCTTTAAAGAAAAAAATATACTTCATGCCACGTCAAAGCTCACTTGATAATGCCAGGAATTAAGAGAAGAAAATTGATTATGTCACATTCTAGAATAGGAATTTAGAACGTAGTGAGATAAAAGAAACAATAAAAAAAATCAGTTCAAATTTGATTAATTATAAGCCAGATACTCATCTATAAACATGCCACCTCTCAGAACAATTTTTGAAAAATTCAGCCTGATTTTTCTCTTACACTTCCAAAGATGCTTCAAAACATGCTCTGTTAATGTAAAATGGTGATTACCTTTCCTTAGGATCCATGGGGCCAATGGGGAAGGTTGGCACAAGTTGGTGATAGGAAGTGAACTTAACTGAAAACTAAATTGTTTGTTTCCCTTTCCTAGTCTTAAGGAGATGCTAAGGGCATCTTGGTATGGTTTCGTATGAAGAAAATTGCAAGGAGCAGGACTCAGGAGACTAGAAATATTTCACCTCACAGAACTAAGTAATTTTTAGAGAGGGGAAAGGATTACTTACAGTCAGCAGGAACTTGGGATCCTGATCTTTTATTTTATCCTGGTCATGCCATCTGAACATTCTATGGTTTTTTTGATAAAACCGTCTCTCTCTCTCTCTCTCTCTCTCTCTCTCTCTCTCTCTCTCTCTTTCTCTGTTTATGCCCCTCTCTCTGTCTTAGGTATCCCACAATGTGAAAAAGATTGATAAATGACATTGAACTACTCTGCAAGTAGAATTTCTACATGATATACCACAATATCACTTTTATTCCTAATAGTTCCCAATTCTCCAAATCACTAAATTTATTTGAATATGTCAATGTGATCAAAGATGCACCAGTGTGTCCCAAAGTTTAAGTTCACCTATTGATTATAGACTTCATTTAATATATTTTTATTAACAATATCCTAACACAGCCACCAGGATGCACTGCTCCAAATATATTCATTTGGAGAATATGAATATGAATATAATGGTTTGGCAGATCCATTTTGTGAAACTAATGGTTGGTACATGTTCTTTACATTTGAGAAATGAGTCTATCCAGCAAAAGTGAATACATTTGGTGCAGATATCAAAACTGGATCATTTAACCAATTGATTTCAGTCCATGGATTCAATGCTCCATTGATCTTATAAATCAGATAGTTATTCAAATGCCAGTTCCCATTGCTTGTGAGATATATTCAGTTCATTTAGGGATACATTTGTTGGATGAGTGAGGTTTCTATCAAGATCCCCAATTTTAAGGATTAATACAGCCATTGATTTGTTTTTATAATACATTTGTTTAAAAAAATATGAATCTGGGTTCATTGGTACTACATGGCTGTTTTACTTTCATCAAATCTCCATGTTTTAAATCTCCTTTTTAAATACTATCTGCTTACATGTTTGCATTTTAAAAACCTTCTCACCATCCCACATTCCACTATGCAAATTCATGCCAAAAATCATGTCAAGAATTTATTTCTAAATTGGAGTAATTCCAGTAAACATATACAGGAAATGTGCCTATAGAATGCCAAAAAAATCTAATTAATTCAATAAGAAATTTAGTTATTCACCCAGATATTTTGTCTAAATCATGGCAAACATCTGATTTCATTAATTCTTCTAACTGACTAAACCCTTGGCAGTACTGCTTTGCATTATTTAGACATGATTCAAAATAAGAAGAACAGCAATAATGACCCTCAAGTAAACAATATATTCAAGCTGTCATAGGTTCACACCTTGAGAAAAGTGAGTTCAATTGACTTGTGTGGACCAAAATCTTTAATGGTATGTTTATAATTTGGATTCTAAAAACGCTGAGGTTCTACTACATTTCATCATCCTTTAGATCACAGAAGGACCAGAAATACAAATAAACCAGAAGAATTAAATGTTATACTTCATTTAGGTTCAAACTAGACCAATCTATACTGGACAATTTACTGAGAATGACATTTCAATTAGGTTATGGTTGAAGGATCACAATTGGCCTGGAATCTTTTGGAAACTTTATAGACTACTTCATAAATTTACATAAAATTGTGAAAAAGGTGCATGCTTTAGAAATTTAGTATTTCCATCAAGCCAGTGGTCTAAAAAGAGTATGAAGATAAAAGCAAACAAATATATTTAACACAGTTTCTTGGTATTTACAGTATTTTTTCTTCTCTAGTTGCCATCCCTTCAAAGCTGGTCAGTTGTTTTTCTGCTGATTTTTTCACCTCACATTCAGAACTAGGAGGCATTTGCAATTTCTGTCAAACAATACAGAAAAGAAAATTAGAAGGGTCAAAAATATAATTTTTAGGCAAAAATCTAGAACCCTAACAGAATAGTAAAGAAAGTTTCTATTTTTCAACAAATATCTTACAGAATACGAATGATAGACAAAAATAAAAAACATGGAATTTTCCTAATACTTCTTCAGGAAAGTACATAAAATAGTTTGTCTGTAAATGGCAAGGGGTTTCAAGAACCATTTTGAGATAAACTTGGTCAAACCATTCAACTTTGACTCATCTCACACAAAGGTAAAAAAATATTGTATTAAATGAAGTACACACTAGGAATTTCTCTGATACAACATTTTGGTCAAATATATTATATTGCAAATGGATGTTCATAATTGAACTCTTGACTTGTGTTTACTTGTTTTTTTTACCGGAGGGTGGGGGTGGGGATGGGGGGGGTGTATTCTTACTTCTTTCCACCTATTCTGCTTCCCAAATCTTCTGTTAATTTCCTTTGTCCCAGAGGAATATGTGCAAGCTTTTAAAAACTTTTCCCTCTGTGTGTTTTTGTTCATTTGCTTGCTTGGTGGGGTGGGGGTGGGAGCCAACCTCATTCCCTCTTGATCTTCTGAGGGCTTCTCATAATCAAACCAAAAGCCTAATATCAGGCACAGCAGCCATGGAGAGCAGGTGAAAGAACTAGCTTATGCTACCAAATATACAATCACTTCTCTGGCTGGATCAGGAGAAAAGCATTGAATGCAATGGACCCAAGAAGTGCTTTCTGATATAACCAAACCAAATCAAAAGAAAACTTACCTGTGAGACAGGCTCTGATTCTACAGTGGCATTGCTTGGGGGACTTTCTTTGTGCTTCATTGAACAGGCCCTGCCCTCCTGTGAAAGCAGGCAAATGATATACTGTTAAAAACACGCAAATGATGTTAAACTAAAAGAAGGAACGATAAAGAAGTCTCTTGAATTCTTCCCATTGATTGTGTTCCATTACTTAGATATATGCTAAAAAGGAAAGCTAAGGGACAAAATCCTCACAAGGTAAGTGGATTCACAAGAAGATATCAAGTGTTAATCGTTGTTTAAGTGGTACTTATGGCCACTTAAACAACAACTTTAGTCAGCTACTAAAAAGAAGTTCAATTCCAATGAAATGTTCTTTCTCTGTAAAGCATTAAAAAAAAGACTGAATTCTTGGTGCATCTGGATTCTACGTTTTAAATATGTCAGTGGTCTATGTGCATTCAGGAACATATATATATTGCAAATCAGGCTGTAATTTAATCAATATGATCATCAAACTACCTAGGAAAAAATCCTCAATATCATAAAAAGATAATATTCTGGAACTAAGACACTATATTTTACTCATCAGGAAAGCTCATTTCATTTATTAGGCTCAGCAGTTTTGAAGGAGATAAAATGCTAGCATTCCAAAAAGTATAGGCAGCAGGCTTCATTTAACCAACTTAAAATATTGAATTTTTCTTTCTTTTCTTCCTATCTTCCTGTCTGTCTGCCTGCTTCTCTTCCTATGACCTTCCCCTCTTTCTTCCTCCCTTCCTTCATTTCTTTCTTCTTTATTTTAAACACATTTTAAAAGTATCTGTAAAACTAATTTAGTGCCCAAATCTACATTTTTTTATTTGGTGATTTCCTGTATGCCTTTACATGGCCACTGGATAACTCTGCCTCTTAAAAGTCAATTTGTTTCCTGAGGGTCAAACAGGGAATGAAGATCTAAACTGGCTTCCAAATCTAATATTATATAATTTACGTAAGTAGACAGTTACTGAAGAGGTTTTGTAGGAGATTTTACCTACTCCAATCCATACTTTGGAGCAAAGACACTTTTATATGCTTCCTTTTCTCTGGCTATATTACTCTTAATTGAACACACACCATGTTATCTCACCCTTCCTTGCCTTTTTGCATGCCATCTTCTCCGTTCCCTATCCTCCTTTAGTTTCTTTGCACTGAGAGACCCTGAAAACCAGCCACATCTTCTGTCCCTGGCCAATCATTTCTACCACTAGCCAATCATTTCCATCATTCAGTCACTTGTTTCAATTCTCAAGGTTCTATGCATGTAACTTAACTTTGAAATTTAAACCTGTTTCCTACAGTTACATATGTCTGATTTATGAACTTACTGTGAGTTCCTTGAAGATAGGGCCTAAATTTTATTAGCCCAAGATCCCAGCTTGATTCCTACCATACAGTAAGTGCCCAATAATAATCTCTTAATAAACAATGAATTAATAAAATCAGACAGAAGTCATGAAAATACTTCAATCCTTTAGAATTCCACTGATGTTTTTTTATGACCAGGCTTACGTATATTTAATAGGGACTACAAAGTGGAAATACACAATCTCTTCTCAACAAAAACAGAATATAATGGAAAAGTGATATTCTAAATAAAATAATATAAATCAGTAGTCAAAACTCTGATTACCTTATTCTAAGGAGTTTTACACAGATACATAGGGAAATCATCTAAGCTACTTTAAAAGAAATATGAGGTGAATAAGTTTGAGGTACACTTGGAACCTCAAATTTCCCTGGACAATTATAATTACTCTGTTTATATTGTGTTAATCCAACTGGCTTTTTTAAAGCTTTGCATTCAGGCTTTGAAAATTTGACTAAAATTTTATATGAAAGTAAGCTAAAAACAATGATCCATGCATGAAGGAAACTTCAGAGTACAGGGTTTCTCAAAATACATTTGGGGAAAATGGAGCTCAGAGATCACATAACTTTTGGAGGGAAAGGTGATTTGAACAGCATTTAAGTTTTATTTACTGTAGTTTTTATCAGAGCCTTTAACACAGCTTCATGGTCTTAGACAATTAGTACACAAAATCACACAAGATAATTGTTACAAATTAATATTTTCTGGGCAATAACCCAGTCTATGAAAAAGGGGCCTGCATTTATAACCAACACCCCAGTAATTCAAATACAGAGTGAAATTTGAGATCCATTTCTTCATAATGCACAAATATATTACAAATCGAAAAGCAGGGGATAAAATATGAATTTTTCCTGAAGCTAGTTGAATAAAATCCCTCTTTTATGAGGGGCAATTCTTGAGATCATTGCCATGAGGAAGATATTTTAGGATTTGCAAAAATCAGAAGCAGTGTTTTTATACAGCTGGTAATGAACAATCTGAAGAGGAAGTCAAGAAAAAAAAAATCAATTACAATAGCAACTAAAAGAACCAAATATATAGGAATAAGGATAACCAAAGATGTAAAGGACTTATTCATGGGAAACTACAAAATATTTCTAAAAAAATCAAAAAAGACCAAAATAAATGGAAGGACATTCCATGTTTATGGATTGGAAGACCATTGTTAAGATGTCAACTCTACACAAAGCAATTTACAAATTCAATGCAATTCCAATAAAAATCCCAGCTGACTTCTT
Organism: Choloepus didactylus; assembly: GCF_015220235.1. Lineage (NCBI taxonomy): Eukaryota > Metazoa > Chordata > Mammalia > Pilosa > Megalonychidae > Choloepus > Choloepus didactylus. Next base: position 55,587,659 of record NC_051312.1, read on the forward strand.
TGCAGAAATGGAAAGGTCAATCATGAAATGTATATGGTAGGTTAAGAAACCCTGAACAGTCTAGTATCTTGAAAAAGAAGAATTTGGAGGACTCACATTTCCCAATTTTAAAACTTAATACAAAGCAACAGTAATCAAAAGGGAATATTAGTGGCCCAATGTCAGACAAAGACACCAATGAAATTGAATTGGGAGTTCAGAAATAAACCATCATATTTCTGGCCATTTTATTTTTGAAAAGGGTACTGAGTTCACTCACTTGGGAAAGAATAGTCTTTTCAACAAATGGTGCTGGGAAAAACTGGAAATTCATATGAAGAATGAAGGTTTTCCCCTACTTTATACCATATACAAAAATCCACTCAAAATGGGTCAAACAAGAACCAAAACTATAAAATGTTTAGAGAATATTAGGGAGACATCTTCAGGCCCTTAGACTTTACACCAAAAGCATGATCATCAAAAGAAAAACAGATTAATGGGACTTTGTCAAAATTAAGAACATTCATGCATCAAAAGACTTCATCGCAAAAATGAAAAGACAGTCTAGAGTATGGGGGAAAATATTTGGAAACCACATATCCAGTAATGGTTTATTATCCAGAATATATAAAGAAATCCTACCATACAACAACAGAAATACAAACCCAAGGAAAAAATGGGCAAAAGATTTGAAAAGACCTTTCTCCAAAGAGGATATAAAAATGGACAAAAAAAATATGAAAAGGTGCTTACGTCAGTAATCATTAGGGAAATGCAAATCCAAACTATCATGAGATACTATTTAATACCCACTAGAATGCTACTATTTAACAAATGGAAAATAACAAGGGTTGGAGAGAATGTGAAGAGAACACTTGTTCATTGTTGGTGGGAATGTAAAATCCTGCAGCTACTTTGGAAAAATATTTTGGTGGTGCCTCAGAATGTTAAGTACAGAATTTCCATATGACCCATGAATCCCACTTCTAGTTATATACCCCAGAGAACTGAAAGCAGGGACTTGAACAGATATTTGCTGACCAATAATCATAGTGGCATTATTCACAGTTGCCCAAAGATGGAAGCAACCCAAGTATCTATCAATACATCAATGTATAAACAAAAGGTAGTTTATACATAAAATGGAATAGTATTCAGCTGTTAAAAAAGAAGTGCAGTTCTGATAGATGCAAAAACATAGAGGAATCTTGAAGACATCATGGTGAGTGAAATAAGCCAGTCACAAAAGGAAAAATATTGCATGAGCTCACTGATATAAAATAATTACACTAAACAAATTTATAGAGTCAGAAACTGGAATACAGACAGGTACCAGGGGTTGAGGAACAGTTGGAAATGGGGAGTTAATGATTAACTGGTACAGTATTTCTGTTTGGGGTGATGGAAAAAATTTGGTAATGGATGGTGGTGATGGTAGCACAACATTGTGAATGCAACTGTCACCACTGAATTATATATTTAAATGTGGTTAAAAGGGGAGATTTTAGGTTATACAAATGTCATTAGAACAACAATTAAAAAAAAAAACAGCAACATAGGACTGCACAATACAAAAAATGCACCCTAATGTGAACTATGGACTACAGTTAATAGTATAATTATAATAAGCTTTCATCAATTTTAACTAAGTTACTGCATTAATACAAAGTGTTAATACTAGTGATTATATGGGAACTCTATTTTCTCCACAATTTTCTGTAAACCCGTAACTTCTCTAATAAAAACAATGACAATAATAATAGATGAAAACACCCAGAAAAAATAATAAAAATGACCATAATTAATGTTTTGCTTTGGCAGGAAAAGAAACTTGAGAAAATGGAGGCTCCTAGGGTTCACCAAATTGTGTTTATATATTTAAAGATTTATCCAATAAGAAAGGAGTTTGGAGTTAGACACTGAATATCACTTATTATAGAATTAAACCAATGAGTCTGCTTCCAGAGAAGCTGCTTTGGAGTCATGCTATGTAATTCTTAACTGTTGAAGATGTTCAACGACTAAAAGGGGTTGCCTTACTAGGATTTGAACAAACTGATATTTCTCCATCAAAACAGATTGGTGGGAGTTGTTTCTAGAACAATCCTATTTCAATTCAGTTGGTCTTATTTAACTACATTGGATCTATGCCAAGTTCTGTACTCTATTCTTTCTTCCCTTTTCTTTTTATCCCAATAATAATCAGTGGGCTGAAACCATATATGAAAACAGTAATATATGCAGCAACAATATATGCAAATATATGATGGGAATATAGCTCAAAAAAGAAATATATGAGAGAAGAAAAACCAAGAAGTTTATTTTAAATTTTACTGAATTATTATAATAAAAATAAATGAATCTTTATATATTAAGATAATTATAGTAATTAATTAGAATGCTTCTCAGGTGGAATGAATCTCCTCCTTCTCTTAGTCTTTTTATCTCTGTCTTTCAACAGTGATTTATTTTTTTTATTTAAATAAATTATTCTGATAGTTGCTTATTAAACTCTGTTCATTCTAACTTTTTTGTCTATAGTTACAGCATGCATGTTTATCTTTCCTCTGTGACCACATCTTTTATCCTATAGCATAACTTTTCTAAATGAAGAGGATTTTTTTAAAAAAGATTTCTTGTAACTTGTTTTCCTTGTTGTATGATCTACTGGGGCTACTAACAAAACAATACCAATAATGGATCCAGACCAGACCAAATAACAGCAAGCACAAATGTCTGAGCGAGAAAGAACAATTCCTTGGAAACCAGGGGTTACCATTCATGTGCTCGCTCTGTCCCTAACTCGCTCCCGGAAGCTGTCTCCTCATATGTTAAAATGAGACTAAAAACCCTGCAGAAGTTGCTGCCCATGCCTGCCCATATCCTGCTGACCTATTCTGAAGGTTACCTGCAGAATGCTCTCATATACACTGGAGGCTTCCCTTGGCCTTTTTGACTCAAGTCATTCTTCAACCAAAGGAGAAAGCTCAGCTAACACAGGGGCTAGCCCAAGGTGACAGACAATTAGAGACCCAGTAGTTGACCCTCAGCCACTGAGTAAGGTGAAATGGTGGGTAAATACGTGAGTTTCTCCACCCTTCAGTGTGTTTCTCTGAGCATCTCAGAAGGCTCCAATGGAATTGAACCCTACTGCCCACAGTTGTATTCCACTCACGAACACACCTTTTAGTGGCTTGAGTTCATTATCTATCTCATTTCCCCATGCCCTTATAGTACTTCCTGGGGTGATTTCTCAAATTAGTAACTTGAACCTACATCCTTGCTTCAGGGTCAGCATTGGGGGTGGAGGGTTAGGAGATGGTAATCTAACTAAGACAAATAAGACAATTTGTTTCATTCAGTTGCTATGGGAATGAAGTGAAATAATGGAATTTAACAAGGCCAATGTCAGACCTGCTATTCTTTGTTACCCCCAATTTCCTGAAATCCCAGTGGTTAACTAGAAAACTAGAAGGCCTACCAAAAACAAAGCAAAACAAACAAAACAAAAAGGAGTACAAGTCTCCCTGGCAACATGGTACATGAATCCCGGGGGTAAGCCTCAATCCAGCATCAAGGGATTAAGACAGCCTTCTTAACCAAAAGGAGGAAGAAAAATGAAACAAAATAGTTGCAGGGGTTGAGAGATTTCAAATGCAGTTAAGAGGATATTCTGGAAGTTATTCTTATGTGTTATATATATATATCCCTTTTTAGTTTTTAGTGTATTGGAATAGCTAGAGGGAAATACCTGAAACTGTTGAACTGCAATCCAGTAGCCTTAATCTTGAAGATGATTATATAACTATATAGCTTACACTGTGTGACCATGTGATTGGGAAAACCTTATGGCTCACACTTCCTTTATCCAGTGTCTGAACAGATGAGTAGAAAAATGGGGACAGAAAGTAAATGAAAAAGAGGGAGGGGATGGGGTGTATGGGATGTTTTGGGTGTTCTTTTTTACTGAAATTTTATTTTTTTTTTTTGCAGTAATGAAAGTGTTCAAAAATTGATTGTTGTGATGATTTCACAACAATATAATGGTATTGTGAACAACTGATTGCACACTTTGGATGACTGTATTGTCTGTGAATATATATCAATAAAATTAATTAAAAAAAAATCAATTGGACAGTATGCTATGCCCTTACCACCAGTAGTCCCAAAATACCTAGGTCCCTATCTGAAATTCTATAAAAGATTCACTCACTAAGTTTTAACTCTCAGAAACTTAAATCCACCAGAGTGTTCCTATGCCATACAAGTCCTAAAACGAAGAGGCAACATCCTCTTTACAAACAACAATCAGTTGCAACCCCCTTCCTCATACTGTCAGCACCCCCTTTTAATATGAACAAGTTAGGGTGGTCACTGCATAGAAACTCCTGAAGACTGAGAAAGTGATTAAATGAGAGGAAAGAGTGGCAACAGTCAAGACAGGATTTAACAAAGGATTACAAATACAGATACTTTATATATATATTCTAGGGTACTAGAATAGCTAGGAGGAAATAACTGAAATGGTAGAACTGTAACCTATAACATTCTTTGGAATTTGCTCTATAGCTATTTGTTGAATTGTGCTTTGAAAGTTTTCATCTTTCTGTATATACCCTATATTTCACAATAAGGAAAGAACTGAAACTGTAGAACTCTAATCCATAACATTTTTTGAAATTACCTATATAAGTGCTTGTTGAGTTGTACTTGGGAAGTTAACACCTTTCTGTATATATGTTATATTTTACAATAATGGAAATAACTGAAATTGTGGAACTTTAACCCATAACATTCCTTGAAATTTGCTCTCTAACTACTTGTTAAATCGTACTTTGAAAGTTATCACTGTTTTTCATATATGTTAAAGTTCACAAGAAAAAAATGCATTAAAAATTTAAAAAAGAGTATGTGAGAATAAGAGAGCATACAGTTCTTTCATGCTGTTTCCTTGGAGAAATAAACCTATACGCAAGAAGCAAATTTTAGGTTATAGAAAGTAAATACGAATAAAGTAAATATGAAAGAGTGCCATTATATGATGTTTATGTTACCATGTGAAAAAGCCTTCTATTTCCAAGATATGGAAATTATTGTAGAAGTAAAATTACTAAAGATGAATCCTTATACATATCCCAATGTTATCATAAGGAAAGTTAAGTTTGGTGATAGTACACCACACACAAAAGCAGAAAAGCAATGCATCCTCAAGATTTTGCATTTCCTGGAAGGACTTCATGATCAAAGAAGAACTGTTCTTAAAGGATAAATGCTAGACTTGGTATTATTCCTTTCGTATCCTCTTCTGCAGTTGTTTTGATTATATTAGTGTATAATAACCATATTGTCTCTAAATATTAGTCAGCCCACAACTTTTTATTGTAGACTCTATAGGAATCTCCACAATGTGGAGTCAAACTAGGATCAGGGTGTATCAAAGCATTTACAAGCAAAGCAATTATGAGCTCATTTTGATTTAAAGCAAAACAAAAAAATAGAAATAGTTTATGCTAACAAGCACTTTGGGATCCAGAGATCTCTGTGCCCTTGTAACAGGTCTTTGTGACTATACAGTATGTGGGGTCACATGAATGGTAAGAGGGAGAGTGGGAAATAAGACAACATGAAATTCTCTCCAGATCAGGATGGGCAGTTATAATCTCCTGGTAAGGCAGGGCTTGCATAAGCAAAGGGGAACTGAAGAACATCTTTACTGAGAAAAATACTCTCAACCGGGATAACACAGTTCTCTAGGAGTATCTTTTTGCCTCTGCAGAAGGGCTGTATTTTTTGTTTTTAATTTTATTGCCACAAAATTAAATCTAGGTGATATAATTAATGGATTACCATTTTTATCTTTAAACTTCCAAAAAACTAAGAGCCAAATTGAGTGCCCCAGAACTGCTATTATACTTCAGTCATCATTCAACAAATACTTCTTGAGTGTCAATTGTAAGCAAGCACTGTTTTAGGGTTGGAAATAGAGTAGTGAAAAAGACAAGATCTTTATTCCTCAATTGAGCTTATATTCTAGTGGAGAAAGCAGAAATAAACATGTAAACAAGGACATATACAGAGAGATATCAAAGTGCAATGACAGTAGTGCCTTAAGGTTGGGGCAGCTGGCGTCCTTCAGGAGGGCGAAAGCACAGGCTTTGGGGTCCTTCAGATCTGTGCTCAAAAACCTAGTTCTTCCACTTACTTGTATCTATTTGGGGACACACCATGTAACCTTTGGGGCCCTAATTTAATCATCTGAAAACTGGGCTATTAATATCTGTATCAGGGTGTTTCAGTTTGCTACAGGTGCCGAAAGGCTATATACCAGAAATGGATTGGTTTTTACAATGGGGCTATATTAATTTACAATTTACAGTTCTTAGGCTATGAAAATGTCCAAATTAAGGCATCAGTAGGAGGATCCCTTCTCTGAAGAAAGGCTGCAGGCATGTGGGACACCTCTGTCACTTGGAAAGGCACATGGCTGTCATCTGCTGGTCCTTCTCTCCAGGTTCCATTGCTTTCAGCTTCTGGCTCCAGTGGCTCTTTTTGGCTCCTCTGGGGGCTTTCTCTTTCTGAGCTCTCTTCAAATGTCTCTACTTTTCATCCTCTCATAAAGGGCTCCAGCAAAAGGTTAAGATCCATCTTGAATTGACTGAGTCACATCTCAATTGAAACAAAGTAATCAAAAGGTCCCACCCACACTAGGTCTTCCCCCACAGGGATGGAATAAAAGAACAGGGCCTTTTCTGAAGTACCAAACAGCTTCAAACCAGCACACAGGGAATTTATGTTTTATTTTTAGAATATGTTTAATATGCACAGTGTATTTATATGTCACATTTTAGATTTACAAACAATGTTTGTTGAATTCCTCCAGGTGCCAAAAGTTACTCCTCTTTATTTCCATTTTCTTTAGCTTTATATGCTTTTTCATGAACTGTGCAATAATAAGTAAGATATTTACTTGAAATAAGAATGATAATTCTGTTTCAACTTAATTGCTGTTTTATACATTTTATAGTTTGGAACTGTGCTAAATTGTGTGAGGAAACAAAAAAAAAAGGTATAATTTGAGTTTTCATAAAACAAATTGGCCATGCCTCAGTGGATTCATAACAAAACACAATTTTCATGACATGGGCTACTATTAATTTTTCACAAAGTGCAGTAAATACACATCTGCTTTGAATGATTGGCTTGCTATCTGTATTCATGACTGGAGCTCTGTCAATTATCTGTGGAATGTATGGAACTTGGATGCAGAAACAGATTGTAAGGTTAAGGCTAACAGTATTTAAAAGAAGGGAAATCTTCCAAGTGGCAAGTGAAGGGCAGTGGAGGAAGTTTACTTTTTTTAGTTTCTTCAGCCAATTTATAATTTTAGCTAACAATAACAAATATATACACTTGACATTATTAATATCAAACTAATCTAGGACATGAATATGAGTCTGAAATTTACTATTTTCAAATCTTGCTAATCTATATAAAAAAGCATTGGTTTAAAACATGTATTTAAAAGCAAACTCATACAGTCAGAAAGTAAAATATAATTTACCAGGGAATGGAGTGGGGATAGGAAATGGTTTATAAGGTTTAAAATGTATTTGGAATGATGGAAATGTTTTGGTAATGAATGGTGGTGATGGTAGTACAACATTGTGAATGCAGTTAACGGCACTGAAATATATATCTGAATGTGATTAAAAGTGGAAATGTTAGATCTTATGTATGGTAATAGAATAAAAATTTTAAAAAAAATCCATGGAAATACAATACACAAACAGTGAACCCTAAGCCAAACTATAGACTTTAATAAATAGTTCAATTATAAAAATGTGCTATCATCAATTGTAACAAATGTCCCACACCAATGCAAAGTGTTGGTGGTGATGTGGTTGGTGTACAGGAATCCTGTATTTTATGCATGATTGTTCTGTAAACCCTCAACACCTCCAATAAAGAAAAAACAAAGAACTATTATGGAAAAAATCACACCTCACAGTTAGTTGACTCTAAGTTAAGAAAAAGGGAAATCATACAGGTAAGCCCTTAAAAGGGGCTGGAACCTTCCTGAAATCAGAGTGCTCAGAAATATGAGAAGACCAATGGAGGGGACCATGTGACAGAGATCTGGAAGTGTCTTCTAAGAGCAGTATGTGGTCGACAGCTAGCAAGACAAAGGGGGCATCAGTCATATGAACACAAGGACATGAATTCTGTTAACAACCAGAGTTAGCTTGGAAGCTGAGTTTTCCTAGTCAACACTCCAGATGAGGATGCTACTAGCAGACACCTTGTGAGTTCCTGAGCAGAGGACAGAGTTAAAATATGCCAGATTCCTGACTCATGAAAAATGGGAAGATAATAAATTTGTGTCTTTCTCACTTGATAAGTTTATAGTAATCTGTTACACAGCAATAGAATATTAATACAGAGGTTATAGCAGAAGAGACTATATGTCTTATCCTGTGAGCCTAAAGTATCATATTGAGTAGCTTTGTTTTAATGGTAGTGATGGTTAATTTTATGTGTCAGTATGGCTAGATTATTGTTTGGACAAAAGCTAGCCTAGAGGATTCTGTGAAGACATTCTGCAGATGTGATTAGCATCTACAGTCAGTTGAGATTAAGGAAAAGCAACCACTCTTGACAACACGGGCTTCAGCCAATAGGTTGAAAGGATTTAAGCACAAAAACTGTGGTTCCAAGAAGAAATTCTGCCCTAAGACTATACTTTTGCACTTCTCTGAGTTTCCAGCCTCCTGGTCTCCCCTACAGATTTCAGACTTAAGTCTTCAACATCAACTATTAATTGGAATTTCCAGCCTGCCAGCTTGCTCTAAGAAATTTGCCTTTAAGACTTTGATTTCACTCTTACTGGAATTTCCAGCCTGCTGGCCTACCCTACAGAATTCAGACTTGTCAACCCCCAAAATTGTGTGAGACAAATCTTAAAATAAATCTCTTTATGTATGTGTGTGTATTGTGAATCCTTACAAGATACTCTGCTCAACCCTGCTACTTGTCCAAACTTTCACTAAAGAATAGTCCAGACTTTAGTGTGGATTTCTCTAATGCTAGGCCATGTCCCTGGGTGAACCACTGATTCCATCAGGCAACACTGTCTAAATCACAGAATATACTATTTTCAGAAAGACTGCACAGCTACCCGACCCCTTCCATAAGCCCAGTGCCAGATCCCCTGACCTTTCCCAGACCCCTATTAGCAATTTTCCACTTCCCTTTTCCCTTCCAGACCTTCCCCAGTAATTTCACAGTTCCACATTTCCCTTCCCTATTATACCCTTTAAAAAATCTAGCTACCTATGTTCTAATCAGGGTTGAGACCAGCTATTGCTGGCTTCTTTTCTCCCATGCTGCAGCAGTTTGAGTAAAGCCCACCCTGCCACTTTAACTACTGTTCAGTTCCTTTCTTTGACAGTATACGTACACATATATATCCTGTTGGATGTTTTCTCTGGAGAATCCTGTCTGGTATAATGGTTTGACTGTAGATACAATAAAGATTTCCACACTTTTTAAAAATAGAAAGTGCATAAGTTGTGTATAAAAACAATTTTTAGGAGGATCAAATAATTTCAATCAGTTGTATGAATGCAATTTATAGATAATTTTTAATTTTTAATGGAACAGTAACAGATAATCTTTTCCCAATTCCTCTTTCTCCTTAAATAAAAAGGCAAGATGTTTTTATCTTCTCAAAATGCCCTCTTCCTTTGATTGTTCTGTTACCTTAATGTTTTATTATCTAATCTCCTGGAGTCCTTGCTCATCTCAACTTCTAAAAGAGTGGACTCCATACTGTATGCAAACAACTTATCACATATGTAAAAAATATCAATGGAATAACAGGAAGAAAACAATAGAACATCTATTAATACTCATAAATTCATGCAAAGTAATAAGAAATGATTTTTTTTTATGTAATTGACATAATGTTTGGCACTGGTGTCTTAACTCAGTCAGCTCACCACATGTCATGAAGCATACATGAGGTATCACATAGGAACTTACAAGGCAGAGGGACCTCACAATGCAGAGACCCTTACTCACTTGTTCACTTTGAGCACTTTAGATGTCTTGCAATTCACCTATGCCCAAATAAAAAGATTGTGATTTATAGATATTCTGGTTTTATCAAAATACTTACAATGTATGTGACTTAAAAAGTTTCCTGCAAAGAAACCATGAATTGACAATATTAATAATAGAAGCAAACAAACTGCAAAAATAACATTTCATTCTCTCCGAAGTATGATCTTTTTTAGTTTTTAGTTAACAACACAATACACAACAAAACAAGATTTCTCATACTATACTTTCTAAATATTCTACCAAGACCAATAAGTAAATAGAGGTTACCAACTGGGACCTGATGAATCAGTCAGATGTATAATCTAGAAAAGATGGAAATAAGACTCTTATCTAATGAGGGTAACCAGGGATTTATTTGTGAAGAAAGTAAAGGAGGAACTGAACAGAGTCGTGAAGGCAAGGGAGAAGTGGAAACAATCACATGGTGATGGGGTGAGAATATACCATAGGATATAGTGATGAGGTTAGCTGAGATGGGAAATAATAACAGATGACTAGAGTAGAAACAATCCATGGAACTTAGAGGCCAAGCAGTGATGTTTATATTCATTTAAGTAGCTATTAATAAACAATTATATTGTAAATATTGTAAATATATTGCAGAAACAAGCTTACTTTTCTAAGAAGATTCAAGTTAATGCTTTCTCTAACTTTGAATCAAAATAGATTCATGAACAGGATTCTAAAATGATCATTTCTTAAAACACTTGCTGAAAAATGCTACCGGTAAGACCCTTCTTGGTTCAGTGAAAGGTTTGGAATCCACTCCATTTTCATAAGAATCCCTTTCTCACTCACACTATTCTGGAGATGACCTGCTGACAAGAAGTTGAAACTTGGCAATAGGAGTTTCAGAGTTGAATTCATAAGTGCGTTACTAAACTAAACTTTCCAACCGAAAAGAACAATAATGAAAAATTCCCACTTTCGAATAACTCACATTCTCTCTGTGCCTGAAATTTATACACTACGTTTCATCGTAAATGAGACGTCTTATGCTCTTATCACTTCAATGATCGTGTATCAGTACTCAAGGGACAGTAAACATTGAGAGTTTTCCCTTTACACTCATTGACCATTACCTAAAGAAAACTGAGAAGCTCAACAGTAGTTGTTGCAGCTTATCTAGTTCAATTGCCACAAACATACAGATTCAGTACCCCATAATGTGGGTGGAGGCTGGTAGGTGGGACTTAGAAAAAGCCTTTGTTTGAGGATTATATCTCAGCTTGTGGAAATAAAATTTGCAGATGTAGCCACAGAGGGCTCTTCCATGTTCAAGGCTATAAACCACTTCTCATGAAGGAATTCAGTATGTTAGGCTCTGTTCCTCATCTCTCTTTCAAAGATCATGGAGTATACTATTTCTTTCCTAAACTATTTAATTAAACTCTAAGTCTCTCTAACTTCATCTTTCTCTAATCCATCTATAGCTCAGCCTTGAGAAATGTCTTCCTAAAACAGATTTGGTCATGTAAACCCACTTCTTACAAATTAATGAACATTGTGAACGTAATTAGGAGCACTGAAATATATATCTGAATGTGGTTAAAAGGGGAAATGCTAAGTTGTATATGTGGTAATAGAATAAAAATAGAAAAAAATCCATTGAAATGCATTACTCAAACAGTGAACCATGAGTTAAACCATGGAGTAGAGTTAATAGTACAATTATAAAAATGTGCTTTCATCAATTGCAACAAAGGTACCACACCAAGCAAGCTGTTATTAATAAGGTGGTATATAGGAATTCTGTATTTTATACATGATTGTTCTGGAAACCCACAACTTCTCTAATTAAAAAATTTAAAAATCCACTTTATTCAACCAGAAAAAAAATCAGTCAAGCAAAATAAATCAGAAATACAACCCCACACATAAATATGTGATTTCCCATTGCCTACAGAATAAAGTAAACACTTCTTTAAATGGCACAGAAGACACTTCATAATATGGCTATATTTAGAGCCTCTTCTTCCAACATTTCTGACCTCATAGAGAGTGTAGGAGCCACAATATTTTACTTGTTCGTCTTCAAATTTGACATGCAAGGCCACATTTCCAAACCTTTGTGCAGGCTTCTATAGGCCCCAAATACCAATGATGCATTGACTTCATGTTATAAATATTTATGTATCATTTAATGAGCTCAAATTATAAATCTGTTTCTCATTAAATTTGGTGTTAAAAAACTGTCTGCACCTTTTTTACCCTCCTACCTCCCATGTTCCTCTACCTGTGAATATAATGAGACAATTCTAAACTAATCGCAGTGTGTCTCCTCTTCAAATATCCTTTTGGTCACACATAATTGGTAAGAAGAGTGAAGAGTTTTTCTAGTCCCAAAAGAGGAAAAGAAGAACCCCAAAGAAGAAAAATGACACCCATGTTGAAAAATATACTGAACTGGCTTCCCTAGCAGCACTTGATTGAACAAACCCTGAGAGGCCTTTATAGTTATGTGAAAAGCACAGGCCCTACCAAATTTTCCATGATGCTCTTCTCCCTGCTTGTGCCAGGAGTAACAAGTGAGGAAGCAGTCAGTGAGGACTGAGGAGACAGATGAAACGAGGAACTCAGAGACCACTTGCTTAAACGTGTGTGATGTGATGCAGGAGGCTCAGCTAACAGACTTACTTGGAGGAACCCCAGCAAATGCTCATGAGATGAATGCAAGGACATTAAAAAAAAAAAAAAGAGTCAGGAGGAGGGGCAAGATGGCAGAATAGTGAGGTGTGGGTTTTAGTAACTCCTCTGGGGCAGTTGATAGATAGCCAGGAACTGCGTGGACAGGACACCACAGAGGAATTTGAATTTGGACATACTTCATACAATACTCATGAATGTGTGGAGCAGCTGAGATGAGCAAAATCTGTAAGTTCTTGTGGCCAGGGAGCCCGTGTCCCTCCCTGTCAGGCACAGTCCCAAGGGAGAAAGGGCCATCAGTGCTGGGAACCAGGAGGGAAAACTGCAGTAGCAGCACTGATTAACAAACTCAGACTGCTGAACAAAAACTCCAACCATAGATAAACTGAGACCAGACACCAGAGAATCTGGAAGCAGTCTAGCCCAACACAGAGGATATAGGGCTAGCAAAAACAGAAAAACAAACAAACAAACAAAAATAAAAACAGAGACTTTTGGAGTTGGGAGTAAACATAATACAGAGAAGGGCCAGGCTCAAACAGAATCAGACACATATTCAAACCCAGGGGGCCAGGGCCCTTCTCTGAAAAGCCAGATTTCTGGTTTTTTGATTGTTCCTTAATTGCCTCCAACTCCTTGTCTTTTTGCATTTCAGTAGCCCATCAGAACTGCAAAGACTAAATTAAAGGGCTTTTCTTTAAATAGTCTATAGTGGGCCCCTTTTTTTTTCTTTTTTCTTTTTCTTTTCTTTATTTCTTTTTTTTTTTTTTTTTTTTTTTTTTATCTTTTTCTCTCTCTTTCTAAATAATTGTTCTAAGGAGCCCATTACAGAAAGTCTTGAAGACTTGCACTTTGGGTCCAAGCAAGAGCAGAGCTAAGACAGCTGAGAGAGACAAAGCAATAATTCTAGGGGCAAAGAAAATTCACTAAAGACCATAACTTCCCATGAAAAGTGGGGTGTGGCCCAGCTCCAGTGGCAGCCCTCCTTTGGGGAACTAAGACCCCAGGGGCTGGAATCTAGAAACCTGCTTCAGTCAGCCATGCCCCCAACAAGGTCAGGGTCACTGGGAGAACTAAAAGGTCCATACCTCCTCACACTGGTGGGGTTGCTGCAGGCTGGCAAGCACCACCTGCTGGACAGCATAGGAAAAGCACAGAGTCTAAAAGCCTCACAGGAGGGTCTCATTCTTGAGGAAACTCCATACCCTGTTCCTGAGACATGGGCCTCTCTGGTCTGGGAAAATCTGACTGGGGTTGACTACATCTGAGGAGACTCACACAAAAAGGCTACATAGAGGCAGGGCAAGAAAAAGAAAAACAACAGGTGAAAAACTCAGATCAACTACATAGAATCTAAGTTAGAGGCCTAGAATGAGCTGAACTAAACACCAAAGGTTAGAGAACAAAGCCAACTGACAAGAAAACCCTAGATAAAACAGTGAAAATGAGCTCCAGAATAAACTAATCAAGAAATTCAGATGCCTAGACAGTTCAAGATAATGAGCCATACTAGGAAACATGAAAATATGGACCAGCCAAAGGAATAAACTAATAGTTCAACTAAGATACAAGAGTTGAGGTAGCTAATGCTAAATCAATTCAATGAACTAAAGGAAGAACTAAAGATGTTCAAACAAATCTCCTATGAATTAAAAAATCAAGTCAATGAACTGAGGGAATATATAACAAAAGAGAGGAAGGATATAGGAAGACACGGGATGAACATAAAGAAGAAGTCATAAACTTGAAAAAACAAATGGTAGAACTTATGGGAATGAAGGGAATAATGGAGGAGATGAAAAAGACAATGGAGGGATACAACAGTAGATTTGAAGAGGAAGAAGAAAGGTTCAGTGAATTGGAAGACCAGACATTTGAATTCATACACACAAAAGAACAGATGGTGAAAAGAAAAGAAAAATACCAGCAGGGTCTTAGGGAGCTGAGTGACAACATGAAGCATGCAAATATATGTGTTATGTGTGACCCAGAGGGAGAAGAGAGGGGAAAGGGGGCATAAAGAATAATAGAATAAATAATCACTGAAAATTTCCCAACTTTTCTGAAAGACAGAAAATTACAGATTTAAGAAGTACAGTGAACCCCAAACAGAGTAGACCCAAAAAGACACACTTCAAGACACTTACTGATCACATTGTCCAATGTCAAAAACAAAGACAGAATTCTGAAAGCAGCAAGAGAAAAGCAATGCATCACATACAAGGGAAGCTCAATAAAACTACACAGATTTCTCTGCAGGAACCATGGAGGTGAAAAGACATGGTATGATATATTTAACATACTGAAAAAGAAGAACTGCCAACCAAGAATTCTATATACAGCAAAACTGTCCTTCAAAAATGAGGGAAAGAGTAAAATATTTTCAGACAAACAGACACTAAAAGAGTTTGTGAATAAGAGACCAGTGCTATAAGAAATACTAAAGGGAGTGCTAAAGGCTGATAGGAAAAGACAAGGGAGAGAGGTTTGGAGAAGACTGTAGAAATGAAGATTATGAGAAGGGGTAAAAAGAGAGAGAGGAAAAAATAAGACATGACATATCAAATCCAAAAGACAAAATGATAGTAATAGTAATATTACTAGCATTTAGTGCTAATCCATTGGCACTAAATGCTAATGGATTAGACTCCCCAATAAAAAGACACAGACTGGCAGAATGGATTAACAAACAGGACCCATCTATATGCTGTCTACAAGAAACTCACCTTAGACACAAGGACAAAAATAGGCTAAAAGTGAAAGGTTGGAAAAAGATATTTCATGCAAACAGCAATCAGAAAAAAGCAGGAGTAGCTATATTAATATCAGACAAATTAGACTTCAAAAGTAGAACAATTTAAAAAGACAAAGAAGGACACTATACATTAATAAAAGTATCAATTCATCAAGAAAACGTAACAATCATAAATATTTATGTACTAAGCAATAGTGCCCCCAAATTCATGAGACAACACTGAGAACACTGAAAGGAGAAGTAGGTACCTCTACAATAACAGTTGGAGACTTCAATACACTGCTCTCATCCATGCATAGAACATCTAGCCAGAGGATCAATAAGGAAATGGAGATGTTAAATTGTACGATAAATGAACTAGGCTTGATAGACATTTATAGAACACTATACCCCATAACAGCAAGATACACATTTTTCTCAAGTACTCATGGAACATTCTCTAGGATAGACCACGTGTTGGGTCACAAAGCAAGTCTCAACAGATTTAAAAACACTGATATTATAAAAAACACTTTATCGTATCATAATGGAATGAAGTTGGAAATAAAGAACAGGTATAAGACTGTAAAATTCAGAAATATATTGAGACTAAACTACACACTCTTAGAAAACCGATATGAAAAGGAAGAAATTACAAGAGAAATTAGTAAGTACTTTGAGGCAAATGACAATGAAACACAACATATCAAAACTTATGGGGTAAAGCAAAGGTGGTGCTATGAGGGAAATTCATTGCCCTAATTGCCTATATTAAAAGAGAAGAGAGAGCAAAATTGAGGAATTAACTGTCCACCTGGAGGAACTAGAGAAAGAACAGCAAAGTAACCCCAAAGTAAACAGAAGGAAAGAAATAACAAAGATTAGAACAGAAGTAAATGAAACGGAGACCAGGAAAACAATAGAGAGAATCAAAAAACCAGAAGTTGGTTCTTTCAGAAAATCAACAAAATTGATGGATCTCTGCTAGGTGAACAACAACAACAAAAACAAACAAACAAACAGACAAACAAAAACACACAAAAAAATCAAAACAAAAGGGAGTGGATGCAAATAAATGCAATCAGAAACAGGAAAGGAAACATAACTACTGACTCTGCAGAAATAAAGGAAATAATGAGAAGGTACAATGAGCAACTATATGCTAATAAGTTAGACAATTTACACAAAATAGATAACTTCCTAGAAAAGCATAAACAACCAACATTGACCTGAAAAGAAACAGATGACTTCAACAAACGAATCACAAGTAAAGAGATTGAGTTAGTCATCAAAAAGCTCCCAAAAAAGAAAAGCCCAGGACCAGATGACTTCACATGTGAATTCTACCAAGCATTCAAGAAAGGATTAATACCAATCTTGCTCTAACTCTTTAAAAAATTGAAGAAGAGGGAAATCTACCCAACTCATTCTATGAAGCCAACATCACCCTAATACCAAAATTAGACAAAGATACTACAAAAAAAGAAAGCTATAGACCAATCTCTTTAATGTATATAGATGCAAAAATCCTCAACAAAATTCTCTCAAATCAAATCCAGCAGCACATTATAAGAATTATACACTATGAACAAATGATGTTACTCCAGGTATGCAAGGCTGGTTCAAAACAAGAAAACCAATTAATGTAATACACCACATCAATAAATCAAAGTAGAATCAAATGATCAACTTGATCAATGCAGAAAAGGCATGTGACAAAATTCAACATCCTTTTCTGATGAAAACACCTCAAAGATAGGAATAGAAGGGAAATTTTTCAATATGATAAAGGCAATATATGAAAAACCCACAGCTAACATGTACTCAATGGGGAGAGACCAAAAACTATACCCCTAAGGTCAGGAACAAGAGAAGGATGCCCACTGTACCACTGTTATTCAACATTGTGCTGGAAGTTGTAGCTAGAGCAAGTAGACAAGAAAAAGAAATAAAAGGCATCCAAATTAGAGAAAAAGAAGTAAAACTTTTACTTTTTGCAGATGACATGATTCTTTATGTAGAAAATCCAGAAAAATCTACAGGAAAGCTATTAGAACTAATCAGTGAACATAGCAAAGTGGCACACTACAAGATCAACATGCAAAAATCTGTAATGTTCTTACACATACGTAATGTGCAACAAGAGGAAGAAATTTAAAAAACTACATTTACAATAGCAACCCAAAGAATCAAGTATTTAGGAATAAACCTAATGAAGGTCACAAAAGACCTATACAAAGAAAACTACAAGAAACTGGTAAAAGAAATCAACAGGACCTAAAAAAATGGAAGAACATACTGTGTTTATTGATTGGAATACTAAATATAATTAAGATGTCAGCTCTACCTAAACTGATTTATAGATTCAATGCAATACCAATTAAAATCACAACTTTGTGTAAATAGAAAAACCAATAACCAAATTTATTTGGAAGGGCAAGGTGCCCCAAATAGCCAAAACATCTTGAGATAGAGGAACAAATTGGGAGGTCTCACACTACCTGACTTTGAAGCATATTACAAAGCTACAGTGTTCAAAATAGCATGGCACTGGCATAAGGACAGATATACTGACCAACGGAATTAAATTGAGTGCTAAGAAATAGACTCCTGCATCTATAGACAACTGATATTTGATATGCAGCCAAGCCAAAGCAACTGGGAAAGAGCAGCCTCTTCAATAAATGGTATTTGGAGAACTGGATATTCATTTCCAAAAGAATGAAAGAGGACCCCTATCTAACACATTATACAAAAATTAACTCAAAATTAATCAAAGACCTAAACATTAGTGCTAAGGCCATAAGACTCTTAGAAGAAAATGTAGGGAAATAGCTTAAAAATTTTGATAGGAGGTGGTTTCCTAGAACTTACACCCAAAGCATGAGCAACCAAAGGACAAATAGACAAATGGTATCTCCTCAAAGTTAAACACTTTTGTACATCAGAGGATTTTGCTAGCAAAATTAAAAGGCAGCCTACACAATGGGAGACAGTATTTGGAAACCACATATCAGATAAGGGTTTAATATCCCAAATATATAAAGGGATCCCACAACTCAACAAAAGAAAGACAAACAACTCAATTAAAAAATGGGCAAAAAACATGGACAGACACTTTTCTGAAGAAGGAATACAAATGGCTCAAAAACATATGAAAAAAAAATGCTTATCTTCACTGGCTATTAGGGAAATGCAAATCAAAACCACAATGAGATATCATCCCACACTCACCAGAATGGCCATTATCCAAAAAAAAACAGAAAATTACAAGTGCTGGAGAAGATGTGGAGAAAGAGGCACACTTATTCATGGTTGGTGGGAATGTAGAATAGAGCAATTATTCTGGAAGATAGTGTGGCAGTCCCTCAGGAAGCTAAGTAAAGATTTTCCATAAGATCCAGCTATTCCATTACTAGGTATTTACTCAGAGGAACTGAAAATTAAGACACGAATGGACATTTGTAAACCAGGGTTTATCATGGCATTATTCACAATAGGCAATAGATGGAAACAGCCCAAATGTCCACCAATGGGCAAGTGGATAAACAAACTGTGGCACATACACACAATGAAATATTACACAGCTGTAAGAAAGAACAAAGACATGGAACACATAATAACATGGATGAGGACATTATGTTGAGCAAAGTTAGACAGAAACAAAAGGACAAATACTATATTGTCTCAGTAATATGAACTAACATTAATGAGCAAACCTTGAGAGTTAAAAGCTGATAACACAGGCTACCAGGAGATAGAGCAGAGATTGGACATTTGATGCTGAAGGATTACAGAATGTTCAGCAGGCTTGATTATATAGAACCAGAAATTGATAGGATAATACTGTGTGATGGTAGCACAATATTGTATCTACACTGAACAAAGATGTCCATGAGTAAGGCTTAAAGATGTGGGCTAGAAGCGTGTATGGCACCTGAGGTAAAGATAGAAGATAAGTCTGGGACTCTAACTTAGCAAAAACTGGAGTGGTCAATGATTGTGACTAAATATACAAATATAACTGTTCTTGCATGTAGGAGAAAAAATGAATGTCAAATATGCAGAGTGTTGGAAAGGGGATGGTAGTGGGGAAAAAATATAATCAAAGCAAATGGGAGTCTATGGTCAATAGTAACATTGTAACATGCTTCCATTAAATGTAACAAAGGCAATATAACAAAGCTAAATAAGTATGAGAGGGGGATATAAGGGAGGGATATAGGATTCATGGTAGTGGTGTTGTCTGACCCTACTATTATATTGTGTTGTATGATATTTTATTTTTCTTTTTATTATATTTTTTATTATTCCTTAAAAAAAACACTTTTTTTGCAGTAATCAATATGTTCAAGTGCTGGCTGTGGTGATAAATGCACAACTGTATGATGATACGTGAACAACTGATTATATACTGTGGATAATTATATGGTATGTGAATATAGCTCTTTAAATTGTATGGAAAAATATAAAAAGGGATAAAAGTGCTGGAGAAAACATGGAGAGAGGGATGTATGTATTTACTGTTGGTTAGGGGGCAGAATGGTATAGCTTTTCTGGAGGACAGTGGGGTGGTTCCACATGAAGCTAAGCATGTGGGTGCCATAAGGTCCTGCAACCTCATTAGGGGGCATTTACTTGGAGGATCTGAGAGCAGGGGCATGAACAGACATTTGCACACTGGTGTTTATGAGAGAGTATACCTGATTTTCAATGGGTGGAGGTGGCCTGGGGTACATGTACTGAGTAATAGAATGGTGAACTGTTGTGTGCACATACAAGGAAATATTGAGCTAGTGTGAGCAGGAGTTGTTCTAGTTTGCTAATGCTGCTGGAATGCAAAACACCAGAGATGGATTGGCTTTCATAAAAGGGGGTTTTTTTGGTTACACAGTTACAGTCTTAAGACCATAAAGTGTCCAAGGTAACACATTAACAATAGGGTACTTTCACTGGAGGATAGCTAATGGTGTCTGGAAAACCTCTGTTAGTAGGGAAGGCACGTGGCTGGCATCTGCTCCAAAGTCCTGGTTTCAAAATGGCTTTGTCCCAGGATGTTCCTCTCTAGGCTGCAGTTCCTCAAAGATGTCACTCTTAGTTGCACTTGGGGTATTTGTGCTTTCTTAGCTTCTCTGGAGCAAGAGTCTGCTTTCAATGGCCGTCTTCAAAATGTCTCTCATCTGCAGCTCCTGTGCTTTCTTCAGTGTCCCTCTTGGCTGTAGCTCCTCTTCAAAATGTCACTCACCGCTGCACTGAGTTCATTCTGCCCATCAGCTCATTTATATGGCTCCACTGATCAAGGCCCACCCTGAATGGGTGGGGCCACACTTCCATGGAAATTATCTCATCCGAGTTATCACCTACAGTTGGGTGGGGTTACATTTCCATTCAAACAACCTAAACCAAACATTCCAGCTTAATCCCCACTAATAATAACAACTTAATCCCCAATATGTCTGCCCCACAAGATTGCATTAAAGAATACGGCTTTTTCTGGGGGACATAATACATTCAAACTGGCCCAGGAGTGAAGCTGTGAAACATGCAATGAGGTGAATGGAACCAGTAGACAGCATTTTGAGTGAACTAGGCCAGAAAGAAAGGCAAACACTAGAATGCCTCACCAATATGGACTAACTACAATGTGTAAACTCAGAATTGAATCTTAGAGCACAGCATGTCATCAGAATGCTTATTGTAATGGTCTCTAGATTGCAAGCTCTCACATCAGTCACATCTATTCCTGAATTGTAATGGCCATCTCCAGATTCTGAGATGCTGATCCCTTTGTGTATAACCTGATGAATCCCTGGAACTTTGGGTATCTGTGTGACACCTGAAACTCAGAGCTAGAACTCAGCAAATATGAATGTCAGTATTAGTACATATAGCAACTATTAAAAAAGCAGAAAAAGAATCCATACTTCAACTAGAGATGTGAATGAAGCAGATGTGGTTAGGAATAGGGTGAATTGGGCCAAAGGGTAAAGGACAATACTGACTGTGTTTTAAAACTTCAAATTCCATGTGAGACCAAGGGAAGAGATGTTTAGTTGGTGCAAGGTCTATATTTCCTAAACAGTTTAACTCACATAGTTCATTCAAATACCATAATTACATAGAACTTTTAATAGGAAGTAAGACCTGCTGCATTTGCATAGGTTAGTATGAAATAGCGACACATCCCAAAGCAATCTGGACAGAGAATAAAAATACAGATGCTGAATCTCCCTGAGGAGCAGGGGGAAAATGCAAAGGCGTTGGGCTTCCTCACCTGGATTGTTGCTGATGTTCTCACAAATATTGAGGACTGGCAGTTTGATGTGCCAAGCCCTCTATCACAGGACTTGCCCTTATGAAGCTCATCACTGCAAAGGAGAGGCTAAACCTGCTTATAATTGTCCCTAAGAGTCTCCCCCTGAGTACCTCTTTGTTGCTCAGATGTGGCCCTCTCTCTCTAGCTAAGCCAACTCATTCGGTGAACTCACTGCCCTCCCCCCATGTGGGATCTGACTCCCAGGGGAGTAAATCTCCCTGGCAACGTGGGATATGACTCCTGAGGATGAATCTAGAACTGACATCATGGGATTGAGAATATCTTCCTGACCGAAAGGAGGATGCAAAATGAAATGAAATAAAGCTTCAGTAGCTGAGAGATTGTAAATGGAGTCGAGAGGTCACTCTGATAGGCACTGTTATGCACTATATAGATAACCCTTTTTAAGTTTTAATGCACCAAGATAGCTAGAAGTAAATACCTGAAACTATCAAACTGCAACCCAGTAGCCTTGACTCTTGAAGACAATTGTATAGCAATGTAGCTTACAAGAGGTGACAGTGTGATTGTGAAAGCCTTATGGGTCACACTCCCTTTATTCAGTGTATGGATGGATGAGTAGAAAAATGGGGACAAAAAACTAAACTAAAAATAGGGTGGGGTTGTTTTGGGTGTTCTTCTTTACTTTTATTTTTTATTCTTCTTTTCACTTTTTCTGGCACAAGGAAAGTGTTCAAAAATAGACTGGGGTGATGAATGCACAACTATATGATGGTACTGTGAACAATTGCTTGTATACTTTGGATGATTGTATGTATGTGAATATATCAATAAAATTGAATAAAAATAATAAAAAAAAATGAATGAGTCTTTCTTGTTACTCAGACTCACAGATGTTCTTTTACTTATGACTGCAAAATACACACACACACACACACACACACACATACACACAGGGCTTTTATCACACTGATGTTTTCTTTTCTTTGTCTCATTCCCCAAAACTGCCTAGAGAAATTACTGATTGCATTATTTTACTTCTTACCACCTGAAACGCAATAATAACTCATAGAAGAGACAAAAAGTATTGCTGTATATACAAGATTTAATGACAACACAGTATAATGCTGGGTTTAACCCGTGGGTTAAGGGGACTGTGTTGAGCCAGTGTTTAAATGTTTAAGTCTACTATTTACAAGCCTTGTGACCTTGGACAAGTTACTCTTTTTTTTTTCAATTTCCATATTTTAAAAATATGGAATAATTCTATTTTGTAAATTGCTGTAAAGTTTAAATAAGTAAATTATTGAAAGCACTTATCTCATTGCCTCTCAGCCAGTAAAATCTCACAATCCTGTAGGATCAATGATGATGATGATGATAAGTATGAATGTTGTAGGCAAAGAAGGCAGCAGGTTATATTATTAGTGCCTTGGATGCACCAAGTCCTGACTGTGTGCCAGGTGCTGAGTGGTGTCTGTTAACAGAGAGGTTAACAACCCGGATACAATGCATGACCCCATGCAGATATGCCATATTTTATGGCTTATTTCTTATTCTCAGATATTTAAAGAATAATTCAGAGAGTAAATTATATTTAGAGGAAGTCTGAATACTTTCTCTCCTATAAAATGCCTGTCACTTTCTTTCCCAAGCAAAGCACTGATTCAGACTTGCCTGGGTAGTTGGTTAGAATTATGGTTTTGTATTATAATATAGTAGATCTTGGAAACTAGAAAATACTTTCTACTTTTTCAACAAACATTAGCAAATTTATCAAGTCAAAAATGTTATTAAAATGGTGGAGAATTAGGGGCTACAATCAAATGTGTAAAGGGCTATCATGAAGGAAGAAGGGTAAGACCTTGTCTGCGTACCTTGAGTAACGTGCCGAGGATGACAGAGCAGTTACATTGGGATCAATGCAAAGAACATATCCTTAAAATTGAGGGGTATTCCCAAATAGCATTAACTGGAAATGTTTATGTCAAGCCAAAATGGCCAACTTCTTGGGCTAGTTTCATGAAATGGATGGATTCTTTCATCTCTGCAGCTCCTCCCAAATTTGAGGTTCTATGTAGTGATATGGAATACAGGAGGTCTGCCAGTTGGTTTTCCAGGTTTCAAAACTCAAATGTATCTGCTAACAATACTTTGTTTTAAAATAAAAGCTAGATAGGAAGTTTCTGAATTTCTGCATAGTTGAAATATTGAAACATTTGTTCATGTTACATAAGCCAGTCTTTAAGCAAAATGAAGTGACTAAAGGAATAATGAAATTACTCACATTGGAGGTTTAGGTTTAACAATCGATTACAAAGTAGTTTTCTATGTGTGAGGTAATTTAATACAATCATTATCTATTTAAATGTCAGCAACATTCTGTATAGAGCATAATACCAACAATATTTTACAGATGAGCACTGATCTAGACTTTATGAGGAAACGATGGTTGTATAATGTGTTCTTTCCTTAGGGAAATCATTGCTGGTGGAATTACAAGGAATAATAAAATAATCATATATGGTATGTGGGCTGAAAATGTACAGCCTGGTAGAAAAAAGTGCTTTGGAATCAGGGAGACTAGGGAGTGAATCTGGCTACAATTCCCTCATGTTTCCAAATGTATAAAATAGAGTTAATGCTTATCCTATAAGATATTTCAGGATAAACTGACAGAATGCCAAGTTCCTAGGCAGTGAAAAGTACAGGCTCTGCACTCAGAAAGCTTTAGATTGAGTCTGGCTCTATTACTGGGTCACTGTATGATATTAGGCTGGTAACTCAACCTCTCTGGGTCCTGTGCCTCATGTTTGATACCTATAAAATGGGGAAAAGTAGTAGATCCAAAGTCATGGGATTTTTGGTAATATATAAGTTGGGCAAAGTGCCTGGAATAAAACACCTGGCACATACTAGATACTCAATAAGTCTTACCTATTGTTATCATAACAAATTCCCTGATATCGTGTGTTCAAAAAATGTTAGTTATTTATATAATAATTGATGTGGTTTACTCAGTTTGTGAAGAAATGCAGTTCTATATTAATATTTTGGATATATTTAGATTAATATAATGCCATCTTCACATCATTGAAGAAAAAACTTATGATCTAACCATACAAAAATGATAAATGGCCTTTAAAATAAGAACAAATTATATGTTTCCTGCCAAACAAGGAAACAAACAAAAAAATTGATACATTCCATTTTCACTCAAATGTGATGAAATAGACACATTCTCCTCTTTCCCTTTGACAATGCTGGCATGAAAATAAATTAATATATATATTTTGAAAAGTAATTTAATAAGCTACATAACATATTTTTGTATTAATAATTCAGTATATTCATTTTGGGATGCTTTTTCTCTGAAGGAAATAATCTTAAATTGAAAACAACAACAAGAACCAAAAAACTTTGTACTCATAAGTGTTCATTATAGTGATTGCATAGTATAATAGAAAACAAACTGATGGTTGCATATAAGTAGGATGATTAACTAAATAATGACATAATAATAAGATGAAATATATTGTAACCTGATGACAATGGTTTTAGGATATTTAATAATGTGAGAAATGCTCATGCTGAAAGTATATAATGCA
This sequence comes from Choloepus didactylus, assembly GCF_015220235.1. Taxonomy (NCBI): domain Eukaryota; kingdom Metazoa; phylum Chordata; class Mammalia; order Pilosa; family Megalonychidae; genus Choloepus; species Choloepus didactylus. The sequence continues at coordinate 55,613,028 of NC_051312.1, forward strand.
AAATTATATAGATAAAATTATCACGACAATGCAAAACAAGGGGTTCCTTCATTTTCTCCCCTCCCTCCCTTTCTCCCTCTTTCCCTCCCTCCACCCTTCCTTCCTTCCTTCCATTTCTGTTTTTCTTTCTCTTCCGTTTCCTTGAGTATATGGCTTGTTCCAGTTTGTTAATGCTGCCATTATGCAAAATACCAGAAAAGGACTGGCTTTCATAAATGAGATTTCTTAAGCTACAAATTAACAGTTCTATGGTCATAAAAGTGTCCAAATTAAGGCAACAACAAGAGGATATCTTCACTGAAGAAAGGCCTATGGCATCCAGAACACCTCTGTCAGCTGGGAAGGCATCTGGCTACCATCTGCTGGTTCCAGGTTGTTCCAGCTCTTCTCTCAGTCCTGTGCATCCTTAACTTAGCATCTCCAAACATCCTTCTGTCTGCAACTCCAAGCATCTCTGAGCATCTCTGTCAGCTCCGAAGCATCTCTCCAAAAGTCTCTCAGCTGCTCTTGGGGCATTTTGTCCTCTCTTAGCTTCTCGAGAACAAGCTCAGGGTTAGCATCTCAAAGCGTCAGCAAGCATCTGGGTCTGCTCTTTTTAAAGGACTCCAGTAAATGAATCAAGACCCACACTGAATGGGCAAGGCCACAACTCCATGGAAATAATCTAATCAAAAGTATCACTACAGTTGGGTGAGTCACATCTCCACGGAAGCAACCTAATCCAAATATCCCACAAGATTGGATTAAAATATGGCTTTTGGGGAGACATAATATATCGAAACTAGCACATTCCACCCCCTGGACCCCAAAAAGTCATATTCTTTCCATATACAAAATACATTCATCCCCAAATCATAAAAACTTAAATCATTTCAGTAACAATAGGTAAGTACAAGAATTTATCAAAATTAACTTACAGGCGTGGTCTGTCCTAAGGCAAAATTCCCCTCTGGTTGTGGACCTGTGCAACTCAGAAAAAGTTATCTGCTTCCAATATACAAGGAAGGGACAGTCAGTCATAGGATAAAATTCCCATTGCCATAGGGAGAAACTGAAAGGAAAAGGGGGTTCATAGGACCAATACAATTCCTAAAACCTGCAGGGCAAACTTCATTAGATTTCAATGTCTGAGAGTCATTTATAGAATGACATTTTATCCTCAAGGCTTGAGAGAACAGGAGTTCAACACTTTCCGAGGGACTTCATGGTGGCTATCTTGTCTCCAAAAGCTGGGGTGAGTGCTCCAGCATATCCATGCATTGGAGAGACCACCTTCTTCTAGGCCCCATCCTCTCAAGCATCAGGGTGCCACTCAGACTCTGCCTCTCTGGGGCAAATGCTCTCCCCTTCTGAACAGTGGGGTGGTGGCCAGACTCTCCCCAACCCCCAGGGAATGTGCCCACCCTCTCTGGGGCCTGGGGTGGCAGCACTCTTCCTGAGCATTGAGGCAGAAGGCCCACCTGCTGCCTCTGGGGCAAACTCACCCTTTCCACATGCATGGGTTTCTTTACTCTCATTGTCTGAGGTTTTTTGACTCCAGACCTCAATTTCCATGTTTCTATCATTGAAGACATTTTTCCTTCAATTTGTTCCTTCTTCATCCCTCCAGTCCAGACTGGCAGTGGTTCCATTTATATAGAATTTGCAAAAAATTTGTTGGCTTGGCATGAAGCATGCAAGGGTCAAAACCATCAGACAATAGGACTTTCTACAAATCCTTTCTGGATAACTCCATCTCCAATCCTGGCTTGTACTGAAATGGCTGGCTGGTTCCATGTTTGTTTAAATCCTCATGTGGGGGACTATCCTCTGGGGTCTCACTTTCTGGAAGCCCAGAATCTTCCAAATGATCAATTTCTGATTTCTTTGTACCCACGAGTTCAGTTCTCAGCTTATCTATGTCCTCTTGCATTTTACTATAAGCTGCAAGGAGAAGCCAGGCAGCATTTTCTATATTTAGCTTGGAGATCTCTTCAGCTAAGTATTCCAGCTCATTGCTTCCAAATTCTGCCTTCCATCTGACACCAGGACTCAATTTTGCCAAATTCTCTGCTACTTTAAAACCAGGATTACCTTTCTTCCAGTTTACAATGACACATTAATCATCTCTGTTTAAGGCCTCATCAGAGTTCATATTTCTACAAACAGTTCATATTTCTTTAGAGTTCATATTTCTACAAACAGTCTCTTCAAAACAATCTAGGCCTTTTCTATCAAGCTCCTCATGATTCTTTTAGAATCTTCCCCTTACCCATTTAAAAAGCTGTTCCAACATGTTTGGTATTTGCAAACTCAGCAGCACCCCACTCCCAGTACCAAAATCTGTTCCAGTTTGCTAATGCTGTCATTATGCAAAATGCCAGAAATGGATTGGCTTTTATAAAGGGGTTTATTAAGTTATAAATTTACAGTTCTAAGGTCATAAATGTGTCTAAATTAAGGCATCAACAAGAGGATACCTTCACTGAAGAAAGGCCTATGGCATCTAGAACAACTCTGTCAGCTGGGAAAGTATGTGGCTAGTTTCTGCTGGTCCCAGGTTGTGTTCTAGCTCCTCTTCAGCTCCTGTGCATCCTTAGCTTAGCATCTCCAAATATCCTTCTGTCTGCAATTCCAAGCATCTCTGAGCATCTCTGTCAGCTCCCAAGCATCTCTCCAAAAGTCTCTCAGTTGCTCTTGGGGCATTTTGTCCTCTCTCAGCTTCTCCAGGGTAAGCTCGGGGTTAGCATCTCAAAGCATCAGCAAGCATCTGGGTCTCCTCTTTTTAAAGGACTCCAGTAAAAGAATCAAGACCCTCTCCCTGAATGGCCAGGGTCACACCTCCATGGAAATAATCTAATCAAAAGTATCACTACAGTTGGGTCACATCTCCATGGAATCAACCTAAACCAAATATCCCACAAGACTGGATTAAAACATGGCTTTTGGGGGGGATCATCATATATCCATACCAGCACATGGCTGATCTGTCAGTTTTCATTAGATGTGCCCATCTACACAAAAACTGTTTATTGTGTATATTTGGCCTATAGGATAATAGATATGTTTGTAAATGTTCTCAAATATGATGTTTAAACTGTAGCAGTGCCTGGAAACTTTGGTATTTCCTTCATTATCAATTTGTACCCCAAATGTTTTTCTTAGACTAAAGGAAAAGGAAATTTTCAAATGCCATTCCAAATGCCATTTCCTTTCATGCATGTTAAGGTTAAACAATGTAATTTTACTTGGGGAAGAATTAATAGGTATACTGAATGATTAATTAAAAAAATGAACTTTTTTTTTGTCTTAAAAGACACAAAAATGTAAATGATAGTTTCTAGAATTACATAAAACATTACAGTCAAAGGTTAGGTACAGCTCTTCCAAATATTCCCATCACCACAATTAATTAGAAATTAATTCTGATGAATAAAGTACCTGTTTCTAGAAACTCAAGTAATAAAATATGCAGGCCAATCATGAAAGCATGCAGAAATTCAGCTGCTTCAATATGCAGCTCACCCATTCAATTATGGAGATGAGAGAGGAGCACAGATCAATCTGTAAACTGTATAATTGGATGAGCCATGAACACGGATTTTTGCAAATGATTGCACACTCTCTTTCATGTACACAATCTCTATGAACAGTAGCAGAGTAATCAATACATTTCCCCCATGCCTTGGACAATAAACTACCATCTGCCAAAATATCATGCCATGGTCACAAAAGCAGGCAAAGTAGCAATGAATCTATGTAGATGAGTCAAGTAATGCTAGTTACTTATTTCTGTGTATGGAAAACAAAACACAATCACAAGATGGTGTGTGAGATTATTATACTGGGGTGGCCCCAGTTGTTAGCAGGGCTTCCTTGTAGTGTGAAGAAAACAGGTTTGGAGTCATGCAAATAAATTCGAGTCTCATCTCTGCCTCCTACTAGCTATGATAATGTGTGTGAGTTAATGAACTCAGAGGTTCCTGGACATTGGTATTTTACAGAAGAACAAGATTAAACAAAATTAAAGTAAGCAAAATTGGGATTGCCAAATTCAAATTTTGACATTAGAACAAATAAACCCACTAAGAAAGTAAGTTAATATTCTCAACAATATCTCAGAAAAGAAAGAGCATTTTAATACTCAAAATATATAAAGTATCCTATGGTTAAATAAAGGAGGGAGAGAGAGAGAGAGAGAGAGAGAGAGAGAGACAGAGAGGTGGGTGGAGATTGATTGATTCATGAAAAATCCAATAATGTGTTCTTACTTGGCTCTATTCCATTTCATTTTCTACATCTCTTTACCACTGAAAATTCCATCACAGAACAGCACTTGCTTATAAGAATGATGTTTGGAAAATACCAATTTAACCTCTTACCTTCATTTATAAAATGGAAATAATTACGCTTACTCTCAAAATGTTGACATCACAGTGAAATGAGATAGTGTAGGTAACACATTGAGGTGAAAAGAGTAGTTAAACCCATCCTAGGTTAGAATTCTTCTACTGATTGTTGGCTGTGTGAATTTGGAAAAGTGACTTCATCTCTCTGAGATTCTGATACTTCATCTGTTAAATAGGCAAAATGATACCTATCACAAGAGTTCAAAGAGTAAGATAAAATATAAAAGATGGATAAAATAAAAAAAGATACATGAACGTTCTTAATGAAATATTTTCCACATATTAAGTGCTCAATTAAATTTATTTCCTATTCTCTCTCTCCCTTTTCCAGCTTTCCCTTCCTTCAATGAAAATTCATCTATTTTGTCAATAGATGGTTAGGGCCTATGAGAATGGAAACACTGATATTCAATCACTGTAAGTTTGCAAACCCAGTGTCAACACATGGACTCTGGTCATAACAGAATCTTAAAGTCAATGTATTTGCTGCTGCTTTCTTCCAGGTCTATGGTTCTTCCCCTTTAATCCAATTTCATTCATACATAATACAACAGGAGAAGACAAAATACTCATTAACTAAATGTCATCCTTCTTGTTTAACTACAACCTGGGTGGACACATTTTATCCTTTTTTCCTTTCATTTTTTCTCTTCAAATTATCAGATAAGAATTATCAGAATTATCAGATCAGCCTATACAATCTACCGTAGGGCTTCAGATGCTCAGAAGATTTTCATTATGATACATCTACATCTTTAGCTTCAATGCAAACATCTTATTTGGAAACTATGAAAATAAATTTGTGTTTATAATGATCTTCTCCACAGGGCACTGTGATTGAATTAGCAACCATTGGAAAGCCTAGAAAAGGAGCAGGTCATTTTTTTCTTTTTTGCTTATTGTTAACTATACTCTATTTCTTCTTTCAGAAATAAATAAAAGCAAACTATTAAAGAAGTTGGAATGATTTATCAGTGATTCATCACCAAGTCTTAAATGAGCTTGTATCTCTGACCCTGCCAATTACTCTAAGTTTGTTGTTGGTATTAAACACTCAGTTATCCTTTATAAGAGAGTTAGTTAAATCTCTCATGACCTTTCTCTAAATCATTTAACGGACTCAATGTAACTAATCACAAACGAATAACTGGGCAACCAGAAATTCCAACAACAAAAACTATATACGACAGGTATAAACCATTTCCCTCTGCTGATTTAATTAAGAGATGGGACAAATTTTAAAAATATTCCAAAGGAGAAAAAATTGAAATTAAATATCAAGTTACTTTTACTAAGATACCATTATTGTGTATGAAATGGATTTGTCATATCTATTACAGAGTAGTGCTGCAATATTACTCTTTAAAAAATCAGAAGTTGGAAGACAATAGAGAAATAGCAATAAGTTATAGTATTGAAAATATAATGCTGAAGCAAGGGGTGTCTCTGAATTTTCTTAATGAAGCTGATGGGAAGAATGTTAGGCTGGGGGAGAATGAGGGTCTGATACTGATGCTCCCTAACTAGGCATGTCTAGGCAAGTCACACTCCCTCTCTGAATCATAATTTTTTCATCTTTCCTGTGAAATAGTTACATTTATGAAAAATGCAGTATCATCTGATTTCATAATTCTGGGCTTTTGAGAAATATTAAGCATTTGCTGAAATAAGCCTTTTCATAGGTTCTGAAGGGAATACACAGATTTTTATAGTCCCTGTCTTCAAACTGCTTATAACACAATGCAAAAGAGAACCTCATACAAATAATTGAAATGCAAAGTGGAGTGTGATACAGGATGCAATACTTGTGTAAACAAAATACTATGGGAACCCATGGGAAGGAAGAGGACCTGCAGAATATGGATCAGACTAATCTTTATGTTTTCATATCACTGACTGGCTGGTATCCATATAATAAATATTATCATGCTCATTGTGCTATTTTAATTCACCAAATTAATAAGTTAAACATTACACTTAAGGTGTCATATATCTCTTGTTGGAAATCACAATTAGGTTCATATTTTTGCATGCTCTAAATTAAAGTATTATAGGAAAAGAAATATGGAGATTAAAACCTAATGAGAAAAGCAGCAAATTGTTCTGAAGACTTCAGAAACTCCATTCCTAAATTATCTGGAGGAATGCCAGCTCCTTCTTGAAAAATATCACAGTAGCACAATGAAGAATTGTGCATATGAAGCCAACCTTTTCAGATGGTGTGATGGAGAGGAGCCCAGAATGACAATCGTGTGTGGTCTCTGAGCTCAATTACAGCAGGGCATGACTTGTCTAGAATAATTTGTTAACCAAGCATCTGCCAACATCTCACAAGGCCATCAAATGCTGCACAATAAATATTAGATACCATAGCAAATGAGGATTTTTCAAATCTCTGCCAAAATTCAATTTTACTTGAAAAAGTTGGCACAATTTTCTAACTGCAACTCTAGAATTTATTTTCGGCAAGTTTCTCCTCTCATTTCCCTAGACCATTCTTTGCTGTTGAATAAACTTCCCCTGGTCAGGCAGTTGCCAGGCAGGTGTAATAGCAGAAAACTTAGTGAGGACTCCCAGTGCTAATCATAAGCAGTCATTGTTTTATATTTTCTCAGCACATTAAGAGAAATTAAATGGTTCCTACCTATGGGAGTCAAAAACATTGCAAAACACATGTACACTGAGGAATGTCTTAACCCCTAAGTGAAAATTAGAATAAAATACACACTTTCTTTAATTCTTAGTATACTATTAAACAATATGAGGTGTATTTGCAAGCTGCAGGACAATGGGATGAGCAGGTACATCCTTTGCTTTCCCAGTGTGTCTCCAATATTATCATTTAAGCAAAGCTGCTTTAAAAGTAATTTAAACATACGCCAAACTGATAATTCAATATGCCTCTGAGATCTTAGTGATCCACTTCAAGTTTTTAAGTCTATTAAAAAAAGAACCAAGTAATCCAGAGGCCACTTTCCTAAGTGACCTTGTCTCATTTACAGAAGGCATAGGTAGCAAATGGAATGAACCCACAAAGATAACTAAGAATAAATTTGCTCTCTAATTCCTAGTTTGAAACCTTGGTCATGGAAGATGCTATGACACTGAATCCTAAAAATTGCAGAGCAGCTGTTTTAGAAAGAACTAAACAGGACTTCCATGGTGTGGTTAACCACTGTGCATTTAATATCTATCATATATGGTCATCATGATAAGTCTGAGAGATATCAACATCAATGTTTCTCAAAGTATTTCACAAGAAATCCTGACAGAGAAAAAATCAAGATGTATTTATTCAAATAATGCACATTATACACTAAATGAATTATAATCTTAGGAAGTAGAGTCTGAGGATACACAGTTTTACAGATTGACCAGATGACTCTTCATCATCCTAAAGTTTGAAAACCATTGATCTACAATATGTAGATACGGAAGCTGAATAATAAGCTCACTTGCCAAAAGTAACAATTTTAGGAAACAGCAAAGTTAGGATTCAGATCTAGGTTTTATGGAATTTCCAGGCTTTCTTTGCTATATTACTTATTTTCAGGTGTGACCAGCAGGAATCAAAATGCAACATCTTTTCTATTTATTCACTGAGAGAGTGTGTGTGCTCCTATCAGTTTTCACTGATGTTGCTGATGATTATATATCCCTAGAGCTGAAAAGGATGCTAACATGATGGTTCTTTCCCACCACCCTAACGCTATAAAACTTTTAGGAAAAAAACAAAAAAAAACAAAAAAAAACAAAAAAAAAAAACACAGGAGAATAGCTTTGTGTATTTGAATTGGGTGATGTTTCTTAGATACAACATCAAGGTACAGTCAATAAAAGAAAAGATACATAACAAATTGGACTTTATAAGAATTTAAGACTTTTGTGCTTCAAAAAGCACCATTAGGAAAATGAAAACACAGTCCATACATGGTGTTTAAGTTCCTGGGCTGCTAAAACAAATACCATGCAATGGGTTGGCTTTAATGACGGAAATTTATTGGCTCACAGTTTTGAGGCTACAAGTACAAAATTAAGGTGTCATCAGGGCAATACTTTCTCCCACAAGTCAATGGCATTCTGGGGCTGGCTCCTGGAGATGCTTGGTCCTTGGCTTTTCTGTCGCATGACAATGCACATGGCAGTGTCTCCTGGCCTCTCTTTTCTCTTCTGGGCTTCACTAATTTCCAGCTTCTGGCTGCTCTCTGTGGCTTTTTCTCTATGTGTCTGCATTTCATTCTGCTTACAGAGGACGCCAGTAATGGATTAAGATCTATCTTGATTTGGTTGAGCCACACTTTATCAGAAGTAACCTCATCAAAAGGTCCTGTTTAAAACTCACAGGAATGGATTAGAAGCTTTTTTTTTTTTTTTTGAGGGGTGGATAGCTCCAAGACAATACATGGTATAAGGCCTAAAATTAAGACTAATATTATGTATTGGCTCCACATCTGGAGACATCCAATAGGGACCTGAATGGCCCTATCTCAAATTCCCCTCTCCACTCCACTCCCAAAGAGAAGACCTCCTACCCATACAGCCCTCCCTATAGAACCAATCAGGCACAGTCCTGCTTATGACTGTTTAGTGGATTTCAGGTCCTTGCTACCCCCAAACAAGCAAATCACATCCTCCCAGGAGAAAGGCGAGTACTCCACCCTCTCGTTGCTAACAAAGACCAACTCTCACAGTTCCTTATGGTTCACTTTGCTACAGAGTGAAACCCCACGTGGCCCTGAATGGTATGTGGTGTTCTCCTCCCCTAGGCTGTGATCATATGTGACTAATAAACTGCTGTTAATCTATATGACCAGTGCTGGGTGTCCTGTTTGTGGCTATCCCCATAATCTTCAGCCAGGAATCCCTCTCTCACCAATGGGGTGAATAGGAGGTGAATTTAAAAAAAAAAAAAAAAAAACATAAAAACATAGACCAAGAGAAATACTTTCAATTCATATATATGATAAATGATTTATATCCAGAACCTACAAAGAATTCTTGCAGTTCAAAATTCAGAATACAAATAACCCAGGGAAAACACTTGTAAAAGATCTACTGGTAAAAGATGTGAATAAACATTTCACCAGAAAACAAAAAACAGACAAATAAACAAAGGACAGTTTATGATTTTGAGGAGGCCCCACCTTCAGTAAGAAAAATAGACACTGAATATTGCTTTTAGGGAAATCTTAGCAAAACACAGAGAGATTTTGAGTTGCTGTCTTTTTTTTTTTTTTTTTTTTCCTCTTATGAGAACAAGTTAAATGATCTATCAAGGTTTCTTTGTGAAGTTTCAGGAAAATATATGAAGAAACAAAAACACCCTCCTTAAATTTAACTCCATTGTTTTTTCACTCAGTTTGACATAAATATTTGACAACCTTAAGTCTCTCTATAATTCAGACCAAACTCCTTAGCTTGGGATTCCAGGGTCCTCATGTTCTAGTCCCAAATTTTCCTCACAAATACAAATCCCAGCCCTCTCTGTACCCTATACTCTAACCATATTGCTCTGCTATTTCTTGCCTCGGCACATTTGCTTCCAATGTCAAAGACCTATCCAATCCTTCAAGCTACAGCAAAAATGCTCCATCCTGCTCAAGGCCTAACTTTACCCCACCTTGGAAGTAAATTACAGAGCATATTACTGCCACTTCTCAGTAAACTTATGTTCTAACTTGTATTATTTGGGTACATGTTTAAATACATTAATATTTGAACACAAGATTACTGAGGAGTTCATTTTCTAAACCTACTTCGGAAGTCAGCAAAGGAAAAAGAGGAATACTTGGTAAATTTATTTTTCTATTCTGCCTCATTTCTTTTATCTGCAGCCTTATTTCTTTGCAAGCACCAATATTTTCAGCAGGCACATTTCATTTCATCAACTGGACTGAAGCCTAATTTTGCATGGATTCAACGCAATTATTGTCATTTTTAGTTTCTCAAATCCAAGCATGACAGCTCTATAAACTTGATTATGCCAAAGTTCTAGAATTAAAATTTCATTACATTTCTTATAAGCGAAAAAACACACGGCAAAGTTCTATATTTACTGTTGTCATTTGATGGTAGTAATCTCCATTCCTTATTGTGAGGCTCTTAATGCTGGGTTTATTTTCTTTATGAGGGAGAATATTACAGAATCACACCCTGTCTTCTTTCCTCCTATTTTTAACAGCTTTCTGTGCCTTCATCGTGAGCCCGCGGGTCACTCACACCTTTCTGACAGCACACATTCAGAGTAGCCCTAACACCCTGGTTACACCTATTAATGAAAAACCTGCCTGATTCACATCCAAGAAACTCTGTTACACTTAAAATTATTTTGTTTAGATAATATGTATGTATAAAATAGAAAGTTTCCTGGTGGCATGAACTAGAAATTTTAAGATGCTTAAGTCCTTTTTTTAATGTTGAATATCATTAAAACCATTTTAAGTTAATCTTACATTTTGAGAATCACACACAGTAGTACTTGTATTTTTTTCCTTTGTTGACTCAACTTGAGAGCTCTCATTTTTTCCAGGAGCACTTTTTTGAGGCTTGAGAGGGAGGGAGGGAGAGAGACAGAGAGAGAGAGAGAACATTAAAAACAAATAAATAGGTTCAACAAATAGATCAACATGGTTATTGTAAAATATATACATTGTCAGCATTATGGTAATATTGCATTCAAAGAAAAAGAGTAAAGTGGAAATTTATACATATCAGAGATCTTAAACTTTGTACCTTAAAATACTTAACCTTGAAATTAAGTCAAATTATTGCTGTTTAATTTTGTATTGGTAATGTCCAGTAGGAGTATTTTCCCACTGGGAAATATGTTTCTTGCATAATAAGATTTTATCTTAAATACCCCAGTTCCTTCAAAAGCAGGAATCTTGTTGTCTCTCATTATTTTAACTGCCAATAGCACATACCTTGTTTTCTCAATGAGAGAGGCAATGTATTGAAATATCTCAATGCAATTTACATGGTGGATTATATTCACTCTAATGTTTCAATAAATAACCAAGCCCTGCTTTATAACTTAAAACCTTATAAACTTCTTGAAATGCTAAATGTTGTTCTAAAATTGATCTCTTTGAGAATATCAAATTAATTCACAATAAGGAAATAACTGAAACTATGGTACTATAACTCACAACAACTTTGGAAATTTCCTATATAACTGTTTGCTAAACTATACTTTGAAAGATATCACCTTTTTGTATACATGTTATATTTCACAATGGGGAAGTGACTGAAACTATTGAACTGTGATCTATGATATTCTTTGAAATTTGCTCTCTGATTGCTTGTTTAATTGCACTTGGAGAGTTACCACTTATATGTATATAAATATTATAGTCTGCAATAAAAAAATTTGAAAAAAAAATAAAGCCAGCTCTGGCCAGGTGAATATATGCCATGACTAATGTACAAAAACACTCCTACAGGCAGGTTTAGAATTTTCCACTCAAATTTCTGTTTCTTAAACAGAATTGATTTGAATATGATGTTAATTCCAGTAATTTGGGAAGGTACTATTGTAGGATAGACAAAGAATAAACACAGTAAATGCTAACTTGCTTGAGTCTGCAACTTTGATCACAGTGGTCAAAGGGAAGGAGGAAAAGAAGATTCCACCATTGGGAACCCAGGAAGACATGGTGGGGTCAGAGCAAAGCGAAGTCCACTGACTCAAAGCACATACCCGTTTTCCAGCTGTATTAGTTTCTACAAAGCAGTGATCTGGTTTTCCACTGGTAAATGCATTCCTTAGCAGGGAAATAGTGTTACAAAACAGTATGTGTATAAAAATAAAAACAAGGATAGTTAATGAAGCTGAATATTAATAATCAAACTAGTAGAATAACAGAGAAACAATTGAAAATAAAGCACTTTAGTTTACTAAAATAGTTCCTATATTAAGCCACCCATTTTATCAGATGGGGTGCAAAATGATTGACTAAATAAAGAAAGAAGCAAAACAAATCCTCTTTCTCTATACTTAAAGAAGTTTAATTTAGGTGTGTGAATTTCAGAAGGCAACAATCATCCCCTCCCTTACTCCACTTTCTTTCCCTTCTTTCCTTATTAGGACTTCTGCCTTTTGATCTCCCATCTGTACCTTCCCTTTGAATAAGAAAGATAATTAAGAAGGAAAACAAAATGTCTTCTTTCTGATCCTGTTAAATCTCTTCAATAAACTTTGGCATTGCCCTTTAATTGAAGCCAACAAAGAAGCCAGGGATATCTGCTAGATGATGTTGAATACAAATATGAGAAAGGCATCATTTTTGTGTCTGTAGAATTTACAGAACTGTATTATTATTTACATAAAATATTAAGTAAAAGTGGGCACAAACAGAATTGTATATATTTTGAAAGTATGGAGGTCAAATTCATTTGGAATAATAAGAAATGGCATCAGGGAAAGGGTCATCTTTAAAATGGACCTTTGAATGATTATGGTAAGAATGATGTAAGGAATTCCAGATAAAGGAAACAATATAAGTAAAGACATGGAAATGGAAGAGTCAATTTCTGGCCTGCAAGTTGATAGGTAGGAGTAGGGTAATCATGTAAAATAAAATGCTACAAAGTAGGGAGGGAATTCCAAATGTGACCTACAAAGTTTGCACTTAATTTAGTATCCAACGGAAGCACCTTTAGACATTTTAGAGCAGGGATATGACATCAATAGAACCCCCTCTCAGCACCACATGGCAGCCAGTAGTGTGTAGGCATAAATGGAACAGAAGGGAATTGGGGGTGGGGTGGGAGTGGGGGGTGTCAAGACTCAATAGAGAAGCAAAAAAAAAAAAAAAAATGATCAAGTGGATGGATACAGAGGCTGAACTGAGGTGTTAACACTGACAACAGGAAGAGATCAAGTACTGATCATATTTTGGGAGCAAAGGTAAGAACCTACATACTTTAAAATTCTACAGTAACAGAAAAAAACTGGAAAAAAGGTTTGTAGCAAGAAGAGTGATTTTATATTGTTAACAGAGAGTTTAAAGTACTTGAGACTCCTAAATATGTGTGAAGTATTGGGTATCAGTATAAATTTTTAAGAGTCGAGCAGCCACTTATTCTAGCTAAAATTTAATAATCACACAACACCTGTCTTTACATAGCCCCCATTATGTAGATGTTTTGAGGAAAACAAGTTAAAAAGAACAGGAGGAATAAACAAATGCTGATACTGAAGGATAGTTTCCCCTGGTGTGTATAGTAGTGACCACCGAACATAAATTAATGAATGGATTAAGTTTAATTAACAGGCAAAGGACCAATTTTAATATATTTGCTTCTGTTGAACAACCAGATAGCTGAATAATAGTCCCAACATTTTCTGGTAAATTTCATTCATTATACAACAGCATTAAAGGAAATTGAAAAATAAAACTCATTCAGTATTCTAGCAACAGTTTTACTTCTTGATGTTGCCTTCCAGTCTTTGTCTATATCCACATGCATGAATATTTTACATAGTCACAGTTATAGTGCAATACCAGTTTTTATTCTATTTTTACACATATAATATATAAATAGTGCTATTAGGCTTTATATCTATAATTTTATAGGTATAAATAATATTCCATAAACATACTCGCAAAAGTATATATCATGGTTGAAGATTTTGGTTGTTTCAGTTTTGTGTTACATAGATTATATTGCAATGAATATCAGTCTACTGGATACCAGCCTGTATGACAGCTTCTATCAACCTAGTCAATAGTTTAAATGTCTGACTCTCTTCATAGCCTGGGAACTCCTGAAGGGAAGACATATTCTTGCTGCATCCTCTGAAGCTATACATAATTTTTACTCAATAACTGTTTACTTGTTTTTCCTTTTCATTATTTATTTAGGATGTATTTCTTAGGATGCAGAGGAGATAAGGATTAAGTGTTAGTATTGAATCAAGAGGAATGCATATAGTCATGTTCAGAAGACTGTTTCCAAAATGAGGCAATTTGAGTTACTTCCAGCAATATGAGTCAACAAGCATTGCTCACCACTCTGTGACAGTATTGTGTCTGGAAATCAAAGATTACAAACCTATTTTGTGATATCAAAGAGCTCCCATTTGCTACTCATTGACTGCTGATCACTGCTTCTATCTCCCTAACAGATTCTGATTGTTTTCTGGAGAGTAACTTCTCCCTCATGGTGTAATATATTTCAAGCATTGTTTTGAGTACCAAATTTCCTGTATTACTCAAGACATGGGCAAATAACCCAAGGTGGGTCTTTGGATGCTATATCCTTGGACTTCAAATGTTGATAAGACTGAGGAAAGGCTACAAATTGTTAGGTTTATTCAGTGAAGTATGATACCTTGCCCAAATTGTTCCTATAACTAAAACTTTCCATGGTTCATACTTTCCAGTCTTTTGGAGCAACTATTGTTCCTACCTACCTTCTCCTTGATACTGTGAGCTTCTTATATTCTATCAGTAAATCACTTTTGTTAAATTTGGTCAGAGTCAGTGTTTCTGGCATGGAATCAAGAATGCGAGAATGAGAGAGGGAGACAAACTAAATTAAAACTGACAATACAATGTAAGTGCTGGGATAGAGGTTTGCCATGGAAACCAACAGAAGAGAAACCAAACCCAGTTCAAAAACAATATTACCAGGCTCATCATTGATGAACACATTATTTTAAAGTATATATTTAATATATTCATAAAAATATAATACACATCGAGAGGCGGGGCAAGATGGCGGAGTGGTGAGGAGCAGAATTTCGTCTCTCCCCTAGAGCAGCTGGCAATTACCCAAGAACTATATGAAACAGTGTTTTCGGGGTCTCCAGTAACCAGTCACACATTGGACACAAGTTTGGAATTGGAGGAAAAGCTGAGATCGCAGCGAACATTGTAAGTTCCCTGGACCAGGGGTCTGGCGCCCCTCCCCACCCAGACCTCACAGACTGTCTTGCTGCCGGCTCCCTGAAAGGGGGGGAAAAAAAACAAAAAACAGCAATCTGCTGAGGGCAAGAAGGGAGGCTCAACCCAGCCTCAACTGCAGAATTAATTAACAAATTAATTAACTAACTTTGGGAGCTGGGGTGCTAAAGAAGGGCTGGGCTCCAAGAAGTGGGGGCACGTAAAAGCGGGCACCCATTCCCAGACTCCAAAAAAGCCATTTTTTTTTTCCCTTACATTTTGTCCCTTCTGGCTTCTAGCTGATCTCTTATCTTTTTGCACTTCAATAGCCCCCGGCAGGGGTGGAAGTGAAGCGGTTGGAGAGTAATTATCAGACAATAGCCCAAAGCATATCTTTAAATGCTCTATTCTGACACTGACAAAACTTCCAGGCTGGGGAAAGACTTTTAAAAGAGACTTTTTTTTTTTTCCTTTTTTCTTTTTCTTGATTTCTTTTCTACTTTTTTTTTTTTTTTTTTTTTTAAATCTAAAAGTAATATATGTGGTTATTTTCTATCGGAAAGCCCAGGTTGAGGGACTAGGCTGGGCTTGAGGGGAGACAGAGTACCTACAGTGTCTTTGAATTCCGTATTCACTACTGAAGGCCTCCACCCCCGTCTTTAATTGGCAACTCAGGCTGACCAAGGAATCTACCTGGAGAGGCCCCAAAGAGAAGAGAGGAGAAGGGAATAGTGCCCCTGAGAGACAACTGGAATTCTGAGGATTGGGAGAGTGAAGGGAGGCCCAGCTCAACTGGCAGTCCCCTTCTGGGAATTCAGACCCTAGGGGCTGGAATTCAGATTCCAGCTTCAGTCAGCCACGCCCCTGACAGGATCAGAGTCACCAGGAGAACTAAAGGTTCCATACCTCCTTACACTGGTGGGGGAGCTGCGGGCTGGCCAGCGCCACCTGCTGGACAGGAGTGGAAAAGCACCAATTCTAAAGGCCTCATAGGAGGGTCTCATTCTCAGGAAAACTCCATACCCTCCCAATGAGACCTGGGCCTCACTAGACTGGGAAAAGCTGACTAGGGTAGACCATATCTGAGGAGACCCACTCACAAAAAGGTTACATAGAGGCAGAGCAAGAAACAGAAAAAACAAGAGGGGAAAAATTCCGATCAACGAAATAGAACCTAAGTTAGAGGTCTAGAATAAGTTGAACTGAATAACAGAGGCAAGAAAACAAAGCCAACCAACAAGAAAACCACTAAGTAAAAGACAGAAAACAAGCTCCAAAATAAACTAATCAAGAGAATCAGATGCCTAGACAACTTAAGATAACAAGCCATACCAGGAAACATGAAAACATGGACCAGCCAAAGGAACAAACTAATAGCTCAGCTGAGACACAGGAGTGGAGGCAACTAATGCTAAATAAATTTGATGAAAAATATAATACTATATTTAGCATGTCTCAGTTAACTATCAGATTGGAAAATATTCTTGCTTGCTTATTAATTGTACTTTTTCATAGAAAAATTGCACACTTTTGAAAATGTTCCCAGCTTTTGGTGGAGAGGCTGTGGCAGGGAATTTTTCAAATAAAAGGTTTTATGTATTTCCATATCTATCTATCTATCTATCTATCTATCTATCTATCTATCTATCATCTATATATACCATGTATTCATTTATTTTTGTGTGCCCTTGCTACTTTGGATGGAGGATAGAAGAGGCTTCATTAAATATTTAGGTCACAAAGAGCAAGGGAAGGGAATGATAGTGCAACTTATCCTCCTCCACAAGTTTGCCAAGGACTGTCCTAACCAGTGTTTATATATTAAACAAATGGATCCTTGATTTGCAAACTTCTATATCAAGACTGAAGTTATCTCACTTAATTTCACTTCAGAAAAAAAAGTCAATACATGAATTACTTCTAACAATGGGAAGAAATTCTACATCACTTCATCAGCATAAGCAACAAAGCATGAAAAGTTAAATTACTTTGAATACAAAAACACAGTATTTAATGAATCAGGAGCTGCTTGCTCTTAAACATAATAAATATAATCCTCAAGACAGTCCCTTTTGTCAGTGGGATGGCACCTTGTGGAAAGAAGCCTTATTGAGTCTGATAAATTAACAGTAGAATGAAAACTGACTTTGGGGAAACATAATGAGGTTTGGAGTCAGAGAAATTTGGATTCTAATTCTGCATCTGCCAGTTTAACAAAATGGGGCTTAGAGCAGGGCCTCAGTTTTCTGCTCAGTCCAATGAGGTCAAGAACACCTAAACTGCAGTGTTCTTGTTTGTTTGCTTTTAGGAATGGAGAAACTGAATAAAAAAGGGCCTGGATCTCTTAGGCATTATACCAGAGAGAGCTTCTGCTTGAGGATTTGATTATTTGAACAAAGACTTCTACCTTCCTCTAGGGAGGTGTGGGTCTGAAAGAGATTGACACTATAGTGGGTCCAATGGTGGCCCTGAAAGATAGGCCCATTTCCTAATCCTAGAACTTATGAATACTACCTTATAAGGCAAAAGCTTGACTATAATCTTATATGGCAAAAGATGTCACTAAATTAAGGATCCTGGGATGAGGAGATAACCCTGGATTATCCTGGTGGGCTCTAAATTCCATCCCAATAATCCTCCTAATGTAGTGGAAGATGGAGGATTCACATAAACACACAGAGAAGGCAACGTGAAGACAAAAGGCGGATATTGGGGTGAGGCAGTCACAAGTCAGTGTACATGACATCAGCTGCCACCAGATGCTGGTACAAGCAAGGAAAAGAATCTCCCCTAAAGCCTCTGGAGTGAGGATGGCCTAGCTGGGGTTCATATTTCTTACCTCGAAAGCTGTTAGAGAAGAAATTTCTGTTGTTTTACGTAACCAAGTTTGCGGTAATTTGATATAGCAGCCACAGGAAACTAATTCAACTACTCCTTATAGTAATTTAGAAATAAGCTAGACTCATTTTTCTAGCTTTTGAATATATTTTGTGATCAAAATAATTTAATATTTGAAAGAAAAATAGTTTAATATTCCCTCAATAGAATATTCAAGGCTCTCTCTTGACTAATGTAAAAGCCCAAAGCCTAAACGTTTCAAACAACACTGAGAATCCGTGTCAAGCATTAGGAAAGACTCACATAACACATTTGTATAAACCCAAGAAACTAGAATTCTGAGTAAGGTACCTGTCAAATCAAGAATTCCAGAATAAATGACTTATCTTTTGTCCTCTGATGAACTTTGGATGAAGCACAGCATGGATATTACATATGTGTTTTTTTGTCTAATGTAATTTGAATTTTTCTATATCTTGTATATTTTTAACATGAGAGAACTGGAAATTCAGTGGAATAACAGTGGAAAGATTCATAAGAATAATCAGAGAGGGTAAGAGTGGCCGTCCTGGAAAAAATAGCTTTGATTATAGGCTAAGGAGATTCCTCATGGGGATAATAGGTATATATACATATATAGGAATCATTCACTATATTTCAACAGATTGTTAAGCACTTTAAATGCAATGTTTTATTTAATTGTCTTAAAACAGAATGAGACTGATTTCCACATCTCACCAAGATGTAGTCCCAGAGGTCAGATTTCCTTTCCCACCTGAAACAGTGAATAAACTGAAACAGCAACAACAACAACACTATTAAAGAAACTGATCAACAGACAATGAGGGGCAGTGCACAGGGCCTGGATCAGTGGCAAGTAGGGGCCAAAAGGCAGATAATGAAGAGCTGAAAGAGTGGGAAATGATGGGTTCCTAAGACCCATTTGACTTACAATGCGGTTATGCCAAAGTCCCAAACATTTAGCAGAGTACATGTCTCCAGAGTATGGGTTAAACTATGGGCCACCTCTCTCTTGTAATGAGAACCATGAAGATAAATGAAATGATTGGAACTACTATTTTGTTTAAATCTTAGGGATCCTGATAAAAAAAATGAGTGCACGGACTTCAAAGGCAAGGACAATGGCTCTTTTCGTCTCTATACCAGTTTATACCTAGCATCAAGGTTGACAAAAATAATTTGCTCCATATTTTGTAAATGAATAATAACATCACAGAACTCTTCAGTTATATTATCTTACCTGAATTCTATGAGGCAGGTATTATTAGTTCCATTTTATAGCTGGAGAACCCAATTCTCTGAGAGGTCCATTGAGTGGCCATAATCAAATAGCTTACGGACAATGGAGCTAATGATTTCACCCATGCTGTCAGAATCCAATTTATTTGTTCTTCCAAGTCCATCTCAATATGTCCCCACTAGATATGATAGTGAGTGACATGGATTGTCACCATTCTCTGAAGCCCCTTCCTCACTCTTAAATTGTGTAATGACTTCTTCAGGGGTCTAGTTGTTGCATTATGCGCTATTGGTAAGAAGAGAGAGGGCCTCTACTGAGGACCCTATGTATAGAGTATAGCTTGTTAAAATATGCTTTAATTTCATTAAGGCTTCTTTTTGGCAAAGTAGTAATCAATTAAAAAAACTTTGAAGGACACAAAACATATGTTCTTACATGAATAATGCAAATGCTGATATTTTTAACATTTTAAAGTTTGGTAACTGTTTTATTCATTTTTTCTCCATCTTTAATAATTTTGGCCAACTAGAAATCGCTGATGATTTAATAAATTTACACATAGGCTGAAATCATAAGGAGGGGTGTCATGGCTGCATCCACCCATATTCTTCTAAAATCATCCATTCTTTAACTTTAATTCAAATATAGAAGACAAAGCTAAGAGAGTGGTCAGAGAAATGGTCTGTGGTGATAACTAAAAGCAATTTTTCAAAAAGGATGGCCAAGAGTATGAAAAAGAAATAAAAGTTAAAATGGCAAGTATTTCCTCTCCTCAGGGTTAGGAAACTTGCTACAATAAAATATATCTATATCTATACCTGTATTTATTAGTTAATATACCTTTTCCAAAGCAGAGCAAATGCCTTTCTAGTCCCTCTATTATGCTTCTGCAGAAAACACATGCACCATTTGTCCTTGGTACCTCTGTTTTCCCCACCCTTATGGTGTTTCCTGAAGAACCTCTGGGATTCTCTTTCTCTCCAGTGAGCACACAGCTCTCAAGTCTGAGATTGTTTGCCACAGTTAGATGATTGCTAAGAAGGAAAACAAACATTCATGTGGGATTCTGTATAATAGAGCTATTTCTAAATAAGAACCAAAAAATCCTTCCCCAGAAATTAAAAAGCTGACTTAAAAAAACAAAAACAAATCTTGGAGTTTGCTCAAATCTCCCTTTGTGCTAATGTGAGCAGAAATCATCTTTGATGCATAGTGTAAATAATCAGTCTCCCAATTACAAAGAAAAGTAAGTGTGTCTGATGACTCCTTGCTACAACTTCAGTGTTTTCTGAGCAAGCTCCATTTTATCCTACCTCTGTGCTTTTGTTTAATTTGCTTCTTTTCTCCCCAGTTTGCTACCTCCCTCACCCTATGATGATGAGTCCTACCAGTACTATAGGGCAGGACTTAATCAACACCTCTTTCACAAACACTTCCTAATGCCTACGGTAGGTGTAATAGTAGCTATTTGATTCTAAAGAGTGAAAGAAGACACAATAGCATATAAAAGCATTTCTGGAGGAGGGGAGTGTCAAAGTTATAAATCAATTTTATGATATATTTTCATATCAATAGTGCTAAAATATGAATAAGACAAATGGTTCATTAAAATCTCAATTTTTCAGAAAAGAAAACTGAACTCCAGATGGAGATGAAGTCATTTTTCCAAGATCATATTGTTATTAAATTTTGTTGCAAACCACTGTTCTGGTTTCCTACTGCTGCTGAAACAAATTGGTACAAACTTAACCGTTTTAAACAGCACACACTTATTATCTTAATGCTTTGTTGGTTATAAATTTGACATGGGGCTAACTGGGCTAAAATTAAGATGTTGGCAGGCATCTGTTCATAATATGCTTGTCCCTTATCACAGGTTGATGAGGATTAAACAAGATCATAGGGAGAGAATACAGCATATTTATTAGAATATTGCAAGAATCAATAAACATAAACTATTATTATTATTACTGAGCCTAAAATCAACAATGATTTCTCTCATACACAGTTCTTATGTCTGTACCTGTTAATCTGATTATTTTTCATATTTTACTCAGGCTCCACTCATCCAACATATCTTAGCTTCACCATATTTTTTTCCAAAAATGTTCCTGTTCTGTCCATCAAAATAAGTTTTTTAAAAACCAACTATAATATAATAGTTAATATTTATTGCATCCTTCTATATTGCAGCACTAATTTAATACTCACAATACTTGTATAAAGTAAGAACTATTATTAGTACCATTTATGTTTAGAGATAAGGAAACAGAAAAACAGGAAAATAATGCAATATATATTCTAGGAATTCAACATTTGGTTGTTGGGTGCCTCAAAATTTTTATTTCAGATAATCATCACAAATTTTTATTGTACTATATTTTATGTTTCATATACATTTTTTTATTTGCTGTGGTAATCTATAGTTATAGAAATCAAAGTGTTGCCAAAACAAGATGGTAGATACCTAAGTGTTTGTTAAATCATTCTTTCCTTTGCGATTGCCTGAAATATATCATAATTGAAACTAAGGCAAAAGGTTGACCGCATTCATGCTGGCATCACTGGAAATTTCGTCATTTGGGGAACAACCTGTGTTTAGCAAAAGTGTTTTTGGTCCTAGCGTAGGGTGAGAGCGGAGAACCAGGTTAGCCCAAATTTTTTAACTGTTGTACATTTTCCTGGATGGACAATAGTAAAACTCCCCAGTTACTTTTCATTGTCTCATTTGCTTTCAGTTTATGTTCTGACCAGTTTTGTCTGCAAAAATCTATACAATGGAAGAAATGAATCAAGATTCTTTGATTTTACTTTTGGATGGAAACCTTTTTTATATCTGCACAGCCACACACAAATTGTAGGTTTACTTATCCCCCAGCCCCAATCTGGTCTGTCAGTTCTTTAATAATAAAAATTAATACTAAATTAAAAAAAATATAGCTTTTGATGATCAGGTCAGTACCAAAAAAGTAAAAGGCATTTTTAGAAATTAATTTCTACCCTTTAAATTGCTGTGGATACTTTTAAAAAGCACTTGGTTTAATAGTGTAGATACTCTTACTGAATTAGTCAATTTGATTTCACCATTCAAATAGTTGAATTTAAGTTAAGAAATATTTTTGTAGTACCTTATATGCAACCACACAGGTGCTCTGAGGAAAGAAATATTGAATTAGCCATTAATCCTGTCTTTTCAAAAATTAATCACAAGCCAATGGAAGAAATGAAACATGAAAAAACAATCTTAACAAAAAATAAATGTTCTGAAAGAGATATAAATGGTTATGAAATAAGTGGTAAACATGGGGCTAAACCTAAACAAATATTGCCTGTATAAAATAATAAAAACTGCAATAAAATATGATTATGAAATATTATACAATACTTTAGATTTAAGAAAAGCAGAATGCAAATATTAGGCAAGAATAAGAAGTATTCTGAAAAAATATAAATGGATTAAAATGCTAATGAAACTATCAGACTGAGTGCATATAGACAGTAAAATTCAATAATGGGTTGATTGAAAATACATAAAATCTGAAAATGTTGAAAGGAAAACATATATATAGGAGAATATTAACCAAACAAACCAGAAATAGCTATATTAATATCACATAAAATAGTTTTAAAGACAAAAAAAATTCATCTGGATATTTCATAACAAAATAATGCCTCAATTACTAGTAATGTATAAAAACTATAAACAGATAAATGGCTAAAATATATAAAGCAAACATGAAAACAAAACAGAAATTAATAAACAAACCCACATGTATCAGATGATTTTAGAATACTATCTCAGTTATAATAGGCAAAAGTTAGTAAAAATATGAAACATTTGAATAACAATTTACAACTAAAATTAATTTTGACAAGTATACAAAGCCATATACAAATTAGACTATACTCAGTCTTCTCAAGGACATGTGAAACATTATTGAAAAGTTACCATATAGCAAATCATAAAAGAAGTCTCAATTCATTTCAAAAACTTGACTAACATTCTACAGATCAAACTCTCTTAAACAAAGTAAAATTATATGACACAAAAGAAATCCCCCATACATCTCTAAATTCAAAAAATATGCTTCTATATAACGCAAATGTTCAAGAAGAAATCATAACGAATTTTCTAAAGTTATTAATCTTGACTGCCAATGAAAATGCTATATTTTAAATATGTGGAATGTAGATAAATAACCCTTTAAAGGAAAATATATGGTTTAAACATCCTTATATTAAAAAAGTGAAAAGACTAAAAAACTTATGAAGTTGGGGAGAGAGAAAAACAAAGGAGACTGTGGCTGTAAATGGAGGAATAATTATGAAGAAAGCAAAGCTGGAATAGAAAGGATGAAGAGAAAAAAAGATGTTTCTTTGAAAATATTAATATAGTAGACAGTTTTAATGTAATACTAATAGACAGACTAGTAGAAATGTAAAAATAATTCTATTTATACCAGAAATTTAAAAGATACAAAGAGAATACACAAATACTTTAAAGTTGATCCATTTGAAACCACAAGTAAAATTGGAAAATTTCTAGAAAAACATAACTTTTCAATTCTTTCTTAAGAATAAAAAGTGGAAACTGGACATTAGCTAACAGAGCAGTGGATTGCAAGTCACCAGAAAAATGTGCACTACCTGGCAATTTATGGGAAAATCAAGGATCCATAATAACATATTTTAAATTGCATCCCTAAATCACAGTGTAGTCTAAAACAAATCTACATGGATTCATCATTGTAATGAAAGAAAAAAAATGCAGAATATTTAGAAGAAATTGTAGGATATTTATGAAATCAGGATATAGAATGGTTTCTTTAAAACAGGAAATAAGAACTAATCAAAAAATAAATTGATCAATTTTACTATATGAAAATTCAAAACTCTTTATCTAAAAAATTAAAGACTGTGAAAAAAATCACATACACAAATTGGGAGTAGCCTTTAGGAATCCAGAAGATTGGCATCCACAGCATATTAAGTACTCCTATAATTCAATGATTAAATGACAAAATTTAAATAAGTAAGGGGGCAAAATACACGAACAGTTCCATCTCAGGAAAGAAAACTATACATTATGAATAAAATTAGGAAAGGATGCTCTACCTCACTAGTAATCAAGGAAATGCAAATTAAGGCCCAAGTAAGCTACCATTTTACACTAGATCAGCAAAATTTAAGTCTTGAAATACTTTGTGTTGGTGAGGTTGTAGAATGGAACAATAGTAATGCATCCTCAGTTCAGTTAAAATTTTACATAAAAATAATAGTTATGAAGATTTAGAAAATAAGCCTCTACGGGTGTTCCTAAAATTCATTTCTAAATAACATAAAGTTGGTTATAAATGATGATGTTAAAGTATTGCAAATAATAGAATACATTATTTATTCAAGTGAATTATTCTAAATTAATCATGAGAAATAGGATATTAGTGCTTCCAAAGTGTTTTGAAGATGAATATTGCTGTAGTAAACTGAATTAATACTTACTCTATTATTAATAAATGTTTATTAGTCTTTCAATATGACATAAAACCTTGTTTACATCAGAATGGACCATCTAGCAATCTTTGATTTCCTTTTACTAATAAATTCTGAGGAATGATCAGTGAATACATTGTTTCCTAAGATATGGCTGTCAATATCAAGATCTTAGAAAAAATCACAAATCTGGATGACATTATATTTGAGGATGTGTGGATTAAGTGGGGTAATTTGCAAATGGATTAGAAGAGTGTAAGGACAAGTTTTATTAGGTGGGACTAAAGGCTTTTGCTGGGTTAAAAAAGGGATATTAATTAAGGAAAAAAGTGGTTTTTTTTTCTTTTGGGGAGAAAAGCAATTGGGGGCATGAGGATAATAGTTGCTATTTATAGAGCCCTTGCAATATGCCAAATAAATAAATAATTGAATAATGTACATTGTGTCCCAGCAACCCATCATGCTATCTTTTAAGGATGAGGAAAACTACAATTCAGAGTTCAGGAAACTTGTCTAAATTAATAACAAGACCAAAAAAGAGCAGAGATCACTCAAGCACCCATTTCTTTAACCACTGGACCACATAATGAATTCTCAGATTGGACATTTGAAAAGTTTAATTAGGAAAAAAAAATTCACATCTATGTCCACACACTTGCTTTTTTTATTACCAGCATGGCTTATACCCCACCCTCCAAATAGAACATCTTGGAACAGTATTCACAATGTAACAATTCATCTCCAGAGATTAAATGGTTTGCAATTACCAAACTTTAATGCATAAATTCCCATGCCCCATGCCCATTTGGAAACTTTCCTGTTAAATTTTTTTAGCTCTTTTTTTTTAAATTCAGTTTTATTGAGATATTTTCACATATCATCAGCCATCCATGGTGTACAATCAACTGTTCATAGTACCACCATATAGTTGTGCATTCATCACCCCAATCTATTTTTGAACATTTTCCTGACACCAGAAAGAATCAGAATCAGAATAAAAATTAATATAAAAAGAACACCCAAATCATTCCCCCCATTCCACCCTTTTTTCATTTAGTTTTTTGTCCCCATTTTTCTACTCATCCATCCATACACTGGATAAAGGGAGTGCGATCCACAAGGTTTTCACAATCACACTGACACCCCTTGTAATCTACATTGTTATACAGTCGTCTTCAAGAGTCAAGGCTACTGGGTGGGAGTTTGGTAGTTTCAGGTATTTACTTCTAACTATTCCAATACATTAAAACCTAAAAAGTGCTATCTATATAGTGCATAAGAATGTCCACCAGAGTGACCTCTCAACTCCATTTGAAATCTCTCAGCCACTGAAGCTTTATTTTGTTTCATTTCGCATCCCCCTTTTGGTCAAGAAGATGTTCTCAATCCCACAATGCCAGGTCCAGATTCATCCCTGGGAGTCATATCCTGTGTTGCCAGGGAGATTTACACCCCTAGAAGTCAGTAGTGGGGAGGGCAGTGAGATCACCTGCCAAGGTGGCTTAGTTAGAGAGAGAGGGCTACATCTAATTAACCAAAAAGCACTCAGGGGGAGACTCTTAGGCACAATTAAATGCAGATTTAGCCTCTTCTCTGCAGTAACTAGCTTCACAGGGGCCAGCCCCAAGACAGAGGGCTTAGCATGTCAAGCTGTCAGTCCCCAGTGTTTTTGAGAACATCAGCACCCTGTTAAAATTTTAAATGTATTTGCCTTTGTCACATTTTAAGAGATATAGATAGATGCTTCTGGACCCTGTGCAGTTATGTTTCTCAGAAACATAGACTGCCATGCTAACTTTCAATTTTCTGGCTTAAACTCAATTTTGTGCCTTTCTAATACTGTTTAAAATAGGACTTAACTTCATGTCCATTGTTCTGAAAGAGATAGTTTTTCTTGGGAAATTCCAATGATTTTATGATTTATTAAAGATGTAAAATCTCAATTAAGGACAACTGATTTAAAATAGGTTTCCTATTTTCACCACAACTCTGAGGCCTTGTACATTGGCTCCCTATTTAGGCTAATAGCAAGTATTCCATTCACTTATTTGCCCATTCATTAAATAAAACACTTATTGAACGACCATGATGTGCCCAGAATGTGGCAGACTACCAAAAAGACATAGTTTCTCTGCCAATGGAACGCTTAGGCTGGATAGAAGAACTGCATGGAAAGCAAGTATTTTCAAAACTCTTTGAATACAATTTCAGTAATTATTATGACAAATTTTTATATTGCTTTGAAAGCATGAAATAGGGTAAGCTGACCCATCTGGAAGGTCAGGTAGGTTTCCCTGAAGAAGTGGCACTGAAACTGAGACTTGAAGGATGAGCAGTGTTTACCCTGATGAAGAGGCCAGAGGGAGACTTCCTGGAAAAGGGAGGGGATCCACAGAGACTGAAGAGGAAGGAATCCCTCTAACCTTAAGGAACCAAAAGAGAACAACATGACTGGAGAAAAAGGAGGAGCAGAGCAAACTCCAGTTAAGAGTGGAAGGCATGGATCTCATTAATACCTGCCTAATTCTCAATTCCTACATTGACATTTAGCACCACCCCAGGTCATCAATAGTACATAGTAAGAGCTTCATAGCTGTCTCCAGTTCTGCCACCCCCTGCCCCATTCTCACCCCTGATACCTCACTGACTCCCTAAAGTCCATCCTCCAGATGCTGACAGAGCAATGTAGGAAAGGACACAGTTGAAGCTGATCATGTTGCAGGCTCTCTGCTACCCTCAGACTAATATGAAAATTCCTGACTCCTGGAAACAGGAGGTCCTTCAAAACCTCCTCCTCAACCTCTCTTATCCCTGCCCTGTTCTCACCATTGATAATCCAGTCTCTCTTCCTTCCTCTTTCTTCTCTCCCGGTCTTCCTCCTTCCTCTCTCTCTCTCTCTTCCCCCTCCCTCCCTCCCTCCTTCTCACACAACAAGGTGCTTTCATGTCTGCATTTCTCTTACCCATGTCTCTAGGCCCATGGTTTTTCCTTCTACCTTCTATCAACTCATTTTCCTGATAAATTCCTACTTATCCTTGAAAATACAGCTTCAAAATAACCTTCACTGAAGAGTCTTCCCAAACTCTCTCACAGCAGATCAAAATTTTGTCAACCTCTGTGCTTCTATAAGATTTCTTTTTCATGAACCATATTTTATTTTTCATGAACATATTTTATTTTTTGTAGTCTATTCTAATTTTCTTTCCCGTTTACTATACTGGGGTCTCTGCATAGTTAGAACTCACTTAGTTTCAACAATATCAACCCCAACTAAAATACCTTAAACTCTAAAGCCTCAGTATCTCATGAATGAAACTTAAGGTGGAGTAGTTTGAGAGTTGGTTAATTCTGCCAGGGTCCAGGAGCTTTGCATATTTCTTTTCTGCTCTTCTCACAATGTCCCCTCACAACTGCAAGATGGCTGTAGAAATTCTAATTTGATAACTTTCTAAATTATTCTATTGGTTGGACATTACCCATATGTTTTAACATATTTTATTTATTATAGATGGTAGAGCCAAGTCAATAGAATAAATTTAAAAGTTAATAAGTACTAACCCAAGAGAAATTATCTCCTGGGAGAGCCCTAATAGATCAAAAGATGTACAAAGCTTAAAAAAATATGTAGGTATTCAAATTCTTTAGAGATAATGTTTATGCAAGAGAAGCATAGAAGAAAATAAATAGCATTTATGAGTGATTAAGTGTAGAATCCAAGCTGAAAGTGTTTGATAATAGCAGAATTCATTTATTGCTATATACATTAACACCAGAAACATTAATCTGGTGACGACAACAGAAAGGAAGACGTGACTAGAAAAACGTAAAAGGATGCATAGTGTTGCAAAAAAGGGTGATTCTTCAAATTAAAAACAGAGGAGCTTTGTTCTATATACCTCATAATTAGTTTTGGAAAAAGGAGTATTTGAAAATAGGCTGGGTATAGTAGGTATTCGGGAGTATAATATGGTTAGTTGAAAATGGGAAGATGAGTGATCACATTTTATTGATAATTCACAAACGGAAGGCTAGTCTTTTCTTGAGCATTTCTTTTTTAAAAAAGTTCAGAAAATGACTTTAGTGGTATTAAACTACGTAGAGTATGTGCTCTCAGACAAAGTAATTTTCCTTAAAGTAAAGGTCCTTTGTGTGTTGCTCCTTTCTGTGCCCATCAGAGTAAAGCTTCTATAGGGCAATTCCCACATTAATACATAAAAAAATGTTAAACTTCATAAAACACACTGGATTCTCAAGAGGGTCTGGAACCGTGATCATGTGCTTACTGCAGTTCACAGATGGTAATGAGCACAGAGGGAATCTGTAAATACTCCCAAAATGTTACAAAGCTTTAAATAATATTTTTTAAAAACACCTTCCAGCAAGTGAAATGCTTCAGAAGTGTCTGAGAAGGTAAAGTGGGTCACACTAGATCAAAACAATGTGCTGTTCTGCTCACATTTCTGCTTCTGACAGTCTTCTCAAGAAACCTCAGAAGTTGGGTCTCCATCATGTCAGCTTCACATGTATACCTGACAAAACCTTAAGCTCAATGACATATTGGGTGCTTATTCATTCAAAAAACAATTATAGGAAACTAAGATGGTGGCTAGCTGAGACAGGGAGAGAAAAATGCCTCTGTAAAAACACTAGCTAAAAACCAGAAAGTGACCTAGAATACTGGTTACAGCAATGCACCAGCTGGATGAGGGCTCCTAGCTCCAGAGGGGCTGTATACTTGGTGAAACCAGGAGTCAGCATTCTGAAACGAGTGAGTAAGCTGGCTGGAAGACCCGCAGCCGCACGGCGGGCTGGGGAAGCCAGGGTTCAGCGTATGGAGACCAGCTGGCTGTTTAAAAAAAAAAAAAGGAGCAGCTCCAGTAGCAATTGTGGGAACCACGCAGTAAAACACAGCAAGAGGGGTCTGGGCCGGCCTCTTGCAGTCTGGCTGGGAAGATAGCCCGCAGCAGATACCCCTGGGTTCGGGGGAACGGAGGGGAGAGCTGGAAGCAGAAAGAAACCCCGCGGCTCACAGCTGTCCCCCAGAGGGCTGGATAAACTCCTGCCCAGGGCTGTGCCAACAGCCCAAAGCCTCGCCAGTTGTCCCGGAGCTGGGAAGGAGGAACTCTGCGAGGAGGAGGGGGCTGAGACGCCCCACTCGGCCATTTTTGCTTCGGGCTGGGAGTGCGCCGCCGCACAGCCTGGTGGCCTGGGGCTTCCCTTGTGGGATGGTGTGCATTGGTGATATAGCACAGCCTTCCCTTGGCTGAGCTACTGGAGAAGCGCAGCTGGGAGGGGGATCCGCTCTGAGAACCCAGGGACGCTACGCCAAGGCTGGTGGTTTATGGATCAGCGAGAGAGAGGGGCTGGGGCTGAACTGAAATGAAGGCTTAGACTCATGTGGTGGCCTTGAATCTCCGGGATCCTGGGGGATTTGAACATTAGAACTGCCCTTCCTCCCTGGCTACCCATACACACGCCCCACATTCAGGACGGACAGCTCCAGCAACACACCCAAACTGAGTTCTCCAACTGAACCCACAAGAATCATTTCCCCACACAGAGCGGAAAAAAGTTGAGAACTGACTTGAGGGATATAGGTGACTCACAGACGCCATCTGCTGGTTAGTTAGAGAAAGTGTACGTCAACAAACTGTGTTCCTGAAAAATTAGATTGATATCCTTTTTTCTTTACAACTTGAAAGAGCCCTATCAAGCAAAAAAAATGCCAAGAGGCCAAAAACAAAAGAAAATCTTAATGCATATGATAAAACCAGAAGATATGGAGAATCCAACTCCAAACACACAAACCAAAATATCGGAAGATACAGTATACCCGCAAAATTAATCACAGAACTACAATCGAGGAAGAAAAACATGGCAAAGGATTTAAAGGACATCAAGAAGACCATGGCCCAGGATATAAGTGACATAAAGAAGACCCTCAAAGAGCATAAAGAAGACATTGCAAGAGTAAATAAAAAAAATAGAAGATCTTATGGAAATAAAAGAAACTGTTGGCCAAATTAAAAAGACTCTGGATATTCACAATACAAGACTAGAGGAAGCCGAACAACATCTCAGTGTCCTAGAAGCCCACAGAACAGAAAATGAAAGAACAAAAGAAGGAATGGAGAAAAAAATAAAAAAGTTGAAATGGATCTCAGGGATACAATAGATAATATAAAATGTCCAAACTTAAGACTCATTGGTGTCCCAGAAGGGGAAGAGAAGGATAAAGATCTAGAAAGAGTATTCAAAGAAATTGTTGGGGAAAACTTCCCCAACCTTCTACAGAATATAAATACACAAAGCATAAATGCCCAGCGAACTCCAAATAGAATAAATCCAAATAAACCCACTCCGAGACATATTCTGATCAGACTGTCAAATACTGAAGAGAAGGAGCAAGTTCTGAAAGCAGCAAGAGAAAAGCAATTCACCACGTACAAAGGAAACAACATAAGACTAAGTAGTGACTACTCAGCAGCCACCATGGAGGCGAGAAGGCAGTGGCATGACATATTTAAAATTCTGAGAGAGGAAAATTTCCAACCAAGAATACTTTATCCAGCAAAACTCTCCTTCAAATTTGAGGGAGGGCTTAAATTTTTCACAAACAAACAAATGCTGAGAGACTTTGCCGATGAAAGACCTGCCCTGCTTCAGATTCTGAGAGGAGCCCTGCTGGAGGAGAGACAGGGAAAGGAGAAAGAGATATAGAGAATTTTAACAGACATATATAGTACCTTACATCCCAAATCACCAGGACACTCACTTTTCTCTAGTGATCACAGATCTTTCTCGAGAAGGGACCATAAGCTGGGACATAAAACAAGCCTTAAGAAATTTAAAAAAACATTGAATATACCCAAAGCACATTCTCCAACCAAAATGGAATACAAATAGAAGTCAATAATTTTTGAACTGTAATTCCACTAGTTACTTCCTACATGATATAAAATACACAAACTCTAAGGACAAATCAGTGGTTTTGAACTCAGTGTAAAATATGTAATTTTAGACAACTATATAAAGGTGGGGAAATGAAGGAGTATAGGAACATAGTTTATGTGTCCTATTGAAGTGAAGGTGGTATCAAAGAAAAACAAGATTGATATGGAATTAAGAGGTTAATTTTAAGCTCCACAGTAAACACAAAGAAATTATCAGAGAATATAACCATAGAGATGAAAAGTAGAGTTTGGGTTAAGAGAAATGGGGGAAGAGGCAATGGGGAGTTAAGAAATGAGTGTAGGGTTGCTGTTTGAGGTGAAGGGAAATTTCTAGAAATGGATGGTGGGAAAGAGCATTATAACATTCTAAATGTGATTAATCCCACTAATGAAAGGCTAGGGAGGGAGAGGAATGGGAAGATTTAGGCTGTATATATGTTTCCACAACTGAAAAAATAAAAAAAGTCTAACTAGACGACAATTGAATGCTAAGGATAAACTTGGATGGGACAGGAGGATAGAGGACAGGTGGCTCAAAGGGACACAGTTGAGACATAAGGAAAAGGAAATATAGAATGTAAGCTTTTTATCATTGTTGAATCTATTGTACTTGTTAGCTGCGCTTAATGGGATTGCATGAAAAAATGTTCTTGTTCGTGGGAAGTGTATATGTGAATTATAGTGAATGCTCAAGGATGTGTGCAGCTAACTCTCATATGTTCAGAAGACAGAGCAATAGATGATGGATGATAGGGAGGGAGGGAAAGAAATAGCAATCTGACAGCAAGTTAAAGTTGGTGCATTGAGCTATCGGGGGAGGAAGGTCAGGGTATGATGGAATTCTGTGTATGGGGCTAGTATTGTTTTTGCAACTGTTCATATAACTTTGAATTTATTTCAAAATTAAAAACAAAAAAACAATTATAGATTACCTACTGTTTCTGGCTTGCTAAAGTTGCTGGAATGCAATATACCAGAAATGGGTTGGCTTTTATTAGCTTGGAAATTTAAATTTCTTAGGCTATGAAAATATCCAAATTAAGGCATGAACAAGACTTGACTCTGAAGACAGGCTGCTGGCATCTAGGGTCCCTCTGTCACATGGGAAGGCACATGATCGGGGTCTGCTGATCCTTTTTTCCCGGGTTTTGTTGTTCTCAGGTTCTGGCTCTTTCAGTTTCTGTTGGTCCTTGCTTGTTTTTCCTGGGGCTTTTTTCTCTGAGATCTCTAAGCATCTCTGGGTGTTTCTCTTTGAGCTCTCTGGCTTTTTCTGTCCTTTATCCTCTCATAAAGGACTTCAGTAAAGGATTAAGATCCACCTCAAATTGGTTGGGTCAAATCTCAATGGAAACAACCTAATAAAAAAGTCCCACCCACAATAGATCTGCACCCACAGGAATGGATTAAAAGAACATGGCCTTTTCTGGGGTACATAACAGCTTCAAACCAGCACAATGACTATGTTGGTATAAGGCACTGTAGTAAATGCTAGTGATGGAAGGGATGAATGATGAAAGAGGGACATGAAAGCTGAACAAAACAGAGCCCCATCTTTATGGACTTCATTATTTTGATAGAGTGAAAGACAGATGTGTATTTAAATTTCAATTATATGTTTACTAAAACAAAAAATGAAAATTTCAGAAATTAGTAAATGTATAAATCAAATGAAAAATGTAGATAAAATTTGATCTTTCTTGTATAGTTTTATGAGGATTAAGTAAGTTCATATGGGTTTAACACTTAGCCTAGCATGTATTAACAATAAATGTCAACTACTATGATTAATACTCTAACATTATTTTCTAAAATTTTATAAGGAAATAAGAATGAATTTCAAAATAAAAAATAATAATATAATTTTAAAAATTAGTTGATATTTAAAATCATTGTCCTATGTCCATGAGCATGTAAATATAACAAATAACTGATATTGCATATAGGTTCAAAATAATAAGTTTATCTCACAGACGTTAACAAATGGACAAAAGTGAAAGGAAAAAATTCGAATATAAGGAATGTCATAGTTAATGTATACACACACACATTTAGTGTTGAACATTAAAACATCCATTTTGTGCCACTAAAACACTAAACACATGGAGAAGCTAGAGGAGGTCTCTTTAATAAGGATCAGATGCAAGCATAATGAGACCAAGGTCACGTATCTGTCTGTCTCAGCACTGGTGCAGTAAAATTTGTAATTATAATGGGACCTTGTTGGGACTTCAGCAGCATTGGCAGGAGAGCTGCAGAGGAAGTGAGGACTAGTGTCTCAGGGAGACAGAAACAACATTCCAATGTAAAGAAATGTTCTAGATGGCGGTGCAGTGTTTTTAGTGTGTTATAGATGCAGCAAGTTTAGGCCTGGTTGGACAATTATGTGGGGAGGTTGAGTGGAAGGGCATTGTTTAGTTTCCTGGTTGCTGAAAAATATACCATAGAATAGGTTGTTTCAAACAATGGGAATTTATTGAGGCTAGGTCAAGTCCAAATAGAGGAGTCAGCAAGGTGATTTCTCCCAGAAGACTAGTATTCTGAATCTGGCTGCTGGTGATCTTTGAGTCTTGGCTTTTCACTAAATTGCAATGCACATGGCAGCATCTTTTTCTTTACCTTCCAGGTCCTTTTGCCTACCACAAGAATGAATGGAGAATAAGAACATGTTTTTCTGAGGTACATAATTCAAACTCACCATAGGGGTTATATCAGGTAGGTAGAACATAGCATTACAGGCAGCACATATTAATGGAAACCATTAAGCAACATTATCATTTATGCTATATGACAATTCAGGTCAGGGACTTATGAAGACACAGGGAGTAGAAAATATATTTTTCCTAAGTGAGAGCCATGAAAAAGTGTCAGTAAGGGTGTTTCAGGTATTCAGCAAAGCAGATTAGACATTCAAGAAAGGACTCTAATCTTAATCCTGATAAGAAACTGAATTATCAATCTATGAAAATAATAAAAATGCTGATTCCTACTGGTGATCAACATTGTGAAAAGAGGATAGGAAATGCTGCCCCTTGTAACTAAACATAATCATCCAGGGAACCCCCTTTTTCGTAGGTCCTTTTATAGCAAGGCACTGCAGGTGGTGAGAAGGAGTCTCCATATATGTCTTAACTCAATCAGGGATGATTCCAGGAATGGATCAGAGTCTACAGGTAATGTCCAATGGTAATTAGCTATGGGGAACTGGGGGTGGCAAAATTAAAGAAAGGATGCCTGGGTTTCAGTGAACTTATTATCCTCATTCTTTATTTTGATCAAGATGTGGAAAATGAGTAGAAGTTTATTTAAAAAAATAGTTTATTGAGTTTCAGATAACTTAAATATAATAGTGTATCACCATCTATGGAGAAGCACTTACGGACTAATTGTTACATGTTTTGCTTTAAAATAAAATTAGAATATTTTATTTAACCTTTCGTAGAGCACATGGCCTGAACCCCATGTTCACTTTTCTATTAACTCTAGTCTGTTCTTAAAAGGGATAAATAACCAGCATAGGAAGGTGGATTAAGGTAAAGCTGTTCCCATCATAGGAAGTGAAATTCACAGCATATATGTTACTGATAATGAAATATCAAAAAAGCATGTGCCTAATATGAAAATCACAGCCATTGCTGTCATTAAAATATATGTGTTTTCTCTCCATGAGAGAACAACTTTATGGGTATAGAGTCTTTGAAAGATACTGCACTCATGTATCTATTATAATTTGGCCACTGTGAAACCATTCCCTCTATGAAATCTTTCATTCATTAATTTATTCATTTGTGCATTCATCAAACATTCACTGAGAGTCACAATATATAATAAACATTGGGACCACTAAAATAATTAGTTTGGCATGTGTAAACTCAATAAATGTGAAGGGGTTTGTTGTTCTGAATTAATCCATAATTATGATGTGTCCAATTACTAGAATCATTGGTAAATTCCCAAAAGGAACAGTGGCAATAATTTTGGTGTAAAATAGAAAGATGGGCTTAACTGAAATTCTATTACCTGACTACCTACGAGAAGCTTACATTTATTATTTATCTTAGTCAATCCTCCCTAAAATCCTGCAAAGTTAGTATTATTCTTACACCCATTTTAGAGATGAGATAATAGATTGAAAGATGTCAAAAGACTTGCCCAACATTATATCATTAAGAAGTGGGAAAGCAAACTTGAATTAAGGCTTACCTGAGTAGAAACTGATTGGTCTTAACTTTTTTATGCTGTCTGGTAGTTTTAAAAACAGTGTAAGTTACAAAAGTTCTGAAATGACACTGTGCAGTTATTGTCAAAGTAGAACATTAGTAAACTTATGTCCTTGTAAAATTATACTTTTTCATATATTTAATATTGCTCCAATAACATTTGATTAAGAAATAAAAATATTTTTAAAACCCATGGTAGTTGAGTGTTCAGAAACAGACCCTCTCATCTATGGACAATTGATCTTCAATAAGGCAACCAAGTTGACTCAGCTGGGATAGAGCAGCCTCTTCAACAAATGGAGTTGGAGAACTGGATATCCACATGCAGAAGAATGAAAAAGGACCCCTATCTCACACCTTATACAAAAATTAACTCAAAATGGATGAAAGACCTAAACATTAGAGATAAGACTATAAAACTTTTAGAAGAAAATATAAGGAAATATCTTAAAGATCTTCTGATGGGAGATGGTTTCCCAGACTTTACACCCAAAGCATGAGCAATGAAAGAATAAATAGATAAGTGAGAACTCCTCAAAATTGAAAACTTCAGTGCATCAAAAGACTTTGTCAGGAAAATGAAAAGACAGCCTACTCAATGATAGACAATATTTGGAAAACATATATCAGATAAGGGGTTATTACCCAGGATATATAAAAAGATACTACAACACAACAACAAAAAGATAAATTACCTAATTTAAAAATGGGCAAAAGATGCAGACAGAAACTTTTCTGAAGAGGAAATACAAATGGATCAAAAACATATGAAAAGATGCTCACCTTCAGTAGCTTCAGGGAAATGCAAATCAAAACCACATTGAGATATCATCTCACACCTACTAGAATGGCCATTATCAAAAAAAAAAAAAAAAAAAATCCAGAAAACTACAAGTGTTGGAGAGGATGTGGAGAAAGAGGTACAATTATTCACTGTTGGTGGGAGTGTAGAATGGTGCAACTGCCCTGGAAGGCAGTTTGGTGGTTCCTCAGGAAGCTAAGTATAGAATTACCGAATGATCCAGCAATCCCATTATTAGATGTTCTAGTTTGCTAATGCTGCTGGAATGCAAAACACCAGAAATGGATTGGCTTTTATAAAGGGGGTTTATTTGGTTACAAAGTTACAGTCTTAAGGCCAAAAAGTGTCCAAGGTAATGCACTGACAACTGGGTACCTTCACTGGAGGATGGCCAATGGCATCCAGAAAACCTCTGTTAGCTGGGAAGGCACATGGCTGGAGTCTGCTCCAGAGTTCTGGTTTCAAAACAGCTTTCTCCCAGGACATTCCTCTCTAAGCTGCAGTTCCTCAAAAATGTCACTCTTAGTTGCTCTTGGGACTTTTTTTTCTGTCTTAGCTTCTCCAGAGCAAAAGTCTGCTTTCAATGGCCATCTTCAAAATGTCTCTGTAAACTGCAGTGCCTCTCTTCTCAGCTCCTGTGCATTCTTCGAAGTGTCCCTCTTGGCTGTAGCAAGCTTGCTCCTTCTGTCTGAGCTTATATAGTTCTCCAGTAAACTAATCAAGACCCATGCTGAATGGGCGGGGCCACACCACCATGGAAACTATTCAATTAGAGTCATCACCCACAGTTGGGTGGGGCACATTTCCATGGAAACAACCTAATTCAAACATTCCAACTTAATCCCCACTAATATGTCTGCCCCCACAAGACTACATCAAAGAACATGGCATTTTCTGGGGGACACAATATATACAAATCAGTACACTAGGTATGTACTCGGAGGAACTCAAGGCTAGGATGCGAATAGACATTTGTAAACTGATGTTTATAGTGGTATTATTCACAATTGCCAAGATGGAAACA
Source organism: Choloepus didactylus (assembly GCF_015220235.1). Lineage (NCBI taxonomy): Eukaryota > Metazoa > Chordata > Mammalia > Pilosa > Megalonychidae > Choloepus > Choloepus didactylus. Next base: position 55,650,890 of record NC_051312.1, read on the forward strand.
GCCCAAATGTCCATCAGCAGACAAGTGGATAAACAAACTGTGGTATATACATATGATGGAATATTACTCAGCTGTAAGATAGGATAAAGTCATGATGCTATAACAATGTGGATGAATCTTGAGGACATTATGTTCAATGAAATTAGGCAGAAACAAAAGGACAAATACTGTATGATCTTGTATGATCTCACTAATATGAACTAAAGATAATGAGCAAACTCTGAGAGTTCAAATTAAGAATACAGTTTATCAGGAGGCAGAAAAAGGGTAGAAACTGGGCATTTGATGCTGAAGGAGTACAGAATGTTCAACAAGATTGATTGCAAAGATCCAGAAATGGATAGCACAATACTATGTGATGATAGCACAATACTGTCAATATAATGAACAGATGAGTGTGAGTATAGTTGAAAGAAGAAGGCTAGGGGCATGTATGACATCAGAAAGAGAGATAGAGGATGAAACTGGAACTATATAACTCAGCAAAAACTAGAGTGGACAATGATGGTGTTTAAATGCAGAAATATAAGGAAGATTTACATGAGGGAGAACAAGTGAATGCCAATGTTGCAAGTGTTGAAAATGGGATGGTATATGAAAAAAATTAAATCAATGAAAACTAGGGTCTATAGTTAAGAATAACATTCTAATATTCTTCCATTAATTTTAAAAAAGGCAATATGCCAAAGCTAATGTCAACAGAGGGCAATATAAGGGAGGGGCATGGGATTCTTGTTGATGTTTCTCCTTTTTTTTTTCTTAATTCTTTATTCTTTTATACTTTTTTCTTTTTTTTTTTCCTTTCTCTTATTCTTTTTTTGTGGAAGAAATGGACTTGTTCTCATATAGATTGTGATGGTGAAAGCGTAATTATGTGATTATACCAGGAATTAGTGATTGGTCACTCAGGATGGATTACTGGTGTGTGAATCCAGCTGTTTAAAAAATAAACAAAAAGATACAGGTGTTGGAGAAGATATGGAGAGAGAGATATATCTATTCACTGTTGGTAGGGAAGCAGAACGCTGCAGCCCTTCTGGAAGGCAGTATCGTGGTTCCTCGGGAGGCTAAGTATAGCGTTGCCATATGATCCTATAACCCTGTTATTTGGTATATACTTGGAAGAACTGAAAGCAGGGATGCAAATAGGCATTTGCACACTGGTGTTTATGGCAGAAGTATTCATGATTTACAATCAATGGAGGTGGCCTAAGGGTACATTGATGGATGAATGGAGGGACAAACTGTGGTGTATACATACAACAGAATATTGAATGGCTGCAACAAGGAATGAAGTCGTGAGACATGCAAACAGATGAATGAAAATTGAGGACATTATGTTGAGTGAAATAAGCTAGAAACGAAAGTCAAGTATTGGAAAGCCTCAGTAATATAAATTAACTATAATGAGCAAATGCTGAAGATTGAATTCGAGAACATAGGTACTAAGGGATAGAATGCGGACAGAGTTTAGGCAGTCGATGATGGAGTGTGGCGTGTTCAATGAGGCTTGTTGTAAAGGTTACCAGATTGTAAGCTCTTGCAGCATTCACATCTATTCCTGAGTTTTGACTGTTATTTAAAAGAAGTTTATTTGGTACAAAATTTATATTATTTGTAGCACATTCCTAATATAACCTGCATGGTCAGTTTATTTAAACAGCATGGTTGCATGGAACCTAGAATAGGGAATGAGATCTTGTTATTCTTTCTGTACAGGTTAATGTGATACTCCAATGCACCCCAGAGTATTTCGGGCAGAAAATAAAAAAAGTATTTGTAAAGTCCCCTTGAGGGACTGGGGAAAATTGTGGAAATATTATACTTCTTCACCTGGGGAATTCCTGATAGTCCTGCAAGCATTAGGGAATCCCAATTTAATAAGTCAAACGCTCAGACTTGGGGCTTGCCCTTATGAAACTTATTCCTGCAAAGAAGCAGCTAAGCCTATGTATAATTTTGCCTAAGGGTCACCCCCAGAGGGCCTCTTTTGTTGCTCAGATGTGGCCTCTTTCTCTCAAACAACTCTGCAAATAAACTCACTGCCCTCCCCTATGTGGGACATGACTCCCAGGGGTGTAAGTCTCCCTGACAACAAGGGACAGGACTCCCAGGGAAGACTTGGCCTCTCATGATGGGATTGAGAAAGTCTTCTTGATCAAATGGGGGAAAGAAATGAAACAAAATCAAGTTTCAGTGGCTGAGAGTTCTCAAATAGGGTCGAGAGGTCAATCTGGATGTTATTCTTATGCATTATATAGATATTCCTTTTTAGTTTCTAGCATATTAGAACAGCTGGAAGGAAATACCTGAATTTCTTGAACAGTAATCCAGTAGACTTGATTGCTGATGATTACTTTACAACTATATAGCTTTTATCATGTGACCATGTGATATTGAAAACCTGATAATTGACACTCCCTTTACCCAGTGTATTGGAAGATGATTAATAAAATAATGACAAAAATATATAAATAATAGAGTCAGAGGGTATGGGGTATGGGATGGTTTGGGTCTTTTTTCATTTTTAATTTTTTCTTTATTTTGAAGTAACAACATTCTAAAATTGACTGTGGCAATGAATGCACAACTAGAGGATGATAGTGTGAGAGCCAATGATTATATAGTTGGATGGAACATAGGGTGTGTGAGTATAACTCAATAAAATTGCATTAAAACAAAGAAACCCATGGTAGGGTGAAATATCCTTAATGTCCACAGTGAAAGCAAAAATGGGAGGAGAGAGAAAGGTCATATTTGGGGATGAGGAGGCAAAGAATAGCACAACTGAGACCAAGTTATTGGAGACTGAAATAGTTATATTTACTCCATAAAAATATAACAGACACTTCCTTTTGATGAATTCTTAAACACTTTACTCCTAAATACAGACAATCTGTTAAAAAGGTAATATACTTTGTTAGTCAGGGTCCTCTCAATTTTCTGAAAATTAAGTAAAAGATAAAATTGTTGACTTAAAATCAAATTATTCAAGTGTCTCTAATCTCTAGTGAGTTGTAACGATATAGTGATCCCTTCCCACACAAATTGTAAAGGAAATTAAAATCACAGAAAGGCTTAATTAATACTTTTAAGCTTTTCTTTTGTTACTGAATGAAAGGTACTACTAAATTATGAAGCACTGTAATTAAGATTCCAAAAATGCAGATTTTATTTTAGTACATAATATTTAAATATTTGAGAGTGATGCACCATGCCATATATGAGAATACAAATAATTAGGTGCAAATACATAACTCATGGCCAATGGGCCACTTTTACAATATTTAATTATGAAAAATTTCAGGAGTCACTACATAGCTTTTTTTCTCTGAAGATTAAGGAAAATATTTAATGTATATATCTCAGTACACATTCTGACATACAGTTAAGCATAAATGAGTGAATTAGGATGAGCCATACCAGTTACATGGCATTAAAGTATCTATTTCCCACACCCACCCACTTCCCCAAAAAGAGTTGTTAGAATGCACACAGCCTAAACTGGCATTTGGATACCTCCTTCTCAATTTGTACATAAAGGCAAAGCCTTAAAGCTTTTTACATTTTTGCTTATTCATATTTCAAAAATCATTAATTACAGTATTGTGTTTGAGGGCCTCTTACATATAAAAAGTCATTGGATACTCCAAAGAAACTGTGTTCACAGTGAATGTGAGGAAAACTAATTACATCATAAACTACAGTAATTCCTAACTAATTTTATTTTACCAATTTAAAACATTTTAATTCCTAACCAATTTTATTTTACCAATTTAAAACATTTTGCAATATTTGTAAACCAAAATTTTAATATTCTTAATATGTTATATATCTAGATAAGTTCATATCATCTAGCATAAGAACATGAAAGCAATCATCCTCAGAGACAATGTGGGCATTTTTGAGGATTAGTTCATCATAATGGTGAACAGCACAGACTCCGGAACCAGATGGGGAGATTCAAACTCTGGCTTCGCCACTTACTAGTTTATAGTGTTTGGCAGGGTATTAGATTCTGTTCTTTTGTTTGCTTGTTTAATTTGTAAAATGGGGATAATGATGGGACTTAATGCACTAGGTTATTGTGAGTATTAAAACAATTCATCCATGAGAAGTGCTTAGAAGCATCTTGAATATTGCAGATATCCCTCAAAGGATAGCCATTATTTTATTAGTGATGAGACAATACCAGGTTATGTTTCTTCCTTTCAAGAGAAAAGGGGTAAACATGCCACAGCTCTGCTTGTAATGCAGACAGTGTTTCTAAGGGATATGTAAACAAATACACAAACAAATAAATAATAAGAGAATATAATGTGAAGGCACTAAATTTTAAACTCATAATGTTAGTTCACAATTTTTAAAAGAAAAGCATATGGCCTAAGCCTTATGGGAAAATCTGCCTCAGATAATGAAGACCTAACAGTAAATTTCCATAGACCTTTGTATGTGGTGATTGAGAAGGATTCCTTATCAAAGGCAATTTTTTTACCTGGCTTGCTTTGCAAGTGGAAAACTTCTAGAAATTTAATTCACTATGTTTTGGACACTCCAAGCTGAGAGAATAAAACGAATGAATGCCTGAGGCATAAAGGCCATGAAAGCTATTAACCAGTTGTTAAGTGTGATTGGGGAACAAAATCTGTGGGACTGAACAGAAGAAATTAAAGTTAGAAGGGTAGCTTGGGGCACGTAGTAAAGAGCCTATAGTTGTTGAGGAGGTAACTGTGGTTCCAATTTGAGATAGTATATGGTTTAAATCAGTGAATAAGGAAGGAGAAAGTAACAGTGTGAAGGAAAATACTGGAATAAGACAAGAGATCAGAAGCAGACAGTCCAGTTCAGGGACTGGAGCTTATCTAAGGCTGTGGCAGTTAGAACTCAATGGAAAATATAAATACAAGAGAATTATATTGTGGTCATGGGTAATCAAACATAATTTTTCTAAGATAAGAAGAAACTCTTCCAAATATCTACTTAAAGTATGAATAAGAAGTTCTCTTTCCTGAATTCAGGATGATTTTTTCTCTTAATCATAGTGGTAATTGACTTTTTCCAAGAAATCGTGAATTTAAATGAAAAGAGAATGAGAATCCTAGAGCCCTTTGTTTATGAATTACATGGCTTCTGAGACAGAGGCTACTTCTTTTTAGATGGGAAAATGAGGCAGACCCCACTTTTTTTAAATTTTCAAAAAAATAATTCTAAGTTTTAACTGTTTACTGTCTGATCTTGCAAATTATTTCTCATCTTTCACTTCTGCATAAAGATTTTTTGGAAGTCTCAGGCCAATGGAGAGGTTGCCTGGCCAGGGCATTTTCCGAGAGGCAGAGACATCCCTTCGCCTTTGGAGTGAAAGCCCTCGTTGTAGAGTAGGCCACATTGAGGGAAGAGTAGCCATCTTATCCATTGCAGAGGGCCTCATAATTTATAACATGTGGAAAGGATGAATAAATATCCTGGGAGGCTTTGCCTTTTAAATTTACACTTGTCTAAAGCCTTGGGTGAAATTAGGACTCACTTCCTGAAAATATACAGGAATGACATTTCTATTTTCTGGAATAGGAGAAAAAAATTCTTCTATAGTCTATCTCTTTGTAACTTCTATACATCTACCCATGGTTTAGTATTTTCCAGAATCTGGAAAATAATACAACTCCTATCTTTCAGAAGCCTAACTAAATGACCATAAGGTAACTGAAGATAATTAGTTGGGGTGGGGGGAGGAAAGGAGGTATATACAGTGTAAACTGTTAAGCAGAAGACATTCTAATTTTGACCATAATCATATCTGGAATGTTGTAGGGGCCCACTGGTCTTTTGTTTTATCAATGTCTTGAATTTACAGATATATATGGACAAACAGTACTTCCAAAACTAGACTAAAAAATTAACATTCCTTCCTAGCAATAACCTGGAGAAAAACAGTGGCAATGACTATTAACAGAAAGCAAATTTGGTTTAAAAATAGTTAAAAAGGTCTTCATCTTCCAAATAGATTGGTGTGACAACTGGACTTTTCTGCCAGAGTAAACAACTTGAAAACCACCCAAAATTTATGAAATAAATCTTTTCAAACATTGGACTACTCATAGGGCAGGACTGTGATCCTAGAGAGAAGGGAAACAGCAAGGAAGATGATTCTTATAATCACTAAGGCTTTCTTCTGGGAGACAATTTCTTGGCCAAGGAGCCAGGCTGGGATACGCCAAACAGAGTACAGCAAATGTGATGAGTTGGATAGAGGCAGATCAGAGTTCAGGATGACTGGGGCCTCTCTGACTGTTGTTGCATAGATCTAGAGAGTGGGGAGTTAGGCAGAAGGAATTCCAGAAATCTGATTGCTTCTCTTGAGTTTTTGCCGAATATCATGCTGTGCAGGCATAAGGTGAAATTAAACACAACTATGGAAAGAATAACTGGGGAGTTGTAGGCTGAAAAGTTCTCAGAGCTCACACAGGGTGGGAGACTACCAAGTAGAAATCCTCAGTGTTGATCTGTGGCATGTGGTGGAAATCCCAGAAGGATCACAATCTAATAGGAGGGAAGAACTATGAATGGAGTGAAGCCTGCACTGGATACATTCTAAAAAACTTCAGAACAACCTTTGAGAGATCAAAATGATACACAAGTAGCTTAGCTTAACTGTCTTACAGGAAATAAAGCTCAATGTTATTTAAAGTAATAACACACAATCTAGATTTAAGAAACAATAATAAACTGTCAAAATAATGGAATATGTCAAGATAGAGGAAAATGTGACTCAATACTATGAGAAAAATTCCTCAATAGAAACTGACCAGAAATAATAGATATGACATAATTTTTAACTAAAGATATTAAAATTATTATGTCAATCATTTAAAGGAAAACATGAAAAAATTAAGAGAAAAATCAGGTACATAAAAAAGAAGCAGATATTGTGGAGAGACAGGGCAAGATGGCAGACTGGTAAGCTGTATGTTTTAGTTACTCCTCCAGGAAAGTAGGTAGAAAGCCAGGAACTGCGTGGACTGGACACCACAGAGCAATCTGACTTTGGGCATACTTCATACAACACTCATGAAAACGTAGAACTGCTAAGATCAGCGAAATCTGTAAGTTTTTGTGGCCAGGGGACCCGCGCCCCTCTCTGCCAGGCTCAGGAGGAGTGGGAGGAGGGGCTGTCAGCTCCGGAAAGGAGAAGGGAGAACTGCAGTGGCAGCTCTTATCGGAAAATCATTCTACTGATCCAAACACCAACCATAGATAGACTGAGACCAGACACCAGAGAATCTGAGAGCAGCCAGCCCAGCAGAGAGGAGACAGGCATAGAAAAAAACAACACGAAAAACTCCAAAATAAAAGCGGAGGATTTTTGGAGTTCTGGTGAACATAGAAAGGGGAAGGGCAGAGCTCGGGCCCTGAGGCTCATATGCAAATCCCGAAGAAAAGCTGATCTCTCTGCCCTGTGGACCTTTCCTTAATGGCCCTAATTGCTTTGTCTCTTAGCATTTCAATAGCCCATTAGATCTCTGAGGAGGGCCCTTTTTTTTTTTTTTTTAATCCTTTTTTCTTTATCTAAAACAATTACTCTAAGAAGCCCAATACAGAAAGCTTCAAAGACTTGCAATTTGGGCAGGTCAAGACAAGAGCAGAAATAAGAGAGCTCTGAGACAAAAGGTAATAATACAGTGGCTGAGAAAATTCACTAAACACCACAACTTCCCAAGAAAAGGGGGGTGTCCACTCACAGCCATCATCCTGGTGGACAGGAAAAACTCCTGCCCATCGCCAGCCCCATAGCCCAGAGCTGCCCCAGACAACCCAGTGTGACAGAAGTGCTTCAAACACCAGGCACACACCACAAAACTGGGCGTGGACATTAGCCTTCCCTGCAACCTCAGCTGATTGTCCCAGAGTTGGGAAGGTGGAGCAGTGTGAATTAACAAAGCCCCATTCAGCCATCAGTTCAGCAGACTGGGAGCCTCCCTACACATCCCAGCAGCCCAGAACCGCCCTGGGGGGACGGCACTCACCTGTGACATAGCACAGTCATCCCTCAACAGAGGACCAGGGGGTGCACGGCCTGGAAGAGGGACCCACTTGCAAGTCTCAGGAGCCATACTCCAATACCAAGGACTTGTGGGTCAGTGGCAGAGACAAACTGTGGCAGGACTGAACTGAAGGATTAGACTATTACAACAGCTTTAAAACTCCAGGATCACCAGGGAGATTAGATTGTTAGAGCCACCCCCCTCCCTGACTGCCCAGAAACACGCCCCATATACAGGGTGGGCAACACCAACTACACACGCAAGCTTGGTACAGCAATTGGACCCCACAAGACTTACTCCCCCACTTACCACAAAGGCAAAGCAGGGGAGAACTGGCTTGTGGAGAACAGGTGGCTCATGGATGCCACCTGCTGGTTAGTTACAGAAAGTGTACTCCACGAAGCTGTAGATCTGATAAATTAGAGATAAGGACTTCAATTGGTCTGCAAATCCTAAAAGAACCCTATCAAGTTCAGCAAATGCCAAGAGGCCAAAAACAACAGAAAATTATAAAGCATATGAAAAAACAAGACGATATGGATAACCCAAGTCCAAGCACCCAAATCAAAAGATCAGAAGAGACACAGCACCTAGAGCAGCTACTCAAAGAAATAAGATGAACAATGAGACCATAGTATGGGATACAAAGGATATCAAGAAGACCCTAGAAGAGAATAAAGAAGACATTGCAAGACTAAATAAAAAAATGGATGATCTTATGGAAACTAAAGAAACTGTTGACCAAATTAAAAAGATTCTGTACACTCATAGTACAAGACTAGAGGAAGTTGAACAACGAATCAGTGACCTGGAAGATGACAGAATGGAAAATGAAAGCATAAAAGAAAGAATGGGGAAAAAAATTGAAAAAATCGAAACGGACCTCAGGGATATGATAGATAATATAAAACGTCCGAAGATAAGACTCATTGGTGTTCCAGAAGGGGAAGAAAAGGGTAAAGGTCTAGGAAGAGTATTCAAAGAAATTGTTGGGGAAAACTTCCCAAATCTTCTAAACAACATAAATACACAAATCATAAATGCTCAGTGAACTCCAAATAGAATAAATCCTAATAAACTCACCGCGAGACATATTCTGATCACACTGTCAAATGTCGAAGAGAAGGAGCAAGTTCTGAAAGCAGCAAGAGAAAAGCAATTCACCACATACAAAGGAAACAGCATAAGAATAAGTAGTGACTACTCAGCAGCCACCATGGAGGCGAGAAGGCAGTGGCACGGTATATTTAAAATTCTGAGAGAGAAAAATTTCCAACCAAGAATACTTTATCCAGCAAAACTCTCCTTTAATTTGAGGGAGAGCTTAAATTTTTCACAGACAAACAAATGCTGAGAGAATTTGCTAACAAGAGACCTGCCCTACTGGAGATACTAAAGGGAGCCCTACAGACAGAGAAACAAAGAAAGGACAGAGAGATTTGGAGAAAGGTTCAGTACAAAAGAGATTTGGTATGGGTCCAATAAAGGATATTAATAGAGAGAGGGGAAAATATATATGACAAACATAAACCAAAGGATAAGATGGCTGATTCAAGAAATGCCTTCACGGTTATAACGTTGAATGTAAATGGATTAAACTCCCCAATTAAAAGATATAGATGTGCAGAATGGATCAAAGAAAATGAACCATCAATATGTTGCAGACAAGAGACTCATCTTAGACACAAGGACACAAAGAAACTGAAAGTGAAAGGATGGAAAAAAATATTTCATGCAAGCTACAGCCAAAAGAAAGCAGGTGTAGCAATATTAATCTCAGATAAAATAGACTTTAATGCAGGGATGTTTTGAGAGACAAAGAAGGCCACTACATACTAATAAAAGGGGCAGTTCAACAAGAAGAAATAACAATCATAAATGTCTATGCACCCAATCAAGGTGCCACAAAATACATGAGAGAAACACTGGCAAAACTAAATGAAGCAACTGATGTTTCCACAATAATTGTGGGAGACTTCAACACATCACTCTCTCCTATAGATAGATCAACCAGACAGAAGACCAATAAGGAAATTGAAAACCTAAACAATCTGATAAATGAATTAGATTTAACAGACATATACAGAACAATACATCCCAAATCACCAGGATACACATACTTCTCTAGTGCTCACGGAACCTTCACCAGAATAGATCATATGCTGGGACATAAAACAAGCCTCAATAAATTTAAAAAGACTGAAATTATTCAAAGCACATTCTCTGACCACAGTGGAATACAATTAGAAGTCAATAACCATCAGAGACTTAGAAAATTCACAAATACCTGGAGGTTAAACAACACACTCCTAAACAATCAGTGGGTTAAAGAAGAAATAGCAAGAGAAATTGCTAAACATATAGAGACGAATGAAAATGAGAACACAACATACCAAAACCTATGGGATGCAGCAAAAGCAGTGCTGAGGGGGAAATGTATAGCACTAAGCGCATATTTTAAAAAGGAAAAAAGAGCCAAAATGAAAGAACTAATAGATCAACTGCAGAAGCTAGAAAATGAACAGCAAACCAATCCTAAACCAAGTAGAAGAAAAGAAATAACAAGGGTTAAAGCAGAAATAAATGACATAGAGAACAAAAAAACAATAGAGAGGATAAATATCACCAAAAGTTGGTTCTTTGAGTACATCAACAAGATTGACAAGCCCCTAGCTAGACTCACAAAATCAAAACAAGAGAAGACCCATATAAACAAAATAATGAATGAAAAAGGTGACATAACTGCAGATCCTGAAGAAATTAAAAAAATTATAAGAGGATACTATGAACAACTGTATGGCAACAAACTGGATAATGTAGAGGAAATGGACAATTTCCTGGAAACATATGAACAACCTAGACTGACCAGAGAAGAAATAGAAGACCTCAATCAACCCATCACAAGCAAAGAGATCCAATCAGTCTTCAAAAATCTTCCCACAAATAAATACCTAGGGCCAGATGGCTTCACAGGCGAATTCTACCAAACTTTCCAGAAAGAACTGACACCAATCTTACTCAAACTCTTTCAAAACATTGAAGAAAATGGAACACTACCTAACTCATTTTATGAAGCTAACATCAATCTAATACCAAAACCAGGCAAAGATGCTACAAAAAAGGGAAACTACTGGCCAATCTCCCTAATGAATATAGATGCAAAAATCCTCAACTAAATACTTGCAAATTGAATCCAAAGACACATTAAAAAAATCATACACCATGACCAAGTGGGGTTCATTCCAGGCATGCAAGGATGGTTCAACATAAGAAAATCAATGTATTACAACACATTAAAAACTCGAAAGGGAAAAATCAAATGATCATCTCAATAGATGCTGAAAAAGCATTTGACAAAATCCAACATCCGTTTTTGATAAAAACACTTCAAAAGGTAGGAATTGAAGGAAACTTCCTCAATATGATAAAGAGCATATATGAAAAACCCACAGCCAGCATAGTACTCAATGGTGAGAGACTGAAAGCCTTCCCTCTAAGATCAGGAACAAGACAAGGATGCCCACTGTCACCACTGTTATTCAACATTGTGCTGGAAGTGCTAGCCAGGGCAATCCGGCAAGACAAAGAAATAAAAGGCATCCAAATTGGAAAGGAAGAAGTAAAACTGTCATTGTTTGCAGATGATATGATCTTATATCTGGAAAACCCTGAGAAATCAATGATACAGCTACTAGAGCTAATAAACAAATTTAGCAAAGTAGCGGGATACAAGATTACTGCACATAAGTCAGTAATGTTTCTATATGCTAGAAATGAACAAACTGAAGAGACACTCAAGAAAAAGATACCATTTTCAATAGCAACTAAAAAAATCAAGTACCTAGGAATAAACTTAACCAAAGATGTAAAAGACCTATACAAAGAAAACTACATAACTCTACTAAAAGAAATAGAAGGGGCCTTAAAATACGGAAAAATATTCCATGTTCATGGATAGGAAGGGTAAATGTCATTAAGATGTCAATTCTACCCAAACTCATCTACAGATTCAATGCAATCCCAATCAAAATTCCAACAACCTACTTTGCAGACTTGGAAAAGCTAGTTATCAAATTTATTTGGAAAGGGAAGATGCCTCGAATTGCTAAAGACACTCTAAGAAAGAAAAACGAAGTGGGAGGACTTACACTCCATGACTTTGAAGCTAATTATAAAGCCACAGTTGTCAAAACAGCATGGTACTGGCACAAAGATAGACATATAGATCAATGGAATCGAACTGAGAATTCAGAGATAGACCCCCAGATCTATGGCCGACTGATCTTTGATAAGGCCCCCAAAGTCACTGAACTGAGTCATAATGGTCTTTTCAACAAATGGGGCTGGGAGAGTTGGATATCCATATCCAAAAGAATGAAAGAGGACCCCTACCTCACCCCCTACACAAAAATTAACTCAAAATGGACCAAAGATCTCAATATAAAAGAAAGTACCATAAAACTCCTAGAAGATAATGTAGGAAAACATCTTCAAGACCTTGTATTAGGTGGCCACTTCCTAGACTTTATACCCAAAGCACAAGCAACAAAAGAAAAAATAGATAAATGGGAACTCCTCAAGCTTAGAATTTTCTGTACCTCAAAGGAATTTCTCAAAAAGGTAAAGAGGCAGCCAACTCAATGGGAAAAAATTTTTGGAAACCATGTATCTGACAAAAGACTGATATCTTGCATATATAAAGAAATCCTACAACTCAATGACAATAGTACAGACAGCCCAGTTATAAAATGGGCAAAAGATATGAAAAGACAGTTATCTGAAGAGGAAATACAAATGGCCTAGAAACACATGAAAAAATGTTCAGCTTCACAAGCTATTAGAGAGATGCAAATTAAGACCACAATGAGATACCATCTCACACCGATTAGAATGGCTGCCATTAAACAAACAGGAAACTACAAATGCTGGAGAGGATGTGGAGAAATTGGAACTCTTACTCATTGTTGGTGGGACTGTATAATGGTTCAGCCACTCTGGAAGTCAGTCTGGCAGTTCCTTAGAAAACTAGATATAGAGTTACCATTCGATCCAGCGATTGCACTTCTTGGTATATACCCGGAAGATCAGAAAGCAGTGACACGAACAGATATCTGCACAACAATGTTCATAGCAGCATTATTCACAATTGCCAAGAAATGGAAACAACCCAAATGTCCTTCAACAGATGAGTGGATAAATAAAATGTGGTATATACCCACAATGGAATACTACACGGCAGTAAGAAGGAACGATCTCGTGAAACATATGACAACATGGATGAACCTTGAAGACATAATGCTGAGCGAAATAAGTCAGGCACAAAAAGAGAAATATTATATGCTACCACTAATGTGAACTTTGAAAAATGTAAAACAAATGGTTTATAATGTAGAATGTAGGGGAACTAGCGATAGAGAGCAATTAACGAAGGGGGAACAATAATCCAAGAACAGATAAGCTATTTAACGTTCTGGGGATGCCCAGGAACGACTATGGTCTGTTAATTTCTGATGGATATAGTAGGAACAAGTTCACAGAAATGTTATTATATTAGGTAACTTTCTTGGGGTAAAGTAGGAACAGGTTGGAAGTAAAGCAGTTATCTTAGGTTAGTTGTCTTTTTCTTACTCCCTTGTTATGGTCTCTTTGAAATGTTCTTTTATTGTATTTTTTTTTTTTTTTCATACAGTTGATTTAAAAAAGAAAAAAGGTTAAAAAAAAAAAAGGGAAAAAAAATATGTAGTGCCCCCTTGAGGAGCCTGTGGAGAATGCAGGGGTATTGGCCTACCCCACCTCGATGGTTGCTAACATGACCACAGACATAGGGGACTGGTGGTTTGATGGGTTGAGCCCTTTATCATAGGTTTTACCCTTGGGAAGACAGTTGCTGTAAAGGAGAGGCTAGGCCTCCCTATAATTGTGCCTAAGAGCCTCCTCCCGAATGCCTCTTTGTTGCTCAGATGTGGCCCTCTCTCTGTAGCTAAGCCAACTTGAAAGGTGAAATCACTGCCCTCCCCCCTACGTGGGATCAGACACCCAGGGGAGTGAATCTCCCTGGCAACGTGGAATATGACTCCCGGGGAGGAATGTAGACCTGGCATCATGGGACGGAGAACATCTTCTTGACCAAAAGGGGGATGTGAAAGGAAATGAAATAAGCTTCAGTGGCAGAGAGAATCCAAAAGGAGCCGAGAGGTCACTCTGGTGGGCACTCTTATGCACAATTTAGACAACCCTTTTTAGGTTCTAAGGAATTGGGGTAGCTGGTGGTGGATACCTGAAACTATCAAACTACAACCCAGAACCCATGAATCTCGAAGACAATTGTATAAAAATGTAGCTTATGAGGGGTGACAATGGGATTGGGAAAGCCATAAGGACCACACTCCACTTTGTTTAGTTTATGGATGGATGAGTAGAAAAATAGGGGAAGGAAACAAACAAACAGACAAAGGTACCCAGTGTTCTTTTTTACTTTAATTGTTTTCATTTTAATTATTATTCTTGTTATTTTTGTGTGTGTGCTAATGAAGGTGTCAGGGATTGATTTAGGTGATGAATGTACAACTATGTAATGGTACTGTGAACAATCGAATGTACAATTTGTTTTGTATGACTGCGTGGTATGTAAATATATCTCAATAAAATGAAGATTAAAAAAAAGTCAAATTACAAGAAAACAATGCAATGTGTGCTTTATTACAATGTGTAATTAACCTATATGACAAGTATAACAAGAAAAACCAGGAGAGAAAACTAGAGTTATAATGTTGTAACTTTCTTATATTTATGTGACTTAAAATAGAATTTATGATTTAAAGATATATAGTGATAAGTGAAAAATTGTAAACCCTAGAACAAGTTATAAAACATACAGGAACAAAACATACAGTTTTGCTCAAATCAAATGGAAAGCTAAATACTCAAACAATTAAAAATCTGACAATTATTTTATCTTTATACACTAGCAATGAACATTCTGAAAATGAAATTAAGAAAACAGTTCCATTTACAATAGCCTCAAAAAGAATAAAACACTTAATAAATTTAACAAATGAAATGCAAAACATGTACTCTTCAAACTAAAAAACATGTTTGAAAAAAAGTAAAGATCCAAATATTTGCAAAGACTTCCCATGTTCATGGATCAGACATCTTAATATTGTAAGATGGTAATAGTCCCAATTTGATTTATAGGTTTTATGCCATACCTAAGAAAATCCCAGCTAGGTTTTTATTTTTCAAGAAATTGATAAACCTATCACAAAATTCACAAGGAAATGTAAGGAAGCAAAAATAGCCAAGACAATCTTGAAAAAGAACAAAATTGGAGGACTCATATTTCCTGATTCCAAACATACTGCTACAATAAAGAATACTTTGTTGCACTGGCAGAAGGGTAGAGGTATAGATGAATGGAATAGAACTAAAGTGAAAAATAAACTGTTTCATTCATGGTTAATTAATTTTTGCCAAGGATACCAAGATATTCAATGGGGTAAAGAACAATCTTTTCAATAAATGGTGCTGGGACAAATGGAAATTACTTGCGAAAGAATAAAGATGGAGCCCTACAGAACACCATAAGTAAAATTAACTAAAAAAAGATCACAGTCTTAAATGTAAAAGTTAAATTATAAAACTCTTAGAAGAAACCATATGAGTAAATCTTAATTACCTTGGGTTAGGCAAAGTTTTCTTATATACACCATAAAATACATGAATGCTAAAGAAAAGATAGTTATATTGGACTTCATTGAATTTAAAAACTTTTGTGCTGAAAACTAAACAATAAAGTGAAAAGACAACACTTAAAATAGGAGAAAATATTTATAAACACTATACTGGATAAGAGACTTGTATCTGAATATATAAAACATGCTGACAACAATAAAAAAGACAATTTAAAAATTGGCAAAGTATCTCAATAGACATTTCTCTAAGGGAGATACACAAATGGCCAATAAGCCCACAAAAAGACACTCAATGACAAACTTCATTAGGGAAATGCAAATAAAAAACATGAGATACTTCTTCTCATCCACTAGGATGGCTTAAATAAAAAAAGACAATGAAATTGTCAACAAAGATGTGGATAAATCTACCCTCTAATGTACCCATTTGCGGGATTTTAAAATGGTACTGTCACTTTGGAAAACATTGTCAGTTACTCAAAATCCTAAACACAGAATTACTATATGACCCAGCAACTCCATTCCTAAATATATTCCCAAGGGAAATGAAAACACACACACACACACACACACACACACACACACACACACACACACACACACATATTTTCACACATCTATACATAAAAACTTATTTATGAATGGTCATAGCAGAATTATTCATAATAGCTAAAAAATGGAAACAACCCAAACATCCATCAACTTGTACACATATAAATAAAATGTGATATATCCATACAATGGAAATGGGGAATAGAAAGGAATGAAGCACTGATAAATGCTACATCCTAGGTGAACCTTGAAAATATCATGCTGTGTCAAAGAAACCACTTGCAAAGATCATATTTTTATGAATTCACTTATATAAAATGCCCAGAATATGCCCATGGCCAGGGGTGAAGTGTGATATGGACAGGAGGCTGGGGAGTGACTCCTAATGGGTATCACATTTCTTCAGAGGGAAATAAAAAATGTTCTAAAATTAGGCTGTGGTAATGGTTGCATAGACTTTTGAATATATTCACAAATATTTTATTTTACAGGTTAAATGGGGGAATAGTGAGGTACATGAATTATATCTGAACACAGCTGTTAAAAAGAAATTGCTAAGAGAAGAAGAAATAAACAAAGAACAGATGGAAAAAAGAGGAAACAAGCAAGAATTTAGAAAGCAGCTCAGCTATTTAGATAATTAGTATAATTTATCTAAATTAGCATAAATTATCTAAATATTCCAATTAAAAGACAATTTTTTTTCAGATCAGATGAAAAAAATGAAGATCCAACTATCCGTTACCTACAAGAAAACGACTTTACAAATAAAGACCAAATAGGTTAACAGTAAAAGAATTGTATAAGATGTACCATATAAAAGTAGTCTCAAGACAGTTGGGGTTGATATCTTAATATCAGGCAAATTAGGCATTAGGGCAAGATGCATTGAAAAGGATAAATATAAATTGCATAAAGGAAAAAGGGTGAATTCATTAAGAAGTCATAAGATTTCTAAATGTTTATGTGCCTAGAAGCAATGCACCTAATAACAGGCTAGAAAATGCAAAGGCAGGTAAGGTATGTGTCACCAATAGGCAAATGAAGTCCAATGGGCCTAGATGAAGGTTATGAATATCGAGAATCATTACCACATAGATAGGGTTCTGGTATTGTATTTTAAATTCTGACTTTTTAACTCTGGTAATTTTTATTCAATAATTACTTATTTCTATATAACTGGAAGCCAAGGTAAACCATATTTGCTGGCATTGAGTTTTCTCCCATTCCACACCACCCAAGCGTTCTGGCCAGGTGATTCAGGTGATTCTCCCTTCCCCACCATTCCCAGTTGTTGTCTTAATGGAACTCCTGCAATCTGTCCTCTGGACAAATCCAGCATGCTTATGACTGGTTTCCCTGCCTCGTTTTACCACCATCTTCCAATCCCTCACTCACAATGCTGCTGCTAAGATCCAGCTAAACAAATTGCTTGCAATCTTAATATAACTAATAGATTTCTACCACCTAAAGCAATGATTTTTATCCCATATCAGGTCCAATGCCCCCAAAGTTCTAATGAACCAGAAATGAAATTTACATGAAATAAACCCTATTTACACTCAGAATTTAAACTAAATTAATAAATTTCCCTTACAGTAAATTATGAATGACTCCTAATGAAGCTCTAAACAATTAACCTGAGTTGAACAATGGACCTGAATTTTCAATTTAGCTAAATTTAAATTTTAAAATAAAAAAGAACATACTTTAACCTCTCTTCCTTTCCTTACTCCTCCAGAGAGGCCAGATCTACATTGGGGCCTGATGACTTTCCCAGCCTCCTCCGGTCCCTCCCCATTTTCCGTCACAATCATCTCCCGCAACACATCTTATACATGTCTAAGTTCATTTTACAACTCATTGGAGAACAAAATAAAAACAAATAGCTTAGAAGGTATCTTCCAAAACTTTAATATTCACCTTCCTTGAGTATAAAAATAAGATATTATCTTTCTTATAGGTATCATGACTAAAATGAAGTGTGTAATGGTCCTAAGAATTGCTTACTACACTCAAAATACAGAAAATTATTTGATCAATACATAACCCAGGAAAGGGACATTGAGGGTCTAATGATCAAAACTCATAGTACCTTATCACTAGGATACAAATTACCATATTACATAGTCTTATTATCTGTGGTTAACTGAATATTACCCTTTGCATATGTTTCATGTGTATTTTGCATCTGTAAATCCTGCTATCATACTACAGTAACAAGCACATGGGTTTTGAGGCCTTGAAAAATTAAAATGGAAAATTACTTTATTTCTTTGAATTACAGATTCTTTCTCATTAAAATGGGGAAAAGCATTTCATTAGAGTACCTGGTATTACCTCTATTTCCCACTTAACAAAGATTCTATCGTCTCATGCTGGGTTTGCTCCAAGAAACAGAAAAAACAGGAAGTTGGTAGGTATTCACTAAAGGGAATTTCATAAGTTACTGACGTTCTTTTAGCAGAATGGTATTATAAGCCCTGAATATACAATGGACATGACAGAGCACGCACTGGGTTTACCATCTCCTGTGAGACCCTAACTTCCTGCTACCTCATCCCTCATGAAGGATGAAGTAGATCCATATATTATGGCTAATTTTAATCTTCAAATCCCTCAAACATTTGCAGGTGTACCCTGTTACTTAGTTGGCACTTTCTTAGAATTAAAATATGTTTATTACCTTTAAAAATTTTGTTTATTTTACAGATACTTAGAAGGAAGACTAATGAAGAGTTTCCAAATGCTTACCTACATGTATTTACAAATGCAGTGAGGTGGTATTGGAACTGCATCTTCAGATGTGAAGTGATAGTCAGGTTCTCAGATTTTAAAGCCAGACCCACCCCTCTACAAAACCTCAGTGGGTAATGACCAACTTGTGGAAACTCTGATAGCTTCTTAGCCTCTCTGAGTTTTTGGTTTTCTCCCATATAACATAGGAATACTATCAGTACCTCCTGACAATGTTCTGGATTTTAACTAAGAGAACGTGTGTCAAGCCCTTAGTAGTGAGCTGGGCCTAGAGGAAGTGCTCTCTGTATTTTTTTTTTTTTTTACTTTATTTAACAACAACAACAACAACAAATTCAAACAAAACAAAACAAAGGAATAAGAAAAACAAATAACCTAAAATAACTGCATTGCTTCCAATATGTCCCTACCCTACCCCAAGAAAATTAACAAACCATAACAAAACAAAGAATTAAGAAACACAACCTAAAATAACTACATTGCTTCCAACATGTTCCTACCATACCCAAGAAAATTTACAAACCATAATTATTCCTGAGCATTGCCATAATATTAAGATTGTCCTCAATAGCTTATCTGTTCTTATTAGATTATCATTCCCCCTTCGCTAGTTGTTGTTTATCTCTAGGTCCCCTACATTCTACAATATAAAACACTTATTTTACATTTTTCACAGGGTTCACATTAGTGTTAACATACAATATCTCTCTTTTTGTGTCTGGCTTATTTCACTCAGTATTATGTCTTCAAAGTTCATCCATGTTGTCATATGTTTCATGACTTCATTCCTTCTTACTGCAACGTAGTATTCCATTGTGTGTATATACCACATTTTGTTTATCCACTCATCTGTTGAAGTACATTTGGATTGTTTCCATTTCTTGGCAATTGTAAATAATGCCACTATGAACATTGGTGTACAAAGACCTGTTCGTGTCACTGCTTTCAGATCTTCTGGGTATATACCGAGAAGTGAATTGCTGGATTGAAGGGTAACTTGATATCTAGTTTTCTAAGGAACTGCCAGACTGTCTTCCAGAGTGGCTGTATCATTGTACAGTCCCACCAGCAATGAATAAGATTTCCAATTTCTCCATGTCCTCTCCACCATCTGTAGTTTCCTGTTTGTTTAATGGTAGCCATTCTAATTGGTGTGAGATAATATCTCATTGTAGTCTTAATTTGCACCTCCCTAATAGCTAGTGAAGATGAATATTTTTTTCATGTGTTTTTTAGCCATATGTATTTCCTCTTCAGAGAAATGTCTTTTCATATTTTTTGCCCATTTTATCATTGGGCCATTTGTACTATGTTTGAGTTGTAGGATTTCATTATATGCAAGGTATCAATCTTTTGTCATATACATGGTTTCCAAATATGTTTTCCCATTGACTTGGCTGCCTTTTCACCTTTTTGACAGGTTCCTTTGAGGTACAGAGGATTTTAATTTTGAGGAGTTCCCATTTATCTATTTTTCTTTCATTGCTTGTGCTTTGGGTGTAAGGTCTAAGAAGCAGCCTCCTGATACAAAGTTTTGAAGATATTTCCCTAAATTATCTTCTAGGAGTTTTATGGTTCTATCTCTGATATTGAGGGATTTGATACACTTTAATTTCTGTGCAGGGTGTAAGGTATGGGTCCTCTTTCACTCTGGATATGGATATCCAGCTTTCCCACCCCAATTGTTGAAGACTGTTTTGTCCCAGTTCAGTTGGTTTGGGGACCTTATCAAAGATCAGTCAACCACAGATCTGGGGGTCTATCTCCAAATTCTCAAGTTGATTCTATTGATCAATATGTCTACCTTTGTGCCAGAATCATGCTGTTTTGACTACTGTGGCTTTATAAGAATCTTCAGAGTCAGAAAGTGTAAGTCCTCCTGCTTTGTTTTTTGTTTTTAGAATGTTTTTATCAATTTGAGTCAACTTTGCCTTCCAAATAAATTTTATAACTAGCTGTTCCAATTCTGCATTGTAGGTTGTTGGAATTTTGATTTGAATTGCATTGAATCTGTAGATGAGTTTGGGTAGAATTGACATCTTAATGACATTTAATCTTCCTATCCATGAACAAGGAGTATTTTTCCATCTTTTTAGGCCCCCTTCTATTTCTTTTAGTAAAGTCACGTACTTTTCTATGTATAGGTCTTTTACATATTTGGTTAAGTTTATGCTTAGGTATTTGATTTTTTAGTTGCTATTGAGAATGGAATCTTTTTCTTGAGTGACTCTTTAGTTAGGTCATTACTGACTTGTGTGCATTGATCTTGTATCCTGCTACTTTGCAAAATTTGTTTATTAGTTCATGTAGCTGTGTTGTTGATTTCTCAGGGTTTTCCAAATATAAGATCATATCATCTGCAAATAATGACAGTTTTACTTCTTCCTTCCCAGTTTTGATGCCTTTTATTTCTCTGTCTTTCTGGATTGCCCTGGCTAGCACTTCTAGCACAATATTGAATATCATTGTGGTGACAGTGGGCATCCTTGTCTCATTCCTAATCTTAGAGGGAAAGCTTTCAGTCTCTCGCTATTGAGTACTATACTGGCTGTGGGTTTTTCATATATGCCCTTTATCATATTGAGGAAGTTTCCTTCAATTCCTACTTTTTGAAGTGTTTTTATCAAAAAAGGATGCTGGATTTTGTTGAATGC
Organism: Choloepus didactylus; assembly: GCF_015220235.1. Classification (NCBI taxonomy): domain Eukaryota; kingdom Metazoa; phylum Chordata; class Mammalia; order Pilosa; family Megalonychidae; genus Choloepus; species Choloepus didactylus. The sequence continues at coordinate 55,672,586 of NC_051312.1, forward strand.
TATTTCAGCATCTATTGAGATGATCATTTGATTTTTCCCTTTTGATTTGTTAACGTGTTGCATTACATTGATTGATTTTTTTATGCTGAACCATCCTTGCATGTCTGGAATGAACCCCACTTGGTCATGGTTTTTGATTTTTTTAATGTGTTTTTTGATTCAATTTGCAAGTTTTTTTTTGTGAATTTCTGCCTCTATATTCATGAGGGAGATTAGCCTGTAGTTTTCCTTTCTTGGAGCCTCTTTACCTGGTTTTGGTATTAGAATGATGTTAGCTTCATAAAATGAGTTAGGTAGTGTTCTACTTTCTTCAATTTCTTGAAAGAGTTTAAGACTGCTGTCAGTTTGGTAGAATACCCCTGTGAAGTCATCTGGCCCTGAGCATTTATTTGTGGGAAGGTTTTTGAAGATTGATTGAATCTCTTTACTTGTGATTGTTTTGTTGAGGTCTTCCATTTCTTCTCTGGACAATCTAGGTTGTTCATGTGTTTCAAGGAAATTGTCCATTTCCTCTACATTGTCTAGTTTGTTGGCATATAGTCGTTCAGAGTATCCTCTTATGATTTTTTAAATTTCTATGGAATCTGCAGTAATGTCCCCTCTCTCATTTATTATTTTGTTTATTTGGGTCTTCTCTCTTCGTGATTTTGTCAGTCAAGCCAAGGGTTTGTCAGTCTTATTGATCTTCTCAAAGAACCAACTTTTGGTTTTATTTATTCTTTTTTTTTTTTTTTTCCTGTTCTCTATGTCATTTATTTCTGCTTTAATCTTTGTTATTTCTTTTCTATTTTGTTTAGGATTATTTTGCTGCTCATTCTCCAGCTTCTTCAATTGTTCCATTAGTTCTTTGGTTTTTAGCTCTTTCTTCCTTTTTAATGTATGCATTTAGAGCTATAATTTCCCCCTCAGTATCAACTTCACTGCATCCCATAAGTTTTGATATGTTATGCTCTCATTTTCTTTCATCTCTATATATTTAGAATTTTTTCTTGCTATTTCTTCTTTAACCCACTGATTGTTTAGGTGTGTGTTGTTTATACTGCAGGTATTTGTGAATGTTCTAAATCTTTGATGGTTATTGACTTCTAGTTGTATTCCATTGTGACCAGAGAATGCTTTGAATAATTTCAATATTTTCAAATTTATTGAGGATTGTTTATGGCCCAGCATATGCTCTATTCTGGAGAAGGTTCCGTGGGCACTAGAGAAGAAAGTGTATCCTGGTGATTTGGGATGTAATGCTCTGTATATGTCTGTTAAGTCAAATTCTTTTCTCAAATTGTTTAGGTTTTCAATTTCCTTATTGGTCCTCTGTTTGGCTGATCTATCTATAGGAGAGAGTGAAGTATTGAAGTTTCCCACAATTATTAAGGAAACATCTATTGCTTCCTTCAGTTTTTCCAATGTTTGTCTCATGTACTTTTGGGCAACTTGATTGGGTGCATAGACATTTGTAATTGTTATGTCTTCTTGTTTAATTGTCCCTTTTATTAGTATATAGTGTCTTTCTTTGTCTCTTATGGCATACTTGCACTTAAAGTCTATTTTATCTGATATTAATATTGCTGCTCCTGCTTTCTTTGGCTATAGCATGCATGAAATTATTTTTTTCCATCCTTTCACTTTCAATTTCTTTGTGTCTCTGGGTCTAAGATGAGTCTCTTGTAAGCAATATATTGATGGTTCATACTTTTTAATCCATTCTGCCAATCCATATCTTTTATTTGGGGAGCTTAATCCATTCACATTCAATGCTTTTACTATAAATGCAGTTCTTCAATCAGCCATCATATCCTTTGATTTTTATTTGTCAGATATATTTCCCCCTTTCTCTTTATTTCCTTTAATGTACCCTTGCTAAAACTGCTTAGTTCTGTGCCCTTCTCTAGACCTCTCTCTCCTTTCTTTTTTTCTCAACTGGTAGGGCTCCCTTTAGTAGGGCAGGTCTCTTGTTAGCAAATTCTCTTAGCTAACCTTTCCCTCAAATTTGAAGGAGAGCTTTGCTGGATAAAGATTTCTTGGTTGGCAATTTTTCCCTTTCAGAATTTTAAATATGTCATACCACTGCTGCTTTCTCGTCTACATGGTGGCCGCTGAGTAGACACTACTTCGTCTTATGTTGTTTCACTTGTATGTGGTGAATTGCTTCTCTCTTCCTGCTTTCAGAACTTGTTCCTTCTCTTCAGCATCTGGCAACCTGATCAGAATATGTCTCAGACTGGGTTTATTTGGATTTATTCTGTTTGGAGTTCATTTGGCATCTATGATTTGTGTATTTATGTCATTTAGAAGGATTTGGAAGTTTTCCCCAACCATGTCTTTGAATACTCCTCCGAGTCCTTTATCGTTCTCTCCCCTTTCTGTAACACCAATGATTCTTATATTTGTGCACTTCATGTTGTCCATCATATCCCTGAAATCCATTTCAAATTTTTCTTTTTTTTCCCACTATTAATTCTTTTTTGCCTTCACTTTCCAATACACTTTCTTCAAGTTCACTTATTTGTTCCTCCGCTTCTTCTAATCTGTTGCTTTGTGTTTCAAGGATCTTTTTAATTTGATCAACAGTTTCTTTTATTTCCATAAGAACCTCTATTTTATTTACTCTTGAAAATTATTATTCTTGTTCTTCTGGGTTTTCTTGAGGTCTTTTATATCCTGAGCCATGGTATTGGTGTTTGTAGTTACTTCTTTGATTAGTTGCTCCAAGTTCTGTGTTTTCTCTGTTTTTTTGTTTTTGTTTTTGTTTCTTTTTTAATTTGGGCATTTTGGTTATCCGTATCTTCTGGTTTCTTCCTATGCTTTATAATTTTCTTTGTTTTTGGCCTCTTGGCACTTGCTTATTTTAATAGGGTTCTTTTAGGATATGCAGATTTATTTATACAATTATCTATAATTTGACAGCGCTACAGCTTGGTGCAGTGCACTTTCCCAACCTACCAGCAGATGGTGCTCCTGAGCCACCTCTTACCCTCAATCCACTTCTCCCCAAGTTTATTTATGCAGCAAGTGGGGTCCAAACCGTGTGGATGTCCAACGAGTGCCCCAATTTTCTGTGTGCAGTGGGGATCTCCAGCCCTGTGGGTGGGGAGTATGTCCTGTGCAGTTTGGTAGGGAAGACACCTTTAAGACCCAGTACTCCCAGCCATTCCTGGGGCTGTGACTGGAATACCCTGAGGCTGCAGCATGCGTCTGACTCTTCAGCTCAGATTTCCCACAGTCCCTCTCTGCCATGGGCCCACAAGTCCCTGGGATTGATGTAGGGCACCTGGCACTTCCATGTGGCACCCCTGACTCTAGGCTGTGCACCCCATGGTCTTCTGCAGTACTGTGTACCATCAAAAGCCAGCCGAATCCAGAATTCCCTTAAGGAAGCTCTCAGCCACTGTGGTGTGAAGGGGTGTCTCCCAGCCAACTGCAAAGATGGCTGCATGGGGTGTGGAAACTACCCACTTCCATGATCCTCCACCTTCTGCAGTGGCTCGTTCTTGGCTTGGGGGTTCTTAGCTGTGAGTGTGTGAAGGGCTATCACCCATTCCAGATACTGAGACAGATGCCTGGGGCATGAAAGGCACTCCCCACTATACTTGACTGCAGCTCCCATGGCTGGCTCTCCAGCTGCTTTCCGGATCTTACTCTAACCTGCCTCTGAACACAGTCTCTCGGTTTCTTCCCACTGCAGCATGACTCTGGATGCCAGTTCTCCAGCGGCTCTCCAGATCAAACACTCAAATGACTCAGAATGCAGTCTCTTGGTTTCTCCAAGTAGACAGTCACTATGGATGTAGAAATCCCTGCCCAGTCATTGGAATCCTGGAACCACTATTCTGGAGCACTTTCTTTCTTTTAACAAGTGTTTTTCACAGAGGAGAGTTTTGCTCTGTCTCTCCCAATCCACCATCTTGGATCCCCCCTCTATACCTTTTATCAGTGCTATGAGAGTAGAAGAAGAAATGTACATTTAAAGGTTCACCCCTTTTTATTATATCTCTAAGATCTAAATACTGTACATTTTGGTAGTGTGGTTTCATGCAAGAGACATGGGATAAAAGGCTGTATACAGTTTGTAGTTCCTCTTTAAGTAAAATAGTTACAATAAGATCTGCTGTGTTTGTTGTGATGATCGAATAAAATATCTTATCACAATAAACATACAGGGCTATGCTAATTAAATTTATCACTATACTCATAATTACTGTACAATTGGGTGAAAAATCTTCATAAAATAAAATGTGAATATATAATACAATATATAAGAAAGTATGGGATTAATATTTTAAAAATGCATTTCACACTTTAATAAGATGTTAAATTATGTTTGGAATCTACTTGCTTTTGCTTTTCCAACCCCCCATGATTAATTTTATAACCTGGAATTAAGTTTATATCTGATATTAGATGTGCATTTAAGGTAATCTTAAAGCATTATTATAAATTTTTGTGAATTAATTTTTCATTGACTTTCCATCTCTCCCTTCTTAGGAATATTTCAGTCACAAGTCTCTCAAATACATACTATGCTTCAAGCACTCTACTAGGTAGATGGCATAAAAATATGAATAAAACCAATCTTCATAAGTAATATAACAGGTCATACGATACAGACATAGATAAAAAATATATAAATCACAAATTATGCCAACAAGTTACAAAAGAAAAAAATTCTACTAAGTTCACAGGTCTGAGTAAATTGTAAATAGATTTTAATTGTCTGTTCATTAAAATGAGTGACTATATACTGAAAACATGCTATGAACATAGTCATTGAAAATGGTAATGTTTTGATTTGGTTAAGATCACCTTAATGAAACATTTCCATAGTAATAAATACACATGTTTACCTATAAACACACATATATACATACACATATCTTTGTTTTGGATAAAATTCATGCAATATCCTATGAAAGGTGAGAGCTTGAACATGGCTTATAATTGATGTGAATAACTTCCTAGTTAGGGAGCTATAGACACTTATTAAATATTCTTGTATTATAAAGAGCAGATCAAAGAAGGCTAAATATGTCATGTGACAGCCTAATACCAGTACTGTATGGGACTTGAATAAACTAGCTGTAATTTCACAAAATCATGAATAATTCAATGTGCCTCATATAGTGTGAAAAGCAAGGCTACTACTTCTAATTTTGTCTGAAACTCTCAACCCAATTCACAGTACACTGATGGTGGATCAATATAACAAATAAGTCTCTGGTCTCTCAGTTCTAGCTCAAAGAATCTAATTACTTTCAACAAATTTGTAGAGCTGATATTCCACACACTGGAATTTCTTTTACAGAAATTCTTTTGGGGAATGCCTGAATTATGTTCTTATTGTCAAACTCTATTTAAACTTTGGAGATGGACAATTTCACAGATATGATTATCCAACAATATTTTATTAGCAAAATATGTCTGAATCTAATATTAATATAGTTTCACATTACTTGGACTACAAAATTAGAGTATTGGTTTACATGGATGATTTTTCAAATTGCAACCTTGTATTTCTAGATTTCTGCAGAAGTATCAGGGACGCCTTTTCAGGAAGGGGAAGCCTGAGTAGAGAACATCTGAATCCCCTAATTCCCCACAAAAAATGATAACAGGTCTATGTTTGTATGTTTTGTTTATGGTATGATATCTACTTGAAAAATACAAAACAAAAAAACAAGCCAAAGCAGAACAGGAGGACTGCTCCTACGTATAAAACCACTGTTTTATATGAATTCAAAGAGACCTTTAAACTTTAAAAGTAGGATTGAAAAATACAAAAAGAAAGTTAATTCCATTTTAGCAGTAATTTCAGTTAATAGATATTTCCCTCTAGATTTCTAGTTAAGGGACAATCTTTTGAAAATAAAGAGCTATACACTAGAAATCAGCATGAGCTAGTTGTCTGTTGCTTTATTCAAGACAAGCCTTGGCCTTTGCTTCACATCATTCTTGAGCATTGAGAATATTATAATTAAAATTCATTGTATGGATATTTAAAGTACCCAAGGTTTAAAAAAGGCTGGTAGTTCATTTGAGGATAGCTATAAAACATATAAAAGGTAAATTCAGGCCTGCATCTCTCATAGTTCATCAGTCAAATACCACCAGAATCATGCCTGCAGTAATAAAAAAATAAAATAAAATCAGGTATATTCAATACTCTGCAACAAGGAAAAAGACACCCAGGTGGAAACTTGAGAGTCTCAGGGAGTATTGGAAGTGATTCTTATAGAGTTGAGTTTATAGCTTTTGGCTTATGATTTAGCAAACAGATTAGAGAATAAGTATTAGCACTAGAGCAGACATTATCAAGAATTTTTTGTTCATTTTTATTAAATACTATGGGTCAGTGCACTTCTCTTAAAATAACATAGTTTATTCTCATAACAATACTTTGAGGAAATATTATTATTATTCCAACATTAATGTTGAGGAATAGGTTTAAAAAGGTTCTATTGTTACATAGCCAATAAATGACAGAGTTCAGAATCAAATCCCGACAATTCGTCTTCATAGTTCATGCTCTTAAACACTAGACATGATAATGTGCTATAAACTCAGCACCCACATATATCTCAGTGTATTATGATTTACACTCTTTTTTCTAATTTTTAGCTTTATTTCACTAAGAAATGCTCAAACTCTCTAGTTCAAGGCCTCATATAACTATTAAATAGTTGGCAGAATCAAGGACTTCAAATTGTCTGTTGAATTCCAAAATCCGTGATCCTATTCATAACTCTTGGCACTGGGTACCTGATATTTGGTGAAAGATTCCAATGAAGACTTTAAGGACAGTGGCGTTAAAGAGAGAATATACTACATAAAGAGTGTCCACCTAACAACGAACTTCCTATTGCCTTACAAGGACCATTGGAAATCAGCATAAACCTATGTTCATAAAAGTATATTTTTAGCCTCTCTATACATACATGTAGTATGACACTAATTACACAGAGGAGATTTAAAATTTATCTCTATCTTAGACATGATACTATTTTAGGAAATAAACTATAAATTCTAAGTGAGTTTAATGCTATAGTGCATTTGTTGCTAAATTTTGAATTTATTTTTTACAGTCTGCATCATCTTTCAGTACAATGACTGTTTTTATTTTGCAGGCTTTTCTTTGAAGCAACACTTCATTTCATTGGATCTCAGGTGCCCCAAATTCACCTCTCTTGAGGAAGTTGAGAAAGTGTGTTTGATCATATTTGTTTTCTAGAAGAACAAAACAGGATAATCACAGGTGTGGTATAGAAGGTAATTCAGGAACTGGAGTTAGTGTATATGTGATGAGGGCAGATCAAGGTTTTTCAAGACATTTGTCTAGAGGGTCAGAGCACTTTGGCTCAGTCAGGACCTTTGTTTCACTAGGACACTACAGGTCATGGGGTGTCACACCTTTTGAACTTCCCTATGATCTACATAAAAATGTATCCATATCTTCATTCATCTTTAACTACTTGTCTCCCATCTCAGAGTGTGGTATATCTCTACTCCTTTCCACAAGATACTAATCTTGTGATTCTGGTGACAGTTCTTGATGCTTCTTCTAGAACTTTACATTCTTATTACTTATATCCATTTTATGCCTTCATTATCTTTTTTCACCCCTACCTCTACCTTTTACTAAAAATGTGTTCAAGCTTCTTCTATTCTAAAAAAGAATCTTCCAGTAACATTTATCCACTACTTTCCTTTTCACAGCCAATTTTTTTAAAGAATCATCCATTCATGTCATCTCCACTTCCTTACACATTTGTCAAGATTTTATGTCCTTTGTAGTTCTCAAATCATCCCCACCTCTTTTTTCCCTTTGCCATTATCTCATTATGTCTTGCCAAGAATGTGATACTATTCTCCCAACAAATTTGTCTACTTCTAATGTCTGGTTCTCCCAATCCTCTCCTCTATATAACTACTAGAGCTATATTCCTAAAATTTCATCAGGTCAGGTTTCCCTTTAAAAGCTTTTAGTTGGCCTCAAGATAAAGCCTCAAAAATAAACGAATGAATGAGGGAACAAAAGGATTGATGACTTAAATAACACGGTAAGTTTATTAAATGCATTTAGGTGCCCTCTTATTTCAAATGTTATGAGGAAATAGATCTGTTGCAGATGGAATTTTTATGTTTAAGAGTTTATACTGGATATAAAGAGACATGGGGAAATTTAAATAAGAATTTCTAGTTTCAAAGCAAAAATGCCCCTCAGACTGAAAATAAATCAAGGGATACCACTGTCTTTCTAACTGATTACCAGCCAAATGGCCATTAGAAGCTAATTTAAAACACCTTTAAAATTACTTACATCTGTTATACTGGGGATACCATGAAAGTCATCACTAATTGGCAAATGCCCTAGAAATTCTAATGAAAATATAGGAAAATAAAATGGAACCTGGTGAGTATTATTTTGTGACAAAAAAAGATATTCAGTAGTGATGTTTCTCTGAATATAAATATGACTTCTGAGAATTACGTAAAGTAAAATTTCTACCAAGAAAGTATTGTTCCTATTTTAATTTTGGAAAGATTAAATTAATTATCTCCTTAGATGATTAACAAAAGCTTTTGAAAAAAGTTCAAAAACATCCTAGTAATTTAGTTCTATAGGTACTTTTCTCATTAGGGATTTATTATGAATGATGAATAAATAAAACCTTAATTGGATATAGTTTCAGAGCCTTCCTAAATATAAACTCACCTACCAGAAATAAAAAGAAAACATCTCAGAGTCCTTGTCAGTTCAAATTATACATTTACCAGTTTAAATATATACCTTATAAATTATACATATAAGCATGTAAGCATTTATGTGCAAATATACGTGCTCATATAACCAACCTGTAAAGTATGTCTTATTTTAACTTAAAATATTCATTGCCACAGAAATGCCATGTCTGCTGGGGAGTAATTAGACAAAGCTTCAGGACCTTCCTCCTAGGGCCAATAACAAATCCAGACAAAATTCTTAGATGAAATTAGCGGTATATACAAAATGCTTTAGACCCAAGTCTTCATTTCTTCATTTTTTATTTCACAATATCTATGGACATACAAAAATATAAAACATATGTCTGGGGTATTGAAGGAATACACAGGGTACAGATAAATAATTGACTAGCTAATGACAGACAGCAGATGGGAAAACAGACCTGTCCATAATGAATCACTTCTTTGCTAGTTGAAAAACCTTTTCTTCTAGAAACAGGAAAGTGGGGAAAAGGGACAGGCTTGCTTCTTAGAGGCTTTTCTTATTCCTAAAGTAAGGATATTAATGGCTCTAAATTTGGTTATAAATTAGAATAATTTGAGAAGCTTTAAACAATCCCCAAACTAGGATCCTATAAATCTGCTGAATTATATCAGAATTGCTTCGGTTGACATCTACTCAAGTGTGACTGTATTTTGAATCTCCCAACGATTAAAAATTCAGCCCCTGCTGAGAATCATTGATCTATGATGATTCCAGGTGCACTGTTTTGAGAGTTCTTGGAAATTACTTTGCAACAGATTTCTGGCACAGAAAAGGGAAATGCAAATCCAGCTTGTTCTAAACCTTCAGGCATCAAGCAGAATGCAATTTTTTTTTTTTCCACTTGGATGTCTTTAAGCTCCTGAATAGGGCCATGATTGCCTCCTGCCCTAGCACGATTTTGGCATTTCTAACAAACTTGAAAAAAAATTAACAAATCATCCTTATCCAATTAAGCAGATACTACAATTGTGACCTCTAACAGTGTTAACTGCAGCTAAATCCAAGGCAGTGAGGGGCATGGAAAAAAAAGGCAAAGACAGAAAAAGAACACTAACCACCTGGAAAGAGGATGAAATTCTTGATTTTAATAATGCAATTTCAAAACTTTCTTATCTGCATTGCTTATCTGATGTGTTTTTCATTTCTGCAGCCTTCAGTTTTCTACCTTTTTACATGTCGCTTGTTTTCATAATGTGTGGCATTAAGTGTACTGTAATTGTACTGTGATGATTCTGCTGTAATTTTACTGTAAAAAAAAAAAAAACCCTGCAATTTCACTTATTTGAATGAACTTCTTATATTCTCACACCTGACCAATACAACATGGTAAACTGGTTGGTTTGTTTTGTTTTAAAGTAATACCCTACCTATAACCTTCCTTATGTCATCTCATAGTGTTATCTAAGGTTCCAGCTATCATAATGCTCATTTCATACTTTCGTTTAGTGTATCGGGCACTAGTACACATGCAAATGCTGTATATAGACTTTCTTATTTAATTTACATATTTCTAAAATAGAAAGTCATATTTGAAATTTTATTGTAAAATTAAAATAAATAAATCCTTAATAAAACTTAATTTCAGAATTTTCCATTAATTGAACAAATTTATTTTTTATATTATTACTTTGGCTTTTCTGAGCACTTAATATGTATCTAGCTCTACACACAAGCAATAAAAGAAGTATGTAAATCTTCAATTACCTATGGTGTGCATATTATACATGAGACCAATAGGCCTGTCTTAAATGCTTAACATACACACATGTGCATACACCCACACTCATATACACAGACAGGAGCTTGTTACTAACTAGCACTGGGAGGTCCCTGATTAGTAGTGTTTGCCAATTTCCGTGGTAAAAATACTACAATGTTAAACTACCAACATATCACTGAAAGTGAAATTGGGAAGAGATGTGCATTTGCATGCTATTATATAGTATTTCCAGCATACAGATTTAAAAGACACAATATCCTCAAGAGTATAGATAATAGCAGAATGTAGTAAAATAATTAGGAAATTTTGAGTATATGCCATGTTTTATTTTAATATAGCTTAATTATAAATTTTTATAATTAATATTTAATAATGACTGTGTTTAATAGCTGACTAGGAAAAAAATCTGGAAATATAACAGTCAGCTTTTGCAAGCACGTTATGAGTCAGTTCCAACAGATCACTGAAGTGGTATTTACTGTTCTCAAGATACATAACTACATGCATGTTATGATTTTGTACTAGTAAATCAGCCATGAAAAAGTCCTGGCTCTCAACCCAAATATATAATGGAGAGTGTCACAGCTACTGCTAAAAAAAGGGATGTGCTTTTACCCTTTTATATTATACATAAAATCATACTACAGTTATTTGTCATGCGTGGCATCCCTTGGGTTTCTCATATTCTCTCATACTACACAGTCTCTCTCATCAGTTAATTATTTCTGTTTCCAACATTTGATTGCTGTCCATGATGATGATGTCAAAAACTTATGTCTTCTTTCAGATGTCCTCCCTGAGTTCCACATTCAACTACTGAATCACCTACTGGATATAGACACTTTATTTTATGGCAGACATCCAAAATTCATCATGTTGAAAAACAAATATATTTAGCTGCCCCCTTAGACAACACCTCCTCTTTCCCTTCCCATTGCAGTGAATGAATGCAAGCACCATCCTTCTGTGTATTGTTCTTGATTGCCTCCTTGCATGCATCTCACCATAGAACCATGCCAGTTCTGCATCCCAATTACTTCTGGAAACTCATTTCCATTTTCTACACCATAGCTCAAGTCACCATCATCTCCTGCATAGATCAGTTCAATAGATTCCTACTGGTTTGTCTTTTTCTGCTCTAGCTAGACTCCAAATCTCCTGACCTATATATACCTTAGCTCATAAACTCTGCAGGAACAATATTTTCCCTTCTATGCAAAAAACATAGCAAAGACATAATCTCATGTGCATTTTGATCCCAAGCATCTTCAAGATCTTTATCATTAATCAAAGCTTTTAAGAATATGGAATTCCAAACACTGAAAATAAAGATGGTCTGATCTACTACTGAGAATACCCCCTGAATTTTTCTTGTTTTCTCTTTACAGACAATTAGTCTGCAATCTCCATAAGGTCAGGGCTGGGCCACTTCTAATTTGCATCCCAGTGACTAGCAGGATCTCCACACATAGATGGAACATAAAGTTTTATTTGAGTATTAAGCGTTTAATTAGCATTCAATAAAACATATACATTTTTTCTAACTTCTAAATAAGGAAAATGACCAGTAAGGAGTGAGATGCATAGAAGTGTCATTTCAAATAACTTTTCTGGAAACATTGTTCTAAATAGTGAATACTGTAGAGCAGATGGATGATCTAAGCAGTCATCTCCCTAGAGGAGAGAGGCATATACAGAAGTCATTGTATTCAACGCATGATCAAGGGCTATGAGTTGTAAACACTGTGCTATTACAGCGCTGAGAGCAGCATAATTATTTCTAACTGGAAGAGTAAGAAAAATTTTGCCTGAATCAGAGAGAAGCAAGCACAGCAACTATGGAGAATGCAATGAAGCCGACAGACTTGATGGAGAGCCCTCAGCAGGAAACTTCAACTACAGGACTAAAAGGTTATGTAACTGGTCATGCTCCAGAAATAAAACACACACACATACACATGTGCACACACAAATGGCAGTGGCAGGGTAATATATAAACCGTTTTCTATGCTCTTTCTAGTAAATGCTTGTAATTTTGAAATCCCTTTCCAATGAAACCTGTGACTTTTAAAATCTGCAGTGATTATGTATATATAAAATATTTGTGTATTTTTATGTATGTGTGTACATAGGTACACATGAATCAAGAATTTGATTCTGTATTACCTAATCTCCTGGAAGAAAAAAAAATCCCAAATAAAAGTAACACTTTTGGAGACTATATTGTCTTTTTCCACATTTGTGCTGGAAAATTGCTTACTGGGATGTGCCTTGAAAAAAATCATTCAAATATCATCTAAGGAAGGGTTGACGTTTACAAAAATGAAATGAAACAAGATAGTGAAACTGGCCATATATAATAAAAAATAAAATGATTATTTTGATTTAATGCCTGTATCACAACAGTCTGAGATAGATACTGAGGAAACAAAGGCACAGAGAGGTTAAGTGATGGGTTGTTCTACAAGCTTTAGTCAGGCAGATCATATCACTGTGGCTATAACTTCAACTGCACTCACTTTCCCAATCAATAGCCCCTCCTTTTATTGGCCTTGCAGAGGTTTCTATTTCCTTTGTTTGATCTCCCACCTCTTCATGTTTATTCAGAAGAAACTTGCTACATTGCAATAAAAGTTACCATTTCTTTTGCCTTTGTAGCACCTGCTAAAGCCAGTTCTTACGGATTCTAGTCACTGGGGCATGCACAGTCAGGAGAAGCCCCAACTTTCGTTTCCTTTGCCTAACTATAATAGAAAAATCACAGCCACCCAGCAGGCTAAGCTGCCATTTTTTAACATGCCTCACATAAAGCTGAATGATTTGGAACCGTGCATGTTCCACTTAAGCCTGCCCCTTAACACACGCCACCTCACCTTATCATAAACCACTTCCCTAGACACACCTACTATAACTGCATAAACATCTCAAGGCTCTTCAGCTCAGGGAGACAATCTGAGGTTTACCTCCTGTGTCCTTGATGAGCTGCTTACAATAAACTCTTTTCTGGAAATCCTGTTGTCACAGTATTGACCTCTGTGCATTGGGCAGTGAGCCCCCTTTGGGCAATAACATAATTATCAAGTGTGAAGACTTAACCAGTTAAATGTCCTCATTTGAAACATTAACGTTTTTGTATATAGAGGAAAACTATTCCTTAACTGAAGTTTCTGTTTCTCTTAAAGCTCATAGCACACTTTATTACTAAGGACTTTAAAAATACTATCTGCGAGGTACCTGAATAGAGAATAAGTCCCAACTATACATAACATATAATTTCTGCCACTATTATAAAGAAAAAGAATAAGGGCACTATATAACACAAGGCAAGCTTTTAACGCTAATCTATAAAATAGATTGATTTATAATATATTATTTTAGATTTATTGAGCTCTATCTTAAACAACTGTATTTTTTCAGTTATTGTTTTGTGAAAAATGAGCAATCCCCCAAATAGGCTCATCTGAATGCTTCCTTTGTTTTTCAGTGATATGCCAAGAGAAATTTAAAAAAAAAAAGTGTATTATTTATTTCAATAACAGGTCATACATTTATGCAATCAGTTAAAGTCACAAACAATAATTCCCCCTCCAATTCAGGATCAGAAAGAGACCAGTTTGTCTCTAACCAAACATACTTTGGTTAACCAAATACACTTTGAGTTAGAGACAAATGTAACATGTCCATAGAATCACAAAGCTGTTTTGTCCAAAGTCTTCAGACTTAATGAGAGTGAACCTTAGCTCTTCCTTTAGGCACTGAAACTAAGTGGTGTCAGGTTAGGGCTCCCTTGTAAGTAGGTGAGTATGGGTAGATACATGTGCAATTTACCAATGACCAGTTTCAAAGAGTTTACCTAGGATTTTTCATGAATTTAAAAAAAAATGCATTATGTGATTTTATTGCCTGAGTTTGGTTAAGTGAACAGATACTTTAGAACTGTTGTGACCTGGTATGTTCAGAAAAGGTACAGGAAAAAATAAAAGAGAAAAATAATTGGCTTCAGTATATACTACCAAAGAGAAAAAATAAAACAAAACTGTAACATATTTTAAAATCATTTTTGACAGAGAAAGATACCGAACTTTCATAGTGAAATTACACAGGCTAATTCTCTTTAACCCATACACTTGCCCAATTGCAGATAAAAATAGAACTTTAGAAGATTTATGTTGTTTAGCTTGTTTTTGACTCTTTTTCCTTCTGAAAATAGTATTTCTTTATCTTCAATCCTTATCCTTTTAATGCAAACACAGGAACCACAGAAATGAGTAGTAAGAAAATCCTGGATGTATTGCACGATTCTGGGCCCGTATGTGGAGATTTTCATTGACAAGTTGGGCTGGTATCAAGAGTCTTCATTCTATTGCAAATAATTATAAGGCAAGTGATCAGAGAGCCACTACCCTCAGTTATACCTTCCGTAATTAAGCTCCCATAACTATTTCAGGTTGTTAAGATTCTTTTAAATTTGGAGTTCACAAATTGAAGTTTCTTAAGATTGAAGGTTAAACAGCACTGAGGCATTCCTTTGCCTGTCTGCAGTAGGTGGTGTTGGGGATATGGAGGAAGTTTTGCTTATGTCAGCTGTTCTCAAACTTTGATGCACACTAAACTACATACTGATGACTTTAGCCCAACCTAAAAGAATTTGAATTAGTTAGTGGGATGAGGGTGGGGTCACAATTCAGGTGTCAGGATTTTTTTTTAAACAAATTCCCTAAGTGATTCTACTGTGCAGTAGCCAGGATTAAAAACTAGCAACTTAATTTAAAACAAAAAAAAAAAACAAAAAAAAACAAAACATAAGAATATGTGTTAGTAAGGCTGTTGTTCATATCCATAGAAAATGCATTTTAATAATAAACATATGGTATGTATTTGAGTATAATACAAGATATTTTAAAATTTAACTTACTTTAAAATTATTATTTAAATGACTCTGCCTAAGAAACAGCAAGCCCTCTTAGAAAATCTGCTCTCCATTGTTCTCCAAGTTACCATGGAGATTTTGCAAACTAGGTCACTGTCTTCCATTTACTTCCCAATCTTTCAGTGAATTTGATATTCTCAGTTCCACTCTGATGATCTTATAGCATGAACTGTCAAGGCAGTACATTACTTGATTTTATTTTTCAAAGCAAGAATAATACATACCTGGCTTTTTACTATTGTGGCGGGAATCTTAGAGTCAATTGTTCTGGGTGGAAGTATCATCTGAGTTGGATTTGACCTGATTAGACTCAAAGGGGGAGGCTGATCACGGAAAACAGATGTCAGGCAGAGTTGTACCGTCTCTTTCATTGCTTTCATCTGTGACTCCTATGGAAAAAACAAAGAGCCATCACGTTTTTACTGATTTTTGTGTGGTCTGGTCACCATTTATCTGCTTCTCCTTTTCCACTACCCCACACTACTCTCCATATATCAGTTTTCAAAAATGATTGCCTAGTTGTTCAGCTGCAGCAAGGAGGCAAAGCAGTAGCAGGACACTGAAGGCCATGCACAGCTGGTGGGGCCAAGGCTAAATAGAGCCCGATCCCCTGGGCCATTTCATGAGTCCGGTTTGCTTGCAGGTATACGACAAGCCGGTGAAGGTACTCTGCCAACATGTCTTTTGCTTTGCATGCCTGCATCAGGGATGTCTGAAGCTGAAGAAACCTGTTTGTGGGGTGTGTTGCAGCACTCTGGCACCTGGCCTCAGAGCGCGGAGCTCCATCAGCAAATTGAGAGCACAGCAGCTTCTTGCCATGGCTGCCATAAAAGTGTCTTCCTATCCAAGTT
This sequence comes from Choloepus didactylus, assembly GCF_015220235.1. Classification (NCBI taxonomy): domain Eukaryota; kingdom Metazoa; phylum Chordata; class Mammalia; order Pilosa; family Megalonychidae; genus Choloepus; species Choloepus didactylus. The sequence continues at coordinate 55,688,848 of NC_051312.1, forward strand.
CCGGGCCCACGTGGCTAACTGTTGCAAATACCAGAATTACATCATGGAGGGTGTGAAGACCATCACAAAGGATGCATCCCTTCAGCCAAAGAATGCCCCAAACCATTTTACCTTTCCTTGCCCTTACTGTCCTGAGAAGAACTTTGATCAGGAAGGACTTGTGGAACAATGCAAATTATCCCACAGCACAGGTACCACATCTGTGGTTTGTCCCATATGTGCCTCTATGCATGGGAGACCCCAACTACTGCAGCGCCAACTTCATAAAGCACATCCAGCCCTGGCATCAGCTTTATTTCGACACTTTTGGGAATTATGATGTGGGTGCTCCATCATTGATCAGTGAGCAGAGTTTCTACTCTGCATCGCATGTTTTACAGATTCCATCATGTGTTAAGACTGAAGCATGCAACTCATACACCTCAATATACAACAGGCCTGGGATTGAGCCATGGCATTAAGGAAAGGGGAATAGGGTCCTTTTTCAGTTTGCTAAAGCTTCTGGAATGCAACATACCACAAATGGGTTAGCTTTTTCAATGGGGTTTTATTAGGTTACAAATTTACAGTTTCAAGGCCATGAAAGAGTCCAAATTAAGGCATCAAGAGGAAGATATCTTCTCTGAGGAAAGGCTGCTGGCATCCGGGGTTCCTCTGTAGCATGGGAAGGCATATGTGATGTCTGCTGGTCTTTTTCTCCTGGTTCTGGTTTCAAAGGCTGTCTCCAAATGTCTCTGGACATTTCTCTCTCTGTACTCTCTCTGTTTCTCCTTTTATCCACTCATAAAGGGCTTATTAAGACCCATCTTGAATTGGGTGGGTCACATCCCAATCAAAAGAACCTAACCAAAGGTCCCACCTACATTAGGTCTGCACCCGCAAGAATGGATTAAAAGAACATGGCATTTTCTGGGGTACATAACAGTTCCAAGCCAGGACAGGTCCCCAGCTCGGAGCCCTCTTTTTTCCTTTGGACTCTTGCCAAAGCTGTTTTGCCCTATTGTTAACCTTGCATGTCACATGATGTAGTCTTTATTGGTCCTCAGCTACTTCCTAGAGTTACTTCTGGAAGAAAATTCAGCTTCTTCACCTTTTCTTGTTTTACACTTGTTCTTTCAATCCAATGTTCATCTCTCTGGTCCTCCAAGCCAGCTAGGATCTTTTCTGGGACACGAATAGCACAAATGAGACATGCGTCTTCTTCCCTAGTCCCTGAGATGTGTGAGTTCTGGCAGTGGCACGTTGATTCATGATGAAGCTACCAGTGTGCCATGATACTTCTTGTTGGTTGGTCATTGGCTGAAGCTGAGGTTACCATCTTAGGGAGCATTTCAGGCATTCTGTTGGGGTGAATATTCTGGATTTAGCATGGTCTGATGCTGAAAGTTTCAGTTAGTCATATTTTCCTACTACCCCTGCGTATCCTTAAAATTAACTGATTCAGTTTTAAATTCTTCATGGTGCCTTTGTAGGATAAGGTGTAATTATATATCTTTAGTGAAAGTAGGTGTTTCTAGGTTAGGAACATTAAAAATCCATATATCCCTAAGTGGGGAGGAGGTTCAGCTAGGTTGTGGGAGGGCCATAACTTTTGGTTCTGATTTTCAAGCTAATGAGGTACTTTTGAATGTCTGTTATACCTCTTTATTTTGAACTTGCTTATGTTCTTATCCTTTAAATACAAAAAGGAGTCCTCAAGTGATTAAGAAGGAAGAAACTTGGAGACTCCAGTGGGTACTGGTTCTTTTATCTCCCATTTGGTATCTTAAATTAAACTCAGCATTGTTTTTCTATTACAAATAGTTTCCTTCTGTTCTGGTTCTGTCATTATACAAAATACTAGAAATTTATTTGCTTTTATAAAGGGGATTTTTTAGGTTACAAATTTACAGTTCTAAGGCCATAAAAGTGTTCCATCTAGCGCATCAATAACAGGATACCTTCACTGAAGAAAGGCTGATGGTGTCTGGAAAACCTCTGTCACCTGGGAAGGCAAATCACTGGCATCTGCTAGTCCTTTGCTCCCAGGTTCTGGTTTCAAAATGGCTTTCTCCAAAATATCTCTGGGCTTCTGTCTTAGCTCTTCTCTCTCAGCCCCCATGCATCGTTGCTTCTTTCTCCCAGGGCACTGCCCTCTAAGCTTCTGGGGGGGTCCTCTCTTAGCATCTCTGGGGCAAGCTGGGCTTCTTAGCTTAGCATCTCCAAATGCCCTTCTGTCTGTATCTCCAAGCATCTGGGTCTTGTCAGCCCCTGAGCTCTCTTAAGGACTCCAGTAGACTAATCAAGACCCACCCTGAATGGGTGGGGTCACACCTCCATGGAAATAATCTAATCAAAAGATCTCACCCATGGTTGGGTGGGTTACATCTCCACGGAAGCAACCTAATCAAAAGATCCCACCCATAGTAAGTCTGCCCCCATAAAATTGCATTAAATAACATAGTCTTTCCTGGGGCACATAACAGTTTCAAACTGGCACACCTTCTGAACCTGATTTCAACCTAAATGGATTTGATACCCGCTTTCTAAATGCAAAGAGAGGTTATAGGAAAATATGATATCACCACCCTGTTTTCTCCCATGATAAAACCGCTTTTTCACAAAGGCGAAATGCATCTCCTGAGGAGCAGTTGTTGACAAAAGTGGCCCCCAGGAAACTTGCTTTGGTAACAGATGAAGACACTTGAAGTTAAAGGTATTTCAAGAATATTAATAAACATAGGCTAAAAAGCTGTCAGCCTAACTATAGGAACAGAATCTCCAATCAACTAGAAGGCATGTGAGAATTAGGTCCTTTTTTTTTTTTCATGTCAAATATCATTTACATATAGAAATTGTTCTAGTCAGTGGCTGAGTTTGCAAATAGTGCAGTGCTTTGGGCCCGTGCCCTGTTGATGTGGGCCTCCCCCTGCTGGCCAGTAAATCGCTGCAGGTGCCTTGTCACCACCCAAGACTGGGCCTGTCTGGAGCAATAATTTTTTCTAAATGTGCTGTTGCTTGGGAGGACCCAAATGTTAAGATCAGCTTCTTCACTGTAATTTCTGGAAAAAGTTGACTCAAAACTCCTTGAGTTGAGATTATCTTTGCAAAAGTTTGGGGGGAAATTTGACAAAACCTTCACTTGAGGGAACTGATTAGAGCATGTCCATATCACTGGTGGAACAGAAAATTTACTTATTTTCTTGTATGTAGTGCACTTCATGTGTTTCTAATAAGATGACTTTCCAGAAAGGGAAGTTTGTTATAGTCTGGCTTTTAAAAGGTGAAATATAAATAAATTTCATACTTTATTCAACTGGGAAAAAAGTAATTGCCTATTTATAAATTCAACTAATCCATACTAAGTCTGTTTCCAGGCATCTGTGCTTCATTATATATTCTGAACACCTAAATTCAAGAGATATAATCTGACTTTTTCCCTTTCAATTGGCATGATTTCAATCCTGATAGCTTACATGGCTCACTCTGAACTAGAATATGGCCTTCTTTGAAACCCGACATCTTTCTGTTAGCATCAACCTCCTTTATTATGAAACCTCCTCCAGCTCCTGTTTCTCAGGCTAGCCTGTACCTACACTCAATTTCTGCATATATTGGGAAAAAATAAATTGGGTTTCTGATAAAACTCTGATTTCCTCTAGGTCTTGTTAAATGATAGGAGTTAATCTGATGTGATAGCAAATGATAATATTAACATTTCTTATATTAGCATAATATAGAACAATATTCCAAGCTCTTTGCAGTGAAGACTATGACATATCTTTCCTGATACCTACCTATCATTATGCTTCCCATTCTTATGTAGTATATGTTGACATTTACCTTTAAAATGACATTACCTTTTGCAAAGCATTTATAATGGGGGGGGGGCGGATATTGGAATGCTGTATTTTTGTAACCATATTTTTTATTGTAGGGTATAACATATATACATAGAAGTGATAATTTTCCAAGAGCATTTTCACTGTTAACCTACAACTTCTCTAACTTAAAAAAAAAATGAAAGCTTTAGAAATTGACATTGCCTATTGCTAGAATAGCAGTTCAAGAAATCTCTCTCTTTTGAACATTTCAAGACATTTAAAAAAGCAGCTGTAGGGAAGCAACTAGAAGCAACAGTCCTAGGTATAGGACAGATGTGCATTTCTTTTTCATTAATTTGGTCCAATCGAGTTATCTATGACAGAATAAGAACCTGATAGACTGGGGTGGAGGGATGTTGGAAAGTGGGGCAGGAGGGGCTAAGCTTAATGATGGTATTTAGGATTGAAGATTTTTATTCATGTGGTTCCTTTGAATTGCTTGAAAGCCTGATTTCCTGCCCCCCTCCCTGACCCGGTTATTTTCTATTATTGACCTTGAGTGTTTTTCATATAATTTTTTACTAATTTTAATTTATTTGTATATACACACATGTGCAATTTGCCTAATTTGTTTGCAACTGTACATCCTTCACTTAGCACAATTCTTGACACAGTCTAAGGGACTCAACAAATTACTTTTTTGAATAAATGATTTTAAAAAGTCAAGAGAAAAATTTTTTCTGTATGTCATAGAAGGAAACTCATAATTTTAAATCTCTTTCAATAAATAATAAAAAAGAAAGAGTTCAGTTTCATCTTTCTATTAGTGCTTTGCTGCCATGTTGGCTGACCCCTCCTTTTCTCTAAGTGCACATTGGGAGGTCAGGGAATTGAATGCTGGGTCAGTAGTGAAGTAAGTCAGGAGGCACTAAGCAAATGAAATATGCTCTCTTTTGCATATTACAGTGAGGCAATGCAGATAGAGTAAATGTGACAGGGTCAGGCACATCTTGGCCAGGACCCAAAACTTGCATGGCTCTGAAATGTGGACTTTAAATGCTCAGGTCAGGCAAGAAGCAAGAAATGGTTAACTTTATTCATATTTTGGCCCCTCTTACTATAATACATATCAAAAAAAGTTGGATCTTTTATAGGCTTAAGTTGTATTTTGTCAAAATAGACTATAAAATTATGTAGTACAAATCCCTAAGACTGAGTAGTGACTGAATTCAGAGGATGAGAAGAAATAATGAGCAGCATTATGTTAATGGTTTCAGACACTTATTTTTAGTAGACACTAGTTAGGCAAGAAAACTTTTGCAACAGAGCATTTGGGGAAGTTATATATATATATATATAATAGGTTTTTAATGATCTGAAATTTGGTGCAATATTCTGTTCTTCTAGGCCTTCAGATGTCGCCAGGATCACCCCAGACCAACAGGGTCATCATCACATAAATATCACCTCCATCTCTTTCTCTCCTCTCATGATCATGGTAGTGAACTATCTTTGCTGTTATATTTTAACCTACTCTTAATCTCTTACATTCTGACTCTGTTTCTCTTTCAAGGCACAAACCTGTGGCTTGGCTCTTTATCTTAGATTCTGGCTTCATTCCTTGAAAACACTGTAGATTTGTCTTGCCAGAGACCATCTATTGCCTTGAACCAACCCTGCCCTAATTTGGTCATCTTTCTACCTAACCCCCATTAAGTCTTCTAAATTAATGAAGCCAGTTACTGACACTATTCAGGTTGGGCCTGAAGTAGTCCCATGAGCAGGATCCAAACATTTTATAATACATCATTACATTTTGATTTTTACTGCTAGGTGTAGTCGATTTTGAAGCTGCTGGCTACCATTCAGTTTGAAATTCACTGGGACAAGCTGTCATCTAATGAAAGATATTGCAAATCCTGTAAAGTATAATTTACCCTAGATCTTGCAACCTATTCCCTCCCAAGACCCCTTGTTTTTGTCCTGTCTTCTTGCCTCCATCCACCAAAACAGCTTTCCCACTTGCTTTGCCACATAATAATAAAATAAAACACAAAGGCCTTACCTAAAATACGCTACTTGTCATATGTCCTTTATTTATAGCCTCTCAAACATTCCATGCTCATTACCACATTAGAGACTTCATATTTGCTGTGTCCTTTCCTGCACAACCTTTCTTCCAAATACTAACATAGCTACCTTTCACTTCCATTTTTTATCTTAACACACATTTTATCCACTTGTAAGCACAAACACCGATCACCTTTTCCAGGAATGCTTCATCCTCAAGTTTGTATCACATATCCCAATGTGTGTCATATGTAGCCCTTATTAGTATTTCACATTATCTTAGTTATTGTTTATATGTTTATTATTTATCTACTCCTATCAGAATGTAATTTCATTGAGAAGAGGTACCTTTTCTTTGGCATTACCAGTTTCTACGGCACTGACTGTCATATAGAAGAAATTCAACAAATATTTGTTGAATGAATAAAGCAAACCCTCCAGAGGATAAAAGCTGGTTCTGTATAACATGGGATAATAAAGAAACATTTCTCATCTTATCCTGTATATTAGATTTTGTAAGAAAATTATTTCAAAATCCTGTCCTTTGTGCTGCATAATATGTATATCTTATAAGACATCATTCTGTATACATGTGATCATAAGATGATGGAACATTTATGAAATTTAGAAGAGATTTAGAAGGCAACCTTGCTTGTATGTGTATTTGTGGGGCAACAAGATATACCTTGCAGAAGCAACTGTGCTGTGGCTCTAATTTCTCATCTCGTGCCAAAAACTTTATGCATATTCATCTTAATTAATTTACATGAATACATGAAGTCCCCAGAAAGACCTGGCTGTAATATCAGCCGATGGCCTTGGAAAGACCATAGGAATTGTGGATTCAAAAGCTTTGCCCTTACTTCATTTCTGTGATGAAACCAGTTCTATGGACACTGGAAAGTCATTCACCATTTTGAATACCAGCTCTAGCTAACTTCTAGGTCTCTAGTATGTGTGGGGAATACCATGTTGTTCATTTATTCATTAAATAAAGTATTAATTTATCTATTCAGTCAATAACTATTTATGATGCTTTTGCAATGTGCCAGTCTAAGAGTTTCTATTCTCTTTCTGATTAGTCCTGGGAGCCTGTGTAAGTCACCTCGCTTTATGTCACCTGTAATACAGATGTAATAATGCATGCCTTCCAGGACCAAATTTTGTAAGAGTTAGATATGATAAAAATATTTTTAATATAAAAGTTTGAAAGGTAGATTTCCATATCATAAAGCTGTTTTAAATTCCTGTAGCTATTCAGTTAAATTCCTGTAACTATAATTCATAAGATATTGACAAATAATTGATTCTTTAGGAAACTCAAGGCTGTTTCTTAGATGTTGAGAGCATTATGGCTTATATTAGCTTAGCAAACTGAGACTTCTTTCATTAAATATGCCCTCATAACCAAGTTGGAGTGTAAAGATGTTGTTTTCACAATATTTATGAGGTGTTTAAGATTATTTGAAGCCCAGATAAAGCATTCTTAGGAGCTAGACACCTGAAGAGCATAAACAGCCTCATATAAAGATGATGGGGAGAAGTGAAAAGCAATTTCATTAAATTGTAGTTTTTATCCATTTGCAGCGAGATAGCATTTCTACTTGGCTTTGTATGGCTGCAGTTTATGAACCTCTTGGTTATCTCAGATGAGATCTTTTTTAAAAAATCAACCTCCAGTTATAAGAAATGCTTTTACAGTTCATAGTGCCAAAAGAAGTAATAAGATTCTGAAGGTTAGGGATGGAATCATTAGCACGAGAAGTCATCTCTGTGAGCTTGCTCACTGATAATAATAACTAAAAAACTTGAGTGCTTTCCATGTGCCAGGAATTGCTCCCAGTACTTTACTTTTTTTGATGCATCCAATTTTCCCATCAACCTTATCAAATAAGTTCTATTGTATTCCTCGTTTTACAGTGTAGTATAAAGACTTTTTTTGTTACTACACCATTCTGTATCTCCCACGTGTGCTTAAAATATACATACATTAAAATCCCTGTGCTTCTGTGCCTCTTGTCTCAGCATGGAGTCATTTTCTAATTATTGAGATACCCCAAAAACTGTGATAGATGTGGGGCTCAAGACCTTGTCTCATATGTGTTTTATATTTCCCATAGCGGCTATCACAGGATGGTCACACAAATGGCACTGGAAAACTATTCAGTCATTGAATGACAGAAAGGATGATACAAAGGCAAATCAGGGAGAAGATTCAATACAAGGAAGAACATTCCAATATTCAAGAGTTGGCAAAACCACAGAGTAGACTGGGATGCCTCATGATTATGGGAATTCAACAAAGCATATTGCCGATATGTGACAAGCATCTCAGAGGAAGGATTCAAATAATAGTTGATAAGTTAAACTTTAGGATTTTATGTGCCTCTGATTCTTGATTCCATCAATCCAAGAAACAGTCACATACCTTTATAAAAGTAATATTATGCGGTATGAATTGGACGTGGTCAGAGATGAACATAAATTGGTATAGATTTCTTTTTCATAAATTAAAAATCTCATAAAGCTGGGATTTTGGTAAGATGAATTATACTTGAATTATTTCCTAAAACAGCAAGCAGACCTACCTAAAACTATTAAATGTTAATTATTTGTATAAATTTGTATAAAATAGTAATCACAAAGGAGTGAAGATGATATAAAAAATCTAATCATTCATCAAAAGCCACATTTGTCCTGAGGATCTAAAACATGATCATGAATAAGATAGCATTCATAAAATTTCCTTACTGATTCCTCTACTGAAACACTTTCCAAATAACCTGTCTGAGAAATTAGCTGCATTAGCTATGAAAAGGTTTAGTCATAACAAAGCTAAGAAATATGTGAGATATTTGTATTTATATACAAGCTTTTGCGGGGGGTGTTAGTGTTTTCACAGCTTCTTTTTTTTTTTTTTTTTACATAGAAATGTTCTATGTCTTTATCTTTCAAGTGGGTCTTTTGTAGGATTGTAGAGTTTTTGTTTTATCCAGCCTGATAATTTTAGTCCTGTTCTAGGAGTATTTCAACCATTTATTTTTAATATAATTAATTATATACTTAATTTGATAACTACATTTTACTATTTATTTTATATTTAGCACATCTATTATCATAGCCAAAAATTTGACTGTCATGTGGTTATCTTTGTATTTAACCAAGAAACTTTGTGGTTTATTGATATTTTTGAATCTGTGGTTGACTTCATTCAAAGCTGTAAAAAATTCTCATCTATTATCTCTCTCTGTAATGCTTCTAACCTATTCCTTTATTCCTTCTGGAAAGACAATTATAGATATTAGAGAAATTATGAACTTGTGCCATATTACTTTTACTCCGTTTCTGTTTGCTTTCCATTACTTCTTACTTTATATGTATTTGTTTAGCTAGTTTATATTAATTATTCTTTCATTAGTCTTCAGTTCTACAGTGTCCATCTGCTATTGAACCCACCAGTTGAAATCTTAATTACAGATATTATATTGCTTTAATCTAGAATGTTAACTGTTTTATATTTTATAGATTCCAAACCTAGGTAAATATTTTATTCTTTTATCTGTCTTGTCTATTTTCCTGTATTTTAAAACATACTAATCATAGTTGTTATTACTTACTTTCTAACTTGAATATCTGAATTAGCTCTAGTTCTGTTTCTATTGTTTGTTTTCCTCTTGTGTGTTGATCAGATGTTATTTTCTCTAAATATGACTAAATTATTTTTATTATGTGTCTGATTTGTATACAAATTAAAGATACATTTTTCCAGATGATATCCTCTGTCAGAAAGAGTCTACTTTTCAAATGCTGATCACCCTAACCTAATCAGGAAGTGATCTTGATCAGGAATGGATTAAACTTTGAGTAAAACTCAGGCTACTCTTATATTGTTTCTGCTGCTCAGATATAAGCCTTCCATGCTTTTGACTGAGGGCCATGCAGGGTTTTGTCTCCTCAAGTCTGAGATACTAGGGAGATTCACTTCTCAGATTCAGAGTTTTGCATGTTAATATATGCTGGAGATATGTTCTAGCTATTAGAGAATATTACCTTAGATGTTCAATAAATGGACACTGTGCCAGTTTGGATACATTATGTCCCCCACAAAAGCCATATTCTTTAATGCCATCTTGTGGGAGCAGACTGATTAGTCTGTTGATTAGAGTGAAACTTCTGATTAAATTGTTTTCATGGAGGTGTGGACCCTGCCCATTCAGGGTGGGTTTTGATTAGTTCACTGGAGTATTTAAGAGAGAAGCTAAAAGCCGACACAGACCAAGATGCTTGCTGATGCTTGGAGGTGCTTGGAGATGTAGACAGAAGGATGTTTGGAGATGCTAAGCTAAGAGATGAAGCCCAGGGTTTGCCCTGGAAAAGCTAAGAGAGGACCCCCCAGACTCTTAGAGAGAAATGCTCTGGGAGAAAGAAGTAAGAACACACAGGAGCTAAGAGAGAAGAGCAAAGACAGAAGCCCAGAAAGCCATTTTTAATCACAACCAGGGAGCAAAGGACCAACAGACTCCAGCCACATGCCTTCCCAGCTGACAGAGGCTACAGAGTTGATGCCACTTTTATGGCCTGGGAACTATAAATTTGTAACCTAATAAATCCCCTTTATAAAAGCCAATCCATTTCTGGTATTTTGCATAATGGCAGCTTTAGCATACCAGAACAGATGCTGAGTGAACAAAGAGAGAAATGATTTTAAAATCACTCTACTCATTTGCTCTGAGGTAACTAAGGAAGAAAAAGATTATTTTTTACAACTTTGTAAAGTAGGTTAAAAGTGAAAAAATATACTGAGAAGGAGAGGCATTAAGAAATTTTGCAAAACATGATAATTATTAATCACAGAATGGTAATTAGTATTTTAAAACTAATTCCTTACTCTATATTATATTGTCCTTTCCTTATACCAATTCCTTCTTCTCCATGTATGCCTCAGATGATGAACATTGAAAAGCAAAGTTTGTCATCAGATGGAGATTGTGATTGATCCTGAGCATGCACAATTGTAGAGATTAAGAAAACCAAACTGAAAAATAAATCAATAAGGGGTAAATAAAATCTTCTGGAATTAGATAATGGTGATAAGTGCACAACTCTGAGAAATTTAAAATCATAGATCTTATGGTACTTGAATTATATTTCAATGACGTTGTTGTAAAAAAGAATGACTGTAACCATCTCTTACTTTATCTTTATACAAACACAATTGGTTAAGAGAATCTTTCTTCTTTTTTGCCTCTACACCCAAAATTCTAATTTAAGACTACTCATATTAAAATGTCAATGAACACTTCCATTCCCTTCATAACTCATTCATTCAAAGTTAATACACAGCATCTTAGTTGGTGCTTTAAAGCATGTTTAATCATGGCAATATAGTACAAATGCACTAAGAAAATGAAAAATAAAGCCATGAACTCACACAGCCTGAACTTTGAGACAACTGTAGCAGAAAAAAGCAAGGAAAGAATTGGATTCCAAAGGGACTATCAAGCACTCCTAAATTTTATAACCATTGTATTTGCACAGCAGCTGGAAGTACATCAATAAATCAAGGGAAAAGAATGAGCACACCCTAACTTCTGCTGTTAAAACCAAAGTTGTGATCATCCATGGATATAAACTTACCCTGTCAAGAGCTGCTTTCTCCAGCTCATTTTTGGCTACAGCCAATTTTTGTTCAAGATCAGTAAGCTGTTGAGCCTGTAAAATGAAAAAAAGACAAATCCTTCAGTAAATTCTATAATCTCCCCTTCCATTTTAAGCATTTGTCATTCATTGCCCAAAAAAAAGGAAAAAGAAAATGTTTTTAACTTGTGATATTCATTTAGAATTCAGGTTAAAAATATTATATTACTTGGTCATTTGATCAGACTGCAGAAAATGATACTTGCTAGATGAATATACACAGAAAGCTTCACTGGACCAAATTGTCTACTTCCAAAACTTCAGCTCAAGTCTTAGAAAATTTGTGATTTGAATACATCAGTTATGTTTCTAGTATTTGCTCTTTTTTTATTTGCTGAATTTTAATCCTGTACACTTCTCTATTCCATCGTATCTCTGAATCTTTGCAAATGCCCTAAGTCTGCTGTTAAAAGAAAGGAGTAATTGCCTTAGATTAGGAAGATGTGTATTCAAATCCTGCTCCACCACTTCTTAGCTATTTGATCTTGGGCAAAGCTATTGAGTTTTCTAACCTAGAAATGACAACGTTTTTCTACTCCATACCACCAGTGAACAAATGAAAGTGTGATAACTTCAAAATTTCATTATAAGCCTGCACATAACGGTCTTACCATCATTGTTCATTCCATTATTATCTCATACATCAATTCATCCTTTAATTTATTTCCAGATTCTCTACTATTCCAGGCACTATACTAGGCCCTGGAAATTGAAGAAGTTATTAAAAATAGAATATTTCCCTTTAATGACCTACAAACTTATTTGTTCAATTTGTACATCTCTTCCAGATGATTGTGAGCAAGATAATAAAATGCATTTATTCTAATTTGCTTTATTCTTTCAATCATTTCCTAAATTGACAAATATTTTTGAGCTTGTTATTTAAATATATATTATATATAGATTATATATATATGTATATATATGACACTATTATGTGGACTGATGGTATAATCCTTGACCTCAAGAGAGACAGTATATATGCATGTATATTCAAATAGTGAGAGTTGCTATCAAGAATAAATTATCAACAAAATAAAGCTGAAAGAGGGACTAGAGCATGTTAGAGTTTATATTCATGAGTAGTCAAATCCCAAATTCTTCATTTCCCTTTTCGTGGTATCCATATCCTGTGCTACACGGCTTTCTTCTTACTCTGATTATGTAAATTACATTGGCCAATGGCATGCAAAAAACTCTTATAAAATTGGGCTAGTTATTTTGTTAATTTTCTATCACCATGAGAAGGACATGACTGAGCTAGCCTGATAAAACAGAGCTGTGTGAGCTAAACTGCTGCAGTGAAGCCTCGCTTAGACCAAGAGCTCCAGCCAATCTGATGGCAGATCTGCACAGCCCTGCATAAGAGCGTAAGCCCAGCCAAGATCACTGACCCCACCCCACCCCAGTCTACCAAAATGTCTGTGATACATAAAAATAAATATTCTCAACTAGATTTCGGGTGGTTTATTTCATAACAAAAACGAATTGGTATAGATATGGGTCATTGAGAGAGTTGAGAGTTATTCTGATTAGGTAAATTTAAGCAGGGTCCTGAAATTTTAAGAAACAAATAATACAAAAATCTGGAAATTTTTAAGAATCTAAGATGGAGACAACAGCACTTTTTGAGGGAAAACAAAGCTAGTGTATCTAGAGCATATTGAGCAGGAGGATAAGAGATAAAAAAGAAGACAAGAAAGGGTCAAATAATATAGTGGCTTATTTGCTTTGGTAAGGATATTATTTTAAATCAGTGAACAAAAAGTTGGAAAATTCAAATTGGTAAACCTATATTTGAGTCCTATATTTTCCATTTTACAGGTGAAATGATTATTTGCAGTAAACAGAAAGGACTAGTTAAATGTAATTCTTCATTTTTTTCTGTATTTTTAAAGAAAACAGTAATTTTTGAAGTTGTACATTGCTCTTTCTCTATCTAGTTACCTGCTATGGAAAGGCAATAGAGCAGAGATGGTAGGAAATAAATTTTAGAGCTAGACCCCTGGAGTTTGATCAGTGGCTCTTACCCCTTACTAATTGTAAATACCTTGGGAAATATAGTTAACCTCTCCATTTCTGTTTCCTCTTCTGTAAAAAATGAGGATAATAATAGTACCTACCTCATAGGATTGTTAGGAGACTGAATGAGTTCATATATAAAACACATAGAAGAGTACGCGGCTTATCATGAGTATATAAATGTATGATAAGTAATATAAATATAGTTTAATTAACCTATAAGTAATACATTACAAAATTAGCCAGTATAGCAATCCAGAAAGCTTGCATCACGGCTGGAACAATGGATTTCAACAGGAATAATAAATATATATTTGAAACCTACATAGCCATTAGTTCCCAGGATTTCAATTATTTAATATTTTTAGTACCGCACTGAACCTGGTATAAACTAGCCAAGAGATCTTGGGAGACAGAGGTTACAGAAAGAGTAAAGAAAGAAATCACTGCAATTGCAACAGTGTTTCATATTGTGGCCCTAGTCTTAAAGGATCAGTTTCTGGATTAATTCATATACAGTGGCTGTAAAAGTATATACCAGGAGAACACTTCTCTGAGTGTTAAACCATCAGGAGAACCATAAAAATGGGGGAATTTATAGATAGTGTATTTTAACAGTTTACATTCAATCAAGATAAACTGATGCAAACACTTGTAAAAATGAAACACAGGGACATTTGACATATCTATGCAAGATTCTAGAATACATTTCTGTGCTGGTTTGAACCTATTATGAACCCCACAAAAGCCATGTTCTTTGAATCCAATCTTGTGGGTGCAGACTTACTGTGGGTGGGATCTATTTATTAGGTTGTTTCCATGGAGATGTGACCCACCTAATTGTGCGTAGGGCCTTTTATTATTTGATTTTTTTTCCATGGAGATGTGCCCTTGCCCATTCAAAGTGGGTCTTAATTACTTTATTGGAGTCCTTAAGAGAGCTCAGGGAGACAGACAGAGCTCAGAGCCGACACACACAGAGATGCTTAGAGAGAAAATGCCCAGAAACATTTTGGAGATAGCAGTTGAAACCAGAGAGAAGCTAAGAGATGAAATCCTGAGTTTGTCCCAGAGAAGATAAGAGAGGATCCCCAGATGCTTACAGAGAGAAACAAGTAAAGAAGCACAGGAGCTGAGAGAGAGAAGCTAAGACAGAAGCCCAGAGACATTCTGGAGAAAGCTTAGGAAACCAGAAGCTAACCGCGGTAGAGGCCCAGCAGATGCTGGCTGTGTGCCTTCCCATGTGACAGAGGAACCCCAGATGCCATCAGCCTCTCTTCAGTGAAGGTGTTGTCCTATTGATACCTTAACTGGGACATTTTCATGGCCTTAGAACTGTAAATTTGTAAACTAATAAACTCCCATTGTAAAAGCCAATCCATTTCATGTATTTTGCATTTCAGCAGCTTTAGCAAACCGGAACACTTTTCTTCACATTAAGTCATTAAATAATTATTTATGAAGTGCTTAATCTCTCAAACTATGTAACATTGCTTGAGAACACATGGTAGAAAATATACTTTCCCCATTCTTAGGGTACTTACAGTACAATAAGTACTTATTATTAGGGTACTTAAAGTACAATACACAAAATAAAAAATCACAATATGAGATACTAACTGCTAAACTGGATGTGTGGATAAGCTGCAAATGAGACAAGAGGGAAGGGGCTCCTCAGTGTGGCCCGAGAAGTTAAGGAAGATGTTTTCTGCCTAATAATTTATTTTACCAACTAATTATAACATTTAATTTCTCATAACATGTATATTTTTCTCATTTGGAAGTTAAAAGTCTACATCATATTTCTTAATTTCTTTTATTGAAAATTTATGGAGATTCAGAGATACAAGTTTTCATTGGTCATGGAATGCTGGAGTCTGATTTGGCTCCATGTGTAGTGTTCCTTGTGCTTTTTCGTGATCTCTTCCTCAAGAATCCACCTTAAATAGACCTAGATTGTGAATGATGTCACCAGTGCTAAATTTAATGCACAAAGTTCTCTGTTATTTTCTAAAAAACATGGAAGTATAGCTGGGTGTGATGGAGTAGAAATAAAGACCTTGATGGCTTTATCTGAATTATCAATGAACCCCTGTATAAAGTTCTGTCAAGTAAGATTCAAATTACTTTTAGAAAGGGTCAAATTAATCATTCATACATCAGGCTTGTGTTTTAATACTTCTGAAAAACCTATAGTAACCATTTATTTTTAATTCCCTCTCCAGTCCCTATTCTGATAAGAATATCCGGCTATTCTCTTTTTCAGTTTTCTGATGAATATCCCTGTAGTTTATAGCATATAAAATATCTCTGTCCTACCTTCTAAGAGGACATAAGACAATTTTCATGCTAAAGATAAAATATTAAATGCAAATAATACTTATCAAGTTCAGGTAAGAAGGGAGACATAAGGTTAGATCCATTTGCCTTGGCTGAGCTATAAATTTTCTTCCAAGTCTTCTGGAAGTCAGTTGTAAACAGAAATGCTCTTAAATCCATAATACTCATTGTCAAGGATTAATTAATATACCAGAGACACAAAAGGTACAAAGCAATATGTTCTAAAATGAAATTCTAATAAATCTCATAATTCAAATTCAGGAAATCAATTTTTCCCCCCGGGAACCAAGGAAAAAAGACAAAATTTATGGTCCATCACAGTTCGTCTCAAACCAACAGCAACATCTAGAATACCAGGATACTACTTTTTTTTTCTTTTTTTTTTTTTTAATCACCAAGGCACAAAAATCAAGCTGAGCATGTCATGAACTTGACTTGCTTCCTAGGGCATACAATATAATTCAACTGGTTGTCACCCATTCTAGAAGATAGATTGAAATATAAGTGAGTGATAAACACCTTAGAGTTTTAACAGTCAGCAGTGCCTTACACATAATGAATAAATGGTGTTTAAAAAATTAAATCTCGGACAATTTGGGGCTAAATTGAGAAGACAGATGTGGGGACCAGCACAGATTTTGAATGCTTCCTATAGTATCAGTTTTTTTGCCCTATAATAAAACATAGGAAAAGAAACAATGCAAGGGTATCAGTATAAAGACATCTAGTCAGGCTCTTTTCTAGCACTGCCTCCTGTTTGGAAATACTGAAGTGGAAACCATCCCACATAAGGCCAGATAAGAAACTCTGTATATAGAATAGAGGACAGATCCTTCTCAAAGCATTTTTGCTATTGCAGAGTTTAAATAAACAAGAAGAGGATTTCCCCAAAGTTAGAAGACTACCCTAACTCATTATTGGGGATAGTATTAGTCAGGGTTCCACAGAGAAAGAGAACTATGTATACTTCTTAAATATATTTGTATTTATATGTGCATATATGTGTATATATACATGTATATATACAACTATTAAGATATTTATTATATCAATTGGCTCACATGACCTTGGGGATTGGCAAGTCCAGATTCTGGAGGGCAGGATGCAAGTTGGAAATTCCCATGAAGGTGACATTCAGTTTCCCAGGAGAAGCAGGCTGGTTGAAGTAGAGATAGAAATTTTTTTTTTCTAAAGCTAAAATCCTCAATTCTTACTTAAGGCCTCCAAGTGACTGGATGAAGAGACTACTCTCAATGCTGAAAGCCATCTCCTTTGTTCATTATAGATGTAATTAGTCATAGATGCAATTAACTGACTAATGATTTAAATCTGTCTACAAAGCACCCTCACAGTAACAATCAGGCCAATGCCTGCTTAACCAAATAACTAGATGCCATAACCTAGCCAAGTTGATGCATGAAATTAGCCATCACAGGGACACAGTTAGGTAGAGAGCTACAGTGGCTGAATCTGGATGTAATGGAAGGGTTTGTAACAGGTCTTTAAGCAGCCTCAATGAAAGAAGGGCAGAAACCCTTAGAAGTTTTCTAACAAATGCAATGCTACTTTGACTGTTATTAATATGGTTACTTGCTGACATTTTGGAACTAATAACAACCTGTAGGTATATTTCGGCAAATGAAGCAGTACTATGGACAATGGGTAGATGAGAAGATCCATTGAGTTATGAGAAGAAAACATTAGAAAGTCTTCATTATAATTCTAAATTCTAATACTTTAATATATGTTATTATACAAAATATTCCACATTCTATATTCCTTAGTATAATACACAAAAATATTAGAACTTATATTTATGCATATTTTAATGTCATAAGTGTTTTTACATGTTTACAATGTACAAAATATGGCAGTAAAATAACAATGACAATAATAATACAATCTTAAACTTTTGGTGGGATTATTTTAAAATATAAATAGATAAGAGATAAATATACATGAATAGGTAGATATAAATAAATAGATAAATCCTCACAGAAACTGTATGTAGTAAGTAGCATTATTTTCATTCTTTTTAATTGATCAAAAGTGAGACATAGATTAAGGAAATAACTTGTTCAAGGTCACAAAGCTGGAAATGAGCAGACATGGATCTGAACTTCAAACCTGGGTAGTGTGGATCCATGTCTGTTCCTCCTAACCACTAAAGATATGTGTGCATCTAAGTTATAACAGATAAACATAAGCATATTTAATAGAATGTGTTCAAAATTTATTGATCATATGCATGATAAACTGGAGAACACGCAGAAGACTGGAAGAACATGTGTTGAAGATTATTCATCTAATGAGAATAATGATCTCATGACAAGTGATATTCTCAAGAGCTTACTAAGGTGAACTTGGTCGTTGGTGAAAGGATAATGATAGGATTGAATTTTTATATAGGATTCAATTCATCAATTAGCATATGGAGCACAGCCGTACTAACCCAGAAGCCATAGATAGTACTTGAGAAACATGAAACATAACAATACCACCACCATTATAGCCTTCATCTCTGTATCTCTATATTTACTATCACTTCTGAATGTCATCAGCTCTATATTTTACAATAGGATTTAGAAGAAAGAAAGCCAACAATCCCATTCTATTTCTTAAGCCCCAACCCCCAAAAAGTACAAGGTCATAAAATCAAGATCAACTTTGGTAATCATATTCTTTGATTCAACACCTGCTCATTTAAACTTTAATAACTTGGGAGTAATACAGAGAGACTTGGCCTTGAATCACTAACATATGTATAAAGGCCAAATTTAGATCCCAAATTATACAGGAATATCTTAGCATAACATCTGGTTCTAAGTGCTATTAAAAGTGAATTTTAATAAATCAAAATTATAAGATAAATAAGCCTTTCTTTGAGAAACAAGAAAAGGAATATATAATTCTCTTCAAATTTATTTTTTTATTATTTTTATCATATGTACATATAGATGCATGTGTCATTAATGGTCACTTATGGAAAATACATTGTAATACATAATTGTATTATGCATTTGATATTGACTTCCTATTTTCCTAGACTAGACACCTAGACTTCGGGTAATTTGCCTCACCCTCCTTCTCAACTATACATTTTGGGTGAGATTAATTCAATCCTAAATTCCAGGGATGGGGCTGTAATTTCTTAAAGCAATAAGCCTATCTCAACTCTGGAGACAATGATTCTGGTTGGGTTTAGGAATCTATATGTACTGATCTGTATATACTGATGGCTTCTGAAATAAAAGTTATCCCTCTTTTCGATCCAAGTGAGGAAAATAAACATGTATATACATATATATGTTTTTCCTTTCTGTAGTGTAGTATGAGAATATTGAGGTCTGATGCTAGAATAAGAGAAAAATACAAGGCTAAGATGTCCTATGGAAGAAAAAAGAGCATAGAAAAATAGAAACCAAACACACATCAGGCTCTGGTGACTTTGAAAATCTCTGTTTCAAACCAAATCTGATACCAATGAACCTTCCATGTTTCGGTTAATGTTAATTTCTTTCCTTAGTTCATTTTTTGTTAGATATTAATTTTATATTATCATAAGTAGCAAAAGTTTCAAAATTTCTGAGTTAGACATGACAGAGTAAACAGTATTAGACTAGTCCTCTCCCCATCGACAACTATAAGCCCATTGACCCATGCTCTGTTCTTTGAAATATAGAAAACTCCCTAGTTGAGACCCATAACTGCACCAGCTTTCTGCCTGGGACAATTTTCTCACTGAAGTACAGGGAACTGGGGCCCAAGCAGACCACTGAAACTGCACTGGGCTTTGGAGTCAGAGCTCAGATTATAGGGCAGATTAAATGGTTTAAACATGAAGGCCAGAACATCAAAGAACAGAAAGGTGAGCAGGGATGGGGTTCCCAAAAGTCTGTATATGTAGTGGTGATAGGGGAAGTATGTGGAGTTCCTGAAAATGCTTGGCTGAAAGTTGGGCCACAAATATAAAGGGAGATATTATACAATATTATGCAAGGCTGATTACAAAGCAGCTGAGATCAGAACATAAACACTGAAGGATGAGCATTACACAAGGATGTTAGAGTTCCAGAGACATCCATAAAACTCATTAACATAACAGGCAATGGAAGAGCAGCTTTTATATTAGTAACCAGGCACTAGACCAGTGGTCTGCAAACTACATGCCACAGGCCACATCTGGCCCACTGCCTGTTTTAATAAATAAAATCTTATTGAACACACCCATTCTCATTTATTTAAATATTGCCTAGTTGCTTTCATGTTCCAATGACAGAACTGAATAGTTGTGACAAAGACCACATGGCCTGCAAAGTCTAAAATATTTACTGTCTTACCATTTACAGAAAATATTTTCAGGACCCCTGCCCTAGAATATTGCCCACCTTAGGCCCCTTAAGAAAGTTTAGATCCAAACCTAAACAAGATTCTGGGGTGGTGGGTGGAGTTTTGGGCGTTTAATTTAGTCAAGTTAGAGGAACTTTGAAATTATCTTAGATTTTTCTTGTATCTGTCCTAACAAAGTATTAAAGCAAGCCTTAAAGAACAAAAAGATGTTTAGTCAGTACTTTACTGCATGTTATATCAAAAATCAACAATCTTCAGAAGATAAAATCCAGAGACTCTATAAAGAATCAAACACAATGTCCACCACAAAATAAAAACCAACTAGATATTCAAAAAAATACGACCCATAGTTAAACAAAAGAGTAGACAATGAAATTCAATCTCTACGGGATCCATATATTGAATTTAGCAAGGAAAGACTTTAAGATGGTTATAAAAATATTACCAAAACTCAAAGATAATGTACTATTAGTGAGTAATGAGACAATCACAGCAAAAATATTATTATAATAAAAAATAAAATTTTAGAAAGAAAAATGTATTATTTGATAAACAACAAAATGAAGATGGCAGAAGAAAGGTCATTAAACATGAAGTAAGAATAACAGAAATTTTCCATTCTATAGAGCAGCGAGAACAAAAATGTTTAAAGAACATGGAAAGGGCTCAGAGATTTTTAAGACAATACAAAACAATTATCATTTTTTCACTGGTGTCCCTGAAAGAGAAGAGGGTAGAAAAAGTGGGAAAATTAAGTTGAAAATTGAATAGGAAGAGGAGGATTTCTGGTTTCTTATCTAGCATGTGATGGGCTTGGAAGTCCTCAATTTCACCCTAACAATAATAAATCAGAAAAACTGAAAAAAAAAAAAAAAAAAAAACTTACTGGATCCACTAGAGAATTGAGATCACAGGGAAAACTGTTCCCCTGGAATCTGCAGAAAGAAGAGATATAGAAAATCAGAGCCTACCCAGAGGAGAAGTCTGGGAACTGCCCTTTCAGCAGGAACCATAATAATTATATCATAATTGACAAATTACTAGATGCTCAGGGTGGACCAGTTTGGGAATTAAAATTTCCAGGGGACAAATCTTAGGAAGTTTCCCATGCTTTCCTTCCCCTGCCAGTTTCTCACAATGAAGACAGGTAAAAATTCACCTCATGCTTTCAGCAAGGGCCAAGGAAAAGTAACCATTTCAAAATATGCTCAGAGCATTCTGCTCTCTTTACAATAGGATTGCCCTCAAAAGAAACTACTTTTCATAGCCTAACTGACTTGGGTTTTATCAAAGCCTAACCGATGTGGGGGAAAGGAAGTACCCAACTGCAGCACCTTCTGATCATTGTGTCTCACTTAAAGCAGGAAAACAAGATGAGAAGTCATTGGGAGGTCACAACCCAGGGGCACAAGCACACAAAAAATTGACCACATTAAAGGATTACAGACTGGTTTTCCTCACCCCTCACCACATCAGTGGGGCTCCTGCATAATAACATAAGGAAATAATGTCAAAGCAAAAACCTTAGTTAGGAAGTCTTTAGGGAAATCCAAAGACAAATGGGAAGAGAAACAAGGACAGCAAAGGAAATTTTAGCCTCTGACACCTGTAGCTACAATAAACAATAAACACAGCCTAGCCAGAAAACTACAAATCCTTCTACTGATAGCCTATTCACCTTTTCACTCAGTACATCAAGTCCAAGCTAGCATTAGAACCAGACTCAGATATGATAGATATTGGAATTATCAGACCAAGAATTTAAAATAACTATAAATATGCTAAAGGCTGTAATGGAAAAAAAATGATAACATGCAAGAACACATGGGTAATATAAGCAGAGAGATGAAAATTCTAAGAAAGAATCAAAAATCAATAACATTGTAAGAGAAATCAAGAATGCCTTCGTTGGATTCATCAGTAAACTGGGCACGACTAAGGAAGGAGTCAGTGAGCTTTAAGATATGTCAATGGAAATTTCCAGAACTGAAATGTATTAGGGAAGTCACAGACACCTATTAAGCATCCATCGCCCAGACCTCATCTACTCCCATCTCTTTCCCCGGGGAAGTCACAAACACACACTAAGTGACCATTCTCCAGCCCTCCACCTTTACTACTGTGTGCCATTCCACAGCTGGGGAAAATGTTAAGTCTAATGAAAAAGACTGATCAGACCATAAACCTGGAAACTGGGAATAAACAGCCCCATATGTTAATTAAGGCAGGAATTCTCAGTGGCAGTGACTCCTCCCCACAAGTTGGATAAAAACCACAATCAAACAGTATAGACTTGTCTCTCTTCTCTGAAGCGAAGTGGGGCATGCAGAGCTGCTGTTTACTAACCCTGTCCTGAGCAGTTTGGCCACCTTGGAAGACCAGCCATGACGGAATTTCTTCCCATGCCCTTTTGACTCTTTGTGTTGTGCAAGTAATAAAGAGATAGCTTGGTCTCTCTTCTCCAGCACAAAATGGAGTGGATGGAGCTGCCATCCATCCACCCTGTCCCAGAGCAGTTTTGGGGCACCCTGGAAGGCCATCCATAGTGGGACTTCTTCCTCTGCTCTTGTGGACTCTTTGTGCTGTGTAAGTAAAACTGAAATCATTTGCTGACATTTCTTTTGAGCCTTGAAACTGTTTTCCCATAATGCACCACTGTAGCAACTTGCTCCGCAAAATGCAAAAGGGAAAAATAATGCAAAAGATTGCACAGAATGTACAATAACTATGAGACAATTACAAATGGTATAGCATGTGTGTAATGGGAATACCTGAAGGAGAACAAAGAGAGAAAGCAATAGAATAAATATTTGAAGTAAAAATGGCTGAAAATTTTCCAAAATAACTGACAGATGTGAAACCACAGACCTAAGAATCACAGAGAAGACCAAGCAGGATAAATAGTAGAAACTTCAAACTTAGGCATACCATAATGCAGAAAACCAAAGACAGAGAAAACTTTGAAAAAGTAGAATTCTTGTAATTCAAAAGTGAAGGAAAAATAGACTTTCTCAGAAATACAAAAATTGAGAGAATCTGTCATAGTAGACTACTTGCCTTGCAAGAAATGTTAAGATAACTTCTTCAGAGAGAAGGAAAATGACATAGGTCCTAAACTCAGATCTGCACAGAGAAGAGAAGAATGAAGGTAAAATGAAATTTTATTTTTCTTATTTTCAATTGAAAAATATTTTTACAAATTAACAGCAGCAATATGTTGGGTGATTATGGCTAAAGAACAAATGAAAAGCATGAGAATATGTTATAAGGGATGGGAAGGAGGAATTGGGAATACTCTGTTAAAAGGTATTTGCACCATCTGTGAAGCAAGATAATGTTATTTGAAAGTGACATAGATTAGTTGCAACCATTAAAAAAATTAAATAAATATACTTATTATGCTAAGAGAGGAGAGAAAACGGAATCATCTAAAATGCTCAATTAAAACCAGAAGAGACATAAAAACAATGGAAGACAGAAAAAAAAAAAAAAAAAAGACAAAAAGAACAAGGGCAACAGATGGAGGGAAACAGTTACAAATATGATATTAACCTAACTGTATCATCATTTTAACGTAAATGGTCTAAATGAACCAATTAAAAAGACAGAGACTATCGTAGAAAATAAACAAGACCCAACTATATGCTGTCTACAAAATAAAACACTAAATATAAAGGCACAGATAGATGAAAAAGATGGAAAAAGATGTACCATGTTAACTGGAGTAGCTATGCTAATTTCAGGCAAAGCATATTTCTGAACAAAGAAAATTGACAGAGATAAAGAAGGATATTACGTAATGACAAAAGGGGTCAATTCTCCTAGAAAACTTAACAATCCTTAATGTATATGCCTTAACAACAGAGCATCAAAATACGTGAGGCAAAAATTGATAGACTGCCAGGAGAAATAGACAAATCCATTACTATAATTAGAGACTTCAATACCACTGTGTCAGTAATTGATCCAGCAGGCAGAAAAACCTGTAAGGATATAGTTGAACTGAACAGCACTATTAACTGACTGGATCTAATTGGCATTTATAGAATACTTCAACCAACAACAACAGAATGCATCTCAAGCTCACATGGAACATTCACTAAGACAGACCGTATCTTGGGCCATAAAACATACCTTAACAAATCTAATATAGAAATCATTCAAAATGTACTTTCAGACCATAGTGGAATTAGGGTATGAATCAATAACAGAAACACAGGTGGAAAATCCTAAAATATATGGAAATTAAGCAACACATTTTTAAGTAACATGTGTCAAAGAAGTCTTAAGATATATTTAAAATTATGTTGAACCAAATGAAAATGAAAATACAACTTATCAAAATTTTGGGGGTGCTGCAGAGGTAGTGCCTATAGGGAAATTCACAGCATGGAATGCAAATATTAGAAAAGAAAACAGACCTAAAATTAGTAATCTATGCTTCCAACACAAGAAACTAGAAAAAAGTAGAGCACATTAATTTCAAAATAAGCAGAAGAAAAGAAATAACCAGAATTAGAGCAGAAATCAATGAAATTGAAAACAGGAAAACAATAGAAAAAATCAACAGAACCAAAAGCTGGTTTTTATTCTTTGAGATGACCCCCAAAATTGATAAATCTCTAACCAGGCTAACCAAGAACAGCATGATCCATGAAAGAAAAAGTTGATAAATTGTTTGACTTCATTAATATTTAAAACTTCTGCGCTGTGAAAATCACCCTTAAGGAAATGAAAAGTCAAGCCATAGACAGAAAATATTTGTAAAACATATTTGATAATGGATTTGCATTGAAGATATGCAAAGAATATTTTAAAAACTCAACAACCAGAAAGCAAACAATCTGGTTAGAAAAGTTTACAGTTGAAATGCTGATTCTCTTAGAGAACCATTTTTGAACCCCAAATAAAATTTAGTATTCTTATTATCCTGTGGCATATTATGTTTTTCTTCCTAGTACTTTCAACAGTTGTGGTATTCAAAATGTATAACCATTGATAGAATGGAAACAACCAATAAAATATCAGTGTGTCCTGAATGCTGTAGCAGTATGGGAATCCCTGCTAGACAGATGTCAAGCAATCAAGCAATATCTAAGCAACAGCAAGATGACAGCTGCTAGACTGTCTTGCCACAATTCCACAGATTCAGTAGTAAGAAGACAAGTCCAAATTAATTTGGAAAGTTTATACTCACATTTAAAATATAAGGAAGATCTGCACACCATTAGCAGCACATGTTCCTAGTCCCACTGGATGACCCCAATCCAGGGGTGCCAGATGATAGACAACACAAGTGGCAGGTCTCTGCCATTGAGGAGCCAATTCTATACTACAGCCAAGAAGTTTTATAAATTGAATCTGTACACAAAGGGAGGGCAAAAAGGAAAGCCCCTGCCTCACCCGTGGAAGGAGGCAGATGAGAGACTAACTTCATAGCAGCCTCATGCAAGATAGAAACCTGCTACAAGAGAGGGAGTTTGACGAGAAACAGCCTTATCACAGATCTTAACAAGACTACCTACTCTGCTATGTTCTATGGAGGATCATGAGGCATTCCACCAAGACTTAGGTCAAATTACAGCTTAGCCTTGCCTTTGTGACCTCTGTGGAGACCTGCAAGGTTCTCAGGGCATTGTGGCAGAGCCACTGGGCTAAAACAGGTGTTAACCATTTATTACTGAATTGCACTTAAGTTCCGGGGGAGGAGAGGCAGGGAAGGGTTCCAGGAGATGAGCCAAGTTGACTGAGGGAATGGCTTTTTTCCAATTGGAACAGAAATGTTTTAACATTTGAACAACTTGCATGATTGTACTAGTGTATACTGGTTAGTTCCATCCCTATTATTACAATTGCCATCAATCTGTTTATCTATTTTATTGTATTATGCCTGATTCCCTCATTGAACAACAGGCTTAGTCACAATAGAGGTTGCTTCAGTTGTGTTAACCATTGAGTCCACAATTTTCAGGACAGTGCCTGGTACCTGGTGGATGCTTAATAAATTTTGGACGAACGAATGAGCAAGTGAATAAATTTCACGCCGACATCACATTCTGTACTAAGAAAACAGGTTTCTTATATTCTGCCAGATCAATTACAATTTTTGTTTCCAGATTTGTGTCTGAAGTGCCACAGTCTTTACAAGAATTCTGAGTAGTTGAACACTTTGAAGATTGTGAGTTTTCATTTTAACAGACCCAAGAATTCTCCTTGAGAAGCTTTCATTCTATCATGTAAATCTCTTTTCTCTTTCAGGTAATTGATGTGACAGACAGGGCTGAACTTCCTTTTAACAGGCACAGAAATTGATGTTTTGTTAACATCAGTAACCGGAGTGCAGAGCGGGCATTGGATAAAATCCAGCATAAAATTATGTACATGTCAGGATTATTCAGTCAGTGGTAAATATTTCCTATAGGTACTTTTTTTTTTCCTACATGAATTTGATTGAATGTCATGGTCCCCTCTATTTGTGCAAGTCCTCCTGCCATTTCAAGGATGAATGGAGCCAATCTTTTTTTTTTTTTTTTCACTGCAAAAGTATGACAGCTGTACTATATGCTTATCCCAAGTATTCATTCAAAACTCGATTCCACCAAGTGAATTCTCTTGTTAAAAATCAGCAAATATTGAAATATCTACTTAACGACTTGGAAAATTTCCTTTCACTTTGAAAGTAAACATTTTTCCTTTGAATTCATTTTTAATACAGTTCATAGGGATTTTTAATCTATGATCTATTTCCCAATTCACAGTTTTGTTTTTGTTTTTTTTTCCTTTTCTCTTCAATTTAAAAGTGGAACCAACAGATACAGAATTAGCAATTAAGGGTTGATTAAAACTATAGGGAATACCTGAAGCCCTAGAGATATGGGGTTTCCAGAGGTGTAAAGAAATGCTCTTCAATCTATATTAACTTCTCACCTTTCATGTAATGGGATATAATGACTAGAGCCACCATTTTTGTGCACCTTCTATTTTTAACACACATTAAATAGCACTTAATGCATGTGTGTGCTGGTTTGTATGTATGACATACCCCAGAAAAAGCCATGTTCTTTTATGCAATCTTATAGGGGCAGACAAGTTGTGGGTAGGATCTTTTGATTAGGTTGTTTCCATGGAGATGTGACCCACCCAACTGTGGGTGAGACCTTTTGATTAGATTATTTCCATGGAGGTGTGGCCCTGCCCATTCAAGATGGGTCCTTAAGAGAAATCAGGGACTGACACAGACCCAGATGCTTGGAGATGCAGACAGAAAGACATTTGGAGATGCTAAGCTAAGAGATGAAGTCCAGAGTTCGCCCTGGCAAAGCTAAGAGAAGACTCTGCAGACATTTAGAGAGAAACGCCCTGGGAGAACAAGAAAGGATGCACAGGAGCTGAGATATAGAAGCTAAGAGAGACCAAAGCCCAGAGACATCTTGGAGAAAGTCATTTTGAAACCAGAAACTGAGAGCAAAGGCCCAGTAGACACCAACATGTGCCTTCAGAGGCGACAGAGATGTTCCGGATACCATCGGCTTTTCTTTAGTGAAGATATCCTCGTGTTGATGCCTTAGGTTGGACACTTTTATGGCCTTAAAACTGTAAATTTGTAACCAAATAAATCCCCTTTATAAAAGCCAATCCATTTCTGGTTATTTTAAATAATGGCAGCCTTAGCAAACCAGAACAATGCAAGTCAGATTCTAAACAATTTATAAATAAATAATACAACAGCCAAACAGCTGACCATTTACTAGATTTGCAAACAGAAGTTTGCGGAAGTCCAGTAAACTATATAGGTAATAAGTGCCAGAAACAGAAAACAAATACAGATCTTGATGATTCCAAATCCCACCCTCATCTCTATCAAATTCCTCATCTCTTTCAATTATTACTGCGAGTGTTACCTGCTCAAAGAGGTCCATTCTGGACTATTAGCAATGCAACTTGCCTCTCTTCCCAAACTGGCTTTCCAAACCCCAATCCCCGATTTTCTGTTTGTTGAGTACTGACTATCTACATGTACTTGAACACAAGCTCTTCCAAGGTAGAAATCTTTTTTCTTTTGTTCACTGTTGAGTCATTGTGCCAGTTTGGATGTATTGTGTCCCCCAAAACACCATGTTCTTTAATGTAACCTTATGGGAGCAGATGTATTAGTGTTGATTAGGATGGAATCCTTTGATTGAGTGTTTCCATGGAGATGTGACTCAATCAACTGTGGGGGAGAACTTTGATTAGATCATTTCCATGGAGGTATTAACCCCCCCCATTCAGGGTGGGTCTTAATTAAATCACTGGAATCCTTTAAAAGTATTCACAAACAGAAGGCCTCAGAGCAGCTAAGAGTGACATTTAGAGAGCAGCTAAGAGTGATATTTTGGAGCTGCTGCTTAGAGAGACATTTTGAAGATGGCTGTTGAAAGCTGATTCTGACATTTTGGAGAAAGCCATTTTGAAATGCAACCTGGAAGCAAGCAAACACCAGCCACCTGCCTTCCCAGCTAACAGAGGTTTTCTGGATGCCAATGACCTTTCTCCAGTGAAGGTACCCTATTATTGATCCCTTACCTCGGATACTTTATGACCTTAAGACTGTAACTTTGTAAGCAAATAAACCCCATTTATAAAAGCTAATCCATTTCTGGTGTTTTGAAAAAAGGCAGCATTAGCAAACAGGAACAGTCATATAATTACCTGGGAAAGTCCCTGGCAATAATTTCTCAAAAAAAAATTTGTTGATTGAATGAAATATTTTTACACTATGATATAGCCTAGAAGGTCTTTCCTAGGATTAGAAACACTATTTCAAACATGATCAGAACACAGAGCATGTCATTGCTTCTCAATAATTGATAAAAATAGTAATACTAATAATTATTATTATAATGATGATTAAAAACAAATGGTCTCATTGTTTTTAACCAAGCTACTACTACATTATTCAATATGTGGTAATCTTGTTACCAAATCTTACATTCTCCTCAGCCACAGGTGCCAGAACATCTGATGAATTGCTAAAAGAAAAATGATGATTTGTATTCAAATCAATTCAGTTCGAGTCCACAAATATTTATCAATTACCTTCCATGGGCCAGTAAATATGCAAACAGTGAGGATTATAAAGATGCATAAAATTGTGATCCTTTGCTCCAGGAACATGCTTCTTGGTGGAGGATATGGTATACAAACTCACAATTACTTCCCATTTAAAATAGTATATGTGATAGAATAGAGGATGGTGTGAAGTTCTGGTGTTGTCAATTTTGATTTATTTTTACAACATTAAGGGTGGCTAGAGGAATAAAAGTTTTTTTTCCATGCTACAGCAAATTAGCTTTCCAATTTTATTTTTAAATGAGAAAAGTTGACTGAATATCTTCTGATCTCTAATAGCATAAATTTTAAAAATATTTAAATATATCCCATTTGAGCTAATTAGGATAATGACAAGAGCCACTAGTAAGGATAAAAAAAATACTGTTTCCTAAGCACAGGTCTACACAGGACGTGTACATGAACATTGTGAACTTTTAACCTAATCTTTTTCATTAAATGCTGTTGATTAAGGATATTAGAAAGATTTCTGAAATGTATGTTAAAATACTTGGTTATGAGTCTTTTTTCATTAACTAGCTTTGAGATTATGGACAAATCACTTAATTTTTTAATTCTTAGTTTTCTAATCTTTCATTTACCAATGAAAATTAATGGAAACTTACCATGTGCCAATAACTGTACTGATATTTCAATGGACTGTCGTTTTTAAGCTTTAGAAAACACTGTGATATAAGCATCATTGTTACAACCACTTTGCAAAGCAGGCAAGAGAGCTATAAAGAGGCTACACAGTCAGTGTGGCCATGGTTGCATTATTAGTACAAAGCAGGGTCAGTACTCATATGCTTGATTCCAATACCCCCCTCTATTTAAGCCAATGGGTTAATTGTTCCCAATTATCACACCATTTTGGGCTTCACAGCATCCCAAATTATATTAAACTGCAATGGGATACAAACTCCTCCTCTTCTCATTTCATCAGGAACAAAAATGTTGAAATAAAATCTGGGGTTTTCACCTGAGGCATATTTCATAAAAACCACCACAGATAACACATAAAGAAAACAACAAACTTTCACACTGTTGTCTTGATTAATGGAATTTTCATATGCAGTATGTGTCATAAATTTTAAGAAATTTAGAACTAGAAAGAACCTTAGGGTGATAATTAATCTTATCCTTCACTGGGTTTTCCTTCTCAATAAAACAGTACTAAAATTTTAACTATCTCAAACGATTGTTCTAAGGCTTAAAGAAGTTAATAAATTCAAAAGAACTGACGCACAACATTTTTTTGTGTGTGGTCCTTGAGATAATTATTTGAAGTTAGAGCTGTAGCTTTGATTTCAGGAAAACAAAAACAAAAACAAAAACAAAAATGGTCTTTGTAATCCAATTCCTTAGCTTCATTGGTTCCCTGAAGAAAACAAAAAGAACTACTTGATTTCTGTTTTCCTCTCCCATCTGTCACTGGTCTATCCTTACAGTTAGAGAGGTTACATGCCTTGAAATTGTTGTTGTCAAAATGGGGGTCAAAATATTTATTTCACCTGCCTTGCAGCTGTCACTTTGCTTTACTTATTTAGCCTCCATAGGACTTACTGTGTTCCTGGGTCATGATCATGGCGTAAATCTGGGAATTCACAACTGGGTAATTAATGAATGAATAAATCTCTTCTAAATGACACATTTTACCGAGCATGGGAAAATATTTTTTCTGGACAATTTGATAGATTAAACATTGCAAGGAGGTGTTATAAGTTTTACTGTTCCTCTTTCTTTATGTGCCCTTTATTCCTTCCATCCTTCATTCATTCAATCTTTCCATTCATCAATTCAGATACTACTCAACACATACAATAATCATTTATCCTTCTTCTCACATACGTAACTACTGACCCAGTATCTACAAATTTCCCCCATCTACCTACTCAAACATCCATCCACTTACACTTCATTTCATTCATTCTTTCTTTTTTTTCATAACATTTATATTTATTGCTTTATATGAATACTGTATTGAAAGCCCAAGCATTCAGTTTACACACAGAAATTATACAATTATATACCACTTCACAAAGGCAGTGAACACATTACATTCTACAAAATCTACTTTACAGAAATTTAAAAATTCTAAATATCAAAAGGTACAGCTGGAGAAACAGGTATAAATTTGGCAGCCAGTAATTTTGACAGGGAAGTTGCAGCTTGCATGACTTTAAATATGTGAATTTGAAAATATTGAGTTTAGAGTAATCATTGTGCTTTGTGTTGATCTGAAAAATATAACACTGGCTGTTGAAGAAGCATGTTCAAAAATATTTAATTCACTTCAAAATGTCATACAAATTATGTTGGTTTCTATGTATCTCTAAAGCTTCAGTCATTTAGCTCAGGTACATTACTAAAGTAATATATTAATTCTTCCAGTACAGTGGTGTTTCATACCATTGATATTTGCATACTCTAGAATAATTTAGAAAGAAATGTGTAATATTCACAATGTTTAGAAAAGCAAGCAAAAGGTCAAGGAACCTGCCCGGTTCTTCTGAGATGGTCTTATGTCAGCTTCATAAGCATTCATTCTACAAAATAGTAAGCTAACGTTTGAACACAATTTCCAAGATAAAGCACATTTTCTCATAAATAATGAAGTCTTTTTCTCAGGCACCTCAGAAGTATACAAAAGAATTTTAATTTGGACAGATCACTTGGAATGTGTTTAACCTGGTATTTCAATAGACTTAAGATTTACAGGGTTTCACAAGGGCCAAATTTTATTTAAATTACTCAGAAGAGGAAGTAACTCTTCTGAAAGAGGTGAACTTAATCATTACCAATAAAAAAGTATCCACCTTATTTATCTCTTATAGAAACAGAAAAATATAACATTTCCCCCCTTAGAATAATATATATATATGTATATATGACTTAAAGTTCCATTGTACATAGTCAAACAATAAAATCTGGAAACCAGCATGAAACCCTATAATTCCCATGTTAAAATGCTGAAACTATGACCAAAATATGAAAACTGCTAGTTGTCAGAAAGAGACAAGACAAAAAGCTCTCTTGCATATGTATAAACTAAATGTGATAATTTCCAAAAGGTTTTCAAAATTATAATTATTACCTTCCAGTTTAAAAACTTTAATTCTAAATTAAAAAAAAAAAAAAAAATCTATACACAAACCACTGATTTGACCAGACCAAAAAAAGTCAGTGGTAAGCAGGATCCAGAGGAGCTGATAGTCACAGTTCTCACATGTACAACTCTTTCAGGATTTATCCCATAAAGTACTTTATTTTACAACCTGCTTCTCTTGCAAAACTTTATAAAGGTCCACTTTATTACATAAAAGTTTTATACAGTGTAAAACCAGAACTGTAGGTAAAATACTGCATCTAAATGTTTCTAAATAGTTAGTCTTGTTCCATCGGTTCATCTGTAACTTCTGTGGACTCGTCGTCATTTTCCATGAATGACTCTGAGAGAATCTCTCCCTTTTTACTGGAACTGGATCCTACTAATTCTTCTGTTTCATGACAGTCAGAGCCACTACTTACAGAGCCTGTATTTTCACTACCTTCAGAATGTAAATCTTTCTCAGCTTGAGACAGACCAGATTCCTCCATTTGATTATTTTCCTCAGAAGTGTCTTCATTCACAGTTAAGGCATCACCAGATTCTTTTTCTTGATTTTTTCTTTCTGGGACCATTTCTCTTGATGTCATAAAAGACTCTTCTTCTTCCTCTTCATCCTCTTCTTCATCCTCTTCTGTACAGTGCTGCCTGGAACAACTACTTTCTTTGTCTTTATCCTGAGATGAAGCTGATACTTCTGTTTCTTCTACCGTAACTGAAGAAATTTCACTGGAAGTTGTTTGACTGGCGGTCTCTCTGATTTCACCTTCTTTGTCAAATCGGAGTCTTTTTACCTCATGCCCTTCAGCTTCCACAGCATCTTCATCTGGATGTTTGTTTTTTATAGGGCTCACTGAGGAACTTTCTGATCCAGATGTCAGGGAGTCACTGTGATTTTTGTCCTCATTTTGCTGTAAGTTTGACTCTTTGCTATCTGTGCTCTCCAGTAAGCCATTTGTTGTCATTGGAGCTGACAAAGAAACCTTTGGTCGATTAAGTGGCCTGGGTGCCCCAGGCCCATTAATATTAGACCTCTCAGTATAACTTGGTGAATTTCCAGGAAACATAACACCATTCATTCGATTCAAACTGCTAGAATTGTTTTTCTCTGAAGAAGGATAAACACAGCTAACAACCATCACATTCTTTTCGACTCCTCTGAGAAATTTGTCTGTTCCTGTATAGTTTCTCCTTGGATCTGTTAGCAATTCACACAGTCGCTGAATAGTAAAAGGGATACCATTAAATCCAGTGACAATTTTCAGTATTCTTTCCTTCATTTCATCAAAGGGAATGTATTCGACATTAGGGTTGGGAGGACCTCTTGGTTCAGGAGCTGAAGTTCTGAAATCATCCATGACTTTCTCCAGTTTGAAAATAAAATAACCTTTAAATTGGGACCACTGAATCATTGTTTCTCCAGTCTTGGCTACATGACAAAGAAACTGATCCAGGACAGGACAGACTTCCTTTTTCCCTCTTTTCTCAAAATCTTTCAGCGCCTCCTGCAGCCTCTCGACGTCCATGGCTTCCCGGAGTCCCTCGCAGCCTCCGCCTCCCTCCGCGGGTCTCCCGGGGACCGGAACGCCTCCCCCCACCCCCCCGACGCCCTCCCCTTCCCTTGCACACACTCCGGCACGCAGGCGACCGGGAGGGGGGGGGCACCGAAGGGAGCCGGGGGAAGCGAGCGAGAGAGCGAGACCGAGACAGCGAGCACCTCCCCGAGCCGCTACATTCATTCTTATATCCATCCATTAGCCATCCACCCATTCATGTACCTAAGCCAGTCACCCATCCAACCTGCCTAGGATTGACATTTGAGATACAAGGAGGAGTTATATTAAGCTTATTTTAGTCAAGTGAGGAAAGAAGCTTGATTTCTTTCAGTTAGAGAATTCAAAACATTTGAAAACTGTTTCCAAAGAAATCTGATCTTTCTAAGCTATGAAATTCTACTCATTTAAATTATGACTCCTTAGTTGCTGCATTAAAAAAAAAAAAAAAAAAAAACCCTCTCCAGCCCAAAACTTCTGAAGGAGACTCTCAACCAATTGAGCCTACACATCAGTGTTTTAAAATATCTGCACTTGGATTTTGATGCAAAGTCAACATTAAGAACAACTACCCCAGAAGAAGCACACACAGTGTTTTCATTGAAGAGAATATTTCCCCTGGCATGCCTCAGTAGAATACCCGCATATTTCAGATGTGTTGAGCAAATAATATATAACCCATATATTCCGAAGACAGAGGTAACCACAATATCAATATACTCTTTTTTTTTTTTTTTTTGTAAATATACGTTCTTAAATTAAACCAGCATAACTATTGGTCTCCACCAAACACTTCTTTCTTTCTCTCCCTGTCTCCCCCTCTCTCTCTCTCCTGTATTCAAGAGGAAGCTTCTCCTTTTTGACTTCACTTTCCAAAAGTCAACAGTATGGGAGAAATATTTCTAGATCTTCTCCCTTCTCTTCATTATTTTTCACTCAGGAGGGTATTTTTTGAGTGGTGGATTGCCCAGAGTCTAAGTATCCATGTGTGTGTCTGTGCTTTTTTTAAATATATTCAGCAGACTTAAGATTGGCATTTTTCTCCCTTCATAGCCTCATTTTAAACTCCTAATCTGTGAATGACATGCTTGAGATAATTTAAGGCCCAGGGCTTGCCTTTTATAAGCAGTCTACTGTTTCCATGACTCTGTGCCTGTAAAATGTGGTTTACATCATGGTTAGGTTAGTATGTGCCTTGCAGAACCATTTCTCTCACACAGGTATGAACTCAGAAAGTAGCCTGGGAATAAATGAGGTCAGAATTAAAGGGCCTAAATTTGCCTGCTGTAGTTACATTCTCATCCTCTAATCTTGGAATAAACCTGATATTAGATCTCCATCTATCTGAT
This sequence comes from Choloepus didactylus, assembly GCF_015220235.1. Classification (NCBI taxonomy): domain Eukaryota; kingdom Metazoa; phylum Chordata; class Mammalia; order Pilosa; family Megalonychidae; genus Choloepus; species Choloepus didactylus. The sequence goes on from NC_051312.1 coordinate 55,724,231, forward strand.
GATTGTGCTATTTTTCAATTATTTCATACCATAAAAGTTAAAGGTGTAATTTTAATATTATTTTCAGAGACAGTCCTGAGTTATATGTGTACATACACATATGTAAAATAAAGTATGTGTATATGTATATATGTATATGTATATGTGTGTGTGTACCCACAATCATATAAAAATTCATATATAAAATTGTGGTATTCCTTGAAATATAGGATTATTTGACTGATCAGCAGAGACACCTCATCCATCATCTCAACTTATTTCCTCAACTGGAATTACTACAAGATTTAAATGAGATCAGAATACTAACATTTACAGATAAGCCAGATTCCTGGGTAATCCTTGACTTCTTCATACCTCTCATCTGACATATCTTTCCCATGGCTAAGTTGTATAGATACTACTGCTTAAATATTTGAAAACTCTGTCCACCTTTTTCCATTTACAATTTAGCAACCTGGTCCAAGTTACTACCTTTTCTGTCAGGAATGCTGCAGCAACTTCCTGTGCCGAAAAAAAGTTCCCTTAATAGGACTGAAAATGCTATCATTAGAGAGGTCTGCTTGCTAGGTTGGGCCTTGGCTGGTATCTGAGAACCTGGATTTCAGGAGGGTTTCCACCATTCCTTGATAAGAATAGTTCAGTGTCCCTAAACCATTTGTGCAAACAACATTGATTTTGCTGAACACCTGCTTCCCTTCTGGTAGTTTGAGGTTTGGGTATACGATAAGCAGTGGGTGACTAGGTGATCAACCTCCAATAAAAAGCCTGGACTCCTGGAATCAGGCAAGCTTCTCTGGTAGAGACACCAATTTACACTTGTTTTCACAGCTCATTGTTGGATGAATTAAGCATGTCCTTTATAACTCCTCTGTGATAAGACTCTTGAAAACTTGGATTTGGTATCCTTTGGACTTCTCCCCATACGACTACTTTTAGCTGATTTTGCTTTGTATCCTTTTGCTGTCATAAATCACACCTGGGAGTACGCTGCTTGCTGAATCTTGTGAGTCCTCCTAGCAAACTGTTGAACTTGGGTTACTCTTGGAGACTCCCAACACCCCATCCTCCAGGTTGTCCCCTGCTTCCATAAATAAAACATGATGATTTAATTATTTGCTCTTCAAATGTTTTCATGAAAATATTTATATATCTTCCATTACTATAGAATGAGGTTTGCAAACTTTTTTTTTTTGTAAATGGTCAAAGAGTAAATAATTTAGATTTTGAGAGCCTTATAGTCTCCATCTCAGTTTCACAACTATTCAACTCTGCCACAAAAGGAGCCATATGCAATACATAAAAGAATGAATGTAGCTATGTTCCAATACTACATTTTTCTCAACACCGAAAACTTGCCTTTCTTATAATTTTCACGTCCCTAATTACTATTCTTCTTTTGATTTTTTTTCAATCATTTAAAAATATGAAATCCATTCTTAGCATGCAGGCCATACAAAAGAATGACAGATTGGATTTGGTCTACAAGGCCATAGCTTGTATACTGCTGTTTTAGGATAAAAGCCAAAATGTTGAACATATCTTACAAGCCACACATTATCTGAGCATTACCCTATGTCTCCGACTAAAGTTCTCACTCTATTCTCCTTTATACCATGTGCTCCAGCCACACACAGCTCTTAGGTTGTGGAGCTCTGTGTTCACTCTACTACTGCAGTTGATAAGAATAACCCTCTTCTTTGAACTCTATTCCACAAATCCTCTTTACCTAATAAAATAATATTTGATTTTTTTTCCTCATCTCAGTTTATGCTTCCTCATCAATTTTATCATTATCTCTCTGAGTATACCAGTTGTCATCATTTACTCTTTGAACTTTAGGTACAGTTTCACTCCATTACTTCTCATGGTTTCATTCAGTTATGTAACACTTTCAACAATATATGTTTTTTTCACTAGGCCATCTGCTACAGGAATGTAAGTACAGATAACCTCAATAACTTGTCCAGAATGTGGCATATATTTTGCCCTCATTATGCATCCATTGAATTAATCCATGCATATTTTCTATTTTCCTGGCATTGCCCCATAGACTAGGTTCACAAAGATAACAAAACCCATCTGAAAATTTTGCACACGCTAGTGAGGTGAAACAAACATATAATTTAAATATAACTAAAAGAACTAAAACAGAGCTATACATGGGATACTCACAAAGCATAGGGGTATATCTCTAGAATTTAGGGTGAAAAGAAAGAGGAGAATTCTAATGAGTATGAACAGTAATTGCATTTTGAAGACTAAGTAAGGATGGACAAGGTGAAGGGTTAGGAAAGGACTTGAGAAAGTTAGAACTAGAAGAGAATAAAGAGACACATACACTTTCAATAAGATGTAAGAAGATAGGAAGAGCCCACAGTTTCAACTAGGGACTCAGAAAAGGTTTGTGGAAGGAGATAACATCTGAGGTCTATTTTAAAAATTGAGTAAGAATTAAACAAGATTCCCAGAATAGCAATCTGAAGAGCTCAGTAGACCTTTTCCCAGTGAAACAACCATTTAATTGGTGAAAATTATAAAAAATAACAACCATTTAAAGTCTCTGGAAATTGTCCTGAATACATACAGCAAATGAAGAAATATTCATTCAGAAAAATCTACTACATCTTGGTAAAAACAGTGAGGTTGGTGGCATTTGATCCAACCCCTCACTGTTCCAGCTCCACATAACAGCTCTATGCCAGGTGATTTACTCCAGGAGAGAAAAGCCAAGGAGATGGGATGCTTTTCTTCCCTCAGGTCCCAGGGTCTGACTATGGCTTCACCATCTACCAGGACCATGTTACAGAAGTTCTATTCTGAGCAGTCACTCCTGCCCCAGGTTACTCACAGAGCAGAAGTTCCGTGCAGCCAGGAGCAAATCAAAACACCAACCCCACTCTCTCTCACTTGTACAGCAGGGGTGTTACTTAAGGAGAAATGGGCATTGTTTTCATCTCCAGCTCTGGTGTATTGGTTCAGATCTTGTGCCAAAAGAGAGAGAACAGCCTTAGGAACTCTGGACTGACTTTTTCATTAGAGAAAAAAGACTTTCATGCTTAAGGGTGCTTAAGGAAATAATGGAGGTCATGGTGGAGGACTTTTAATAATGAGCTGGTAGCTTCATGGTATTTCTAACAAAAAGAGAAACAACAGAGCAGCCAGAGGTTTAATAGATAGAACCAGGGAAAATGCAGCCTGGAAGAGCCCTCCTGGGATCACACTTTATCCTAGGAGTCATGAAACTACACTCATATTCCAGGCTGTATTCACTCAGGAGGAATCAGAGTAGGATATGGAATGACTGATACTTTTCCCAATCCACATACAGATCAATCAACAAAGGCTGGAAACAGCAATGGCACAAGTTGCTTAAGCACAACCTCTGACCAAACACTGGTTGAATAGTAAGTTACTCTGATACAATGCAACCCTTAGGAAGCCAGGTTTATAAATAAAATCAGTCACCCCTGATGACATATGTGTGCATGCCTGGAAAGACAGTACACATGCTAAGGTTGTGTTCTCTCAGGAGCAGGCAGAGAGGAGCAAACTTTCCAGCTTCTAGTCACTGGCTGAACATGAGGCAAATTTGGAAATTCCTTTAACTATGAATGAGGTCTCCAAGCCTCATACATATTCATGTGAAAACATAACTGACTCTGGGGCTCATGCACATTTAACCAACAAGTTCCTTACACCGACCCAGGAGTGACCCCTTGGTAACAAGCCTAAAAGATGAACATGACAGGGAAAATTCTGAGCAGGAACATTAGAGGCCACACACTGATAGGGAGAAATAGACTTGACAGATTTAGCCAAGTTGCAAAAACAGAAGCAAATAATCAATGAAATAATAGCAACATAAATTCTTGGGAGAAGGAGGAAATCAGTGTCAAGATTTGCAATAATATGTTATCTAAAATGTCAAGTTTTCAAAAAAATATTATGGGAGATGCAAAGAGACAGGAGACCTATACACAGACACTAAGCAGGTGAAAGTAACAGCCCTGGACAAAACCCAGATAGTGGACTTAGCAGACAAAAAATTCTAGGTAGCTATTACAAATATATTCAAAGAACTAAAGGAAATTATGCTTAAATAATTAAATTATGGTATGATGAAAATATTTTATCAAATAGGGAATAGCATTCATAAGATCAGAATTATTGAAAAGAACCAACTGGAAATTCTGGAATTGAAACTACAATAACCTGAATGAAAAAAATACATATATTAAAGGTGCCCAGTGGTAGATTTGATCTGGTAGAAGAAAGAATCAGCGAATCTGAAGAGAGATCAATAGAGAGTATGCACTTTGAACAGCAGAGCTAAAAAAAGAATGAAGAAAAATCAGCAGAACCTCAAAGAAATTGGGACACCATTAAGCATAACAACGTACATTAATGGAAGTACCAGAAGAAAAGGGGAGAAAAAAAGGAGCAGGCAAAAAATTTGAAGAAATTATAGTGGAAAAATTCCCAAATTTGAAGAAAAAATATTAATTGACACATCCAAAAAGCTCAGCAAACTTCACGTAGGATAAAAGCAGAGGTCCACACTCTGGCACATCATATTAAAAATATTGAGAGACACAAACAAAAAAGACCTTGAAACCAGCAAGAGGGAAACAACTCATCAATATAGGAGACCTCCCCAATAAGTCTAACAGCTGATGTCCTACAAAAAACATGGAAGCCAGAAGGCATATTCAAAGGGGTGAAGAAAAACACAAAATAATCAAGAATATTATAAGCAGCAAAACTATCTTTCAAAAATGAAGGCAAAATAATTACATTCCCAGATGAACAAAAACAGATAACTTATAGGAAGCAGTTCTATCTTACACTTAATACTATAAGGAGTTCTTCAGGCTGAAAGCAATTGGCAGCAGACAGTAACACAAATACACATGGGAGAAAAATAGAACACTGGTAAGGTAATTAAGTAGGTAATTATAAAACACAATATTCTTGTACATTTCTTCTCTTTTTACTGATACTGATTTTAAAACAAATACAAAAAAGAAATATAATGTATTTGATAATAACCATACAAAGGAAAAGGTGGGGACAAAGCAGATAAATTGGAATAAGCACATGATACCAGATGGCAACTTGAATTCAGAGGAAGAAATGAAGAGAAACAGAAATTATAAGTAAGAATTTTAATATAGCCATTCCATAAGTATATACTTGCTCTCCTTTCTTCTCTTAGCATGTAGCTTCTTTAAAAGATACAAGATAACATATATAGTCATGATATGTATAAAAATCACAATACAGGGCAAGAGTCATATTGGTATACAATTCTATGTCTACTTGAATTAAGTTAATGTAAAACTGAAGTAGATTCTGATAATTTAAGATGCATATCATAAGCCTTGGAGGAAGCCCTAAGAATATAGCTCAAATATATAGTTAAAATCATTAAAATAAATTAGAATGTTACATTAGAAAACATCATATAATACAAAAGAAGGAAGTAAATTAGTGTCAGAATAATAAACTAGTCATGAGACATACAAAAAAACAAAATAAAAATAGCAGACATAAATCTAACTATATTTTAACATTGATTGTAAATAATCCCATCAGAAGGCAGAGATTGCAAGACTGGATTTAAACAAAAAAGAGAGCAATATATTTTGTCTCAGAATTATTCACAATATCCCAAAGTGGAAGCCACTGAATGCCCATCATCTGATGAGTGGAAGAACAAAATGTGTATATCCACCAAATGGAATAATATTTAGCAATAAAAAGGAATGAAGTACTGATGCATGCTATAGCATAGCCGACTTTGAAAATATTATTCTCAGAAAAAGAAGTCTGTCATAAAAGATGACATATTATATGATTCTATTTATATGAAATATCCATAATATAAAAATCTATAGAGACAGAGAGAAGACTAGTAATTTCCTAGGCCTATGGGGAAAAGGGAAAAGGGAATGACTGCTGACAGGCACAGAATTTCTTTTGTAGTGATGAAGATGTTCTAAAATTGGATTGTTGCAATGGCTGTATAAGCCTGTGAATTTAGTAAAACCACTGAATTGTATACTTTAAATGGGTGACTTGTATGTTACATGAAGTATATCTCAATAAAGCTGTTTAAAAAATGAGTATGATTTAACCAAATAATGAAAAATTGGAAGGCTATTTCAGGCAAGGGAGACAGACATGAGAAGAAAAACAGAGAAAAGAAATGAAGAGCTGTAAGAAATGCAAGACTAACCCAGTTTGATATTGATGAGACCAAAGCAGTAGGTTGGGGTAGTTCATGGAACGTCTTACAAGCCAGGCTAAGGAGGTTGGACATAAACCTATAAGGACTGGATATATCAAGATGGATTTAGCAGTGAAAAAATGAGCAAATTGGAAATATAAACAGACAACTCTTTTTCTATAGTGTGGAAGACAATTTGGAGAAGACTGAAGGCAGGGAGGCCTGTCAGTGATTCAGAAGTGATGAGAACCTGAACTAACACAAACTATGTGAAGGTATAGAAAAATATTTAGAAGGAAATTCACAACAATTTTTCTGTGTGATCATAAATAAAATTTGCAATCATATTAAAAATGTCTCTCTGCATTTTATTGTAGGTCTCTGTGTTCTAGAATTAGACAGGTAAGATCAGCGGCTTCACTCCTTTTGGGCGCTCCCATTATGCAAACAGCAGGGAGGAGTGGAGAAGGCTGTGGAAAGGATGCATTCTGACATCCAATTACACTGCTAATCTCTGAAACTCGCAAGTGTGCCTCCTGCCAGTGGCATCTGGCAATTAATACTGAAATGTGGTTTCCAGCTTGCAAAGAACTTAGAATTTCAATGAACAGATTTAAAGAGAAGAACTGGACCTTACTGTTTTTCAGCAGTGTACTCAAAACCAAAACTTGACATAAAGGTAGTTATTAGCATATAATGTGAATTAAGATGAATCTATACACAGTAATTTTCTATTAAAGTCAGCAAAAATTTGACAATTAGTAAAGTTTAATGTTCTTATCCTGGAATATAAGACCCTCCAATACCTGAATTAGGCAAGTTTTCCAGCTGCGGTCTCATGTCTCAGACCCTTTAACCCTGCTGGTCCATCTGCCTCAAAGAAACTTCCCCAATTCTTCCACCTGGCTACTTCTCTTTAAAAACTCAGTTCAAACCTCAACTTCTCTTCAAAATGCTTCTTAAATACTCCAATCACACCCTCCCAAACATCCCCACCATTCCCAAAAGTGATATTAAGTTTTCCTGTTTTCCTACTCTGTACTATATCAATTCTGACATATTTCCATTTTGAAATATATCAGAATAATATATTTATATTATCTTATATATTTATAATATAATATATGTTATTTATAAGTATATTTTATGTGTACATATAGTTTGTATGTATGCATAAATCATATGTATATATTTAGAGTTTTTTTAATATTGAAAGGTATATAATGTAGTGTTTGGAAGGCTGGAATCCAGGAGTCATAGTGACTTTGTTTTAGTAAAGTATCTGGCACCAAATATTTAATCCTGCCCTTAATCTTTAACAGCCATAGTTACCTTCTCTAAGATATGGGTTTACTGATATTAGAACTGGCCGTGAAGCCTTGGTTCCCAAACTTGTCTGCACAATGAAATACACTGGGGAACTTTGAGAAAATACTTATGCCTTTGTCCATCCCTAGAAAGTTTTAGAGCCTTGGCTTTAGAAACTTTAAAAGATCACCTTGTCTGTCTAAGGTTCAGACAAGTTTGGGAACAACCATCTTAAAATTTTTGTGTTTTGTGCAATCAAGTGTGTATGAGTTAGGAGCAAACTGTGTGGGCCATACTAGGCATTTAAGAAATGGTTGTTAGTATTATTTCAAATATTTTGGGTTTCAGGAATGTAAAAACCTTACTTGTTATTACTTTTTTTTTTCATGGAACGTAGGTGAGCTACTTAATATAGGGATAGCGACACTCAATAAATGCTTTTAGACTGAATGTATTAGAGTTAATAGTATTTGTTAAACTTCCCCCAAATTGGGAATTTACAGTCCCACAGGGAGAGGAGGCAGATACTGAGACAACCACAGCACAGCACAGTAAAACACAGTGCACGGCATCTGAGCTCAGAGCACTATGAGAGTACAGAGGAAAACTGGGCTAATGCACTTTCCCCGATTATACACAGGAGCTGATGAAGAAGATGAAGGAAGAGGAAGAAGAGGAGGATAAAGGAGCTAACTTTTATAAAGCATTTGATTCTCTGCCTGGCAGTGCACTAAGTCATAATCTATTATCCTGATTTTACAGATGAAGAAGTTGAGACCCAGAAGATGAAAATTTTGTTCCCCCCACATCTTTAAAAACAAACAAAACCAACAATTCTAATGTATGGCAAATCCAGGAACTGAAATCTGATTCTTTTTCCTCTCCAGGTTTAGAACACTTTAGTGTTGTGTTGAACTAACAATTCTCTCGAATCTAAAGAGGTTTATATGGACATTTTTTTGAAGGAATCCATGAATTGATTGGCTATAGAGAACTGTTATAATTTGGGTACTCTTGTGTGTATGTCTTTACATTTATCAAGTGAATTAGTTCAATTGTTAGTAAGTTAAAATAAGTAAGGATGAAACTAGACAATTGGATATCCTATAAAGAAACAAAAAGTCTCAAACCCTTAACTCACACCATATACAAAACTGAACTTGAATTTGATTCCAGACCTAAATATAAGAGCCAAAAATTCTAGAAAAAAAAACACAGGGGCAAACCTTTATGCTTTGGGTTAGGTAAAGATTTCTTAGATAGACACAAAATCCCTAACCCCAAAGAAAATTTATAACTTTGACTTAATAAATAATTAAACATTATTTCTCTTTAAAAGACAATATTAAGAAAACGAAAAGTTACGCCACATACTGGGAGACAACATTTTCAAAACAAAAAACATATCTTGCACCTGTAATATAAAAAGAATATCAAAAGAATATGAAAAGGCTTGAACCTGGAATATAAAAAGAATACTTTCAACTCAATTATTAGAAAACAAATAACCCAACAAAAAATGAGCAAAACAGTTGAACAGATTGAACAGACACTTCAAAAAAGATGTAGAAACGAAAAATAAGCATATGAGAAAGATTAAACATCATTAATTTTAAGGAATGGCAAATGAAAAGCATAATGCTCTACCACTACACATGCATTAGAGTGGCTAAATTAAAAAAAAACAAAAGCAAAAACAAAAACAAAAACAGACCAATCCATGTATTTATGGGAAAGCAGTGCTATGGGATCTCTTAAATATTGCGGGTGGGGATACAAATGGGACTTGCAAATGGAGCATCCACATTGGAAAACAATTTGGCAGTTTGTTATAAAATTAAACACGTACTTATTATCAAATTACCCAACTCTTCTACTCCTAGGTTTATCAAAAAAAGAAAAAGATAAACTACATGTCCATACAAAGACCTCTGGGTGAATGTTCTTGGCACCATTATTAACAGTAGTCCCAAACTGTAAACAAATAAAATGCCAATTAGCTGGTAAACGGATAAAACGTTGTAGCATGTCCATGGAAAGGAAAACTACTCAACATTAAAAAACAACAAAATATTGACATATTCATTGATACATTCAACAACCTGGATGAATCCTGAAGGCAATATGCTAACTGTTCCCATTTATATAATATAGAAAAGGCAAAACTATAGTGACAGAAAACACAAGCTGGATTGAAGTAAGGACACTGACTGCAAGGTTTCCCAGGATAATTTTTGAGATGATGGAAATGTTCTAGATCTTGATTTTTGTGACAGTTACAAAATGTATATATTTGTCAAAACTCATTGGATTATCCAAAAAAAATTGGTGGATTTGTTGAATGTAAATTATGACTCAATAATATAAATAAGTAAATAAATAAATAAATAAATAAAATTAGTATTTTTTTTCAGCAGATATACAAAGTGTGAGGAAAGTCAGAATATGAGAATATATTATATAAATGATAGTTCGTCTAGAAAGTAGGGCATTACTTAAAGTCCATTTCTCTGCAATACATTTGGATTATTTACTGCTATATAAATCACATCAAACACAGTATCTGATGCTAAAACGTGCTTGATAAACATCTGTTTAATTGATTAATCATTTTTGACCCCAGCTAATTAGCTCTAACTTGTAGTCTTGTTTTTCTTTTTCATATCTGTGCCTTAAGAAGGTACATGATGCATATCCTTTTCTCTCAACGGGGAAACTAAAATGATTAAACTTTAAAAAAAGGAATGATAACATGATTTGTTGTATAAGATTTTCAACGAAATTCCTATCACTGTTTTGGAAAATCATAATTACCATAAAAACACAATTATGATACAAGAGGGAGCTTATTAGATTCATGAAGTGTAATGCATTGATAACCAACACCTGTGGAGGCCATAGCACTTTCATACATGATGTGGAAAGATGCGGATTTTCCATATTTCCTTTGAAACGTGAGGATTCATAAAGTTGCACCCAGTGGGCTACCTAGTGGATCCCATTTACGTCCTCCTATCTAAACACAACAGTACATTTCAATCCTACCTCAGGCTTGCCTGTGAGCAACATGAAAGAGGAAAAAACCCTGTTTTTATATTTTCAATTTACTTGTCTACATATACTCAAAAGAAAAAAAAACTAGAAGGGAAGGCAAGGGAATCAATATTTGTTTAGTGCCTACTACGTTGTTAGTTCACATATCCTAAGGCTTTTTGATCACAACATTTCTATAGTTCAGTGACGATTTCCATTTTGTAGTTTGGAAAATGGCTCCGAGAGGTTCTGCAACTCACTCAAGAGTAGGAAGAGCTTGGATTAGAATCCAAAGTTCTATCAGAACCCAAAATACTTGATTAGCAAAATTACGACAAAAAGAAAGTTAAATTTCAACTTTCTTTCTTTGAATAATACTAACACTTACCGTGTTCTTAGTATGTTCCAGGAACTATTATAGTTTCATAATTTACTTGCATCAACTCATTAATTTCTCATAATAACTCCATGAATTAGAACCTATTATTGATCCTATTTTACAAATGGGAAAAAAAGATAGTTTGTTCAAATTCACACAGTAATTGACAGCTCAGTATAAAAGTGTTCTGGCTCCAGAGTTTCTGCTTTTAAATGCTGCACAGTCCTGCCTCTTATATGGGTTGAAGATAAAGATAATGAGCCCAGTTGTGAGTAAAATGTGGGCTTAACGAATGCCTAAAATAGGAAACAACAATGCAAGGACTCTCATTTTTTTTCTTATTACCCAGAGCATTTGAATCCACATTTTCTTTCATAACCTAGTAGGTAATTTTAAATGAGAAAAGTTTCATACCCCATTAAATAGCAATACAGTTTCCACCCTCATTAAATTGTTTATTAAAGAGAAATTGAAAATATTAGATTATAATGGTTTTTTTTTTTGCCTCTTTTCTGGGTATAATGCTTTATATCATCAACCTCCTCCTTTCCTCCCTTCTTTTGTCCTATATTTACCTTAAGTCAAGAGATATTTTACTTAGTAACTAGTAACTAGTAAAAGAAAAGGAGAGTCAGGACCAGTGGGCCTGCTGATCAGTCAGTTGTCTTGCATGGTGCCAAGTTGCTGCTGGTAAATGCCTGGCTGACTGGCATGGCAAGCCATGTCCAGGCCCCAAGAGAGGAGAAGGGAAAATCAGAAAGCAGAAGCTGATTTTCTTATATAAGCCAAGAGCAGACTCAGCCTTGTTTCCACCATTAATAAGATGTACTATACATGAGTGTGACATTTTCCTCTAAAATGTATTAGCATCATCATCAATGCCCATAATGATTTGGTACCAACCTATCTTCCTCATCTCCCCTCTTGCCTCTCTCCACAGGTACCATATATTTCAGCAAGTTCCTATGGTACTTTATTAAATAGTGATGAATTCCAAACCACCATCCCTTTGGCCAGACTTGTCTCAATAAAGCAGTATTCTGTACTTAATACCTCTTTCCTTCCTTCCCTCATTCCATCCACAAATATTTATTGAGTATCCACCAAACATAAGCATTGGTACAGTACCTTAAAGGTATAACTTAATGTCACTCTTCCATGAAGCTTGCCCAAGGTTTCCTCATCTTTGACACTCTTCACTGTGATCTCCCTCCCGGGAGAGCTGGATAAAGGGCTTAGAAAACACCATGTTGTTGTAAAATTAACTGTAATCCTTTGTCACCCTTAATAGACTAAGGGTTCCTGTGTCTACTACAAGATATCAGGGGCACTGATTGAAGATATGATGCCAAATAATAAATGTAAATATGCTCTTTCAGAGGTCCAGATACAAAAGAAACACTAGTAACTTAAATGGCAGTGCCGAAAGGGAACTCTGATCACTTGATTTCAAAGGGTGGTTCTTTCTATCACATCAATGTCTACAGAATTTTAAAACTAAGAAAGAGGAAAACCAAAACCCAACCCTTACAAAAAAGATTCCTTAAACACCTAAGACCTTGCAACTTAAAGTATGGCCCATAGACCATCAGTCAACACCATCTGGAGCTTGTCTGAAATGCAGAATTTGAAGTTCTATCTGTAACCTACTGAATCAGAGTCTCCTTTTTACAAGGTACACAGGTGACTTTTACACATGCTAAAATTGTGGTGCACCAACAGAGCACCTGCATGCAGTATAGCTAAGCTGGGTAGTAATACAAAACAGCCAGAATTGAATGGACAATCTATAAGCCTATGCTTGATTGCTACCAAACTCTTGCAGACTAAAATAATGTTAAAATCCAAAAAATATGCAAATAAAGGGTTTCAAATAAATGAAAATATTAATATGGAGCCATAATTTTCCCCAATCCTAAACTAAAAGCAAATTGAAAAAAATAAAGGGCAGGGGAATGAATATTGAGTTAATATAGTTTCTTCTCAGTTTGGGGGAAAAAAAAATCCAAGGAGCTAGTTTTGGTAATTTTATTTTTAGAAGATTTTACAGAGTTTAATGAATAAATTATCAGACATCAGCATATCAAGTTTTTTCAGGATAGAATCAATCATGAAACAAAATTATTATAGTAAAGGCTCCTTATGCATCAAGATTAAAGAGAATTTCCATCTATTATTCCCACATACAACATGTTAAAGTTAGCTGAAAAGGAGAATGTAATCACTCAGATTTATGTCTCTAGATAATAGGCAAAAACAACTAAGAAATTTTCTTTAGCTCTTGGTACCTAAATTCATTTATTTTTTTAATAAAGAAACTCATATAAAATCTCTATCAGGAAAACAAAAGTATATAACCTTAAAATTTCATTTCTGAAAAAGTATTATGCCCTAAGTCTTTGATTGCCTAATAAATACTAAACAGACATGAGCTGTGTTGTATCTGGAATTCATTTTTTCAAGGTTCTTTTGCCTTTATAATGTTTAGATAAATAAAACAAAGAGTTTTACCTTCAGGGAAGGGCATGAATTGCTGTCTCCTTAAGTTCCAAGCCACCTCTGTACTTTAAGGGGAAAAGGGGCCTGGAATATGGTTTTAGATATCCCAGAGACTGACAAGTATGAGGGCCCAAGTTAAGAAAATGTGATGCATTTTTTGAATGAGAATAAGAACAGTAATTTTTTTAGACTCTGAAAAAGTTTTCAAGCAATATCTTATGAAATACATTTCCCTTTGAATAAAAAAACAATTAATTGATACTGGCATGAGTAAATGATGATAATACAAGATGTAAGTACAAACTTTTCTATAAGGATTAGTAAAAGTTGTAAAACAGTCTTTCTTTACGTGATAAGTTTCTCTGTCCCTTGCAGCATGCAATGCAGTACTAGACTCTAGCAGGTACATCTTAACTGTGCTATGTGGCTTGCCTGACTTGCTGCAGGAATCACTGATTGAGCAAAAAGGTTTTATGCATGGTGTTTCCACACATTATATACTATGTCCCATATGGATATTTCCAGTCTCAGGGAATTTTCATTCTTCCAGTTCTGGAAGGTGGGACAGCAATGGTTAAAGGCAGGGTGAGGAGATATGCTAATTGTGAGACTGACAAAAAGGGATTATGCGGTCATGAGTATTGTTGGCTGTAAATTTTGGCTTCTGGCTAAGCAGCATGAGATCAGAGCACTTGAAATTATCTTCATATCCTCCCCAAATACTGCACCCCATCCTACCTTCCCTGTTTATTCCAATTTATTCCACCATTAGCAATAAATTGAGTTCTATCCTTAGCTAAAAACAGTTGCATCATGAGCTTAAATTCTCTTTCCAAAGGGATTTTAGGAAAGTAAGCGTAGAGAATAGAGAGGGCAGAGAGAAATAAAAAATAAAGCAAGCATCAAAGCAGGAAGACTGAGGGGAAAAAAACGCACATTACTTTTTTTTTTTTTTTTTTTTTTTATTACTAATAGATGTGAGCCTGGCATCTCTGTGAAATTCAGAGAAAAAATTTAGCAAACCAGTTCTAATCAGGAGGGGATAATCCAACAAAATCAGAGGCAATTCTATAGGGGAGAACAGCCCACACATGCATGAGACTGAAATTGAAGATTTTGGACCCTTACAAAATGAAGGTCCTGTGTTCTTGAAAATTTATTTAATAAACTGCTCTGACTTGGTCCTCAAATAGGTTTTGTTAGGTCCATAGGACAAAGGATAGGGACTGAGATACCTGGCATTTTTCTTTAAAGAATAGTTCTTTAAAGAACTATTTCCAGGTAGAGTGATTAAATTGATAGTGTTGGTCAGGAGTTAAAGACTGCCAGTGTATATGTACTACTTAGCGATTCTACCTTGCCTTCATCATTTGTACATTCCTTTTGATAAATTATGAATTTTATGGATAACTTTCTTTATCAATTGCTCTAAACTGTGCCTGTTTTAGTGGCTTTCTAAATAATTACCTTCAGAGGTAATTGGCTTCTTTATCATCTGTAGGCTAACAAACATCATTGTAACTGAGGAAGAGTAATAAAATGAAGTGAAATAAACAAATTCACAAATGTGCTTTTGAAATGTCTCCCGTCATGACACGGAGGAACATCTAAATGTGTTGCCAAAAGTAGTATTCAAAGGAGAGCAATAACTTGCTCTTGTTTTCTGAAATTATAGTTGGCACCATTAAGATAAATGATACGGGAAACAAGGCATTAAAAAAAGGTATAATGAGTGAAATTACTCTGTTTTCTTCACTGTTCCTTCTTGCTATTTTATGTTCAAAATAAAAAATTATGTTTAGAATAGAGATCCACACTGGGATTGTTCTATATTTTAATTAGAGATGAAAAGCTATTTGAGTTGTAGTGTGTCCCTGAGTAGTACTTCCAGAGTGCTCAAATTTGACTCTGAAACAGGCTATCATTTCCAGTGTAAAATTTCAGAACCTAAGATATATTACATTCAATAGTGCCTTGATCTTCAGTATGCTCTAAAGATACAGAAGGCATCTCCCATTGAAAAAGCATTTTTTTTTTTTTTTTAGGACAACACAAAATCAGTTCATCAACTGGCTAGTTCTGTCCCTAGAATGGAAATGCTAACAGCCTTGGCAAGTTACACAAGGGGGTGATTTTCCCCAAGGGACTCTTGAGAGCACCAATAATCCAAATATGCTCCAGAAAGGAAATGGGCAAATTCAGTTATAGTATTATATACATTATTATATGTATACGGCAATGGACTCCTCTCCCTGGGCAAGCGTAGGTAGGGAATTTCAGTGACACAAAGTTCACTCCACCTCTAAGATCCAAAGAAAAATATTCTAGAGCTAATCTAAAGTTAGCTTTCTTTGTTTAGGTTTAGTGCACAAAGATTACCACTCATGTCCCATTCTCTAACATTCCTTAGTTTACAGATTATATTCATTCCAAAGTCTGCACAAATATAACAAATATTATTTTTTTGCAATCATAGGACATTGGTGAGTAAATTCTGACAGACTAACTCTCTCTGGGGACTGGAGACTTGCTATAGGAAAAAAATATTTAGAGCTCATTCAGGAATAGCAAATAAGCAGTAACTTAAGTAACAGCTCTAACTTTTAGGATTAGTTTCAAGTCTTGGATTGAGAAAGATTCTGAGGCAAGATCCAAGCTCTGTGGAAAAGAATGCTATGACCCATTAGCAAGGTGTGGTAGGTACAATGTGGGGGATGGAGACAAGCAAATAGATTCATATTTTAAAAAGCATTTACAAACGCTCACACCATTAACCTGCTTTGTTTTCCTGTGTGATAACATTTTTCAAAACCTGAAGTAATGTTAAAATTATAAAGTAATATAACACTTACATGCATTATTTAAAAGTGTTGTACTTTTAGTGATTCCTAATATTTAGAGAATCCTCAAAGTTTTGGGAGAAAATTAATGTCTACATAATGTTAATTTGGTATGATTTCTGATAAGTAACACATGTAAACTTTGAGAAACCTCTATATTTACTCCATTGCCTGGTAAATAATGAAAAAATAAGTGTGGCGAGTTGGCTTTTGTTTTTTAAGCATAGTGGCAGTAAGACTAAGAAGTTGGGTTGGCTCTGACAAGGCCAATTAATTTTCTCCTGTTTCCTAACCTGTAGGTCTCTAAAACTGGTATAGTAAAGCATAAGATTATAGGGAGCCATAGAAAAGAGTCCTTATTTCCAAATAATTACCAATTCTAAACTGAAAGCATTAAATTCTGGTAATCAAAATGATTATGTTTTTAAGGAAATGCATTGAGTTCTATCTACCAACAGATATCCTGGATTATTTTTCATATTGTCAAGCCTATATGCAGGTGTGACCTTAGATGTTTGAGTATATTAGAAAATATTTCAAAAGTTATAATATAAAAATTGCCCTAAGATACCAAGTCGAAATATAGCTGGAAAAATGTGATATAGTAGAGTCAAAAGACTTAGATTAGAATAAGATTCTTCCACTTACCTTAAAATTTCAGAAAACTCTTTTAATGTCTCTGGGCCCTGATTTTCTGATTCATGACATAGGGACAATATGACCTGCCCTGTCTGGCTCACAGTTATTCTGAGGCATGAACAAATATGTTTTGAAGACCCTAGAGCTGTTGGAATCATGTAAGAAAATAAAATCAGTAACCGCTCAAACTTCTTGTGTAAGGTGCCCATATGCTTTGGTACTAAAGCCCATTTAACTGGAGACTGACACTTGAATGAATGGCACTGAAATGCTTTTGCTCATTAAACAACAAGTTTAAATGTTGATAAGTATAAATTAATCATAAATAGATGCATAAAATACTTTAAATTACACAAGTTTAAAAATTAAGGAGCAACTGCTTCACAGAATTTCCTGAGAGAACTAAAACCATCAGAAAAGGATCTGACATTTGTTGGTATCCAGAAGTAGAAATACCTATGGTTGTAGCCTTATTTATAGTAGCATACAACAATGGAGACACCAAGTTGAAGGTCTGGTTCCTGGAGAAAATACCAATGAAAGCACTCACCATTTTGCTGTCTGAGATTCAGGAGAACAGCTGCATCTTGTCTATCACTACATATGCCAGAATAATTGTCAGCATTTTAATGCAATGACATAAATATATGCTATGGAATAGTTATCAAAAGAATAAAGAATTTTATATTTTATATTTATAAGGCTCTGCAAAATATACCTTGATTCACTATTCTTCAATAAATCAGTTCAATTTTTAAAAAAATAAAAGCCATACTGATGGCAAGTCTCATAAATCTGCTTTGCAAGTATATAATTTTGTGGCTTTGTGTAAGCATACACTTCTCTAGGCTTCAATTTGCTTACTGTGAAATAGATCTCACAGCATCCCTTCTCTGGTGCATAGGGGTTTGATGCATCACAACACTGGGAAAAGTATAAAATGTGAAATATATATATATAAGGTATTATTTTCATCACTTGATTATAAACTCCTTAAACGCAGTACTTTATTTATTCCACCATTTTATTCCAAACACTGAATGAAACATGGTATTATTCCATTGGTTTTTTCAATAAATAACAGGAATAATGAAAAAACTCAGTGAGGGAATCTAGTATGTCACAGCTCTTTCAGAGAAACAAATAGAATGCATCCACATTGAATCTTTCAAAATATTGCAATGTGAAGGGCTCGGACAGACCTGGGACCAAATAGTCTATCCATCCAAAACCTAAGATCAGGACACTGTCATGGAGTTCATAAGTGCCAGAGGACAGAGCAATAGGGGATGCCAATAACTGCTACAACTCATGGGCCATAGGAACATGGATGGGATTTTAGAGGGTAAAGAGAGGGAAAAAATAGCCACATGAAGAGTCATTCACCAGGGTGACCACAGGAAGTAAGAGGAAGGAAAGAAGAGGGAAGGGAGGTTTAGACTGAATTAGCAAAGAACATTAATATTTTCTTCCCATAATGGATAAAATTACTGTCATTTCTAATTTCCAATATCAGTTGTCTGTGTGGTGATCAAACATAGATCCTAAATGCATATGACAGATTTGAATCCTTTCTTGCTTGCATGCTATCTCAATGAGCTTGAACAATTAACTTCTCTAAGTCCTCACTTTACACACACGCTCACACACACACACACACACTCTTTCTCTCCTTCTCTCCCTCCCTCTCTCTCTATATAATGTGTATACATATTATATACATGCACATTTGTATATATATATATGTATATACACACTCACTCCTCTCTATAGTATAAATATATATTATATATACACATTTGAACAGGCATACCTCTTCTTATTACACTTTGCTTTACTATGCTTCATATATATTGCTTTTTTTATGTATCAAAGGTTTGTGGCAACGTTGAATCAAGCAAGTTTATCATCACCATTTTTCCAGCAGCACATGCTCACTTCATGTATCTGTGTCACATTTTGGTAATTCTCACCACATTTCAAACTTTTTCATTATTATTATTATATCTGTTATGGTGTTCTGTGATCCATTATCTGTTGGGGACAATTAAGGTAGCATATATAATATTCACCTTCAGCGATACCAGTAACATGCAACATGGCCGCCAGGGCTGATGCAAGAACAGCCTAAGCTATAATTAGCCTTCTTCAAGGAAGTAACAGTAGTTCCCGCCTAAGCAGTAGCTAGTTCTCGCCTAAACAGTAGCCGCCCATTGGCCATCCACCCCAGCAACAGCAGCCACCAATCCCAGACCGCCACTTGTTGTTACTAGCCACTCCCTCCACCCTTAGAGTATATATACCCTGCCTCTTCAATAAAATTTTGCAGCTTGATCAGAAACCTGTCTTGCTGTCATTCTTCGTCTCTCTTGTCCCATACCATTCTTCCCTCGCAGGACTTGGAGCCTCCGTTGATCGTCCCGCGGGCCAGGACAATTATCTTTGATGTTACTAGTGTAATTGTTTTGTGGCACTATAAACCATGCCCATACAAGACAGCAAACTTAATAAATACTGTGTATTTGGCCGTTCCTCTCTGTCTCCCTCTTCTTGAGACACCCTATTCCATGGGACAAACAATATTGAAATTGGGCAAGCAATAACCCTACAATGGCCTCTAAATGTTCAAGTGAAAGGAAGATTTGCATATGTCTCACTTTAAATCAAAAGCTAGAAATGATTACACTCAGTGAGGAAGACATGTCTCAGACAGGCTGAAAGCTAAGTGTCTTGTGCCAGTTAGCCAAATTGTGAATGAAAAGGGAAAGTTATTGAAAGAAATTAAAAGTGCTACTGCAGTGAATACATGAATAATAAGAAAAGTGCTGAATATGGAGAAAATTTGAGTGGCCTGGATGGATCAAACCAGTCACAACATTCCCTTAAACCAAAGCCTAATACAGAATAAGGCCCTAACTCATTTCAACTCTTTGAAAGCAGAGAGAGGTGCAGAAACTCCAGAAGAAAATTCTGAAGTTAGCAGAGTTGGATCATGAGGTTTAAGGAAAGTCACAATCTCCATAATAACAAAGTGCAACTGCTAGTATAGAAGCTGCAGCACATTATCAGGAAGATCCAGCTGAGGTAATTGATGAAGGTGGCTACACTAAAAAATAGATCTTTAATGTAGGCAAAACAGCCTTCTATTGGAAGATACTACCTAGGTCTTTCATAATTAGAGAGGAGAAGTCAATGCCTGGTCTGAAGGCGTCAAAGGACAAGCCGTCTCTCATGTTAGGGGCCAATGCAGCTGGAGACTTTAAGTTGAAGCCAATGCTCATTTACCATTCCAAAATCCTATGGGCTTTAAGAATTATGCTAAATCTACTCTTCCTGCTCTCTTCAAATTGAACAACAAAATCTAGATGACAGCACATCTGTTTACAATATAGTTTATTCAATATTTTAAGCCCACTTTGGATACCTACTTCTCAGGAAGAAATACTGCTCATTGATAATGCACCTGGTCACCAAAGAGCTCTGATGGATATGTGCAATGAGATTAACGAGATTAATGTTGTTTTTATGTCTGCTAACACAACATCCATTCTGCAGCTCAAGGATCCAGGAGTAATTTCAATTTTCAAGTCTGATTATTTAATAAATGCATTTCATAAGGCTATAGGTGCCATAGATAGTGATTCCTCAGATGAATCTTGGCAAAGTAAATGGAAAACCTGGAAAAGATTCACCATTTGAGATGACATTAAGACCATTTGTGATTCATGGGAGGAAGTCAAAATAGCAACATTAACAGGAGTTTGGAAGAAGCTGATTCCAACACTCATGGATGACTTTGAGGGTTTCAAGATTCCAGTGGAGAAAGTAACTGAAGAAGTGAAGGAAATAGCAAGAGAACTAGAATTAGAAGTGGAGCCTGAAGATGTGACTGTATTTTTGCAATCTCATCTTAAAACTTTAACAGATGAGAATAGCTTCTTAAGGATGAGGAGAGAAAGTGGTTTCTTGAAATGAATCTCCTCCAGATGAAGATGCTATGAACATTGTTGAAATGATAACAAAGGATTTACAATGTTACATATACTTGGGAAAGAACTTCGACTGTGGGCAACATGCTATCAAACAATGTCGCATTCTACAAAGAAGTCTTTTGGGCAAGGAACAGTCAATCATCATAGCAAACTTCATTGCTGCCTTATCTTAAGAAATTGCCACAGACACCAGAACCTTCAGCAACCACCACTCTGATCAGTCAGTAGCCATCAATATGCAGGCAAGACCTTCCACCAGCAAAAAGATTATGATGCACTGAAGACTCAGAATGTTAGCATTTTTTTAGCAATAAAGTATTTTCAACTAAAGTATGCACATTGTTTTTTAAGCCACAATGCTATTACACACTTAATAGACTATAATATAGTGTCAACATAACTTTTATATGCACCAAGAAACCAAAAAATTTGTGTGACTCACTTTATTGTGATATTTGCTTTTTTGCACTGGTCTGGAACTGAACCTACAATATCTTCGAGTATGCTTGTACATGTACTTGTATATATATATATACACATGCACACACACACACACACACACACACAGATCCAATACTTCGTAGTACCTATGTTGTGAAGAGTAAATGATATTTTGCTAAGTGCATATAAAGCACTTAGCAAAATATCTTATATGTACATAGTGGACAATATATATCAGTAATTATTACCAAAGAGTTTCCATTTCAAAAGCTTCAAGATTAGACATCTCGACAAAAGCAGTAAAATTAAAATATTATACATGCATGCAGAACATTTTATGTATTATTTTTATAAATGCACACATACCACAAATGCAATATTAATTGTGGTGTGACATCATCTTTATGATTTCAAAAGACCAAATGTTAGAAATCAGACAGGATTGAAGAAGAGTTCAGCAATGGAATAAAAATAAATTGGTCTCCATAGAGAAAAATTCAGTTCAGGAAAAATGTCCCTGCTAAAATGTATGTTCGAGAAACTTCCTGCCCAGACTATATTTAATCCTTAGCCCTACAAGACATGAAATGGAATTCAGAGATAATTTCCAATTAAATTTAGCAATGTCTCCTTTTGAAAATCTTATCACAAAACCTAAATACTCTCCTTCCATTCCTCACCTCAATGGGGAAGTTAATAGATTGGATTTCAGGTGATTGAGGAGCCCTGTGGAAATTGTTTCTGAAATTGTCAAAAACAAAACAAAAGTAGGCAAAGGGAATTAAATGGCTTATCTATTAAAATAAATGTTTGAGCTTCCCAATAATTTTTTTATGAAACATTAAAACAGTAAATTCCATTTAATAACATCTCAACATACCAATGTCATCGCTTTTTTGTCTGTATTTATTGTTTGTTTAATGAGACTAACAGTATTGCAGAAGTCTTAATAAAATGCGAAACTTTTCTTCCTGCTTAACTCCACTAGTTGGAAAATAAACTGTTACAATCTTCTTAAAAGTAACTTGCACTAGTTATCAATAGCATTAGCATTATTCAATAATTTTAGTAAATTATTTAATTTTTAGATACTATTTAATAAAACTATCCATAAAGTTAAAAAAATGTGTCTTTTTTTATAACTGTAAATTAAAATCATACTGTATAGCATTTCTGTTTGGGATGATGGAAAAGTTTTGATAATGGATGGGGTGATGGTAGCACAACATTGTGAACTTAAATTAACACCACTGAACTGAATGTTGTTAAATGGGGGAATTTTAGGTTATATATACATTATTAGAATAACAATTCAAAAAATTCCATGGAATTGCACAATACAACATTGAACCCTAAGGTAAACAATGTACTAGCGTTAATAGTAGTACAATTATAAAAATATGCTTTCATCAATTGTAATAAAATGTACCACACCAATGCAAGGTGTTAATAATAGGGTGTATATGGGAACCTGTATTTATGCATGACTTTTTTGTAAATGCAACTTTTCTGATTAAAGACAAAACAAAACAAACAACCTACCAAACAAAAAAAGATAAATTAATAAAATAAATGCACCTTTGTAACAGCCACCTCACTCAAAACAAACAAGAAAAACATAGATTTATCAAAAATATGGGAAATGTTAACTAGCTTAGCATATTCATATCCTAGAAGATTATGCAACTGAATGTTAATTAAACAGTGATAATGAAAAGATATATTTAGGTTTTAAATTCCTATGAAAAAGAATAATATAAAAATTATATGTAGAAAGTAATCACAAAGCAGATTACGACTAGTATGAAAGGAACTATCTGGAAATACGTCAAAGTATTGTTTGCATTTGTTCTGAGTGATGGATTTTAAGTGTTTTCATTTTAAGTTTTATAGTTTTTGACACTTTTAAAAATTTTCGGCTATGAGCAAATAACGCTTTTGAAATTAAAAAAGGGTATATGTAAAAAAATTAAACACCAAAATGGAAAAGAGGTATACCAGAAAATATCAGCTCCAAATAAAAGCAAGGAGGATTCAATAACTCAAGTTCTGGACTGCTAACAGCTATCCGAGTTACTCCTTCTTTAGTGGAAAATGTTTACTGCAGTTGGCAGCCTTCCCCAAGCAAATGCCAACTCGCAAACATTAATAGGAACAATGCATTCATCATTCTGTCTTGCAATTTCTAGCACATAGCATTATTTTTTAAGAGAAAAGTTCAGTGCTTCAACAGCAAGCATTGTTCCTTCAAAGCCTGTCTATGCTACAAAACATTAAATCAATTCAAAATGGAACAGATCTTAAAAAGAAACTTCTTTGAAACAGAATCTTCTTCCACTGCTTATCTCATGTTTCAGCAACTTAAAATTCACACCAAAGATATTTCGAAGACTCATTTTTCAAAAATGCATGAGTCAATTGCTGTGGTTACATACCCTTTAGTGCTACATATATGAATTAATACTATCCACTGCCTGGATATTCATTCATTTATTTAAGACGTTATTCACTCATTTATTTAACATGTTTATTCAAGATCTAAAATGTTAGCTCAATATAGTTGGAAGCAAATCAGATGCGTTTTGCCCTCAGTGAGGAGATGAGTACATTATAGCAGAAACTCTTTATGTCTTCCACTAAGCCATTCCCTTCCTTTTCCTTTATATCTAATAGAAACAATCTTTCTCAACAGAAGCTAAAAATACTAAGATCTCACTTTTTTTCATGGACACATGCCCCAGTTTAGAGGGTCTTCCTCAAAAATTTCTCCTCCTTTAAACAAAGAGTGTCACTGCAGGGTAAATATCATCCATTTCTTCTCTGACTTTGGGCACAGTTATGTAAAGACAGAGCACATAGATATTTAGCAGCTTTCTTGTTACAAGGAATCAAGACTAAGGACAAGTCAGAAAGTTGAGGGTGATGATATGGAAAGGTAGGGTGAAAAAATAAAGTCTAGGTTCTTGATGACATTGTTGAACTAATGAATCAATTATAAAGTTGTCTTGCTTCTAGACCTTTTGTTATTTGTGTTAATAAAATACTACTACTGTTAAACAGCTTTTTTTGGGGGGGAATATTGCTGAAGGCATCCTAGTTAATACAATATCCTGAGGGTTGGTCTACTCTATTTCTTTGTGAGTTAGCCTCTCCAAGCAGCATGAAAAAACAAGGCTCATAAATGATATATCTTGTTTTCCAAGTCATAAAGATTTTCAACAAATCCTGAATTAGACAATTTCTGAAAGTTAATAAATCACTAATCTACATTCAAGAATTAGTATGTTGCAAAGAGGTAAATCTTAGGATGTGGATTTATTGTAATTAAGATCTCATCTCTTCAAGATGTTATTTCAGTCAAGGTGTGGCCCAACTAAATCACATTGGGCTTTAATTTGGATTATGAGAGTCTTTTATAAACAGAAAAATATTTAGAGAGAGAAGCCATGAGGAACATCTAGAAGTGAGAAGTAAATGGAACCAGAAAAGAAAGAAGTAGATGCTGCCATGTGCATTACCATGTGATTAAAAGCCAAAGACCAAGGATATCTGGCAGTTAGCCCCTGAATGCCACAGTCTTCAGGGAGAAAGCATTGCCTTGCTTACACCTTGGTTATCAACCTCCCTTAGCCTCAAATCCATGAGCCAATAAATTCCCATTTTCAAAGCCAACACATGGTATGGTATTTGTTTTAGCAGCCAGGAAACTAACTTGCTGAGGAACTAAGACTTTCATTGCAAATGAAAACAAACACTATGCCATTATTTTTGGGTAATCTCAACTATTTAAGTTTTGATGATCAAAAAGAGAGAATGCAAGCCTGAATGAATGAATGAAGATTCCTTAGATTTATCAGTCTCAGTAATGAAAGATTAAAGATAGACAGTAAATGACTTGGATTTCATATTTTTACCTTATTGATTATATACAATAAGGGGAGTCTTGGGTGGGAGGGTCAGTAAGCATTGGTAAGAATTAATCCCCAGTTCTCTTGGAATGCTGGGAAAATATTTTGTTATAAATGAAGTCTAAGGAATGGCCTATTTATGAAAGAGTAAATGGTAATATATGCCCAGATTCATGTTTTGCATGGAATGAGTGTTTAATAAGTATAGGTTAACATACAGGGAAATCTTCCCATGACACTAAATCAAGAGTAGAGAGAGGAAATATTACACCCCAAATAATTAGTAGTTTATTAACTAAATTATTATTCCTGCTGCTAAGAGCTGAATGCTCTATCATCATCATCCTACATTCGACAGTAAAGATGTACCAAAAACATAACAATTAAAAGCCTTTTATCTCACCTGCTCAAGTGGAAAAAGGAAAGTATTTCTATTGGTTTCTTAATACTTCTATAACAAAATATTACAAACTTATTTTTATGAAAGCACAAACTTATTTTCTTACAATTCTGGAAGTCAGAAGTCTGTAATGACAATTATAGAGCTAACATCAAGGTGTTGGTAGGACTGGTTCTTTCCAGAAGCTCTAGGAGAGAATCCTTTTCATTGCATTTTTCCCTCATGCTTCCATTGTCACATTTTGATTTTCTTGTCTCCCTCATACAAGGACTCCTGTGCCTTTAGGGATCACCCAGTCTAGTATAATCTCTGGATATCAATATCTTAGCTGATTAATATCTGCAAAGTTCCTTTTCCATGTAAGGTGATGTTCACAGGTTCCAAAGATTTGGAAGTAAATACCTTTGGGGTGTCATTTTCATCATACACATATTCATAGACTTTTTACTATATAGCCTTGTAAAGGGAAGTCTCAATAACCAAAAGTGAGTGATTAAATATAATGACATTCTATAATAGACATACAGAAATCTCTTGAAGTAAAGAATATAGGTCCATCAATAAACCACATCTCTGGAAACCTGCTCAATAGATGCTTTATTCTAAAATATGATATATTCAACATTATATTAAAGTAATAAAAGGTTAAAAAGGGCTTTATAACACTTTGGAATGATGTCTGGCTTTGATTATGAATATATCTGGGAATGAGAACTGCATTTATCTCCTTTAATTAGGTAAGCAAGAAAAATGAAAGTATCTTCAATGCAGTTAAATATAATTATTCTTCTTCAGAAAATCCAAATAATAATATTTTAGTTAGTTTAGGTATTGCGCAGGCTAGGTGGAGGGGGAAGGGAGAAAGGTGCTCACCTTAAATAGTAAATCCTTCTTCCCATAACGAAGCTCTTTCAGCTGGGCTTGAATTTTTTTGGACTGCAAGAACAGAAACATGGATTAGTACCTTAATTCTTTTTTATTTTCAATCTTGAAGATAAGAATGGTTTTAAACTACACGAGTGAATTTTGCAACCAAACAAAAGAAGAAACCAACAAATTTGGAAGTGAAACAGAAAAACAATCTTTGTTTTGTGATTCAGACTTCTAGACAAATTAGGCAGGAAGGAAAAAACCCAAAGCCTGTTCAAAGAAAGCATATTGTTTAAAAGGTAGTATTTAAAGAAAATGGGTTACCGTTTCCCATCCAGAAATTTAACTACCCAAGCACGGCTAACAATCCAATTTTAGATGCTAAATATATCTGTGCATATGCATGCCTCAATTTTCACTGTTTATTTTGCATTACTTTCTTTCTTTAATGATAAAATATGGGTAAATTTTAATTGAGGACCAAGGTTGAGTTTGATATATGTCCAAGGGGAAGCAAATGTGATAAGAAGTGAGGAAAGCAGCCAGAATGTTAAAATAATGAGGTAAAGTGTGTTTGCCCATCAAAGAATGTACTTTTTAAGAGGGCTGTCACAAATATAAAAGTGCTTAACAGAGAATCTTCTGTCAGCCAGTATTGAAATAGATTCCAGGAAGCCACAGATGATGATCATGCATTCCCAATTTTCCAAGGCAGACACAATTTCAAACTCAGACATAAGTACATCAGTATTATTCAGACATCTATATCTAATATTATATTCCAAATATTATAGATTTTTGTCTTCACTCAGGAGGAAAAAACACACAAACAAATAAGTCATAAGAGTCAAATAAAAAAATGTGAATTAAAAATAGCTGAGTGGGAATGTAAGATGTTAATTCACTTTGGGAAACAGGTTGGTAGATACTTAGAAAGTCAACATGTATCTACTATATGATACAACAATACTTCCAAGGTATTTACTCAAGAGAAAAAAATTTAAAAAGTATATACAATTGTACATAGCAGTAATATAATAATCAGAAGCTGAAAACAACCCCATATATGTTTTAACTGGCGGGTGACATGAAGCAGAATACTACTGAGGAAAAAAAGGAATAAAATACTGAAGTGTGCAACAATATGAATGAATTTCAAAAGCCCTATACCAAGTGAAATAATCTAGTTGCAAAAGGCAATACATTGTTTAAATCCATTTATGTGATATTCTAGGAAAGAGAAAAGGATAGGGATCCAAATCAGTTCAGTGGTTACCATGGGCTAAGGGTTGGGATAGGGATTAAATATAAAAGGGTAAGAGGAGAGGTGAGGAAAGATGGTGGCATACGGAGCTGTGAAATTTACTTTGTTCTCTACGGCAGCTAGTGAATAGCCAGGAACTGTCTGGAATAACTTCTCTGGGGACTTCTATGATTAGACACACATAACACACCAGCCTGCAATGAGTGGAAGGGCCAAGATCACAGCACAGAAGTGTAAGTAAATTCTTTGTTGCTGTGGAGGCTGCTTCTCTGTCACTGGCACAGCAGGTTGACCTGGAGTCTCCCTGGTGGGAAACAGAAGCCCCCTCTACTAGGAGCAAGGGAAGGAGAGCTCAACCAGGCTTCAATTGCAGATTTGGCTAACAAATCTGGACTGCTGAATACCAGTTCCAAGCACAGTTAAATCTACAAAGCAAAGAAGAAAGAAACCAAGACATCTATAGCAGGCCCATCCCCAGTAGGGAGGAGGCAGGATTGATGAACAAACAACAGAGGTTTCTGGAGCTGTCTGAGCTCAAAATACTAGAAAAGAGCTATGCTCCAGGAAAAAGCACACAGGGCTGGGTACCAACTCCAGCTCTTGATTGTCAAAACTGGTGGGCTAGGGACCAGCTTGGAGAAGGGTTTTTCTTTTCTTTACTTTTCTTTATTATTTTTTTTTTTCAGCCCATTAAAGAAAGCAGTAGGCAGGAAAGGGTGGAAATTAGGAATGACTGAGAGACAAAGTCACTTATCAGGTGGAGGACATAGTTCCCTAAGATAGTTCCTCAAGAAAAGGTGGAGGTGAGGGCCTAGCACTAGTGGCAGCTCTCGTTCACAGAATTTACACCCCAGGGCTAGGATACCGGTAGTAGTCTCAACCTACAAAAAGTGGAGCTCAGCCTGTCTCAAAAATGCTCCTAGCAGTGGGGAAAGGGGGCTGCTTGAGAGACCTGTAATGTTAACAGCCTGCAGGGAACCAGGGACTGAAGAGCTGTTCCTCCTCCCCACCCCCTCAAAAAAAAAAAGAGTGGAGACAAGGCCCAGCACAAGTGGTAACTGTTGTTAAGAGAATTCAGACCCCAGGAACCGTAAAACACAGAGATTAAGCCTGATTTCAGCCTCAGCCTCTGTCTCAACCATTTCACTGGCAGGACAGTGTTTGCTGAGAATTAAAGGCACAGTACGACTTTACACCTGTGGAGAGCATCAGGCTGACAAGTGCCATCTACTGCGCAGAACTGGAAAAGCACAGAATTAAGAGGCTACACAGGAAAGACTGGCACCCTGCAGGGTATCATCCCCAGGGAAACTTGATACTGATTACACCCCCTTCATGGGCCCTGGGCTGGTCTTGAATAGTAAAATCTGATTGCGGTCAATCCTATATAGGGAGTCACTCCTCCCAGAGCCAGACCTCAATACACTACTCTCATCAATGGATAGAACATCTAGACAGTGGATCAATAAAGAAGCAGAGATGTTGAATAAAATGATACATGAACCGGACTTAACAGATACTTACAGAACACTGCACCCAACAACAGCAGGATATACATTTTCCTCAAGTTCTCTTGGATCATTCTGCAGGATAGACCACATGTTGGGTCACATAGTTGGTCTCATGAATTTAAAAAAGATTGAAATTATACAAAACACTTTCTTGGATCATAAGGAATGAAGCGGAAATCATTAACAGGCAGAAGGCTGGGAAATTTTCAAATACATGAAAGCTAAAGAACACACTCTTAAACAACCAGTGGGTCAAGGGAGAAATTACAAGAGAAATCAATAAATATCTCATAGCAATGAAAATGAGAATACAATGTGCTGATGAGATGCAGCAAAGGCAGTGCTAGAGGGTAATCTATCATCCAAAACTCCTATATTAAAAAAGAAGAAAGAGGCAAAATTGAGGACTTAATTGCTTACCTGGAGCAACTAGAGAAAGAACAGCAAACTAACCCTAAAGCAAATGGAAGGAAAGAAATAAAAAGTGCAGATACAAATGAAATCAAAACATGAAATAGAGAGAATTAAGAAAACCAGAAGCTGGTTCTTTGAGAAAATCAATAAAACTGATGGTCCTTTAGCTACACTGACAAAGAAAATAAAAGAGAGAGGATGCAAATAAAATCAGAAATTTGAGGGGGGACATAATTACTGACCCTGTAGAAATAAAGGAGATAATGAGTAGATATCATGAGCAGCTATATAATAAAAAACTAGACAACTTAAATGAAATGGACAACTTCCTAGAAAAGCATAAAGAATCAACACCGGCTTGAGAAGAAATAGAAGGACTCAACAAACCAATTCAAATAAAGAGATTGGCTCAGTCATCAAAAAGTTTCCAAAAAAGAAAAGTCCAGGGCCAGATGCCTTCATATGTGAATTCTACCAAGTGTTCAAGAAAGAATTAGTACAAATCCTGCTCAAACTCTTAAAAAAAAAAAAAGAGGAGGGAAAACTACGTAACTCACTCTATGAAGCCAACATCACCCTAATATCAAAGCCAGAGAAAGATACTACAAGAAAAGAAAATTACACACCAATCTCTTTAATGACTATAGATGCAAAAATCCTCAACAAAATACTTGCAAATCAAATACAGCAGTGCATGAAAAAAAGTACACACCATGACAAAGTGGCTTTATTCCACATATGCAAGGATGTTTCAACATAAGAAAATCAATTAATGTAATACCTCATATCAGTAAATCAAAGGGGAAAAACACATAATCATTTCGATTAATACAGAAAAAGTATTGACAAAATTCACATTCTTTCTTGATGTAAACACTTCAAAGGATTGGAATAGAAGGAAGCTTCCTCAACATGATAAAGGGAATATATGAAAAGCCCGCATGTAAAATCATGATCAATGGGAAAAAGACTGAAAGCTTTCCCTCTAAGATTAGGAGCAAGACAAGGATGCCCACTGTCATCATTGCTATTCAACACTGAGCTGGAAGTTGTAGCTAGAACAATTAGGCAAGAAAAAGAAATAAAAAGCATCCAAATTAGAAAGGAAAAAGTAAAACTTTCACTGTTTTCAGATGACATGACCCTATATGTAGAAAATCCAGAAAACTCTACAGCAAAGCTACTGGAGCTAATAAACAAGTACAGCAAAGTGGGAGGATACAAGATTCACATGCAAAAATCAGTGGTGTTTCTATACACTAGTAATGAGCAATCTGAAGAGGAAATCAAGAAAAAAATTCCATTTACAATAGCAACCAAAAGAATCAAATATTTAGGAGTAAATTTATCCAAGGACATAAAAACCTTACACAGAAAACTACAAAACATTGCTAACAGAAATCAAGGAAGACCTAGATAAATGGAAGGACATAACTTCCACTGGAATATTAAATATAGTTAAGATATCAATTCTACCCAAATTAATTTATAGATCCAATGCAATACCAATTAAAATCCCCAAACTTCCTTTACGGAAATGGAGAAACCAATAAACAAATTTATTTGTAAGGACAGGGTGCCCAAATAACTAAAAATATCTCGGGAAAGAAAAGTGAAATGGACTTCTCACCCTACCTGACTTTAAAACATTTTACAAAGCTACAGTGGTCAAAAACTCATGGTACTGACATAAAGATACATATACTGACCAATGGAATCAAACTGAGTGTTTGGAAATAGACCCTCTCTTCTACAGACAATTGATTTTTGATAAGTCCACTGAACTGGGACAGAGCAGCCTTTTCACAAATGGTGCTTGGAGAGCTGGCTATCCATATCCAAAAGAATGTAAAAGGACCTTTATCTCATACCTTATATAAAAATTAACTTAAAATGGATCAAAGAGGTACATTTTTTTGGATATGTTTTGGATATGTTTATAAATGGGTTAAACAGAAGAGCTAAGACCATAAAATTTGGAGAAGAAAATGAAAGGAAATATCTTAAAGATCTTGTGGTAGGAGGTAGTTTCCTAGCAATGAAATAAAAAATAGATAAATGGAGTCTCCTCAAAATTGAATATTTTTGTGCATCAAAGGACTTTGTTAGGAAAGTAAAAAGGTAGTCTACTCAATGGGAGACAATGTTTGGAAACCACATATTGGATAAGGGCTTAATATCCAGAACATACAAAGAAATCCTACAACTCAACAATAAAAAGATAAATGACCCAATTTAAAAATGGTCAAAAGAGATGGATAGATGCTTTCCCAAAGAGGAAATACAAATGGCTCAATAGCAAATGAAAAGATGCTCAATTTCACTAGGTATTAGGAAAATGCAAATTAAAACCACAATGAGATATCTCACACCTACTAGAAAGGCCATTATATTTAAAACAAACAAACAAACAAACAAACAGAAAACTACAAGTGATGGAGAGGATTTGGAGAGATATATACACTTATTCATTGTTGGTGGGAATGTAGAATGGTGCAATGGCTCTGGAAGGCAGTTTGCAGTTCCTCAGGAAGCTAAATACTGTATAGAATTGCCATATGATCCAGCGATCCCTTTACTAGGTATATATTCAGAACTGAGAGCAGGGATGGGAACAGAAATTTGCACACTGATGTTTATAACACCATTATTCATGATTGCCAATAGAGGGAAATAGCTCCAATGTCCATCAACCAACAAGTGTATAAACAAATTGTGGTATATAAATACAATGGAATTTTGCACAGCTATAAGATGGAATAAAGTCATGATGCATGCAACAATGTGGATGAACCTTGAGGTCACTATGTTGAGCAAAATTAGCCAGAAACAAAAGGACAAATACTGTATGGTCTCACTAATACGAACTAATTATAGTGAGGAAATTCTGAGAATTAAAGTTGAGAACACGGGTTATCAGGAGAGAGAAAGAAGGTAGAAATTGGACATTTGATCCTGAATGAGTGCAGAATGCTCAATGGAATTGATTATAAAGATTCAGAAATGGCTAGCAAAATATCAAGTGATGGTAGCACAATACTGTAGGTAATATGAACAAAGCTGACTGTGAGTATGGTTGAAAGAAGAAGGCTGGGGGCATATATGACACGAGAAGGAAAGGTGGAGGATAAAAACTGGGATTGTATAACTTAGCAAAACCTAGAATGGACAATAATGGTGGTTAAATGTACAAATATAAGAAAGTTTTTACTTGAGGGGGAACAAATGAATGTCACCATTGTGAGGTGTTAAAAGTGGGACGGTATATGGAAAAAATACAATTAACGCAAACTAGAGCCTCTAGTTAACGGCAACGTAATATTCTTTCATTATTTGTAACAAAGGCAATATAACAAATCTAAATGTCAATAAGAGAGGGATACAAGGGAAAGGTATGGAATTTTTGTTGTTTTTCCTTTCATTTTTCCTTTTTTTCTCTTCCTTCTTTGCAGAAGAAATGTAAATGTTTTCATATAGACTGTGGTGGTGAATGTATAAGTATGTGATTATACCAGGAGCCATTGATTGCACACTTAGGATGGATTGCATGGTGTGTGAATAAAATGTTTAAAAAATAAACAAAAAGATACAGGTGCTGGAGAGGATGTGGAGAGGGAGATATACCTATTCACTGTTGGTAAGGAAGTAGAACGGTGCAACCCCTCTGGAGGACAGTGAGGTGGTTCCACAGGAGGCTAGTCCTGGGTTTGCCATAAGATCCTACAGCTCCATTATTAGGTATATGCTTGGAAGAACTGAAGGCAGGGACATGAATAGACATTTGCACACTTGTATTTATGGTGCCATTATTTACAATTGCCAATGAATGAAGGTGGTCTAAGGGTATATCAACTGATGAATGGAAGGGCAAAATGTGTACACATACGATGGAATATTGAGTGGCTGCAGAAGGGAAGGAAGTCATGACGTATGCAACTAGAAGAATGAATCTTGAGGACATTATGTTGAGTGAAGTGGGCCAGAAATGAAGGGACAGATATTATATGCTCTCACTAATGCAAACTAACTATAATGAGCAAACTCTGAGAACTGAATTCGAGAGCATATGTTATTAAGGTATAGAAAGTGGGCAGAGATTGGGAAATCAATGGTTAAGAGGTACAGAAAGTTCAAAAAGCCTCATTGTAAAGGTTCCTGGATTATAAGCTCTTACAGCAGTCACATTTATTACTGAGTTTTTTACTGTTATTTCTAAATCCTGGGATGCCATGCTCTTTGTTTATAACCTGGTAGGTTCCTGGAACTTTAGGTATCTGTGCGATACCTGAGACTCAGAGTTACAGCTCTGCAGCTATGAAAGTCAGCATTACTCCATACAGAAATTGTTAAGGAAGCTGAAAAAGAGATCAGACTTCAATTAGAGATATGAATGAAGCAGATCTGGTTAGGACTAAGTAAATCAGAATACAGGGTAAAGGATGATATTATCCATGTTTTAAAACTTCAACTTTGGTATGAGACCAAAGAAAAGATGTTTATTTGGTCCAAAATTTAAATTTTCTATTTAATTTCTATCTAATTTAACCTGTATGTAACAATCTAATTACATGAAACCTAGAAAAAGGAATGAAATCTTGTTGTTCTGTACAGGTTAATGTAATAACCTTATACATTCTAGAGTATTTTGGGCAGAAAGTAATAAAGGTTTTGCAAAGTTCCCTTGAGAGACTGGAGAAAAAATGTAGAACTATTAAACTTCCCAACCTGGGGAATTCCTGATATTTTCTCAAGCCTTAGGGACACCCAATTTAATAAGGCAAGCCCTTGACCTTATGATCTTGAGTCTTGCCCTTATGAAACTTATTTCTGCAATGGCAAAGTTAAGCCTACTTATAATTATGTGTAAGAATCACCCCAAGAGAACTTCTTTTGTTGCTTAGATGTGGCCTCTCTCTCAAAGCCAACTCTTCAGATAATCTCACTACCCTCCCCACTCCCTACATTGGACATGACTCCCGGGCATGACCCCAGCCCTGGCATCATGGATTGAGAACACTTCCTCAATCAAAAGAGGAAAAAGAAATGAAACAAAATAAAGTTTCTGTGATTAAGAGATTCCAAGTAGAGTCTAGAAGCCATTCTGGAGGTTATTCTTATGCAAGCTTCAGCCAGATATTGCAAATTGCCACAGTATACCAAGCCCCAACCAACAGTATTCCTGAAAAGCCTAAAGAGTACCCTGGGCTCTACTGAAGCCTCTAGAAAAATTTTGCTTAATAAGTTTATTTTTTCAGAACTTAAGACATCCAGATTTTTCCTATGCCATATAAGCCCTTATACTGAGAGTTACCACTCTTTCCAGGAACATCAACCATTTCATTCCTTTACCCCATAAGGTTGATTCCCCCTTTCTAATGAAGAAGTTAAAGTGGTCATTGCTCAGATATTCATGAATATTGAGAGAATGATCAAATGAGAGGGGGGAGTTATATCTGAGGAATTAGGATTTAACAAATGATTGTAACTACTGATTCATTATACAGATATTTCTTTTTAGTTTCTAGTGTATTAGAATAGCCAGAAGGAAATAACTGAATTGTTGAACTGTAATCCAGTAGCCTTTTATCATGTGACTGTGTACGGTAAAAACCTTGTGACTGACAACCCCTTTATCCAGTGTATGGGTAGATGAATAATAAAAATATGCTAGAATTACAAAAAAAGTATTATCAATTATAACAAATTTTTAACACCAATGCAAGCATTGGTAGTAGGGTGGTACATGGGAATCCTGTATTTTATGCATAATTGTTTTGTAAATCAAATTCTCTAGTAAAAAAATCAAAGAAAAGTTAAGAGGAAACTTTTTGGATGATGGGAAATGTCCAATATCCTGGCTTCAGTGTTGGGTATATGACTCCATAAATCCGTCAAGTTCATCATATGGTACTCCTAAGGGAGGGGGATTTTATTGTATATAAATTATATGTAAATAAAATTCAGTTTAAAAAGCACTTTGCCATGGAAGTTAAAAAACACAAAATTGTTATGAGACTATTAGATCCAAGTAAACTATAATTATTTGAAATTCTTTTCACAAGGAAAGGAGACCTAGCTACTTGAAATATTATAGTTTTACAATCATGCATTTGTTGTGTCTTCCAACTGCAAGGGTACTGTGATTCAGTTTCTTCAAAGCATTTCTAGCCATGCCATGTAGCAGATTGCAAAGTGGGAGGCTATGTTATGATGAGGCCATAATCCTAAAATCATTGTCCCAGTGCAATTAGAATGGAAACTTAAAGGTGCTGTAAAGATAAATCACTGACAGGTTCTCATATTGGAAACACAGCTTTACACAGACATTCTGATGGTTAACCACCTGCGTTTCCTGATCTATTGAATCAGGAAGTTGATAAGAGAGAACAAAAGAAAATGGAATGAAGTTTGAAATGAAATAAATGAAATGAAATGAAATGAATGAAATGAAGGGAGAAACAGAAGAAGGGAGGAAAGCAGACAGGTAGGGAAGAGAGAGATAGAGACTGACACACTGACAATTCTAGGTTACACAATTCAACACTGAATCCAGAAGCAGCAAGGGTTTGTGTTTTATTACAAACTAGTTAATGATTCCAATTCCGTGAAAAGGGGCCCTGTTTTCCTTGATACAGATAATGCAAGTGAAATACTGGATACAATGCCCAAGAAGACGAAAAACCAGTGTTGCCTGTGGGGTTCAATGCTGGCTGTTAAGAATGAATATTTACCCTTCAGCCCTCAGGATTCTACTTCTACTATAGCTCTGCCCCTCCCCACATAAAGTTTTCAAACTGACCCAAAAAATTAGATGGGGGAGTTGTAACTGAGACACAGCACCTTTATCTTATTAAATTAATTTTAGTCTCCAAGACAATTCCTCCTTTACATGACTATCATTAATTTTGGGCTACTGATTTCAGAAAAGGACCAGTTCTCTCATCTTTCCCAAATTCAAAGGCATAGTTGATTGACATTTCCTCTCTTCTGCTCCAGTCTACTCAGCAAGATCCATTTACAGTCAGGATATTCTCTCAAGAAAACATGACTTTCATTTATTTTTCAAACTAATGTTGACTGGTGTCAACAGGGAATGGGAGATTACCACTATAAAAAGTATGCATCATTTGCCCAACTCTACTTCTGTTATGTTATTTATCTTCTATCATTCAAGTGACAGAAAGGGCTCATTTTAACCTTTGGGTTTTCATTTTTATACACTTTTTAGTTAAACTGAATGTGCAGAATACAATTTAAACTTTTCTTCATAACATGGATTCATCATTAAAACATTAATTTTTGTATTATGCAATGATTCATTCAGAACCTACATTAAAACCTAGATCTGTTTTTCTGCATTACATGATGGTGAACAGCTAGATTTCTTGAGCTTGCTTATAATGATTTAAAAATAATTTTTAAGAGTTTTTCCCTCACAGTCACACATTACTTCCCTGCATTGCATATTTCAGACCTTTTCCATGAGTTAAAAAGCAAAATTCCATCTCAGGATTTGATAAAAGAATATGCAAAGTAAGAGTAAATACACCCCGAGTGAGGGCATCTCTTTGTTGCGATGAACATAAGATTTAAACCCAGTTGATGCTTTGTTTCCTTTAAGCTTCTTAGCAACATTGTGAAAAGTTAAAATTGTCAGACGGATAACATCAAGCAATTGATATTCATTATATTTGGAATTACAGCAATTTTATTTTTACTATATTAGCGATTCTAAATGCAATTCTAAAACTTAGTGCCTGTCAGTCATGATGTTTTTACCAGTCTACAGCAAATGATTCACCAGCACACAGCAAAATTAAAGACGGTAATGATGATGGCGATGACAATGACAATGACAATAACAATGATTAGAAGGAGGACGAGGAGGAGGAGAAGGAGAGGGGGAGGTCACGATAGATCATTTTAGCTAAGTTAATTTATCTTTTGGTCTGAAATTGTCCTTCCTACATTTTAGTATACAAGAAATGCGTTTAAAATTTCCATTTTTTTTTTTACATAATAATATTGGAAAAGCTTATTCTAAAATGGATTACTCTATTGCAAGTTAGACTTGAACATTAGTGATTGTGATAAGGACTTTTACTTATTCACCAAGGAATATTCTCACCTTCTTTAATAAAAGAAACCTTGAGTTTTGGTTGGACCCATGAGTGCCAACCTAGATATAACATTTTATACACTCTCTTCAACTTGGCTTGGCATATGATCTATTTCTGGCAAATAGGGTGCAATGCTCCATGTGCTAACACTTCCTAACTGGGCTCCTAAAAAGGAATGCCTGTGCTTCACTAGGTCATCATCACAGCCTCTTCTGTAGGAAAATGTGAAGAACAGGAGGTTTTTTTAGAACTGGAGGTGGATCCATGTTTGGAGGATAGGAAAGCTGTTCCATCAGCTCTGAGCCACTTACTTCTAGACTACTATGAAAAACAGGCAAATTTCTATCGTGTGGAAGCCACTGTGCATGTTCTACACAAGCCTTCTCCCCTCCTCCTTACATCCACAAGTGTCAAATCTGCATCATGGTATGAAATATCTCTTGCCTGTTCCTTGTCCCTCCATTTTATCATCCACAGACTTTTCTCAATAATATTTTTTTTTTTGCACATCTAATACTATCTTTTCATCTGCTTCTTGTAGGACCTGAAAAACAGAGTGATTTGTGTCTTCTTTCCTGAAGCTGTAAAGAATCACATTTACTATGAGTACATTTCTATCACATTAAACACAAAATCATAAAGAATAGATACATTTGGGAAACGAGGAGTACAGGAAAGTAAGTATTTTAGTTAAAACTGGATTAACCAGAATGTCTTTTTTTAAAAGCTTTTTCTTTTTTTTTTTTTTAGTAAGATGAATATGAGACAAATTTCCTGTTCCAGAAGTAGAGTCAACTAATGTATTTGTTGAGTAAAGTTAAGGTCAACCCCAGAGTCCCCACTCTGAAGATCAATTGTTATCACAAAACTTGATAGATAAGTGGTATGTCACATAGATGATATAAAGAAATGAAAATTTAGTGGACCTTCAGATATATGCTATTAAAGAAATCCCAATAACCTAATTAAGCAAAGATTCCAGAAAATCATCTTAGGAAAGTGTTATTATTATTATTATTTTTGATCCTATCTAAATTGTTCCCATTGGCTTGGCTACTGAGAAAACAGTTATTTAGGTATGAGATGGTAAATACTTAAAAAAAATTCTTTGTGTCATCTAATCCCTTTGTCTTTTGATCTTTCAGAAGAAATTAATATAATAAATTTTGTATACAGACAAATGGCAATGGCATGGGAAAATTTAAAGGAATAATTTCAGATAAATCATTAATACTTAGAAACTTGTTTTAAATTTAATCATGTAAATAATGGGAGTCATTATTACTATTGTTAAGCCTGTTATCTTTGCAACTCAACAATCTCTGTATTGTTCCAACTAAGGATTTTCTTATACTTCCTTGTTTTCTTTCCTTTCTCTTTCTGAGGTTCTTTAACCCTTCCACTTAGACTAATAAATTAAGTGCCCAATATGTGGAGGTTCTTTTGGTTCCTAAGCTGTAGTGGATGCCTCTTCACTGATCAGAGAGCAGTGACCCTGATGGATATAGCCCCTTTTCTCTGCTGAGCAGGTGTCTGGTCTCTGTTTCCTGTCAGCACTCAGATAAAATATACCTGCAGGACATAAGGATTACATAAACAATGACCAAAATGGCATCAGCGAGAATACAGATTCCAGGGCGGTTTTATAAATTAGAAAAGCTTATATACTTTATTTTAGAGGAACTGAAGTCCTTTAATAAGTATTCTTTATCTGCATACTTCACCTATTACACAAGAGGTTGCTCAATTTGGGTGGGGGTGGGGTATATGATATTAAAACATTCAGAAATATCTAAGATTTTAAAGTGTGTTTTCATTTGCATATTTAATTGTCTGCATTTATGTTAGCAAAAAATGTTACCAAATGTTAGGGTTAAATAAAAAATTTGGCACGAATATTGTCATTATCC
Source organism: Choloepus didactylus (assembly GCF_015220235.1). NCBI lineage: Eukaryota > Metazoa > Chordata > Mammalia > Pilosa > Megalonychidae > Choloepus > Choloepus didactylus. The sequence continues at coordinate 55,763,988 of NC_051312.1, forward strand.
ACTTGAAGCTGGAATAAGAAAAACTTTACTCACCTCTTCTGCATGGAGTCCACACAGCTTATTTCCTGACAGGAGTTTGTTTTTCAAGCTTTTATTCTGAGGCAAGAAATACAATATTACTGCTAAGAAGTGATAAAATATTAAGAATTTCTTTAGATTTGACAGCGCCATTGTTTTATGCTTTGTTCACAGATAACTTTGTGATGTGAGATGTGATAAATGTATATAAAGCTAAGTTAAATCTGTAATGTAAAGAACGCTATTTTTATTCAGTTAAAATTAGGATTAGAGTTATCACATTCATTTTTTAAAAAAGGGAAACCATTCATCACTTACAGTAGTGCCCCACTCCACTCTAAATAGTTCTCTTATATGTTATTTTGTAAAATACTTTTAGTATCAAATTTGCAATAGGTGCTAATTTCTGAAAGCACCCTGTGAAAGAGAAAGCATTTATTCCTACTATCATGCAGATGCTGATCATAGGGTGCCCTATCATAATATAAACAGACTCATCAGAGGGTCTATCTTCCCTTTGAGGACTATGGCTTGAGACTCATCTTATATTCCTGAATATTGTACTCAAAGGGCTCCTTGATGCTCAGAAATCATTTCTTCTTCCAAACATCTGTAGGTGAGCTCTCTCTGCTGGCCATGTGTACCAGCAGATCTGTTAACCCTTTGAACCTTCCATAATTGACCTAGATTCACATCTATTCCTTCTGATATGGAAACCATGTGATCTCAACCGTATAACTATAACCCCCCATAGCTGTTCAATTTTATCTACCTCATTATACTCAAGCTTTTCTGTCTTTTGTTAGTGTCATTACTATACATAAACCCCAAAGTTGCCCCCTGGCACATTTTAATACATGGATAGGTAAAGGAATTCAGAGAACTTTGTATAACCATCAGGACTTCGATCTCACACTGGCTCTACCAGAGAAAACAGTGTAATGACAAAGTACATCTTATACATAATGAATCTGAAGATAGAGTGGATTTTATAAGCACTGTGAGAAAAAATGAGCATTTTATGCACAGTGAATAAATAAATGACTGAATGAATACATCAAATTTAAGAGTTCTTTACTCACAATTTCCACCTGATTTTGAAAGTCCTTTCCTTTTTTGTTTTCCTACCAAGCACTAAGGGGGTACAGTTGTCCTAGTTTGAAAAAAACCTTTGTCTTTTTTTTCTCTCTTTGTTTAAGAGTTGAAATTCTAAAGAGCTTCTTTAGAATATCAATACCATGAAATATTTTACACAAATGGGGAGAAAGGTATCTTGATTCATTTAGTAATGTCCTCTTGCAAAAATTTGTACTCATCATAAATCTAGGCACAAAATAGTCTCTTGAAAGAGAATCCGATGTATATATTACCCCTATAGTTAAAGGCATATATACTACAAGGCAGGAATATATACTGATATGTTCCAACTCTGCAGCATTGTTCAGATTGTAGAGGAAAAACTACCCTCTTTTAAAATGAGGAAAAAAAAAAAAAAAAAAACAGTGCAGTGCACTGTTACAAATGATTAGAAACAACTACAGATGAACAAAGTTAGCAATATAATAATATATTTAAAAACTGGCTCCGTGTGGTCTGCTACTTAAAATTTGCATCTCTACTTACATATCTGCAATCTCTACACAGATTTTTTTTTTTTTTTTTTTTTCTGGTAGCATAGAAACTAACAAGGCATGTATTCAGGTTGCTAACACTCGTGGGAATTTTGAATGTTGATTTGCATGTTACAAATGTTAATGTTATATATTATATTCTAATCTCTATCCATCACAGATGATACATTTTTCAGAAATAGAAAATGTTAATTTTAAGTAGGATAGATTACACAGTACCAGTTTTTAAATCTACTATTTATTATATTAACTCTTTTTTTTGTCTGTTTAGAAGATTGAGTTTCCAGAATAAGTATTCCTTAATTACTTGGAATAGGTTTTCAGGCACTAGGATGTGCTTGCCAAATTCATACAGTGTCAAATAGTGCTTGATTTTCCACACCATCAGTGACTCTGCAAGAGCCTCTCTATTTCCTAACTGAAGTAAATGTTTCTACAAAGGTATTCCACAGAACCATTAAATTAGATGTTAATAATGTTTACCAGAGAAAAGAAAAAAAAGACAGGGGCTTGATGATGTGGCAATATGGGTTGAGCAAAAGTTAAGTTTCTTTTCTGCAGTCTTCTTTGAGCCTTTATTATTCTCTCATACTATACGTGTCATGCTTTCTAAATTTGCATGACTGTGGAATACTTCTGATTGAAGAATATATCTCTTTACTGGAATTTTACGGAATACAGAATGGGAAATACAGCAGCAAGAATATACTGATATTCAATTTTATCAAAGGAGGCAAAAAAAATTACACTAGTGCTTTTTGATAAAGACATTATTTTACTTTTATGGTTAGTGTTTGTTGAATCCTTTCCAAGAAATCTGTGTCTACTTCAAAGTCATTTAGAATTTTTCCTAAATATTTTCTAGGAGTTTTAGAATTGTTTTTGTTATTGTTGTTTGTTTGTTGCTCTTTGAATTACAATTTTTTGGTATGATGTAAGGTAGAGGTTAAGGTTCACTTTTTGTTTTTAATACAAATATGCAGTTATTCTATAACCCATTGAAATACCCAAGAGCCTTTGTCAAAAATCAGTTGAGTAAATCTCTCCTCTTGGCTATGATAGAACATCTGGAACCACACCAGCCCTCTTGTAATGAACTGGAAAACTGCACAAAAATACTTGAAACACATGTTTTCAGACATCGGACAATAGGAAGTTCTAAACCGTGATCCCTGATAAGAGGTGGAATGAGCAGAATGACCCCTACAGTTGCCATGGCTTTCTACCCAGAGGTAATTTCACAAGTACAACACAGGAAGAAGAACCCAAACAGAACAAGTAAGTATTACTTAGCTGAGAAAAAAAGAGTTCAGCATTAGGGGAAGGTGAACAGGTGGAATTTGTGTGGCAGAATATGAAGGAGGTAGAAACAATGCAGAAAAATGGCTCCGGACTATATTTAGGGGGTCTCATTGTCTCTACAGACTAATACAAATCTGCATATGCATAAAGTGACTTACCACAAGGCCCGGCAAAGAATAACCACAAGGGAGTTGCAAGCTAAAAAATCGCTGGAGCTCACACAGTACTGAGAGATATTCGATTTCCAACCAGTCAGAACGGAAGAACTTTATCAAACAACTAAGGCATTCAGCAAAGACCTCAGAAAGTCCTGTCTCATCAATAGCACTAAACTAGTCTTACAGTAAATGCTAATTTATATGAACTTTATAAAGTTTACAAAACAATATTCAAAACAATCACACTTAATAACAAGTAATATCTACTAGATTAAAATTTAATAGTATAAGAAGATAAAATACAGGGACTCAAAGTTACAAAATTCACAATTCAGAATTCAATAAAAATTATTAGACAAAAGAAGCAGGAAAATGTGATCCATAAACAGAAAAAAAAATCAGTGTACAGAAACAGAGCCAGAGAAGCCAGAGATGGCCCAAGATGGTAAAAGGACTTTAAAATAGCTATTATAAACATGAGAAAAGAATCTTCCGGTTTCAATACTGACCTGTAAAGAGCTTGGAAGTTGCCACACTCATTCTTATGACAACACAAAAGCTGAAAGACAACTACTTTTCTTAGACCATTAGAGAACTGGAGTCTCAGGGTTAAAGACCACCTTGAAATCTAGAGAGAAAGGTGAATACAGAAAAGTCACAGCTGAGATGTGCTGCCATGAAGCAAAAGCCACTGGACCCATATACCAGAAGGGACACCTAAATGGTAATTTTTAGAAATTGCTGGAGGCAGAAAATGGCCAAGTATGAGAGTGAAAAGTTCTTGGAGGCCTCATTCTTGGGTTTTATCTCCAAGAACTCTACCTACCAGCTTCTCATGGTGAAAGGCAAGAAAGGTCCCCTCTCAACTCCAGCAAAGGGAGAGGAAGAATAATCATTGTGAAATAACCCCAGATCATTCCCCCTAGCAAAAGCCTACTCCTTAAAGGAAAAGATGTTGCCACAACCTTATCCAATCTGGGGGAAAAGCACTTCCCAACCTCAGCTCTCTCCAGCTGTCTTGTCTCAAATAGGTAGAGAGAGAGGATGCTAAGAAATGTTGTGAAAGTCACAGTCCATGGTCACAGGCCCACTAAAAGACTGAGATTAAATCACAAGATTATAGAGTGTTTTCCCTCCCCATACCTTACCACCACACCAACAGACTCTCCAGTACAGTCACGGTGGGTGTACCGGTTTGTATATATTATGTCCCCAGAAAAAGCCATGTTCTTTGATTCAGTCTTGTGCGGGCAGATGCATTAGTGTTGATTAAGTTAGAACCTTTGGATTAGGTTGTATCCGTGGAGATGTGACCTACCCAACTGTAGGTGTTAAGTCTGATTAGATAATTTCCATGGAAGTGTGACCCAGCCCATTCAGCATGGGCCTTGATTAGTTTACTTAAGCCTTATATAAGCTCAGACAGAAGGAGCTTGAAGCTGCAGCTAAAACAGACATTTTGGAAGATGGCCATTGAAAGCTGACATTTTGGAGAACACCATTTTGAAATACAAACTGGGAGCAAGCAGACGCCAGCCATGTGCCTTCCCAGATAACAGAGGTTTTTGGATGCTATCGGCCATCCTTCAGTGAAGGTACCCTGTTGTTGATGCCTTACCTTGAACACTGTATGGCCTTATGACTGTAACTGTGTAACCAAATAAACCCCCTTTATAAAAGCCAATCCATTTCTGGTATTTTGCAAAATGGCAGCATTAACAAACCAGAATAGTGGGTGTGCTGGTTTGGATGCATTATGCCCCCAAAAACTCCATGTTCCTCAATGCAATCTTGTGTTGACTAAGTTGGAAGCTACTGGTTCAGTGTTCCCATGGAAATGTGACTCAATCAACTGTGAGTGAGACCTGTCATTGGATTATTTCCATGGAGGTGTTGCCCCATCCATTCAGGGTGGGTCTTTATTGGATCACTGGAGTAATTTAAAGAGAGCCACACATGCTCAGACACACAGAAACTGAGAGTGACATTTTGAAGAGAAGCTGCAGCTAAGAGAGGAAAAATGCCCCAAGACAAACCTTTTGGAGAACACCATTTTGAAACACAACCTGGGAGCAAGCAGACACCAGGCACGTGCCTTCCAAGCTAACAAAGGTTTTCCGGACACCAATGGCCATCCTTAAGTGAAGGTACTCTATTTTTGATGCCTTACCTTGGACACTTTATGGGCTTAAGACTGTAACTTTGTAACCAAATAAACCCCCTTTATAAAAGCCAATCCATTTCTGGTGTTTTGCAAAATGGCAGCATTAGCAAACCAGAACAGTGGATTATATCAGAGAAAGCTACAGGGCACAGATCCTATCTAAGGAGGCATATAGAGAAGGCCACAGACAATGGGGGGGGGAAGCAAAACAACATTAGGGATATTTGAAGCCTCTAGAACCTACAGCTTCATGAAACATTAAACATAGCCTAACTTCTAGGCCAATTACAATACAACTTCAGCCTAAAATCCTATTCTTCTCTGTTCTTATTAACTGCTATATCATGCCTGACTTCTACAAAATATTGCAAGGCATGCTAAAATACAAGGAAAAAACAGTCTCAAGAGAAAAAGCAAACATTCTTTTAGTCTACTTCTAACTACTAGTATGAGTGGGATATTAAAATATCCAAAAATTATTGTGGAATTGTCTTTTTCTTTCTTCAATTCTGTCACTTACTGCTTCATGTATTTTGAAGCTCTCTTTTTAGGGGCTTACAAATTTAAGAATTACATCTTCTTGATAAACTGCCCCTTTAACATGATAAACTCTCCATTTTATTGCTAGTATATTTTGCCATGGCTAATTTATCCATTAGACATCCAGCTTTATTCTGCTTGCAGTCTTAATGGCATACATATTTTCATATTTTTTAATTTCTTGTCTGTGTCTTTATATGGAAAGTGCATCATTCATATGCACCACATAACTGGATCTAACATTTTTGTATAGTCTAACAATCTCTTTCTCTAAATTGAAGTGTTTAGATGTTTACATATTATATAATATGATCAGTGTGATTTTGTTTCATCTACACACTATTTGTTTTTCATTTATCCTATTTGTTTTTCATTTATCCATTGCTCCTTCCAAATCTACTTTTATATTAATTGATATTCATCATTACTTCCTGTATCTTCTTACATGGTATTTTAGATACACCTCTTTTATTATTTATAGTGGATTCTCTGGGGCTGTCAATATTCATCCTTAAATTATGGAAGTCTATTTAGAATAATATTGTATGACTTCACACTTTGTACATCACATTTCATCTAGAGAATAACTGAATTACAACTTATAAAATATATCAACATACCAAAAAGCTGAAGACCAGTGAACCATGGTAAAATACTAAAGGACATATAATTCAGAGTAAATGAATCCGAGAAAGAATCTCTGATATGGCCCTTAGAAATGAACTATAAATACATATGAATCAGTTAAGGAATTTCTAAACCCTTCAATTATCAGAAGTGTGCACCACTGCATCTCTTTATCCAGTTTAGATGAAGTGGAAGAAAATTGCCAATACCTGTATAGTTTCATGTTAATTATAAAAATTATCCATCTTTTCAACAGGTTCAAAGGAGGTCTATATTTCTTTTTCAATGTCAGCAAATGATTCAATCAAGCCATGTCAATTTGGGGTTTAACATGTGTGCAAGTTTGGATGTATGTCCCCCAAAATGCAGTCTTGTGTGGGCAGGAAACGTATTGGTGTTGGTTGGGTTGGAGACATTTGATTGGATGTTTCTGTGGAGATGTGATCACTCAACTGTGGGCGGGGTCTTTCACTGAATAATTTCCATGGAGATGTAGCACCACCATTCAGCAAGGGCCTTGATTAGTTTGCCGGAGCACTATATAAGCTCAGATGGAATGGTGAGCTTGCTACAGCCAAGAGGGACACTTTGAAGAATGCACAGATGCTGAGAGAGTAACTGCAGTTTACAGAGACATTTTGGAGATGGCCTTTGAAAGCAGAATTTGACTCTGGAGAAGCTAAGAGAGGGTAAAATCCCCAAGAGCAATGGAGAGATTTTGGAGAGAAGTTGAAGCCTGGAGAGGAATGTCCTGGGAGAAAGCCATTCTGAACCCAGAACTTTGGAGTAGACACCAACCATGTGCCTTCCCAGCTAACAGAGTTTTTCTGGACACCATTGGCCATCCTCCAGTGAAGGTACCTGATTGTTGATGTGTTACCTTGGACACTTTATTTATGGCCTTAAGACTGTAATTGTGTAATCAAATAAACCCACTTTATAAAAGCCAGTCCATCTCTGGTGTTTTGCATTCTGGCAGCATTAGCAAACCAGAACAACATGTGATTCCATTTAATAGATGGAATCTGTACTTTTCTGTCTTTGTTTCCTGCCTACTTTTGCCAGTATTCCAGTCCATTCCCAAATGCCTCACAAGGATTTCTGGGATTCATCCTAAAAAGTTTGATGAGTAGAGATTTGCAATTTTCATATGAGGTTAGAAATTGTATTAAAACAAACACACACTTTACTGATGAAACCATCACATTTTGGATGAATATGTATACCACTCTGATTCATTCCATTTTAGACTTATTCTTTTTTTTTTATCTTCATTTTATTGAGATATATTCACAAACCACGCAGTCATACAAAACAAATTGTACATTCGATTGTTCACAGTACCATTACATAGTGGTACATTCATCACCCAAATCAATCCCTGACACCTTCATTAGCACACACACAAAAATAACAAGAATAATAATTAGAGTGAAAAGGAGCAATTGAAGTAAAAAAGAACACTGGGTACCTTTGTCCGTTTGTTTCCTTCCCCTATTTTTCTACTCATCCATCCATAAACTAGACAAAGTGGAGTGTGGTCCTTATGGCTTTCCCAATCCCATTGTCACCCCTCATAAGCTACATTTTTATACAACTGTCTTCGAGATTCATGGGTTCTGGGTTGTAGTTTGATAGTTTCAGGTATCCACCACCAGCTACCCCAATTCTTTAGAACCTAAAAAGGGTTGTCTAAAGTGTGCATAAGAGTGCCCACCAGAGTGACCTCTCGGCTCCTTTTGGAATCTCTCTGCCACTGAAGCTTATTTCATTTCCTTTCACATCCCCCTTTTGGTCAAGAAGATGTTCTCCGTCCCACGATGCCAGGTCTACATTCCTCCCCGGGAGTCATATTCCACGTTGCCAGGGAGATTCACTCCCCTGGGTGTCTGATCCCACGTAGAGGGGAGGGCAGTGATTTCACCTTTCAAGTTGGCTTAGCTAGAGAGACAGGGCCACATCTGAGCAACAAAGAGGCATTTGGGAGGAGGCTCTTAGGCACAACCATAGGGAGGCCTAGCCTCTCCTTTGCAGCAACCGTCTTCCCAAGGGTAAAACCTGTGGTAGAGGGCTCAACCCATCAAACCACCAGTCCCCTATGTCTGTGGTCATGTTAGCAACCATGGAGGTGGGGTAGGCGAATACCCCTGCATTCTCCACAGGCTCCTCAAGGAGGCACTACATATTTTTTTTTCCTTGTTTTTCTTTTTTTTTTTAACTTTCCCTTCTTTTTTAAATCAACTGTATGAAAAAAAAGTTAAAAAGAAAACAAACATACAATAAAAGAACATTTCAAAGAGACCATAACAAGGGAGTAAGAAAAAGACAACTAACCTAAGATAACTGCTTAACTTCCAACATGTTCCTGCTTTACCCCAAGAAAGTTACATAATATAGCAACATTTCTGTGAACTTGTTCCTACTACATCCATCAGAAATCAACAGACCACAGTCACTCCTGGGCATCCCGAGAACGTTAAATAGCTTATCTGTTCTTCCTGGATTATTGTTCCCCCTTCCTTAATTGCTCTCTATTGCTAGTTCCCCTACATTCTACATTATAAACCATTTCTTTTACATTTTTCAAAGTTCACATTAGTGGTAGCATATAATATTTCTCTTTTTGTGCCTGGCTTATTTCGCTCAGCATTATGTCTTCAAGGTTCATCCATGTTGTCATATGTTTCACCAGATCGTTCCTTCTTACTGCCGCGTAGTATTCCATCGTGTGTATATACCACATTTTATTTATCCACTCATCTGTTGAAGGACATTTGGGTTGTTTCCATCTCTTGGCAATTGTGAATAATGCTGCTATGAACATTGGCGTGCAGATATCTGTTCGTGTCACTGCTTTCCGATCTTCCGGGTATATACCGAGAACTGCAATCGCTGGATAGAACGGTAACTCTATATCTAGTTTTCTAAGGAACTGCCAGACTGACTTCCAGAGTGGCTGAACCATTATACAGTCCCACCAACAATGAATAAGAGTTCCAATTTCTCCACATCCCCTCCAGCATTTGTAGTTTCCTGTTTGTTTAATGGCAGCCATTCTAACCGGTGTTAGATGGTATCTCATTGTGGTCTTAATTTGCATCTCTCTAATAGCTAGTGAAGCTGAACATTTCTTCATGTGTTTCTTGGCCATTTGTATTTCCTCTTCAGAGAACTGTCTTTTCATATCTTTTGCCCATTTTATAATTGGGCCGACTGTACTATTGTCATTGAGTTGTAGGATTTCTTTATATATGCAAGATATCAGTCTTTTGTCAGATACATGGTTTCCAAAAATTTTTTCCCATTGAGTTGGCTGCCTCTTTACCTTTTCGAGAAATTCCTTTGAGGTGCAGAAACTTCTAAGCTTGAAGAGTTCCCATTTATCTATTTTCTCTTTTGTTGCTTGTGCTTTGGGTGTAAAGTCTAGGAAGTGGCCGCCTAATACAAGGTCTTGAAGATGTTTTCCTACATTATCTTCTAGGAGTTTTATGGTACTTTCTTTTATATTGAGATCTTTGGTCCATTTTGAGTTAATTTTTGTGTAGGGGGTGAGGTAGGGGTCCTCTTTCATTCTTTTGGATATGGATATCCAACTCTCCCAGCCCCATTTGTTGAAAAGACCATTATGACTCAGTTCAGTGACTTTGGGGGCCTTATCAAAGATCAGTCGGCCATAGATCTGAGGGTCTATCTCTGAATTCTCAATTCGATTCCATTCATCTATATGTCTATCTTTGTGCCAGTACCATGCTGTTTTGGCAACTGTGGCTTTATAATAAGCTTCAAAGTCAGGGAGTGTAAGTCCTCCCACTTCGTTTTTCTTTTTTCGAGTGTCTTTAGCAATTCGAGGCATCTTCCCTTTCCAAATAAATTTGATAACTAGCTTTTCCAAGTCTGCAAAGTAGGTTGTTGGAATTTTGATTGGGATTGCATTGAATCTGTAGATGAGTTTGGGTAGAATTGACATCTTAATGACATTTAGTCTTCCTATCCATGAACATGGAATATTTTTCCATCTTTTAAGGTCCCCTTCTATTTCTTTTAGTAGAGTTATGTAGTTTTCTTTGTATAGGTCTTTTACATCTTTGGTTAAGTTTATTCCTAGGTACTTGATTTTTTTAGTTGCTATTGAAAACGGTATCTTTTTCTTGAGAGTCTCTTCAGTTTGTTCATTTCTAGCATATAGAAACATTACTGACTTATGTGCATTAATCTTGTATCCCACTACTTTGCTAAATTTGTTTATTAGCTCTAGTAGCTGTATCGTCGATTTCTCAGGGTTTTCTAGATATAAGATCATATCATCTGGAAACAATGACAGTTTTACTTCTTCTTTTCCAATTTGGATGCCTTTTATTTCTTTGTCTTGCCGGATTGCCCTGGCTAGCACTTTCAGCACAATGTTGAATAACAGTGGTGACAGCGGGCATCCTTGTCTTGTTCCTGATCTTAGAGGGAAGGCTTTCAGTCTCTCACCATTGAGTACTATGCTGGCTGTGGGTTTTTCATATATGCTCTTTATCATGTTGAGGAAGTTTCCTTCAATTCCTACCTTTTGAAGTTTTTTTATCAAAAACGGATGTTGGATTTTGTCAAATGCTTTTTCAGCATCTATTGAGATGATCAATTGATTTTTCCCTTTTGACTTGTTAATGTGTTGTAATACATTGATTGATTTTCTTATGTTGAACCATCCTTGCATGCCTGGAATAAACCCCACTTGGTCATTGTGTATGATTTTTTTAATGTGTCTTTGGATTCGATTTGCAAGTATTTTGTTGAGGATTTTTGCATGTATATTCATTAGGGAGATTGGCCGGTAGTTTTCCTTTTTTGTAGCATCTTTGCCTGGTTTTGGTATTAGATTGATGTTAGCTTCATAAAATGAGTTAGGTAGTATTCCATTTTCTTCAAATGATTGGTGTCACTTCTTTCTGGAAAGTTTGGTAGAATTCCCCTGTGAAGCCATCTGGCCCTAGGCATTTATTTGTGGGAAGATTTTTGATGACTGATTGGATCTCTTTGCTTGTGATGGGTTGGTTGAGGTCTTCTATTTCTTCTCTGGTCAGTCTAGGTTGTTCATATGTTTCCAGGAAATTGTCCATTTCCTCTACATTATCCAGTTTGTTGCCATACAGTTGTTCATAGTATCCTCTTATAATTTTTTTAATTTCTTCAGGATCTGCAGTTATGTCACCTTTTTCATTCATTATTTTGTTTATATGGGTCTTCTCTCTTTTTGATTTTGTCAGTCTAGCTAGGGGCTTGTCAATCTTGTTGATGTACTCAAAGAACCAACTTTTGGTGATATTTATCCTCTCTATTGTTTTTTTTTCTCTATGTCATTTATTTCTGCTTTAATCCTTGTTATTTCTTTTCTTGTACTTGGTTTAGGATTGGTTTGCTGTTCATTTTCTAGCTTCTTCAGTTGATCCATTAGTTCTTTGATTTTGGCTCTTTCTTCCTTTTTAATATATGCGTTTAGTGCTATAAATTTGCCCCTTAGCACTGCTTTTGCTGCATCCCATAGGTTTTGGTATGTTGTGTTCTCATTTTCATTCATCTCTATATAGTTAGCAATTTCTCTTGCTATTTCTTCTTTAACCCACCGATTGTTTAGGAGTGTGTTGTTTAACCTCCAGGTATTTGTGAATTTTCTAAGTCTCTGATGGTTATTGACTTCTAATTGTATTCCATTGTGGTCAGAGAATGTGCTTTGAATAATTTCAATCTTTTTAAATTTATTGAGGCTTGTTTTATGTCCCAGCATATGATCTATTCTGGAGAAAGTTCCATGAGCACTAGAAAAGTATGTGTATCCTGGTGATTTGGGATGTAATGTCCTGTATATGTCTGTTAAATCTAATTCATTTATCAGATTGTTTAGGTTTTCAATTTCCTTATTGGTCTTCTGTCTGGTTGATCTATCTGTAGGAGAGAGTGATGTGTTGAAGTCTCCCACAATTATTGTGGAAACATCCATTGCTTCCTTTAGTTTTGCCAGTGTTTCTCTCATGTATTTTGTGGCACCTTGATTGGGTGCATAGACATTTACGATTGTTATTTCTTCTTGCTGAATTGCCCCTTTTATTAGTATGTAGTGGCCTTCTTTGTCTCTCAAAACATCCCTGCTTTTAAAGTCTATTTTATCTGAGATTAATATTGCTATACCTGCTTTCTTTTGGCTGTAGCTTGCATGAAATGTTTTTTTCCATCCTTTCACTTTCAGTTTCTTTGTGTCCCTGTGTCTAAGATGAGTCTCTTGTATGCAACATATTGATGGTTCATTTTTTTTGATCCATTCTGCGAATCTATATCTTTTAATTGGGGAGTTTAATCCATTTACATTCAACGTTATAACCGTGAAGGCATTTCTTGAATCAGCCATGTTATCCTTTGGTTTATGTTTGTCATATTTTTCCCCTCTCTCTATTAATATCCTTTATTATACCCATACTGAATCTCTTTAGTACTGAACCTTTCTCCAAGTCTCTCTGTCCTTTCTTTGTTTCTCTGTCTGTAGGGCTCCCTTTAGTATCTCCAGTAGGGCAGGTCTCTTGTTAGCAAATTCTCTCAGCATTTGTTTGTCTGTGAAAAATTTAAGCTCTCCCTCAAATTTGAAGGAGAGCTTTGCTGGATAAAGTATTCTTGGCTGGAAATTTTTCTCACTCAGAATTTCAAATATATCGTGCCACTGCCTTCTCGCCTCCATGGTGGCTGCTGAGTAGTCACTACTTAGTCTTATGCTGTTTCCTTTGTATGTGGTGAATTGCTTTTCTCTTGCTGCTTTCAGAACTTGCTCCTTCTCTTCTGTGTTTGACAGTGTGATCAGTATATGTCTCAGAGTGGGTTTATTTGGATTTATTCTATTTGGGGTTTGCTGAGCATTTATGATTTGTGTATTTATGTTGTTTTGAAGATTTGGGAAGTTTTCCCCAACAATTTCTTTGAATACTCTTCCTAGACCTTTACCCTTTTCTTCCCCTTCTGGGACACCAGAGTTTTATATTTGGACATTTCATATTATCTATCATATCCCTGAGGTCCATTTCGATTTTTTCAATTTTTTTCCCCATTCTTTCTTTTATGCTTTCATTTTCCATTCTGTCATCTTCGAGGTCACTGATTCGTTATTCAACTTCCTCTAGTCTTGTACTATGAGTGTCCAGAATCTTTTTAATTTGGTCAACAGTTTCTTTAATTTCCATAAGATCATCCATTTTTTTTTATTTAGTCTTGCAATGTCTTCTTTATGCTCTTCTAGGGTCTTCTTGATTTCCTTTGTCTCCCGTACTATGGTCTCATTGTTCATCTTTAGTTCTTTGAGTAGCTGCTCTAGGTGCTGTGTCTTTTCTGGTCTTTTGATTTGGGTGCTTGGGCTTGGGTTATCCATATCGTCTGGTTTTTTCATATGCTTTATAATTTTCTGTTGTTTTTGGCCTCGTGGCATTTGCTGAACTTGATAGGGTTCTTTTAGGATTTGTAGACCAATTGAAGTCCTTATCTCTAATTTATCAGATCTACAGCTTCGTGGAGTACACTTTCTCTAACTAACCAGCAGGTGGCGTCCATGAGCCACCTGTTCTCCACAAGCCAGTTCTCCCTTGCTTAGCCTTTTTGGTGAGTGGGGGAGTGAGTCTTGTGGGGTCCAATTGGTGTACCAAGCTTGCGTGTGTAGTTGTTGTTGCCTGCCCTGTGTATGGGGCGTGTTTCTGGGCAGTCAGGGAGGTGGGGGTGGCTCTAACAATCAAATCTCCCTGGTGATCCTAGAGTTTTAAAGCTGCTGCAATAGTCTAATCCTTCAGTTCAGTCCTGCCACAGTTTGTCTCTGCCACTGACCCACAAGTCCTTGGTATTGGCGTATGGCTCCTGAGACTTGCAAGTGGGCCCCTCTTCCAGGCCATGCACCCCGGGTCCTCTGTTGAGGGATGACTGTGCTATGTCACAGGTGAGTGCCATCCCCCCAGGGCAGTTCTGGGCTGCTGGGCTGTGTAGGGAGGCTCCCAGTCTGCTGAAATGATGACTGAATGGGGCTTTGTTAATTCACACTGCTCTACCTTCCCAACTCTGGGACAATCAGCTGAGGTTGCAGGGAAGGCTAATGTCCACGCCCAGTTTTGTGGTGTGTGCCTGTTATTTGAAGCACTTCCATCACACTGGGTTGTCTGGGGCAGTTCTGGGCTATGGGGCTGGCGATGGGCAGGAGTGTTTCCTGTCCACCAGGATGATGGCTGTGAGTAGACACCCCCCTTTTCTTGGGAAGTTGTGGTGTTTAGTGAATTTTCTCAGCCACTGGATTATTGCGTTTTGTCTCAGAGCTCTCCTAGTTCTGCTCTTGACTTGACCTGCCCAAATTGCAAGTCTTTGAAGCTTTCTGTATTGGGCTTCTTAGAGTAATTGTTTTAGAAAAAGAAAAAAGGATTAAAAAAAAAAAAAAAAGGGCCCTCCTCAGAGATCTAATGGGTTATTGAAATGCTAAGAGACAAAGCAACCAGGGCCATTAAGGAAAGGTCCACAGGGCAGAGAGATCAGCTTTTCTTCGGGATTTGCATATGCGCCTCAGGGCCTGAGCTCGGGCCTGAGCTCTGCCCTTCCCCCTTCTATGTTCACCAGAACTCCAAAAATCCTCCTCTTTTATTTTGGAGTTT
This sequence comes from Choloepus didactylus, assembly GCF_015220235.1. Classification (NCBI taxonomy): domain Eukaryota; kingdom Metazoa; phylum Chordata; class Mammalia; order Pilosa; family Megalonychidae; genus Choloepus; species Choloepus didactylus. The sequence continues at coordinate 55,779,076 of NC_051312.1, forward strand.
TTCGTGTTGTTTTTTTTCTATGCCTTTCTCCTCTCTGCTGGGCTGGCTGCTCTCAGATTCTCTGGTGTCTGGTCTCCGTCTATCTATGGTTGGAGTTTGGATCAGCAGAATGAGTTTCCGATAAGGGCTGCCACTGCAGTTCTCCCTTCTCCTTCCCGTAGCTGACAGCCCCTCCTCCCCCGGGACTGAGCCTGGCAGGGAGGGGCGCGGGTCCCCTGGCCGCAAAAAACTTACAGATTTCGCTGATCTCAGCAGTTCCACGTTTTCATGAGTGTTGTATGAAGTATGCCCAAAGTCAGATTGCTCTGTGGTGTCCAGTCCACGCAGTTCCTGGCTTTCTACCTACTTTCCTGGAGGAGTAACTAAAACATACAGCTCACCAGTCTGCCATCTTGCCCCGCCTCTAGACTTATTCTTAAAAGACAATGTTTCTCCCATCTGGCCAGATTCCCTGAAAACAAGTAGGAAGATTTGACATACTAGTCCAATTTTTAGATAAAAAAAAGTTAATAAGTAATAAACTTGGTGTCTTAGATCTGCTTGACTCTTCAGATTTACTGAATCTATTTTAATGCCATTTTGCTCATTACAGATTGTGCTGGTTTGAATGTATTATGTTCCCCAAAATGCCATTGTCTTTGATGTAATCTTGTGTCGGCAGAAATATGAGTGTTCATTAGATTGTAATTCTTTGAGTGTTTCCATGGAGTTGTGCCCCACTCAGCTGTGGGTGATGACTCTGATTGGATAATTTCCATGGAGCTGTTACCCCACCCATTCAGGGTGGGTCTAAATTAAATCACTGGAGCCATATAAATGAGCTGGAAACAGAAGGAACTCAGTGCAGCTGAGAGTGACATTTTGAAGAGGAGTTACAGCCAAGAGGGACACTCTGAAGAATGCACAGTAGCTGAGAGAGTAACTGCAGATGAGAGACAGTTTGAAGATGGCTGTTGAAAGCAGACCTTTGCTCCAGAGAAGCTAAGAGAGGACAAATGGCCCAAGAGCAACTGAGAGTGACATTTTTGAGGAACTGCAGCCTAGAGAGGAACGTGCTGGGAGAAAGCTATTTTGAACCCAGAACTTTGGGGCAGATGCCAGCCACGTGCCTTCCCAGCTAACAGAGGTTTTCCGGACACCATTGCCCATCCTCCAGTGAAGGTACCTGATTGCTGATGTGTTACCTTGGACACTTTATGGTCTTAAGACTGTAACTTTGTAACCAAATAAACCCCCTTTATAAAAGCCAGTCTATTTCTGATGTTTTGCCTTCCGGCAGCATTAGCAAACCAGAACATGGATATTTTATTACAGATATGGCAAAAAAGAAGATGTATAAAGCATTGTACAACCTTGAAGATTTTTTTTTCCTTTTTCTGTAACAGGATAATCACCCAGATCAAATCAACTACATTAAAAAAGGTGGGTGAGTTGGGGGTGGTCCATATTAAAATCAAAGCAAAAGGAAGGGGAAAAAGTCAGACATAAAATCTTATTAATTTTCTTTCATGTCGCTTCTCATTAATATTCCTAAATTTTCATTCAACTGTCCCTCAGCTAGCCCATTTTCCCAACTGCATGGTTCTTCAAAGAGCCAAAATACTAGCAAATGCCAATATTTTCCATTCCTAAATGTATTTAACATACTGTTTTCACAGAGCCATATTCACAAAACCTTCCAGAATCATGCCACACCCCACTGAAAATCTCCCTTGGAATTTCTTCTAAGTAGACTGACCTTCCAGGGACATAAAATTTGACCATCTCACTCTAGAGTTTTTCCTTACTAATATTTACTATCCCCTAATTTTTTTGTTGATTCCTAATCCCTGAATCTGATTTGACCTAGCATTCTCCCAGTTTGCATTTTCTCCTCCCCTCCTTCCATGTGTCTAATGCCTACTCTAATTTCAGTTCCTATGGTTGCTTCTGAAAACTTTGTGCCCTACCTTCTTGCTGTGATAGCTCCTCCCTTTGAATTTCTATCAAACATAATATATAAATGACACAAGTTTTTCTTTATCAAAGGATTAATTCATTTATGCAAATTCTATGCTATTCATTTGTGGATATCCACTGACCCCTATGTATCTGACACTGTGTTAAATCTTGAGAATACAAGTACACCACAGGGGGGTTATCTGTTTCACAAATCTCACATGCTATGTTAGTGTGGACTACAGATATGAAGACAAACAACTGAAACAGAGAATGTACAAAACAATTGATAAAGATATCAAAAAACGTAAATTAGATTTATAACTATTTTCTTGGATGGATGCTCAGATTAAATTGTTATTGGAGAAAAACAATTTGCAGGGAAATGCATGAAACGCTGGTCCAGGTTTTGAAAAACAAACAAACCAAAACTATAATCATATAAATATGTGTTCATGCATTTGTGTGTCTGCATGAAATTGGATGGAAGTGAAAAAAATAAACTCCAGGCCTTTACATATTCTATTGTAATGTTGTGTGAAAACATAGAAGATAAATGACTATTCGTATTTTTAATTCAAATGTGTAAAACTTATACAAAAATCTAGGGGGCAAGATGAGCAAATAATCTTTATGTGATTATATGATGTGATTATGTGCAATGTTCTCTGAGAATTTCTATTGTTATAATGGAATGTAATATTACAAAAGAGTTTTCAGAATTAAATATCATTCAAATTAAAATATGAAAGAGAAAATGTAAAATAACATCATAAAAGTGCTGCTGAGTGTCTAAATATTCACTCCACACAAATTTGCTGAGTATTGAATTAGTACTCTTGTTGTTGCTATTGTTTTTTTCTGTTATTATTGCTTATATTCATTTCTTGCTCCTTCATCTAAACTGAAAGCTGAATATATGTGTGATTTTTCTGAGTGTCTGGGGCCAGAAACATTATTCTACTTGTAGTTATTCAATGAATACTTGCTAATGAAAATTATGCTATTGATGAGGACTAAGCTGGCACAAGTATACACATTACTTTGCTTTCAGGATGCACATATTAGATTGTCTGCTGAATATAGACACTTTCAAGAGATTAGCATTTAAATAGAAATATTGAAGATTTATCTATGAATAGAATATTTTGGAGGGCAGACCTGCTAACAAATAGATTTATATATGTCTCTACTTTATTAAACAGTAACAACATACTAAACATATTTTAACATTTTCATGATGGCATAGATTCTCTATTATGAATTTCAGTTTTGATATCAGATGCCAATCAAGGGGCCATTAGGCATTAATGAGGGTTGTAGGAAATTTTACACCTCCTGTATATGGCCCCAGAACATTTAAATTATTTCCTATATTTGACTTTTAGGGATTTATATTAGTATAACATGAAGATATGTGCATATACACATTTATTTCTATGCACAATTTGTTCACTAAAATATTAAAAATACAATTTTACAATTATCACTTGAGAAACAATTTATTTTAGAACACAAATAAATAAATCCAAGTTACCTGATTCTCCCAAAAAACTAACTCATTTTTTGATCCCAGTGTGTAAGGAATTCCTTGTGCCTTATGTTGAGTTCACATCTGAGAATCTCATATCACTCCCTTTGAATGGTCCCTTCAACTTTAACTTCAGCTTTAGCAACCATAAAATCCTCATTTATAAATCATGCCTACCGGGTTATTTGTATTCAGTGACTCTGTTCCTTAGTCTCCACACTAATGTCTGGTTTATAAATGGTGATTCAACATTGTTACTTTAACAAAGTGCGTCTTCTACAAATATACATACACATAAACTTTTCTAGCTTACCAATCTCATGACATTCAGCTACAATATATCTGAAAATATTATTGTAGACTAAAAAGTATATTTAGGAAAAGGTCCTGTGAGAACTTGATTCAATCACTTCTTCATTTTGTTCATGTGCTTCTTCTGATTGTCATATAATTAAGTTTATTAAACAGCATGCTATCTGTTTTGAAGACTGCATGCCATTTGTCTATTATCACTCTCGGTACCAGTAGGATTTAGTATCTCTTTTTGTTTTTCCCTAGTATATACTAGGTTTTCTTTTCTTATAATGTAATCACCCATTTATTAATTCTCAATTGAGTGTTACAGGATTATAGACTTCATGGATCTGAAGGAAAACTTGCATAATATCTAGTTCAGTCTTCATCTAAATATATTGACTTCTATTGAGAAAACCTATTTATCTCAGATAATGCAAAAAGAAATCACTTGAATTTCCTTTTGTTCATTCTATCTGATTATAAGATAATAAAGAATGAAACGAACATTGCTTCACTTGAACTGTTTATTACAGACTTGGACAATGCACTTAGATCAGCATAGGGAAGAGAGTCAAATCTAGACGTGGATATCCTTGTGGCCACCCACAAATGAGCAGTGATTAAAATTTGTGGCCACAGTCTGCTCTGGCAGTTGGTAATCCTGGGCAACTGGGTGAAGTAGTATGTTTCCATTAAGCTAAATGTTATTTCCAGACCTTAAGAATTAGAATATTTCACTACTTTGAAATATATTCAGAACTGGATATAATTAATCACAAGAAGCCACAGTTGTGCCCGTTGTGCCTAAAGCTGCAGAGGACACAGGAGATGCCCTTGTTAAGGACCATGCTGAGATTGTTCTAGGTGGCAGGCTCTTCAGAAGCATGGATGGCACAGGTGACCGAAGAGGGGGTGCTGATTTTCAAACCATTTGCTGATTAACCTTTTTAATCATGATTAGTGAACTTCTTGAATTCCAGAAACATTTATGGCTTGACATTACTTAAGCATTGAGAACACAGTTTCCACATTGTGGTAAATTAGACTTCTGTTGTTTTCATCAATCCTCTAAGAAGTGGTTCTCATACCTTGGAGACCCAATGACCCTTTTTACAACAAGAACTAAAATAACAACTCACACTTATTTCCACCCAAATTTCCAGGACCTATTATTATTCCTCATTTGAGGGGATATAAAGAAAAGGAGTATAAAAGAGACATCAAATGTATCAAATGTCTGATGTCTCTGATTCCAAGCTTCTACTATTCCTTATTCTGATTACCATAAACTGATTTTTTTAAATAGAAAATAATTCTCCATGCTAAATCCATGTGGCATGTGTAACACTAACTCCAACTGCTAAATCAAGGGAAGAGGTAGGATTTGTGCCTAAACAATCAGAATCTTGGTTCCTATCTGGTAAAGTAACACATGCATTGCTGATGAGAATCAAATATTAATCTTTTTTTTTTCTAGAATTACTGGGTAAAAATTTTGCAGGACTGTCACTAAGGCAGAGCTTGTCTTAGAATAGATCTAATATGTAAAAACGATGTGAATATGGATAGAGAAACACTGAAACCTGATGACATTCTTTGCCTCTCCTAGATAACAGCTATGCCTAAATCTAATATTCCTAGATTTTTCAGTGACAAGCATTTGGCATCAATGCCCAGGTCTCTTGACACCGTGGTCGAGTCTTTTTGCCCTACTCATCTTACAGAGTCATATAATTCTGTCACTTACTTAAGATTAAGAATAGCAAAGAACAGCAGCCAAGGAACCAAGCCTAACTCTCATGCTGATGCCACAGCTACCAGGATATGGGCAGAGAACCTAGCCATATCTCCATCATCTCCATCTCCATCTCCATCTCCATCTCCATCTCCATCTCTGTATCTACATATGCCCCTCTATATGTAGAAATTAGGGAAATATAAGGAATGCATACATGGCATTTTAAATTTATTCTAAGTCACATAGAAGCAAAAAAGGTGAGTTCTGAAATGGAGAGTTAAAATTGTCTATAAAATTGTTTTGACTTCCGTAGGCGGAAGAAAGATCTTGTATACCTCCTAATTAGGAAATACCTCTGAATAAGAATGGTGTTACCTACATCCTTCTTGGAGTTTAGCTTGCATACATGCCAGCTGAACTAAAAAATATATATATAATTTAATATTTTCCCATTGCCTACATAATAAAATCCAAACTCAAATCTGACAGTGACAAAAAAATCTTTCTTAATAAATATACTCTGTTAAGATAGATTTGCTTTTTGATTGGAAATTTAAAACATCATATTTTCAGTATAGCTTACAAAGTAGCCCAAATCTGACAAAAAAAACTCTGACCTTTTAAACAGAGGTGAATGATTATAATTCTAGTACATCTCTATAAACTTGCTTCATGTAAATGTAAAAGTTCCAAAAGCACTATGTGCCTTCATTTTACATAGTATTTTCAGATGAAGTTAGGTATTAATTGTGGTTTTGGTTTGCAAATAATAGAAACCATTAATGGTTAAATCATGCAAAAAAAAAAAAAAGTAATTCATTGAAATGATTTTGGGAAAAATCAAGAGAAAGCCTGGAGAATCCTTTTCAGAAAATAGGCAAGAACCAAGCAGGATGAGGCACCCACAATCTCAAGACAGGAATACAGTTATTGTGATGACTGAATAACTGCATGAGAGACTGTATATCACTTTTCATAATTACAGGATGGAATGATGAGTCCTCAATGAATTTTCATGGTGAAAATCAGAATCTGGGACTAGTTAAGATTGTCAAATATAATAAATTATGTAAATGTGCTTATTACACTATTTTTAGATTGAAATTAAACATACCCATTCATTTCAGGCAGCTGAAAACATACATTGATTTCTCCAAAATGCAATTAAATTTAAACCAAGAGCAAAAACACCTGCAGAGGTATTCAAAATAAAATCAGAGACTGTCATGTCCCACCGTGGAAAGCATCCCTATTTTAGAACTTCCTAAAACTGATTGTGTAGAAACCACTTTACATGACTGCTTGAGATCCACAATTGTTCCATTTTATTGCTAAAAAGACTGAAGAATGAGTGTGCCCTTTCAAAGAAGTCACTTTGCAATTGGGGATCTTATCCTATCCTGAATTAAGAAAAGATACAGAGTTTAGCAATAATACATAAATGTAAATCCTTTGCTTCTATAGCATTTTCAGATATCATAAAATTTTACAAATATTTAAAGGATGCTTATTGAAGATATTTCAGGAAATTGATGGGATAGTTGACTTAGATCTAAGCCATGAATATTTAGTTCATCTATCTTTAGATGCACACTTTTTTATTTTTTAATATTTCTGAAATCATGTAAGTCTTAAAATGCTATGCCCTTTTCACTTTGTATTTGTGGTTCACTTCCCCCCTCCAAGAAAGTTGTTAAATCAGACAGCATGCCTTAAAATTGATAGTACTTTAGGATTTAATCAATGTTATTTCAGATATTCTTGTTTTAAAATTAAGGAAGCAGCCAAAGATGCAAATAAAGTGGTGGGTTTTTTTCCTCCCATTTAGAAAGATTTAGAGACACAATAATTCTTTATCATAAGGAATGCATGCATGGCATTTTTATTTATTCTATACCACAAAAGCAGAAAGTAGAGTTATGAAATGGGTAGGAATTAAAATTGTCTATGAAATTGTTTCAAGTAGAAAATAGAGAAAAAGATCAAAGGGAATCAGACACCCAGAATCCATGATATTAATGCTGAACTGTACACAACTGAAATACCTTTGGTTAAACAAAGATTTAGAGATCTTATTATTGAGATTTCAGGAATATATAATATAGGTAGTGAGGAAGGTACTGTGGTAGATTGAGTTATATGCCCCAGAAAAAATACATATTCTTAATCTTAATCTGCATTCCTGTGGGTTTATACACATTAAATTTAAGACCTTCTAAAGATGTTATTTACAGCTAAGATATGGTCCAACTGAATTAGGGTGGGCCTTTATCCAGACCACTGGAGTCCTTTAAAAACAGAAGAAATTTAGACATAGTAAGAGAAAGCCATGGAAAGTGCTTCAAGCTAGAAGACAACAGAACCCAGAAGAGAAAGTTGAAGACATTGCCATGTGACATGACGCAGTGATAAAAGCCAAGGAATCCCAAGGACTGATAAAAGGCAGCACCAGAATGTTACAGATATTGGGGAGAAAGCATCACCTTGCTGATGCCTTGCTTTTGAAATTCTTCCTAGCCTTGAAACCACAAGCCAGTAATTACCCATTGTTTAAACCAACCTATTGGGAAAAATTTAGAACTGAGTAGATGTGATTGACAAATTCATTTTATAAACATTTAGGAGAAACAATCAGACAGTCACACCATTATCCAAGTGGTGGCAGATACACTGGTTGAGTTTTGACTTTGCCAAATTGATTGGTGGTCAATGTAAAAAGAGTTTTACAAACACTCAAACTCAAGAAAGGGGGTGAGATGTTGGACTTGGCTCTAAATCCATGAGAAATTTTAAGAAGACTTCACAGAATTTCTATTCTTACTTTAGCATCAAACTAGTTCTAAGTCCTAGTTTATATAAACTCAACCCACAGACATTGAGTGCCCACATGTGTGAAATCAGACAGCGTGTCTAAATTGTCTCTGATTTCTGGCAACTTCATGTCCATTGTCCTACTAGTGATTAGGGACATGAGGGACATGAGATAACTTTTTCTGACGTCAGGTGAGAAAAATCTGCAACATAATTCCATTTACTGAGCGAATTAATTAGGTACTCTGTGTACTAGTTAGCCTCATCTCACACCTACAAGGTGATATTCCAAATAGTATAGCTATAATACAGCATAGCAGCTGTGTGTACTTTCTTGGGTAAGAATGACATGGACTTGAATCCCACTTATTACAAACTTGGTGACACTGGACACATCATGTAACCTCTTGAGCCTCTGTTTTCTCATTGATAAAATGGAGGAAATATGAACAACTTCATGATATTGTTGTATTAAATGAGATGATACTGGTAAAAAAGCATTTCTATCTGTTCCTGGCACGTGGCAAGCATTCAATAAACATTAGCTCTTTTTTTTTTTTTTTTTTTGCAATAAAATTCTGTTCTTCTTGTAAAACATGAAGAAAAGTAAATTTTTGTGATGACAGCACTTCAAGATGGTACAGGGTTTCAACATCATCAAAATCAGTATCTATTATTTCAGTAGGTTACAGGAAACTTTCTGGCTAATAAGCCCTCTAATTTGACTTACGGATATAGAAAAATTTATTGTTAAAGTCATTGCACTTGCTGATATATCTCTCTTTGCCTGATTTGCTTTTCCTCTTAAACAGACAATTCTTTTGACAATAGAATCTGCTTTTCTGTCATTAATAACTCATTTTCCCTATCAGAGACCTCTAATCCTGGTGGGTTAAAAATAGTGACTTAATATATGGGATAACATTTACTCCAGAAAATTTATTTGAGAAAGACTCATTCATATTCACATCAACAGCCCTCTAGATTCTAGAAATGGGAAAAATCAATTCCTTTCTTCAGGGAGTTCACAATCCATGAAGGAGCCTAACAGTAACATTCAAAGGCTCTGGAATAGGTATGTTTTGGTGCTTCTAGAACTTGGCGAGGCATCTACTCAAGTAGCCATTGTCACTAAGCCAAGTCTTTAGGTGTATGAATGATTTGGTCAAATAATCAGAAATGGCAGGAGAGAGTAGAGAATTTGCGCACTAGAACATCAAGATGTTCAGTGATACCATGCTTAAGGGACTGACGAAAGGGCTTACAGATGAGACAGGGGTCAGGCTCACAGAGACTTGTATGCCACTGAAGCCATGGCATTGATTATTAAGCATGAAAGTCACATAATCCAATTTACCCTTTAGGAAGTTCAGATAGGGAGAATTTTGGATTTCAAATTCAGTAACATTCTAAAGTTTGCCTCCAGATAGAGTGAATGGGCAGTTAAGTTTTAGGCAGTATTTTAGAGGAAGAAAAATGCTGGGTGCTGTGTGTATGTGTTCACACTAAATTTACTGAGTGCTTATTTTGTGCAGACATTATAAAAAGTGCTTTACAAATGTTATTTCATTGAACCTTACTGTAGTCTTATGAGGCAACATCTTAATCATCTCCATTTTAGCAATGACAAACCTGAGATTTAATGACTTTAATCTTCAGACATTGTCAGACAGCTACTAAGTGGCAAGGCTGGGATTGGAGTCAACTCTAATACCTCTCAGAGCTCATGGTCTTCTCCATCATGCAGTATTATATTTGCCAATTCTCCTCTGCTTGCAAAAACCAATCAACCAATCAATAAAACACAATAAATTCAAGTCCTTGCATTCTGCTAAATAACGCAAGGACAAATGAGCTGACTATCAATAGCCAAAATGTATAAGAACATGAAATAAGTCTTCGAGTTTTTACTTCCAGATATGAGTCAATCCAACCACCTCCTAGACACTACAAAAATTATAAAACAATTTAGTACCTAGAGCAGTAACTAGGGAAATAAATTTGTTGTGAAAGCATTAGGAAAGACCAGTTAATTCACCCATAATTACTGCTGAGAATAGTCTTATCCTGGCCTACCCAGTTAAGATTTGAACACCTGCCACCCAATCCTTGCAATTCTGCTGGGAATTCCCAGTCCAATAAAGCCATTTCATCAGGAATGCAGATGAGTAACCATAGCAATTGAGAGCAGATCTCCGTCTTATTTCAACTTTGTGGGAGAATTGAATACTTAAGGAGTTTTATCAAAATTTATCGTACCTATTTCTCAGGCCTAGGATATAAAAGAGTTCTGTGTATATGCATATTCAAAGACAAGCACTGTATCTGCATAAGATATATCAAAGCCATATCATTTAATGCTAATGTCATTATCTTTAAAAATGTTTTCTTCAACATTTGTTAGTCAACATGACATTCACGCTGACCATAAGTCATCAATACCCACTTATGAAAATAAATTTGTACTTGGTTTATTATTTATGAATTAACTGAAGCTTGCAAAATATTGACTCTTGTGAGCAATTCTTTCTTAAATTATTACTAGTGTGCATCTCATTTGATACTTCAAGTCCAACAATGAAGTTTAACTATTATAATTTTCAAAGAATATGAGTCATTTTAATATTTGGGGTTTAATTTTTCCTCTGAGAAAATTCCAGGGAGTATGGAGGCTAAGAGTATAGGCTTATCACTTCCTTTAGAGCTGTTAGCTCAGAGACGTTAGTTTTATACATTGAATTGATTGGGAAGTTGAAAGAATAAATATTTTTGTTTCAGTATTTCCATAAATGTGACTCCACTAATAAAGGACAAGTCTTGTCAAAGTGCAAGAGAAACCAAGTTTGCTTTATATGCTACTAGCCTGAATTTAGTATGTAATTCTAAATGTGTAGGTAACCAGAAACAATATGTGCACTTATTTAAATGTATGATAACTTTATGTAATGACCTTGTTGTTGCTAAAAACATTGGACAATTATCTGTTCTTATACTTATCATCAGCATTTGACACAGTTGATCATTCCCTCTCCTTGAGATATTTGTTTTTCCACTTAAGTTATGGAACACCTTTTATTCTCTTTCTTTGTTCCTGCCTCCTTCCTTCTCTCCCTCTCTCCTTCTGTCTCCCTCCCTCTTCCCCTCTTGCTTCCTTTCTTTTCAATTTTAATTGTCCCTCCCTGTCCTTTGGTCAATCTCCATTTCTTCCCAGACTTCTCCATTTTTGAGCAACCCATGGTTCAGTACTTGTTCTTTTTCTCTATTTACTCTCACTGCTTCAATGAGTTCACTGGTGCTTATGATGTTAAATACCATCCCTAGCAATGATTACCATTTTGTCAACCTCTTCCATAAAATTAATATTATGTACACTAATTCTATTGGTTAACTTTATTTAGTGTCTTTCTTAGCTCTAGACTTCTTCTGTGATTTGGAATTGGGTGCACAGGCTCATTTTGAGGTAGAGGTTTTAGTCATATTATTTTGCTTTAATTTTCCTCTATCTACGTACATTCAACAATATCTGTGCCTAAGCATTTGTATGGTTGTCTCTTCCTAGCCCTCATGTTCCCAAATTCAGAACAGGTCTTTGAATGAAGTGTTGAATTCCTGATGCAGGGAGATATTGGTAATATCATAGATCCAGTCATCAAGCCAGGAAGTGACTGGACTCAGTTAGAGGTTGCATGCTCTGTCGTTGTTCTGTTGGCATCTCAAGGCCATTTTACTTCTCCTTATAAGATGGTGGCACCAGGCAGTGAGTTTACATCAGTTCTTACTGGTAGTAGAGATGTTTTTGTTTGTTTGGTTTTTCCTCCTTTTAAATATAGGGAGAATCCCAACCCTGTTCTTAGCTATTTTGGTCCCCATAGTGACCCAAAAGCCTCATTCCAGGGTGCCCTGGGGGCTGCTAGGATCAGACCGACAACCGCTGCTGTGCATTTGTCTTCTGTTTCCAGCCTGTGGAAATGTCTGTCTTGTTTTTGAGCCAAACTTATATGACTTTTTTGTTACTGATAAATTTTTCCAATGCAGAGAGATTCTGATGTGCAAACTTATTGAACCCATTATTAATTTATAGATATAACTTGATATATGATAACTACCCTAATATCAGTTGTTTCATTATATATATATATATATATATATATATATATATATATATATATATATATAAAGGGTTTTTCTCTGAGTTATATTCTGATAATTCTCAATTTGCATATTTCTTTCACATTCCACAGCTGTGTCATTATATTCCTCAGTGCTGGACTTAATTTAGGGTATGGTTTAAAAATAAATTCTGTCACAATTCTTAAATAAGAAACTGTTAAACTGTAAAGATTTTTCATTGAAAGACTTTTCTAAAATACAATATTCAATTTTATATTGAGATAGACCATAATGAATGACAAGCATAATGCTTCCATGAAGTGTAGCACTATATTATTTTTTTCCAAACATAACTTTTCAAATAGTTGCTTCTGAAAGGATGAGAAGAAAGGTGTCTATGAAGAGCAACCACCAGTGTTTTACATAGGTTTATTAGGAAAAGTTTCTAAAACAGGGAGTTTTGCTTTATTTTCAAATGTCAGGTAGATGTGTGTGCTTCATAGATATGGGTGAAAAGAGAATTCCTACTCTGAGTTGCTGTAGCTGAGGTTAGGCCAAAGCAGCATTGATTCAAATGCTGGCTCTTCCTTAGAAAGCACTTCGGTATAATTAGCACCATTCGGTTCAGTAGGATGTTAATTTCTTTTTATTATTACAGAACAACTGGACTTTACCTGACTTAATGAATAGAACAAATCAAGCTATCGTGAGTCCTTAGCACTGTTTTGATGGTTTCTTTTGAATGTTTGCTCAACCCATTCTTGAATCCAGGTTAGAACTGACAACAGTTAAAGATGAACTGCTTAGCACTTTCTATTCAACAAAAGAAATTCAGATGGATAGATAGAGAAGTTTGAAGAAAGCCTGACACCAAAATCAAAATGTACTTTATCTAGTGTCAAATTTATCACTACTATTTGTATCTTATGCATATTTGTTCATTCTGATCTTAATGTCTTGGCTTGTGCACCTAAAATGACAAGTGTTCTGTCAGTATTTCTTTTTCTATTCATTTTAAACCAAAAAATGCTGTTATTTTCCAAGTGATTGGGCATGCTCTGAGAAGAGTGACTTCTCATGCTATGCAGAATTTTCCTTTGAAAGGAAGCTGTATCAGTATGCATTTTTTGCATGTGAGTATTTTGATCTTGGAGGAAACATATGTGTTCAAAGTGCACTCTGTAGGCTGAGGAGGCACCTGTTCACATGATGATGCTGAAACACTCCATGGCAAAGCTACCTCTCTCCATCTCTAGCTTGTTCTTTAATGGTGTCTGAGCTTTCACCATTAAAGTTAGCACCAGATGTCCTTTTGTTCTACATTAATTTTATCATTCATTCTTTCCTCAAACACTGAAGAATTGCTTCTGTGAGTCAAGGACAAGGTATAAAGAAGGCATCAATATACAACATTTCACATCACAATGTACAGAACATTCAAATGAAATAAAAGGTATATTCTCCATTTAAACCAAGTATTTTGGACCTTACATGTAAAATACATAATCCTTAATGTGTAACATCAGTATTGTTACAAGGAGTAAAGAGATTGATATTAATAAAAATATTTTAAAACTTCATTATACTAAAATCACCTTCATTTGCATGAAGTGACTTACACCACAGAGAAGTCTTTCAAAATTCCTAAAGTGGATTAATAATTAAGAAATTTAGATCTTATTGAGATAATGAATTGTGAAAAAGAGATCACAAATTATACTGTTAATACCCATTTGGTTGTTTGCTAAGATAAAACAAAAGTAATAAGCATAGTAAATAAAGGGGATATGATCACTTTTTCAAACTAAATAATTATGACAAATATATATAGCTTAAGTAAAATTTATACAATTGATTGTGTTTATCTTCTGTGATCTTTATAAACATTTCACATGATTTATTCACAACTTCAATACTATGTTTGTAAAGGTATCTTGCTTTATTGCAAATACCATGCAAATTAGCAAACATTTTTTCTACTTCAATTTTTATTTCCATTAGATCTTATGTGCTTTTTTTTAAAATTCAGTTTTATTGAGAAATATTCACATACCATACAATCATCCATGGCGTACAATCAACTGTTCACAGTACCATTTATAGTTCATTCATCACCCCAATCTATTTTTGAACATTTTCCTTACAACAGAAAGAATCAGAATAAGAATAAAAAATAAAAATAAAAAAAAGAACACCCAGATCACCCCCCCCATCCCACCCTATTTTTCATTTAGGCTTTGTCCCCATTTTTCTACTCATCCATCCACACACTGGATAAAGGGAGTGAGATCCACAGGGTTTTCACAATCACACTGTCACCCCTTGTAAGCTACATTGTTATACAATCATCTTCAAGAGTCAAGGCTACTGGGTTGGAGTTTGGTAGTTTCAGGTATTTACTTCTAGCTATTTCAATATATTAAAACCTAAAAAGTCTTATCTATATAGTGTGTAAGAATGTCCACCCGAGTGACCTCTCGACTCCATTTGAAATCGATCAGCCACTGAAGTTTTATTTTGTTTCATTTTGCATCCCCCTTTTGGTCAAGAAGATGTTCTCAATCCCAAGATGCTGGGTCAAGATTCATCCCCGAGAGCCATATCCTGCATTGCCAGGGAGATTTACACTGCTGGGAGTCAGGCCTCACATAGAGGGGAGGGCAGTGAGTTCACCTGCCAAGGTGGCTTAGTTAGAGAGAGAGGGCCACATCTGAGCAACAAAGAGACACTCAGGGGGAGACTCTTAGGCACAATTATAAGCAGGTTTAGCTCTCCTTGTAGCAACTAGCTTCACAGAGGCCAGCCCCAAGACAGAGGGCTCAGCTCATCAAGTCGTCAGTCCCCAGTGTTTGTGAGAACATCAGCAACAATCCAGGTGAGGAAGTCCAATACCTCTGCATCCTCCCACAACTCTTCAGGGGGGGCCTGAATATATATTTTTATTCCCCCCTCAAGTTACTTTAGGATGTATTGCAATTTCATTCTAATCTGTACAGACCTACCATAGCTCACTTCCTATTCAAAGTTCCATGTAATTGTAGTGTTTGAACAAATTGACTGTAGAAGTTATATTGTTTAGAAAATATAGATCCTATACCAAATAAGCATCTCTTCCCTTGGTCTCACATAGAAGTTGAAGTGTGAACACTGTCAGTTTCAACGTTTACTCTTTGGACCAATTTGCTCTAGTCTTAACCAGATCTGCTTTATTCATATCTCTAATTGAACTCTGGGCTCTATTTCAGCATTTTTTTTTTTTAACAGTTGCTGTATGCATAAATACTGATATTCATATTGGCCAAGCTCTAGCTCTGAGTTTCAGGTGTAACACAGATACCCAATGTTCCAGAGACCAATCAGGTTATACATTAAGGGATCAACATCTTAGAGTTTGGAGATAGCCATTACAATTCAGGAATAGATTTGACTGATGTAAGAGCTTACAATCTAGGGACCATTACAATAATCATTTCTCTGTTAGGCTGTGCTCTAAGATTTAACTGTGAGTTTACACATTGTAGTTAGTCCATATTGATGAGGCATTATAGTGTCTGCCTTGGTTTCTGGTGTACTTCACTCAACATGCTGTCTACAGGATCCGTTCACCTCGTTGTGTGTCTCACAGCTTCACTCCTTCTCATAGTTGCTCAATATTCCATTGTATGCATACACCACAGTTCACCATTCTGTTCCTCAGTCAGTGTACCCTTAGGCCACCTCCACCCATTGCAAATCATGAACACTGCCTCCACAAACACCAGTGTGCAAGTGTCCATCCATGTCTCCGCTCCAGGATCCTCCAAATACACACCCCACAATGAGGTCACAGGACCCCATGGCCCCACATACTCAGCTTCATGTGGAGCCACCACAGTGACCTCAAGAAAGGCTACACCATTCTACCTCATCAACAGTAAATAGGTACATCCCTCTCTCCATGTTTTCCCCAGCACTTTTACCTCTATTTATATTTTTTCCTACAATCTTATAGAGAGATATACACATAACATACAACCATCCACAGTGTACAATCAGTTGTTCACGGCATCATCACACAGTTGTACATTTATCACCACAGTCAGCACTTGAACATATTGATTATTATGAAAAAGTGTTTTTTTTTCCCTTCGGTGAATAATAAAAAAGATAAGAAGAAGAAAAATTAAAATGTTATACAATACAATATAACAGTAAGGTAAAAAACAATACCACTACCAACAATCCCATATCCCACCCTTATATCCGCCTCTTATACACATTTAACTTTGGTATATTGCCTTTGTTACATTTAATGGAAGCATACTGGAATGTTACTGTTGACTATAGACTCCAGTTTGCTTTGATTTTGTTTTGTCCCAAATACCATCCCTTTTTTTCAACACTCTGGATGGTTGACATTCATTTGTTCTCCCACATGTGAGAACATATTTATGTTTGTACATTTAGCAGCAGTCATTGGCCACTCCAGTTTTTGCCAAGTTATACAGTCCCAGCCTTCATCATCTATCTTTACCTCTGGTGTCATACATTCCCCTATCCCACCTCTTTCAGCTTTACAGATATCTTTTTTTCCAGTACTTACAATATTGTGCTACCATTACACAATATTACGCTGTTTATTTCTGGATCTATACAATCAATCCCGCTGAACATTTCTGTAGTCCTTCAGTATCAAATGCCTGATCTCTACCCTCTTTCTATCTCCTGGTAGCCTATGTTATCAGCTTTTAACTCTCAAAGTTTGCTCATTAGTGTTATTTTATATTAGTGAGACCATACAGAATTTGTCCTTTTGTTTCTGGCTAAATTCACTCAATATAATGTCCTCAAGGTTCATCCATGTTATTACATGTTCCATGTCTTTGTTCTGTCTTACAGCTGCATAATATTCCATCATGTGTATACACCACAGTTTGTTTATCCACTTGTCCATTGATGGACATTTGGGCTGCTCAACTTCACTGGCTATTAGGGAAATGCAAATCAAAACAACAATGAGATACCATCTCATACCTACCAGAATGGCCATTATCTAAAAAACAGAAAATAACAAGTGCTGGAGAGGATGTGGAGAAAAAGGCACACTTATTCATTGCTGGTGGGTATGAGATGGTATCTCATTGTGGTTTTGATTTGCATTTCCCTAATAGCCAGTGAAGTTGAGCATTTTTTCCTATGTTTTTGAGCCATTTGTATTTCCTCTTCAGCAAAGTGTCTGTCCATGTCTTTTGCCCATTTTTTAATTGGGTTGTTTGTCTTTTTGTTGTTGAGTTGTACGATTGTTTTATATATTCGGGATATTAAACTGTTATCTGATACGTGGTTTCCAAATATTGTCTCCCATTGTGTAGGCTGCCTTTTTACTTTTCTAACAAAGTCCTTTGATGTGCAAAAGTGTTTGATTTTGAGGAGCTCCCATTTGTCTATTTGTTCTTTGGTTGCTCATGCTTTGGGTGTAAGGTCTAGGAAACCACCTCCTATCAGAAGATTTTTAAGATAGTGCCCTACATTTTCTTCTAGGACTCTTATGGTCTTAGTGCTTATGTTTAGGTCTTTGATCCAATTAGAGTTAATTTTTGTATAGGGTGTGAGGTAGGAGTCCTCTTTCATTCTTTTGGAAATGGTTATCCAATTCTCCAAACACCATTTATTGAAGAGCTGCTCTGTCCCAGCTGATTAGGCTTGGCTGCCTTATCAAAGATCAATTGTTCATAGATGCAAGAGTCTATTTCTGAACACTCAATTCAATTACATTGGTCGGTATCTCTGTTCTTATGCCAGTACCATGCTGTTTTGAGAACTGTCGCTTTGTAATATGCTTCAAAGTCAGGTAGTGTGAGACCTCCCACTTCATTCCACTTTCTCAAGATATTTTTGGCTATTCGGGGCACCTTGCCCTTCCAAATAAATTTGATTATTGGTTTTTCTATTTCTGCAAAGTAAGTTGTTGGGATTTTAATTGGTATTGCATTGAATCTATAAATCGGTTTAGATAGAGTTGACATCTTAATCATATTTAGTCTTCTAGTCCATGAACAAGGCATGTTCTTCCATTTTTTTAGTTCCTGTTGGATTTCTTTTAGCAGTTTCTTGTAATTTTCTTTGTATAGGTCTTTTGTGGCCTCCATTAAGTTTATTCCTAAATACTTGATTCTTTTGGTTGCTATTGTAAATGGAATTTTTTTGTTTTTAATTTCTTCCTCTTGTTGCATATTACTTGTGTGTAAGAACACTACAAAATTTTTGCATGTTGATCTTGCAGCCTGCCACTTTACTGTATTCACTGATTAGGTGTAATAGCTTTTCTGTAGATTTTTCTGGATTTTCTACATATAGAATCATGTCATCCGCAAACAGTGAAAGTTTTACTTCTTCCTCTCCAATGTGGATATCTTTTATTTCTTTTTCTTATCTGATTGTTCAAGCTAGAACTTCCAGCAAAATGTTGAATTACAATGCTGACAGTGGGCATCCCTATCTTGTTCCAGATCTTAGAGGGAAAGCTTTCAGTCTCTCCCCATTGAGTATGATGCTAGCTGTGAGTTTTTCATATATTGCCTTTATCATATTGAGAAAATTCCCTTCTATTCCTATCCTTTGAAGTGTTTTCATCAAGAAAGGATGTTGAATTTTGTCAAATGCCTTTTCTGCATCGATCGAGATGATCATGTGGTTCTTTTGCTTTGATTTATTGATGTGGTGTATAACATTAATTGATTTTCTTATGTTGAACCAACCTTGCATACCTGGAATAAACCCCACTTGGTTGTGGTGTATAATTCTTTTCATGTGCTGCTGGATTCAATTTGTGAGTATTTTGTTGAGGATTTTTGCATCTATATTCATTAAAGAGATTGGCCTATAATTTTCTTTTTTTCGTAGTATCTTTGTCTGATTTTGGTATTATGGTGATGTTGGCTTCATAGAATGAGTTGGGCAGTTTTCCCTCCTCTTCAATTTTTTTGAAGAGTTTGAGCAGGAATGGTATTAATTCTTTCTTGAATGCTTGCTAGAATTCACATGTGAAACCATCTGGTCCTGGGCTTTTCTTTTTTGGGAGCTTTTTATGACTGACTAAATCTCTTTGCTTGTGATTGATTTGTTGAAGTCCTCTATTTTTTCACAGGTCAATGTTGGTTGTTTATGCTTTTTTAGGAAGTTGTCCATTTTGTGTAAGTTGTCCAGTTTATTATAGTTGCTCATAGTATCTTCTCATTATCTCCTTAATTTCTGCAGGGTCAGTAGTTATGTTTCCTTTCCCATTTCTGACTGCATTTATTTGCATCTGCTCTCTCTCTCTCTCTCTCTTTTTTTTTTTTTTTTTTTTTTGTTAGCCTAGCTAGTGGTCCATCAATTTTCTTGATTTTCTCAAAGAACCAGCTTCTGGTTTTGTTGATTCTCTCTATTGTTTTCCTGTTCTCAGTTTCATTTATTTCTGCTCTGCTCTTTGTTATTTCTTTCCTTCTGTTTGCTTTGGGGTTTATTTGCTTTTCTTTCTCTAGTTCTTCCAGATGGACAGTTAATTCCTCAAATTTTCCTCTCTCTTCTCTTTTAATATAGGCATTTAAGGCAATAAATTTCCCTCTCAGCACTGCCTTTGCTGCATCTCATAAGTTTTGATATGTTGTGTTTTCATTGTCATTTGCCTAGAGGTATTTACTAATTTCTTTTGTAGTTTTTTCCTTTACCCACTGGTTTTCTAAGAGTGTGTTGTTTGGTCTCCATATATTTGTGAATTTTTCAATCTTCTGCCTGTTATTTATTTCCAACTTTATTCTGTTATGATCTGAGATAGTGTTTTTTATAATATCAATATTTTTAAATTTGTTAACACTTGCTTTGGGACCCAGCATGTGGTCTATCCTAGAAAATATTCCATAAGCACTCGAGAAGAATGTGTATCTTGCTGTTGCGGGGTGTAGTGTTCTATACATATCTGTCAAGTATTTTTATTTATCATAGAATTCAACATCTCTGTTTCCTTGTTGATCCTCTGTCTAGATGTTCTATCCATTGATGACAGCAGTGCATTGAAATCTCCAACTATTATTTTGGAGTTATCTACTTCTCCTATCAGTGTTTTCAGTGTCTGCCTCATGAATTTTGGGGCACTCTGGCTTGGTGCATAAATGTTTATGATTGTTATGTTTTCTTGATGAATTGACCCTTTTATTAATATACAGTGTCCTTCTTTGTTGACTTTTGAAGTCTACTTTGTCTAATATTAATACAGCTACACCTGCTTTTTTCTGGTTGCTGTTTGCATGAAATATCTTTTTCCAACCTTTCACTTTTAGCTTATTTTTGTCCTTGTGTCTAAAGTGAGTTTCTTGTAGACAGCATATAGATGGGTCCTGTTTTTTAATCCATCTGCCAGTCTGTGTCTTTTTACTGGGGAGTCTAATCCATTAAAATTTAGTGTTATTACTATAAGAGCAGTATTTTCTATCATTTTGTCTTTTGGATTTTATATGTCATGTCTTATTTTTTCCTCTCTCTCTTTTTACCCTTCTCATAATCTTCATTTCTACACTCTTCTCCAAACCTCTCTCCCTTGTCTTTTCCTATCAGCCTTTCGTACTCCCTTTAGTATTTCTTGTAGCGCTCATCTCTTATTCACAAACTCTCTCAGTGTCTGTTTGTTTGAAAATATTTTACTCTGTTCCTCATTTTTGAAGGACGGTTTTGCTGTATATAGAATTCTTGGTTGTCAGTTCTTCTTTTTCAGTATGTTAAATATATCATACCACTGTCTTCTCACCTCCATGGTTCCTGCAGAGAAATCTGTGTAGTCTTATCAAGCTTCCCTTGTATGTGATTCATTGCTTTTCTCTTGCTGCTCTCAGAATTCTCTCTTTGTCTTTGACATTGGACAATCTGATCAGTAAGTGTCTTGGAGTACGTCTATTGGGGTCTATTCTATTTGGCGTACACTGTACTTCTTTAATCTCTAATTTTCTGTCTTTCATAAAAGTTGGGAAATTTTCAGTGATTATTTCTTCTCTTAATCTTTCTGCCCCTTTCCCTCTCTCTTCTCCCTCTGGGACATGCATAACATGTAAGTTTGTGCATTTCATGTTTCATGTTGTTACTCAGCTCCCTAAGACCCTGCTCATATTTTTCCATTCTTTTCAGAATCTGTTCTTTCATGTGCATGAATTCAGATGTCTGGTCTGCCAATACACAGATCCTTTGTTCTGCCTATTCAAATCTACTTTTGTATCCCTCCATTGTTTTTTCATCTCCTCCATTATGCCCTTCATTCCCATAAGTTCTGTCATTTGTTTTTTCAAGTTTATGAATTCTTCTTTATGGTCATCCAGTGTCCTTCTTATATCCTTCATCTCTTTTGCTATGTCTTCTCTCATTTCATTGACTTGATTTTTTAATTGATTTAGATTTGTTTGAACATCTCCAAGTAGTTCTTCCTTCAGCTCATTTAATTGATTTAGCAATATTTGCTTCAACTCCTGTATCTCAGCTGAACTATTAGTTTGTTCCTTTGGCTGATCCATATTTTCATGTTCCATAGTATTGCTTGTTATTTTAAGCTGTCTAGGCATCTGACTTTCTTGATTAGTTTATTCTGAAGCTTGTTTTCACTCTTTTACCTAGGATTTTCTTGTTGGTTGGCTTTGTTCTCTAACCTTTGATGTTTAGTTCAGCTTATTCTAGACCTTTAACTTAGATTCTGTTTAGCTGATCAGAGTTTTTCACCTCTTGTTTTTCTGTTTCTTGCCTTGCCTGTATGTAGCCTTTTTGTGTGGTGATCTCCTCAGATATTGTCAGCCCCAGTCAGATTTTCCTAGTCCAGAGAGGCCCAGGTTTTGGGAGGAGGGTATGGAATTTGCTTGAAAATGAGGCTCCTGTGAGGCCTTTAGACTCTGTGTTTCTCCTATGCTGTCCAGCAGGTGGTGCTTGCCAGCCCGCAGTTCCCCCCACCAGTGTAAGGAGGTGGGGAGCCTTTAGTTCTCCAGGTGGCCCTAACCCAGTCTAGGATGTGGCTGACTGAAGCTAGTTAATGAATTCCAAACCCTGGCATCTGAGTTCCTAAAAGGGATGGGAAATTATGGTGTTTAGCGAATTTTCTCCACTACTAGACTTATTGCTTTGACTCTCAGAGCTATCTTAGCTCTGCTCTTGCCTGGGCCCAAACTGCAAGTCTTTGGGGCTTTACATAGTGGGCTTCTTAGAGTAATTGTTTAAGAAAAAGAGAAAAAAATTTAAAAAAAAAAAAAAAGGAAGGGCCCAGTATGGACTATCTACAGTCTTTGCAGATCTAATGGGCTATGGAAATGCTAAAAGACCAGGAGTTGAGGGTGATTAAGGAGCAATCAAGAAAGCAGAGAGGCTGGTTTTTCAGACAAGGGCTCTCCTTCCCTGGCTTTGCATATGTGTCTGATTCTGTTGGAGCCTTGCCCTTCTCCATATTATGATCACCTGACTCCAGAAAGTCTCTCTTTTTATTTTGTTTTCTATTTTTTTGCTGTTTTGCTAGCCCTATCTCCTCTCCGCTGGGCTGACTGCTCCCAAATTTTTTGGTGTCTGCTCTCAGTTTGTCTATGGTTGCAGCTTTCATTTTCCCTCCTGATTCCCAGCATGGATGGCCCCTCCTCCCTTGGGATTGTGCCTGGCAGGGAGGAGCATGGGACCCCTGGCCATGAGAACTTACAGATTTCACTGATCTCAGCAGTTCCACATGTTAGTGAGTGTTGTATGAAGTTTATCCAATCCCAAATTCTTCTGCAATATACGGTCCATGTAGTTCCTGGCTTTCTACCAACTGCCCCATAGGAGTAACTACAACCTAGACCTCACCACTCCGCCATCTTGCCCCGCCTCTCTTATGTGCTTTTTTAAAAAATGTATGACTCAGAAAGTTTCAACTCCTGCTTCCAGCATTGTGGTCCAAGCAAGAGAAAGTAATATGTATGGTGGATAAATGTAAATGTGATTTACCCTTCTCTGTATATTTGTTGTATTTTGATTTTACTATCATACTGCCTTCAATCTTGTCCAATCATTTTTTACTTACATCCCAAATACATAAAATTCTAGATCCTTAACTTTGACCCTGCAGGTCTCATGCCAAAACACATACCACTGGCCCTTTTACATGTAATTTGGCCATCCTGCCCACCTTACAGCTGGAGAAAACTGCTCAGGCCTAGATTTATCTTTGCTCTATTGCACAAACTTCCTTTTGCTAAGATATCTGCTCTGTCTCTATTTTCTTTTACCAATGCTCAGTCCATCCTTTCTATTATTCCTAAACATGTTTATTAATAATAACTCTTATTTCCCTTAAACAAAACCAAAAAAGTCTCTCTGGTAAAGAAACAATGATACAGTTGTACTTTAAATGCCTTAACTCAATCAAGACTTGAAGTAACTTCATACATAAAGTTATGATTACTCCGAATGATTAACCCCATAGAAGGCGAGGCACGTAGAAAGATTAAATAAATCTCTTAGACTTATATGGCAAGTTAAAAACAAAGCCAAGATTCAAATACAGATTTTGACCTATGTCAGGTCTTTCTGTCTCCAAGGCCCAGGCTCATTAAAATTATATCTTGAGACGGCTGATGGATCAACTGACGGGAGGGAAGGGAGGTGAGCAAGATGGCGCAAATTCAGGGCACCAGGAAGAAAGTCTGTTACTACTACAATGTGGATGTTGGAAATTACTATTATGAACAAGGTCACCCAATGAAGCCCCATTGAATCTGCATGACTCACAATTTGCTGCTCAACTACAGTGTCTACCAGAAGATGGAAATCTATGGTCCTCATAAAGCCAAAGCTAAGCAGATGACCAAGTACCACAGTGATGACTACATTAAATTCTTGTGCTCCATCTGCCCAGATAACATATCTGAGTACAGCAAGCAGATACAGAGATTCAATGTTGGTGAGGACTGTCCAGTATTGGAAGGCCTGTTTGAATTCTATCGGTTATCTACTGATGGATCTGTGGCAAGTGCTGTGAAACTTAATAAGCAGTAGATGGACATCAGTGTTAATTGGACTGGGGGCCTGCACCATGCAAAGAAGTCCGAGGCATCTGGCTTCTGTTACGTCAATGATATTGTCTTGGCCATCCTGGAACTGCTAAAGTATCACCAGAGGGTGCTGTATATTGACATTGATATTCACCACAGTGATGGCATGTAAGAAGCCTTCTATACCATAGACTGGGTCATGACTGTGTCCTTTCGTAAATATGGAGAGTAATTCCCAGGAACAGGGGATCTAAGTGTGAGAACTCCCATCAGGGGCCAACCAGCTCATCTTCAGCTGCCAGCTCTAACTCTCCTAACTTGTGCCACTAAAAACCACTTCCTACCTCTTCTGCCATTCAGAACACCATACCTCAGACTGGGGCATGTGCAACTAGCTATGGTTTCCTCCCACCCTTATTCTGGGGGAAGAGAATAATGGGATGTAAAGAATGGGGGTGGGAGAAGAGAGGTCTCTTTTTACTTCCCCTCCTTGCTACAGCTGAGTTGCATTACAATATTCAGATGTGACCTAGGCTTGAGTTTTGGGATAGAAGCATCAGATTCTCTCCCATGGGCTAGGAATTGGACCCTTATGGACCTTATCCAAGCTTCTTAACATTTGTGGATCACCTTTCCCTTCAACTGTCTAAGGGTTATGCATTCTCTCCCCAGAAAAGTATATACAATTTTGTATCTGATGTTGAATGTTTAATAGATACCCTCCCTTTCCAAGGTCCCTAGACCCCAGGATTAGAATCCTTATTAGCTAATTCATTAAACTGTTCCATTTGCTTCCAATAGCATGAATACTGTGAAACCAGCTGCTTTGCAGTACCAGTAGCCTTTGGGTGAAAAAGTGGCACTAATTGAGTTGTTTGCCAGGGCAAGCATTAGAGTAATAGAGCAGTTACAGTTCTTGTTTTTTTAGGTAGGTATGATTTTTATTTAAAAAAAAAAATTATTGTAGTCTCTGAAAACTTGTGGATGACATTTAAAACCCTTGTCTTACGGGAGAGCCACTACTACAAAAATTACATGAAGTATTTGTAACCAGTAAAAAATATATAAATATATATCTTCACTTCCTGTACAAAAGCACATCTGTGCACATAACTCAGCTTAGGAGGAGTTCTCTGTTGTGAAGCAATTATTTCCATGCTATAAGTATACAAAGCACTTTGCATAATGCAAATACATTTGAAAATGAGGATTATTGCCTGAAACAGTTTCACAGTGAGGGAGAAAAGGCAAGGAGACTTTCTCTATTAGGAAAAAAAAAAAAATTCTGAACAGTTAAGTGTCCAGCAGTGGTCAAAGACTCAGAATTATGAAAACAAACAAGACACAGTCTTTATGTATCAAGTATTTTACATTCTAACACCTGTGTGTGTAGAGAACGAAGGGAAGCTTACAGTCTTGAGAGATCTCAACACAGAATTTGCCTGCCTACCAGACTCCACTAGGGACTTCCTATAAGCCAGTGGCTTTCAAAATGTGGCCCCTAGACCACAGCATCAACACCTCATTAGAAATGGTACTCATTAGAAATGCAAAATCTTAAGCTGCAAACTGATCCACATCTACTGAGTCACAAGCCCTGAGAGTGGGCCAGGCTATTGGCATTTAACAAGCCCTTCAGGGGAGTCTGATGCTCACTCACATGACAAGCACTTCTGTCGGCAATTGTAATAACAAGCCCCAGATCTATATAGCCAGAATCTAGCAGGCATTTTGTTTCTGGTTTTTTTGTTCACAGCTAAGGAAAATCTCTCTAGTTCTTATCACTTGACATAATTCAATTTGACTCTTCCCATTCTTTCACCTGACCATCCCCCATGTAAGTAATTTTTAAATATTACATGTTACTGACTAACACATGACCACCCACAAATGCTTCTGTAGCATCATTACTAAAGCAGCCCTCTCAAATATGAGAAAAGCACACCCATAAATCTGTTTGGCAGCAGTATTGTGACAGGGCTATTTTTCATGATGGGATATGACTCAAAAAGCCTTGAACATAAACCTTGCACACTACATTCTTCATGAAAAATAAACTCAAACTCTGTGCTGAGATCTCTCAGCCACCCCAATCACGTTTCTAATATCCACATTCACACATCTCCTTGATATTTGTAAGAGCCTTGGGACTCAGTATTGCCGGTACTTGATTTTCAGTTATGGCATTCAATGAGCTCACCAGGGTTCTGATAACAAATGTAGATCCCATTAGTGTTCTTTACTAGAAGTCTATAGCCTGGAGTGTACTTGAGTCTCACTAAAATCTTAGAGTGAGAGGTGGATTTCCCCTATCAAATTTATTCTACCAAACTAAGGTAGTAAGTATCTTTATCACAGAGCCAATGATTTATAATCACAAATAAAAATTTATAAATCAGTCATTAATAATAAAAAGAATATACTGTTCACTTACAAAGTTGGCATTTTATTTATTTGCACACATAAATATCTCTTATGATCCTCCTAACAGCTTTTTGAGATAGGTGCTGTTATTTCCATTTTGCAGATGAGGTAACTAATGCTGTGGATTTCACATTATAGTATTGCATTGTCCTAATCCTGGATGCCCATTTTGTGCTTTCATCAGTTAGAATAAACTAGATTTAATTCTCTAATAGTGATCCATAATAGCAGAGTGTTAATTGAGACAGAAGTTTATTTCTTTCTCGTATAAAAGTCTAAGTGTTGCCACTCTATCCTTGAAACTGTCATTATCCAGGCTCCTTCTCTCTTGATGTGCTGCTACCTCCACTGCATTGTTCTTGCCTCTGGTCCATGATGCCTCACCTCCATGTCTATATTCTACCATCAAGGAAGGTGGAAAGAGGAAGGGGAGAAACATGTTTTTCCTTTACAAACACACATGGAAAGTGCCAACATCATTGTGTTCATATACTGGTGGTCAAAACTTAAGCACAGGATCCCACCAAGCTGCAAAGTAGGCTAGTAAATGTTCATTATGGGTAGCCACAAGCTTAGATTGAAATGGGGTTTGTTTTTAGAACAGGGAGAACAACTCTTGGGGGAAAACTATCAATATTTGCTACAGCTACAGTTCTCTAGTCTTCTCTTGTCTCAATCTAGTACCTGGATCTTACCTCTTAAAATAGGAAGTGAAAAGTGATAAATAACAAATCTTCAGTAGTAAAGCTAATTAGCAGAACATGAATGTCACCTGTTTTCAGAAACAAACATTCCACCATGTGTGTCACACTCTATAATGCGGTGGGGATCTTCAAATATGGATTCTGGTCCTTGCTGCCAAGGCACTTATTATCAAGCTAGTGTGAAATAGGCTGCATGTGCAGACGAAGGATTCAGTTAATATTTCTCACACTGAGGTCCTCTTCAGAATCAACTAGGTAACTTGCTAATAAATACAAATCAAAAAAGGCCCACTCATCATTTTTTAACAATGCAATTAATATCTGAAGTTAAAGTGTTATCCTGAGGGAAGAGGGAGTGAAGTAATACTTGCCAAATGCCTGTTACAAGCACTAAGCTAGATTTTTTAGCTAATGTTGATGCAACAACTCACATACAGACTCTAAAGACCATAACATTTGTCATTCTATGATTCTGAATTATCTTCTGCTGGACTCATGGCTTATACATGACCTGTGATCCTCTATTTATTTAATTATTTTCTTGGTACAACAGTTTGGAAAATATTCACCACTAAGGAAATTATGAATAGATGTGGGATTTTAAAATCACTAATTGCCATTTCATTTTCAAAATTCAGGAAAATACCCTACAACTTGTACAAATCTTGCAGCCCCATTTGATTCTTCCTGTCGTATGCCTGCTGTGATCTGTACTTTTAGACTAGCACTGGGGTTTGAAAGCATTAGAGTCAGTGAATGAACTGTCATCACATCTGTCTTAATCCCATTTCCATCTGCTCATGCAGTGTGCACCTGTACTTGGCTGATTAGACAAGAACAAGGTGAAAAAAAAAGTCTCCCAATACCACTCTCCTTTCAGTCAAAAACCAAGGTGTTCACTTTTATTGTTTGATAGAGCATTAAGAGGAAAAAGCATGGAACAGAATTCACAAGACTTACATTCTAGTCCTGAGTCTCCCATTTACAAGCTGTCACCATGGACGTATCTGTTCTGTAACATTTTTAAACCTCGGCTTCTCCATCTGTAATAACATCTGTCTCTTCACTTATGTTAATGTGACAAGAAAAGGAAACAGTAAATGTTCAAGTGCATTGTAAGTCTAAAAAATGTTATTTGGCATATGCTATGTATTCATGTCACTGAAACTGAAGCATAATATAAAATCTACAGGGTGTAGGATTTTCCTAAAATATGGGGTTTTTCCTGGTTGAATAAAAAAATCCATGTAGTCTTCTACTGCTCCATATTTCTAATTACTCTCCATTTTTAGTTAGAATAAAAAGAAGTAAAAACATGCAAGAAGAGAGGAATATATTAAAGAACTGATAAGTAATTAACATTTTAAATATGCTTTTAAACCCCCAAAATGTTTAATACTCCAAAATGGTTTACTAGTTTTACTACTGAGCTGCTATAGCCAGGATAGAGAACAAAGTGCTTGGATTAGGGAGTACAGCTAAAAATGCAGCAAATAGAGCAAACAAATACAGTGTGAAGTCATTCCAGATGGGTATAAGTACACATAATTAGTAGCAAACACTATGCAGAGCATATTGGAGGGAGTAACCTCTTTCAGAATGTTACTGGATTAGACTAGCATTGATACATAAAGTGTATGGACAGGACAGTAATTTTAAGTAAAGGCAGAAAATCCACAATCCATAAGACTACCCTGATATAAGCCCAATGTGGAGTGGTGTTGGGAAGGACAATGTCTGCACACATGAAAGAGAATCAAAACAACCTGGACAATGTAAAGAACAAGGAAGAAGAAGGTGGAGGAGAAGAGGGGAACAGAGACAAGAGGGTGTAGGAGGAGGAAAAGAAGGAGGAGGATGAGGAGAATCATAGGACACCAGAATCAAATGTAGCCAATGGAATGCCCAGCTTCCATCATTCCTTTGCAAGGTGGGATGGATTAGAAATAGAAGAGCATTGTTGAGTACTTCACTGTGTATCATTATAGTTTGTTTGGAGAAACTACTTCCTCAAGTAACTGCCTGGAACATTGTACTTAAGGCTCGCCCCAAATGTAGGCCAGTGATTCTCAAAGAAATGTTTAGATTGAGCTCATGAAGTTCTTAGTTAAATATTTTTTCCTGGAAAAATTAAATTTTTTTATGTGGGTTCAAGTGAATATTAGCTCTATGGAATAATAATAGTGATTATTCACAAACAATTCTGTGACTAAAATTTAACTAACTTTGTTCTTTGCTGAAGGACAAACTAGAACCTGACGTAAAGAAAGCTTGATGAGTCTTCAGGGCAGACTAGAGTTGATGGTATTTCCAGTGGAATTCAGTCCCCATGGAATATCATTTTTGCTAAATTAAAATAAAAAACTGAAGTGCCTAGAGGGGATAAATTCAGGTGGACAAAAAAGTGTGTGTGTGTATGGATAGATAGTTAGAAAGATAGATAAGGATAGAAAGATAGATATAGATAGATAATGATTGTTCTGGCTGGCTTATGCTGTCATTATGCAAAATACCAGAAATGTATTGGCTTTTATAAAGTGGGATTATTTGTTTACAAAGTTACAGTCTGAGGGTCCATGAAAATGTCCAAATTAAGGCATCAACATGAATATACCTTCACCAAAGGAAGGCCAATGGCGTCTGGGAAACCTCTGTTAGCTGGGAAGGCACAGGGCTGGCATCTGCTGATCCATGGTTATTTTCCAGCTCCTCTCTCAGGTTGTGTACATTCTTCAAAATGCTGCTCTTGGGGCATTTTTTCCTCTCTTTGCTTCTCTGGAGCAAATTCTGGACTAGCAAAAGTCTGCTTTCAACAGCCATCTCCAAAATGTCTCTCTTTGCTGCAACAGTAAGTTTCTTCTGTTTATCAGCTATTTTATATGGCTCCAGTGATTTAATTAAGACCCACCCTGAATGGGTGGGGAAACACCTCCATGGAAATTATCCAATCAAAAGTCTTGCCCACCGTTGATTGAGTCACTTCTCCATGGAAACACTCAATCAAAAGGTTCCAACCTGATCAACACTAATACGTTTGCCCCCACAAGATTGCATCAAAGAACATGGCATTTTGGGGGACATAATACATCCAAACTGGCACAATGAGATATATCACTTCCACATATATAAAGGAAAAGGTTTGTTCATAGAGTTTTTGATAATTACTGGATGACTGGAGGACCAGGTAGGAAAACAGGCAGGACCCAAGAGAACTCTGGAGTTTGGGCAGAAAAATAACCATCAAGACTACACTGCAGCTACTATTAACTTGAATTCCAAAACATATGCTCAAAATTCAAAACTCCAGCAGGAAATATATGATCAGAAGTCTTGGGTAAAGAGATTTACAAGGGTACAAAAGCAGAAAGGTCTGGCTTCTTTTTGTTTCTGGAGGCAACAGAAGGAGTAAGATTCCCATCAGTGGGAGAAAAAGGGATTAACATGAAGAGGGGATGTGTTGGATTCTTCTGAAGCAAAAAATTGACAGACTGCTAAAATAACCAGAGCTACCTGGTGCTCACCAAGGACAATCAAAAAACCATGAACTTCATAGAGGATTTTCTCTCCCTTTGAGGGGTCTCTGGTCATTCCTACCCCAGATTAATATAAACTAGATCACACTCACAGGAGTTGTCAGATGATTTTATTTTGGCTTGCCTATGGGGCCTTACTTGTTTGTGTTCAATTTATCTCTCCATTTGATAGTTAGATCGATATCTCTGGTTCCTGCCTAGATGTCATATTAGGAATGAAAGTCACTGAGTCCAGGATGGCATCATCCATTAAAAGGGGGTATAATTTTTTCACGTCAGTTCTCTCATTGACTAGAAAATTTTCAATGTGATTTTTTTCTCTAAGATATCCAATGTGTTCTCCTAGCCTGTTGTTCTTTTAATACTTCTGACAAGTCTTTACAAAAAATTTCTCTAAAGAGATCACATGTCTGGGACACCAGGATAGATAGATTGTGCCTCATTTTGCCTTCAGTCTTATCCAATCCAAGTAATATTTACTGAAGTTTTGCTATAAACCAGACATTCTGATAGGAACTGGTATTTGAAGATGAATGAAGCATGCACCCTGCCTTCAGTACACAATGCATTCAGAAATACAGCCATATATTGAACAAGCTCATCTACTGACATGGTAAATGCTAATTATTTATATCAGCAGTATATTAAGGGAACCCAAAGGAGGGAAAATTGGCATTGCTAGAAGGCTGGGAAGGCTTCTCAGAACAATTAATATTTAAGTTATGGAAGTTGCAGTAGGTGTCTGTCTCTCTCTTTCTCTCTCTCAATGTCTCCACTCCTACCCCTCCACTCCCAGAAAGGCATGATCCACACATAAATCCATGGGGTCTAAACTCCACTATTAGTAAGCAAGAAGCCTGGACCTTTGACTCAGGCTAGCACTATTGCAAGCCAAAGTTGAGCATGGGTGTGGGTAGGACTGGAGCAAAATTTAGAAAAGTTTGCAAACCTGGACAATAGAGGCTCAGGGACTGAGAAGCTATCTGAAATCTCAAATCCAATTAGAAGAGTTGAGAGAGGATTAAAACAAACAAACAAAAACACGTTGAGTCAACAATAGGAGGAAGAAAAAACTTTTATCATGATTCACAGCCATGGGTAGGGAAGGAAATTCAAATGTGTCTGGTCAGTTTCAGTTTGGAGGAGGGGTGGGCTATACTTAGATCAGACAGGATTAAAATTTGTAATGGGGAAATTGGCTATGTGCTTTATAAATGTATATATATGTGTTATATATGTTTGTATATCTATGTATCTGCATCTATCTATATAACTGTATCTATATATCCATCTATATTAATATGATAATGCTTGACTGATTTCATCATGAAACAATTTTCTCCATTTTAGGGATAAAAAGAGGGGGGTACTCAAAAAAAAAGAAACAGAAAGAAACGTCAACCTCATGTAGATTGAGGAAACAAATCCTCTTCTGTTTAGGGGACCCTGTCTATTTTATTTTTCTCCTACCCATCATCAATACTGTTTCACCCTCTGAAATCTACCAGGTTCTCTGATTTGCTTTGCTAGTGTGTCGGGGGAGGGGAGGGGCAGTGTTTTTATTGCTACGTCTGCCTAAATCATCCAACTGGCTCTCAATACTTCAAAAGGAAGATTTTGTCTTAGAGTGGAAAACTTCTCTCATTTTTGCAGCTACTAAGTTCCAAAGATGAATGAACAGGGATGCCAAAAATACATGACCACATCAGTGATATTTGTTCCCTGTGCAAATTCTTGGATGTCTGCCTGCTTGCTTTCTGCTTCTCTCCCTGTTTTGCTGCTCTTGTCATCATCTTTAACACCCTGCTAGTTAGTCTTTAATAAAGAGTGTGAGTCTGCTTGAAGCGAGTACACACATAGCAAAAGACTTAGGCAGAGCAGTTCAAAGGAGGTGAGGAACAGAGAAACAGAAACACATTGTTTTATAATACGAGATTTATTACGGAAATTGGTTCATATGACTGAGGGGATTGGTAAGTCCAAGATACACAGGACAGGCCACAAGTTGCAAACTCCTATGAAGGTGAAGTTCAATTCCTCAAGAAAAGCTGGCTGGCCAAAGTAGAGGCAGAAATTCTTTCTGACTTCTGAATTCCTCAGTTACGGGCTTTTCAAAGCTTCAACTGTTGGATGAGACTTCCCTCAGTACTGAGGGCGCAATCTCATTTGTTGATTGTAGATGCAGTCAGCCATAGATGCAATCAACCATAGATGCAATCAACTGACTATAAACACAAATCCATCTATGAATAATTTCTAGGTAACAATCAGGCCAGTTCTTGCTTGACCAAACAACTTGACACAATAAGCTAGCCGAGCTGACACAATAAATTAACCAATATACCCTTTGTACATGAGAGGGATGAACAAACTTTAATATGAGCTATGGGGATCCTGATTATGTATCCAAACAGGGAGATTTAATGTCTATATACGTGTTTCTCAAAAAGTAGCACTTGATTGGTTTGCATGAGAATTACCTGAAGTTCTTTTCTACAACTGAGGTTCCATTAAGGTTCCACATCAGAACTCGTAACTTGTATTATTGAGAAATAAGGAATGAAATTTATGCTTAAAAAAAGAACCCCACATGATTGATTCATTTACATTCTAGTTTGACAACTGCTGGCTTGGATAAGTAGAGGGACACATGTTCCTCCCCATTTTAGGTAAGAAAAAGTGAAATTTCCTGGAATCTTCCATCCTTGAAAACGTGTCCCAAGTTCCTTGACAAGCAAGCACTGTGAGAATTTGAAGCAGCAAGAGCAGGTCTCATAGGACACCTAAAAATACCAAGAGTATTTCAAGTGGCCATGAGAGTGAAACAGTTCTGTCAAAAAAAAAAAAAAAGCAGAGAAGCTTGCTGTCTATATCCACATGTAAAGTAAGTGTAAAGCTCTGTAGCAAGGAGAAGTTCAACTGCTGCAGTTTCTGATTAAAACTATCAGTGGGAAGTGAGACCAATATCAAAACTTAACTGGTTGAGAGAAGGGGGGGGTAGAGCAAGAGAGAGTGAGCAAGAGAGAGAGGGCAAGAGAAAGAGGAGAGAAAGGAGATGTGGGTGAGGGAGGAAAACAGAAACAGTTTCAGAAAAATACATACACTAAACCCAGTGTTGATGTTATTATACATATTTTTTGAAATGGTGCCATAGGGAATGATACTTCAAAACATAAGAATAGCCACTAATGCATACCATGGCATAAGTGAAAATTCTACATGATCCATCCTGGAGGCTCCAAATCTAAGATCATCTACCAACTGAAGTCTCAGGTTACCGTAAGATGAGAATACAAATGGTTACTATTGCCTCATAAAAGGAATCCTTCTTCCTTCCTTTGGTGGAAATGTCCTTTTTTATTAATTTATACTCTTGAAGAAAAAAGACTATGGCTCATAATTTATATTCTGTCACTTAATTTGACTACCTACTAACTCTTCAAAAGACTTTTTGAAGGCAAGTTACATTATTCAACTTTCCTCAGTGATCTGCTTTCTTGGGAAACAGTTTTCAAGACTAGAATTGATGTTGTTAGCCAATTGAAACTGATGCACATCTCAGCATTGGCCTCAGTCTACCTCCAGTCTCATCTCAAACCAAGCTGCAGTCACAGTGGCATTCTCATATTCTAATTAAGCTGAGCATTCCCCAAGCTTTGTGAATATATGTTTGTTATTTCTTCACATTTTATACTTCTCCACAGATTGAAACCTTACTAAGTCTACCAAGCCTAGCAAAAATGTCACCACTCCTGTGAAGTCTTCCTGAATTTCCAAATTACCAAACAATTGTCTTAATTTTATTATGCCTTCTAGTAAGTTCACAGAGACGTCTAGCTTCCCCAATGCGGTGATGTGTTTTAAGGTGGGATAATGGCTTCTCTTTGCTCTATTCCTCTCTGTACCTAGTAAAGTAGTATTCAGTTTTCTACCACATTTCCTCTATCAAATGAATTTACTATTTGAGAGAAAAATGTGGTTTTTTGTATGTTTCTAAATGGGTCATTAAATCCAGCATATATCACTTTGCTTCTGAAAGAAAGTCTTGAACAGTTTTGTCTTAGAACATCTTATTCCAGGCTGGTTGTCATGGACAATTAGAATATTAAGAGAATCACTGTGGGCTGCGGCAAGTAATATGTTTAATTCCCCTCACTAATGGAGTGTTTAGACAGAGAATCACTATCCACTATCCCAAGATTATTCAATTCTACCTGTGAGCCATGTAATGTACTGAGCTCATTAGATACAGCCATATGGAGACATATGGGAGAAGACAAGGACTAAGGAATTTTCATGACAATTTCTGAGGAAGAATACAAGGGACAATTAAAAAGAGAGTTTAAAAAATACATCATTCCACAGGGCCAAGAAAATTAATGGGAAAAGTGTGGTAAAGACATTTAGTAGAAATATGTGAGGGGAAGCTGTCCAACAGTCAACTAAATAGAAAACAAGGAAGAGCAGGTAGCAGTAGAGGGTGGCTTTGGGTAATCAAAGAGACAGAGTGCTAAAGCACACTCTATCTGCTGTGCCTTTATTAGCCTGTGCCAGACAGGCAAGCCAGGGTCATTTAAAGTGACTAGGAAAGAAGCAGCCAAAAACTTGGACTACCTATATTTTAATTTAGAAAATCATTAGTTACTAAATATTTGCCATGTGCCAGGCACCAGGCCAAATATTTTATAGTTACACTATTTAAACTTTTCAACAAACATTTAAGATTAAATTGTCTCACTTTGTAAATGAGAAATCTGAGGCAATATAGTAACAAAAACAAAAACATCTGTCAATATTTACTAAGTGTTTTAAAAATTCTGGGAACTATGCTAAGCAACTAACATTACTTTTCAGATGATAATACTTTAGAGAAGCTAAGTCCCATTTTTGAGTTCATACAAATAGTATGTGACAAAGCTGTGATTCATACTCAACTTGCTCTGACTCAAACCCTTGCTTGTTTTTTTTTTTTAATTAAGTTTTATTGAGAAATATTCACATACCATACAGTCATCCATGGTGTACAATCAACTGTTCACAGTACCATCATATAGTTGTGCATTCAGCACTCCAATCTATTTTTGAACATTTTCCTTACACCAGAAAGAATCAGAATAAGAATAAAAAATAAAAATATAAAAGAACACCCAAATCACCCATCCATCCCACCCTATTTTTCATCTAGTTTTTGTCCGCATTTTTTCTATTCATCCATCCACACACTGGATAACAGGAGTGTGATCCACAAGGTTTTCACAATCACACTGTCATCCCATGTAATCTACGTTATTATATAGTCATCTTCAAGAGTCAAGGCTACTGGGCTGGAGTTTGGTAGTTTCAGGTATTTACTTTTAGCCATTCCTATACATTAAAACCTAAAAAGTGTTCTCTATGTAGTGCGTAAGAATTAAAACCCTTGGTTTATACCACCATGCTACAATCTACCTTTAGTGTGTGTCAGACCCCAGAAAAAAGAGTCTAACATCTAGAAGGAATGTCTGATCCAGGGGCCCTGTTGCTTATCTCATAGATACCAGGTGCGCCATAAACTAAGGGTTGAAGGCTGCTTTAGGAATCCCAGTCACAGTGGCACCTAGACTCCAGGAGGCAGACAAGGGAAGATCAGATATGTCCATAAGATGAATGACCACAAACAAGCCAAAAGGCCTGCTTCCTCCACATAGATAATACAGTGCATATCAAAGAAGAGTAGTGTGTTAGAACCCTAGTAACCAGTCAGCAGACACTGATAAGCACTCACCCAATCGAGGCCCAGAACACACTCAGCAGGACCCTTCCCCCCCAACACCCAACGTGGGTTTTTCCTTTAAAAAATGCTGCTCTCAGAAAGAGGGCCAGAGCTATTTTTCCTTTCTTTCTTTTCATTGGCTCCCACCTGCTTTCTTCTGCTTTCTTCCTCTAATAAACCTTAAACTCTCTACTTAAACTTACATGGCTCGCTGCATTGTGTGGATTCCTGAATGACCTAACAGTGTGAAGTTTACCTCAGCACCCATCGTTACCCCATCCACTAGCACCAATACATATACCCGTAAGTACTAGAAGCACATAAGCATACTAAATGTATTAAAAGGGAAGCACACAAGCAAAGAGTCTAGAGTGTCATAATCAAGCCCTGGTCCACCAATACCCGGTCACAGGATCCTGAAAAAATCTCCAATTCTCTGAGTATCACATTTGTTGTTTTCCTATCCTACATCCATTCTTGTGGGGAAAAAACACCCATTTTTGGATTGTGGCTCCACCTCTTCATGACTCTCAGCCCTTTCCATCTCAAGGAGTAGAATACATGAACAAACATAAAACAGTCATCACAACAAATTGCTCTGTTTAGATTGAGAGGTTCATGAACAAACTGATCCCATCAGTGTGAATCTCCAGACTTTTAGTCAAAATGCTTTTTCCTCTTTGACACTAGCATTGAATGCTAGTGGCCAAAAACTTGCAAAAACTGCCTGTCTGAGAATGAAGTCACCACATGGAAAGCTAAGACCAGAAATGGAAACAAAGACATCAGCCTTGGCAAGATCCCTTGATTCCCATATCTAGATGGGTCTGAAACCAAGTGTAGTGCTGAAAGTTTATGACAGCCTTTATATTTATTTATTTTTTTTAATTTTTAAGTCTAAGTTTTCTATCATAACATACACTATTATAAATTCTACAAGTAGATAGGTATAGATGATCTCTGACTTCACTTTGAGCTCAAAATTCTGTAATTTTCTTTGCCAAGCTATTTTAAGGTAAATTGGATTCTCATTGTGCATTTGACCATGAGAATAACCCTCAACCTTCATGGAGATGTAACAGAGTCTATTTCATAGTTATTTCAAACATGTACACTGGGTTTAGCATAACGCTCAACACATAATAAGTTCATTATATGTATTCTTATTAGTAGTGATACTATTGCCATAATTATTGGGAAAAAAAAAAAACATTTGACAATTATTGTTTCCCTTTCTTAATTACATTATGCTGGAATGATAGAAAAATGTGTTAGTGATACACAGTCCTTTCAGACCCTTGTTGCCTCTAATTTTTATTTCTTTCACTGAAATAAACTCTTTTCCATTCAGAAGATAATCCTGCAAGTAATTACAACTTGTTATTCAATAACATTGCAGTAGTCTTAGAATATTTAGACTTGAATCATCATTCTGGAACTTAATAGTGGCATCTTGGATAAATCACCTTCAAGGACCTCAGTATCCTCAATTATAAAAGAGGCAAGCAATACCCACTTCCTGAAGTTAAGGGAAGAACGATAATTTTATTCTTAAACATTTCTTGGGACTTTTTTAAATAACAGTTTTATCATGATATAATGCACACATCATAGTATTGACTCAATTAAATGGTACAATTCAGTGATTTTTAGTATATTCAATGTTGCACAGCCCTCACCAATATCTAATATTAGAATATTTGAATCACCTCCAAAAGAATCCCTATGCCGATTTGTAGTCATTGCCCATTCCCACCCCACCCCTCCTGGAAACCCCTACTTTCCATATCTATAGGTTTGCCTGTTCTGGAAATTTCATGTGAATGGAGTGATACAATGTGTGATCTTTTGTGACTCAGTATTATGTTTTCAAGTTTCACCCATATTATAGTATGTATTAGTACTTCCTTCATTTTATTCCCAAATAATAGTCCATTCTATGGACATACTATGTTTTCCTTATTCATTCACCAGTTGATAGACTATTTTTGATCATGATGAATAATGCTGATATGAATATTCATACACAAGTTCTTGGATGGACATAGGTTTTC
This sequence comes from Choloepus didactylus, assembly GCF_015220235.1. NCBI lineage: Eukaryota > Metazoa > Chordata > Mammalia > Pilosa > Megalonychidae > Choloepus > Choloepus didactylus. The sequence goes on from NC_051312.1 coordinate 55,817,973, forward strand.
AAGTCCTTTAGGTATATACCTAGCAATGGAATTGCTGGGTCATTCCATCACTCTATGTTTAAAATATTGAGGAACTGACTTTAAAAGGGATGGCATCATCGTATATTCCCACAAGCAAAGAATGAGAGTTCTCATTTCTCCACATGCTTGGAAACAGTTATTATTGTCTGTATTTTTAATTTAAGCCATTTTTGTGTGTGGTCATGAAGTGGTATTTCAGTGTGGTTTTGATTTGCATTTCCCTAATGAATAATGATTGCCAAGCAGCTTTTCATGTTTTTATTGGTCATTTATATTTCTTCTTTGAAGAAATGTCTATTCTTTGCTCATTTTTGATTGGGTTGTCTTTTTATTATTGAATTGTAAGAGTCTTTCATATATTATTGTGCCGGTTTGGATATATTATGTCTCCCACAAAAGCCATATGTTAATCCAATCTTGTGGGATATTTGGATTAGGTTGTTTCCATGGAGATGAACTCACCCAACTGTAGGTGAAACATTTTAGATATTTCCATGGAGGTGTGGCCCTGCCCATTCAGGATGGGTCTTAATCAGATCACTGGAATCCTTTAAGAATATGCTTTGGAGGCGACAGAGACACTAGAAGTTGCCGAGATGCTTATAGATGCTTGGAGATGTGGACAGAAGGATATTTGGAGATGCTAAGCTAAGAGATGAAGCCCAGTGTTTGCCCCAGAGAAGCTAAGAGAAGGCTCCCAGATGCTTAGAGAGAAAGCCACTGGAATCAGAAGCTGAAAGCAAAGCAACTCAGGAGCAAAGGACCAGCAGACGCCAGCCATGTGCCTTCGCAGCTAACAGAGGTATTTAGGACACCATCAGCCATTCTTCAGTGAAAGTATCCTCTCGTTGATGCCTTAGTTTGAACACCTTTATGGTCTTAGGACTGTAAATTTGTAACCAAATATACCCCCTTTATAAAAGCCAATCCATTTCTGGTATTTTGCATAATGGAAGCATTAGTAAAGCAGAACAATTATTGATACTAATCCTTTTTCAGATATACAATTTGAAATATTTCCTCCCATTTTGTAGGTTGTATTTTCACATTCATGATGGTGCCCTTTGAAGCAAAAATATTTTTAATATTGATGAAGTAAAATTTATCTATTTTTCTTTTATTAGTTGTTCTTTTTGGTGCTGTATTTAAGAAACCATTGACTAACCCAAGGTCAAAAATACTTATTCCTATTATTTCATCTAACAGTTTTATAGTTTTAGCTCATATATTTAAATTTATGATTCATTTTGAATTAATTTTGTATATGGTGTGAGGTAGGGTTTACATTTGACATGATGATATGTGGTTGTTCCAGCACATTTGCCAAAGAGGCTATTTTTTTTTGTCCCTTGAGTTGTGCAGTCATGATTTCGGCAGCTGTGTGAAAATCAATTGACCACATCTGCAAAGACTCATTTCTTTACAGAAATGACTCTGTATTCAATTTCCTTGACCTGTATATCTAACCATATGCGAGTACTGCACTGCCTTGATTAATGCAGCTTTGTAGTAAGCATTGAAAATGGAAACTGTGACTTCTACAGTTATGATATTTGTTTTGAATATTATTCTGGGTCTCTTGCATTTCCATATGAATTAGTGGATCAGCTTGTCAATTTCTGAAAAAGGCACCTGGGATCTGATATGGACTACCTTGCCACTGTAGATCAATTTGGAATGTGCTGTCACCGTAAGTATAAATTCTCCAGTCCATAAATAGGAAGGCCTTTCATTTATCTAGATCTTTTTTCCTAACTATGATTTTTAGCTTTCAGTGTCAAATTTTGCACTTTTGTTAAATTTATTCCTAATAGTTTTTCCTTTTTGATATTATTGTAAATGGAATTGATTCCTCATTTCTTTTTTTGAATTGGTCATTGTTTTTGTATAGAATTCAATTGATTTTGATACAGTTATCTTGTGCCCTGCAAACTTGCCAGTATCTTGTATTCATCTAATAGAATTCGTTATGATGTTTTTATACCCAAGAATATGCCATCTGAAAATGCTTTCAATTCTTCCTTTCCCATCCAGATACCTTTATTTATTTATTTATTTTGACTAATCACACTAAGTAGAACTTTAGCACAATGTTGCATAGTAGTAGTGAAAACAAACATCTTTATCTTTTTCCAGATCTTATGGGATAGCACCCAGTCTTTTGCCATTAAGTTTGCTACCTTTTATTGACGATGATCTTTATTGAGTTGAGGAAGTTCCTTTCAGTTAATAGTTTGTTGGGTGTTTTTGTTTGATTTCTAAATATGAACGGGTGTTGAAATTTGTTAAATAGGTATTTTTCTGCATCCATTGAGATGACTTTTTTATATTTAAAACTGCTTTTTAGAATGGTTTACATTTACAGAAAAAAAAAATGTGAGATTAGTACAGAGAGATTCTACATCCAGTTTTACTGCTCAGTAACATTTTACATAAGTTTGTTATATTGGTTATAATTAATTAACCAATATTATTATTAACTAAGTCTATGTTTTATAAAAATATCCTTAGCTTTTAACTGTCCTTCTTCTGTTCCAAGATCATGTCTACGATACACATTAAATTTAGCAGTCATGTATCCTTGGTTTCTCTTGGCTGTGACATTTTCTCAAATTTTTCTTATTTTTGATGACCTTGACAGTTTCAAGGGTTACTAATGTGGTAGTTTATAGAATGTTCCTCTACCGAAATTGCGTGATGTTTTCATCAAGATTAGATTGGGGTTGTGGGTTTGGGGAGCAAGAAGGTCACAGAAATAAAGTGCATTTTCATCATATCATATCAAGGATACATATTATCAACATGGCATATTGCTATTGAAATTGACCTGGGTCAACTAAATGAGGTAGTATATTTATCATAGTATTTATCAAGTTTCCCTGCTGCTCTCTGCTGTTCCTTCCCCTCCCCCTTTCCATACTGTACTCTTTAGAATGAAGTCATTATGTACAGCCCACACGGAGGGAGTGAAGAGTTATATTCCACCTTCTCGAGGGCAGAGTATCTATCTATCTATCTATCTATATATATTTTTTTAATTCTATATGGAAGATTTGCCTATTCTGCCCCATTTATTTACTTATTCAATCATTTATTCATATCAGTATGGACTCTCAGAGATATTTACTTTATACTTTGAGTTATAATCCAATGTTACTTTATTTATTTTGTTGCCCCAAAGTTTTCAGCTTTGGCTCTTCCCATTGACTTATACATTCCTTTGACATACCTCATCATTACAGTGCCTTTTTTTTTTTTTTTTTTTAATACGTTTTTACTTCTGGAACAAGATGCTCCAAGGTCACTTGGTTTATTTCCTGCTATGGTCCTACAACAATCATTTCCCAAGGGGACTCTGTTTCTTTTATTGGAAAGAAATCTTAGAAACCAAGATCTGGGTGCCAGATATGCTACGATCATGTGTTTATTTTTTAAAAGTGTTTATTCTATTAATTATGCTAATAATTATATTTATGAATTGACATTTGGATAGTAAGCCAAATTTGCATTCCAGGAATAAATTCCACTTGATCATGGAGTATAACTGTATGTTTATATGTTGTGATTTGTTTTTTGAGTATTTTCTTGGTGATTTTTGCATCTATATTTATAAAGTATATTTATATTTAGTTTCCTTTACTTCTGATGTCTTTGTCTGACTTGGGTAATACTGGTCTCATAGAATGAATTGGTACATATTCCCTCTTCTGTTTTTTGGAAAATTTTGTCAGGAAGTAGTACTAATTCTTCAAACATTTTATTGGATTGACAAGTAAAGCCAACTGGGTCTAGGCTCTTCTTTGTGGGAAGTTTATAAATTACTAATTCAATCTCTGTACTTGTTGTATGTTCCTATACATTATCTAATTTTTTTTACCTAGTTTTGATGGTTTGTGCCTCTTTAGGAATCTGACCATTTTATTAAGAATACTTAATTTGCTGGCATACAGTTGTTCATAGTATTCTCTTAGAATCCTTTCTAATTTAATAAAGTCTTTAGTGATAATTATGCCCCCATTCATTCCTGATTTTGTAATTTAAGTCTTCTCTTTCCCTTTTTTCTGGTCTATCTAATAAATCGTCAGTTTTTTTTGTCTTTCCAAAGAATGAACTTTTGGTTTGGTTGATGTTCTCTATTGTTTTTCTATTTTCCATTACAATTATTTTTGATCTAGATTTAAGTTATTTCCTTCCTTCTGCTTGCTTTTGGTTGAATATGCTCTTATTTTTATAGTTTCTTAAGGTGGAAGGTTAGGATATTGATTTTAGAACACTGATTTTTTGGACATAGGCCTTTACGGATAAAAACTTTCTGCCGAGCACTACATTAACTGTAAAGCATAGTGTGTTTTAGTTTCAATTCATCTTGTATTTTATAATTTCCCTTCTGACTTCTTTAAACCATTTGTTACTTAAGAGTGTGTTGTTTAATTTTCCCATATTTGTGAATTTCTCACATTTCCTTTTCTTACTGATTTCTAATTTAATCCCATTGTAGCTATAGCACATACTTTATATGATTTCATTTCTTTTTAAATTTATTGAAGTTACTTTTAGTGCCTAGGCACATAGTCAAATCTGGATAATTTTTTCATGTGACTTGAAAAGAACATGTATTCTTCTCTTGTTGGGTGAAGTGTTCTATCAACATCTGTTAGGTCTATTTGATTTGTAGTGTTGATCAAATCTTCTTTTTCTTTGTTGATATTCTGCTTATTTCTATTCATTACTGAAAATGAGGCACTGAACTTGCTAAATATTTTTGTTTAATTGTCTGTTTCTCCCTTCAATGCTGTCAGATTTTGTTTCACGTGTTTTGGTGCTCTCTTGTGGTATACATATATATTTATAATTGTTATGTATTCCTAATGGATTGACTTTTATCAGCATAGTAACAAGTATTGTCTTAAAGTCTGTTTTGTCTGAGTTGAGTATAGTAACTCCAGAATTATTTTGATTATGGTTTGCATGGTATATCTTTCTACAACTTTTCCTTTTATGCCTAATTGTGTCTTTGAATCTACTGTGTTTCTCATAGAGAGCATGTACTTGGATTACACTCCCCCTGCGCAATCCATTTGTGAATTTTTGCCTTTTGATTGGAGTGTTTAGTCTCTTCAAATATAATTAAATTACTAATAATGTAAGATTTGTATCTGTCATTTTTCTCTTTGTTTTACTTATCTGTAATGTAGTTTTTGGTCTCTAATCTTCCATTGCAGCCTCCTTTTGAGTTAAACAAACATTTTACTCATATACCATTTTTTAATTCCCTTATTGTGTCTTTAACTTTTTTTTCAAAGTTATTTTCTTAGATATTGTCTTCGGGATTAAAGTTAACATCTTAATTTATATCAATCCTAGTTTAGATTGATAACCAATTTAATTTCAATACTATACAAACACTTTTTCCAACATAAATCTGTTCTTCCCTTCTGCCTCTTTGCTATTATTGTGGTGCAAAGTACATATTTATATATTATAATCCCATTAATATTCTTTTATAATCATTGCATTTTGCAGTTGTCTTTTAAAATTAGACAACAGAAAAGAAATTTACAAAAAAAATCTATGCTGCATTTATATTTACCTATATAGCTACAATTACCAATACTTTTTAGCTCTTTGTGTGGAGTTGCCTTAATGTCTAGCGGTCTTTCATTTCAAAGGGAATGCCTTTAGTATGTGTTCCGGTTTGCTAATGCTGCTAGAATGCAAAACACCAGAAACGGATTGGCTTTTATAGAAGGGGGTTTATTTGGTTACAGAGTAACAGTCTTAAGGCCATAAAGCATCCAAGGTAAGGCATCAAAAATTGGGTACCTTCACTGGAGGATGGACAGTGGTGACGGAAAACCTCTGTTAGCTGGGAAGGCACAAGGCTGGCATCTGTTCCAGAGTTCTGGTTTCAAAATGGCTTTCTCCCACGATGTTCCTCTCTAAGCTTCTGCTTGCCCCTGGGTTGCATTCTCTGCAAGCTGCAACCCCTCCAAAATGTCACTCTCAGTTGTTCTTGGGGCGTTTGTCCTCTCTTAGCTTCTCCGGAGCAAAAGTCTGCTTTCAACGGCCGTCTTCAAACTGTCTCTCATTTACAGCATAATCTGGGCCTGTGTAGCTCTTTTTAAAGTACTCCAGTGATCTAATTAAGACCCACTCTGAATAGATGGGGTGACACCTCCATGGAAATAATCCAATGAAAGTTCTCACCTACAGTTGATTGAGTCACATCTTGATGGAAACACTCAATCAAAGAATTCCAATCTAATCAACACTAATACATTTGCCCCCACAAGATTGCATTAAAGAATATGGCTTTTTCTAGGGGACATAATATATACAAAACAGCACACACCACCCCCTGGACCCTAGAAAAACATATTCTTTCCAAATACAAAATAGATTCATCCCATCACAATATCACAAAAACTTAAATCATTTCAGTAACAATAGCTAAGTACAAGATCCCATCAAGATCAGTTATAGGAATGGTCTGTCCTAAAGCAAAATTCCCCTTTGGCTGTGGACCTGTGAAACTTAGAACAAGTTATCTGCTTCCAATATACAAAGGAGGGACATTCATAGGGTAAACATTCCCATTGCCATAAGGAGAAACCTTAAGGAAAACAGGGTTTAAGGGATCAAAAACAGTTCCTAAAACCCTCAGGGCAAACTCCACTAGATTTCAAATTCTGAGAGCTATTTATAGAACAACGGTTTATCCTTGGGGCTTGAGAGAGTGACTTTCCCACACTTTCCAAGGGCCTTTGCGGCAGTCCTTTTCACTCCAAATGCTGGGGTGAGTGCTCCAACATATCCACACAATGGGGAGACCACCTTTTTGGCTCCACCCTCCTGAAACATTGGGGTACCACCCAGACTCTGCCTCTCTGGGGCAAAGGCTCTACCCTCTCTGTACACTGGGGTGGTGGCCAGGCTCTCCCCAATCCCCGGGGAATTTGCTCCCCCTCTCTGAGGCAGGGGTGGCAACACTCTTCCTGAACATTGCGGCAGAAGGCCTGCCCTCGACCTCTGGGGCAAACTCACCCTTTCCATGTGTGTGGGCTGCTCCATTCTCCCTGCCCAAGACTTCTTGACTCCAGACCTCAATCTCCATGGCTTTGTCTTTGAAGACATTTTTCCTTCAATTTGTTCCTTGTCTGTCTCCTGCAGTCCAGACCAGCAGTGTCTCCAACTATACAGATGTTGCAAAAATTCTGTAGGCTTGGCATGAAGCACACAGGGGTCAAAACCATCAGACAATAGGACTTTCCACAAATCCTTTCTGGATAACTCCATCTCCAGTCTGGGCTTGTACTGAAATGGTAATTGGGTCCCATGTTTGGTTAAATCCTCACGTGGAGCTGTAACCTCTGGGGTCTCACTTTCTGGAATCCTGGAAGTTTCCAAATGATCAGTTTCTGATTTCTTCATACTCAAGAGTTCGTTTCTCAGCTTATCTCTCTCCTATTGCATTTTACTATAAGCTGTGAGGAGAAGCCAGGCCACACTTTCAATATTTAGTGTCAAAATGCCTTTAGCTTAGTATCCCAGTTCGTCATTTTCAAATTCTACCTTACATCTGACATCAGGACACAATTTTGCCATATTCTCTGCCACTTTAAAACAAAGATTGCCTTCCTTCCTGCTTGCAGTGACACATTCAACATTTCTGCTCAAGGCCTCATCAGAAGTATCTTTAGAGTCCACATTTCTACCAACAGACTCTTCAAAAGAGTCTAGGCCTTTTCCATCAAGCTCCTCACAATTCTTCCAGATTCTTCCCCTTATCCATTTAAAAAGCTCTTCCAACATGTTTGGTATTTGCAAACTCAGCAGCACCCCACTATTCTGGTACCAAAATCTGTTCTGGTTTGCTAATGCTGCTGTTAAGCAAAATACCAGAAACGGATTGACTTTTATAAGGGGGGGGTTATTTGGATACACAGTTACAGTTTTAAGGCCACAAAGTGTCCAAGGTAAGGCATCAATAGAGTACCTTCACTGAAGGATGGCCATTGGCATCCGGAAAACCTCTGTTAGCTCAGAAGGCATGTGGCTGGCATCTACTTGCTCCCAGGTTTCATTTCAAAATGGCATTCTCCAAAATGTTGCTCTTGGGGCATTTTGTTCTCTCTTAGCTACAGCTCCTCTTCAAAATGTCACTCTCAGTTGCTCTCCAAAATGTCACTCTTAGCTGCTCTGAGGTCCTTCTCACTGTGAGTTCCTTTACAGGACTCCAGTGATCCAAGTAACACCCACCCTGAATGGAAATTATCCAATCAAACATTTCACTCACAGTTGATTAAATTACATCTCCATGGAAACAATCAAAGCATTCCAACCTAATCAGCACTAATATGTCTACCCCCACAAGACTGCATCAAAGAACATGGTGTTTTGGGGGACATAACACATCCAAACCAGCACAACATGTCCTATAAGGCAGTCCTGCTAGTGTCAAATTCTCTCAGTTTTTATAGATCTGAGAAGATCTTAATTTCTCCTTCACTTTTGAAGGACAGTTTTATTGGATGTAGCATTTTTGGTTGACAGTCATTTTCGTTCAGCAAGCCCTGTCTTTTGGTCTCCACTTTCTGATGAGAAGTCTGCTGGTAATCATCCCGAGGATCCCTTTGATGAGTTGCTTCTATCTTTCTATATTCTCTGTCTTTCAACAGTTTGATAATGATGTGTCATTTTGTGGTGGAATTGTTGAGCTTCTTAGATGTGTAGATGAAAGTTTTTCATCAAATTTGGGAAGTTTTCAGCCCTTATTTCTTCAAATATTTCATCCCACTTCTAACTCTGCTCTCTTTCTGGGAGTCTCATCATATGTGTGTTGGTATGCTTGACGAAGTCTCAGAGGTCTCTGAGTTTTGTTTTCTGTTCTCTGTGTGTGTGTTGTTGTTGTTGTTCATTTTTCTTCATTCTTTTTTTTTTTTTTTTTCCTTTCTATTACCCAGGCTGAATAATTCCAATTGGTCTATATTCAAATTTGCTGCTTCCTTCTTTTGTCAAGCTCTTCCAGTAAATTTTTTCATTTCAGTAATTGTACTTTTCATCTCCAGAATTTCTATTTGATTATTTTCTTTTACAAATTTCTATCATATTTTGATATTCTTTCTATTGAGTTATCATTCTTATACTTACCTTTATTATTTTTTAGACTAGATTTCCTTTAGTTCTTGAATTTATTTAAAATAACTAATTTCTTCATCTAGAAAATCCAATGTCTGGGCTTCTTTAGGGATAGTTTCTATTGATTTTTTTTTTTTTTTTTTTTTTTTTTCTGTATTGGGCAAAAATTTCCTGTTTCTTTGCATGTCTTGTTATTTTTATTGAAAATTGGACATTTTAAATAGTATAATATGATAACCCTAGAAATCAGACTCACCACTCCATCCCTAGGGCTTGTTCTTGCTGTTCTTTTGGTGATTTTTCTGGACAAATTTAATAAAGTCTGCATTCCCTATCATGTGTAGTCATTTAGCTACCTTAGTGGTCAGCTGAAGAGATTACACAATGATTTCCTTGAATGTCTTATAACATGTTATGTTAAACACTTTGCTGACATGTTCTGTGTGTGTTTAGGGACTTTTCATGCAGTTCTCCTGCCTTTGCCTTCACTGCCTGCTTACACATATCACAAAGTCATGCAGAGTTGAGAGAGTTGGGCCTTTTCAGGTCTTCCCTGGAAATGCATACAACTGCATATGTGCATTACCTTCTAGATCCCCTGTATTATCTTTGAGATTTTGAAAAACACCTGTGGACTTCACGTTCCCCAGTCTTAATTGACTGGACCTTTGATTTCCCTTGGGAAAAATATCACTACCTTCTGAAAGTATGTAGTGAAAAATATGGATAATAATGAATGAGATGGAGATTTTCCTGGTATTTTCCAAGTGCAAATTCCTGCTCTTTTTCTGGGATCTAAAATATATCCATCATTTCCTCAAAGACTTCTATATATCCTTGAAGAGACAGAATAAAATGTGCCAGTCCTTTGTTTTTCATGAGATTTTATTTGTTTTATTTATAAGATTTATTTTATCCCTGTCTTCCTAAATGACTTTGCCACCTTATTCACCTCTGTTTTCCCAGTGCTTGGCATTATACACCATACATGATGGTTACTCTGTAAATCCAATGTTCTCACACTATAATATTCACAAGAATCTCCTGAAAGCTTCTTAAGCTACACTTTATTAATCATCCTCACCCCCCTTTATTTCAGTAAGTTAGGGTAGGACACAGAAATTTGTCTTTTCTCCTTGTAAGTACCCCAGGCAATTTTGGTGCAGACGGGCCATGAGAATTTAACTTAAAATGTCCTGCCATAATGACTGATAAATGAATGAATGAAAACTGAATGGATGAATGTTTAATATGCAATCTGCCTTCTCCTTGAAAGGATACAGTCTGTATTCAGCACATGAGGTGATAATGTGACAGGCTTCTGGAAACTATAATATACTATCCAAATGACAGTTATTAACCTTACCAGGATCATGGGACAATAAAAATGAAGCAGTATCTGCCTGTGACAGACAGACAATGCAGATACCCGATTCAAAAAATGTTTTTCATTTTTTCAATCTTAGAACACCAGAGTTTAGGGGCCTACAAATTAAAATCAAGAAGGGCTCAGCCTTCTCATTAATTTACCAAAGATGAAGAACAACCAATTTATTCAAACCAGAGAGGGTGATTCAGAAATGATTGTGAAGCCCAATGCTTTTGTACAACTTTCTCCTCTACTCACACTACTGGCAGTAGGAGAAAATGCAACTGACCTGGAAAAAAAAAAAAAATGGAATCTGCTATTAGAACTCATAAGTGGTGTTCTATTATGGTAAAGAAGAAACTTAGAATTACTGTATCACTGTTGCAAACAAGTAACCCCACTAGAAAAATGATGGAAAGCAACACAACAATCTAGCTAGGAGGAACAAGGTAATTCCTTTCATTGCAGATTGAATGCCAAATCTGAGTTTAATGAATAACTATGAGCTACCATAATAAATCAGAGGATGAGCTGCCCATGTGCCCACTTTGGAGAGTCATAAAAGTAACATTTTGGTGTATATCAAACATTGTCTTAGTTTGCCAGGTCTGCTGTAACAAATACCACATGCAAGCTGGCTAAAACAACAAGTATTTATTGTTACACAGTTTTGGAGGTGAGAAGTCCAAAATCAAGGTATTGGCCATCCATGGTTTTTTCATAGTCTAGCATCTGGGTAATGGCTTGATGGAAATAAATCTCTGCCTCTGTTGCATGGTGATCTGTGGCTTCTACTTCCATTTCTAAATTTCCTTTGATTATAAGACTCTAGCCATATTGAATTAAGATCACCTTGATTGAATTTGGCCTCATCTAAATAGGATCTTTGAAGATTCCATTTGCAAATGATTTTTCTCCCATAAGACTCGGGGTTAGGACTAGAACATGTCTTAATGGAGTTTATCATTAAATCTACAACACAAATGGCACACTTAATGATTGTCCAAATGTCAACACACAGATATTAGAACATGAAAAACCACTAAAACCCCGACTCAGTTTCTTTTCTTCAAAATCATTTAGTAGAAGACAATTAGTATCTTCTTTTCATCATGACATCTTTAGTTGTGTTACCCTCTCTCTTAATTTTTTTTCAATTCAAATCTAGCTATTATTTAATTTTTCTAAAGGTGTAAAAACAAATTTTATATGAAATCATTATGTTAGCTGAGTGGGGTTAGATAGGGCACTGAATGGAAGGGGAGGGGGACACAAGAGGTTCAGGAAATGTAGAATGTTCAACCAAATGTGCTAAGTTCTGTAACAAAAGTGCATACATAGGAAGTGATTTGTAACAACTAGTAATTCATTCTTCAACTCAATTTCCTCTTCTTCTATGAAGCCTTCTAATATTAATTTATGCCACAATAAAGTTTATTTTCTTTGAGTTACAGAAGTATAGATAAATATTGATCACCTTTGTAGGATATACTTATAAAGACCTCTATTTGAAGAAAAGAGGAAGTGAGATCAAGAGTTAGAGCAAAGTATGGAGGGAGGTGAGGGGTGATAGGGAACAGTAACAGAAGTTAAGAACAGAACCAGAATGCCTGGAGTCATTTGTTTTGCCTTTATTTCTGGCTTATCAGTAGATTGAGAGTAGAGATAGATGCAGAATATTAAAATTCTCAGATTATAACAAGCCACAGAAATGTGATTGAGTTCAGCTTTTGTGATTGGTAACTATTAAATGTGTTATACTAAGTCTCACAACTATGTGAATGCAATTAACAACACAATTATATATTCGAATGTGGTTAAAAGGGGAAATTTTAGGTTGCACATGTGTTATTAGAATAAAAAAATATAAGACTGCAGAACACAGCAAACCCTAATGTAATTTCAGGTAGAGGTGAAAAGCCAACTGAGCCTGGTGATAGCTGGTTGTCCAGAAACTGAATCTAAATTCAACTTAAAATTTGCCCAAAGAATATAATTTATTCTTTTTATTATAATAATATTCTTTCACGAATTGTAATAAAGGTACCACACTAATACAAGGAATTAATAATAGGAAGATATCTAGGAACTCTGTATATTCTGCATGTTTTTTTTCTGTAAACTTACAACTTCTCTAATTTAAAAAATAAAAAACAACAACAGAAATGAATATTGCATTTCAAATGGAGGTGGAATAAATCAAAGATAACCCAAATGTGGAGGTACAGACCTAGGACTGAAATTATTTTGGGAAATTTTGTTTTGTTTATTTGTACTTTTGTTGATGCTATTTGTTTGCGACTCCCCCCCTCAAAAATCGTGCCAGCTGTTTCTCTCTAAACTACGCCTCATCCTGCTTTGTGAAGTAGGCTCATGTATCTATGACGAGGACTATGTTTTTCACAAACTTTGTATCATTCAAAAGCCAAGCATGTAGCAATGTTTTCTAACTCTACATGGATTGTTAAATTTTTTAGCATTTGACAACAGCTCTTTTATTTTTCAACATGCTCCTGCTGAGACAGTCAACACAGGTAGATATACGGAGCAAGGTGACATTATTTTACATTCCATTTTCTCTAGGTGTGATGATACCATCTGCTAAAAACTTTCTCCCCCATTGAGAAAGGAAAAAGACTTTGTCCCAACAAGTTACTTGGATTACCATGGAAACCATTGTGCTACCTGAAAAGAGTAGTTTTATCTTTAAAGAGAGATACTATCTCTCAATATAGTGGCTATAATTTATTAGGAAAGAAAAGTAATGCAGAAAATTAAATTCTGTTTCCCATTCTGGGGAAGGAACAGGATGACAAAATTCAGTTTCAGGAACACAGGCTGTTCAGGAGATCAGGATCCTAAATGTGTCTTAAAAATTATCCCTAAAGTAGGAATCCTTAGGGGGTTTACTGAAACCAGTGTAGATACAGGGTATGTTGAATTGTGTGTTCTTTTCTGAGTACAATATTAATAGTGACAACATTTCCAGTCATTGAAAGACAGGACACTGGTGAATGTGATGAAAGCTATAGGTCATTTACCAGAAACAAAAACAAAACAACATAAGCATACTTATATGTAAGGTCATGCTGTCATTTTAGGGGTCATGAGAGACTCTCCGAATCCCATGCATATATACTGGATTAGGAATACCTGAGCCAGGTTGTACCCCAGTGAGGACAACCATCTCAATTGCTGGGACCAAATGAGATGATATGAAGACCTATTAAATAGATCAGGGATTGTAGCTTGAAAAACACAAGACTTATGGTGACGTGGTAGTAACGGGGTTGTGAGTGGCAGGGAACATGCTAAATGATTTTAAATAATAAAATGACTGCTTCATGGTATTTACATAAGGAATTCACTGACTCATAGTTCACGTTTAGGAAGTGCTTACACTGTGCCAGCACTATTCTAAGTGCTTTGCATATATTAACATTAATTTCACATTCACAATTCTAAAAGGCACAGACAGGAAAACTAACTCAACCAAGGATAGGCATCTGGAAAAGTGTAAAGCCAGAATCCCAACCAAGACAATTTGGCTTACAGAGACCATGTTATCACCTCCATATGCTATATAGCCTCTGTAGTAAAATATGCAGGAAACCAGATTTTGACTCAATAGAGAGAAAGGTTTTATTATAATCGAGCTGTCTTACCACAGCATAAATGTTTCATTTGATGTGAACTCCCCATCATTGGAAGCAGTTCAACAGATGCCTGATGCTCAACAGGTTAATTTTGTCTTCTGTGTCTCTCCTCTAAAATATTGTGTAGAACTGAGAGTTAATGCTTGCTTTACAAGACATATTCTCTCATTTTTGAACAAAGAGTTAAAAGATAAAATTTAGTATGGAGTCTATAAAAAAGGAATTTAAAATATATGGCACTGTGAATCTACAAATAATTAAACATATGCCAAATAAATGTTACTAGCTTATTTAAGATATACTTATTGGATGCCTATAATATATATTATACTAGGTACTTGATATAATTTTTGAAAAAAATAGATATACCTCCTGTCCTGAATCTCAACACTCTGGTTGGTTTAGGGATGGAAGTGCATGGCCTATAAACAAGTAAGAAATATGAAAATAAGACATTGCAAACCTTGTTGATACTAATGAGGAAAACAAGTAACAATAGTAGTAAATTGTGGTGAGAGGTGGGAACCTTTTTGGGATGTTTAGAGAAAGCTTTTCAAAAGGAATTGGCATAGGGAAAGACACCATTCTAGGCAGAGTAAACATTATGAATAACCGGGTAGTTTTTGATTGTTTGTGTTTTTTAAGAAGGTAGTGGGAAAGTAGCTCTCAATGAAATGGGCCAGACGAAAAGAGATTTATAAACCGTATTATGTGGTTCAGATTCATTTTGAATGAAATGCCAAACCGCTGGAGGGATTTATGTTATTAAGAGATTATTCTGACGACACTGTAAAGAATATTTTAGAAGGAATTATCATTAATATGCTCCTTAAAATAGGTGATCATTGCAAAATTTAGCTCAATAATAATCTAGAAAAATTTACTGAGTGCTTCAGTGGTCTCCTTATGAGTTGATATTGGCAGTGTAGCAGACACTGGCCCATTTTTCATACCCTGCCCCCAGTCAGCCCACTGACCCACTTTCCAAAGCAACTCCCTCCCTGATTAAGTTGCAGATGTTTCCATTTCTCTTTTCTCCAGTTTCCAAAATCCCCACCTACACACCCCATAGATAAGTTCTTGTTTTTAACAACTCCAGCCAGACCAGCTTTAATTGGCTTTAACCACAAAGACATAGGCAGTTAAAAAAAAAAAAAAAAAAAAAAATTAATCCAGGAGAAAACTTTGCCTAATTATAACAGCAAAAATCACACTCACTAATTTGTGACACAGATGCCTTGTTTTGCTGATGCCATGCTTTGAAACTGCACTTCATAACTGGACAACTTCTCCAGCCCATATGCTCTTATCTGTTTAGCAACCCGAAGTGGGTGTCCTTGCACATAGCCCCTTATTGATTAATATAAGTCAGCCCAGAACTAAACACCTCAAATTCCTAAATTATTTTGCTGAACCAAGCCTGTTCAAATCAAGGTTTGCACACCTGACATATGCAATAGCTTAAGTATGTAATTACTCTGTCTGCACATACTCAGTAATTAGACTATCTCTGACCTCGTCATCTCAAACTGCTTGCTTATTATCCTAAGTCTGCCTCCTTTGTTTGAATGCTATAAAACACTGAAAGTTTCTCCATTTTGGGAAGAAAGATTTGAGGACTGCCTTCTTGTCCTGTCTTGTGAGACCAGCCTTTGGTAAATAAACTTTTTGTCTTCTCAAAATCACAGTGTCCACTGATTAACTCTGTATGCATTAGGCAAGACTCACTTTTGAGCTGCAGTGGCAGGAGAGACAGAGAGGTGGCTGGTCAGCCTTATGTGAATTGTGCGTGACCAGTCCCACTTCTGTCACCAATTGTCAGACAGGAACAAGCCATCTATTCAGTTTTTCTCCTCATTTTCTTTTTGATCTGTAAGACATATTATATTAACCTCATCCACAAAATTTATTCAGCAAATATAGATGAGTACCTAATATAAGCATGAAACTATGCTATAAATTGGAAAGGCAAAGATGAAAAGCCATGTATCCTACCTCAAAGAGCCTCAATTTCATGAGATGACATATACACAAACAATTAAAGTAATGTAGGATAACATTAACCTGATAGAGGTGTTTGTTTTCAAAGTGCAGTGAAAGAGGAAGAGATTCAACAAAGCCTAAGTGAGGGAGGGCATCAGGCAAGGCTTTATCAAGCAGATGTTATTCTTGCTGAGACTCAAAGGACCAGAAAATGTTTTCTAAATAGACAAAGAGCAAGAGGACATTTTAAACAGAATAATTGCAGGAAGTCATGCAGACTTAAGTTATTATGACATGCTGTGGGAACTTGAACAAGAGATTTATGAGTGAATATATAGTGGACGAAGCCAGAGATAAAGGTAGTGGTGAAATCAATAAGGCTGTATATATTCAGAGTAGAAGCTATGGGAAATAAAGTCTTAAAATTTCCTCCATAAAGAAACAACATGCTGTTATAGCTCTGAAAATGGTAATTTTCTTAAAAATATTTTTCCTAACATTTCTTCTGAATACAAAAATGTAATTGATTTTTGTAGCAATTTGTATATTACTTCTATATCCAGTAACTTAGATGAATGTTATTTACTTTGTTTTATAACTATACTTATTATTCAAGTATACAAAACATACAGAATATAACATAAATCATAAGTTTGCAGTTTCGTGTATTTTAATAAATTGAGTACACCTTGTATCCAACCCAGATCAAGAAATGTAGTATTACCAGCAAACCAAAAGCCCACTTATGCTGTCAGTCACCACCTCAATACATAAGAAATACACTGACTTCTGACAAAATAAATTGGTTTTGCATGTTAGGGATTTTATATAAATGGGATCATACACTATACGCACTTTGTGTCTTGTATTTTTCACCAAATAACATATTTGTGAGATTCATTCATGATGCTACATGTAGCAAAAGTTTATTTATATGAACTTATAACTACATGACTTTTCTCCCTGTTATGGTTAATATTTTGACAGTACTGTAGGGTAGTCTATTAAATGACATTTTTGAAATAAACATCACTTTTATAAATGTCCTCAATTTTTTTATGTTTCATTAAATTTATTTGATAATATTTTGCTTAAGATGTTTGCTTCTGTTTTTAAGAGTGAAACTTGTCTGTAATTGCCCTTTTTTTGGGAATCAAGTTATGCTATCCTCATTAAAGAATAGGATTCTTTTATAGCAATCTCTTTCTTTCTCTTCTTGTAAAGGTGAAAGTGTGGTCAAGAGCTGAAAGATGGCAAAGCCTGGGTGGCAGCCATATGTTTATTAGTCAAGGAGGTAGCTGTGAGATCGGACACCATGAAGACAGAGCCAAAGAGGCAGTTGCTGGGTGGGGGAAAGGAGGAAGCAAAGCAAGGGAACAACAGCATGATTGGACTAAGATGGAGGCAAGGCTAGGAATGGAGAAAGCGGTAGGGCTAAGAAAGAAGAAGCAAGGCTGAAGGCTGAAGGCTGAGGATGTGGAGGGGAAAGGAGGCAGGGGTGGGAGTGTGGGGGCTGAAGATCCAGGGGGCAAAGAGGTGGCCGTCATGGTCAGGAGACTAATTGAACAAATAAGTAAATATACTGAGAATCACGGGAGATACATTTCTTAGTATCAACGAAAGGATTTATTTATATATAAATGGAAAGGGGAATGGCTAGAAAGATCTCAGAGTTCAATTAGATTTGTAGGATTTGTGCAAAAACATGTTTTAATATAGATAGAGATGATACGCTGTAGACAGAAACATAGATAAATGGATAGTACATAAATGTGAGTTTGTATATCTCTGTGTTTGTATGTCAGTGTGTTGGATATATAATATCCTAGCTCTGTTTGCAAAGAAGGTCTAGAGGCAATGGCACCTCAGTAGCAATGAGCAAAATGAGTCCTAAGATGATGGTTTCTAAACACTACCTTCTAATCTGACCAATTTCAGGGCTGAGTCAGAGAAAGTAAAAAGTGAGTACAAATAGTCTTATGTATCAGATGGTAAGGAAGTATTCAAAACATGATAAGTATGTGTCATAAACAAAGACATCAGCTCAAATAGGCTTCTGCTGACCTTACTTGGAACAATTTAAGAATCAAAATTAATAGCGATGGCAACAGAATATAATTCATTATTTAAAATACGAATCCCTGAGTCCATATTAACTTAAGTAAATGAGGGAGAGAAAGCTCTTTCTTACAGTAGAATGTCAGTTAATGTTTATAGAAGGAATCATGGAAATGGAAAATCAGTATTTGGCAATAATTACAGAGGTGATTAAATCAGGCGGAAGTCATCAATGGATTTATGATTTGTGGAGTATCCAATGATTTCATTTTCAACATTGCTCTTGGGAATTTATGCTCTCTCATTTATCTTCATCTATTTTTTGATCTTCTGAATTCTTTCTGTTGTATAATTATTTGTTTCTTACTTCACTAAATCTATTCATTATTATGTTTTTCTACATTTTTGGGTTTTGATTTGCTCTTACAGTTCCAGTTCCTGAAAATGGGAACTAAGATTACCAATTCACACTAAAGGCTATGCAATTGCTTCTAAGCATACTTTTAGCTACATCCTTCAAGATTTGGCATCTCATCTCTTACTGGTTTAGAAAAGTGCAGTTCTTATGCTCATATGATCATCACTTGATCACCACATTTTGACAGTGAATCTTTCCTTTTCCATCCTTGCAGTTTTATTTATCTCTGTGATGGTTAGGCACTATAACTAACTATTCATTCATCCTTGTTTTAGTCCTACTTATAATGGAAGACTTAAGTAATTCACCATGATATACGATGCTTATTGAAAGATTTTAGTAAATATATTACATCAGATTAAGTAAATTTCCTTTAATACAATTTTGTTCAAATTTTTAAAAAAAAAGGTTTACGATAGCAAATATTTTTCTGCATCTTGTGGAAAGATTATAGTTCTTTTTTGTTGTTTTTTTTTACTATGTCAGGTTGGTTAAAACATTGTATTTTACCTGCTAGATACATATTGCTCATCTTTTATTATAACTTTCAAAGTGTGAGATTTTGCTTATAAATATTTTTTTCTGATCTTTATAATTATTATTGTGACAAAGAATGACCTATACTTTTTTCTAATATTCTCATGTTACATATTAATATTATGTCAAAATTGTTGAGAAAAATTCATCCATATCTATTTTCTGAAAAGATGTGTAAGATTAAGGAAATCGGTTCTAATAAATTTTGGTAGAACTTACTTCTAAAACCAAATGGGTGTGTTGTTTTCTCTTTGGAAAGATTTCTAACAATTCAGTTTTTAAAATGATAATGATTATGCCAATTCACTACATTTTTGTGTCAATTTTTGCAATTACATGTATCTAGATATTTGCATGTTAAAATGTCATACATTTCTCACAATATATATATTTTATTTTTAAATATATTTAGCATTTATAGTTATATCACTTTTCATTTATAATATTGCTTATTTTAGTCATCTATTTATTTACCAAGAGATGCAGAGTCTATTTCTTTGGACTTTTGAATTTGTTGATCTTTACTTTTTCCTTATTTTCCATTTCATCAATTTCTTATCTTTTCTTTGTGATTTCTTAGCTTCTTTTGGGTGGATTTAATTTGTTTTCCTTTTCCTAAATTATTAAATTGGATGCTTGGGGCTCATTCCTATTTTAACCTCCCTCCCTCCCTTCCTTCTTTTGTATTGTATTAACATAAATAAAGCAATAGCTTATTCCCTTCAACCCCCAACCCTGGTAACCTATAAACTGTAATCCATATTATTTCTCAATGAAATTATTTAGTTATTATTTTTAATATAAAATTGTAAATGTATCTTTCTCTTGAATTTTTATTATAGCTGTATTCTACAAAATTTGATGTTGTATTTTTATTTTAATTCACTTTGGTATTTTAAAATTTTCATTTTCATTTCTTCTTTGATGAATAAGTTATTTAGAAGTGTTTATTTCTAAAGAACAAAAAAATAACATTTTTGTTATTGATTTCTAGCTTAAGGACCAGAAAGTGTGGACTCCAGGTTACAAATTCTTTGGGGATTAAAAAGAATGTGTATTCTCTAACTGTTGGGTACAGAATTCAATATTTGCTTATGGAACTAACTTTTTTGAATGTGTTATAAAAATAGTGTACATCTTCATTTACTTTTTTTCCTAGTTGACCTATCTAATATTGGGATTCATGTACTATATCTCAACTTCTAATAGCAGTTCTGCTTTATATATTTGAAAGTCATTTTATCAGATTCATATATGTTTAAAGCTATTATATCACCTTGGGAATTGAATAATGGGAATTGAATATTAAATTATGAGCTGCTCTTTTAACAGCAATGATTTTTGTCTTAAATTTTATTAATCTGATATCAATATAGTTACTACAACTTTCTTTAAGTTAGCACTTTTCTCATATGTATTTTTCTACCTTTTACCTTCAATATTTCTGTGTACTTATATATAGCATATATTTGTATTTTTAGTCAATGATTATCCAGATGTTCTAAATGGAAGTGTTCATTGATTTACATCTATTGTGATGATGTATATGGATTTACATTTGCTATGTTAATATTTATATGCTATAAAAGAAACATTATTTTTTTCCCCCAAGACACTGAAGAGGCAAAAAGTTGCTCACTCTCAGCCTACACTTTTACTGTGACTGTAATCCCTGTAGGAATCCCAGTTTCATTCAAGGACTTCAAGTTTAGCAGTCAAAACTTTTCTAGGGCCCAAGGATTAGAATCATTATGTGCCAGTTAATCTTGTACCTGTCATTTGTCCCCAGGCTATCCTTGATTTCAAGTTCACTTAATAATTTTATTTCAACTGTTTATTTGCCCTTAGGAACTGGTTTACTTTCTTGAGAGATCAGTAATTCTTTTAAAAGTATATCTGATGGATGGCAGTAGAGAGAGAGGAGTGGAAGCTAGTTTGTCCCCCTGGGACAACTAATAAACAACCAGGAAAAACTTGGAAATAATGTGGAATAACTGTCAGGGAACAAAAGTGACTGTCTACTCATCATACAACAACCTGAATTCAGAGGAATGCCCAAGATCGCAGCATGAAATCTGTAATTGAAAACTGCAGATCCAAGCTGGGAACACCCTCCCCCATGGCCCGAACTGCAAAGCCTCATGGTGCTAGAGAGCAGCACTCTCCGAGCAAGCAAATATAGCTCAGTTGAGCTCCAACCAGGGTTTTAATTAACAAATTTGGACTGCTCAATACAAGCTACAAATCCCCAACAAGCAGACAGAGGCTTTTGGTGATGACTGACCCAGACAGCTGGAGGGTGGCGGTGGACTGGCCCTGGAGGGGGCTTTCTGTCCCTTTTTCGCTCAGTGGAGAAAACCTCAGCCATTTTCAGTTCTCAGCGCTCTCACCCAGACAAGGGTGGAGATAGCATAGGCAGAGAGACTATTCAAATGTAAATGACCTCTCCCTAAGGGGTTTATCTTCCCTGAGAGAAAGAAGGTGGTGCCTAGCTCTACCACCTGCCTTCCATTCATAACCAGACCCTAGATCTTAGGGGAAAACAACCACAGGCCACACCTCCTTACACCAGTCTGGAGCTACAGGCTGAGAGGCACCAACTTCTGGGTAGAAAAGCACAGTGGCTTGAGGCCTCACAGGCTGTTCCAATCTCCCAAGACACACCCTCAGGAAAACCGGATACTATTGCCTCCTTCCACGACCTGAGTCCATTCTCATCTGGGAAAACCTGATTGGGGTAACCAAGGAAACCATGCCTAGGCAACAGAGAACTACAACCTACACAGGAAAGAATGAAGTTATGGCCCAGTCAAAGGAACAAACTTACACTTCAACTGAGATACAGGAATTTAAACGACAAATGCTAAATCAATTCAAAAAGTTTAGGGAAGATATGGCAAAAGAGATGAAACGTATAATGAAAACACTGGGTGTATATAACAGAAATCAAAAGATCGAGAAAACAACTGGCAGAATATATGGAAATGAAAGGCACAACACAAGAGATGAAAGACACAATGGAAACATACAAAAGCAGATCTCAAGAGGAAGAATAAAACACTCAGGAACTGAAGAAGAAGACACTTGAAAGCCTATATACAAAAGAACAGATAGAGAAAATAATGGAAAAATATGAGCAATGCCTCTGGGAACTTAAGGACAACACAAAATGCAGGAATGTAAGTGTCACAGGTGTAAGAGAAGGGAAAAGGGACAGAAGCAGTAATAGAGGAAATAATCAATAAAAATTTCCCATCTCTTATGAAAGACATAAAATTACGGATCCAAGAAGTGCAGCATACCCCAAACAGAATAGATCTGAATAGGCCAATGCCAAGACACTTAATAATCAGATTATCAAACATCAAAGATAAAGAGAGATTCCTGAAAGCAGCAATAGAAAAGTGATCCACCACATACAAAGGAAGCTCAATAAAACTATGTGCAGATTTCTCAGTAGACACCATGGAGGCAAGAAGGAAGTGCTGTGATATATTTCAGATACTGAAAGAGAAAAACCACCAACCAAGAATCCTATATCCGGCAAAACTGTCCTTCAAATATGAGGGAGAGCTTAAAATATTCTCTATCAAACAGACAATGACAGTTTTTGAACAAGATAACTGCTCTACAGGAAACACTACAGGAAGCACTGCAGACAGAAAGGAAAAGACAGGAATGAGAGGTTTGGAAAACAATTTTGGGAGATAGTAGCACAGCAATGTAAGTACACTGAACAACAATGACTGTGAGTATGGTTGAAAGAGGAAGGTTAGGACCATGTGGGACACCAGAACGAAAGATGAAAGATAACGACTGAGACTGTATAACTCAGTGAAACCTAGGGTGCTCAACGATTGTAATAAAAGGTACAAATACATTTTTAAATGAGGCAGAAGAAATGAATGTCAACATTGCAAGGTGTTAAAAATAGGGAAATTTTGGGGGGTGGTAAATACAATCAATGCAAACTAGAGACTATAATTAACAGAAACATTGTATTATACTTCCTTTAGTATAACAAAGGCAACATACCAAAGCTAAATGCATATAGGGGGAGGGGCATAGGGGAAGGGTATGGGACTCCTGGCATTCGTGATGTTGTCTGACTCTTTATTCTACTTTAGGTTAATGCTGTCTTTCCTTTTGTTGCTTTCTAGCTGTCATGTTTTTTTTTTTTTCTCTCTCTCTCTTTCCTTTTTCTTTTTCTTTTGTCTCTCTACCTTCTTTGACTCTTCCTCCATCCTTGTGGAAGAAATGGAGATGTCCTTAAATAGCGTCGATGGTGCTGAATACATAAATATGTGACTATACAGGGAATCATCAATAGTTTACTTAGGACGGAATGTATGGTGTGTGAACAACAGCATCTTAAAAAAAATCGGTTGGTGAAGAAACCTTGAGGGCACTATATTAAGGGAAATAAGACAGACATATAAGTACAAATATTTCAGGGTCTCACTGATATGAACTAATTATAATATGTAAATGCATAGACATGAAATGTAAGTTACCAGGATACAGAATGAGGATGAAGAATGGGGAGCTGTTGCTTATTATGAACAGAATGTTCAATTAGGGTGAACGTAAACATTTGAAAATGGACAAAGGTGATGGTAGCACGTTGTGAGAATAACTAACAGTGCTGAATGGTGTGTGAAAGTGGTGGAAAGTGGAAGCTCGGAGTCACATATGTCACCGAAAGGAAAGTTGGAGGTTAAAAGATGGGAATGTATAAAACAGTGAATCTTGTGGTGGACAATGTCCATGAATAACTGTACAAATATTAGAAATCTCTCTCATGAACTAGAACAAGTGTAATGACACTATAACTGGAAGTTAATAAAGAAGAGCAAATAGGAAAAAAAATATACCTATTGCAAACTCTATACTACAGTTAGTAGTATTTTAACATTCTTTCAACAAAAGTAACAAATGTACTATACCAAAACTATGAATCAGTAATGGAGTGGGGAGGGTTTGGGGTATGGGAGGATTTGAGTTTTCCTTTTTTATCTTTATTTCTTTTCTGGAGTAATGAAAATGTTCTAAAAATTGAAAAAAAAAATTAATTGTGATGGATACACAGGTGTATGATGGTAACATGAGCAATTGATTGTACACTTTGGATCTTTGGATAATTGTATGGTATGTGAACAATCTCAATTAAAAAAAAACTAACTAGCCTACAAAAAAAAAAGTACATCTGTTGTAATGTCTAAAAATTTAAATATATTTAGGCAGAATTTTTCTGCATACCTAATTTGCCACATGACCAGAAGTAGAGTTCTGCCCACTGCCTCTTCCTTTCCTTGATTTCTTACTCAACACATCTGCCCCGTACTACTGGCTCCCCCATGTCATCACATTACTGCATACTATATTATTCCGTTGAGAATTTAGAAGACACATGGCATACTAAAGCCATCGCAAATTGTGCAATGAATAATTCATATAATTGTATTTAATTCAATAATTGTATCTAAGTCCTGGCAAAGTCTAATAACCTGCACAAATGTTTGTTGGCCAGTGTTGAAATAACATGTTGGCTAGCAAATTTCTGGCTCTTGATGGAAGGAATGGTGCTGAAAATTCAATTTATTAAAAAGTCATGGAATTAACCATGAACTAAATCTCAGGTCATCAGAGATATGCTTTCTCTGCTGTCATTTATTTATTTAATACATTTACAGACTTGAGAAAATCATTTAACCCTATATTCTTAATCTTGATTGCACATTCAAATCACTTGTGTTAAAAAAAAATTCAGTGTCTAGTCTCCATGTCAGAATATTCTGATTAAATTTCTCAGGAGTAGAGCCAACAATCTGAATCTCTAGGGGAAAGGCCTGAGTCAAGATGTTGTACAAGCTTCCCAGGTGATTCGATTGAGAGCCACGACTAAACCTAATAATTTAAGCTATCTCATAAAGTGCTTTCCCACCTCCAAAAAGGGTTATAGACTCATATAATCGTTAAGAGATGCTTTCCTATTCTCATATTTTATGATCCTGTAGATAGTCTTTTTTAATTTGAGCAAAATTCAGAGTACTCCTGGTTATCATTTTTGATATTTCCCTTTCTAGTGCGCTCCTGTTATAAAATATGTTGACATTTATCCTGAACTTGGACAAACTTATGCTGTTTTAAGACTAAGCATATGTAAGGTATAAATAGTATAAGAAGGAAGGGTTGAGGAAAATAAAAATATGGGTATTAATTGAGTTATAAGCACTGAGGCAAAAGTCTACTGATCTTGGGCTCTGTGTCTCTGCTGCTTAGCAATCATTGTGATTTAAATATGACTGTAGAAAAGAAAAATCACCTTTTTTTTCCACACAAATTCAAGGTACTATTGCATGAAACAAAGAAGTCTTTGTATTCTTTGTCAATTTATCCGCATTATTAGATGATGGGGGAAAGCAAACCTCTACTCATCTCCCTCTGTTGAAAAATATGAAGGCTTGATGCCAAGATCTTTGAGTCAAAAGTCAACAGAGATTTAAGCAGGGGTTTGTCCAGAATTGTTCTCATTACACCATGAGGCTGTGTCATCAGTACAAGAATGAGAGTTAAGCCTTATTTCCATTTACATTCTGACTAACTCACTAGCATTTTGATTCTCTCCTCTGGACCCTGAAGGAGCTGAGAAGAACAAACTGAGACATCCGTAATTTGACTGTTAAACAAAGTTGCCCCTGGAGTGTACAATTTCTTGAGTTCTATGTTAGTTTCACAGGAATTCATATTCTTTGAAAGAAATTTCATTTTAACAGTAAGATGCCTATGAACAGATTAGTCTCCAGACTGTCTTCAAGAACAATTACAATGATCATTTAGCAGTGACAAAGGATTCTTCAAAGATAAAAGCCTAAGGATTTTTCTCTTCATCATTATTGAATTGTATTATAGCACTAAATTCAGGAGCACATGCAATTTGGGATATTAATGATTCATAACTTGACTTGATTATATTTAGCACCACTTTTCAAAGACTTTCAGTCTCCAAAGCCTGAAAGTTTTAGCCTCTCTAAAAATAGATGCTTTCTTAATAAATCTGAGAAAAAATAGAACAAAGACGTTTAATCCATTGGCATGGGCTTTGCTCCAGAAAATAGTACACCATCAATGACAGCAGATTAATAATCAAAAAGCAAATTTGAAATAAAAGGGATTTTTCATGGGTAGAGAAATTCACATAATGACATTTCAGAGGATTAATGCTAGACCAGTTAGAGTCAACATTTTAATACATTTTTAATAAATTATTTGGAAGAAGATGTACACACACCCAAAAAAGAAAAAAAAAATCAGAGATGTGTTTCAAATCTTGTAATTTTGGAAAGAGAAATGCTCATGAGAACAGAAACTACAATTTTGTTTCCTCATATATTAAATTGGAATGATAATTATACCTGTCTCATATATCTGCTATTATTATAAAATCAGAAATGACATATAAAGTGTTTAGAACAATGTCTGGCACACAAATGTTAACAGTCAGTGGTAGCATGTTGATAGTGTAGATGAAGGAAAAAGCGTTCTTAATTTGGAGTCCAAGTATGGGCTTCATGGAGACTTTGAAATGCCTGAAAATGCATGCAATCCTTTCTTGAGTAAATGCATTTCTCCAGGGAGAGGGTCCAAAGCTTCTGTCTTTCTTAAGTTGTAAGTGGCCCTAAAATATTTTTAAATACCTCTGATGTAAAGAATATCTCACAAAGCTATATGAATGCAGTTGAAAGAGGGAGATAAATATTAATTCAAAGAGCTTAATCTAATAATTTGGTAAGAAAAAATGTTTCTTTAAAATTTTGAATGGTAAAATAATCTCAAAGTTATCAGCCAAAAACATGAACTGAAATGCTCTTGGCCCTATTACTACTCCCACAACCTACCATAAACGAAGTCCTCATAAAAAAAATGCATTGATAACCAATGTTTGAAAATGAGAAAGAGCCCTATGTTTAGTGTCAGAAGACATGAACTGTGTCTCTGCTAATCTACAATCTTGGACAAGGGACTGAAAATATCCAAATCTCTCTAAAAGAAAATTAAGATAACCTGAGCCAAATCTCCTTCTGAAGTTTGTAAGAATTCAATAAATTGGAACATGTAAATATTTTGTAGAGAATTAAATGCTGCAAAATGGGGAGTTACTGTTATTACTATTAACACCAATGGCAAAATCCACCTGTTTGTCCACAGTAATGGCAACAGAGCGTAGTAATTCTCTGAATTTTGGGGATCTGATAGGCTTGGTTTTATCTTGGCTGTACTATATTTCAGCAATGTGGTCTTGGGCAAACTACATAAACTTTCTTTTAAGCCTTAGTTTAATCACATGTTGAAGAAAGAACATATAAAAATAGCATTGCTATATGTGAAGGGCTTACATTAGTACCTGATCCCATATGTGATTAATAACTTTTCCCTGTTATTATTGTTATACAAAATTATGATGCAACAATACCTGCAGTCTAGTTTCTTGATCTGAAAGATCAAGGAGTTGTGTAAACATCAAATACAAGCACTATGGAAATTGGAAAGCACAATGCTAAGATTGGGAGTAACAGAGGAAATTACCATATATTGAGCACATACGACATTCAATTCCATGTAGATCATTTTATACTTGAAGACATTTGCCTTCATAACAACCCATGGGGTATATCAGTTTTACAGATAAGGACACCAAGATGATGAGAATTGAAAGAACTTGGCAAATCTGGAGTTTATCTTGTCTTTAAGGCCTGAATCTCTTCACCGTGGAATAAACTGCTATGTGTTTCCAGCTAGATGGATTTCCCCGTATGAAACAATGTTTTACCACAAGTCATTTAAAAAATATAGAGCAGCTGTCACCCAGATAGTTTTTATGCATAGTCCTCCTGGTCATTATTTCCTTAACATCCACTTTCACCCTTATTCCAGATGTATCTGGTTAATGATGGCCTTTCAACAGCTTCCTCAGGACTCAGAAAATTCATGAATACAAACTTGAAGGTGCTTGCTGTGCCTTATCTGTCCAGAGGCTTTAAACAACATCCTATTCATCTTAAGTAACCACCTTTTGCCCAAGATATCCTAGAAACCTCCTGTTTGTCTCGCGTTCTCAGATATAAATCTACATTCTCCTTCTGGAGGTCAGTATGTCCTGCTGTTGATTTCCTTTAGTCTTTCTTCAGAATTTTAGAATGACATTTTTATGACTAGTTTCTTAGTTTATAGAAATTCTTGACACACTTAAAGAAAGGGGCAAAGTTGTGGTAGGCATTCATTCATTTGAAAGATAAATATTACTTTGACAGCTAATATGTAGAAACACATTCTGTATGAAGGAATTTAGGACCCTAAGATTATTGATGCCAAATTTAGGATACCATTTTCCTGCCAGTGATAAAATTTGTTTGTCCTTTGTTTGCTAGGAATATAAAACATCAAGCGGCAAAAGGGCTTAATCAATAATGAAACGGGCATTGGAAAATTGAGCTCCCAGTCTAGCTCTGTCAATTTTATGGCTCTCTTACCTTACACAAGCCATTTTCCCTCTCTAAGCCTTAATTTTCTTACCTGTAATCTGACATATCTGAATGATATCATGAAAGTAAACTATTACTTTAAAAGTTCAAGTTTTAATAAAATGTGAAACTTAACTAAGTATAAAAGAGTTGGTACTTTCAAATACCATAACATGTTATTAACTCACATAGTTTGTTTTCCTTTCTTATGGGATAGTAACCCAGACCTTTTTCTATGTCTCTTTAGACAGAAAATGCTAAGGTAGAAATACAGTGGCTGTATTCACCTTCTTGTGATTGGTGAAGGGCATCAGCTGTATCGATCCAAGCCTAAACTTAATCTTCTTTTCTAAATGCATTAAATCCCTAATGAGCAGCAGACAGGGAGCCTTCAGTGGCTCTTAAACTTGGCTGCACAACAGAATCAAATGGGGAGCTTTTTAAAAACGCCTTCACTCAGAAATTCTGATTCAATTGTTCTGGTTTGGGTCCTGGAATGAACATTCTATTTGACAGACAAGGTAGAGAACCTCTGGGTTAGAGCTAAAAGAGCTCTGCTTGTGGCTAACTAGGAAAAGTGATTGGGAATCCAAAGCCCTTGGGGACCTCTTACAATGAGGCATAGACCTAAGAGTGAAAATGCACAAATGTTTTTCTCAACAAACCGAATAATACTTATGGGAAACCCATTTTACTAAGCAAAATGAATAGTATTGATGTTTTACTGTTAGCAGTTTGATTGGTGAATATTATCTTTTAGAGTTCTCTTTTGTTCTACTACTACTGAGATTTTTTTCTTTGGTACAAAGGAGATAAGACATCAATTTGAAACAGTGTTCGATGATTATCAATCAGAGACACCTTTATAAGTTTTTTTATTTCTATTATAAGTAATAATTTGTAATAACATGCTTTAGGTTATAACATGCCATTACATTCATTCTTTTCTTGCTAACTATGGTTATAACAATAAGATCACAGTATTGCTACAGGAACATCAGACATCTCCTTATTCAACTTATTTTACTGCTAATACCGCTCACTAAAGCCCAGGTAGGTGAAGTTTATTAGTCCAAAGTCACTCAGATAGTCGGTCAAAAATAAAACAGGACTGGAATTCAAATCTCTGGCCTTCAAATGCAATGTACCAAGGTATAAGAGACTCATTCTATTTTGTTCATGTACTTATCTATTTATTTAAATTCAATAGAAATATATAGTAATGCATGTTGTTCTCCTTCAACTCTGACACTGTTGTACAGATTTTTTAATTTTCTCTTTTAGAACTTACAGCAAGGCACCTAATAAGACACACATGTATTCAAAACTCGTTACTTTCTAATTATAATGTTATTTAGAATTTTGTTTAAACAAAGGACTTTGCAATCTTCAGTTGACATGGCTTTAATGACTTTTGCATAACATGACTTTCTTACATATTTGGAAGGTTAAGTTCCATAGTTTCTTAATGACAAAAATGATCATTAACATTATATTACAGAAAATCATGATACGGTATATGTTATTCAATATTATATTTCCAAAACAACTTGGAAAAATAAAAGAGCTGTTATATTTATTTTAAAGTGTATTTCACTACCTTAAAGTCACATTATTTCTTCTAAGCAGACAACTTTTTATTTATTTTTTCATTTATCTTTTGATTGAGGGTCAGGGATATTATAAAGGATAATTTGATCATTTAATAAGTCAAGTTATAACACCAAAATTTTACAGGGTGAAATTTTCTCTAATATTTTGTTCTATTCATTTCTGAACATCCATTTTGTTAATCATGGCTTTCATTAAATGACAGATGGATTTGACTTCCCTTCTCTTTGATTCTATAAAACAAATGCTGTGTTACATGGTATTGAACACTACACTAGACTTTGCCTTATTGAAATTAAACTTTTAGGAGACAGAGACCTTCATATTTTTCTCATGCATTCATTTATTCATTCTTCTCATATTTATTTTTCATCTAATATTTATCTGTCACTGTTCTAGACACTAGAGATTTAATAATGAATATACTGACACTGTTGTCATGGAGACCACTTTCAATTGGACATAGTCTCTTCCTAGAATCCTACATACTAGCATGCACACTATACAACACACTTAAACTGGAGACTTCTTCACAAAAGGCATTCTTTTGGTAGACAGAAACAAAGGAAAAAAAAAAAACTGGCTATTTTTCCTTGGCCTTTCCAACATTTTTAAAGATTTTCTCTTTTCACCAGAACTGATTTCTCACTGTATGAAAGATAAGTCCACCCAACAGAGATCTATTCATATATTATTAAACAACATTCTAGCATATTCTTAGTAATATAATCTGCATGCTTGGCCCCTATATCAAGCTCTTCTTTTGTACAATATTAAGGAGATACTAATTGGAAACTTTATAAATTTTGGTAATATTTAAGATGATCCCCCATGTATTTCAGAAACTTTCTTTGTTTAGGAATAACTACTCTGTGTGTACCTTCTTTTAAAGCTCTCCGAAATGCATTTTGTTCTGATTTTCTCAAGGGAGTTTATGAGGCTTTTAAAAAGTTTCTTCTTCAGATTTGTTAGCCTCATTTAAGGACTAAATTATTCTGAAGGACAATGCCTACAGAAATGACTACATTTCATGTCCCTTTTTAAGTCCAACCTCTCAAGATAAGGTTTACAGTTGAAGCATTCTGTCTTTGGAATTTATGAACTCTAACTATGAACAAGACATTGTGCTATGATGAGATGCCAGGTACGAATAAGATGTTTTTCTCTCAAGGAGTTTCTATTGCTAGAGATTATATACAAGCAAATCGTGTCAATATAACCTGATGAGTGCTAAGTCTTTTGTTCCTTATTCTTTGATTTTAGAGGTAGTACAGCATAATGTTTAATAACAAAGCTCCTGGAAATAAGCATCTTGAGTTTGACTGAGATTGCTTCTCACAAGAGCAAGACACTGGGCATGTTACTAAACCCCACTTTGTTCATATACAAAATAAGGATGACAATACTTTTTACCTTATAGGGTTCCTGAGAGGATTGAATAATTTAATGTATGTAAAAAGTTAACATATCTAATAACAATATTTGACATATGATAAGCTTTATATAAGTACTAGCTGTTGCCATTTTTAAAATATTTCTGTATGTCTTCTATGTGTCATTCACTGTGCCAACTCCTAAGGACAGAGTGAGAGAGTTTCAGTTTCAGCTTTCAATCACTGCTACCTTTTCTACCATGCGAAGGCCAGAACAGAAAGCAGGAAATGTCTCAGTGAAAAATACAATAAGATGCAAGTTTCATCCATCCAAAAATGCACCTTGCAGGAAATTAGTATCAGTTGTTGACCCCAGGCCGATCAAATCACAGTTACGTAGAACATCAGGAAATTGCAAAACCAGACACCCAGGCAACTAACACACATACTGGCTAATACCCCACAACATGATTTGGTTCTTCTCTGTAATTTTTAACAAGATAGCAGTCTAACGTATTTCTTCCATTTTATTTACACAATTTATCAGCATTTATCTGAACAGATATCCATCCAGTATCTAACTGTTTCAGGAGTGAGCTTGTGACAGCAATGGACTTGCCAGTTATTGCTAAGATTCTAGCATCATCCCTTTGTGTACAACAGAGTAACATTAAGGAAACCTATTTCCATCTTGTTCCCACAATCTTTGAATATCATGCATATTAATACAAGTTAATTTACTTTCAAATTTAAATTCTCAAGCCTATAAAAAGAGAGCTGTGTTATCCTTCTCTGGAGTTTTCCCTTCACTTCTCTTCTGGTTTTCATGGCAGTTTTCAATTTTGTGATGATTCTTTTACTTCCCCCAAACTATTTCTGCAAAAATCTTGCTAGGTATTCTCTCCTATTTCCATCTTTCTTATTTAAAACCCTTATCCCCTTTGTCATTTGTTTGTTTGCTCTTTGAAGCAGTTTACTCAGGTATATCTGCCTCCCTCTGCTCTTCTTTTCATAGGAAATAAAACGGTTGCCAGTGGAGCTTTTCTATCTCAGCAGTCAGCTACTTCTTCCTGAAGGAAACTAACAGGGCTTCATCATGCCACTAGCTTCCTTTGAAAAAGACACAGAAGGACACGTCAACATCCTTGTTCTTTCCCTTTGATTTGAAGCTGCAACTCAGGGCTATTCTCTCTTTGTCCACCCACCTACAGCAATCTCAGTGTTCCATTTACTTCCTACTTGCTGCTTTTTATAAATTCAAAATAAACACCTGCATACAGTAAAATAAAAAGAAGTGAAAAGTAAATTGACTTTTCTTTATGTCCTCTTAACCGTAATAGCCACCTACAGATTTTCCTGCCCAACTTAAAGGGCCCTTGGTAGCAGCTTCTACTCCACCTTTGGCTTATGGAAAACAAATACTGGGCAGACACTGAGACATCAGTGTTTTAAATTTTTTTCTGTGATTCACCCAGGTTATGACAAATCATGCTGAAGGTGATAAAAATACGGCAGTCCACTGAGCCAGACAGATGATATTGGGAGCCATGTTTTTCTGCCACAGGAATGGAAGCAATGCAAAGTATCTGCTGAGCAGCAGATCAATAATTAAATGTCAATTTTGACCAATTACTAACTCAGAATTTTATTATGAGAAGTTATTATGAGAAGTTACTTTTCCACTCTAAACCTCTGTGCATGGGGGATTTTTATATGTTCAGTGGGGTTGTGTAAAGATAATTACAAAAATACTTCTAAACTATCCACAGCACTTTCTAAGTTGCCTGTGTTCTTCAACATTAAAAAAACAAAACAAAACAAAACAAAGCAGTCGTTCCAGTAATATCCAAATGCCCCCATGATTGAGAGAGATTACAAGCAGATGCATCCTGGTAGGTTTTATCATTCCCTTATATGTCAAGACAGTTTTAATAGTGCTGAGTTGCATATCATGGACTCCTCAACAAAACATTAGCATCAGGAGCTGGATTTAAAATTGCCCAGGATTGAAACTATTTCAGCTTTCTTTAGTTTCTCTTTAAGAATACCTCATTCCTGTCTTTAATCTTAAACTGAACAAGGTCACCTGCTTAGAAAAGAAATTCTTTTACCGCCTTAGAATACTTATTGTTTAATTAGGTAAGAGTTGGGTCTATTCGCTGCAGAAATATCTGCAGTGAAACTACAGATCTTTCAGTTTATGGACAGGCAGGTATTTAGAATAAGATGGTGAATAACGTAGTGGTGAATTGATTTGTCTTATCCTATTAGAGTTGCTATCACAACACCAGTTATCTGGTGAAGGTGGTATTGACACTACGTTTGAAGGCAGATGAAATTGAGTAAGAAGAAAAATAGTTTAATACTCTCCTAAGAGAAGTGTTTTCTAGTACCCTGTGAATTTATAATCCTGAGGCAAGTTTAATATATCAGAGTTTGGGTCTGTGGTATGACATTTTGGCTTCATAGGGATACCATAAATTTCCAACACTGGCAGTCAATATGGTTTCCCTCTTCCTTAAAGCCATTCCTGAGTCTCAAAGCATCACAAATACTACATCACTTTTTAGATGTATAAAGCTATGATTGTAGAGTACTGGTCTTAAAAGTTTAGTAACACAAATCAAGATGAGATTGGAGATTACTCCCCAACCCAAATGTTTTTGTGAATGTTAGAAATGCACTTGACTTGTAGTATAGCTCTGAACAACTTTCTAGCCAATAATGCAGTGACATCTATTCCAAAATGTATCATTCTACTTAGGTCCTACTGATAAGATTTTGCTGGGTGACATTTCAATGCCAAGGACAGTGTCAAGTCCAGTGCATTTCAAAATGAAAAGTGTGTAAAAACACACTGACGACCACACTGGAACATTGTTGGGAGTGACCAAGTAGCAAAAGTAGGTGAGGGGAGATAGATTCAGGGGAGGTGAATTTGGGGAAGAAAGGTTTTGGGAGTAAAATGTTATTGTATTTTCAATTTGAGGGAATTGATAAATATGTTGGTATTACCTTGGGGATACTACATTATAACAATACAAGTAGTCCCTGTAAGTTGTTGTCTTAAAAGGATAGAAATACAGTGGGAGTATAAACTTCTCTCATAATTTGACCATTATTTAATAGAAAAATTCCATAGAAACATTTCATTATACTCAATATCTTTCTGTTGTAAATATATTGCAATATAAATATAGAAAGACTCCACATTTAGAATTACATGACTTAAATCACATGACATAGTAGCCTAAATATTCTGTGCAAAATGGGTAAATGCATAAATTCTGTGCCATGAATTGTGTATGTGTGTGTCTGTGTGTATTACAGCCTTGCGTAGGAATCCACATTTATCTGTATGTGTCTTCCAAGCATCAAATTTGACATTATTTCTCTTGATACAATTTACATGAAATTCAGAGTGCCTATTTTTATTAACCAAGGGATAACCTATGATAAGCTAGTTTCCTTTTGAAACAAAAAGTAAAAAAAATGGTATAATTTATAGTGGTACCATTATCATTAAATGAGATTTATTGTTCAAAAATTCCATAATATATTTTGGAAAATTAAAAATACTGTTTTTTAAAACTATAGAACAGATAAATAATACAATTATTATATTTAGAGCTTTGGGGAAAAGTACTGGAATTTGTGATTTGTTCAATTTTTATCTTATTATAAGACTTCATATTGGCAGCAAACACACTGCAGTCACCTAAATGAACAGAGCCATGAGTCCCCTGATAAAACTAAACCTCAGTGTAGTTTTGTGACTTATTTCTTAGCTTATTCTTTATTAAAGAAAGTATATTAACCATAATGCAGCATTCTGAGTTCTACTCTAGGTGTCTTTCTCAAATATAACATATCTTCCCTAATGAAAGTATTTCCAAGTCTTTTCCATCACCAATAAAAGGTACCACTCATTTGCTCAGCCTCAAAACTCAGGAGCAATTATTATTTTTGGATATAAACATCCTCCCAGCACCTCCAATAGGTACTATAGAGTCTAGCTCCAGAATATTGTGACTTCTCTCTATTTTCACTCTTGCTACCATAGTCTGAGGTATTGTCCTCCTAACCTGGAATATAGCAGAGGTTGCCAATTTTGACTTTTGTTTCCCTTCCTTCCCCTCTACATTCCATTCTTCACACAATGGACAAAATCATGGAGTTTATGTAACTCTGCTTATTTCATGGGCTTAAAGTTTCTAATATGCTTAAAATTCTCTAATATTTCATATTACACTTAAATTAAATCAATCTTTTTCCTTCTATGACCCCAAGATCCTGCATGGCCAAAACTTTCAAATCACTCTGAACCCACTCTCTTTCAATTCTCTTTTGGCTAGCTACCCACAGTTACATTAGCATTCCTGGACACACCAACTGTTGTAAAATAAGTGCCTTTGGATTTCTGTCATTTCTTCATTGAAAACACTTTTGCTAGACTGTCATATGGCCACCTCCTCATTTTTTAGGATTCAGCTAAACTGTTGGTTGTCACGTTAGAGAAAATGACTATGACAACTGACCCCACCTCATTATCCTGTATCACATAACCTGGCTATGTTAACTTCATAGCATTTATCACTACCTGAAATTCTTGGTACCATGTATGTCCCATGAGAAAAGGGATATTATTGGCTAGTTCTTCACCATGTCTCCAGCCTTAGAATAGTTCCTGATACATGGTAAAAATATACCAAAATATTTTCCCAATAAAGGAATGAATGAATGTGATTATTTGTACAACTATTGAAGAACATTTACTTTCAAGTTTCCTTTATTTAACAGAAATAATGGAGAAGAAAACAGGTTTTGTAATATAAATTTTTAAGTGTAAAGTAGGCAAACAATAATTATGAAGGGCATATCAACCTTCATTAAAGCCACTGAAAACCTCCTTCATCAAAATATGGAGATTCATTTTTTAAACCATGCTTATAGATTTATTTCTCAAAAGGAAAGGAAGCAATATGGAAAAGTGCAGCCCTAGATTTATATTCAATTACCAGGGAATAATGGGTTGGGGAGGTAGACATGCTGAGATCCTTGAGAAAAATGTTTCATCTCTCAAATAAAGATCCTCAGTGAAGGGAAGGCAACACTGTAGACTTTCAAATCCTAAAGGAACAATACCCATTGCAAAAAATAGGGAATGAGTAAAGGATTATTCTGATTAATTAAGAGCTAACACTCTTGAGTAAAATGAGTGTAATTTAAGGAAAGCCCTTCATCTAATTTACACACGTGCACAAATACAACCCTGAGATGAGAAAAGACCCTAACAAGACATGTGCAAAATATGCAAGGAGGAAGATCTAAGGAAGAATGATACAAAACACATGACATATTTGATGATAGAAGGCTAAAGCCAGCAAAACCAATCTCCTAGGCTCCATTTAGATCAGGAGTAAAGGATAAATGCAAGTCTGTAATATATTACCATACCACTGGGGAAAAAAAAAAAAAAGAAAGGAAACCATTATTTTCTTTCAGACTCCTACAGTAGTGGAAATATTATCTTAATAAAGATGTAATATCAACTGAGGGCCCTCTCTTTGCTACACTGTATGAAGTACTGCATACGAGCCTTTGCAATTACTCCTCATAACAACTCTAGAAAGGAAATATCATATCCCCATCCTTCCAGGGAAAGGCCTGGAGGGATATTTACTTAAACTGCTAATGACCATATAACAGATTCACAGTAAAACCAGATGTGAACGGAATTGGGTATGGTTCCAAAATTTATATTCTTTTTTCCTGTATTAATATTAATTCATAAGCATTCATTTTTCTTTGTTAACATTGCTGGATGGTAATGTCATCATTTTCAATATGTGCCATGCAGTGAAAAATGTTTGGAAGCACTGGAAGCACTATATTTTGCTAACGCCCACTTACAGTTCCCCCAGCTTTCTTAACTCTTTTCCTCAGAAGGTTTTCAGGAAACCAGAAAATGTGCTCTTTCTACTTGATACACTTCTTTTTGTTAAAACTGAAAATATTTCAGGAGATATTCTGCACTGGAAATTGTCTTCAAGGGGGCCAATAGAAGACAGAAGACAGCAACCACATAGGTCCATCAAAAGAAACAACATAAAGATGTCTATTGACATAAATACTGTTTAGCAGGACTGGGCAAGCTTTAGGATAAAGAAGGGTGTGAGAACAGCAAGATAAGAAGGTAAGTTCTATTATCAAAACAGTGAGCATTTAAGTTTAGAGAGGTGGGAAAAAACTTTGAAAAGCAAGGACACAGTACCAAAAAAGCTATGGCCTAATTTGCCTGCTGGCAAAGACTTTTTTATATACTACTGCCCATTACCAGCTACTTTATTACCATAATTCCTAGAACAGATCTGAACTGACTTATGGCTTTTTATCACCTCTGGCTCTGACCTAATTTTGCATTTGCATTATTTATTACTTTCTTGTGACTTTGTGAACTTGCTCCCTCCCACCTGCTGCTTATACACAGTCACGAATACACTCCATGCCTCCCTGAACCTGACGTGTATTTCCACAGCTCCATAAGGTCATGTGCTGTTACTTCACTCATTTTCTTTTAGGTTCTGCCTGATAAGCTCCCGTGCATGCTCACAACAGAGCCCTAAAGACACATCCCTTATGAAACTTTGATCTCAAGTCCATAGGCTATGCATGTACATTCAACTACTGTGTACTACTTTCCACATTTTAGTTCCAGGGGTTCTCCCCTTTCTCTCTCTCACTAGGCTAAAAGTCCCTTGAGGGTACGGTGTTACTTTTCTTGGGTACATCAGTCAGTAAACGTCAAATGAGTAATTGGATCCGTTCTCACTCTCTGCTGCCGTGACTCCTCATATACCCACCTTCCCCCATGAATAAAATTTATGAATAATTTCAATTTAACATCTGTCACAGGAGATACAAATGCCACTTTTATTTTCTATACCAAATGTCTTTTGCAAATATTTCATTAAAGTTTCAGAGCAGAAGAAACCTTCATTGTGGGAAAGATTTTTACTATAGAAACATCTGAGTGTTAACTGCAAAACTTAAGTTTCTGATGTATACTGTTGCTTACTAAAAATACCAATTCTATTGTAAGTCATAGTGAGGGGGAAAAATCTCTGGATGAATGTGTTAAAGGAAAATCATGCTTCCGGGAGGGTGACATAAATTTGATTAACAGATAGAATCACACTGTATACTATGAATGTTATAAGGACTGTAAAATGTAAAATGTGAGAAATAATTCAAAATTTTGAATTGATAAAGCACTCTAGATAATATGGGAAAAAAAGGACAAAAAAGCAAGTATTAAACATCAGGCATAATTATAATTTATATTCCTCCAAGGGTTTCTGAGCCTATATGTCAACAGAGATGTGTAAATGATGAAACTCCTTGCATGTCCCAGGCATATCATCTTGAGATATTTGAAGCCAGAAGCAGAAGCTTACCCTAAAATCCACTACAGGGGTATTTTCCTCATGTGAAAATCAAATCCTCTCCTTTTCCCTCTTACAATTCCTCAAGGTCTTCTTAGAATGGAGGAAACTTCAAACAGTTCTTTTCTCATCACTTGCCTAGACTCATTTCCTGATAATCTACCCTAATTCTCAAGGCTCCAGCTTGCAGTTTCTCAACCATGCTCCCCTCACAGAACTTTCTTTTATTTCCCACTTCATCTACTTTCCTTTACTTCCCAGAAAAATCAACAAAAAAGTTATCTCCAAGACATCTCCCTCATGAAGCCTGTCTTGTATGTCCACTGTACTTTTTAACAAAATGCCATTAAAATTAGTGTTATTTGAAATTTTCATTATTTGTGTGTATGCCTTATTAATTTACTTGAAAAATATTAAAGTCTAGCTCTGCATACTGGAATTAGAATGATAAACAGCACACATGGCTTCTGGTCTCTGCAAGTTTACAGAGAAAGATGGATATTATTTTAGTTTCCTAGCTGCTAAAACAAATAGCATACAGTGAGTTGACTTAGCAACAGTAATATATTGGCTCACAGTTTGCTTCCCAGGAGATTTGGTTCCTCCCAGGGTTGGTATCTTCTGGCTAGTCAGCAATTATTGAGGCTCCTTGCTTGGCTTTTCTGACACCTGGTATGCACATGGCTGCACCTTCTCCTTTCTCTTCTGGGTTCTGGCTGCTCCCTGTGGCATCTCTCTTTGTTTTTTTTTTTTTGCTTATAAGGATTTCAGCCATATGGATTAAGGCCCACTCTCATTCATTTGGGGCACTAATAACATCTTTAATTTACAAATGAATTTACACCCACAATCCAGGGGTTGGGACCTGAACATGCCTTTTGTGAAGGACACGATGCAATCTCCAACAGATATTATATAAGTACTAACAATTAAATGTGTGATTGAGAATAGAGGGAAATATGAGAATATATTACAGAGGATCAAATGAGGTACAGGAGTCAAGGAAGGCATCTCTGTGGATGTGAATGTTAAAACTGCAAGGATAAGTAAAAAAGATTCCCTTTTACATAACACAGAGTATGAAATATAGCCAATGCACAGTCCATATTTGTTGAATGAATGCGTGAATAAATGACAAATTCAGACTATCCCCCAATTTTCCATATAATTTCTGCAAAATTCTTGACAGTTTTTTGAGAAATTGAATATTTAATGGCTCAGGGTAGATCTCTTACTTTTAACAAAACACTACCATAGATTCCTGTAATATTTGTGGTCCCAGCTGTACTCCACCTCACACAGCTAGGACACTGGTTTTTAAATCCTGAAAAATGTGTGATATGTTGCTATCCCAGGACTATGTCAGTTACTAAATACCCATCTGTTAGATACGATATAGAAATGAAATGTGTGCAGTAATTTCCATTTTGGCTAATAATGTAATTGCCACAAGACAAAGGAAATTGCCTGATCTGAACTTTGCTAAGGATTCAATCATCTGTACTCTTTGCCTTGTTGGCAAAACAATCATGAACATCATCCACCTGCAAGACAGTTTATCCAACTGGTCATCCATCTGCAAAGATTTTTTGAAAATGTTCCTACTGAGAGCTAACACTATTTTGCCAATTTATTTAGAGGAATGAAGCCAATGTTGTTTTAAAGAACTAAGTTGCTGCCACTCAAAGAGCTTGGAGAATTTTTTATCCTAGTGTCTAAATACATTTATTTGATCATAATGTGGTTCATGCCTGCCAATTTTTTAAGGCACTAATTCAGTAAGTGTGTATGTAATCTAGAGTAGGGACAGAAAACACAACAGCACCAGCAAATCTTATTATCCACAAATTGCAAAAATGAGCCAGAAGATGTGTCTATAACACAAAAAATATTACACAATGTATGACAGGCCACCCTCTTGGAAGGGGAAAAATAAGTAGTGCAAGGAATTGTGATGCACTTGCTAATTCCATTTCCTGAAAACAATCTTTACTTCATTTCACTCTGGAATTGGACAAAAGTGCCATATCTTGCCTTTCTAAAGGAGAGACAGAATCTGCACCATTTGCTGTTGACTTTAAAAATATTAGTACCTTATTTCATGGCTTTCTTCAACAAGTTAAATTCTCACAATATCCTCAGGGATTTTGGAAAACTGACTTTATTCTTCAAAAGCTTTTTCCCAATCTTTGGCACACTAATTGGAAGAGATGTGGGCTTTAAGATAGAACTTTTGAAATTTGGATTTCAGAGCCCAACTCTGCTGTATATTGGTAGTATAACATTTAGTGGGTTATTAGCTCCTCTGAGACTGTTCCTTATTTTTTTTTTCATTTTTATTGAGATTGTTCAGATACCATACAATTATCCAAAGATCCAAAGTGTACAATCACTTGCCCCTGGGTACCCTCATACACCTGTGTATCCATCACACTTAATTTTTGTTCAATTTTTAGAAACTTTTCATTACTCCAGACAAGAAATAAAGTGAAAGATGAAAAAAGAAAAAAAGAAAAGGAAACTCTAATCCTCCCCTATCCCTAACCAACCCCCCTCAATTGTTGACTCGTAGTATTGATATAGTATATTTGTTACTATTTATGAAAAAATGTTGAAACACTACTAACTGTAGTATATCGTTTGTAATAGGTATATAGTTCTTCCCTATATGTCCCTCTATTATTAACTTCTAATTGTATTGTCATACATTTGTTCTGGTTCATGGAAGTGATTTCTAGTATTTGTACAGTTGATCATGCATATTGCCCACCATAGGATTCAGTTTTATACATTCCCATCTTTTGACCTCCAACTTTCCTTCTGGTGACATATGACTCTGAGCTTCCCCTTTCCACCTCATTCACACACCATTCGGCGCTGTTAGTTATTCTCACATCTTGCTACCTACATCCCTGTTCATTTTCAAACATTTAAGTTCATCCTAATTGAAGATTCTGCTCATACTAAGCAACCACTTGCCATTCTTAAGCCTCGTCCTATATCTTGGTACCTTATATTTCATGTCTATGAGTTTACGTATTATAATTAGTTCCTATCTGTGAGACCCTGCAATAATTGTGCTAATATGTCTGGCTTATTTCACTCAGTATATTGCCCTCGAGGTTTTGTCATCAACCCATTTTTTTTTTTTAATATGGTTTTGTTCACTCACCATACATTCCATCCCAAGTAAATAATCGATGGTTTTCTGCATGGTCATACATTTATGTGTTCACCACCTTCACCACTATCTATATAAGAGCATCTACATTTCTTCCGCAAGGCAGGGGGGAGAGTCAAAGAAGGTAAGAGGCAAAAGAAAGAGGAAAAAAAAATGACAGCTAGGAAGCAGCAAAAGGAAAAATAACCTTAAATCAAAGTAGAATAAAGAATCAGACAATACCACCAATGTCAAGTGTCTAACATGCCTCCCCTATCCCCCCCTCTTATCTGCATTCACCTTGGTATATCACCTTTGTTACATTAAAGGAAGCATAATACAATGATTCTATTAGTTACAGTCTCTAGTTTATGCTGGTTGCATCCCTCCCCCAATGCCTCCCCATTTTTAACACCTTGCAAGGTTGACATTTGCTTGTTCTCCCTTGTAAAAGAACATATTTGTACATTTTATCACAATTGTTGAACACTCTAGATTTCACCAAGTTACACAGTTCCAGTCTTTATCTTTCCTCCTTTCTTCTGGTGTCTCACATGCTCCCCACCTTCCTCTCTCAACCATATTCATAGTTACCTTTGTTCAGTGTACTTACATTGTTGTGCTACCATCTCCCAAAACTGTGTTCCAAACCACACACTCCTGTCTTCTATCACCCTGTAGTGCTCCCTTTAGTATTTCCTGTAGGACAGGTGTCTTGTTCACAAAGTCTCTCATTGTCTGTTTGTCAGAAAATATTTTGAGCTCTCCCTCATATTTGAAGGACAGCTTTGCTGGATACAGGATTCTTGGTTGGCGGTTTTTCTCTTTCAGTATCTTAAATATATCACACCACTTCCTTCTTGCCTCCGTGGTTTCTGCTGAGAGATTCGCACATAGTCTTATTAAGCTTCCTTTGTATGTAATGGATTGCTTTTCTCTTGCTGCTTTCAGGATTCTCTCTTTGTCTTTGACATTTGATAATCTGATTATTAAGTGTCTTGGCGTAGGCTTATTCATATCTCTTCTGTTTGGAGTACGCGGCGCTTCTTGGATCTGTAATTTTATGTCTTTCATAAGAGATGGGAAATTTTCATTAATTATTTCCTCTATTATTGCTTCTGCCCCCTTTCCCTTCTCTTCTCCTTCTGGGACACCAATGATACGTACATTATTGTACTTTGTTTCATCCTTGAGTCCCCAGAGACGTTGCTCATATTTTTTCATTCTTTTCTCCATCTGCTCCTTTGCGTGTAGGCCTCCAGGTGCCTTTTTCTCCAGTTCCTGAGTGTTTTCTTCTGCCTCTTGAGATCTGCTGTTGTATGTTTCCATTGTGTCTTTCATCTCTTGTGTTGTGCCTTTCATTTCCATAGATTCTACTAGTTGTTTTTTTGAACTTTTGATTTCTGCCGTATACATGCCCAGTGCTTCCTTTACAGCCTCTATCTCTTTTGCAATATCTTCTCTAAACTTTTTGAATTGATTTAGCATTAGTTGTTTAAATTCCTGTATCTCAGTTGAAGTGTACATTTGTTCCTTTGACTGGGCCATAACTTTGTTTTTCTTAGTGTAGGTTGTAATTTTCTGTTGTCTAGGCATGGTTTCCTTGGTTATCCAAATCAGGTTTTCCCAGACCAGAACAGGCTCAGGTCCCAGAGGGAAGAAATATTCAGTATCTGGTTTCCCTGAGGGTGTGTCTTAGAAAATTGCTCCACCCTTTGATGCCTCGGGTCACTGTGCTTTTCTGCCCAGCAGGTGATGCCTGTTAGCCTATAATTCTTGACTGGTGTGAGGAGGTATGGCCGTGTTCCCCCAGGCTCTGGGGTCTGGTTCTGAATGGAGAGGGCCCCACCCCTTTCCTCCTAGAGAAGACAGACCCCCCAGGTGGAGGTCATTAGCATTTCAATGGTCTCACTCTCTGCTTGTGCTGTCTCCACCCTTCCCAGAGTCACAGCCCTGGAAACTGAAAATGACTGGGGCTTTCTCCACTGAGCCAAAAAACAAAGAGATAGTCCCCTTCAGACCCAGTCCAAGGCGACCCTCCTGCTCTCCCAGGTCAGTCATCACCCAAAGCCTCTGTCTGTTTTTTGGGGATGCGTACCTGTAGTGAGCAGTTCACACTCGCTACTTAAAACCCCAGTTGGAGCTCAGAATGAGCTGTATTCCCTTGCTGGGAGAGAGCTTCTCTCTGGCACCACGAGGCTTTGCAGCTCAGGCTATGGGGGAGGGGGTCTCACGGCTTGGTTCCGCAAGTTTTACTTACAG
This sequence comes from Choloepus didactylus, assembly GCF_015220235.1. Classification (NCBI taxonomy): domain Eukaryota; kingdom Metazoa; phylum Chordata; class Mammalia; order Pilosa; family Megalonychidae; genus Choloepus; species Choloepus didactylus. The sequence goes on from NC_051312.1 coordinate 55,862,525, forward strand.
ATTTTTTGCTGTGTTCTGGGGCATTCCTCCCAATTCAGGTTGGTGTATGATGAGTGGATGGTCTCGTTTGTCCCCCCGCAGTTATTCTGGGTTATTTACTAGTTGTTTCTGTTTTTTTGTAGTTGTTCCAGAGGGACTACTTAGCTTCCACTCCTCTCTATGCCGCCATCTTGCCCCTCTCTCCTGTTCCTTATTGTAATTAAGGATATTAAATGCCCTTCAAGACTATTGTGAGGATTAGAGTTTATGCAGTGAGTACACTAATATACAGTGTGACACATTTTAGTTAGTATATTTGATGCATCACTGGATGAATTTTTATTATTATTATTGATAACAATCATTTACTGATCACAATGAAACATGTAAAAGTGATATATTATTATTTTTTTTCATTTTACAGATGATGAAAATCATTCTCAAAGAAGTATTGTTACTCAAATTACCAAACGATGTACCAAATTCTAAATTCAGACATCTGAATCCATAGCACAGAACCCCAGTGCTATACTGTTCTCAAATTTTTAAAGAATTTATCTTTTTATATTTAATCCCTGAGATCAGGGATTATGTCTTAAAGAGTATAATAATATGCTAAAAAACAATTCTTTCTTTCTCAGTTTTGGCTGAAGTATGAATGATATTGGATACCAGAAAAAATGTTTTAGACATAACTTGGAAGCTATGCAAACTGCATCAGCTCTCTCCAGCATCAATAAAAAAAAAAAAAATAAGTCAATCCTGGGTGTGGATAGGATTTTTGTTTTGCTATATTGCCATATTTGTCTGAATATTGTAATAGTAAATATATGTAGCATATGTTTTTATTATTGTTTTATTATTATTACTATTATTATTAAATGTGATCATGGTATTTTTGCAGTATAAAAATTGTATAAATGCCACTAAATTTTACTTGAATTCTGATTCTAGAGTAACATCACTAGATATTTTCACATCATCTTAAATATGGTTTAAAGGGCGTAAAAACACTCTTTTCCACTTCATCCCACCAATCATTGCTGCAATATAGACATGTATCTTCGAGGCATCACTATCACAAGATATAGAATCTTAAATCTGAAGAAAAGATTTTATAGCTAATGTGGTCCAATCACCATAATACAGAGAAGGAAAAACTCCAAAGAATAAAGGACTTCTGTGAACCATTATAACTATCATTAGGGTTGTGCTTATTCTGGGTCAGGCATGGAACTATGGCCTTCAAAAAATTATCTTTAATCCTCACAGAATGCCTGTAAGTCAAGTTTGATACACATTTTATATAAGAAAAGCAAGGGTTAAAAATTCATATGTCACCCACCAATGTACATTTTGTAAATGACAGTACAAGGCTCATAAAAGTCATAAAGGTCTTTATTAGAAAACAAAACAAAACAAAACAAAAACAGAAGTGGTAAGAGAGATGCATGGATACAAACCAACCAACCATGCACCTGAATAGAAACTTCAACATGTCCTCCTGGCACAGAATCCATGATACTGCATTTAGCTATTCAAATGTTTAAATACATCTTAACTTCATCCTGTGGCTCTGATCGATAATCTGATTTGGAAACTTGAGTATGACATCCCTGTTTTTATATAGGACATTTTGACATGCTATTTTAGTAATACACAGAGCATAAAGCACTTGAAAACTCACGTTGAAGAGCTATAACAGTCCTCCAGGAGGATGAGTCACTGAGCTAAGTGGAGGCTGAGAGATATGGAGGCTGAAAACAAAACCATCTGTTCTTGCAATAAGAGAGATGTTGCTGCCTTAACTTGCTGAAGTCTGTTCAAAAAGAAGCAAGAATCTTCTAGACGCAGTCTATACTCAGCTCAGATTACATGGTCCCAATGGCTTGGGAGTTGTATCGTTGTCACTGAGGCAACTACAGTTTGTTACTAAATTTTTTAACTCCATTGCTTAAGTCAACTGTTAAGGTATTAAGAAATTCTTTCCAATATTCTTCAAAATGTCTAAAGATAAACTCCTGATTAAAATTTTTGATTATCATCTGAGATATACTTTGTAATTTCTTTTAACATGCATCAAAACCAATATAGAGAATGTTTTCAGAAAGAGTAAGAATAATACTGAATGTAACCATTGAAAATAGAAGGGCAATTCAGTTTGTTTACTTAAATTTGTAATAATTTAGAATTCTGTAATTAAATCATATAAATAATGTTACAGACCAATTGCTGCATAATTTTTATAAGGAAATTTGTATAAGAGAGTCCAATTATAGGGAATTAAACAAATTTCCACTCTTAAATTTAAACATGTATTTTTAATAACAAAGACTCCCATTCTTAAGCTAAGAAATGTAGCTTAGGAAACAGATTAATAATCAATTTTTCTCCCATTTTGTTCTAGTACTAACAGTGAAAAACTCCTAATACTCTGCGATCCAGATAACTTCTTTCAAGCATACTACTTTGCAACATACCACAAGCCAACTGGAACTCAACAAACCATTTTAGCTTTGTGGTTAAAGACGAAGTCACTAGAAAATGTAGGAGGACTTTCTCTAGGGTAAAATTGGAAGGAAAAAATTGCCCACTCTCTATAGAAAATTCATTTCAGATAACAAGGAAAGACAGCATTCACATGAATTGGAAAAAAGCCCATTGCTTTCATGAAGCCCTGGAGGATCACATAGTCAACAGAAGCAAGGAGAAGAGCTCCTCAGTTATTTCCCTGAGCTATTTTTGATAGAGACCACTTGATTTCACTTGTTACTAAATTCATTTATTACATATATATTAAATACCTTTATCAAGAAAGATGGATGGAGAAATAAGTAAGTTTTCACAGTCCGATGAACAGGCAGATAAGTAAATAAATAATTCAAAACATTTCTCAGTGTTTTATGTACAATGTAGAAGATTAGGGCAAAAGAGGGAGTAATTAGTCTAGAAGAGAGCAAGAGAGAAGTGGGAGGAAAGATTTCACAGAAAAGAAATAAGCAAATTTTCACTTACAAAAGGTATATATTGGAATTCACCACAATATAATAAAAATAGCTAACATTATTAATTGCTTACTATATGCTAGGCACCGTGTTAAGGGCTTTACAAATACTAATTTTCTCATCTCATTTTCTTGACACCCCCTAAGTTAGGTATTATTATTGTCTCTACTTTGCACATGACAGACTGAAGCACAGAGAAGCTCAGAACTTTGCCATAGTCATGTAGTTAAGTATAAAGCTGGTATTTTAAAACAAGCCAAAGCTTTTACTATTGACCACTAAATTATGCTCCCTCCCGTGTAAAAGGAATGAGCAGAGTCACAGGCAGAATATATATTCAAAAGTCAGCAGTACAAAACAACACTGAGTAGTTCAGCATATCTGGAGCAAAGGCTGTACTCAGGAAGTGGCAGGTATAAGATTCTTTGGAAAAATGAGGGATCAGATAAGGAGGATTGTGCATGCCTGGAATTTAGAGAAAGCAATTGTGAAATATATACTGTAAACCAGGAGATCAGATGGGAGATGATCACAATAGTCAAGATGAGAGAATGGTGGCAGTCTGAAATAAAACAATATCAACAAGGCAATTAGCAAGATTAACAAATGTGATTAGAAAGACCCTAAGGAGAAAAAATGCATACACTTTTGAGAAGGAATGGATATTGTGAGTGAATATGGAAAAGACTAGAATAATCCCTCGGTATATAACCTGGGTAACTTGGTACATTGTGTGCTACACACCAGGACACAAGGATGGGAGTTGTTTTTCAAGGAGTCAGAGCCCTCAGGTTTCCTGCCAGTAAGGGTTTCATATGCATCTTTATGATATGCATATGCCTAGTGAACATTTATGAAAGCATCATCTATTCACTAGAAATTTCTCTGAGAAAAGATGCCACTTTCTTTAATCATTTTTTTGGGCAAAAATATATCATCATGTTTCCTTTTTTGTAAGCCAAAAAAAGAAAAAGAAAAAGAAATCTCCTTTCATCTCTAATCTATGTAAAGCCACAAGAAGAATCTAATTTCCTGAGTTTGCTCATCAGCTCTGGGAAACATAACCCACTAGGTCATTTGTGAAAACATATGTCAACTTTTTTGTGAGACGTTCAAATTGCTTCACAGACACTATCTTCGCAATATCCCCATTATTCCACAAGGTGCCCCAAGGACAACTTACTCCTATCTTAAAAGGGTAAAGAGAGGTTAAGTTACTCATCTGGGGAGCTGGAAATAGAAGTTCAGTCTCTAGAATCATCTTACGTGAAAGAGACATTGGCAAATGATTATTAATATTTCACATGTCTTGAGTTGTTGGAATATTTATTTACAATTAAACAATGAACTTAGGAGCAAAAGGGGAATTGAGGATGGCTTTTTCAGATATGTAACTTTTTTCTAAATTCCTTGTAAACATCCTCTGACCTGTGGTGTCAATAAGGAGCAACCTCCAGGTAATACTTGAAATCAATGAAATATTCATAGATATGTGGACAGAAATGAATTTTTCAGAAATTTCTACCATCTAATAATACCATAAGGATAGGCTCTGCCCTACCTTCCTTATTATGCCCTGGTAGGCAACTCTGATGGAGCACATCAGTCCACATCAGTTGTGAGGAGAGACGGAAAATGTGCCCTTTCTCTTCCTTTAACCAAATTTTGTTTGGTTTGGTTTTGTTTTCTCTTGGCTTTCAGGATCCCAGACTTTCTTGAATTTCTTCCCACCCTAATGATAGCTCCTTCTCAGCTGCCTTGGTTGACCTCACCATTCTCTGATCTCTAAAATCTGGAACTCCCCTTGGATGCCTTTTCTTCTTTTACTCACTCCTTAGAGATGATTTCATCTAATCCAGGCAAGACATGATGGTAGCATGGACCAGAGTGGGGTTCTATGGGGAGATGAGGAGAGGCCAGAGACCAGACATATTTTAAAGGTGGAGCTTACAGGATTTCCAGAAAGACAGAATATGTAGTGTGCCTAAAAAAAGAATAATCAAAGATGACCTAATGGTTTTTGGTGAACAACAGGAAGGGTAAAGTTGCTATGAACCATGCTGGATAAGATTGTGAGGGGTAAAAGTCTACACTAGAAAGAATATCAGAAACTCGGTTGTGGATTTGTTACATTTCAAAGCCCTATTAGATATCAAGGTTGAAAAGTTATCAATTAGGATTCAACATAGAAGCAAAACTATCACAAATGACATGAAATATGGTATTTGGTTTAGGAATTAGAAGTTTCACAATTATCACAGATGGTGATGAAGTCCATGAAGGCTGTTACCTCTGCATCTGACAGTTAGGTCAGCAGGACTGGCAGTTAATAAGAAAATCTGGAAGTGAAACAGATGAATAAGAACAAAGTAAAGCCCACAATAACAAGCAAAAACGTGTGTGTGTGTGTGTGTGTGTGTGTGTGTGTGTGTAACTCATGAGGACAAACTGAGACCCAAATATATTAATCTCTGTCTCTAACATAAATGATGAGTGTGACCTGAAGAAGCCAGTATCCTTTGCCATATACAGCTCCTGACCCAGGATTCAGAGGAGCTGAAAGAGGAGACCCAAGGGGAGGTGGAAGAATTATAAACCTGGCTACTGACCCTTATCAACAAGCTGAGTGGTGGAACAGTGACACCGGTCATGTTCCATAGCAGTACTTGGAACACTACACCAATCTTTAGAGCATAATGGCTGCTGTTTTTCTACAGACATTCACATGGCTTGCCTTTCATTTCCTTCATGATTTTATTTTTTCTCCTGGCCTTCTCAGACCACCCTCTTTACAAATGCAATAACACCCTCATAAAAAAATCCCCTTCTCCTGCTTTATTTTTGTCCTATCACTTTTCCTTTTGTAACACACCAGGCATATATTTTACTTATGTATCTTATTAATTTTCTGTCACATCCATTAGAATGAATGCTTTATGAGAATGAGTATATTGTCTAGATAGGATTTCCGAATTTTAGCACATGGTAGGCACTCAATAGTATTTGGTGAACTGAATAAAGGAATAATCATTTTACAATTAAATAAAATGACCTAAAATTTCACAAATTGTATTGATCAGTTTCTTTAGAAAAGAAACTGTTATGATGTATGTCACTGAAAAGAGCAGTGTTTATTTCACCTATCAAGTTGAGCCATATGAAAATTGTCTTTTTAGAATTCTTTTTGGCCTATAAAAATGGCAACATTAATATGGCTCAAAATACATGCTAAGTACCCAGGAAAAAGGCACTGCAATCTGAATAAACCCAGAAATAAAATCGGTCAGTTCATGTGTGTGCACTTGTCTGTGAGCATAATGATTACTTTATCTTTTGTCTTCCTGAAGTTTATAAATATAGTTCCCAATTCTGAAATCTACAAACTAAATGGTTACCGGTAACTTAGATAAAGAAAATTGCCTGTCAACTACCCAAAACACAACCACTTGTGAAATCAACTGTTCTTCTATAGTAACATGCCGGTTAAATGCTGGCACTCAGTATCTTAATGGGAAGAGTTTGTATCTGGACTCCACTGAGCTTTTGAAGAATCATGAAAAGATAATCATTTTATAGCTTTTTCCCTATTGTAGAAATATAAAAAGAGTAATTCAATATAATTTCCTGGACATTTTGAAATACTGAGTCAAGTTCTCATTTATACACTTATGTCATTATAATTCACTTTTACATAATCATCCTCTGAGAAAATCCAACTATTTCACATTGAAAAATAATCAAATGCACATTTAAAAAGAAAGAAAAATCTCTGAATTTGCCTCTTCTTACAGGGGAGCACAAAGGGAAAAGAAAGAAGTTATACTGTTAATTGAGCCTTGAGTGTACAATGATGATCAGTAAGTTTAACACTCATATTTAAAAGGCTGATTCTCATATATATTTCTCATTATTCATTCCCAACTACCTTAGCTATTGGTTGTGCTATTCTTAACCAGTCTACTTCTTCCGTACACTTAAGCATGCTCAAACTAAGGGAAAATGGATGTCAACGTATAGGAGTCAGTAGGTATGATAAAGGAACAAAAGGTGTCCTTGGAATTTAGGGAGACAGGTTCAGGTGAGCTGCTTAAATGAGAATGGATGCTGAAATGAGGAGGAACTGAAAAAATCCAGGAAACTATAACATATCATAACCTATAACATATCAGAAAAATGCTAGTTCTTTTCTTCTGCAATTCTACAAGGTATGATTATCCTGTTTCCACTCTACGTGTGAACAGTTTGAGGTTAATAGAACTTTGCAAAGTAATTTGCATTTATTTATTTACCTCGCAGTGTGGCAAAAAATGACTTGATGCAGCTGTAAAGTCATTCAGTTAATAAGTGATAGAAGTCAGATTTGAACCTAGATCTCTTTGATGTTAAGCTTTTTGCTCTGCCAACTAAACCATGCCATAAATTCTTAATATGAAAACATGCTAGTGAGCAGGTAATTAAAGACTTGTCTTTTCTCTATTTATCCAAAATGATTGACCTCACCTATATATCAAGAGGAATTTAAGTGAGCATAAATCATTAAAATATTATTATTCTCTCAAATTAAAGCCATATGTAATGATCAATAGCATGTGTCAACTTGGCTAGGTTATGGTGTCCAGTTGTTTGGTGAAGCAAGCACTGGCCTGACTGTTACTGTGAGAGTATTTCATGGATTTAAATCATTAGTCAGTTGAGCTCATCTATGGCTGAATACATCTACAATCAACAAGGGAGACTGTCTTCAGCCATGAGAGAAGTCTCATTCAATCAGTTGAAGGCCTTAAAGAGAGAGCTGATGATTTCAGCAGTCAGAAAGAATTTCTATCTCTACTTCAGTCTGTCAGCTTCTCCTGGAGAATCAACGAAACCTTCATCGGAGTTCCCAAATTGGAATTAGGGCTTGCCATTCTCAAGGTTCTAGCTACTTGTTTTAATCTATCAGGCATCCCAAGCTATTGCATTACCCTTAAATTTTTCAACTCATAAACTTGTTTTCCAAACCTATGGAGAAAAAAGGAAGATTTCATGTCAAAATATTCCCTTTTATATGGATCTCTCTGAGCATGTTTTCCATGTAGAAAGTTATCTGACCAAATAAAAGAACATCTTACATGTAAAATATAACACTTATAGTTAGTTGTGCAAGTATAAGCCTTTTTTGTGTTAAAGTCATCTGATGTATTGGTTAAAAGATAGTTGTCTTCATTTTATATAATGGAATATCCTAAACTGAACACTCATGAAATATTTAAGACTTTTTTTTTAAGTTTAGAGTTGACAGCTGAAATTGGTTACATGTTGTTCTTCAACATACCAGGGGTTGAAGATTTACAGATATTCAATTTCATGTTGAGTGGTATCAAAGGTGGAGGCCACCTTATGGAGTAAACACAAATTTTAAATTAATACATGAATCAGATAGGTTTATTTTTTGAATGTGGAATAATTCTATATAAGGGCTTTCAATAAATCAAGGTTTTAGGGTTTGAAATTTGCATTCTAAATCTTATCTATAAAGGATAACGTGACATTGGGCATTTGAAATATTTTTCTTCCATTCTACAGACCAGCGGAGAAAGAATAAAGTTTCTTAGCCTTATTATTTTTTTAATTAAATAATGTCAACAGGAAAGGTTATATGAGCATTGGAATTTATCAACTTTCAGAACCAAATACATTGCAAATCTTGTCAGAAACTTAATTAAATATACAGTGACACAATAGTGACCAATGCAGAGACATTAACTAAACATTACCAGAATTTATACTGTCTACACCCAAAAAATTATTTCAAGTACTGGGTTTAAGGGCATGTCAATAGTATCTATATTGCCATTATCTGCTTCTAAGGTTTACTTGTTTATTTAGTATTGATGATCATATAATGAAAATGCTTTATAAAACTTAAAATACTATAAAATATGCATTATTGGTTTTATTTGAATTACTATTATTACAACCTATCCACCAATTAGAAAATGCAGAACTCAAGCCATCTGCTAAATAATACACAACAATAATTATGGTGTGACTTGGATTGCATTGATGAATGTACTTTTATTTCTCTTCTGATCATAGCTCCATTTTTTCAGGGTAAACACTGTAAACACTGGCTTCCTCATCTTTTGCTAATGGCAATAGCATGGACATCTCAATGGCTGTAACCAGAGAGTGTCCCCATGTGAAATATCCAGACAACTTCTTTCCCTTTTTAGTCCTATACTCTTTGAGGGAGAGTACATCAATCTGTTTATACTCCAATGTGTTTAATAAAGTTTTAAGTGAGTGATTATTTCTGTTTTATTTTTCTTGCTTATGTTAATTATCCATCCCCTATCCTATAATGAACTCATATTATTTCATAAAGGTCCCTCTGAGGAGAGGACTTCAGCTTTATCAATAATTAAAAATTTGTCTGGGATGACTTTTATATTCCAAATTCTGGTCTCATGAAACAGACTATTAGGTAAATTGGTAGAAATAATATAAGGGCATTGTCAAGATACTTATATGCAAATGGAAATGATATATTCTGGGCCCAAATTGCCTTACCTCTTTGCAAATAAAAGGTCAAAGTTTATCTCCCAATCAACTCTTTCTACATTGTGGCAAATTTCTCTTCATGAATAAATTACCACCAATATGGATCTAATGCTCCTCGTTTGTAAAAAGAGGCAACTGGATTTAGTCAGTGAGTCTCACATAGTACACAGATCCTGCATGATGTTCCAGTAATTTGAGGGTTGATGATCAAAATAGTTTGCAAAAATCTGTTCAGTTTCAGTAGTGTGCTGGTGAACAAGATCTGAGATTGGGAGAGGGGGAGGGGCGATCTGATTTGTAATGTTTGCCAATTTATGTGATGTAAATGTTCCCACCATGGACAATTTAAATTTTCCAACAATTTAACAACTGATTCACAAAATTCCTGAATATTTATCAATCAATTCTCTCGAACTGATAAGTGTCAGCTCCAGCAAAACATTGTATGGTCCTATCATGAAGTTATCCAGTCAGAAATGAGTAAAGAAAGTATTTATCATTGCTTAACCTCATTTTTTCCCAAAGAGTTTGAATATTAAACATTTTTACAACTAAAAATCTATTTAGTGCACTTTAATAGATGATATTGGTGGTCTTTCCCTATCTTGTCTTTCTTGGAAATCAGCTCAACAACCAGTTGCCAATACCTGTATTTCTTTGCTGGCAGTGGGTGGATGGGTTTTATTCCAAAGCATGCTTTGCTTGCTTATGCTGCAAGACATAAATGTCATGAAAGTAAAATCCCTGGCAGCAGCCTCCATCTAATGAAGTTGGTGTATAAATATTCCAGGTCCTTCACACCATGGTGTGTGTTTTACACTGGCTTCTAAAATTTTACTAGGATGAATATTCTCCATTGCCTGAATTTGCTGCCTTTCCTTTGTCTTCTTAATTCTGCATTCCCCTCCCATGGTTTATTATTCTTCCCAAATACAGTAATAGCTTGTGAATTTTTGTCTCAGGTTTGCATAGTGTAAATCCAAACTAAGCTACCTTTTGGAAAATGGTAGGCTAGATAAGCAATATGGCCAATTTGGACTCCCATTTTCAAAGACCAAAATACAGCAAGATATTATCTCTGACCCTGTCAGGCTGTAAACCTCCAGTAACTTTTATCCATGCTTAACTGCTATGTCACTTAATAATGACCACTGTATTAATAAATTCTTCCCAAGAGAAATCCCAAGAGATACAGGTAAAGGAAAGACTATGAAGTCAGGGGATGTTTCCTGTAACCAACCTCAATTTATGAAACTTATTAGAAATTTAGACTTTATCTGAGTGTCCTGGCTGCTGTAAAATGCCTCTTGTATTGGCCAATTCTTGGCCTGCTTCTTGCTTTGCGTGTACTTCAATCTCTCAGTACACTCCTCTTGATGTCTTCAGATTGTTGACTCATTCTTCATAAGTCCTTCCAACTCACCTTCAATACTGGCAAGAAAACTTCTTTATAAATTCAATCATAATGTTAATTATTGAAATTACCATACACAGTACTAGATACTTATTTAACATAACAGTGTTTATAAAAACCATTTGGTATCTACTGCCAGCTACCCCAATTCATTAGAACCTAAAAAGGATTGTCTATATTGTGAGTAAGAGTGCCCATCAGAGTGACCTCTCGGCTCCTTTTGCAATCCCTCTGCCACTGAAGGTTATTTCATATCCTTTCTACAACCCAGAACCCATGAATCTTGAAGACAATTGTATAAAAATGTAGCTTATGAGGGGTGACAATGAGATTGGGAAAGCCATATGGACCATACTCCCCTTTGTCTAGTTTATGGATGGATGAGTAGAAAAATGGGGGAAGGAAAAACAAACAAACAAAGGCACCAGTGTTCTTTTATACTTTAATTGGTCATTTTCACTTTAATTATCATTCTTGTTATTTTTGTGTGTGTGGTAATGAAGGTGTCGGATTGATTTTGGTGATGAACGCACAACTATGTAATGGTACCGTGAACAATCAAATGTATGCTTTGTTTTGTATGACTGCATATTATGTGAATATATCTCAATAAAATGAATTAAAAAAACATTTGGAGTGGATATTACTAAACACATTTTGCAGATGAAGCAGAGTCAGTGATTTTTCAAAATTGGAATAGTTATTAAGAGGCAGAACCAAGTTTCAAACTGAAGTCTATATGACCTAAAAATGTAGGCACTTTTCATTACATCATACACTTATATTTTTTAAAAATAGGGAAAGAAGTTTCAGGAAAACTTGAAAACATCCCATATTAGGATATTATTACCTGGGGCTTTGTAAGTTCCTTTTAATAAACTCCCAAGGGAACATTTTCCCAGAGTCCTTTGTGAAGCAGTATGCAGAATGGATAAGAATTGTTCCAAATCTCTTTTTTGTTAGCTGAATTTCTGTCTCACATACTTAGCATGCAAAGTCCTTTTTACATAATAATAATATCTCAAACTACAAAATATTATTGCAATGGTCATATAAATTAACATATCTAAAATGACTGATACAGTTTTTCCAGAATATAGCACAACACCAAAACCTGGAAACCATTATTTTTAATGACTAGATGACAGCTGGAAGATCTCAATGAAAGATTTCTTTAATTGCATATCTAGGAGGCTCTGAAAATGCATTGAGGATTTGGGTTGTGGGAGAAGGCAGCTCTCCTCTAAGAATAAGGAAATTCCTGTCAGTCAGCATTAAAAAAAAACAAAAACAAAAACAAAAACAAAAAAACAAAAGAAACTACCTTTGTTGAGAAAATATCTAGAAATTCTGTTATCAGTACTGCTCTGATGCGATTGGCTGCATGTTGATTCAGCAGAACCAATCTTCCCCTGGAGTGCATGAACCCTCAGAGAAAATGGTTTTATAAACAAAAGTCCTTTCAGCAAATTTACATTTTGGAAACAAGCACAATTAAAAAAGAAACAGAAACAAATTTCATGATCTAACATGAAATAAAAAAGGGTTAGATCTTCTCTGCTGTTTTGCTACAAATCATTTTGATTCAGTAGGCAAATGCAACCGGAATTCACAACAGCCATCTGGAAATACCTTTGAAACTAAAAATATATAACCATAAAATAGATTCAGATAAAAAAAAAAACATCTACAAGATCTGAGGAAAAAAATATTATTTCTAACAGAAAATGACTTCAGGAAACCTTTTTTTTTTTTTTTTCTGTCTCCTGTATTTTAGGAACTTTCAACCTCTGCCTATATTGTTATTTTCATGAGTTTCCTAACCTGTCTAAGATGAAGTTCCAGAAAACAGTTCTGTCAGGTGCTGCTCGGTCTCCTAGTAGGAACAACACATTGTAGATGAAAGAGCATATGATCTGGAAAGCAAAACCACCTTAGCCTTCCCAGAACCGCCAATGAATTGACTAACGGATATGGGAATATAACACGGAATGGCTCACAATGCATTCACTCCATCTTCCCATCCCTCTAGGGAATCCAGGATCCCTCTCTGAACTATTGTTCTGCTTTTCATCCATTCAGCATGTTTTGATGGTAACATAATGGCATGGTCCCATGTGGTTTTTGTTGAATTTGTCAAGTAGAAACTTAGTGTGAAGCAATATCACAGTATAAGACAACGTGACACACGGTTAAGGATGGGTAAGGCAGAAGTAGGGTGGGCCAGTTTGAACGTATTGTGTCCCCCAAACACCATTTTCTTTGATGTAATCTTGTGGGGCAGATGCTTTGGTGCTGATTAGATTTGCTTGGAATGTGCCCCACCCAGCTGTGGGTGATGACTCTGATGAGCTATTCCCATGGAGGCATGGCCCCACCCATTCAGGGTGGGCCTTGATCAGTGGAGCCATATAAATGAGCTGACTCAAAGAGAAGGAACTCAGGGCAGCTGTGAGTGATATTTTGAAGAGGAGCAAGCTTGCTAGAGAGGAACATCCTGGGAGAAAGCCATTTTGAAACCAGAACTTTGGAGCAGACGCCAGCTACGTGCCTTCCCAGCTAACAGAGGTTTTCCGGACACCATTGGCTTCTTCTTCCAGTGAAGGTACCTGATTACTGATGTGTTACCTTGGACACTTTATGGCCTTAAGACGGTAACTGTGTAGCCAAATAAACCCCCTTTTTATAAAAGCCAATCCATCTCTGGTGTTTTGCATTCCATAGCATTAGCAAACTAGAACATAGGGTATCACATGGTTGTCTCACAAGAATTTCCCAACAAACACTTGACAAGAAGGCTGCAGAAGGGGAAAGCTTTCAATGATATTAACTTCAAGACTTTACTCATGTACATGGAGAGTGATTAGGAAAAGGGAGTTGAAATATCCTCCCCTTGCCAGAATCGAACCCTGAAAGGAAAAGTGTGGGGGTTGTGGAGACCAAAGTATGGGAAGTAAGACAAAGAAAAGAGAAAGTTGTTGCAGTGTTCAAGAATGGAATTAAAGGGGTCAAATTTAGACACCTTCCTAGCTTTATTTCCAATTACTCTAGCAGTTTTTTAGCTCATTAGTTAATTAATTAAACATTTCTATTAAAGATATAATACCCTGTAACAATAAATCAGCAAGATATCTTCAATTTTTAAACTTAAGGGAACATTAAATTTTATTAACTCATTCTGGGAAAATTAGTAAAATATAACATTTGTGCCTTAGTAGTATTCCCACTACTAGGAACCATAATCATGTCCACAAAATTACTAGAAATAGCTATTACTATTGAACCCATTTAATGAATGAAGAAACTGAGGTTCAAGATACTAGGTAACTTTATCCTAGTCACAAAGTTGGTGTTCGGCAAGAGCTAACAGTAAAACCAACTTCTTCCAGACTCTAGAACCAAGAGCTAAAACCATTCCAGGGAGACAATGTGAATTCAGATGGCCTGATTTGAGTTTAACAGCTTTAGAAATGCATAAAATTTTTTTCCCCACTGTGTCCCTAGGGTTCCTCTATAGAAAGGAGATAAAATTAGTTTATAACTCATAGGAATTCTGTGATAATTGATTGAGTTATGCATACAAAACACTTAGAATAGTGCCTGGAAGGTTAAAAGAGCTCAGTTAGGTTACTCATATTGAGGATGGTGATGATAACAATGATGATCAGGGAGAAGCAGAAAAAAGAGAAGATGACAGTGAAGCACACATCTTCTAGTGATAAAACAGCTTTATCTCCAATGGATGAAGCTTCCACCCCTGAAATAAAACTTAAGTTGTAAATTAGTTGCATCTCAGAAAATCCTATTCCCTTTGAAACAATGATAAATGCATGGTAAGGAGGCTCAAACAGCCAAAATAATCTCGCTGCACTGTGTAATTCTTGCACTAGTTATACTGCTAAGACCAAAATTTAGAGCCTCATTTCTATGGGGAAATGAATCTTAGGTCCACTCCAGAAGCAACATATGCAGTTACGTCTCTACCTCACTCCCAATCTCCACCCAGCTCTAGGGAATCCTTTTCCTTCTCCTAATGGAGAGCAGGGGAAATGAGGGTTATCAACCAGCAGGCTAGATAGTCCCTGGCTCCTACAGCTTGTAAATATAGTTTGCAAAGGAATAGTCTGCATGCCCCATTTGAAGTCTCTAAGCTGAACATCCCTGTGTCTTCTGATTTGTATTTCTTGTAAGGGAAATGAGAACTTTGAGGATATCTCCATTACTGTGATGCACGCTGATGGGAAGACTCTCCAAGTAAAGCAAAATAAAATATAAGATGTCTTTGGCTTCACAGAAAGAAGTTACTTATATTTCAACTTTAGAAATAGATAGATAATAGCTAGAAAGATAGATATACAGATAAAGCACCTTTGTATTTTAGGGAGCACCAGAGCCAAGAAAAAAAAAAAAAGACTTTTTAATAAAACAGAACAAAGAAAATCAAAACAAAGCTTCCTCCATTATTATGGTAATTGAATTTGGAAAATCGGTCCTGTTCTCAGATGATCTTCTTTGTTTTTTTCTTAACATTGTATCAGGCACAGACCCCCATTGTTTTCTCTTACAAATAGTGATGTTTCTTAAATATTTTGAAAACAATAAATAGGGGAAAATGTGCAATTTGGTGGATGAGTGTCAACTTACACCAAAACTCACATTAACAGTGTCTTGACAGCAGATTAAGAGAATTTGCTCAATGAATGGAACAACTAATCTATGTCTGTTGTCTTGTAGATTTTCTGGGATCAATACTGAAAGTTATTATCGTAGCAACAAGAAATTAACATGCAAATGAAACAACATTTTCCTCCAAGATCATCTATGAATAGAAGGGGAGCATCTTCATGACGGACTGGTAGGCTCACCGACAGGAAGATCTATGGGGTTCAAATTCTGGCTTTGCTGCTCATTTGGTCTACGTTCTTTAACTTTCTGAGCTCTATTTCCTCGTGTGTGAAATGGGAAGAAAAATGCACTCCTGTAATTATTTTTGGAGGATTAAATGAAATAATGTACATAAAAGAAACTTCAATGACAGTGTCTGCCAGTTTAAATGTTCAAAAAATCACCACCATCTATATCAGTATCATCTATAATTGACTGTGGTTTTTGGAATATCCAACTTCTTTGGATTAAAAAGACGAATTCTAAAACCTGCATCAAATCAGAGTCTAATTGTGAATGTAATACAACAATATTTTGATAAACAAGAGGACAATTTTGTAAATATTTAAATTAACAAAAAAAATCTCTTTATAGGGAAGGGATTTACATTTAAGCCCCTTTTGTACGGCAGGCACCAGTGGTAGTGCTATGTGATATGTTTGGGTGGACATTTGCCCTCCTACCATCTCTAAGCTAACACCCATACCCCTTGACTCTTCAGTAAAAATACAATCTAAGTTAAAAACAGTATGCTTGCTTTACAAATGCAGTTTTTGGAAAATATCATAGTTGCACCTTCCAATTTTATTATGATTTATAGGTATCATACAAATAGAAATTTTGGAAGCTCTTCTATCAGTTAATAGATACTTTACCCAAAATATTTAATGTAATACTTACAATATTCCATTCAGAAACTACTTAAAGAAGAAAAACATAATGCTTTGAAATGAAAACTAACTGTCCAAGAGCTTTCCAAATACTAGTCAAAGGGATTAGAGAATGTTAATGGACAAATCTAAGTAAGATAAGCAATATGCATACTATTTAGTTGTAAAGTTTGGGGCAATAATGAAGCTACAGAGCAAAGATGCTGGTCTCTTACTGTGGCAATCAGAAAGTGCATCAAAATGAGTGCTAGAACATGAGCCACAGGAAATGTCATCTCAACCAAAATGAAAATTCAGAATGGTTCATCATTTCACATCTTACTGTGTGGCAGACACTGTCTTAATTGCTTTACACATAGCAATTAACTTAATTCTCTCATCTTCCCTATGAGTGTGATACTATCTGCCCCTCCCATTATTCATAAGGACACTAAGGCTGAGAGAGTCTGAATTACTTTCCAAAGGTCACACAGCCAATGAGTGATAGAACTGGAATTTAAACATAGATGCTGTGATTTGAGAGCCTGAACCCCAATCCATCATACTTTGTTTTCTCCAAAATGATACTTGCTTCCTTCACAAAAGTATGGTTTGCTCTACACGATAAACATGTATATATAGATAGTTTGCACTATTCATGAGAGGGATTTATTTTATTTATATATGTATCTGCCTAATCCATTCAGTTGAGATTTGCTAGGTATGTACTTCAGAACAAACAATCTGTGTACTTTAGATAGCAATAGGAAGCAATACTTCACTTTAAAAAGCTCTTTTAGGAGTTTGTTTTTGATATCAGCTAATAAAGTTCAGCCCAATTTGACCAGAGAAAATCAGACCAGATCAGAGCTCACCAGTTGCCTAGTTACAACCATTCCTGTGCTTTTTAGCCTGTAGATGGAATGGATATTGTATGCACCTTCTGGAACTCTTTTCTCTTATTATCAGTTTGGCTTATTTTGCTTTTTATTTCTCCATCCCTTGCTCTCACAAACAAATACAAATACACTGCATCAACCTACATTGTTATTGTTCCAAAATCAAACTATAATTATAATTATTGTAACCTTTTATAAGCAACCTAGCTTAATCAGGAAAAAAAGTGTATTTTGAAGAGTAACAGGGACAAAGAAAAATAGAAAAAGGCAAACATAGCAAATATTATTGAGGTTTTAACAAAAGACAAACACAGATGACTTTGGAAGGGCTTTGAAGTGTCATTTGCTTAAGGGCTTGAAAGCACCAAAGAATTTTACTCTTAAAACAAATTGCCTCCTGCTTCTTCAACAACTGTATTCACCACACTGACCTTCAAATGAATTCTGTCTGGGTCCAAAATTCAAACGCACTCAGAACACAAAGCTTTGTTGCATTTTAGAAAGCCCACCCAACATAATTTTGTTCAGTGTCTGAAAGCCCCGTTCTGTAGAGGGAAATGGATCTTTTGAAGGTCCCTGGGAAAGTACAGTAAGTAGTTTGGATCATAAGCTCTCACAGTCCATGGGACTGAGGACACAGTCACTACATGCCAGTGCTCCCTGCAGCCGCCTGGGATCAAGGTGTCATGTGCAGTACCGAATGGGATGATGTGTGATAGCGGAGTGCTTGGCAATGAGATATCACCAGTGAGACATTTGATCTCCATGTAGTCTAGCACTAATCTCAAGACTCTAAATCTAAATTACATACGAGCACTGCAAAAATAGAGGAGAGGAGCTTTAGGACACTGCAATACTGACAACACAATAGTACACAGACCTGCAAGGAGCTCAGGCTTCAAAGTCACAAGACTAGTTTATGTGTAACATTTATGAATATTCATTTAAATCATCAGAATCTCTGTTCCTTAATTAGTGAAATGAGGATAGCACATTAAAATTCACATGAACATTAGGAGAATTTTCTGTAGTAAAATTCATAAAAAATATTCAGTAAGACAAGGTATTCTCTTTACAGTTGTTGATTGTTATTACCATTACCCTTTTATTCCATTCTTTTAATTTTGTAGATATCAGATGCAGTCAATGAATAATCAGTGAACTTAATGACTATAAAAATAAATATTATATTGCTGACCTTCAAAAAAGAGAAGAAAATCTTCTACTAAGGGACGAATCTTCTACCAAGAGAAAAAATTCTTCTACGAAAGAGAAGAAAATTAGGGGAAAAAGCAAACAAACCAATGAAAATTGAAGGGGGAAAAAAACAGTACTTCTGAAGCTATAGATCACGTTATGTAACAGGAATGACGAAAACTTGTACAAAATAGCATCAACTTGTTCATAATAATATGTTTTATCATTAAATTGTGTATATTATCTATATGATTATTATATTCATGGTCTAAAAACAAACAAAAATTATAAGCTGTCATAATTAAGTGGAAAATCTTTGAAGAGTGAGCTGGGCCAAGGAGTCTAGGAACTAAATTAGAATTCTTTTTTTTTTCTGAGTGAGTTTTAATGATATATAACTTCCCTCCACCCAATGTCTGCAATGAAAAGAAAATGTGATTTATGGCCAAACTATCTCCAAATCCATTCAAGTTCCCAAATCTTCTAATTCTTGAAACTATCTTCTAGACTAACAAGATTATTAGAAATTTAATATTCATCTATCTTATTGTTGACAGGACCTCTCAAACGCTTTAGCTCCAAATGTGCTGACAATTCCACACTTCTTTCCTTGAAGGAAACTTTTAAGAAAGGTAGGTCACACAATACTATCATTTAATAGATGAGGAGGTTAAGCATAATGGACATCAATAACAAAATGACACACTTCCTTTGTCTCAATGATAGTACACTAAATTATACCTAACCAGTTTATACAGCAGTAGTTCCTGTTTCTATATAAA
Source organism: Choloepus didactylus (assembly GCF_015220235.1). Classification (NCBI taxonomy): domain Eukaryota; kingdom Metazoa; phylum Chordata; class Mammalia; order Pilosa; family Megalonychidae; genus Choloepus; species Choloepus didactylus. The sequence goes on from NC_051312.1 coordinate 55,881,878, forward strand.
GTACTAGATATAAAAATATGAGCTCAAGTTGGTACAGAACAATGGCCAGGAGATTGAGGTTGGGGTTTTGGTTTTCATTATGTTTGTTAGGAGTTCTTGATTCCATTGCTATGAACTTGATTCCCAGCCATCCTGAAAATGCACACACCATGTGGCTTTCTCTCTGTGCCTTCTCTATAAGGTCTCCAGTAATAGGATTAAGATCCACCTGGATTCAGTAGGGCCCTGCCTTAACTAACATTAACTTCATCAAGATGTCCTATTTACAATGAGTTCACACACACAGGAATGGATTAAGATTAAGAACATGCTCTTCTGGGATACATAATTCAATATGTCACAGAATCCAAACTCAAAAAATATAAGGAAGAACACCTCTAGTGGCCAGGAGTATAATATGTGGCTTATGTAGAGTAGCACACTAGAATATGTAGAGTTTCATAGTATGCAATTCAACTTGAGATGTTTCCCTTTTGATGGATCAGGATATAATGGCACTTTCTTTTTAAACTATACATAAGACAGCTAAGGGTATCTGACAAGGCTAACAAGGCCATACTTACAGATGAGATTCTTAACCTTCTACTTAGGATCAGAATTTGACATTTTAAAAGCATTCTTTTAAACTAAGAGTTATCTGAAAAGAGAGACACAAGGCCAGGGTAAAGGAAAAGAGATTCTGATTTCTTCTCAAGCTCAGCATTAGGAAGAATGCTTTTCTGACTTTCTATTAATACATGATTCTGGTCATAAGAACACAAAGGAGAAAGAAGTATATGTAAATACATCTCTCTCTTATCTAGGTTTGAAAAAGATAAAGCCTCTCAAGGCAGTAGTGAAATCACGTTAGAATAGCCACTACTGCCCAGGGGTTTTTTAATAGCAGGGATCAAGGGCGAAATAGAGGAAAAATATTATGAGTAATGAGTGGTATTGTACAGGCAATGAGATTTAGTCAGAGTTTTCTTTTTTCTTTCACAGCTGAGCATCAAGACAATCCATAAATCTCTTCTCACTGCATCCCATTTGTGAGCAGAGCACATCCACAGATATTTGCAGGAGGCGACATTAACCATGTTTACATGTGAAGGAAGTGCTATAGAGCACAGATTGAGCACCACAGTATTATCCAGAACAGTTTAGAAATAAATCACAACAAAAAATCTAAATATAATAAAGATACAATAGATGATGCATCTAGAAGGCTGAATGGCTCTATATTTTAAAAGCAAACTTTACCACCAGTCCAGTGTGAGACTTAGATCAATACAGAGCAAAGAATCCCACCGGTCATTGGAGTAAGGTACTATGAAGAAACTTACTCACAGTTACTAAGCAGCAAAGCTTCAAAGTCAAATCTAACAGGAATTCTCCAGTCATGGCAATAAAAGACAATGAATATAAAAAAAAGAGACCTGCCTTCCAGGGAGCAAGAAGCCAAGACCTTTAGGCTTGGAAATTCGGTAGAAGGAATTTAAGAATGTAAGTTGTGGGAGACGTTTCAAGGGTAAATTTCTCTCCCGGCCTGGTTATATCTTTGCTAGGAAAAGGAACCAATTCAAAGCTGTCACTGAGTCCACACAGGTGGAAGCAGGGTGTGGGATGAGTTCTGTGGTGGGGGATGGTAGGTGAAGAATGGGAATTATATGGGAAAATTCAGAACTTTACTTAAAGAGACTATTAATGGGCATATCTGTATTTTAGAGCCAGAAACCTTGATTGAAATTCAGTCTCTGCTCTTCATTATTTAGATAAACGTAGGTATGCTGAATTCTCTCAGCTTCTTTACATTTTCTTGTAAATTACAGATTGTGATGCTTTACCTCACTGAGTTGCTATGACGATAAGAATTAAGACATGAAAAAATACTTAATGTAATACTCTGCTTGAAGTAGGTGCCCAATAAAGGTAGTAATAGCTGTTTTGTTATAGTATTACTAGCATGTCCTTTAAAATAGAAGTGCAAGAATGATAGAACACAAGAGATAATAACTTTTCTATGCATGGAAGAAGTGTTTGAATGATATTTAAGTGAAAGATTCCATTTCTAAGCACTCAAGAAATAAAAGATTAAGAAAAGAAGAACCTGATATCTATTTAGATTGGGCAAAAAATCACTCACTTGAAGTGTCCTGAGTGTTAAAAGAAAATCATTGACATTTACAATATTAAAGATTCTGCTCACTTAACTTTGCTGTTTTCACTGTTTAAAATTTGGATCACAGAGAAGTGAAGTCTACAAGTTTCTGTTTAGTGTTTTTAGTAATTATAAGGCTCTGTAAATAATAGGACTACACTTTGGAAATTCTAAAATTCATAAATCTTTCTCCCCCTCCTACACAAGAAAATAACTAGTAAGTTCTTTACTTAAAATAGAATAGGGGTTAATTTAACTGTTTCTATGGTCAATAAAATATTAGCTGATAGTGACGTTTATTCCACTAGACTGGAAACTCATGTAAGGTATGGTTATTCATCAGTTTTTTTCTTTGGTATCCTTATAGCACTGAGCCAAAGGTCTTGGTATATAGTGAGCATATACGTATTGAATAGAATCCTGAGTTTATGTTAAAGAGTATGTTTAAACAAAACGTAAGAGCTGCTTAACATGCAATTATTGCTTCTCGGGGGGGGGGGGGGGGAAGAAGCCAGAAATAGAAATTGTGCAGATTGGAAAACAAATCAAATTAAATAACAATAATAATTTGGTTTTAAAGTAAAGAATTTAAGAACTTGTTTATTCCAACTTTGTTTAGAATAATTAACAACATAGGTGATGGTATAGGCAGATCATAATTCAGATTTTAGTATTGGCTCTGAATTTCAAGCAGCTTCCTTCATATCATAACACAATATCATCAAAATATGTTTACCAGTAATTCCTGCAAATCTTTATATATATTGTGCAGAAACCACTTTAAAGCATCACTAAAAATCTCATTAAGTCCTACTGAAATTATAGCTTTGAACACAAATTTAAATTTATAATGGGAAATATTTTTGAAAATATGATAGGTAAAAACATAAAAGGATTTATCTGACTTCGAATAAGATTTAATCGAGCAATATTTACATTAATAAAATTGGTGGGGTTTAGTATAAGATCTGTAAAGCATCTTATATCTGTAAGAGACACCAACAAGGATTTAGTATGTGGGGAGTGAGAAAAAAAGAGGCATCAAAGGTGACTACAAATCATTTTGTCTCAGTAACTTCTGTATATGAGAAAGATAGTAGAAAGCATTGATTTTGGACCTCCTAAATTTGAAACGCCATTTATACATAAAAGTGGATGTGTTGAGTAGCTGTTTGGGTATCAATAACCTGGGTTTGATCTTGGGGCTGTGCAGAAAATATGAATATGAGATATATATGTCAATGGTACTTGCAAACTTGACACAGAAAAGATGACTTACGGTGTGAATGTAAATGGAAAAGAGAAGAGGTTTGTAGACTGAGGTCTGGTGTACTCCAGCAATAAAACAGTGGGAAACATAAGGAATATCTACCAAAAGAGAATGAGGAAAATGACCAGTGAGATGGGAAAAGACCCCAGAGACATGGTGTCTTAAAACAAAGTAAAGCAAGTGTTTTAAGAATGTTGGAATCGTCCAGAGAACTCCTATGCCAGTGAAGTCCCCAAACCCATAGGCAATAGCCTCTTCAAGAACATCAACCAGATGTGTCCCTTTTTCCCATAACATCAACATCATTTTTCAACATGAACAAGTTAGGGTGGTCACTGCCTAGACATCCCTGAAGATCAGGATAGTGATTAAACTAGAGGAAGAGGTAGCAACAGACAAGATGGAATTTAACAAAGGATCATGAATAATGAATCGCTATATAATTTTCTTCTTCTTAGTTGCAAGGGGATTAGAATAGCTAGAAGGAAAGAACTGAAATGGTAGAACAGTAATCCAAAGCATCATTTGAAATTTGTTCTACAGCTACTTGTTAAATTGTAATTTGAAAGTTAACGTCTTTTTGTATATATATTTCCCAAAAAGGAAATAACTGAAACTGTGGTACTGTAACTCACAACAAGTTTGGAAATTTCCTATATAACTACTTATTAAAGCATACTTTTTGAAAGATATTACCTTTTTGCATATATGTTGTATTTCACAATAAAGAAATAACTAAGACTACGGAACTGTAACCCATAACATTCTTTGAAATTTGCTGTCTAACTACTTGTTAAATTGCACTTGGAAAGTTATCACTTTTATGTATATATATTATATTCTACAATAAAAAAATTTGTTTAAAAAAAGAATGTGGCAGTGATCAACTGTACAAAACGTGCTGATAATTTAAGGAAGAGGAGAGCTGGGAATTAACTTTCTGATTTAGCAATATGGAGGTTGCTACTGACCTTGACAAGAAAGAGATATCTTTATGGAATGAGTTCAAGGGTGAATTTGGAGGATAAAATATATAGGAATATAGGCAGTATTTCAATGAGTGCTGCTACAGAAATAAATAAAACAAAACATAACAAACAGTGAAATGGGGCAGCAAATGGTAAGAAAACGTAGGGTTGAAAGAAGTTATTTCAAAGATGGGTGATATTACATCATAATATTATGAAAATGATAGAACAGAGAGAGTTAATTGATGATACATAAGAGAGAAAGTATTAGATATCCTTGGGTATGAGTGATACACCCCCACACACATACATATCCTATCTCCAATGTACAAGTGGAGCCACTGACTTTATATCTGAGCATGGATCATTCACCTATCATAAGTAAGGGGGGCAAGTAAATAGACAGCAAAGCAGATAGATTGGTAGGTATGCTGGGAGCATGTAGAAAATTATTTTTATGAAGTATTAATCAGGGTTCCATCAGGAAATAGACAGGACAATCAAAATAAGATAAATTGAGCATGTTTAATTAAGGGAATATTTACCAAGATGCAGTGAGTGTGAAAGGAAACCACAAGAGCTTTGAAGGGACAAGAAAAGAGAGTGGACATAATTCCAAGAGGAGAAAGTTATATAAATAGGGTGGTCATGAGAGGAGCATAAACATTGGTTGAAGACCTTTACTCTATAGGTAGAGTAAACAAATATACTGACATCACTACTCTTCTCCATTCAATCTGTTGCAAGGGTTTTCCTTTGGCTCAATCCAATTGGAAGCCAAAGGGCAAGGAGACAAAATGATAGCCCATGCTATACAGATTACTGGGGCTCACAGAAGGATAAAGGGTGGAATGTGGATCTGAAAGGTAAAAGAACAATATCTGGAATGATGGCTTCTATTTTCTTAATGAATTAAGAATCAGGGATGTCACTAATGTGTGTTTTAGATAGAGGAGTTTGAAGTTCAAGAAGAGGGCAAAAGGTATAAAATAGCCATTCATCATAGTGGGAGAATTAATGGATTCTGACACATCCAGGAGTGCTCAGCAGCAGTAAGGGCCCACTTGAGGTTTATTTATCATAAATTATAATGGAAATCAGTCACCATGGCTCTTCAATTTTCCCTACCCATAGTCTCCTCCTTTGAGAGAGACTGAGCTGGGATAGAGATGTAGCCATGTGCATTTGACAAAGGGAGAGAGGGATGAAGAAGATGACAGAGTAAGCAAGAGAATGATTGTTAGGTTGAGCAATGCAATCTAGGATGGGAAAGTAGGTACAGAAGAACATGAAGAGACAGTGAAAAGGTAGCAAGATCACTGGATGCACATTTGGCAATCAAGGTCACACAAACATGCAAATCAAAAACCTGAGATAGTTTCCATACGTTTTTATTAACTAAGAAATAAGAGCACATTATTCTTCAATAAAGTAAATATTTTGTCCTGGCACTTTTTCTTAAAAGATATATATTTTGTTGATTATTACAGAGATGTAAACTGGTAGAAATACCTAACTGATTCCACTATTTCACATCTCTTCCACAACTGATTCCCCCCAAAAAAGACACTCTGTGAAGAGAATATGTAAACAGTAATTCTCATTAAAAAGAAAATGAAATCATAACAGTATGCAGTCTTATGCCTGAGAATAGAAAATTTTTAAGCAGTATTAGGAAAATAACATTTCCAACAGTTAAAGAAATAAAGTTTGGGATCACAGTCTTCATACACACCTGTGTTTAAGTACAGTATGCGTATATATGAATATAACAACGTTAATATAAAAATAGATATTTATTTGGATAAATACATATATATGGTACAAGATATATTAAAGGGATAGATAACTAAAGATGTTGAACAGAAATGGTTATTTAAAATGGAATTGGAGATTGAATTAGAGATACTGAATACATGCATTTCACTCCTGCTTTTTCATCTCATAACTTTACTTGTACTTTTTGCATAATGAGGTGCATGAACTAGTTGTGAAAACTTAATTACACTTTGATCTAAGATAGTGGCATAGAGAGGAGTGGAAGCTAGTTAGTCCCCCTGAAACAACTAATAAAAAAAAAACAGGAACAGCTAGTAAATAATCTGGAATAACTGCAGGGGGACAAATGTGACTGTCCACTCATCATACACCAATGTGAATTGGGAGGAATGCCCGAGATCACAGCATAAAGTCTGTAAGTAAAAACTGCATATACAAGCCAGGAGACCCCTCCCCCCACAGCTCGAGCTGCAAAGCCTTGTGGTGCTAGAGAGAAGCTCTCTCCCAGCCAGCAAATATAGCTCAGTTGAGCTCCAACTGGGGTTTTAATTAGAGAGTATGAACTGCTCCCTACAGCTACGAATCCCCAACAAGCAGACATAGGCTTTGGTTGATGACTGACCTTGGAGAGCTGGAGGGTCACCAAAGACTAGCCCTGAAGGGGACTTTCTGTCCCTGTTTCAGTTCAGTGGAGAAAGTCTCAGCCATTTTCAGTTCCTAGTACTCTGATCCAGAAAAGGGTGGAGATAGCATAGGCAGAGAGAGACCACTGAAATGCTAATGACTTCTCCCTAGGGGGTCTATCTTCTCTAAGAGGAAAGGGGTGGGGCCCAGCTCTACTACCTGCCTTTCATTCAGAACCAGCCCCAGAGCCTGGGGGAAAACAGCCACAGGCCACACCTACTTACACCAGTCTAGAATTACAGGCTGACAGGTGCCACCTGTTGGGCAGAAAAGCACAGTGACCCGAGGCCTCACAGGATGCACTGATTTTCTAAGACACACACACCCTCAGGGAAACCGGATACTAAATAAGTCTTCTTTCTGGGACCTGAGCCCATTCTTGTCTGGGAAAACCTGATTGGGGTAACCAAGGAAACCATGCCGAGACAAGAGAAAACTACAACCTACACCAAGAAAAATGAAGTTATGGTCCACTCAAAGGAGCAAACTTACACTTCAAATGAGATACAGGAATTGAAACAACTAATAATAAGTCAATCCAAAAAGTTTAGGGAAGATATGGTGAAAGAGCTGAACTATGTAATGAAAACACTAAGCGTAAATAAGGCAGAAATTGAAAGTTCAAGAAACCAACTGGCAGAATCCATGGAAATGAAAGGCACAGCACAAGAGATGAAAGACACACTGGAAACATACAACAGCAGATCTCTAGAGGCAGAAGAAAACACTCAGGATCTGGAGAACAAGGCACCTGAAAGCCTACACACAAAAGAACAGATAGAGAAAAGAATGGAAAAATATGAGCAATGTCCCTGGGTACTTAAGGGCAAAATGAAAAGCAAGAGTGTAGATGTCATTGGTGTCCCAGAAGGAGAAGAGAAGGGAAAAGGGGCATAAGCAATAATAGAGGAAGTAATCAATGAAAATTTCCTATCTTTTATGAAAGACATAAAATTACAGATCCAAGAAGTGCAGCATACCCCAAACAGAATAAATCTGAATAGACCTATGCCAAGACACTTAATAATCAGATTACCAAATGTCAAAGATAAAGAGAGAGTCCTGAAAGCAGCAATAGAAAAGCTATCCATCACACACAAAGAAAGCTTGATAAGACTACGTGTGGATTTCTCAGTAGAAACCATGGAGGCAAGAAGGAAGTGGGATGATATAGTTAAGATACTGAAAGAGAAAAACCACCAACCAAGAATCCTATATCTGGCAAAGCTATCCTTCAAATATGAGGGACAACTTAAAATATTCTCTGACAAACACAATAACAGACTTTGTGAACAAGATACCTGCTCTACAGGAAACACTAAAAGGAGCACTGCAGACAGAAAGGAAAAGACAGGAGTGAGAGGTTTGGAAAACAATTTTGGGAGATAGTAGCACAGCAATGTAAGTACACTGAACAATGTCTGAATATGGTTGAAAGAGGAAGGCTGGGACCATGTGGGACACCAGAACAAAAGACAAATGATAAAGACTGGGACTGTGTAACTATGGTGCTCAACGATTGCAATAAAAGACACACATATGTTTTTACTTGAGGTAGAACAAATGAGTCAACATTGCAAGGTGTTAAAAATAGGGTGGGACTAGAGGCAAAATAAAATCAATGCAAACTAGAGACTATAATTTACGGAAAAAAAATGCATTATGCCTCCTTTAATGTAACAAAGATAATATACCAAAGCTAAATGCATGGGGGTGGGGTGGGGAAGGGGAATAGGAGAAGGGTATGGGACTCCTTGCTTGGTGATGTTGTCTGACTGTTTCTACTTTAGATTAATGCTATCTTTCCTTTTGTCACTTTCTAGCTATCAAGCCTGGTTATTTTGTTGTTGTTGTTGTTGGTTGGTTTGTTTTTTCTCTCTTTCTCTTTTCTTTTTCTTTTGCCTCTCTGCCTTCTTTGACTCTTCCTCCATCTTTGTGGAAGAAATGGAGATGTCCTTATATAGTGGCGATGGTGCTGAATACATAAATATGTGACTATACAGGGAACCAACAATTGTTTACTTAGGAACAAAACCATCTTAAAAGAAACAGGTTGATGAAGAAAACTTGAGGGCACTATATTGAGTGAAATAAGACAGACACATAAAGGCAAATATTGCATGGTCTCACTGATATGAACTAATTATAATATGTAAACTCACAGACATGAAATATAAGTTACCAGGATATAGAATGAGGCTAAAGAATGGGGAGTAGTTGCTTATTATGAGCAGAATGTTCAACTAGGGTGAACTTAAACATTTGGAAATGGACAAGGGTGATGGTAGCATGTTGTGAAAATAACTAACAGTGTTGAAAGGTGTGTGAAGGTGGTGGAAAGGGGAAGCTCAGAGTCACATATGTCACCAGAAGGAAAGTTGGAGGTTAAAAGGTGGGAATGTAAAGAACAGTGAATCTTGTGGTGGACAATGTCTGTGATTAACTATACAAATATTATAACTCTCTCTCATGAACTAGAACAAATGTATGACACTATCACAAGAAGTTAATAATAGAGAGGCATACAGGAAAATCTATATACCTATTGCAAGCTATATATTACAGTTAGTAGTATTTTAACATTCTTTCATCAACAGTAACAAATGTACTATACCAAAACTATGAGTCAATAATGTAGGGGGAAGTCGGTAAGCATATGGGAGGATCTGAGTTTCCTTTTTTTTTGTCTTTATTTCTTTTCTAGAGTAATGAAAATGTCCTAAAAATTGAAAAAAAAAAAATTTGCATTGATGGATGCACAGCTATATGATGGTACCATGGGCAACTGATTGTACACTTTGGATCTTTAGATAGTTGTATGGTATGTGAAGAATGTCAATTAATATATAAAAAGCTTTTTATAATAATATTATGTTGATGCCCCAGGTACACCACAATCAAGAATGTTGTAGTGAGGACCTAATTTTGGTAGCTGCAAGGACAATTATTGAATACAAAGCCTGACTTTGCTGCTCTTTTTAAGAAACTGAAAAGAAAATAAATGTAAGGAAAGGGAGGAGTCTGCAAAGCAAATAAATGAGGGGGTAGAGGGAGAATCACGAAAATTCCCTAACCAGAAACAAATAAATCAGAAACACCAATGGAGACCTTCCCTCCACAGTCCTATCATCACTGACACTAAGTCTTTTAACAGATACAAATACAAAACCACCTACAAACTAGATGTAATTTTACCCATTTTACTTTTAAGTAACAACGATAATAATATTCATGGTGACCATAGACAAAATTAATGGGATGTTGACTGTATGCCAGGGACTAGTTTTAACACTTTCCATACATTTAGTTCTCACGATAAATTTATGTGGTAGATATTACGATTCTCTCTATTTTATAGTTGAAGGAAATAAGACAAGAATGCTACTAGACCCTGCTGAATTTACAGAATCAATACACAGTCAGCTCATTCTCTTTTAACTTCAACATCCTGAGACATGGAAATACACAATTAATACTTAAGCTTGAGGCTCCAGAAGATTCCAAACATTCAAAGAAGATTAATTTTAAAAGATACTAATTGGCCACAGTTTCAGAAGGATGCCCAATTATAGCTGTTGAAATAAGGTCTTTTCTTAATCATTTGTGGGGATCAAGTAGTATGAGTTCGAAAATGTGTTACGTGAATTAACAGCAACATTCAATTAACCCAAACACTTATTCCTCAATTCTTTGATTGATTGGGTCTGAGTTGGATAAGAAAGTCTGTCAATCCTGCTACGTTTTAGTGACAGTCATTATTTTCGACGTGTACAAATCCTACAAATTATGTACGGATAGCATCATTTTATTTACCGATATAGTGTTTTCTTATTGAAAATTTGTTTTACCATAAAAATATAAAGAAAAAAATAACTAGAAGAAAATATAGGTAAATATTTAATTCATTCCAGATTAGAGATAGACTTTCTAATTGCTACAACAGAAAAGGTGGAGGGGGGGCATAAAACATCTATGTTTAATCTTTTGTGCTGATGGAAATTTTTGACAAATGAAGAAAGATTGAAATAATTAAACATATCATGTGTTTGCATGTGTGTGCATGTGTGCATGTAGGATATTTCAGGGGAGGGGAACAGGTGTTATAATTAAGCAGCCATTCATAGGATGTTTACCTGTTACTCATGAATTTTTGGTACCATGAGAAAAATTGTATATCAAATGGAAACAAAACATGGAATATAGTCTATCTCTGAAGGGGTCACAACTATACTTTAAACATATTTATTAGATGTCCCCATATATTCTAACTATATTTTATTGCATGGTAAGACAATTACTTTTCTGTTCTTTTCTCTGTTCTTGGTTTTTTGTTTTTATTATGAACATGAGCTGGGAATAAAATTCATAAACAAAGCACCTTTTAAAAGGTCTTGATAAATTTATTTATTGCGTATACATAAGTATAAATCATGAAATACATAATAAACTTCTACTTTTAGGTTTCCCTGCGATATACATTGCAATCTATTCACAACAGTGAGAGCTTTGTGAGAGCATAGATTAAAAAACATGATCATTTCCCAAGTGCCAGTGGGTAAGAAATGCTCTCATCAAGCAAACCTATGTTAACACAAATGTGTTCTTAGGGCCACAACTCTCTACAGTACCTGAAGGGTAAAAACCTAAAGTGTGTAAGCACAAACTCAAAGAATTACATTTGGAGAATGCTTGCAGGAAGTCATGAGCATAGTTTCTGTGAGCTATAACTAGTACCAATTTGAAATAAAGTGTTTACAAGGATAAACAGAAGAATCTCACAGGGTCGGTCCAGCCTCTTTGATCCTCAAACTTTCCAAGTTAAAATGAAAAAGATGGGCTCTATATTGTCTGAGGTCTCCCTGGCTCTAATGGTTTATATAGTATCACCTAAGTAGAATCACAGCCATCATTTTATTGTCAGATATAATCATTTATATTTCTTAAATGAGTTTTTCTTTCACTTTCATTCCAAACATATTATAATAAGGTGTTAGGATTTGAATTGACCACCAAGATCATCTTGTCAACCTCATTAAACTTCCTAATGAAATGTCAGACTCTTCTACAGATGTAACATTAACATTCCTATCTAAACAGCAATGTCATAGCAGGTCACAGGCTGTTTAAATTATTTGGTTAAACATTTCCAAGCAAAGCTCACACTTTATTTAATAATTCACATATTGACACAGTCAAAATTGGAACATCCTTATCATATCATAAATCTTCTCACTCATTCCTTTATTCAAGCTTAAAATTTTTAATTCCTTCCCTCTTTCCCACCTCCCTCTCTCCCTTCCTTTCTTCCTTCTTTCTTGTACAGTATAGCAGATAAAACTCACATGTAATGTAGTTAGAGCCACAATAGACAGATATGCACCAAATGTGAGAGGAACTAATGATGAAGTAAATCAGTTTACATGGGAAGGGTCACCAAAGACATCACAGAAGAGATGTTTTTTAAAGGGGAATTGGAGGCGGGGCAAGATGGCAGACTGGTGAGCTGTATGTTTTAGTTACTCCTCCAGGAAAGTAGGTAGAAAGCCAGGAACTGCGTGGACTGGACACCACAGAGCAATCTGACTTTGGGCATACTTCACACAACACTCATGAAAACGTGGAACTGCTGAGATCAGCGAAATCTGTAAGTTTTTGCAGCCAGGGGACCCACGCCCCTCCCTGCCAGGCTCAGTCCTGTGGGAGGAGGGGCTGTCAGCTCCGGGAAGGAGAAGGGAGAACTGCAGTGGCAGCCCTTATCGGAAACTCATTCTACTGATCCAAACTCCAACCATAGATAGACTGAGACCAGACACCAGAGAATCTGAGAGTAGCCAGCCCAGCACAGAGGAGACAGGCATAGAGAAAAAAAACAACACGAAAAACTCCAAAATAAAAGCGGAGGATTTTTGGAGTTCCGGTGAACATAGAAAGGGGAAGGGCAGAGCTCAGGCCCGAGCTCAGGCCCTGAGGCGCATATGCAAATCCCGAAGAAAAGCTGATCTCTCTGCCCTGTGGACCTTTCCTTAATGGCCCTGGTTGCTTTGTCTCTTAGCATTTCAATAACCCATTAGATCTCTGAGGAGGGCCTTTTTTTTTTTTTTTTTTTAATCCTTTTTTCTTTTTCTAAAACAATTACTCTAAGAAGCCCAATACAGAAAGCTTCAAAGACTTGCAATTTGGGCAGGTCAAGTCAAGAGCAAAACTAAGACAGCTCTGAGACAAAAGGCAATAATCCAGTGGCTGAGAAAATTCACTAAACACCACAACTTCCCAAGAAAAGGGGGGTGTCCACTCACAGCCATCATCCTGGTGGACAGGAAACACTCCTGCCCATCGCCAGCCCCATAGCCCAGAGCTGCCCCAGACAACCCAGTGTGACGGAAGGGCTTCAAATAACAGGCACCCACCACAAAACTGGGCGTGGACATTAGCCTTCCCTGCAACCTCAGCTGATTGTACCAGAGTTGGGAAGGTGGAGCAGTGTGAATTAACAAAGCCCCATTCAGCCACCATTTCAGCAGACTGGGAGCCTCCCTACACAGCCCAGCAGACCACAACTGCCCTGGGGGGATGGCACTCACCTGTGACATAGCACAGTCATCCCTCAACAGAGGAACCAGGGTGCACAGCCTGGAAGAGGGGCCCACTTGCAAGTCTCAGGAGCCATACGCCAATACCAAGGACTTGTGGGTCAGTGGCAGAGACAAACTGTGGCAGGACTGAACTGAAGGATTAGACTATTGCAGCAGCTTTAAAACTCTAGGATCACCAGGGAGATTTGATTGTTAGGGTCACCCCCCCTCCCTGACTGCCCAGAAACACGCCCCATATACAGGGCGGGCAACACCAACTACACACGCAAGCTTGGTACACCAATTGGACCCCACAAGACTCACTCCCCCACTCACCAAAGAGGCTAAGCAGGGGAGAACTGGCTTGTGGAGAACAGGTGGCTCGTGGACGCCACCTGCTGGTTAGTTAGAGAAAGTGTACTCCACGAAGCTGTAGATCTGATAAATTTGAGATAAGGACTTCAATTGGTCTACAAATCCTAAAAGAACCCTATCAAGTTCAGCAAATGCCACGAGGACAAAAACAACAGAAAATTATAAAGCATATGAAAAAACCAGATGATACGGATAACCCAAGCCCAAGCACCCAAATCAAAAGATCAGAAGAGACACAGCATCTAGAGCAGCTACTCAAAGAACTAAAGATGAACAATGAGACGATGGTACGGGATACAAAGGAAATCAAGAAGACCCTAGAAGAGCATAAAGAAGACATTGCAAGACTAAATAAAAAAATGGATGATCTTATGGAAATTAAAGAAACTGTTGACCAAATTAAAAAGATTCTGGACACTCATAGTACAAGACTAGAGGAAATTGAACAACGAATCAGTGACCTGGAAGATGACAGAATGGAAAATTAAAGCATAAAAGAAAGAATAGGGAAAAAAATTGAAAAAATCGAAATGGACCTCAGGGATATGATAGATAATATGAAACGTCTGAATATAAGACTCACTGGTGTCCCAGAAGGGGAAGAACAGGGTAAAGGTCTAGGAAGAGTATTTAAAGAAATTGTTGGGGAAAACTTCCCAAATCTTCTAGACAACATAAATACACAAATCATAAATGCTCAGCGAACTCCAAATAGAATAAATTCAAATAAACCCACTCCGAGACATATACTGATCACACTGTCAAACACAGAAGAGAAGGAGCAAGTTCTGAAAGCAGCAAGAGAAAAGCAATTCACCACATACAAAGGAAACAGCATAAGACTAAGTAGTGACTACTCAGCAGCCACCATGGAGGCGAGAAGGCAGTGGCACGATATATTTAAAATTCTAAGTGAGAAAAATTTCCAACCAAGAATACTTTATCCACCAAAGCTCTCCTTCAAATTTGAGGGAGAGCTTAAATTTTTCACAGACAAACAAATGCTGAGAGAATTTGCTAACAAGAGTCCTGCCCTACTGGAGATACTAAAGGGAGCCCTACAGACAGAAAAACAAAGAAAGAACAGAGAGACTTGGAGAAAGGTTCAGTACTAAAGAGATTCGGTATGGGTCCAATAAAGGATATTAATAGACCGAGGGGAAAAATATGACAAACATAAACCAAAGGATAAGATGGCTGATTCAAGAAATGCCTTCACGGTTATAATGTTGAATGTAAATGGATTAAACTCCCCAATTAAAAGATATAGATTCGCAGAATGGATCAAAAAAAATGAACCATCAATATGTTGCATACAAGAGACTCATCTTAGACACAGGGACACAAAGAAACTGAAAGTGAAAGGATGGAAAAAAATATTTCATGCAAGCTACAGCCAAAAGAAAGCAGGTGTAGCAATATTAATCTCAGATAAAATAGACTTTAAATGCAGGGATGTTTTGAGAGACAAAGAAGACCACTACATACTAATAAAAGGGGCAATTCAGCAAGAAGAAATAACAATCGTAAATGTCTATGCACCCCATCAAAGTGCCACAAAATACATGAGAGAAATACTGGTAAAACTAAAGGAAGCAATTGATGTTTCCACAATAATTGTGGGAGACTTCAACACATCACTCTCTCCTATAGTTAGATCAACCAGACAGAAGACCAATAAGGAAATTGAAAACCTAAACAATCCGATAAATGAATTAGATTTAACAGACATCTACAGGACATTACATCCCAAATCACCAGGATGCATATACTTTTCTAGTGCTCACGGAACTTTCTCCAGAATAGATCATATGCTGGGACATAAAACAAGCCTCAATAAATTTAAAAAGATTGAAATTATTCAAAGCACATTCTCTGACCACAATGGAATACAATTAGAAGTCAATAACCATCAGAGACTTAGAAAATTCACAAATTCCTGGAGGTTAAACAACACACTCCTAAACAATCAGTGGGTTAAAGAAGAAATAGCAAGAGAAATTGCTAAATATATAGAGACGAATGAAAATGAGAACACAACATACCAAAACCTATGGGATGCAGCAAAAGCAGTGCTAAGGGGCAAATTTATAGCACTAAACGCATATATTAAAAAGGAAGAAAGAGCCAA
Organism: Choloepus didactylus; assembly: GCF_015220235.1. Taxonomy (NCBI): domain Eukaryota; kingdom Metazoa; phylum Chordata; class Mammalia; order Pilosa; family Megalonychidae; genus Choloepus; species Choloepus didactylus. The sequence continues at coordinate 55,897,794 of NC_051312.1, forward strand.
AATCAAAGAACTAATGGATCAACTGAAGAAGCTAGAAAATGAACAACAAACCAATCCTAAACCAAGTAGAAGAAAAGAAATAACAAGGATTAAAGCAGAAATAAATGACATAGAGAACAAAAAACAATAGAGAAGATAAATATCATCAAAATTTGGTTCTTTGAGAAGATCAACAAGATTGACAAGCCCCTAGCTAGACTGACAAAATCAAAAAGAGAGAAGACCCATATAAACAAAATAATGAATGAAAAAGGTGACATAACTGCAGATCCTGAAGAAATTAAAAAAATAATAAGAGGATACTATGAACAACTGTATGGCAACAAACTGGATAATGTAGAGGAAATGGACAATTTCCTGGAAACATATGAACAACCTAGACTGACCAGAGAAAAAATAGAAAACCTCAACTAACCCATCACAAGCAAAGAGATCCAATCAGTCATCAAAAATCTTCCCACAAATAAATGCCCAGGGCCAGATGGCTTCACAGGGGAATTCTACCAAACTTTCCAGAAAGAACTGACACCAATCTTACTCAAACTCTTTCAAAACATTGAAGAAAATGGAACACTACCTAACTCATTTTATGAAGCTAACATCAATCTAATACCAAAACCAGGCAAAGATGCTACAAAAAAGAAAACTACTGGCCAATCTCCCTAATGAATATAGATGCAAAAATCCTCAACAAAATACTTGCAAATCGAATCCAAAGACACATGAAAAAAATCATACACCATGACCAAGTGGGGTTCATTCCAGGCATGCAAGGATGGTTCAACATAAGAAAATCAATCAATGTATTACAACACATTAAAAACTCGAAAGGGAAAAATCAATTGATCATCTCAATAGATGCTGAAAAAGCATTTGACAAAATCCAACATCCCTTTTTGATAAAAACACTTCAAAAGGTAGGAATTGAAGGAAACTTCCTCAACATGATAAAGAGCATATATGAAAAACCCACAGCCAGCATAGTACTCAATGGTGAGAGACTGAAATCCTTCCCTCTAAGATCAGGAACAAGACAAGGATGCCCGCTGTCACCACTGTTATTCAACATTGTGCTGGAAGTGCTAGCCAGGGCAATCCGGCAAGACAAAGAAATAAAAGGCATCCAAATTGGAAAAGAAGAAGTAAAACTGTCATTGTTTGCAGATGATATGATCTTATATCTAGAAAACCCTGAGACATCAACGATACACCTACTAGAGCTAATAAACAAATTTAGCAAAGTAGCGGGATACAAGATTAATGCACATAAGTCAGTAATGTTTCTATATGCTAGAAATGAACAAACTGAAGAGACACTCAAGAAAAAGATACCATTTTCAATAGCAACTAAAAAAATCAAGTACCTAGGAATAAACTTAACCAAAGATGTAAAAGACCTATACAAAGAAAACTACATAACTCTACTAAAAGAAATAGAAGGGGACCTTCAAAGATGGAAAAATATTCCATGTTCATGGATAGGAAGGCTAAATGTCATTAAGATGTCAATTCTACCCAAACTCATCTACAGATTCAATGCAATCCCAATCAAAATTCCAACAACCTACTTTGCAGACTTGGAAAAGCTAGTTATCAAATTTATTTGGAAAGGGAAAATGCCTCGAATTGCTAAAGACACTCTAAAAAAGAAAAACCAAGTGGGAGGACTTACACTCCCTGACTTTGAAGCTTATTATAAAGCCACAGTTGCCAAAACAGCATGGTACTGGCACAAAGATAGACATATAGATCAATGGAATCGAATTGAGAATTCAGAGATAGACCCTCAGATCTATGGCCGACTGATCTTTGATAAGGCCCCCAAAGTCACTGAACTGAGCCATAATGGTCTTTTCAACAAATGGGGCTGGGAGAGTTGGATATCCATATCCAAAAGAATGAAAGAGGACCCCTACCTCACCCCCTACACAAAAATTAACTCAAAATGGACCAAAGATCTCAATATAAAAGAAAGTACCATAAAACTCCTAGAAGATAATGTAGGAAAACATCTTCAAGACCTTGTATTAGGCGGCCACTTCCTAGACTTTACACCCAAAGCACAAGCAACAAAAGAGAAAATAGATAAATGGGAACTCCTCAAGCTTAGAAGTTTCTGCACGTCAAAGGAATTTCTCAAAAAGGTAAAGAGGCAGCCAACTCAATGGGAAAACATTTTTGGAAACCTTGTATCTGACAAAAGACTGATATCTTGCATATATAAAGAAATCCTACAACTCAATGACAATAGTACAGTCTGCCCAATTATAAAATGGGCAAAAGATATGAAAAGACAGTTCTCTGAAGAGGAAATACAAATGGCCAAGAAACACATGAAAAAATGTTCAGCTTCACTAGCTATTAGAGAGATGCAAATTAAGACCACAATGAGATACCATCTAACACCGGTTAGAATGGCTGCCATTAAACAAACAGGAAACTACAAATGCTGGAGGGGATGTGGAGAAATTGGAACTCTTATTCACTGTTGGTGGGACTGTATAATGGTTCAGCCACTCTGGAGGTCAGTCTGGCAGTTCCTTAGAAAACTAGATATAGAGCTACCATTCGATCCGGCGATTGCACTTCTCGGTATATACCCGGAAGATCGGAAAGCAGTGACACGAACAGATATCTGCACGCCAATGTTCATAGCAGCATTATTCACAATTGCCAAGAGATGGAAACAACCCAAATGTCCTTCAACAGATGAGTGGATAAATAAAATGTGGTATATACACACTATGGAATACTACGCGGCAGTAAGAAGGAACGATCTCGTGAAACATATGACAACATGGATGAACCTTGAAGACATAATGCTGAGCGAAATAAGCCAGGCACAAAAAGAGAAATATTATATGCTACCACTAATGTGAACTTTGAAAAATGTAAAACAAATGGTTTATAATGTAGAATGTAGAGGAACTAGCAATAGAGAGCAATTAAGGAAGGGGGAACAATAATCCAAGAAGAACAGATAAGCTATTTAACGTTCTGGGGATGCCCAGGAATGACTATAGTCTGTTAATTTCTGATGGATATAGTAGGAGCAAGTTCACAGAAATGTTGCTATATTAGGTAACTTTCTTGGGGTAAAGTAGGAACATGTTGGAAGTTAAGCAGTTATCTTAGGTTAGTTGTCTTTTTCTTACTCCCTTGTTATGGTCTCTTTGAAATGTTCTTTTATTGTATGTTTGTTTTCTTTTTAACTTTTTTTTCATACAGTTGATTTAAAAAAGAAGGGAAAGTTAAAAAAAAAAAAAAAAAAAGAAAAACAAGGAATAAAAAAAAGATGTAGTGCCCCCTTGAGGAGCCTGTGGAGAATGCAGGGGTATTCGCCTACCCCACCTCCATGGTTGCTAACATGACCACAGACATAGGGGACTGGTGGTTTGATGGGTTGAGCCCTCTACCACAGGTTTTACCCTTGGGAAGACGGTTGCTGCAAAGGAGAGGCTAGGCCTCCCTATGGTTGTGCCTAAGAGCCTCCTCCCAAATGCCTCTTTGTTGCTCAGATGTGGCCCTCTCTCTCTGGCTAAGCCAACTTGAAAGGTGAAATCACTGCCCTCCCCTCTACGTGGGATCAGACACCCAGGGGAGTGAATCTCCCTGGCAACGTGGAATATGACTCCTGGGGAGGAATGTAGACCTGGCATCGTGGGACGGAGAACATCTTCTTGACCAAAAGGGGGATGTGAAAGGAAATGAAATAAGCTTCAGTGGCAGAGAGATTCCAAAAGGAGCCGAGAGGTCACTCTGGTGGGCACTCTTACACACACTTTAGACAACCCTTTTTAGGTTCTAAAGAATTGGGGTAGCTGGTGGTGGATACCTGAAACTATCAAACTACAACCCAGAACCCATGAATCTCGAAGACAGTTGTATAAAAATGTAGCTTATGAGGGGTGACAATGGGATTGGGAAAGCCATAAAGACCACACCCCACTTTGTCTAGTTTATGGATGGATGAGTAGAAAAATAGGGGAAGAAAACAAACAGACAAAGGTACCCAGTGTTCTTTTTTACTTCAATTGCTCTTTTTCACTCTAATTATTATTCTTGTTATTTTTGTGTGTGTGCTAATGAAGGTGTCAGGGATTGATTTGGGTGATGAATGTACCACTATGTAATGGTACTGTAAACAATCGAAAGTACGATTTGTTTTGTATGACTGCGTGGTATGTGAATATATCTCAATAAAATGAAGATTAAAAAAAAAAAAAAAGGGGGAATTGTTCTATCTGGTGAGTGAGTGCAGGAGAGGAGGCCTGTGTAAGGCACTGCACATGAGGTAGTGGGTAAGTTTTATCACGTATATGATAAGTATAATGTGAAGATAAATTAAGATAAGTGTTAGCACCATAGGAACACACAGAGTAGAAGTCTAGTTTTGATAAAGAGTTGGCAGAAACTATACAGATGAAACAAAGTCTTCCACAAAATCGGAAGATAAAAGATTCAGGTTTTGAAGATAATACTTTGCCTTACTGGAGCAAGACCATAAGAAAATACAAAGATAAGAAGACTCTCAAGCAAAACAAAAAGCAGATAGTATAAACAAAGAACACTTTGGGACATAAATGTATCCTTTAGCCATAGGGAATTCAGGTTATCACAAACTTTTAGGGAAAAAGAACTATCTGTAGCAACCATAGATTTCTCTGTTTTATATGTGATGTACAAAAATTATAGTTTTGCTCACATCTATCGGCCAAAACAGAGTCACAGGGCCCTGCCTAACTGTAAGTAATGCTAGGAGGCTAGTAAATGTAATCTCTGGACAAGTAGCTACAGATTTCCAGCTAGAGCACTGTTGTTCTGTTACCGAAAGGAAGACTGGGGGAAAGAAACTGATGGAAATTTTACTGTCTCTGCCACACGACCTTATTTTAAAGTCATCTGGTAACCAGGAGAAGCAGGGAGTGGCAGAAAATAATTATATAAGAAAATAAGTACCTTCTTAAACTAGAAAATGTATGATGCCTTATCCAAAGGCACTAGTTTAAGAAATGCAGTTTAAAAAATAGAAAGTAGATATAAACCTTATTCTAAACAAACTTTCAGTTGCTAATTATCTAATTATTTCTGCACAATAAAAGTTTTCTCCCTTCTTTTTATGGTAAAATAATTGAAAACACATGCCAGCAGTCATTTTTATATGGAACCTTGTACTCAAACTCAGAAAACTGTAGAACCTTAATTGGAAATTGAATAATACATGATATTTGAGATTTTAAAAAATATTTTTGTAACTCAAAAATCAAAATAGGTTTGATTTTTAATTATACCTAAGAGCTATATTTCTCAAGCAAGCTTGAATTTTGGGGAAAGTTAAAAAAAATTTGTTGATCTTGCGTAGAAAAAAAAAAAGATAAACATAATTTTATAGAAAGCCAGTAGCAGTTCTCTACTCTGTTAATAAGGTGAAATTTAATCTTATGTAGAAAAGAAGAAACTTATGGAAGTATGAAAGGTGTAACATCTAACATGACAAATCATGCTCTCTAAAGAATGAAAAGAGTTTATTTTCTCAGCACTGTGGCAAGACTAGTGGACTTAGACAACAGACACTGCATGTGATATTTAGAACGACTGAAAGAAATAGTTCTTCAAGTGGTTAGTTTCCCATTTACTTCCAATCGTATGGCCATAGGGATGGAAGAACAGTAGGATTAGTGGGAAGAGCAAATGCAAATTAGAAGGAAAATTGGGCGGCTGGTTCTTTCTTCACACTTCTTCTCTGTGAAATTAAGCAATTTGGAGAATCTCTGAAATTTAGTTTTCCTTCTCTTTCCTCCATTTTCCTTTCATTTCAGAATGTGTTCCACCTGAATTACTGAACTGTGCAAAGACAGAGCAAACGCATGTATATAAAAGGGCTTGCCAACAGAAATGCAGCTACACACGTGTCACGTTAGGCACTGGAGTGGCAGGGGCAATGACAGTTCTAATTCCTTTTAGGGAAGCTATTTTTATTGTAACAGTATACAAAGCTAGCAATAACATGTTCAAAAATTATTTACTGAGTGTCTACTAGGTGATAGGCCCTGGGTTCCTCAATGGTAGCGATAGTGGTGATTAAAGAGGAAAAAGAGGAAGAGAAGGATAACAAGGAGAAAGAGGAGGAGGAAAAGAGGGAGGCAGAGGATGGGAAAGTGAGGGAATATTAACGTAAGACAGTGGTTCTGCAGGGCACCAGGAGTATATATGCTTCAGAGCAGTGCTTCACCAATCTGAATCTTGTTTCTTAGCATTTCAGATGCCCTATTCTCTGTGACCATAAAATTATTTAAAATTATCCACGTTATATAATAGGTCTACTGGTTGGTTATGACTATTTAACATTTGATCTTACCAACATGCAAAATTTATTGCTGCGAATTATCTCTTGCTCATTGAACAGGGTTTGAGCAGACCACGTAATCCATTGTCTCGTTCTTTCTTTTGACCAGTAAGAGTTCACTGGACCTACAAGGCACTTCGACCACACTTTAATGCTACAAAGGCTACTCATGAAGTTTTTCCTTAGCAGCCCTTCAGGGTTATTGAGTCAGCAGCTTTTCGGTCATTTCTGTGAACTCTTCTTCTATACAACAGAAACCCTTTTAATTAAATTTAAGAAAGGCAAATGGCCAAACCTCAAGTCACCCTACTGACTCTGAATCTAAACAGCTTTCAGGAATCTGTAAATTAAATAAGTTCTCAATAAGAGCATTTGTAGCCAGGGAGCACCTGCCCATTGAGTAGCATTTGACAGTCAATTGTTTAGGGGCTTGCTATTCAAAGTGTGTTACCTGCACTGGCTGCTTCTGCATCACTTGGGAGCTTGTTAGAAATACAGAGTCTTTTTTTATTTTTTTTTAAATTCAGTTTTATTGAGACATATTCACATATCATACAATCATCAGTGGTATACAATCAACTGTTCATTGTACCATCATATTGTTTTCATTTAGTTTTTGTCCCCATTTTTCTACTCATCCATCCATACATTGGATAAAGGGAATGTGATCCATAAGGTTTTCATAATCACACTGTCACCCCTTGTAAGCTACATTGTTATACAATCGTCTTCAAGAATCAAGGCTATTGGGTTGGAATTTGATAGTTTCAGGTATTTACTTCTAGCTATTCCAACACATTAAAACCTAAGTTACCTATATGGTGCATAAGAATGTCCACCAGAGTGACTGTTCGACTCGATTAGGAATCTCTCAGTGACTGAAACTTTATTTTGTTTCAATTTGCATCCCCCTTTTGGTCCAGAAGATGTTCTCAGTTCCACAATGTTGGGTCCAGATTCATCCCCGGGAGTCATATCCTGCATTGCAGGGAGATTTTACACCCCTGGGAGTCAGATCCCCTGTAGGGGGGAGGGCAGTGAGTTCGCCTGCCATGTTGGCTCAGCTAGAGAGAAAGGGCCACATCCGAGCAACAAAGAGGTACTCAGAGGGAGACTCTTAGGCACAATTATAAGCAGGTTTAGCCTCTCCTTTGTAGTAATGAGCTTCATAAGAGCAAGCCCCAAGATAGAGGGATAGGCATATCACACTGGCAGTCCTCAATGTTTGTGAGAACATCAGCAACAATCCAGGTGAGGAAGTCCAACACTTTCACATTTTCCCCCAGCACCTCAGGGGGGCCCTGCATATATATTTTTATTCTGTGCCCAAATTACTTTGGGATGTGTCACATTTCACACTAACCTATACAAACCTACCAGGTATCATTTTGTATTCAAAGTTCCATGTAATTATGGTATATGAATAAACTGAATGAGTTACATTGTTTAGGAAATATAGATCCTGCACCAAATAAACATCTCTTCCCTTGATCTCACAAGGAAGTTGAAGTTTTAAAACACAGTATCATCTTTTACCCTTTGGCCCAATTTGCCCTGTTTCTAACCAGATCTGCTTAATTCATATCTATAATTGAAGTCTGGAATCTTTTTCAGCTTTTTTAACAGTTGCTATATGTGCTAATACTGACATTCATATCTGCCAAGCTCTAGCTCTGAGTTTTAGGTGTCACACAGATACCCAAAGTGCCAGGGATCAATCAGGTTATACACAAAGGGATCGACGTCTCAGAATCTGGAGATAGCCATTACAATTCAGGAATAGATGTGACTGCTATAAAAGCTTACAATCTAGGGACCATTACAATAAGCGTTCCCCTGATAAGCTGTGCTCTAAGATTCAATTATGAGTTTACACATTGTAGTTAGTCCATGTTGGTGAGACATTATAGTGTTTGCCTTTGAGAAATATAGAATCCTTATAAATCAGAATCTGCATTTTTGCTAGATAAACAGGTGATTCTCATGCATATTAAAGTTTCATAAGTGCAGTGGAGGACAACCAGTTTTCAGAAAATGCATTGGATAAGAAGTTAGCCATGAGTTAGTTAATGTAAAATGCTAAATTTAAATAGCTTGGAACACATGGTTTTAGAGGCAGCATGGTTCTTAATGTTATTAAATTTCCATGTGCGTAAATTTCCATTTCCATTTCCTATAAAATAGCAGCAGCTCATCTGTAATTCCCTGATATTAGTTTTAGGTTATTAATATGCACTATGATGTGTTATTAACAGGAATATTTTTTGAATAAAAAGATAAAATTATCAAATTTCTCTTATGTCCAGCTATAAAGATACTTGGAGCACAGAGTCTCAATGGGCAATGGAGAAAATTGTTTCATCTAGTTTCATATATAATGTGGGAGAGGACTCGATATGGTTTTGAGGGGCCAGGTAGTATAGGCCCAGTCTATTTCAACAATGGTAAAAATTTTATTTTAGTTCTGAGTTCAAAACATCACTTAAGTTTCTCTGAGGTTTAAATAAACCTATGATTTCATTTATATCAAAAGGGGCAGTACATTCACAGGAGGGAGAAGAGGAAACGAAAGAGGAAGCAAAAGTAGGGCTGTTGTTTCAGCTGATGGTTGAAACTACATTTAAAACAGGTAGACAATTTTTCAAACTTGAATTAGGCTTAATGCAAAATTTGTGAGAGAGGGGACACAGTAACTTAAATCCATAATATTATTTTTTAGTAATGAGCATAGAGTATTAGCTCTTGAGGCAGACAGTGCTTTCAAACCCCAGCTGCATGACTGACTGCGGGACTTTTATCTGTCTATCCCTCAATCCCTCCATTTATCAATTGTGAATAATGATGTTAAAAGGGATTTTTGACAAGTTCTGGCTCACATGTTGGTTGGTGCCTTCGCTAGCATTTATAAAAAATAATCAAATTTCAAAGGACAGTGTAGAATCAGTGATGAAGGTGTGCCACAAACCACATATTATAACTGATGTCATTTTGTGCACTTAAAAGCATTACATGAAAATTGATTGCTCAAATTAAGTGGAATGATGCATGTACAGTTCTTAATAAGGTAATATGTAACCTGGTTGGTAGGAAACACATTATAAATACTAGTAAACTATTAGTTGCTTCTGCTGCTCTTAATGTGGTTTTTATTGTTGTTGTTGTTATTAGATCCCACTGCTAGCAAATTTCCCGCGTATCAGTTTATTTGCCTTTATTTTTATATATCTCCTATTGGATACTTGCATATTGTTTCAAAATGTTTCCAACACTCTGAATTTGCATTCTTACTAGAAATAAACCAGAAAATAAATCAATTTTCTTTAATGTTAAAATTTTACCACCATAAATATAGGTTGAATAATGAAGCCCTTTTAAAATAATCTTGGTTGGTGATCTGATAACTGTCCCTGGTATACTCATTTACGACCTGCACTAGAGAACTGCATACTCTGACATTCACTTTAAAAAAAATACTTCTATAACACTCAGAAAAGCTCTAGGCAAAACCAAACACATTTTTCATTCCTTGGGCATTTGTTTGAAATTCTAATGGCCATCAGCCTGGGATTTACCCTTCTGAGTTTAGGACTCAGATACTGTTAACTCACAGTTGATATGCTGTTGTTTCTAAGAACTAAGAATTAAGTCTTTGCATCTTGAAGTTTGAATTTATAGAATCATGGGGATCACTTCATCAAAATTTCTTATTTCACCTGTGACACTCAAAAGTTGTGACTTTCCTGAGGTGACAAAGTAAATGAATAAATGGTGGATGCTGACCAAAGCCCCACTCTCTTGATTCTCTGGCCAAACCAACTTTCTTCTCTCACATTTCTCACATTTCCTTCCTCTCCCTCCCTTCTTTCCTTCTTACTTTTAATTTGTGTGTGTGGGTGTGCGTGGGGGGGGGGTTCTTTCATGCCTTATATATTTTCTTATGCTTTTGTTTTCTCCTTCAGTACAACATTCAGGAACTGAAGGTGTAATATTCTGTCCCTCAGCCCAATACGTAAAAGATGTGGAATACAAGTTTAAGCAAGTTCTAATCAATATGATGTTTTCTGAGTATCTATGAATTTCAAAGTAATTAAAATTTGATTTGAAAACCACTTCCTACAATTTTAGGGTTTCTAATTCCTATGGATTATGGATAGTAGCCCATTTTATATATATATATTCCATTTAAGCATGTTTATTATTCACTCAAAAATATTTATCAAGTACCTACTATGTGCCATGAAGGGTACAAACTATTTAATCCTTAACACTTTAAAAATCAGGAGAGAAAAATGAAAATGAACAAATAAATTAATGACTTATATACTATAATTTCAAGAGATGTTAACTGTTTTGAAGGAAAAAAAAGCAAGATGAGGTATCAGACTTTTTTCTGTTACACACAGATTTTAGACTGACACAATGAATTGATTCAAATGGGTTTTTAGACTTTTGTAGTTTTTTACTTGGATATAGAACAAAAATGTCTACACCTTTACCCCTGAAACAATGACTTCTTTTGGCCATGCTGTGACTTTCTAGAATGAAACTACATAAAGATGAGCTCAGAAAATTGTCATTCACCCTGCCACTTTCCCCTAAAGAACAAACACTATAAATTAATTATATACAAATTAATATATATGTATTCAAACTACAAATTAATATATATGTATTCAAACTACTAAGGAATAATAACTTGAATCCATTGTATTTAGCATTGGAAAAATATGAATCAACTTTCTTTGATTTTTAAAAGTTCCCATAGACGACGAATTACTCCTTTTAGTCATTATTAAAGTGAAACAAACCTAACACAAAACCCACAAAACTTCTGTCTTGTGGATTTCCATTATGGATTAACATGGATAAAATGTATGTATTTATAATTTTTGTACGTTTTAATGTATTATTTGGATTGATTCCTTCTTTGCTTCTCTCCTCACACGTACTCCATCATGTAAGTTGTGCTCTTTCCATCCTTTCAAACTTGCTTATATGGATCTCTCCTATGAATTCCTTCCTCTCATAAATTGTAGCCCCCTTACCATCCCCAACCCAGTCTGTTTTTTTGAGTCAAGCCTATATAAAGTGTCTTTGATGGAATGAGATCCATGTCAAGTCAGGACATGATGACTTGAAAGGTATATTTAGTAATGCTGGATCCATGATGCACAAAGGAGGAGGTAATGGAGTGAGAGGGGCAGAGAAGCAAAATGAACAGAATAATGAATCTCTGAAGATTGAAAAGAAACCAGCTCTCCCATTTCCTTCTACAAAGATGGAGATAATCATTTACCTAGTGTTATACTAGCTTTCCTAGTGCTATTTTTATTGAGAGTCTGAATGAAACAAGTTATAAAATTTGAAGAGTGAAGATCCTGAATCTGCTTGGAGTGAGGGAGGAATGATAGATACGAGAACAATGTTAACAAAGATATGGTGATGCAAATGCATCATGCGTGACTTGGGAGACCATAAATGAGTAAAATATTACTTCCATGCGCTGATCTGGGAGACAGTAAGGAAATAAGTGAGGATAGTGGTGAGTAATAGGAGTGTTTGATGGTTTTCTGGATATATTTTATTTTACCCTCCAGTATCTAGCCACGCATCTATAATAAGCCTTTCTTTTCTGAGTGATATCTAGTCCGTTGTGTTTTGAGTAGGGTTGACTGCATCTGTCATAAGGGTAGATACATGCCTCAGACTTGGCCAATCAGAGTGAATAAATCCCTTGGCCAGAGTGATTGGCTCAGGCATACGATCAACCCAAAATCTTCCCTGGAATTTTTCTGTTGGCGCAATCTGCAAAGGCTGTCTCATTTGGTTATTGTTTCTAAGATTGTAGGATGTGAAATCAGAGCTGTTGCTCTTGTCTGACATGCAAAGAGACACACCTTGAGAGACTGAATAAAACTGTCTAGAAGTTAGAAAGACAAAGTCCCTTTTACCCTGGAATTTTCATTTTAAGTGAAATATGGTGAGGTTTTTTATTTGCTTGCTTGCTTAGAACCCCATTCCATGCAAATCCTTATTTGTTCATAAATATTACTTATTGATGAACTAAGTTACCTCAGAACCCCAGAACAACAATAATCATAATGATGATAATAGCTTGCATTTGTCGAGAGCTTAATATGTGCTAAATGTCTGAGATGCGTTGTTTTTTCATTTACTAAACTATCAACACTTTAAGGTACATAAAATATAAAATACATAGAATACTATTTTCAAAATAAATAAGAATAAGGAATCAAATTTTCTCAATCACTGAAGCATGGCAGAGAACACTAGACAGCCCTGTGTGAGAGAACAGAAATAATAACCCAAATGCAGCCAGGGGAAGAGGGAGTACAGTTTCAACTGTGAGTTATTCCTAAGATTATATATAATGCAGGCAGCAAGCCAATATTCTGCAGCAGTAAATTAGAATTCAGGGAACTGATTTAGAGAAAAAGTAAATAAAATGGAATTTGATAGACTGTAATCTCCCTTAAGGCAGCAGTCCTGACTTACCTCTGAAATGCTGAATAACAATTCTCTGTCCTTGCAAAGTTGAAAGTTTAGCGATGTGCTTGTATCTGATAGAGGGACTTCTCAGATTTATTTTTCTGGATATTATACTTTGGCTATATCAATCAGAATGGCTACCCAAATGCCTTTTCACAGCCAATATCTACAACATTGATATGGGGACAGCAAACATCTTCTTTGCAAGTAGGCTGGCCTGAGATTGGGTCCAGCGACAACAAAGCATCAAAATTAGTGCCCTTGCAAGAATGGACTTTCTAAATTAGTCTAATTCATGCAGTGCTTCCCACTTGGGTTGGAAGTTAAGGAAAAATAGGCAGTGCCTTGCATGAGATGTATTGCCATTGTTTGAGAAAATGGAGCTCCAATTTTGACAAGACAGTAATTCTCTTTGGATGACCTTAGAAAGCTTGGAATATGATGCAAGTTTATTCTTTTGGCTCATGATAATAAATTAATACATCTAGAAATCAGCCAGCTGGATATTAAAACCTCCCCAAATATTAACATATTGGCCTATCTCAAGCATCATATATTTCTATGCAAATAATGATAGAAAGATTTCCAAAAAGTTTTATTTGTTGTGTTTTATTTTAAGAATGGGACTGGACATATTGTGTCTCAATTTTCTTCCTAATTTAGCAATATATACTGTAAATAGCTTTCAGTGTAAATAAATATTGATCAGCACCATCATTTAAAAAATAATCAGCTGCCTTATACATGTTGATAAATAAGTAACAATCTGTTCATGGGCAGAGGAACTTTTGAGACATCAACCATGTTCATGTTGGCTTTCCCAGTTGTGAATGACTAGCCATATGTTCTAATCCTTTTATTCCTTTCAAAGGCCACTCCAGTGGCCATCACACCTGAATAAGTTACTGCCCCTTACAAATTTTATTACACTACACTTATCCCATTCTGTTGGGTATTGTAGTTATTTGTGCAATATTTGTAAATATTATTATATCATTTTATATTCTATGGCATAATATATTTTCTATTATATAATAATATATACTATTCCTTTTGTCCCTCATGGTTTTGGATTGTTTTGTATGAAATGTAATAATATTTTTATGTATTTTTATGTCTCCAGAATCTAGCACAATATCAGAGAAATATTGTATGCTAATATTCTATGAATTAATATATGGATAAATAATCCACATGCCTTCTTTCCTGTTTAAAACAATTGGCTAAGCTGTTTTCCTAGAATACACAAAATGTGAGAGATGGTTTATAGAAAATTTTAAATACTGGATTCAAAACCGGAACAGCCAGCTAACCAAAATTTCTCAGGAATCATGACCTAAGAGAGGCCAATCACCAGGACTAAAGTGAAAAGCTATGATGAAATAATTTAAAACATGCTGGGCATGTCCTGGACTCAGTATATATTTGACTGAAACTCCTACACCTGTTCATCTGCAGGCAGGCATGAGAATCTATTTTCAAACTGATAACCCTGAAGCACATTATGAAGTATCCCATCATGTTCACTTCACTGTGCTTATTGAGGCAAGAAGATGGAATAATTCATTTCAGAAAGATTTACAGCCAGAAGAGTTGGACAAAAATGAGTTTTCCTCTTAAAATTCACTAGAATTTTCTCACAATCGGGGGTTATTGACCTTTTTTTTTAAATATTTGTTGTTTAGGTCATGGACTCCTTCTAGGAATCCAGACTCTGTTGAAAATGCACATGTGGACATATACCATTTTTCTTTTTGTGTATCATTTCAGGATGGTGAAAATGATTCCCTGATACCAATCTTTCTAACATATAGGGTCACTGAGCATCCCAATTCTCTGAAATATCAAAATTGGAATCCGGCCTTGTTCTAGTTTGCTAATGCTGCCAGAATTGAAAACACCAGAGATAGATTGGCTTTTATAAAAAGGGGGTTTATTTGGCTACACAGTTACAATCTTAAGGCCATAAAGTATCCAAGGTAACACATCAGTAATCGGGTACCTTCACTAGAGGATGGCCAGTGAAGGTATCCGGAAAACCTCTGTTACCTGGGAAGGCACATGGCTGGCGTCTGCTCCAAAGTTCTGGTTTCAAAATGACTTTCTCCCAGGACATTCCTCTCTAGGATACAGTTCCTCAAAAATGTCACTCTTAGTTGCACTTGGGGTATTTGTCCTCTCTTAGCTTCTCCAGAGCAAGAGTCTGCTTTCAACAGCCGTCTTCAAACTGTCTCTCATCTGCAGCTCCTGTGCTTTCTTCAAAGTGTCCCTCTTGGCTGTAGCTCCTCTTCAAAAGTTCACTCTCAGCTGCACTGAGTTCCCTCTGCCCGTCAGCTCATTTTTATAGCTCCACTGATCCAGGCCCACCCTGAATGGGTGGGGCCATGCCTCCATGGAAAAATCTAATCAGAGTTACCACCTACAGTTGGGTGGGACGCATTTCTATGCAAACACTCAAAGAATTACAATCTAATCAACACTGATAATGTCTGCCCACACAAGATTACATCAAAGATAATGGCATTTGGGGAACATAATACATTCAAACTGGCACAGGCCTCAATTTCTAAATTTGGAGATAGAGTTCAATGTTTCCTTGATTTATTCAAACATACAGTGAAAGACAATGTGTTCTTACCATTTGGTGCAAAAAACAGACTTAAATGTAATCTTAAATATTCCCTCTGTGCACAGAGGCCTAACCCTGTGCTGTTTCTCTGAGGAATGTGAGTTATAAGTTTCTTGGGAAAATAAGTTTCTAGCTTCAAGGGGTCTGCCCCAGTTGAAATAATTCAGCCAAAAGCAAAGTTGAAATCACAGGGTAACAATCGAGAAGATGGAGTATGCACACATAAGATGTTTAACATACACATGGAGAATTGAGTGCTCTCACAGTGGTTCTCAGAATATGTTTCTCAACTATACAGAATCCTTCAGTGATGGTTTGCTGTATTCTAAAGCTGGTCACCAAGACCTAAACCTCTTCACTATGAAAAACTGCCTTTCATACAGGCTACCCACTTTTTAGAATATTGCTTCCACAATGTGAAAGTTTTCCAGTGTTAAACCAATAGTTCTAATAAATAAACAGAAATAAACAGACAAAATACTTCTATTTCCAAAGTTCATTGCAGATCTAGGTCAAGCATGACTTAGGTTCTGCTAATCAGTTATGACCCTTGCAATATGTAGATACAGAAATTAGTTACATTAGAAAACAAGGTAGATGGTATTCATCCTGCTGATGCAAAAGCAGGGTATGTGGTTCTGGAGCTTGCAGCTTATCAAAGGATTCTTTTTGCCACAACTAGATCTCTAGCCAGTGATCATTTCTGAAAATAATACTTGAACTGATTAAGATAAGAACTAGAGGCATAGAACTGCAAATACCCCAGAAAAGATCATGTTCTTAAAGGTAATCCATTCCTGTGGGGGCAGACCTATTATGGGTGGGATCCTTTGATTAGGTTACTTCAGTTGAGCCCAGCCCCAGGTGTCTCTTAATCCTCTTACTGGAGTCCTTTATAAGAGATGAAATTCAAAGAAAACACAAAGAAGCTGAGAGTGAAAAGCCACAGGAGCTCAGAGAGAAAAGTCAGAGAAGGTGAGAGAAGACACACAGAAAACAGACAAACCACAGAAAAAGAGGAAGCCACTGAAGCCAGAAGCTGGAAGCAATGAAATGCAGGAGAGAAGGGAGACACCAGCAGATATCACCCTGTGCCTGGCCATGTGCGTAGCCGAGGATAGCTGGTAGCCAGTCTTCTGAGAGAAAGCATCACCTGTTGATGCCTTAATTTGGACATTTCCACAGTCTCAGAACTGTAAACTTGTAAGGTAATAAATCCCCACTAGAAAAGCCAACCCATTTCTGTTATACTGTGTTTCTTCAGCATTAGCAAACTAAAACAAATACTAATAAAAATGCAAGCATAATTTAATATGTTCCAGCATTTCCTCACCATCCTAGTCAGTGAATTGTTAACAGCCTTACACCCAGGACTCAGTCTTTCCACCTTCAAGTTGTAGATCCTAGAGGGAATTGACTATTTTATCATGAATTAAATATTTTTTATAGTGTTTTTACTGACAATGCAGGTGATATGTGTAAGTAGCCTCTTCTATAGTCACAGCTTGGTGCAGTGAAAAGAATAGAAATTTGTGAAGGCATTAAATCATCACTATAAGTACTAAAGAGAGTCCCTTCTGTATATTTGTAACCTTTTTCTTACCTCCTTATATTGCTAAGGGTTTCTCCAAAATTTGACAAGGTCTTCTACCAATTGCTTCAAACATTAACATGGTCTTGAGACAATCAGCAGTGGGTGTGGGAAGGGGTATCCTCCATGCCAGACATGGAGGATACATAGTGGAGTAAATTTTTATGTAAACCAATGTGATCTGAGTTTTTACTACATTTTTCCAACATGTTTTCATTGGTAATATGGGGATTTGTACAAATATATATGCACTGAGGCAGAAAAAATTTGGACTTTAATTTCCATAAATCAGAATGTAAACAGAAACGCAGAAGGCCATGGTCTAGAACTTGTAGACAACTTAAATCTCAGTATAGCTCATGTAAACAACAATCAAAGGCACAGATTAAAAGTGGTGTCCTAGGAGAACCTAAGATGGCGGCTAGGTGAGACAGGGCAAAAAAACACCTCCTTGAAAAATACTAGATAAAAACCAGAAAGTGATCCAGAACACCACTGCCAGCGATGCACCAGCCAGATGAGGTCTGCTAAATCCACAGGGAACATGCCTTTGGTGAAACCAGGAGCCTGCATTCTGAAATGAGTGAGTGAGCCAGCTGAAAGTCTGGTGGCCATGCTGCAATGTGGGAAAAGAGTGGGCTGGCATTTGGAAATGGACTAGTTCTTTAAAAAAAAAAGCCCAGGAGCGGCTGCAGACACAATGGGGAGAGCTGCACAGTGAAGCAGGGCGGGAGCAGGCTGGGCTAACACCTCCATGTCTGGCATGGAGGATACCCCTTCCCACACCCGCTGCTGATTGTCTCAAGACCAGAGGAGCAGAGGGGATCCAAAAGGAGAAAAAAAACACATTTCTTGCAGCCATCTCCCCAGCGGAAGGGGGAAGCTCCTGCCCAGGGCCAGACCCACAGCCCAGAGCCACACCAAGAAACCCAGTGTGATGGGGAATCTTTCCTGCAGCACTACACACAAGTCACAATATCAGCTGTGGACAGTGGCCTTTAATACACCCACGGCTGATTGTCCCGGAGCTGGGAGGATGGAGCTGTGCAAAAAGGGGGAAGTTAACGCTTCCCATTCAACCATCTTTGAAGCAGGCTGGGAGCACCCCTGCATGTCCCAGCGACCTAGGGCTTCCCTGGAGGCCGGTGCACACTAGTGACATGGTGTGGCCCTCCCTCAGCAGAGGTCCTGGAAGAGCACAGCTGGGAAGGGGAACCCTTCAGAAATCCCACGGAACCCACGCCAATACCGAGGACTTGTGGGTCAGTGGCAGAGAACAGCCATAAATCTCCAGGAACACCTGGGAGGTTTGATTATTAAGGCTGCCCTGCCTGCCTAACCACCCAGAAACATGTCCCACATTCAGGGAGGACAGCACCAGCAACACACCCAAACTTGGTGCACCAATTGGACCCCACAAGAATCAGACCCCCACACACCACAAAGACAAAGTGGGGGAAAACTGACTTGAGGGGAATAGGTGACTCACAGACACCATCTGCTGGTTAGTTAGAGAAAGTGTACGCCACCAAGCTGCAGTTCTGTCAAATTAGGGATCAAGTAAAGCAAATGCCAAGAGGCCAAAAACAACAGAAAACCTTAAAGCATATGAAAAAACCAGATGATATGGAGAACCCAAAACAAAACACCTAAATCAAAAGATCAGAAGACACACATTACTTGGCACAATTAATCAAAGAATTACAGACAGGCAACAAGAGCATGGCTCAGGATATATAGGACATGAAGAAGAGCATGGCACAGGATATAAAAGACATAAAGAAGACCCTAGAAGAGCATAAAGAAGAAATTGAAAGAGTAAATAAAAAAATAGAAGATCTTATGGAATTTAAAGAAACTGTAGGCCAAATTAAAAAGACTCTGGATACTCATAATACAAGATTAGAGGAAGCTGAACAACAACTCAGCCTCCTTGAGGACCACAGAACAGAAAATGAAAGAACAAAAGAAAGAATGGGGAAAAAAATTAAAAAAAAAATCAAAATGGATCTCAGGGATATGATAAATAAAATAGAACGTCCAAATTTAAGACTCATTGGTGTCCCAGAAGGGGAAGAGAAGGGTAAAGGTCTAGAAAGAGGATTCAAAGAAATTGTTGGGGAAAACTTCCCCAACTTTATACACAACATAAATACACAAAGCATAAATGCCCAGCAAACTCCAAATAGAATAAATCCAAACAAACCCACTCCAAGACATGTTCTGATCAGACTGTCAAATACTGAAGAGAAGGAGCAAGTTCTGAAAGCAGCAAGAGAAAAGTTATTCACCGCATACAAAGGAAACAACATAAGACTAAGTAGTGACTACTCAGCGGCCACCATGGAGGCAAGAAGGCAGTGGCATGACATATTTAATATTCTGAGAGAGAAAAATTTCCAACCAAGAATACTTTATCCAGCAAAACTCTCCTTCAAATTTGAGGGAGAGCTTCAATTTTTCACAGGCAAACAACTGCTGAGAGATTTTGCTAATAAAAGACCTGCCCTACTTCAGATACTAAAGTGAGCCCTAACAACAGAGAAACAAAGAAAGGAGAGAGAGACATAGAAAATTTTAACAGGCATATATAGAATATTACACCCCAGGTCACCAGGACACACATTCGTCTCTAGTGATCACAGATCTTTCTTCAGAATGGACCGTATGCTGGGGCATAAAAACAAGCCTCAATAAAATAAAAAAATTAAAACAAAAATGAATTTGTTCAGGGCACGTTCTCTGACCACAGTGGAATACAAATACAGGTCAATAACCATGTGAGACTTGGAGAATTCACAAACACCTGGAGGATAAAAATGAGGGGGAGATGAAAACATTCATGGATAATCAAAAGCTGAGGGACTTCATCACCAGTAATCAGTTCTATAAGAAATGCTAAAGGCAGCTGAGCAGGCTGAAAGGAAGGGACACTAAACAATTGATTGAAACTACATGAAGAAATAAAGATTTCCAGTAAAGATCACATCATAAATATAAATACCAATACTACTGCATTTTGATTTATAACTCCACTATTACTTCCTACAGGTTCTAAAATACATAAACTGTAATGATAAATCAGTGGTTTTGGACTCAATGTAAAATATGTAATTTTTTACAAGAATTACATAAAGATGAGGGAATAATGGAGTATAGGAACATAGTTTATGTATCATATTGAAGTTAAGTTGGTATCAAAGAAAAACAAGATTGTTATAGACTTAAGATGTTAATTTTAAGCCCCACGGTAAACACAAAGAATGTATCAGAGAATATGACCATAGAGATGAAAAGTAGAGTAGGGGTTCTGAGAAGTGGGGGAAAGGGCAATGGGGAGTTAAGAAATGAGAGTAGGGTTTCTGTTTGGGGTGAAGGGAAACTTCTAGAAATGGATGGTGGGAAGGTGATAGCATTGCAACATTCTAAATGTGATTAATCCCACTAATGGAATGCTAGGGAGGGGGTGGAATGGGAAGATTTAGGCTTATATATGTTTCCACAATTTAAAAAAAAAAAGGTCTAAATACATGACAATTAAATGCCAAGGATGATCCTGGGTGGGATCTGAGGATGGAGGAGAGGAGGCTCAAAGGACACAGATGGGTCACACACACACAAAAAAGGAAATACAGAATGTAAGCTTTGTATCAATGTTGAATTTCTTGAACTTCTTAGCTGTGCTTAATGGGATTGCATAAAAGAATGTTCTTGTCCATGGGAAAGGTATATGTGAATTATATTGTTTGTTCAAAGATATGTGCAGCTTGCTCACATATGTTCAGAGGAAAGAGCAATAGACGATGGATGATAGGGAGGGAGGGAGGGAGAGAGGGAGGGAAAGAAATAAATGGTGGTGTGACAGGATGTTAAAGGTGGTGGATCAGGGTATCGGCGGAGGGGGGTCAGAGTATGATGGAGTTCTATGTATGGGGTTTGTACTGTTTGTGCAACTCTTGCTGTAAGATTGAATTTATTTCAAAATAAAATTGAAAAAAAGTGGTGTCTTAGTAAAGATAAAGATGGAAAGACAGATTAAATAAAGATGCTTGAGATGTTCTGAGTAACAGAGCTTGCACTATTTCCAGCCCATAGTCTTTATTAAAAAAAAACAAAAAACAAAAAAACTCACTATTTCTTTTCTCTTTCATACAAACATTGTTCCATATACTCTCCAGTATTCTTTCCCCACTAAGATTTTGGATTCTAAAGTCTCTGCCTTACAATCCTTCAGTCACAGGCTCCCAAGCCTGCTTGGATGCGAAAAATCAAAATACTTTCTTATCTACATGGAATTTGTTTTGTTAAAAAGAATGACTTTTCCCCCTCCAATGGATATTTTAAATCTAAATTACCAGGTGCTAATGAAAAAGTGTCTTTTAAGATGTTTGCCTTCACTTTTGGAACAAATTTTAACCATTCTTCAATAGACTCTTCAAAATTCTTCTAGCAGAACTTCTTTAGTACCTCACTTAGAAGTAATCACCCAGGGGATTTCAAACTTCTTCCAGAGGGAGGAGCCAAGATGGTGGCATAGAGAGGTGTGGAATTTAGTTAGTCCCCTGAAACAACTAATAAACAACCAGGAACAACTAGTAAATAATCTGGAACAACTGCTGGGGGACAAACATAATTGTCCACACATCATAGACCAACCTGGACTGGGTGGAAAGGCCAAGGTTGCAGCATAAAATCTGTAAGTAAAAACTGTGGAACCACAATGGGACATTCCACCCCCACCCCCAACAGCAGACTGAGTGGCAGGACTTCACTGCGGGAGGAGGGAACATTCCCAGAGCAAGCAAATACAGTGCAACCTAGTGCCAAGTGGGGTTTTAATTAACAAATATGGACTGGTGAATAGAAGCTACAAACATAGAGAAGCAGCAACATACCCTGGGGTCATTCCCAGTGGAGAGGAGATGGGGCTGATGGAGAGGAAAAAAATTAATTAAAAAAAGAAAAAAAAATACAGAGACTTTTAGAGACTGACCTCACAGAGCCGGAAAACACCTGTGCCCCAGGAGGGGGAGCCCAGAAGACCAGGTGCTCTAACTGACTGATGGGTGAAATTGGGGGGCCATGGACTGGATCTGAAAGGGGGCTTTCTTTCCCTTTTTCTCTCTCTCAACCTGAGTGGTTCACTGGAGCCTCAGCCATTTTCAGTTCACAGTGCTCTGACCCAGACAGGGGTGGAATTGACAGAGTCAGAGACAAAGGAACTATTGAAATGCTGAAGATAGCTCCCTAGGGGGTGTATCTCCCCTAAGAGGAAGGAGGTGGGGCCCAGCTCAAGGGCCTGCCCTCCCCTCAGAATCAGACCCCATGGCCTGGGGAAAACAGTCAAAACAGAAGAAAACTAAGTTAAGAATTAAAGGGGCCACACCTCTTTACACCAGTTGGGAGTGACAAGCTGACAGGTGCCACCTGCTGGGCAGGTTAGGAAAAGCACAGCAGATCAAGACCTCACAGGAAACTCTGTCAACATCTAAGACACACACTCAGGGAGATTGAAACTGAATATAACCTCATTCTGAGATCTGAACCTGTTCTGGTCTGGAAAAAATCTGATTGGGGTAACCAGGGAAGCCAGATGCCTAGAAAACAGAAGACTACAAACAACACTAAGAAGGGGGGAGATGTGGCCCAGTCAAAGGAACAAACTTACACCTCAATCAAGATACAGTTGAGATATTCTTTCATTTTAATGAAACAGTCAACTAAAGATTTTCAAAGAAATGGCTAAATCAAATCAAAAACCAAATCAACAAATTTGGGGAAGATAAAGCAAAAGAGATGAAGGACATAAAGAAAACACCGGGCAAACATAAGGTAGAAATCGAAAGTTTGCAGAAACAAGTGGCAGAATCTATGGAAATGGAAGGCACAACACAAGAGATGAAAAACACAATGGAGACATACAACAACAGAGCTCAAGAGGCAGAAGAAAACACTCAGGAATTGGAGAACAAGACACCTAAAATCCTACACACAAAAGAACAGATAGGAAAAAGAATTAAAAAATATGAGCAACGTCTCAGGGAATTGAATGACAACATGAAGTACATGAATGTATATGTCATGGGTGTCCCAGAAGGAGAAGAGAAGGGAAAAGGGACAGAAGCAATAATAGAGGAAACAAGCAATGAAAACTTCCCATCTCTTATAAAGGACATAAAATTACAGATCAAGAAGTGCAGCATACCCCAAAGAGAATAGATATGAGTAGACCTAAGCCAAGACACTTAATAATCAAATTATCAAATGTCAAAGACAAAGTGAATCCTGAAAGCAGCAAGAGAAAAGTGATCCATTACGTACAAAGGAAGCTTGATAAGACCATGTGTGGATTTCTCAGTAGAAACCATGGAGGCAAGAAGGAAGTGTTATGATATATATAAGATACTGAAAGAGAAAAACCACCAACCAAGAATCCTATATCCGGTTAAACTGTCCTTCAACTAGGAGGGAGAGTTTAAAATATTCTCTGACAAACAGACTGAGAGAGTTGGTGAACAAGATACCTGCTCTACAGGAAATACTAAAGGGAGCACTACAGACAGATAGGAAAAGACAGAAGTTTGAGGTTTGGAACACAATTTTGGGTGATCGTAGCACAACAATATAAGTACACTGAACAAAGATGACTGTGAGCATGGTTGAAAGAGGAAGGTTAGGAGCATGTGGGGCACAAAAGTAAAAAGGAAAGATAAATATTGGGACTGTATAATTCACTGAAACCTAGAGTGCTCAACAATTGTGATAAAATGAAAAAATATGTTTTTACATGAGGGAGAAGAAATGCATGTCAACTTTACAAGGTGTTAAAAATGGGGTGGTATTGGGGAAAGATGCAATCTATGCAACCTAGAGACTATAGTTAACAGAAGCATTGTATTATGCTTCCTTTAAGGTAACAAAGGCAATATACCAAAGCTAAACTCATATAAGAGGCAGACATAAGGAGGGTTATGGGACTCTTGGCATTGGTGATGTTGTCTGACTCTTTTATTGTACTTTAGTTTAATCCTGTCTTTCCTTTTGTTGTTTTTAGCTGTCATTTTTTGTTGTTTCTTTTTTTTTCCTCTTCCTCCTCCTTTGCAGAAGAAATGGAGATGTCATAATATAGATATTTGTAGATAGCGGTGATGGTGGTAACACATAAATACGTGGTTATACAAGAAACCATCAAATGTTTACTAAGGACAGAATGTATGGTGGGTGAACAAAACTGCCTTAAAAAATGGGATGATGAAGAAAACTTGAGGGCATTATATAGAGTGAAATAAATCAGACACAAAAGGGCAAATATTGTGTGGTCTCACGGATATAAACTAATTATAACCTGTAACTCATAGTTAGAAATATGTTACCAGGATATAGAATGAGGCTAAAGAATGGGAAGTGGTTGTTTATTATGAACAGAATGTTTAACTAGGTTGAACTTAAGTGTTTGGATATGTACAGAGGTGATGGTAGCATATTATTGTGAGAATAACTAACAGTGCTGAATGGTGTGCGAAGGTGGTGAAAAGGGGAAGCTTACTTAAAGTCATGTATGTCACCAGAAGGAAAGTTGGAGGTTAAAATATTGGAATGTATAAAACAGTGAATCTTGTGGTGGATGATGTCTGTGATTAACTTTACAAATATTAGAAATCTCTTTCAACAAATATATGACACTATAACTGAAGCTAATAATAGTGGGGTGTATAGGGAAAAAATATACCTATTGCAAACTATGTACTACAGTTAGTAGTATTTTAGCATTCTCTCATCAACAGTAACAAATGTAATATACTAATACCATGAGCCAATAATGGAGGGGGTGTGTGGCTTGGAACATGGGAGGATTTGAGTTTTCTTTTTTGTTTTTATTTCTTTTCTGGAACAATGGATGCACAGTTGAATGATGTACTGTGGGCAACTGACTGTGCACACTGGATGATTTTATGGCATGTGAACAATGTCAATAAAATTGAACTAAAAACAAAAAACTTCTCCAAGATATTTTTTATTCCCATATTTTCTCCCACACCTCTTTGATTTTGTGTAATCAAATTACCTGTTTTCCTTGCTTCTAAATTAAGACTCTTTCAGGCAATGCCCTTATACTTTTACTGTACAGAGTAGGAGTCAAATATTTTTTGTTCAATAAATCCACCTGAATCTCTACCCAGTGGTCTTTACTGAAAATAATAAATTTAATCAGTAACAGTTGATGATATACTGTTCACTGTTAGGTTTTTTAAAACAGTCCAAACATTTTTTTCTATCAATTTTCTTCCCACAGATTTTCAACATGATAAAGTGAGTACTAGTAAATTTAACTAGCAGTAAATGTAAACTGTTACATTTAGTAGTAGTAGAGTTGCATTTCTTTTATAATTTCTCTATCCCACCAGTTAGAAAAATAAGATTACACTATAAAAGTATCCCACTAAAACAAGCTATATATATATATATATATATATATATATATATATATATATATACACACACACACACATATATATATATAAAATAACCCATAATTTTCTCATTGTCACACAGTTGGGTTCATATTGCACTCTGTGTGTGTATGTGTGTGTACTGTGCACAAGCACATTTTAACTTATTTTCATATTGACTCTAACATCATTTTAGCTTTATTTCCATTGCTGTAAATGGTCAGTTGGTAGTTATTGGCTTGAATGATCTTGCCCTCTAACTGAGCCCTTATTAAACCTCTGTCCACAAGAAATTAGTCAATATACCCAGTATTCTGATAATTCAAGTCCACTGCTATTTTTCACCATAAAAGGGAAATCTGTAATATTTAAGAATCAGGAGAAATATTTTCAAGTCCACCTCATCACACATTCAAGAAGTGTCAAGAAAAAGACCACTAGAAGAAATGAAAATACATAATATCAAAAACCACTGAAAAATTCTTGCTTTATTTTCTCCTGTACTTCATCTCCATGCCAGAGAACCCATTTTCATGCTATAATCAAGAGTATTGGCACTGAATATTGATACCAACAATTTTGTACAGCCCATTTTTTAAATTTAACATAAGGTAGAAATCATTTTGGAATAATGCAGCTCATCTGCATTTAAATGTCTGTTTAAAAAAAAAGGAAGGAAGGAAGGAAAGTAGGAAAGAAGGAAGGAAGAAAAGAGATTAGTGAATGCTGAAGAGATTGATTTGTTATTGAAAATAAACCATCAGTAGTGGACTGATCAAGGAAGATTTATCATTAATATCCATGGATTAATGATGCTAATTAACTAATTGCATCCAAGAATAAAGAAAGTAAAATTGTAGAAATAGAAAAGAGACAGAGAAATTGTAGAACATAAAGTAGTTGTATAACAAGACAGACCAAGAATCAAAAGAGAAAAAAAAAAAAACACAATGTTTTATAGGGTCCTTACATTTGAAAGGCTATAATGGAAGAGGTTTCAGCTTATTTATATGGTCAAATTTACATTACTCTGGGATAATCCTAAATAAATTCTTCATTCTAGATTGTTTCTCCTGTATCATGCAGCCAATTTATAGCTGCCTTTCTTCTTTACGCCTGTGATGCCATTTAGTATACAAATTCATGAAATGAAAATTAATTTTAAAATTAGACCAAAGAAAATATAATCAGAAAGTAAAATTATCTAGAATGGTTTAGACTAATAACATTTAAATGTAGGGATTATCCACAGGCTTTGAAATTCTTAGCCTTAGAGTTTCTGGCCACTACACATAAGTACATAAATGAGAGCCAAGTATGCATAGGATCAATATTCCAAACTTATGGCAAATTTATATGTGTATGTGTATTCTTTGATTTACATAAAATTTCCCCAAAATATAAATCTTACTTCATTCTGGAGATCTCGGATCATTTTGCTTTTTCTTTCCACTTCACTCTTTAAAAAATTAATCTGAAAATGAAGAGAATATTGTGTAAGTGCAATACAAATTCATTTCCATACCTTTGGTAAATGTATTTCCATGATTTAGGGCATATAGCAAAACAATTGATTCTTTTTCAACAAATATTGACAACGAACAAAGGATTAAATTTTTCATTAAATAAAATATTTGTTACTCAATTCATACATATATTTTCCAATTATATAAAAACAATCTTTTCTCATGTAATAAAAGGTTAATAATGTCTTTTATCTGAGAAACCATGCACATTATGACTGTGATTCTCTTACCTGGGTAAACCTCAATAAAAATGTGGTTCTTTTAAAATAATAGATTCTAGGTTTGGGCCCAAATTTCTCTTTTAAAACACTTTCCAGCTAATTTTGACCTGTAGCCAGGTTTGAGATCAATTGTGTAGTGCGTTTCCTTACCCCAAAAGGGTGGATTATGATCACTGTACCTAAGATACCATGATGACTCTTCCTGAATATGATTTTGTCAGAATCTGTAATTCAGGCCAGTTATTCCAATTATATTTACATAAAAATAGCAGCTTTACCTGACCTGAGTACTGTGATATAAAAGCATTTTACACAGCGGTTAAGATTTGAGACTTTATAGTCACAGCTGGTTCACTAATGATAAAAGCTGACTTACAATAGTCAATGAAACATTTAATTTCTTCAATATTAAGGTGTAGTGCTATGTTGAACTTTGCAATGTATAAAACACTAGTACCAAAGCCTTATCATCATTGATAGTGGGAACAATTCACTAACCAAAAACTGATTTACATTCGAAGTATTTATTTTTTGCTTTATTTCACTGTTGTTTTTCCTGTAATTTTAACAACTGTGGATGAATTTAAGTAGTGCTTCAGAAGTGTTGACAGAAAAAAGATGATCATTGGCAAATGTAACTAAACACTTCCTGCAGGTCCAAATTTATATAAAATTCATGAGATAAAGGCAAAGCATTCCAGGCAAAGATGTATTACAAAACATTCCTTGCAAAAAGAGCACCACAAAAATCATTGTTCAAGAAATTGTTGGAAAGAGTCCAAATATAAAACAATAGGGGATTACTGAAATAAATTATGGTGCTTCTCCTAAAGCAATATTATACAATTATTAGAAGAATAAGGTTGATCTGTAAATACTAACACGGAACAATTCTGAGATATATTTTTAAATGAGAGTGCAAAACAGAATAAAATTGCTAACATTTGTGTAAAAAACTAATTCACACTTAAACACACATACCCAGTACCCACAGAAACACACTCACACACAGTTGTTTAGAACAGTGCTTTAGAACCATTGGTGCATGGGTATATGCATATTGTCAGACCACACTCCCTACAAATTAAATGAGAATCTCTGGAGGTGGGACAGTCATCAGTATTTTTTAAATGCCCCAAGTGATTCCAGGACACAGCCAAATATGTAAAGGAGTGGATTAGACTAGTGCTTCTCAGCCTTTAATATGCATTTGAATCACCTCTAGTTACAGTCAATAATGCAGATTCTGATTTAGTAGATCTGGAAGGGTTATTTCTTACATGTTTTAGGTGATACACTTGATGCTGTTAAACTTCCGGCCACAATCTTGAGTAGAAAGGGCTCAGACTAGCACTGACCAAAATAAATATAATGCAAGCCACATGTACAGCAGATTTCAATTTTCTGCTAGCCATATTAAAAAAAAAAACCAACTAAAACAAGCAAGCAAAACAAAAGGCAAATTAATTTTATTAACATTTTATTTAATTCAGTATATTCAAATTGTTATTTTGATATGTAATCAATTACTAATGATATAATTTGCCTCTTTTTTTGTAACACATCTTTGAAATCCTATGTGTGTTTTGCACAAACAGCATATCCCAATTTGTACTAGCCGTGCTTTTAGTGCTCCATAGCTTTATGTGTCTGTCTAGTGCCTATGTATTGCACAGCAAAGTCTTAGAGGATCCTCAGAATGATACAGAAGTGAATGGTAATACAAGTTCTCTCTGGGAAGAGACTGAAACTGTGCACTGGGAATCAAGTTGAGTAGGAAGGTTAATTTTCAATGTATATTACACTTTTTACTTTTATTTATTCTTATTTTTAGTTCTGAAACACTTCAAGCATAAAGAGAACAAGAGGTAATATGTGAAGTGCATACAGGTGTAACCATTTTGTCCAAATTTGTTCAGATCATTTTGTAAAGAAAATGCTACAGATACTATGAAAGCCCCACCTATTTTCCCCTCTCTGTCTCCAGAGGTAATCCATATTATCTCTGATGTGATTAGTCCTGTGCATATTTTTGTACATTTTATTTATTGTGAAAGTTCCCATGAAAAATGAACACTATTTCTTTGTGTTAACAATTTGTAGGAAATATGTGCTGCAATCTTCTGCAACTTACTCCTTTTATAAAGTCAACTTTACATTTGTGAGATTTAACCATGTGTATTTTATATAAAACCAGATAATTTATTGTAACTAGTGAATTTTGTATTAGTAGTTATCACAATTATAGGTACAAATTACTGAATTATTCATGGTAAAGGCTAAGCTACTACAAACCAACAAATTTCTAAATGCAGTGGCTTAAGTAAGATGGATATTTGTACTGCTCTCATATAATAGTATCACGATATGTAGCCCAGGCCTGGAGTGGCATATAATAATGTCAAGATATGTAACCCAGGCCTGGAGTCCAGTGTCAGTGGTCCAGAGCTGTTGTGCAGGTGCCTCCGCTGTACCCAATCATTACTTTCACAGTTTCTTCCATCATAGCTATTTGTCAACCACTACATATGAAGAGAAACTCCAGAGTCAAGAATAAAGTACAATCCGTGAGTTCTGGCTCCAAACTAGAGTCTGGACCTATTTGATTTTCTCTGGGAGATTTGAACTAAGAACCTCAGAGAGGACAGGCTAGTTAGCAGCTGTGGCAGATAAAGGATGTCATGGGCTAATGCTGAGGCAGTGGTAAGACAAGTGTTGTACAAATAATTAATTAGAAGAGGAAGTCTCATCATTTCTCACTCCTGGACTTGCCTTTCCATAAAGTCCCCTTAGAAGCCTGTAAACACCTGTTAACACCTCCTCGTTTCTGCCTTCTACGGGGTTCCATGCATTATCATTCCTTGAAATGGTATGGAAACCCCAAACAAAAATGTTTTGATAGTGAAAGTACAATGTAAACAGAAGCAGCCCCATTATCCAAAATACCCTATCCAAACCATATCATGCCCATTGTTTTGGCCATATTAATTTTCAAGGCAAATTTGAACTGGAAAGGTATGGATAGCAACCAAAAAATTTTTATCACACAATGTATGCCATCAAGTAAATCAAGTTGCTGATAGAACAAAGGTACCACCAGGATGTACTTGATACCACGCAACAATTAGACATGTATGCAGAGCAATATTGTGCCTCCCAATGTACAGCCTTTACACCTATGTCTATGCAAGCACTTTATTAGTACTGTAAGTTTTGGCTTTGTTAGTCTTAATTTTAAGTCATGAACTATTTAAGGCTATCTTGCTTATATTAATAAATTGCTCTTCACTGATACTATTTTCCCTGATTTCTCACATTTTGGTTCTGTAAAGTAACTGTCAAATAACAACTATTTGTAAGTAAACATAAAATGAAAATATATTGAAATGTTGAGAGGATAATCATCTAAAATTTAAACATGACCAAAAATCTATGACAAGGCAATGTTTAATTATTCAAGACCTAAAAATTACTGAGAACATCTCAGAAGTATTAGAATTTTGAGACCATTGGTCTGGAATCCTGACAGTGTTTAGCATCTCTGGAAAAAAAAATAAGCATTCCTAGCAGATGGTTAAGAAAATAACCCTCAGAGACAGAAAATATCATTTATTTACTTTGAATAAAGAATGGAAGAATATAGCAATTCGATACTCTTAAGGGGCTTGAAAGCTTGAAGCTCTTACCTTTAGACTAATTATGTCTCACATAGTTAAGCCATAAAATTTAACAAGGGTAGTGTAATGCATCCAATGAGCATTAATATCTTTAATTACTATGGCTACACCTAGAGATCATTCTTCCTTGCTGTCGGCATTTTCCATGAAGAACACACATTTGAAAGATCTGCTACTCCATCATTTGCTTGGGGCTAAAAACAAATGTGAAAATGTTTATAAAGAAGTTCATGACAACACTTCTTTTTTCAATTAATATTCTAAAAATGTATCTTCTTTTATATTTTGTAATATAATAAACCAAGATAACCTTCATGTTTCACAGCATTTTATCATGAATTTATCAAACACTGAGGACACTTTTTTGCAACATCTTTCACATAAAATATAAAGTATTTCATTTCCATGAACAAATGGCAAAGTGATTAGTTATGTATTTGAGGGCAGCACATTAAGATTATCTGCTCTTAAATCTATAATTACATAACAAGATTTATAGAATAAATTTTTTTCTTTCCTTTGGGGAGAAAGAAACTACAAGTATCTGAATTTACTTCAATCAAGAGACAATAATTTTAGAATTATTTACAATAAAAATGTTTAAAAAATGTGTAGCTTAATCCTTAGTTAACTTAGCATCTTCAAATAGGGAGACAGAAGCACGAAGTATTCTGTTTGAGTCTTTACCAAAATTTGGAAGGATGTTTGAGATTCTCAGTGGTGTGAAACACACCTTCCCCTAGTTCCATCAGAAGTGCATTAACATCAGACATCCCTGAAGATCAGGATAGCAATTAAAATAGAGGAAGGGGTAGCAACAGACAAGATGGAATTGAACAAAGGATTATGAATACTATTTGCTAGGGTATTAGAATAGCTAGAAGGAAATAATTGAAATGGTGAACTGTAACCCATAGCTTCACTTGAAATTTGTTCTATAGCTGCATGTTAAATTGTAATTTGAAATTTATTACCTTTTTGTATATATGTTATATTTTACAATAAGGGAATAACTGAAACTATGTTGCTGTAACTCATAACATTTTTGGAAATTTCCTATATAATTACTTGTTAAGGCATACTTTGAAAGACATTCCTTTTTGCATATAGGTTATATTTCCCAATAAGGAAATAACTGAAATTGTGGAAATGTAACCCATAATATTCTTTGAAATTTGCTCTCTAACTACTTGAAAAGTTATCATTTCTATGTATATATGTAATAGTCAACAAAAAAAATGATAAAATGATAAAAAAGTACATTAGCAATTAAAAACTCAAAATTATAATATGCATAAGTCATTCTCATATTTATTAAGGTTTCAATTCAATACATATACATTACCATGCAGAGATAAATATGTAAGTATGCATATATGTAAGTACATATGTAATTTATTTTAGTTGCAGATATTTGCATTTATGGATGATGTATATTTTGTTAATATACTCTTGCATTTATTTGAGTAATACTTTAGGATTTTTACAACAATTTTCATATGTGAAATATATCTATGGGTTTATTTATGTACATTTTCATTAATAGATTTAGGGATCATAACATGACATGAAAATTTTATTTTCCAGAAAATACATGTGTATGGTAGAAGTTTACTGTTCTTAAAAGTTAGATGGTAGTCACCATTGAAACCACCTTTCCCTAGAATTTTAGGGAAAAGAGGTCTTTTGCTTCAATATAATGTAAACATTTTATTGGTCTGTTCAAGTTCTTTATTCCTTCTTTCAGAAATTTTGGAATATACATTAATTTGGAAGAATTTACCTATATATTTTTAAATTTATCACTGGAGAGTCGCTTATAAGACTTTTGTTTAAAACCCTATTGGGAATATGAATATTTTCCCTTTTTATTCAATTTTTTAAAATCTGGATCTTCTTTCTCTTACTGTTCAGTCTTACCAAATGTTTCTTTATCCTAACAATCTTTTCAAAGATCTTAGATTTTGTTCTTGTTTCTTTGTTTTCTATTTTATCACTTTCTGCCATAGCCTAATTCTTGCCTTTCTTTTTTCCACCATCTGAGCTTTTGTTCTTTTATGAACTTCTTGAATTAATGTTGTTATCTTTTCACATTTCCCGATAAATGTGTTTAAAGCTATCAATTCCTTTTCAAGTATTACTTTGGAAGGTAGCATCATTATTATGCTACCTTCCAAAGGTATTTCTTAATTTATTTTGTGATTTCTTTTTAACCAATAGGCTAATAGAGAATATGTTGTCTATTTTCAAAACCTAAGGAATAGTCGGGTCATTTCTAAAAATTTATATTTAATTTTACAACAATATGTTTGAAGAGCATAATACTTATATAAATATATGCTATTAATATGTATTTTTAATTTTTAGAGCTTCATTTATGGATTAATACATATTTTATTCCTAAAATGTTTTGTGTATGCTCAAAAAGAATACATGCACTTTGTTGGTGATTTCTCTGTATATCTAAATAGTTCAAATTATTAATTGCATTTTTATTATCTTCTATGTATCTGCTTATCTATTTCTCCTGGGAAGTGCTATCAATTATAGATTGGTGGATGTTGAAGCTGCACTGTTAGTTGCATATATATTTATGACGGTTATAGTTCAAGTCATCTCATCCTAATTTTATATTTTGCTGAGATATAATGTCTTCCCTTATGACAACATTGTGTCTTAAATTCTATTTGCCAGGCATTAATATTGCTGTGGCTTCTTTCTTTAATGTTGTTTGTAAATATTTTCCTATCTTCTTATTTTAAGAATATAATCTTTTCAAATTTTAAAGTTAATACATTTGCATATATTGCCCATCCTCTTAATTTTAGTTTTTTTGAACCACTTTAAAAATTCAATTAATAAATTTAACCAATTTCAATTTATTATGATTTCTAGAATTTTAATATATAGGAGCTTACTTTTGCCATCTTATTTGAACTTTTCCTTTCTTTTCTTTTTCCATAGTGTGCTGTACTTATATCTATTTTGAATATTTCCTTGCAGAGGGTTTTCAAAATGGGTCTTTGTGTGGCAACCCTTCTGATACTTACATGCTTGAGAATATTTACCCTTACGCCTTACCATTCGAACACCAATTTAGCTGGACAGAAGATTCTAGAAGCAATGCTTTAAACAATATTGCATCATCAGCTTCTCAGGCTCATTTTTACTATTAAGAAGTCCGAAATCTATCTGATTCTTGCCATTTTGTAGGTGATCTGCTCATTCTTTTGTTAGCTTTTATAACTACTAACGATACCTTTGTTTTTATATTCTAGATTTTACTATAACTTGGTAAGGTTTCTATTTATATCTGGCCTCTTATTCTATGACTCATATAGTTTGCATTTCTACTTCTAGGATCCATGCTTTTTAATGCTTATTTTCTATTTCCTCTCTCTTTTCTTTTTGGTCCTCTTTTATGAATATTTCCTGTGAATTTTGTGATAATTACTGTTCTAGTTTGCTAATGCTGCAGAATGCAAAACACCAGAGACGGATTGGCTTTTATAAAAAGGGGGTTTATTTGGCTACACAGTTACAGTCTTAAGGCCATAAAGTGTCCAAGGTAACACATCAGTAATCAGGTACCTTCACTGGAGGATGGCCAATGGCCTCCAGAAAACCTCTGTTAACTGAGAAGGCACGTGGCTGGTGTCTGCTCCAAAGTTCTGGTTTCAAAATGGCTTTCTCCCAGGACGTTCCTCTCTAGCAAGCTTGCTCCTCTTCAAAATGTCACTCACAGCTGCACTCAGTTTCTTCTCTTTGAGTCAGCTCATTTATATGGCTCCACTGATCAAGGCCCACCCTGAATGGGCACGCCTCCATGGGAGTATCCCACCAGAGTCACCACCCACAGCTGGGTGGGGCACATTCCAAGCAAATCTAATCAGCACCAAAACGTCTGCCTCACAAGACTACATCAAAGATAATGGCATTTGGGGGACACAATACATTCAAACCGGCACAATTACTATTTTCTTCCTGTTACTTATCCCATCTATTGTGTGCTTTATTTCCTTTATTTCAGCTATCAGGTATTGTTCATACGTAATATTTCCAATGAGCTCATTTTTTATGGTTTCTTGTTCTTGCTTTTATTGTAAATACCTCCTTTGTATTAACAGTGCTTAAAATGTTTACTTTAAATTCTTAATTCATCTATTCCAATAATTCTGCTTCAGACTGGATGAGTGATTCAATGTTTCATCTTTCTTTTACAGTAGCTCGGTAACTTGGATGTCTTCTTACTTTATCCTCAGAGCTAATTTTCTCTTTGGGTTATTAATTACTCTGTGCCACAGTATGTATTGGAAAAGAAAAAAAAAAAAGTGTCAGATGTCTTGATGAGAAGAGGGAAGGACATAATGTCCAGGAAGCAAACCTCAAAACCACAGAATGTTCTGGGGCTGGGGGGAAGGGTAGGCCTGGTAATGGCTCCCCCATTCCTGATTCCTCCTACTCCTCCCCTTGGCATGGCTGATTTTGTGCATTGATGTTACCATGATGACAACAGTCATCAGCAGTTGCTGCCGATATCCAGGATGAAAGGGCAGAAAGTGATACTCCCAAGCAAGAGTGGGGAAGAGAAGAAGAGCAGAACTTACAGCTGTCTTCC
Organism: Choloepus didactylus; assembly: GCF_015220235.1. Taxonomy (NCBI): domain Eukaryota; kingdom Metazoa; phylum Chordata; class Mammalia; order Pilosa; family Megalonychidae; genus Choloepus; species Choloepus didactylus. The sequence goes on from NC_051312.1 coordinate 55,933,362, forward strand.
ACCCAACCTCTCAAGTATCCTAGTGCTGTCCTCTGTCCTGGACAACAGCAATAACCCTTCCCAACATAAGGATGCTCATTCCTTTGAGTTGTCTGTTTTTTCGTTTGTTTGTTTTTTGTTTTTTGTTTTTTTTGTAGGAGCAAATGATTTTTGGTTGAGTTATTCACTTGTTTTTATCAGTTCCTAGGTCCATGTTTGCCTCTAACTTCTATTGTTTCCGAAGGGCTGATTTGGGGGGGAAAGGAACTTGTAATGGCATCAGTTTGTTACCTTGAGAGAAAGTTCACAAATATGTGCTCCTGATGATAATTAGAGAAAAAAGGAGATGATTCATTCTGGAATTCATGGTTCACTGTAGGATGCTAATAAGTGTTTGTTAAAGGAATGTATAAGCTATAGGTCCCAGATAAAAAACAGCATTGAACCTGACCATTTTCCATATATTTTGAACATGAAAGGGCAGACACTCAAGACTAATATTAAAAATAGATTAGAATAGAAAATATGAGGGTACATCACACAGAAATATAGAGTTGAGGAAACAAAGCATTCTAAATTATAAATACTGGAATACATTATTTGAATATCTATTCCTGATAATTCTTCCTGTAGTATTAATGGATGACAAAGATTTTAAATGGTTAGAAAATAGTAGTAGTAGCAGTAATAATAATAATAACAATAATAGTGTCCCAGTTTGAGACTATTGTTTACCCCAGGAAAATGTTCTTTTGATCCACTCTGGTGGGTGCAGACTTTTTGTGGGTGGGATCTTTTGATTGGATTGTTTCCATGGAGATGTGACCCACCCAATTGAGGGTTGGACCTTTTGTTTAGAATATTTTTATGGAGATGTGACCCCCACCCATTCAAGGTGGATCCTAATTAGTTTACTGCCCCCCTCTATGAGAAGATAAAAGGCAGGCAGAGACATTTTAAAGAGAGCAGACAAACACTTAGAGAGAAAATGCCCAGAGACATTTTGGAGATAGCCATTGAAACCAGACATTTGGAGATGCTAAGCTAAGAGATGAAGTCCAGAGTTTGCCCCAGAGAAGCTAAGTGAGAATCCTCAGATGCTTAAGGGAAAGCCACTGGAATCAGAAGCTGAAAGCAGTGCAACCCAGGAGCAAAGGACCAGCAGACATGAGCAACATGCCTTCTCACCTGACAGAGGTGTTCTGGACACCATCAGCCTTTTCCTCAGAAAAGGTGTCTACCAACTGATGCCTTAAATTGGACATTTTCATAGCCTTGGAACTATAAATTTGTGAACTAATCAGCCCCATTGTAAAAGCCAATCCATTTCTGGTATATTGCATTTCTGGCAGCTTTAGCAAAACAGAACAAAAAGCTACCATATCATGCTTACTTACAATCTACTATGGATTCTGCTAAACACACTGCATGAATCACTTCATATAATCATCATAATAAACCATGATAAAAGTAGTATTGGCATGTTCCTTATAATGAAAGAGCTTCAGAGAAATAACAGAACTTGCATGTATTCATCCAGCTGAGAAATGATGGAGATGAAATTGAAATGCACTGGAGAGAGAGAAGGGTTAGTTTAGCATATACTATATGCCAGACATGATTCTAGAAAATTTATGCATGTTACTTTAATTCAATCAACCCCTAAATTTTATGAGTAAGGAAATTTGTGGAAGTTAAAGAGCTTGCTCAAGTCCCCAGAACTAGTAAATAACCCACTAAGAATTTAAACCCAGGAATATCTTATTCTGAAATACATGCTAAGGTATAAATGCTTTAGGCAATCTCTGATTTGGTAGAACATTTTGTGGGGGAGGTGGTAATAGCCTCTGTGCCAGTTTGGATATATTGTGTCCCCCAAACTGCCATGTTTTTTGATGTAATCTTGTGGGAGCAGACACACTAGTATTGATTAGGTTGGAACCTATTAGTTCAGTGTTTCCATGTAGATGTGACTCAGTCAACTGTGGGCCAGACCTTTGACTGGATAATTTCCATAGAGGTGTTACTCAACCCATTCAGGGTATGTCTGAATGAAATCACTGGAGCCATATAAATGAGCTGGCATACAGAAGAAGCAGAGCAAGTGAGAGAGACATTTTGCAGAGCAGTTGCAGTTGAGAGAGGATGAAATGCCCCAAGAGCAACACTCTGGAGAATGCCATTTTGAAACACAACTTGGGAGCAAGCAGACACCAGCCATGTGCCTTCCGAGCTAACAGAGGTTTTCCAGATGCCTATGGCCATCCTCCAGTTAAGGTACCCTGTTGATAACTTACCTTGGACACTTTATGGCTTAAGACTGTAACTTTGTAACCAAATAAACCCCCTTTATAAAAGCTGATCCATTTCTGGTATTTTGCATAAGAGCAGCTTTAGCAAACTGGAACAGCCTCTTTGAATGAGCCATAAGGAAGTCACTGCAAGCACACTGAGATGAGGTCAAGGGTAAAGCAGCCATTCCTGCCTCCTTCCTTTTCCCAGCTACATATTCCTGTTAATGATATTTCCCACTCTTGGATATTATAAATTTGCCTTTTTGCACTTTCAAAAGTTGTAACTTCCTACTTTGTATTTTAGATGAAAATTTGCAAAACTTAATAGAACAAATATGAGTTCATGTCTTTACTCCTCACCAGGATAAATACAAGCTAGAAATTTACCAGCTCTGCGATATTCCTTTTAAGTTGACAAAAAAAAAAAAAAAAACCTACTCCGTAATTTTATTATAAGGATCTGAGAAAATAGTACGTGTAAGCACTTCTGTTCTGCCTGCCACCATTTGTGACCAGATTATAAAAAAAATCCAGATTAAATATTATAGGTCAAGCAGAAATGGAATTGTAATTAATGCCACTCAGGATGCTGGGTCAAATGTTGAGGGGAGAGACCAGCATATTGGTGCTCCAAATTGGTGTATTCTAGTATTTAATATATTGTGTCCAGAGCCAGATGCTAGACCTCATTACTGGTGAGCAGTTAGTGTTGGCACAGCATAGCAGAGAACCGACATTCATGCCCTTACAGGTAGGTGGGCAGGACAGATAATGATGAATCCATGACAGGAAACAATCACGAACCTACAAAAGTCAGTAATTATCAACAGAAAGCCTGTTCCCAGGAAGCAAGTATCCCAGCTGAAAGACAGGCTTCAGTTTCAGAAACAAAACTCCACATCCTAATTAAGATTGTTAAAAAGAAAGGCATGCTGTGAGGTCTTAGAGGGATCAGGTCCCAGATAATTTACCTAGATATAGACACAGGTCTAGAAACAAGAGAAAAAGTCCAGTCCCCAAATAGAATTCATAAGATAAGCTTTGGGTCTGAGTAATAAGGTGGAAATATAGTTTTCAAAATTGGTGTCAAAACCAGTGATTACAGGTCAGTGTCAGTCATAAGAACTGAAGAGTGTGAGATCAAGTGAATGCCACGTTGGAGAGAGAAAATGTGTATAACAGTTTGATTCTTTTTTTTTTTTAAATCTTCATTTTATTGAGATATATTCACATACCACACAGTCATACAAAACAAATCGTACATTCGATTGTTCACAGTACCATTACATAGTTGTACATTCATCACCTAAATCAATCCCTGACACCTTCATTAGCACACACACAAAAACAGCAAGAATAATAATTAAAGTGAAAAAGAGCAATTAACAGTTTGATTCTTAAACTTTGACATGCATCAGAATCACCTTTGGAGTTGATTAAAAATGCAGATGCTGTGGCCTTGCCCCTGAGAGTTTCCTAGTCAGTGGATGTAACATGTAGCTTAGGGATCTGCATAGCTTAATTTACTACATAGTCAGTTCTGATTCACCCCACAATCAAGTCATTGATGTGGGAGCTGATACCAGCACTGTAACTCCACTTTTTTTTTCTTTTCCATTCATTGATTATTTATTCTTTGCAAGGCTCAGATTTTATACGTATCATTTCAGTAAATCATCCCAGCCCCTCAAAAAGACTTGTTATCCCTGTCCTTTTTCTTCAATTCAGTTTTATTGAGATATATTCACAGATCTTACAGTCACCCAAAGTGTACAATCAATTGTTCATAGTACCATTGTATAGTTGTGCTTCATTACCAAAACCAATTTTTGAAAATTTTCATTAATCCAAAAAAAAATAATAAAATAAGAATAAAACTACAAGTAAAGAAGAAAACCCAAACCATACCCTCTTTCCCCCTATTATTCATTTAATTTTTTTTCCCATTTTCAACTCATCTGGCCATACACTGGATAAAAGGAGTAGGAGCCACAAGGTTTTCACAATCACACAGTCACACCATGTAAACTACACAGTTATGCAATCAACTTCGAGATTCCAGGCTACTGGGTTTCAGTTCAACAGTTTCAGATATTTCCTTCTAGCTATTCCAAAACACCAAAAACTCAAAAGGGATATCTACATAATGCGTAAGAATAACCTCCAAAATGACCTCTTGATCATATCTGAAGTCTCTCAGCCAATGAAATGTTATTTTGTTTCATTTCTCTTCTCCATTTTGGTCAAGAAGATTTTCCCAATGCCACAATGCTGGGTCCAGAATCATCTCTGGGCATCATGTCCCACATTTCCAGGGAGATTTACATCCTGTTCTAGTTTGCTAATGCTTCTGGAATGCAAAACACCAGAAATGGATCAGCTTTTGTAAAAGGGGGTTTATTTGGTTACACAGTTACAGTCTTAAGGCCATAAAGTGTCCATCAACAAAGTGTACCTTCACCTGAGGATGGCCAGTGGCATCCGGAAAACCTCTGTTAGCTGGGAAGGCATGTGGCTGGAATCTGCTCCAAGTTCTGGTTCCAAAATGACTTTCTCCCAGGATGTTCCTCTCTAGGCCGCAGCTCCTCTTCAAAATGTCAGTCTTGGTTACTCTTGGAGCATTTGTCTTCTCTTAGCTTCTCCAGAGCAAGAGTGTGATTTCAACAGCCATCTTCAAACTATCTCTCATCTGCAGCTACTCTCTCTCAGCTTCTTCAAAGTGTCCCTCTTGGCTGTAGCTCCTCTTCAAAATGTCACTCTCAGCTGCACTGAGTCCCTTCTGTTTGTCAGCTCATTTATATGGCTCCTGTGATTTACTTTATACCCACCCTGAATGGGTGGGGTAACACCTGCATGGAAATTATCCAGTCAGAGTCATGATCCACAGTTGGGTGGGGTGCATCTCCATGGAAACACTCAAAGAATTACAATCTAATCAACACTGACACATCTGCCCACATAAGATTGCATCAAAGAAAGTGGCATTTGAGGAACATAATACATTCAAACTGGTACACACCCCTAGGAGTCTTGTCCCATGTAGGAGTAGGGCAGTGAGTTTACCTGCCAAGTGGGCTTAGAGAGAGAGAGGCCATATCTGAGCAACAAAAGAGGTTCTCTGAGAGAGACTCTTAGGCATGATTAGAAATAGGCTTAGCCTCTTCTTTGCAGTAACAATCTTCATAAGGGCAAGCCTCAAGATCAAGGGCTCAGCCTTCTAAATTGGTAGTCCCCAATGCTTGTGAGAATATCACTAGTTACCCAAGTGGGGAAGTTTAATATTTCCACATTTCCCCAGTTCCTCTAGGGGACTTTGGAATTACATTTTTATTCTCTTCCCAAATTACTTTGAGATATATTGGGGTTTCAAACTAACCTGTACAAACCAACCAGATATCACTCCCTATTCAAAGTTCCATGTGCTTATGAAGTTTGAATAAACTGACAGTAAATGTTAAATTATTTTGTGTGCTTCAGAAAATATACATTTTGAACCATATAAACGTCCCTTTCTTTGGTCTCACACAGAAGTTGAAGTTTTAAAACATCGTCAATATTGTCCTTTACCCTTTAACCTGATTTGCCTTAGTCCTAACCAGATCTGTTTCATTCATATCTCCATTTGAAGTATGGACTACTTCTCAGCTTTTTTAACAGTTTCTGTATTGGATAATTACTGACATTCATAGCTGCTATACTCTAGCTCTGAGTCTCAAATGTCACTAAGATACCCTTCTCCAAAACTCTCTCTCCCGTCTTTTCCTATCAGCCTGTAGCAAAACACTCCCTTTAGTATTTCTTATAGTGCAGGTCTCTTCACAAACTCTCTAGTGTCTGTTTGTCTGAAAATATTTTAATCTCTCCCTCATTTTTGAAGGACATTTCGCCAAATACAGAATTCTTGGCTGGCAGATTTTCTCCTTCAGTGTCTTGAATATATCATACACTGCCTTCACACTTCCATGGTTTCTGAAGAGTGATCCATATATAATCTTATCAAGCTTCCCTTGTATGTGATAGATCACTTTTCTCTTGCTGCTCTCAGAATTTTCTCTTCGTCTTTGACACTGGACAGTTTGATCAGTAAGTGTCTTGGAGTAGGTCTGTTCAGATTTATTCTGTTTGGGGCATGCCGCATTTCTTGAATCTGTAATTTTATGTCTTTCATATGGGTTGGGAAATTTTCATTGATTATTTCTTCTATTATTCTTTCTGCCCATTTTTCCTTCTCTTCTCCTTCTGGGATACCCATAACATATATATTCATGAGCTCCATGTTGTCATTCAGTTCCCTAAGACCCTGCTCATATTTTTCCATTCTTTTCCCTGCCTGTCTTTTTGTGTGTATGATTTCAGATGTCCTGTTTTCTAATTCATGGATCCTTTCTTCTGCCTCTTCAGATCTACTGTTGTATTTTTCTCCATTATGTTTTTCATCTCTTCTATTATGCCTTTCATTCCCAAATTTTGTGTCATTTGTTTTTACAAGCTTACAAATTCTTCTTTATGGTCATCCAATGTCTTCTTTATACCCTTCAGCTCTTTTGCCACATTTTCCTTCAGTTCATTGATTTGATTTAGAAGATTTGTTGGACATCTTTAATTACTTGTTTCAATTCCTTAGTTGAAGTGTTAGTTTGCTCCTTTGACTGCTCCATATTTTCATGTTTTCTAGTATGCCTCATTACTTTTAACTGTGTAGGCATCTGATTTTCTTGATTTGTTTATTCTGGCTCTTTTTCACTCTTTTACCTAGGATTTTCTTGTTGTTTGGCTTTAATCTCTATCTGTTCTTTGACATTCAGTTTTACTTATTCTAGACCTCTAACATAGCTTCTACTTAGTTGATCACAATTTTTCAGCTCTTGTTTTTCTGGTTCTTTCCCTGCCTCTATGTAACTTTTTTGTGACGGGGTCTCCCCAGATATGATAGACATCAATCAAATTTTCCCAGGCTAGACAGGCTCAGGTCTCAGGAGCAGGGTGTATTCCATAGGAAGTTTCCCTGAGAATGAGACCCTGCAAGTTGTCATACCCTACCATGAAGCCTCTAGACTGTGCTTTTCCTATCCTGTCCATCAGGTGGCACTTGTCAGCCTGCAGCTCCTCACAGGTGTAAAGAGATGCAGTGCCTCTAATTGTCAGCAGCCTCTGTCCCTGCCAGGGGAGTGGCTGACTCAAGCTGTTCCTGTTTTCCAGCCCCTGGTTTCTGAGTTTTCTGAAGAAGGGCCACCAATTGAGCTGGGCCCACACCCCTTTTCTTGGGGAAGTTATGTCCTTCAGAGAGTTATCTCCCCTACTAGACACATTGCTTTGTCTCCTAGACCTATTTTAGTTCCACCCTTGCCTGGGTTCAGCTGCCAATTGAAAATATCTGAGGTTTTCTCTACTGGGCTACTTAAAATAGTTTTTAAAAAAAGAAAATAAAAGGGTAAAAAAAGAAAGAAATCCCTTTTCAGAGCCTTTTGCCAGCCCCCAAGTTTCACTAGTCAAGAGCTGGAGCTGGTACCCAGCTCTATGCACCCCCCTTCTTGGGGCACAGCCCCTTTCCAACACTCTGAGCTTGGCTGACTCCAAAAGCCTCAATCTTTATTCTTTTTTCTTTTATTTCATTTTATTTTCTTCTGTCAGCCCCAATTCCTCTATGACAGGATTAAAGCCACAATTTTAGCTTTGCCCAGCTGTTTTCCCTTGCTCCCACTAGTAACTATTTAAAGATACACCCTTTAGGAAACTGTCTCCTTCACCTGACTAGTTACTCTCAGACAACTTTAATTCCGCCCTTGTCCAGGGTTTGCTGAAACCTTGTTATTACAGCAGCTCTAATGGGCTATTGAAAAGTAAAAAAACAAAGAATCAAAGAGAAAGAAAAGAAAAGAAAATCCCTTTTCCGAGCCAGACCCCAGCTTCCCGGGTTTGCCAATCAAGAGCCAGAGTTGGTACCTGTTTCTATGTGCCCCTTTTTATTAGGCCCAGCCCTTTTCCAGTATTTTGAGCTCCTTCAACTTCAAAAGTCTCTATTTTCTGTTGTTGCTGTTGTTGTTAGCCCTGCCTCTTCTCTGCTGGCCAAAATCTTTCATGTTTGTGCTTGATTTATCTGTGCTTGAAGCTTTTATTCAGCAATCTGAATTTGTTAATTAATTCTGCAGTTGGAGCCTGGTTGAGGCCCCCTTCCTTGCTCCCAGCAGAGACGGTTTCTTTTTCTCTCGGGTAACAGCTCCCAGACAGTCTGTCATGCCTGTGGGGGGAGGGGGTGTCAGCCCCATAGCCAGAGAAACTTATAGTTCTTCACTGCAATCTATGCTGTTTCACCCATTCCAGACTGATGTACAATGTGTGTCCAGTCACAGAAGGCCCCTAAACAGTTGTTCCAGATAGTTCTTGGCTATTTACTAGCTGCCCTACAGGAGCAAAACTAAAATTCCACACCTCACCTTTCCGCCATCTTGCCCCACTCCCCAGCTCCACTTTTGCCTTCCATTTCTCATCCATGAGAGGAAGGGTATGAGAACCTTAGAAGATTCTTAGAAGATTCCAGAGAATCAAATACAGCATTAGTCCTTTCTTGGAATGAATGTTGATGGAGCATCATTCTGCTCAAGTGTCTGAAGTTTATTTTCTTTTCATTTTTATTTTTTGGTCAGTGTGTTTGTTGCATAGTGATTTTAGAAAAATAAAATAACAATTACCAAGTACTAAAGCAAAGGGCACAAAAGAGAAACACACTTACAGTAGCCTGGTGTTTTTCTGCTTTCTCAGATGTCTCTTTAAGCTGATTTTGAAGGGCCTCCTGGAGAGACTTCATTTCTTCTCTAGTTTAATTGAAAACCAACAACACAAAGAAATATAAAAATTCTGTTATTTCCTCTGTACATTAGAAAAGGCAATTTTTTAAAAAAAACCTACATTTAGGAAACAGGTAACTGGTATTGCAAAAAAACACAATTAAGCATACAGACTGTATCTAAGGATTCTGCTAATAAATGGCCTTGTCTTATATGCAAATACTAAAAGCAAGTTGCATTTAAAGGAAATCGCCTTACTATTGTGTCTTATAAGAATCCCACTGTGTGAATCACCTGTGAGCTGCATAATGTGTTAAATCAAATCCGCACAATAATTCAAGTTGAAAAACTAAGTGCACTGACAGCATGCCAGTATATGAACATGCCAGTTAGAAAAAGTTACTCGAGTCTTGCTGATTGAACAAAATTACTGTTCCTCTCTGATGCTTCAAATTGATTAATTCTAAGACACTGTGCTTTAGACATCATTTATGAGACCTGGAATTTTTTTGTAAAAACAAAGGGAAAAGAGAATTATTTCTAACTGTACAGCTGCCTCATTTATTGGGTACAAAATAAGGAAATATATTTGACACACATATAGACACACATGTAAACACACTGACACATACGCAAACACAGTATTAAGTTCAGTAATAGATATGGTCCTTGTCCCACTCAGTAAAAATAGAAATGTTTCCGCAAATACACATCACTCCAAAGAGTTTAGAATTTACTCATTTACAATTAATTTATATTACCTTTCTGTGTCTTGCTGCTGTCATCCAAGCCATCACTTCAAAAGGATCAGATATTAGATGAGAGTTAGTGTATGTGTGTGTAAGTGTGTCTGTGCATGTATGTGTTAATTCTGGCTAGAGGAACAAATTAGCAACAACAACAAAACAGAAAACTGTTCTAGTTTTACCAGCACTTGAACTGATTTAAAATTCTCAACATAATGACAAAAGACTAGTTCTGGAACCTTGGACAAGTGAGGCAAAACCTCTCAGACCCAGTTTCTTCATCTATACAATGGGCTTAAGGGCAAAATTCCTCATCGTTTTATGGTGAGGTTTAAATATATAATGTAAGCAAAATACTTAGCACAATGCTTGAAAAAGAATTGTTTATATATTGTTAGATTATTTCCACAACCACCAGTACTCATTCTTTGACCTCCATATCCTACACACGTGCAAGCAGCACTTTCAACCAGAGAGTTAATGCTGGTCCCAGATTTCTTACTTGAGAAATTCACAGCAGCTCCAGTCTCAGTTTCAAGAATGTGAGTGAATGTCTGTGTACTTGTTGGAATCAATTTGGCCTTTGTTTCGCAAGGTAAAATACAATGGGAACAAGTTATGGAGTAATTGCAATAATTTTGGTTCTTGAATGATCTATTGCTTGCTTGGGGGAAGCATATTATAACATGTTTTTGCTTAAAGTGGATTTTAAGTCTCAGCTTCCACTACTGCCTCGAAAGTGTTTTATTTATCAGACTTCTTCATATACAGACACAAAATCTGAACTTCCATATTACTTCAGATATTTTCTACAAAAAGCATTTCTGGAATAATATAATGTAACATACACTATATTACAATATAATGTAATAAATGTTATAGGAATGTCTACATATATTTTATGCTTACAGTGTGCTAGGCTCTCTTGCAGGCCTCATATCTACCTATGATATAATATTATGGATAGAAAACCAGATGGTTATATTGGTGGGGAGTTGTGATGAAACCCAGAAAGTCTGGGTTCTAGAGCCTGTCCTCTCAAATCCTACAGAGGCATCATACAACTTCTACTGGGAGAGAGAGGGAAAGAGAGAGAGAGAGAGAGGGAGGGAGAATGGAAGAATTAAAGCCTAAAGGGAAGGCAGGCAGACAAGAAGGTCAAAAAGAAGATGAAATCTACATAAAATATTATTTATACTCAAATCTTCAATAAACACAATAAAATACAATAAAACAATTATATTTCCTTAAGAAATGTTATAATAAAATGTTATAATAATTAGTTCTAAATTAGTTCTTATTTTTAATCCAAAGTTGTTTGCATTTAAAAATGCTTAGTTTTTTGTTTGTTTGTTTTTGTTTTTGCTTTTTACAAAAATATCCCCTATGTTAACACCTACATCATCTATAGGCAATGTGGGAACAAAAACTATATATAAAATCTGTAACAGGAACTGCAGAAAGTATTCTGTGCATTTCACACCAAGAAAAGCAAGCAGGATGAATGGTAAAGTAGGCCTTTTGTCTTCAGCATCTCTCCATCTCTGTTTTCACCTTTCAGACCTATTTCTACATATTCTCAATTTTCTCATGTGTTAGGCAGCTCCAAACCTATAGTGTCGGACTGTGGACAAATTTACGCTCCCGGGTCTTCCCCAGGTGTCCTGAAATGCTATAGGACAACACCTCTCCACCAACTGGGCTTTGCCTAAACTATGTCTAGCTACTCTAGGAAACTATTTGGTACTGAACTCAAGTTATTCTTAAGACTTGGTTCCCCCAGTGGCACCTACAATAGGTTTTCCAAATACTGAGTACATTTTAGCATAGAAATTTAGGAATAGTTTGCACCTCTCCCATTCTGAACTACAAGATAAAAATACACTCACCCAAGTCACTCTTCAGGATGAAATTTCTTTCAAGTGGGCACGAGCTTTTATTTTAGTAACATCACAGATGAAGAACTTGCGATTTTTCCAAGCAGTCTTTAAGAAAATCCTTTACTACACTGAGTCCAAAATTGCCTTTATGGAACCTCCACCCAGCAACCACCACAGAGGAAAAAAAAACATTTTACTCTTTCCCTCTGCCCCGATGAAGTCAGTGTTTCAGACATTTCAGAGAACTATCCAATCCCAGAGAATGTCCTTTGTAGGGTTATAGACCCTTATTCCTCACATGGTCTTTTCATCTTACTGGAGACTCTTCTATTTATATTATCCAGGCTGTCTAGTATTTCTGAAAATGTAACATTCAAGAGCCAACACAAGAGTCCTCCCCTCTGCCATCCTCGGGAGAAAAGATGCTCTCTGCTTTTCTCTCTACATGATTGCATATGGCCACATGTATCCCCTGAGTCTACTTACAGTTCTAGTTCCAGATACACAGAAAGACTGATTAGCTGCCTCTTTCTTAGTTACAATTCCAAGAGGGAAATTCCAATTGACTCAGTTTTGTTTGAGTGACCAGCTCTGAAACAATTAACTGTCGTGATACATAAATGAATAGTAACTCACCTATGTAACTCACAGTTACGGTAGTTGCATGTTGTTAATTTTGCCATTGCAACCTGGGTCTGTTAGAAAAACTCACTAGTGTCAAACTCAAATTTTTGTACATCTAATTGTCTTAAAGATAGCTGAAATAAGCAACTTTTAGCCTTTTAGAGTGAACTTATTTGCATACCTCACAGAATTTTGCCCAGCTTCATGCAGTGTCTGTTCTTAGTTGATTAGATAAGACCCTGGACTTACAAGGTTCCCAGCCACTTCGGCACCTCGGAGCATCCTGGTCCAGAGGATCCCTGCAGTGCTGACTCTGTGACACCTGGTCACAAGGACTGCTCCCCACCTTCCTTTCTCCTTTCCTGAGAGTGTCGGGATTTCCTCTTACCTCCTTCCCCTCTGGCGGCTCCCTCTTGCACCCGGCTGGCCTTTGGAAGGTTTCCCCTCTGTGAGGAACTTCCCCTTCCATGCAAACCTCCTGAAGCAGCTGCATGTGTGTTATGGCCATCTAGTTCTCAAATCTTTTTCTTGGTCAACTTGGAAATCCTCAAATTCAAACTCACTATAAGTGGCCATGGTTTATTGGTGAGGTTAGCACAATATTGTGAATGTAATTAATGCTACTGAATTGCACACTTGAAATTGCTTAAAATGGGAAACTTAAGTTGTATATATGGAACTACACTAAAAAGTTACCAACAATAACAAAAATAAGCATGGCTTCTAGGTCACGCTCTTTCAGGTAAAGGCCAGAAGCCAAACATCCCAGTGGACAAGTGGATAACCAAGAGCTGGGCACATAACCAAATGACATCTACAGCACAATACATTCTTTCTACCTCAGGCAATCCTTCCAAATTTGCAAACAATTCATATTTTTGATATCTTGAAACGATGTTTTCCCTCTTTTATTGTTTACTAATATCTCTATATTTGGAAATGAGATTCTCAGTCTCCTTCACAGTCAAATAACTGTGATATTAAAATTCATCTTTCTAGTAAACAACTAAAAGCTAATATACTAAATGTCATCTATTTTGAAGAATTCTTTATTGTTACAATTTATTGAGTTTTCCATTCTGACATTAATTCTGTACATAAAATGTTATGCATTTTTAAAAAAAATTGTAACTGGAGAAATAGAAATCACAATTCCAAAATAACTGTTCCACCTGGTTCTTGCAATGAGAGACTCGATCCAACATCTAGATAATTTATACATTACACTAAATGTATAGATGATGATTTGAAATTCCTCATAAACCTAACCATGTTTTTCTTGGTTTGTCTGAGTGTTTTGTGTGTCATATAAAATAGCCATACAGAATTGAAGAAAATATCAGCAAACTAAAGAAATAGCCTTTCCCTTATTCACATCATGCATCATCTCTCCTTATCTGTGTCCTTCATGGGATGCATCAAGGCTGCCTAAGGCTCTTCCCTTTTCTTCTGTGTTCCTCACTGTGCCAACTCCCTGTTCCCATCACTAAGCCCTCTTTCCCCACCCTGGTCCACATCTCCTTCCTTTCTATTCTGCACAGTATTGGTAGAATAATTTCCCTAGAATGCTCCTTAATTATATCATTCTCCTACAGAGCTAACCAAAATGGGTTCTCTATTGCCTGTCACTCAAGTCCAACCTGGGTCAACCTTTAAGCGTTTTACCTCAGGTATCACTCTATGGATCCAATTTATTTTCTGATCTTCCCTGACTCACCATGTCCTCTTCAGCCCTGCAGCCCTCTCATATGTGCTGCATGTGCAGCATGCAGAGGCCATTTCTACTTTATAGTTTCTTTATTCCCCTTTCCCATCCTGGAGAGAAACTCATTGTTTTCCATGTTAGTTGGTGTCCTCTGACTAATTATTTCTATTCAAAATCATTTTTATAATCCTCTATCACTAGTTCAGTGAACCACAAATATTTGCTTAACATTAAACATTTTAAGGTATTTTAAGATGTGGCTTATTTCAAACTTAAAAAAAAAACCTTTTAAATGATGCACTTTTGAAAGCATGCACTTATACCAATATTTTCTTCAAGCTCTTTTTGATACTGGATTTTGAGAAAATTTCATTTTCAATAAATAGTAATCTTTCATTGTAAATCACAAAATAGTCAGTAAAAGATGCTAGGTTTGACATTAACAGAGGCCATTGACTTAATCCAAAGACATGTCAATGTGAAGTTTCTAAGAGGCCAAGTCAGTGAAGAAGATATAGAATGGTGAGAAGGGACTTGGAGTTTACTCCACTTGACCTGGCATCTGTGTATACACCTTTTAATGGCCTTTTGCTTTTTGATCAGTGTGCTAACACTGAATGTGGATATTGAGTAGGCTAGCAGGATTCACAATCAAATTGCAGTTAGTATGATTCTCAGTAATTCATTTAGGGATTTTGATAAACAATTTCCTAACCATAAAACGCAGATAATAATAACCTACTGCAAAAGGTAGTTGTGGAAGTGTAGCATCATCAACATGGTGACATAAATAGCTATTGAAAACTCCTCTCCAGAGATTAAACCAAAAAAGGACAATTCTGAATTGTTTGAAACTCTGGAGGAGGATATGAACTGGAGAAGGAACCTGCAGATGCTGAACTGAAGAAAGAGCAGAAATATTAGGCAGGAATTTTCTGTCCCAGACCAGCTGGTCCTCTCTCCTCCCCATCACTCAGGCTCACCATGGGGAAGGCACAGAATAAGCAGATGGGACCCCTCTCACCAGGGACACAGATTTTAAAATCTCTCATTGTAGTGAGACATACGCCCACTGTTTGAAGACCTGGGGGACAGGAGAGGACATTTCAAGGCCCTGGTCAGTGAGGGACAAAGAGACTGAGAAAATGAGGACAGGGACTGCATTTCCAGCCATGGATCAGAAAACCCTTCTCCCCACCCTTGAGGGAAGCTGCAGCTCGCAACCGTTTCCTTGCCTTGGGGACAGCTGAGGTAATGGATCAGTGAGGGAGTACTTTGCCACAGGTGTAGCCCTACATCAAGCCAGATTTTGGTCAGTAAAGTGAGGGTATAGGAATCCTGCAGTTTCAGCTCGCCTGTGTAGATGCAGCCTGTGCTCAGAGGCAAAGCAGTCTCTGAGGATGATGATAAAGTAATTGAACAGTGCCTTCTGCTGGACAGTCCAGAAAGTGAAAGGGGATAGAAACTCTTTTAAAAAGATGCTTCAGACGTTTTATTAGGACCACAGGAGCTGGTCTACCTGCCCTGCACAGAAACACAACTCAGTTTTGGCCAAGAAGTATGGACAACCCAACTGTCAAAGTAGGGCTCTAAAACAAACCCAGGTCTTGCTGACCAGCAGAAAAAATAGCACCACTGGAAGCCAGAAGGTCTGTATTTACCACAGATAGTGAACTTGCTGGGGTGCCCAGTGCCTTAGTCCCATCCCTGTAGCAGGCCTGATTTGGGTGGAAGAAGGAGGGGCAGAGCCAATCTGAAAACTTGCCAGCAAGAGAAACAAAGAAATATAGAGATCAAAGAAAACCAACAAGAAAACCCAAGGCAAAAGAGAGAAAACAACCTCCAGAATAAACTAATCAAGAAAATCAGATGCCTAGATGGCAAAAAATCATGAGCCACACCAGGAAACACAAAGATATATGTCACAAAGGAAAAAAAAACTAACACATCAACTGACATTCAAGAGTTGAAACAATTACTTAAAGATATTCAAACAAATCTTCTAAATCAAATCAATGACTTGTAAGAAATTGTGAAAAAAGAGATGAAAGATATAAAGAAGACACTGGATGACCGTAAAGAAGAATTTGTAAGCTTGAAAAAACAAAAGGAAGAACTTATGAGAATGAAAGGCACAATAGAAGAGACAAAAAACACAACAGAGACATAAAACAGCAGACTTGGAGAGGCAGAAGACAGGATTACTGAACTAGAGGACAGAACATCTGAAATCCTGCACACAAAAGAACAGATAGGGAAAAGAATGGAAAAATAGAAGCAGGGTCTCAGAGAACTGAATGACAACATGAAGTGCATGAATATATGTGTAATAGGTGTCCCAGAAGGAGAAGAGAAGGGAAAGGGGGCAGAAAGTAAAATAGAGGAAATAATCAATGAAAATTTCCCAACTCTTATGAAAGACATAAAATTACAAGTCCAAGAAATGCAGTGTACTCTAACCAGAATTGATCCAAATAGACCTACTCCAAGACACTTACTAATTAGAATGTCAAATGTCAAAGACACAGAGAAAATTCTGAAAGCAGGAAGAGAAAAGCAATCCATCACACACAAGGGAAGCTCAATAAGACTAAGTGCATATTTCTCAGTAGAAACCATGGAGGTGAGAAGGCAGTGGTATGATATATTCAAGATACTGAAAGAGAAAAACTGCCAACCATAAATTCTATATTCATCAAAACAGTCCTTCAAACATGAGAGAGAGATTAAAATATTTACAGATAAACTGACACTGAGAGAGTTCGTGAATAGGAGAACTCCTCTATAAGAAATACTAAAGGGAGTGCTACAGACAGATTGGAAAAGACAGGAGAGAAAGGTTTGGAGAACAGGGTAGAAATGAAGATATGAGGAGATAGAAAGAGTGTTAAGATTGGGCATTTGATGCTGAAGGAGTACTGAATGTTCAACAAGATTGACTATGACCCAGAAATGCATAGTACAATATTGGGTGATGGTAGCACAGTATTACAAGCACACTAAACAAAGATGACTGTGAGTATGGTTGAAAGAGGAAGGTTAGGGGCATGTAGGACACCAGAAAGAAAGATAGAAGATAAAAACTGGGACTGTATAACTTAGTGAAACCTAGAGTGGCAATGACAATGATTAAATGTACAAATATAAGAATGTTTTTACATGATGGAGAACAAATGGATGTCAACTTTGCAAGGTGTTATAAATGAGACGGTACTGGGGAAAAAATACAATCAATCCAAACTAGAGTCTACAGTTGACAGTAACATTGCAATATGCTTCCATGAATTCTAACAAAGGCAATATACCAAAGCCAAATGTCTATAAGAAGGGGATATAAGGGAGAGTTTGTGATCCTTGGTGTTCTTGTCTGACTTTTTTATTGTGTTTTATTTTATGTTTTCTTTTGCTGCTTTTTAGTTGTCATTTTTTTCTTTCTTTTTCTTTTTTCACCTTTTCCTCTTTCTTTGTGGAAGAAATGGATAGTGCTATAATCACATGCATAACCATGTGATTATACAAGGAACCATTGATTGTTTACTTAGTATAGAATGTATGGTGTGTGAATAAAATCCTCTCAAAAACAGAGGGATACAAGTGCTGAAGAAAATGTGGAGAAAGGGATTTACCTAATCACCATTAGTGAGGAAGTAGAATGGTGCAGTCTATCTGGAGAGCAGTGTGCTGGTTCCACAGGAAGCTAAGTATAAGGTTGCCATGTCATCCTACAAACCTGTTATTGGATATATACTTGGAAGTGAAAAGAGGGAAATAACATTTGCACAGTGGGGTTTATGGTGGCACTAGTCACAATTTGCAGTGGATGGAGGTGGCCTAAGTGTATATCGACTGATGAATGGAACGGCGAAGTGTGGTGTATACATACAATGGAATATTGAGCTGCTACAAGAAGGAGTAATATTGTGAGGTGAATGTGAGTGGACATTGGGGACAGTATGTTGAGTTAAATAAACCAGAAATGGAAGAAAAACATTATAATGCCTTACTAATATGGACTAACTATAATGTGCAAACTCTGAGAATTGAATCTGAGAGTATAGGTTATCAAGGAAAGGCTTATTATTATAAAGGTTCATAGACTGTAAACTCTTACAGCAGTTACATTGATTCCTGAGTTGCAATGGCTATTTCTAAATTCTGAGATGCTGAGCTCTTTGGGTATAACTTGGTTGGTCCCTGGAACTTCCGGTATCTGTGTGACATGACACCTGAGACTTAGAGCCTGAATTTGGTAGCTATGAATGTCAGCATTACCCCATACAGCAAATGTTAAAGGGTCTGAAAAAAAGAGATCAGACTTTAATTAGAGATATGTACAAAATGGACTTGGTTAGGGCTAAGGAAAATCAGACTAAAGGGTAAAGAACAATAGTGACAGTGTTTTAAAACTTCAACTTCAGTGTGAGACCAAAGAGATGTTTATTAGATGCAAAATATATATTTTTTGTAACACACTAAATAATTTAACTTGTATGGTCAGTTTATTCAAACACCATAATTACATGGTACTTTAAATAGGGAGTGAAATCTGGTTGGTTTGTACAGGTTAGTGTGAAGCTTCAATACTTCCCAGAGTAATCTGGGCAGAGAATAAAAATGTATTTGCAAAGCCCCCTTAAGGGACTGGGGGAAAATGTGGAAATATTAAACTTCCCAAGCTTGGGAATTCCTGATATTCTTGCAAGCACTGGGGACTACCAGTTTAGTATGCCGAGCCCTCAATCTTGGGACTTACCCTTATGAAGTCTGTTACTACTAAGGGAAGGCTAAGCCTACTTAAAACTTTGCCTAAGATTCACCCCCAGAAAACCTCTTTTGTTGCTCAGATGTGGCCTGTCTCTCTCTGTGCCCATTCGGCAGATAAACTCACTGCCCTCCCCACTATGTGGGACATGACTCCCAGCGATATAAGTCTCCCTGGCAACTTGGGACATGACTCTCAGGAATGAACTTGGCCCTGGAATTGTGGGATTGAGAAAGCCTTCATGAGCCAAAAGGGGAAAGAGAAATGAAACAAATTAGAGTCTCAGTGGCTGAGAGATTTCAAATAGAGTAGAGGGGTTATTCTAGAGATTATTCTTATGCATTATAAAGATATCTTTTTTTAGTTTTTAGTGTATTGTAATAGCTAGAAGGAAATACCTGAAACTTGAACTGCAGCCCGGTAGTAGCCTTTATTCTTGAACACAATTGTATAACTATATAGATTACACTGTGGAACTGTGTGATTGTGAAAAACTTGTGGCTCCCACTCCCTTTATCCAGTGCATGGACAGATGAGTAGAAAAAATGAAGACAAAAAATAAATGAATTATAGGGAGTGATGGGATGTTTTGGGTGCTCTTTTTTACTTTAATTTTTATTCTTATCCTTTTTTGTGTGTTAATGAAAATGTTCAAAAGTTGATTGTGGTGATGAATGCACAACTATAAAATGTTATTGTGAACAACCGACTGTACACTGTGGGTGACTGTATGGTTTGTGAATATATCTCAATAAAATTGATTTTTTTAAAGAAGTAGTTGTGAGTTTAAGCAAGACTATATATATAGCATCCAGCAAAGCCCTTAATAAAATGCTAGCTTGTTTTTCTCCTTCTGTCTTAAATTATCTTCGCAAATTTATTTTTCTTTGAGAAGCAATTAAAAAATCCTGGTAATACTTAGAAATCTGATAATATTCTTCTTTCAGAAATACGTAAGCACTAATATTATTGTACAAATTCTACATTTGTTAGTGAGATTACCCCATTCTTACATTCACCTGCACCCTCATCATTATCATCATGATCAAGTTTTTATATTGTTTAAAATGGTCCACCAAAGTCAATCTTATTGGATGTCTCTATTGACAGGCAGACTTATCAGGGAAAAGTAGAGGAAAGTACTCTATAGATCCTTAACACTCAAACTGTCATCTGCAGACAAGGAGCATCACCAGGGAGCTTATTAGAAAGGCAGAATCTCCAAGCCCCACCCCAGATCTACTGTATAAGAATCTGTAGTTTAACAAGATCCCCAGGTGAATCATATGTACATTTAAATGTGGGAACCCCTGCTTTAGATAGCTATGGAGTTAAACTACATTCAGAAACTTCGGTAGAATCTGTTCATTCTATATGTATGAACTTAGTTATCTTCTTACTTTTCAGCTGTTGAGTGAAGGATAGAAAGCATCATCTAACACTTTATGAGAGACTAAAACAATCCGGACATTTCTCTCTGCTTACATGGGTGAAGTACATTTCACAGAATAAATGGGAA
Source organism: Choloepus didactylus (assembly GCF_015220235.1). NCBI lineage: Eukaryota > Metazoa > Chordata > Mammalia > Pilosa > Megalonychidae > Choloepus > Choloepus didactylus. Next base: position 55,953,656 of record NC_051312.1, read on the forward strand.
AAATGAAATTTCACAGAAAACACTATAGCAAAAAGAATTATAAAAAAGGAAGCAGAGTCTTACCTTTGTTTTTGTCCTAATTCCAGAAGTTTCTGAACATCAGTTTTGGCAGACTGCTCATCGTTTTTCAAAGACTGATAGGAAAAATGGGAAAAGGAGGTCATACTGAGGTGATAAACTGAGGCTCCATTCAGCTTTGACTCTATAGCAGATAACATGCCAGCATGTATGCCCTGGAACAAGAATGTACAAAAGAGGCCACACTAGTCCTGGTGGCTCTAAGGACATACACAGAAATTTATTACACTGGCTAGTGCATGTGCTACCCAGGAGGTCAAAAGGAATGAGCTGAGCCTCAGACTTTTAGAAGTTCGAGGAGAAACTGCTCTCCAAATATCTAGCTCTCTTTATAGGTGAATATAAAATATATGGTCTGCTCTTTGTGTGAAGTTTTAATGTGTTTGCTGCAGGCATGTTAAATCAGCTCTGGCTTAGTTTCCAAAAATACAAGGGGACATAAAAGGTCCCCAGCAAAAGTCAGGAAATAACAAAATTCAAGATCAAAGCAATCAAAACACATGCACCTGTTGGTCTTATCCATTTGTTATTTGTAAACAATGCATTAGGACTCATAGAAAAAATTAGGGCCATGTAAAAATTTAACTGCTCTGTACAGGTCAAATATTAAAGGAAAATATAACATGTATAATCATTAATATTTATTTAATCTGGCAATTCAACATCCACAGATCATAAATTAAACAAAAAACAAAACAATAAAAAGCCATAGAGAATTTTCTTAAAAGAGAAACTGTTCCATTAAGCCTTCCCTAAGAACTTTTGTATTTAAACTCAGTAAACTACTTAACTGGTAATGTAACCTGTCTTTCTTGAATAAAATGTTGAAACTGAGAGTCAATAAAATTGCTTGCAGGAAGAGAAGTTGCCATAAGTAGGGAACTGACAATAGGAAGAAGGACAAACTCTTTGTTTACTTAGCAATATTTAACAAACATCACAAATTATACAAAGACCTGTATAAAGGCATGAAACCTACCATCACAAATTTTTCGGTCTGTTAAAAACAGACCATTTGAATAAAATATGCTAAGTAGGGATATAATGGGATGAACTGGATGAGAAGAATCTCCCTACACTGACTGACTGATGAGTCAGAGGTTATCATTAGAAAGTAGCCAGTACAAGGTGTTCTGACTGTATGAAAGAGTAATGCCACATAAAGTACAAAGAATGCAACAAGAGGGATTATATTAGGGAAAGAGTCACCAACTAGGGGAGTACATCATGGTCATGAAACCTTGGGCAGGCCACAAAATCTGTCCTTAGGCTTCCTTTTCCAAAAAACATTGATGAGAATTCTGAAGGGCCTATTTTAGACAGTTATTGGAAAATGAAAGGAAATAATAAATGTGTAAAATCACTTGGTAAAAAGTACAATAAAAATATGGTTGTTAATTTATTGAACTCTTGCTATACCCTGGGCATTCTGAGGAGAAACCAAGATATAAAAGGCAGAAGACTATCCTCAGAGAAGTAAAAAATCAAAAACCGAGATAAATGAAAAGAGCAGATATACAGGTGGTGGTTTGAAAGGAGTAACCAGCCAGAATAACTAGAGTATCTTTTATTTTCCCAGGAATTTCCAGGGAAGTGGGTATCCAAGGAAAATGATCTTGATTCCTTTAAGGACACCAAAGGTAGATATACCTACTTATTAATCTAAATAATGCATATTGTTCACCCTAATATATCATCCCTCCAGGTGCTGTGAATACAAAGATGAGCATGACTTTCAAACCTCCTCCTGCCTTCCTGAAGTTTCACTGGAAAAAAAAAAAAATCAGTGCAATGGGATATGGAGTCATTGAAACATGAGATTGAAACATGGAGTCATCATTTATTAGATGTATGACTCCTGCATAATTCCTGTGACTTATTTCACCTTGTTTCCTCATTTGTATGATGCAAATAATAATATCTTAATTTTTCAAAGAGGTTGTTAAAAGGATTTATGAGATAAAAAATGAGAAACAGCTTGTACATGGCTGGCATACCAAAGGCACTTAAATTTGTAACTATACTTAGTGGTAGGATTGTTATCCTTCAGAAGAGATAACTCTATGGAATTATTCCTTTATCAAGCAATTTTGTACTCTCTAATTAGGTGTCTTGAATTAGGCTACTCATATAGAGAGACCAAATGTCCTGGAAATGCTGTAAACACTAAGGTACTCCTGGACATTTCACTACATGCTTGCAATGCTTTCCAAGTCCCAGGTGTCTCATGCATCTGATAATACGCAGATGTCTTAAATACTGTTTCCAGACTTATTCGCCTGATAAATTTCCACTCAACATAAGGTGCAACTTAGATATCAGATCCCTGCAGAAACCACTTTGTACCCACTTCCATCCAAGCACCTCCTAGGCAGTGTTTCCCCTAAAGTTCAGTGCACACCTCAATCATAGCGCTGTTATTCCTATACTGCCATCATACTGCCACCTGTGTCTCTGTCCCTCTGGTGTATGGATGATTTTTCCTCTTTTATTTCCATGTTTTCAAGATGTAACACAAATTCTGTACAAGAGCTTAGGCTTTAAGTCCCAATACCAGTTCTGCCTCCTATCACTATGTTCTTAGTTTCTTAATTTTTCTGTAACTCAGTTTTTTTTTTCTATAATATGAAGATAGAGTCCTCATTTTATAGAAAGTACCGAATACAAAACCTTAACCATATTCAATAAGCTGTAGTGGTTACTGACACCATCATCACCATCACCATCATCATCATCATTGGAATAGAAAGCTCAGGACAAGATTGTAGACAATGATGAGTCCACATGTTTCAGAAATACTAAAATGCAATAACTAAGAGACAGTTTCTGGAGCCAGACTGACTGCACTTAAATACTGGCTTCGTTTCGTGACATCCAAAATAACATTTTTTCTAAGTATGGTTTCACGTGTGCAACACGAAAAATAATAATAAGGCCTACTTCATAGGTATGGTGTGAGAATTAAATTGGATAATACATTCTAAGCTCTTCACAAACAATAGGTACTCAATAAATGAAATATTCAAATTGAATTTCAAAAATATGCATTATCAGACATTTTTAAAACGGTACTTATCAGATATAGATCTTGCTTCTGGTTTTTTTGCTTGAGATTTCTCTGAGTATTAATGCATTTTAACAGATGACACTCTCCTTTCTAAGGCATTTACCCATTTCAGTAATGAGGTTTATTAAAGAATCTTTAGAACTACTCTGTGGGGAATTTAAAATTATCTTGTGGAGATCATTCCTATACTCACATAACACTTGGTCATAATTACTTTCATCATTTTGAAATACGAAAAACACAGGGGTCAAATTGATCTCGGAAGCTCTGCTGAATTGATGACCTTGCCAAGCACGTATTTTTTTTCATTCCTGTAATAGCAAAACAAATATTCCCAAACTGCATTTCAAATTACATTTCCTTTCAAAGTTTATGTAATAATAAATAACTATTCCTATGTGTGGGATTGGAAATACATTCAAAATTATTTTTTAAAATGCAGATGCCTTAACATGTTAGTACACAGAGGCAAACCATGTGATTGATGCTGGGAAAATGAGTACTCATCTCACCTGAAGGTTGACTTTAATTCCATCAAGTTCTCTTGATGTCTTTGTCAGCTGATGGAGGATGGTGCTTCGCTCTTTAAAGACTTCTTTTAGCTGCTTTTCTAGCTCTTCATAGTCCTGTCTAACACAGAAAGAAAAGGCATGAGAGCCCACACAAGCTTCCCCTCAGAAGCAACCCTTTCCTTGTAATCACTAACCCTTCCATTTACAGCAAAATCTAGATTAATTGAAATCTTAACCACCGGGGTGTTTTCTTGTTATTCTTCCTTCTAAAAGGGGAATATTGAAATACAAAACAGTTTTATAGCAAAGATTTCATTTCACAGTGAGCAGTGTTCAGGTTCCAGAGAGATTCCAGAACAATATCGTACACCTTCCATTCATGTAACATAGTTTATCAGAGATCTTTGGAAAATATACTTTTCTATGACATCACGCACTTTTGTCAAGCTCCTTGAAATTTTACAGCAAGTGATATCATTTGATCCAGCGTATCTCCCAAACGTAGACATGTTCTGACACTGGGGGAGCAAACCTGGGGGCAGACCCGGAACAAAGAGTAAGGGAGTTTAACCCATGGATTATAGGGAAGAAAGCCTATCATTGAAAAGGCTCCTCCTTCCATACATATCTAAGAATCCCCAAGGCTAATAAAGAGGTATTGGAAGAAGCAAACTCTCTGAAAAGTAGTCAATATACAGTAATATCTAGTGTATTAGAGTGATTTAATATACAGTATACAGTAATTATAATGAATTTTGAGTATACTTGTTAATAACGAACATGAAAGAAAGACATAGCTATCTCAGTGTCACACATACATACATATGGACATACATATATTTTTCCATGTTTTTCGTCTGGTCTTTACAAGACTGCAAGATAGCTATTATAATTCTCATTTTGCAAATGCAAAATTTAGGCTTGGAGTGATCAAGTTGCTACCCCAAGGTCCTATTCAAGGAAGGAATGAGCAAGAAGTGCGTATGTGTGCATTGGTGAGTGGGGGAGTGAGGTGTAAATAAGGAAATAGGTAATTGTTGGTATACCCTAAAACTGCAACTGATAGAGGAAGGTTCAAATACTAATTGGAACACACAGGAGAGCAGCGAACCTAGGGAAGCCTTCTTCGACGAAGTCACATATAATATGTAAGTTGCTCTCTAAAAGATAAGCAGAAATTAGCCATACAAATGGGGAAGGCATGCCTAAATACCAATGAAAATGAGACTTGGATTTTAAAAAGGAGGAGAAAAGGAGGAGGATGAGGAGGAGTAGGAGGGAGAGGAAGAGAAAGAGAAAAAACATCGCAAGGTTTGGAGTCCTAATTAGGGGATGGGATATTTACTGCTGCAATGAGGAAGCAGAAAGAATAGTCCTGTGGATTGAATTGTATAACCCAGTTTTGGCATGTTCTTGGCCTTGGGCCACATTCTGGTGGGTGTGGACCCACTGCAAATGAAATCCCTTAAATGATGTTACTTCCGTTAAAGTGTGGCCACACTGAATCACGTTGGGCTTTAATCTAGATTACTGGAGTCCTTTATAGACAGAATGAATGCCCAACAGAGAGAGAAGCCAGGAGAGGCCACCATGTGCATTGCCATATGACGGAAAAGCCAAGGACCAAAGATGGTTGGCATCCAGCCCCAGAATGCCACGGTCCTCAGCTAACGCCTTGACTTTGGGCTTTTCCTAGCCTCAAAACCATGAGCCAAAAAATCCCCATTGCTTAAGCCAACCCAATGTATGCTCTTGTTTTAGCAGCCAGGAAACTAAAGCAATGGACAAAAGCATATAGGTCTCTCAAGTGATGGTTAGGAGTTTGGACATTACTGTAAGAACAAGGAGAAGTAATTGAAGGGTTCTATGCAGGATTGATGTGGTCAGGTCCCGTTTGGGAAAAATCTTTCAAATGTGGAAACTTGATTAGTTTCTTTATCTGTAAAATGCAATACTAACACTGAACTCACTCAAACTTTTATGAATGTTAAATGTTGGAAGTTATTATGCGAAGATTAGAACCCCAGTAGGTACTCAATTAATATATATTATATATATAATTTCTATGACTAAGAAATTCATGGCACTTTACATGTTTTCTGCAGAAGTACATAGAAACTGAATCTGCCAATGACCTTAGTGATAATTAATAATGTGTCCCATCTAGAATAGGTTTCTAGTATACTTAAATGTTTTTCTCCCACTTTTTGTATTATAGGTCTCTAGCAATCCTCATATTCTTTTTGTTTGAAAGAAATTGGAATGGACCACTGCTAAGAACCAAACTATTTCTCCCTGGCCTTGTGATTTACACTGATGAACAGCAATCAGCCAGTAATCAGACAGTTACTAATGTCCCACGTTTCCTTTCTGTCTCACTAGCAAAATCAAGTAATGAATGGCAAGGCACATTCTCATTTCCTAACAATTGTACAACCTCACTTCATGCCACAGTTTGTTTCTCTTGAATGTTTGTGATAAACACATTTAAATCTAATGATAGGCACCATTTACTGACCATGTAGCACACGCAAGATGGTGATAGAAATAAATATTAATTTAATGTTCAGCACAATTCCATTAAGTAAGCACAGATATTAACCCCATTTTACAGTTGAAGAAATGAGTTATAGGGATAGTGTAATTTCCAAGGACATACAGCTAAAAAGTAAGTGATGTATCAGTCAACCCCCAAAGACGATGCTTTCAACCACTACACCATAAAGACCACAGACCCAGCTCTGTGTTATCACACGTACTGTTCACTGTGCCTTTCACAGAATTTATAGTAGATTCCATCCTCCTCCTCTATTACATCTATAAGTTTTCTCTAATGGATTTATTTCTCATTAACTATTTTTCATTAGATGAAATTCTGAATAGTGTTTCTATTTTTTGTCTGTATTAATTATAAACATTATTCTAATTCCATAATCTTATTTAGCCTTCAAATAACTTCATGAAGAAAGGAGAACCACTTTAAATTTCTATTTCCTAGTGAATACACTGGGAACCATGAATAGGATACAATTTCTCAGGAACATATATCCAGTAATGTTAATTAACAGAAATGTTAATAGTACTCTACATTGAATCATTCACAAGGAGGGCATCTTCTTAAAAAAAAAAAAAAACAAAATCTCCTGTCTCCCTTTTTATATAGACCCATGTACATAAATACATATGAATATATTTGTATTTATATATATGCACATATGTATTTATTTACCTAAGTACTGGGAAACTTTTGGAACTAATTCTCTAACTTTTTTATTGCTTAGAAAGTCCAACAAAGAAGAAACATGTAGAATAAAAAATGAAAGTTCCAAGTTCCTTTCACACATACACTCCCTCTAACCACTCTTTGTAAAAGTAATCATAATGGACTCATTTGTTCATCATCTTACCAGATTTTATGTGCATTTACAAACGAGTGCATGCTCATCTTCCAATAAATGTTCCTTTCTTCCAAAACATACATGATTCTCCTGCACTAATGTTTTGAAAATGGCTTATCTTGAAGCTCTTTCCATGCCTGTGTATAAATAATCTAATATAGGTGTTAACAATATGTTTTACAACTGATCATTCAGGGTGTTTCCAATTTTTATTTCTCTCTTAAAAATATTGAAATCTATGCATGTGTGCAAAAATATATATTCTTGGATATTTTGGTAATACATGTTCTTAGAAATGGAAATAATACATTAAAAGGATAATAGACTTAATTTTGAAAGATGCTAGCAAATTACTGCCTAAAAGCTATTCTAGTCTAAATATCTATTAGTAATAGTCATTCTCTTCCTTTTCTGCACATTTACCTGAACTGGATATTCCACACACACACACACACACACACACACACACACACACACCCCTTTTAACATGTTCTGATTTCAAGAGTAGAAAATGATACTTCCTTTCAGATATAATTTTCATTAAATTCATTAGAGATTGATCATATTTTTATATCTTTAATAGCCAGTTATATAGCTTCCATTAAGAATTATCTGTTTAATTCCTTTCTACATTTATATTTTATGTCAGACTTCCCTTACCAATTTCTTTCAAATTTATATGTAGGCATATCTTTTCCTTTATAGCATTTGGATTGTTCTTGTAATTTTATGGAAATTTATTAGTAGTTAATTGTTGCTAACTAGATAATTGATTTTGATATGTATTTTATATATAGAAAGTGGCAGGAATCTAACTTAGATGTGGTAGCCATTTGGGGACAATCATTTCCTTCCCCACTGATCTTGAAATGACAATTTCATGATATATTGAATTTCCTTGTATATTTCATTTTTTTCAAGCTCTATTCTGATTCATGGGTTGATTTGTCTGCCCCAATGCAATATCATGTTTTCATTATTAAAATATTGTAATACATTTTGACATTTCCTAATAGTACCCCTATTGTTTTTAATGATAGATTTAATGACAAATTTTCTACATTTTTTTTTTAATGGATTTTAGAATCTGCTTGTCAACTCAATAAAAACTGCTGGGAATATAATTGAAATTGCCTTCACATTATACTTATATTTAGGGAAATAGAAATCTTAATAATAGTGAATCTTCTCATTTAGAAACATAGATTTTCTCATAGATTATTCTAGTACTTTTATATGTTTCAGTAATGCTTTACATTTATTACTAGAGATCTTATTCATTTCTTGTTAGATTTATTGCTGCTATTGTGGATTTTTCCATTCAGTTGCCTAAATGAATACTGCTAGTTGCTTTTAAAGCTATTGACTCTTTAAGTTGATCCTGATTCCAGATATCTTATTAACCATCCTTATTAGTTGCCATAGTTATTCAATTGATTATTTTGGCTTTTTAAAGTGGGAGGCAGTATTTTGTTTGAATAATATCATGCATGTCTTTCCCTAAAAGCTATAACTTTTATTTATTTTTCTTTGCTGATTGTACTGGTTTAGATATCCAAAACAATGGCAAGTAGAGGAAATGATAGATGACCTTTTATTTAGATCCTTGCTTTAAGATAGAAATATAAGTTTTGTTGCATAACTGAGTAAAAGGTTTTCTATGATTTTCAGATGATATCTTTCATCTCAGACTTTGATTTTAAAATGCAATTTTATTGAGGTAAAACGTTCATGTAGAAAACAAAAAATACCCAATCCTAAGGAAACATGATGAATTACTAAGCACACAAGAAATTTTGAAAATAGAAGCCTTCCTTTGACCTTGTCCATCATTGCCTCCATTTTCCTCCCTAAATATAATCAACATTAAGACTTCTCTTTTCTTATAATAGCTTTGCCTATTTGGGAACGTCATAAAAATGCAACCATTGAATGTGTATTATTGTATGTTTGCTTTGTTTAACATTGACTTTGTGAGATTTTTCCTTATTGTTGAGTGTAGAAATAGTTAATTTTATTGCTGTGTATACCATAATTTATCTATTTTACTGCTCATAAACGCATGGTTTTTTTCCAGTTTTTAGCTGTTATGAATAATGCTGCTATCAGTATTTTATATGCCTTGCAGTTAATATATGAATGCATTTCTGCTGACCATGTAATTAAGAAGAGAGTGGCTATATTACTGGGTACGCAGATGTTCATATTTAGCAAATCCTGCCAAAGAATTTCCCAGATCAGTTTTAAGGTAAGAGAATAGGAAAATTCTGATAGCTTCACTCTTTTCAAAACTGGTATTCTCAGTATTTTTTTTAATTTCAGCTGTTCTGTAATCTGTGAAATAGTATCTCTTTTTTTTTTTTTTGCATTTTATTGGTAACTCACAAAGTGAACACTTCACAAAAGATGATATTTATGGATTATCTTTTATAAAATTCCTGCTCAAGCCTTTTGCTGTTTTTCCATTGGTTTGCCCACTGATATTGATTTGTAGAAGTTATTGATATCTATTCCCTATATGAGTCCTTAGCTGGCTAAATTTTTAATGAAAATATAATTTCCTATGCTGCTGCTTGTTTTCTGAATTATTTAATGGTGTCCTTTGATGAATGGATGTTGATAACATACAGACTGTAGTATAAATCATTCATATTAGGGTTTGTACTTTTTGCATACTGTTAAAGCAACTTAGGTCTACTTACTTATCTTATGTTCTAGGAGCATATTAATTATTTGGTTTTTTGTTTATTTATCTTTTCACATGTTAGATCTGTGATCCCCATAGGAATGTGTTTTATCTGTACTGCATGAGTCAGGGATGGAGATACATTTATTTTTATATCTATATACAATTCACTTGGCACTATTTATTGAAAATTTTGAGAATGTAAATGTAAAATATATAAATGTAACTATAAATAGCATTTTCATAAATAAATTTTTTAAATATAAATATAGGTCTGTTTTACATTATTTAGTCAAACACATAATGGTTGTTATTAGTCTGTTTCTCTATCCTTTTACAAATGCCTCTCTCCTTTAATTAATGTAGCTTTATAATGGTGTAATGTATGGCTATCCAGTTGTATAAGAAACCAAAATTTGTCATTTTCTTCAAGATTGTGTTGCCTATTCATGGTCCTTTGCATTTCTATATACATTTTAGAATTGGTTTGTCAATTCAATGAGAAAAGAGCCATTTGGATATTGATGAATTGTATTAATATTTTGAAAATATGGAGTGTTCTACTCTAAAAAACATGATATATACTTCTATATATTCATGGTTTATAAAATTTTCTTGCAATAATATTGCACAGTTTTCTGCATAGGGTTTTTATACCTCTTAGATGAATGTATTTGAAATAAATTTGACCCTACTATATAAATGCTATCTTTTTCAATATGCATTTACAATTAGAAGTTTGTTTTACATGAGAAAAATGAATTTCGTTTATGGTTCTGTATTAACTATTGATTATAAAAATTACTTGCAGAATTTTTTTAATTTTCTACATATATCATCATAGTATCTGCAAGAATGGCAGCTTATTTCTTTTCTTTTTCCCTATCCTTAAATTTTTTATTTTACTCCCTCATCTCAGTTTATTACAAAGAATCTATGTTATAATGTTCAATAGAATTGGTGATGGGGCATCCTTGTTATATTCCTGATACCAGGGGGAAGGCTTTCAATATTTAGGCATAAATATATTATTTGCTCTAGGTTTTTTTGTGTTATCATATTAAAAATGTTTACTTCTATTCCTAGTTTTTTAATATTTTGATTTTAATTATGAACGGAATTTGAATATTTTCAAACATTTTTATCATCATTTTTATAGCTACCGTTTTTGTGTACACTTCTTTCTTCCCTCCGTATCTTTGCCACGATGCAAATATAGGCAAAATATAAATCTTGATATTTGTTATGTCTGTCAAAGGAATGTTAGTGGACATGAGACATCAAAGGCTTTAAATGTTTGTGTGATTTTGTTTAACCTCTTCTTCTCTTACTAATGGTTATGTGTTGGTATCCCCCCAGATAACTGCTGTCACTTCAGGCTGGTTACCAGAAAGAAAGATGGGTAGAATACACATGAATTTGAACCAAAGCCTGAAGAAGAGGCACCTCTGCCATATGTCTGTCTTCACCCAGCAAACTAGCCCAGGCTTGTTCACATTGCAGTTGGTTGATCAGGTTCTAAGAGAATTAGCAAAAACATCAGAGTACCCTTCACGTTTAGGCTAAGAATTAGCACAACATCCTCTCTGCTATGTTGTAGGATCACAAAATAAGTCACAAATCCAGGCCAGATTCAAGAGGAAGAGAAATAGACTTCACTTCTTGATGGAAAATGCTTCCAAGTCACATTATAAATGGCTATGGATATAAGGAGAATAATAATTTTGGCCAAATATGCAAACAATCTGCTACATAGTCCCAATTGCTGGGTTTACTCTGTACTTCATTTCTCAGAGATTTTGGCTCTTGGAGTACTTTCTACCTTGTACCTTGACAGCCAATGCCTTAAAAGGAATTTTTACTTTACATTTTGTACATTTTTTTGTCACTGCTTTCTGCAGAAAGAATAACTGAAAACATGCTTGTCCATCTTCACTAAAAATGGTAGCTTTCAGGCCACTTTTATGTAATTATTTTCCTTGGTCCTCAAAGACAATCAATTCCTGGATCAAATCCTGTTTCTCCTTCAACCATAAGTATTTGAGCATCACTGTCTGACTCTTCCCCAAGTCTTAACCTTCCTATCAGGTCATTATCAGGACATTTATAGCACATGACTTCAATAAGACTCACAGATGAACCCCTTGTTTACCTAAAGCAAAGCCAGATAAAAAGCCCAATTCCTGTTCTTTAACTAATAAATGATTAGCTGAACTGTTTGTCCCCACTGACTAATCTAGAACAAATTTTCATCAAGCTTCTCTTCTTTCTGCTGGCTCCTAAATGTCAGCCCATCCTTGAGTTTAAGAAAGCAATGGGGGCTTCAGAGAGCATTAGAACATGGAACAACCCTTCCGTAATGGTCCCTTCTAAGAATAAGCTGACAGTAAAGAAAAACACTTCCTGTTCATTTGCTCTATCATGCCACCTGCTCACCCCACTTCCTCACACCCAGTTCTTACAGCCTTATTTTACTTCACCCTACAAAAGAAATCTGTATCTTCCTTCACCCTGAAGTACTTAAAGATTTTATGGCTGGGGTGTTCTTCCTATTACTATAGCTCTTGAATAAGTCTCTCCGTACTTAAGTTCTGATTGTTTTTATTTGACAGCACATTGTGCCTGAATGAATTCTCACTGCTAGTTTTGCCTGAATTCTTACATCAGCCCATAGTACCTTCACCTAGTCTCTGCTTTTCAGTCCAGATTAAAAGAGAAAAACTCATCTCACTTCTTCCAAGAAATATCCTCCTAGAACTATGTAGTTCCTTCCTTTTCTGAATTTGCACCTCATATATTCTCACCATATCTTCAATTTATAGTTAATTTATAAAATAAATTCATTAATTTAGAGTTTATAACTTTTAATGAGCAACTACATAACAGATTTTATATAATAATTTGGTTTTGGACCTATAAATCTCTAACAGTACTTTAATTTTCTAATAATTATGGTATGATTTGATTTGTGGACACCTTCACTACTTTGTAGTGCAGAAACATGTACCTTCCCTGCTCATTCTCTGGAATAAGCCGTTTATCAAAGGTACTCTGATTTATTTTAGTGGAAGATGGTGCTAAGAGTCCAAGATCTGAGAACTAGGTATGCTCATTATTATGAGGATGACATTGCTTCTAAGCCTTCTCAGCAGAGAAAGCAAGAAAATAAATAGAAAGTTGGGAGCGAGGGAGAAGTAGGGCATGTATGTATGTGTGTGGTTACATGTATGTATATGGGTATATGTATATGCATATATACAAATATATACACATATCTACAACTAGATAGCTATGTGTATAAATGTGCACATACATATATACACATACATATGTATATACACACATATTTATATGAACATTGAGGAAAGTGGATCCTGGCCGAAAACCTACTTGTGATATTTCAGGCCAGACCAGAGGCAATTACAAAGACTTTACTTGACAGTCCTCATGGGGAAAACCTGCTCTCCCCATAAACAGGCCTGGTGGACATTACCAGAGCATTGCAGTCTCTGAAGAGAGTCACAGTCAAGGAATCAAGCTCATCAGGCCAATCATGCTCTTGGGCATATGTGCATTCCTAGACCATGCACCTTCATCTGGAGGTTCCCTATCAGGATCTGGAAACTGAGGCCTTTCATAGGCACCTCTGCTAAATCCTCTATGATGGGTAGAGGAGACCTTGAATACACTTTCTGTAAGATATGAGATATGAGTATAAGGATATGAGATATGAGTATAGGGATATGAGATATGAGTATAGGGAAATTAAATCTTTGTTCAAAGGAGTAATAAATGAAATAGATACTTCTATTTTACGGAAAAAAAAATCTCGTGTCCCTTGTAAATGTTCTATTGTGTAGCTCTCACAGTACGAAAATAAGAAGACCAGTTTCTGTTTACTTTTGATTAACATAGAATTTAATTTCCTTCCATGTTCAGAAATAATCATGTACGGAATTTCAGAAAAAATTATGTGAAAGGGTAACTCAAGCCCTTAATCACACATTTGTTCTCCTCAAGGCATCATCTTTAAAACCCTCTATCCAATCATCTTTGAAGGATTGTTGCCTGGATGCTCCTGTGAAAGTGATCAATTGTCTTTATTATCTAGTATGTTAAAATTTACCAGAAATATTGTCATTTTAGTGGTCTAATAGTACAGTAAATCATCAAATGCATGCAAAGTCATGCTTTTTTTCTTTCCAGAAATATAGTTCTCGAGCATAAAGAGTGCAGGGGTAGAGAAGAATGAGGGAAATTGGAGAGCAAAAGCAAAATTGCAAAAAACAAACAATACATTAAATAGAAGATAGTCAAGACTATTAGTTCTTAATCAGTACATTTCAATGGTACCTTGTATATGAGAAAAATGAATGTTTACTCTCTTTTCAGTGAGGAACATATAATTCAGGCTTTCTTTGGAAAATAAAAGGAGGAACATAGAAAAGAAACTGTCTTTCAAAAGTGAAGGGTTGCCACAGAAAAAGTGGAACAGCAGCTCTGAAAATGAAATAGATCCCGTATTACCTGACTGCAGGAGCCTTCCGTCATGTGATGTTAGTGTCAAATGTATTTTCCTTTCCTGTATATTAGAATGTAATGGTTTACTATTATCCTTGGTAAGGACTAAAGGTAATATTTAGCTTAATTTGTGTCAACATCAAGTTTATAATCTATTAAGTGTAAGAAAAAATTCATACAATGTTCATATTGAGACAATTTAACTTTCTGTCTTCGATACTGGGAAACTTGTTTTCCCCTTAAGATTGACTCTGGATTTTTCTCCACCCTGCCTGCTCAGTTTCCCCAGAGACTGATATATATAGTTTCCCTTCCACCTTTGTGTTGGATCTCACCAATAAAGTACCTTGGTATTAGATCATAAAGTGAGGCTGGAGTATTCATTCCAGTGTGCATCTCTCAACCAAAGGTCTCAGCTCTTATCAACTTGCATTCTCCATAAGTCTATGTCTCTTGTATCTACTACTACTCACTGCTACTGTATCTCCATGACCAGGGATATTCCTGGAGCCATGCAGTTACAAACCCCAGGGGAGGCATTATCCTTACATGATACTCTCATCTTTATAAATATTGTCTTATTTTATTCACGTCAAACATCTTAATCTGAGTGAGTCATCTATTTCTAACTGGAACCCTGAGTGATACAATTCCCAGGCTGACTTGTGACCCAGATCAAGGCTACAAATGGCAGCAGTTGATGCCATAATTTTCTGTCGCTTACATTCTCACAAGTGGCTAACTCTTCCACCTTATTGTTTAGAAGAACTGAAGGAATAAGCAAATTTCATGCTACACTGGTTAATAATAAGCAACCACAGGTCATTAAGAGTATAAGTTTTCTAATTCCACGGAAACTATAAACCAGGCTTTCTCTTGTTTGTAGTTACGGGGTCTGCCTATGGTTTTTCTTTGCCAAAACTTACCATCTAGGTGCAGCCAGGACATCAGAATCCTTTGGTGCCTATTTTTACTTTGGGCATGTTGTACTTTTGCTTGAGAACCAAGATGAGTTCAGGCCATTTTGGTGGCTTGTGAGGCTTCACAACAAAACACAAATATTATGATAAATTCTATTCCCAGGGATTCCCATCAAAAAATAAAGAAAAATGAGAGGGGGAAAGATGGCATCATAGAGAGGAGTGGAATTTAGTCAGTTCCCTTGAACAACTAATAAACAAGAAGGAACAACTAGTAAATAATTCGGAATAATTGCTGGGTGTCAACCGTGACTGTCCACACGTCATACGCCAATCTGGATTGAGAGGAATGCCTGAGATTGCAGCATAGAATCTGTAAGTAAAAGCTGTGGAATCACGCTGAGAGCCCCCTCCCCCATGGCAAGATAAGCTGCAAAATTTCACTATGGTAAAAACTAGCAGCACTCTCTGAGTGAGCAAATATAGCTCAGCTGAGCTCCAAATGAGGTTTCAATTAACAGATGTGGACTGCTGAATATAAGCTACAAACCCCCAACAAGTGGACAGAAGCTTTTAGTGATGACTGGCCTTAAAGAGTGAGAAGACTCATCTGTCCTGGGAGGGGGAGTACAGAAGACCAGGTGTTACCTCTGGCCAATGAGTGAAACTGGGGGGACATGTACTGGCTCCAAAATGGGGCTTTCTGTCCCTTTTTCTCTCTCTTAACCTAAGGGACTTAGAAGAGAGAGCCACAGCCATTTTCAGTTTGCGGCACTCTGAGCCAGACAAGGGTGGAGATAACAGTCAGAGAAACTATTCAAATGCAGATGATAACTCCCTAGGGGGTGTATCTTCCCTAAGAGTAAAGAGGTGGGGCCCAGCTTTCCCTTCAGAACCAGACCCCAGAGCCTGGGGGAAAAACAGCCAAAACAGAAACTAAGGAAGCCACACCTCCTTACACCAGTCAGGAGCAACAGGCTGAAAGGCACCACCTGCTGGGCATGTTAGGAAAAGCACGGTGACTGGAAACCTCACAGGAAAGTTTGTCATTCCTCTAAGATACACCCTGAATATAACCCATTCTGAGACCTGATCCCGTTCTGTTCTGGGAAAATCTGACTGGGGAACCAAGGAAACCAGATGCCTAGACAAAAGAAAAATACAATCTATACTAGGAAAAATGAAGATATGGCCCAGTCAAAGGAACAAACTTACACCTCAATCAAGATAAAGTTCACTTTAATGAACAATCTAGTAAATATTTTCAAAGAAATATGCTAAATCAAATAAAAAAACAAATTGTTCTAGTTTGCTAATGCTGCTGGAATGCAAAACACCAGAGATGGAATGGCTTTTATAAAAGGGGGTTTATTTGGTTACAAAGTTACAGTCTGAAGGCCATAAACTGTCCAAGGTAACACATCAGCAGTCAGGTACCTTCAGTGGAGGATGGACAATGGTGTCTGGAAAACCTCTGTTAGCTGGGAAGGCACGCAGCTGGCATCTGCTCCAAGTACTGGTTTCAAAATGGCTTTCTCCCAGGATGTTCCTCTCTAGGCTGCAGATCCTCTTCAAAATGTCACTCTCAATTGCTCTTGGGGCATTTGTCCTCTCTTAGCTTCTCCAGAGCAAGAGTCTGGTCTCAATGACTGTCTTCAAACTGTCTCTCATCTGCAGCTCCTGTGCTTTCTTCAAAGTGTCCCTCTTGGCTGTAGCTCCTCTTCAAAATGTCAGTCTCAGCTGCACTGCGTTCCTTCTGTTTATCAGCTCATTTTTATGGCTCCCCTCATCAAGGCTGACCCTGAATGGGTGGGGCCACGCCTCCATGAAAATTATCTCATCAGAGTCATCACCTACTGTTGGGTGGGGTGCATTTCCATGCTAACAATGTAATCCAAATGCTCCAACTTAATCCCCACTAATATGTCTGCCCCACAAGACTGCATCAAAAAATATAGCTTTTTCTGGGGCACATATATATTCAAAGCAGCACATTCCACCCCCTGGACCCCAGAAAATCATATTCTTTCCAAATACAAAATGCATTCATCCCATAACAATATCACAAAAACTTAAATCATTTCAGTAACAATAGTTAAGTACAAGATACCATCAAAATCAATTATAGGCATGGTCAGTCCTAAGGCACAATTTTCCTTCAGCTGTGGATTTGTGAACTTAGAACAAGTTATGTGCTTCCAGTATACAAAGGTGGGACATTCATAGGATAAACATGCCCATTGACATAAGGAGAAATAGTAAGGAAAACAGGGTTTAAGGGACCAAAACAGTTCCTAAAACCCTCAGGACAAACTCCATTAGATTTCAAAGTCTGAAAGTCATTAATAGAATGATGTTGCATCCTTGGGGCTTGAGAGAGTGGGAGTCTAACCCTTCCTAAGGGCTTTTTCAGCAGCCCTTTCCTCTCCAAACACTGGGGTGAGTTTTCCAACATATCCACACATTGCAGAGACCACCTTCTCGGCCCTACCCTCCTCAAACATCAGGGCAGTACCCAAATTCCCTTCCATCTCCAGGGCACACGCAAAGCCCCTTCAGAACAGTGGGGTGGCAGCCAGGCTCTCCCCAATTCCCTGGGAATGTGCTTCACCCTCTTTGGGACCTGGAGTGGCAAAATTCTTCCATAGCATCGAGGTGGAATGCCACCCTCGACCTCCGGGTCAAACTCACCCTTTCCATGCATGTGGGACTCACCACTCTCCCAGCCCAAGGCCTCTTGACTCCAGATCCACCTCCATGGCTCTGTCTTTGAAGAAATTTTTCCTTCAATTTGTTCCTTGTCTGTCTCCTCCAGTCCAGACCGGCAATGGCTCTGTCTGTAAAGACCTTGCAAAAATTCTGTTGGCTTTGCATGAAGCACACAGGGGTCAAAGCCATCAGACAATAGGACTTTCCACAAATCCTTTCTGCTTAACTCCTTCTCCAATCTTAGCTTGTACTGAAATGGCAGCTGGGTTCCACGTTTGATTACATCTTCACGTTGGGTTGTAGCTTCTGGGAATCCAACCCCTGGAAGCCTGTAATTTTCCAAGCCATCAGCTTCTAGTTTCTTTGAACCCAAGGGTTCAGTTCTAAGTTAATCTCTCTCTGCTCACATTTTACTATAAGCTGCAAGGAGAAGCCAGGATACATCCTCCACACGTAGTCTGGAGATCTCCTCAGCTAAGTATTCCAGGTTGTCACTTTCAAATTCTTCCTTCCATCTGACACCAGGGCTCAATTTTGCCAAATTCTCTGCCACTTTAAAACAAGGATCACCTTTCTTCCAGTTCGCAACAACACATTCATCATTTCTGTTCAAAGCCTCATCAAAAGTATCTTTAGAATCCATATTTCAACAAACAGTCTCTTCAAAGCAATTTAGGCTTTTTCTATCAAGCTCCTCACAATTCTTCCAGAATCTTCCCCTTATCCATTTAAAAAGCCGTTCCAACATGTTTGGTATTTGCAAACTCAGCAGCAAAAGCACCCCACTTCCAGTACCAAAATCTGTTCTAGTTTGCTAATGCTGCTGAAATGCAAAACACCAGAGATGGATAGGCTTTTATAAAAGGGGGTTTATTTGGTTTTAACTTATAAAAGTTACAGTCTGAAGGCCATAAACTGTCCAAGGTAACACATCAGCAGTCAGGTACCTTCAGTGGAGGATGGACAATGGTGTCTGGAAAACCTCTGTTAGCTGGGAAGGCACGCAGCTGGCATCTGCTCCAAGTACTGGTTTCAAAATGGCTTTCTCCCAGGATGTTCCTCTCTAGGCTGCAGATCCTCTTCAAAATGTCACTCTCAATTGCTCTTGGGGCATTTGTCCTCTCTTAGCTTCTCCAGAGCAAGAGTCTGGTCTCAATGACTGTCTTCAAACTGTCTCTCATCTGCAGCTCTTGTGCTTTCTTCAAAGTGTCCCTCTTGGCTGTAGCTCCTCTTCAAAATGTCAGTCTCAGCTGCACTGCATTCCTTGTTTGTCAGCTCATTTATATGGCTCCACTGATTAAGGCCCACCCTGAATGGGTGGGGCCACACCTCCATGGAAATTATCTCATGAGAGTTATCATATACAGTTGGGTGGGGTGCATTTCCATTCAAACAACCTAATCCAAACATGCCAACTTAATCCCCACTAATATGTCTGCCCCACAAGTTTGCATCAAAGAATATGGCTTTTTCTGGGGGACATAATACATTCAAGCCAGCACACAAATCAATGAGTTCAGGGAAGATATGACAAAAGAGACAAAGGCCAGAAAGAAAACATTGGGCAAACATAAGGTAGAAATCAAAAGTGTTAAAAAACAATTGGCGGTATCTATGAAAATAAGAGGCACAACACAAGAAATGAAAAATAATGGAGACAAACAACAGCAGATGTCAAGAGGCAGAAGAAAACACTCAGGAACTGGAGAACAAGAAACTTGAAATCCTACATACAAAAGAACACAGGTCAATAATAAGGAAGGGAAAAGAATGGAATATAGGGGAAAAAATGGAAAAAAATATGAGGCACATCTCAGGGAACTGAAGGACAACATGGAGTGTATGAATGTACATGTCATGGATGTCCCAGAAGGAGAAGAGAAGAGAAAGGGGGCATAAGCAATAGCAGAGGAAATAATCAATGAAAATTTCCCATCTCTTATGAAAGACATAAAGTTACAAATTCAAGAAGCACAGCATACCCCAAACAGAGTAGATCTGAATAGGCCTAAGTGAAGGCACTTAATAGTCAGATTATCAAACATCAAAGACAGAAAATCCTGGAAGCAACAAGAGAACAGTGATCCATCACATGCAAAGGAAGCTTGATAAGACTATGTGTGGATTTCTCAATAGAAACCATGTAGGCAAGAAGGAAGTGATGTGATATATTTAAGATACTGAAAGAAAAAAAAACAACAACCAAGAATCCCATATCCAGCAAAACCGTCCTTCAAATATTAGGGAGAGTTCAAAATATTCTCTGGCAAACAGACAATGAGAGAGTTTGTGAACAAGACACCTGCTCTATAGGAAACACTACAGGGAGCATTACAGACAGATAGAAAAGACAGGAGTGAGAGGTTTGGAACACAATTTTGGGTGATGGTAGCATACAATGTAAGTACATTGAACTAAGATGATTGTGAGTATGGTTGAAAGAGGAAGGTTAGGGGCATGTGAGAAACCAGAAGGAAAGAGGAAAGATAAATACTGGGACTGTATAACTCAATGAAACGTAGAGTGCTCAGCAATTGGGATAAAATGTGCAAATATGTTTTTACATGAGGGAGAACAAATGAATGCCAGCCTTGCAAGGTATTAAAAATAGGGTGGTACTGGGGAAAAAATACAATCAATGCAAACTAGAGACTATAGTTAACAGAAACTTTGTTATCATGCTTCCTTTAATGTAACAAAGGCAAAATATCAAAGCTAAATGCCTATAAGAGGGACATAAGGGAGGAGTATGGGATTCTTGGCATGGGTGATGTTGTTTGACTCTTTTATTCTACTTTAATTCTCTTTCCTTTCATTGCTTTTTTAGTTTTTTTCTTTCTTTCTTTCTTTTGTCTCTCCACCTTCTTTGACTCTTCCTCCTTCTTTGTGGAAGAAATGGAGATATCCTTATATAGATATAGTGGTGATAGTGGTGAATATGTAAATAAGTAACTATACAGGGAACCGTTGATTGTTTACTTAGGATGGAAAGTATGGTGGGTGAACGAAATCACATTCAGGGGAAAAAAAAAAGGTTGATGAAGACACCTTGAGGGCACTACATTGAGTGAAAAAGTTAGACACATAAGGACAAATATTGCATGGTGTCACTGATATGAACAAATTATAATATGTAAACACATAGACATGAAATATAAGTTAACAGGATATAGAATGAGGCTAAAGAATGGGGAGCAGCTGCTTATCATGAGCAGAATGTTTAACTAGGTTGAACCTAAGTGTTTGGAAGTGGATGGAGGTGATGGTAGTATGTTATTGTGAGAATAACTAACAGTGGTGAATGGTGTGTGAATGTGGTGGAAAGGGAAAGCTTAGAGTCATGCATGTCACCAGAAGGAAAGTTGGAGGTTAAAAGGTAGGAATGTATAAAACAGTAAATCTTGTGGTGGACAATGTCTGCGATTAACTGTACAAATACTAGAAATCTCTTTCATGAACTTGAACAAATGTATGACACTATAACTAGAAGCTAATAAGAGAGAGGTATATAGGGAAAATATACACCTATTGCAAACTATGTACTACAACTAACAGTATTTTAACATTCTTTCATCAACAGTGACAAATGTACTATACCAATACTATGAGTCAATAATGGAGGGGGTTGGTTAGGGGTAGGGGAGGAATTGAGTTTTCTTTGTTGTCTCTATTTCTTTTCTGGAATAATGACAATATTCTAAAAATTGAAAAAAAAATTAATTGTGTTGATGGATACACAGCTGTATGAGGGTACCATGGGCAACTGATTGTGCACTTTGGATCTTTGGATAATTGTATGGTATGCGAACAATCTCAATAAAATTAAAGAAAAAAATAAAGATAAAGAAAACACAAATGTATGGTATGTTTATAATTGTGAGTGCTGCATCTTTACTTGGGTGTATTCCTGAGAGAAGAGAACCTCTGTACTGAGTAGGGGTTGATGAAAACAGAATTCTTTGCTTATAATATGAACTCTTAACGAATTGTAGGAGTTTTCCTGTACATTTTCTGGTTTGTGTATTTCAAGCCTTGTTTCTCTATCACTATTCAGGTGCTGGGCATGAAGAACACGCTCAGGTCTTGATTAGACCACTGGCCCTTCATCTCCACATTGTGACACCCATGGAGTTGGTACAGTGGTGATAGGAGTAGTGTATTTACAAGCCCCAGACAGTGTAGAGTAAAATATGTAAAATAGCCTCAGTTTAACTTTTACTTTATATGGATTCTGAAAATGCTACTGCAACACTACTAGACACAGGAGAAGCATCTTTGAGGGATGTCAGAGGGGAAACAAACCACCAATTGAAATTAAAACTTCATGTTAAGACAACCATGTGAACATACTGCTGAATCTTTCTGGGCCCTTGGAAGGAGTTTATGCAATGGATGGGACCAGAGTTTAATCTTCATTAGCTGCATCTGAGACCCTTGTATAAAATGGAACTGTGGCAAAGTTCAAAATCTAGAAGCAAAACTGTTTTAAAAATCAAATCAAAATTATTATGCAAAATCTTTTCATTCAAAGCCCTTGTGCCTTTAAGACCTGGCACCAAGTCCTGGGGAAGAGAAGCATTAAAAAAAAAGTCTGAATTACCAAATAGCTTAATTAGTATCAATAAATAATTAATGTGTTTCTTAATTTTATAGCAATCCAAGTCTCTAAGCAATACACAATTGAAACCTTGGCAAAATTAAACATAGAGAATTCAGTCCCCAGACTTAAGAGAAGTGAGTTCTCAACATTATTTTCCACCTCAGATCAATGACTTCACATCCCTACTAAGAGTAGAGAACTACATGCAAAAGGAACAAGATGTAGACCTCATGATCTCTGAGGATTCTCACTACATCTACTTTAACAATTTCTAAAATTCTGGGAGGAAAATTATTAAAGAGTTGACAAATAAGAATTTGGCTAAGAGGGATAGAGAAGGACAGACGGGAAGAAAAAATCAGGTAAGAATGGGAAGCAGTATGAAAAAGGAGTGAATTTATAAGAACCACTTCGCTCAGCAGCATAAGCCCATTTCTAAAGAGTCAAAGAGATAATATCTAAAGATGGTAATATAATAAAAAATATTGACTGCAGTGGGACAGGACAAGTAGGACAGGGCAAGTATCAAAGCCTGGGATCTCTAACTGGATCTGTCATCTGAAATATGGAGTAGATTTGGGAGTGAGTTAGCAGAGTCAATTTAGGTAACGTTGGTCAACAAAGGGAGCATGGTACATAGGAGGTAGGACAAGATGTGAGTCCAGTAATACACCTGGCACCAGGGTCTTATCTGTGGCTACTGATTTCTTAAAAATAAGCATAGCAGGAAAAAAAAAAGTGTATCAGTTATATGCAGTAATCTACACTGGAATTAAAGTAAAAAGTGGAAATATCTATCAGCTGGTGGTAGGCCCAGTTGCTAAATTGGGAGCAAGATTTAAAGAGAACCCTTGAAAAATGAGCCTGAGAATCAGGGCAGTGTCCCACTTATCAAAATACATAAATAATAAGGTCCTTTTGTTAAAATAGGTATAATGTGTAGATAAAAATCTTAAAGGTCTAGTTTAAGTTGAGTTATGAGGCTGTGGAATAGGCACAGATTTGTGTCTGTCTTGACCTTCTCACAGTTGTGTACAATGCCTCCAAAACAGAACAACTACCTGAGAATAAATCTTCACTATACATCTCACAGGCTCTGTGGTGTTTGGCAAACACTTAATTTTTCTGTGTTTTCCTTATTAGTAAAACAAGGATCACAATGATATCTGGGTTATTGTAAAGATAAATGAGATTATGTATATAAAGCATTAGGACAGTGTGCCAGTTTGAATGTAGTATGTCCCCCCAAAAGCCATTATCTTTTATGTAATCTTGTGTGAACAGACCTATCAGTGTTAATTAGATTGCAATTCTTTGAGTGTTTCCATGGTGATGCGCTCCACCTAACTGTGGGTGATGACTCTGATTAGATAATTTCCATGGAGGTGTTGGCCAGCCCATTTAGGGTAGGTCTGAATTAAATTATTGGAGCACTATATAAGATCAGACAGAAGGAGCAAGCTTGCTACAGCCAAGAGGGACACTTTGCAGAATGCACAAGAGCTGCAGATGAGACACATTCGGAAGATGGCCATTGAAAGCAGACTCTTGCTCCGGAGAAGCTAAAAGAGGACAAATACCCCAAGAGAAGCTAAGAGTGACATTTCTGAGGAACTGCAGCCTAGAGAGGAACGTCCTTGGAGAAAACCATTTTGAAACCAGAACTTTGGAGCAGATGCCAGCCACATGCCTTCCCAGCTAACAGAGGTTTTCCAGACACCATTGGCCATCCTCCAGTGAAGGTACCTGATTGCTGATGTGTTATCTTGGACACTTTATGGCCTTAAGACTGTAACTTTGTAACCAAATAAACCCCCTTTTATAAAAGCCAATCCATCTCTGGTGTTTTGCATTCTGGCAGCATTAGCAAACTAGAACAGTGAAGCTTTGTCCATGGAATATTAGCTATTATTGTTTTTGCTATTCTTATTATTATATACTTAATTTGGTACAAAAGCAATGCTCTTTCCCTAAAGGTGGACTGCCCCAGCAGAGAATGACACTGATTGGCAAAGAGAAGGAAAGATTTCATTGAAACCAAGCCATAGCAGGAATCAATCTCCAGACAGCAAGCTATGTGGGTGCCAAGTGCACAGTGAAAGCTTCCGTAAAAAGTGAAGCTTGTGTAAATCTTCCCTTTGAAAAAGGATAATAATGGCTACCATTTATTTAGTGATTTCTCTGCGTTAAGCACTGACCTAATTGTTTCGAATACATTTAATCCTTTAGACCAGTTCTGGGGAGAAGGCATTCAGATTTCACAGAAAACTGAGTCTCAAAGGATTGACGTATTGCATGTTAATGAACAATTATGCCTGTTCATGTGTAGAGAAGAACCTATAATGCCAGGAAATAGATGGGATAAATCAGAAGATTAATCTCTCAAAATAACCCTAGATAAGGATGTTAAGTATACAAATAAGTTCCTCTGCCTTCTGTAGCTGTTTTTCTTAATAAAGATACCATCAGTGGAGCCAAACCTTACCAAGTCAAACCCTTCTGTGCCTCTCAGCAGCTCTGTGATCTAGGACAAGATGTACAACCTCTCAGAGAGTCGGTGTGTCCATCGTAAAATGGACCTAATAAAGTTACCTACCTCAGAGGTCTACTGTGAAGAGTAAATGAGTTCATACAGGTAAAGCACTTAGAACAAGGCCTGGCACATAGGAAGTGTTATATGATATTAACTTATACATTGTTTCTCAAGAATGGCTATTGCATGTGATGATTCCTCTACTTCTGAAATTCAGAAAATGACAACATTCCTACAAAGCTTATTTTGGTGACCAATAGAGGTTTGCTCAATTTTTATTTTGCCAACAAGATAATTTTGAAAATCAACTAAAATTTTATATCAATATTATTACATGGATGTAAGATATTTTAATGTGAAAAAGTTAGGAGGTTTAAAAGTATAGTAGGAACATATAAACACCATCCTTCAAATTGATCAAATTTAGCTCCATGGAAAACTTTACAGTGCAATGTTTCTGTTTTTCTTTCCTAATTCTTATCATGGACAAGATAATTTTTAAAATAAACTATAATTTTATATCAATATTATTACATGCAATTAAGATATTTTAATGTGAAAAAATTAGGAATTTTAAAAGTATAGTAGGAAACAAACATCCTTCAAATGAGTCAAATTAAGCTTCTTGGAAAACTCTACAGTACAATGTTTCTGTGTTTCTTTTCTAATCTTATCACGAACCCATGAAACCTTCATCACAGACCAGTTTATAAAGCACAACACAGCTGGTTCCCTTTGCATTATAAGCAAATACTAAACCTCTGCTGGGAAATTTCAAATTTGGATTTCCATGTTAAATTACTCAGCAACTCTGGGGAAGCAAAGAAAGCAGCACAAGGGAGGTCAGGTGTTCGGAATAAAATGTTTAAGAGCTCCAGATGTGGGGTGAGGAAGTTGAGGCTCAGGTATTTGTAAGAATTAAAAAACATTCACCTAAAAGTGGCAAATTTTTGGAGTTACTATGTTCAAAAGCACTGGATAGCCCCTACTGCCTACAGAGCTGGAAGTAAGCATTTGGGAAACCTAACTCTGAGAATTTGCAGATTTTAAGCTACAAATAACAGATGTGAGGCTATTTAGATGGGATGAATAGAACAGATTCAGTGGCCAGGCAGATGCAGATGTACCTTGTGAACAACTGTTCCAAGTTCTAAATGTTACCACAGTTAAACAGAGAATATGGCCTATAGAAGAGCAAATCAGAAGCTAAAACAGTAAGCTATTCAAACGATAAAAAACCAACTCAATCAAATTTTTGCTGTGCAGACTCCACTTGTTCTTTATAAATTCTACTAAACATGACTGAATATTTTATAATGTTGCTTTTGCTTTACTGAATATTGAAAATAGAAGATTAAGATGGAATTCCCAAGTCTCAATACTTACCAACTTGTTTGTATTATCTATACCTTCAGTAATGATGATACAAAATAATTTCTTAAATTTAGGAGGATTAAAAACAGCAATATGTGCAAGTGTCAATGAAACATTATAGCTTCATTTATAGTTCAACTAATTATGGAGTAATATAATATTTGTTTTAATTCTATTTCAAAAATATTTGGAAAATACATTAGGAGAACTACACATATGTAAATTAAATTTCTGCAAGTATTTAATTTATATGCCTGTTATAGGTTGAATTCTGTCCTTCTGAAAAGCATTTTCAAGTTCTAACCTTAAGTATAATGAATGTGGCCCTAGTTGGGAATGGGATCATCCAAGATGGGATTAGTTAGTATGTTGCAAAACTGGATTAGAGTGGGCCCTAATCCAATATGACTGTTGTTCTTATAACAAAGGGAGAATTGTACAAGTGAGGCCATAAACTAGAGAAGCCATAAGTTACTAGATGAGGAAAAAACAAAAATAAAAAGCCCTGCATGTGCATCTTAAAGCACACAAGGATATTCCTACACAAAATAGCTATCTATACTACACTACTCCTGCTACATATCAGTAACTTCAAAGGGACATATTTATGATCTTGCAAATCTCAACTTGGCTCTATATCTTTCTTTTTCTTGCCCCATATAATCCCTGTAGCCCGTTGGGTGGCATGGAATACTATTTAGGACATCCTGCAGTCACCCAGGATCAGCTTCCTGGTCTTTAAGTTCCCTAATAAACTATTACTGTTTTGCTATGTGGAGTGGCCTGCTTTGTTTTTCAGTCCTAACCACTCCCAGCCAGCCCATCAGACATCGATCAAAATTTGGCAGAACCTTTCCTATAGGCTCACAGTTAGATGAGTGGCAAGCCAGCCAGGAAAATGAAAATGAAACAAGCCAAGGGAAAGGGGAATCTGCAGACACAATTTCACAATAGGTGGGGGAAATCGGGGAAATCAGCCCTAAAGGACCTCAAGACCAAGTGACCTGTGAGGTATATGTTGCCCTCATCCCAGCTGCTGAAGGAACAGGGGCAATGAGGAGGTCAGGAGGCTAAGGGTTGCCCTGCTGCATGTTACTGGAGTGCCCCCACAAGCCCCCACAAGTGCTGCTCCCTTAGAAGCAAGGGTGGGTGTGGGATCTTACCTTACCTATTGGAGGAACACTTGCCTTTTTCTCAAAAAAAAAAAAAGCCCTAAAGTACTCTGCTGGTCATGAACTGCTTCAAAACATGGAGATACTAAAAATGCAATCATGGAAAATAAAATTACAGGAGATCCTATATACCTCACCTAGCTCAAATACTTCAACCATTATATAGATTGATTTTAAAAAAGGGGACTCACTGGCAAAATTAGCTATAAAACAGATCCAGTCACCAGGTATTCTAATAGCAGGGAAAGCTTGTGAATTGGAGGTTGCCAGCTACCCCAAAAGGTTTGAGTAGGGACTGTGGCAAAAGCAAAATGGGGAGTGAGTACCACTCAAGTTCCGGTCCCAGCCATGAAAAAGAATAGAACAATGATATACTCCTATTGAAAAACAACTGTTTGCAGTATATCTTGCTCTTATGCAAACTGAGCCTATAACAATGACTTTGCCAATAATCATATGAATGTCATTGCCAATAAGTGGGTGGGTCAAAGACACTTGTATTAGGCCTAAGACTGCTTGTACACAGGCTGGCACACAACAAAAATTGCATGCTTATTTGCAACAATGGAGTTCTCCCCATACTAGCCCACTAACTGAATAGTTACATAGATTATTGAGGCTAGTTACATACATAGAGAATCTGAACTCATCTAAACCTAAACCATCCATGCCAGCAATAGATCCAGCAACATCAATAATAGAGAGTGTAGGAGCCCCATCGGAAGATGCCTGGAATACTGATGTTCCTGCAGAGAACAGCCCCCCTGACGGCACATAATAGCAGTTCAAATAACTTCAGACACCATATAGATGGAGAAGGAGAACATCAGAGTCATCAATGGACTGAGCCATGAGCCGTCTGGATGGTTATAGTCCATGAACTCGTGCCAATTTCCATATGCATCAATAGCTGGGCCGTGTATCATGGCCTGACTCTCTGGAAAAGATGGGCAACAGAAGAAATGGACCATAGCCCTGGGTTCGAGCACAAAATCCCAATGCCAAAATAACAATCTGTCACGTTCTAGTGCACGCTTCATGCATGCCTCCAGGAAATCTGGAAACTGATACACTAGCTAAAATTAGATGGGTTGAGAAAAACCATGACCAAGAAGATTGACTATATTGTAAATTGGGACATAAGGGTCCTAAGACTGTATGGAAATTATTTTAAAAAAATCATATCTCCCTTTGTAATATAGAGATGTGCTTACAGTCTGTGAGTGCCGTACAACATGCACTTGACAGAGGCGCCTCTTAATTCCATAATATAGGGCAGATACTGAGGGGAACACAGGCCAGGTAATGCTGGCAAATAGACCACATAGGACCTCCTCCTCTATCAGATGGACAAAAAATATGCATTAACCTGTGTAGATTCTGCTTTAGGCATTCTATAGGCTTTTGGGTATTGATGAACGAATCAAGCTTCAACAATACTAGGACTCAAGAAACTTCCTGTATGTACAGGTACCCACAACACATTGACAACAAACAAGCACCCATTTTACAGGTCACCAAGTCCAGGACTGGGTGCAAGGAAGAGAAATTGCCTGGTATTTTCATCTGTCATACTACTCCCAGGCCACTGGCCTGATAGAAAGAAAGAAGAGTATTTTGAATCAACAGAGCTACAGCAATTATATCCAAGCTACTCATTACATAGATGGTCACCTTGTTTACAGGAAGAAAATAGGCTAATAAGTACTGTATGGATGACTGGATAAATCTCAGCATATGAACATTTCAGGATGCTGATATCCACTCCAACAGCAATAAGAATAGAAGTGACATCAGAAAAAAGTATTCTTCCAGAACAGGGACTTGTATTGAGATGGCCACAGGCCATACCCAATGGCATCCACCAAATTTGGTGGGGCTTAAGCTGGAAAACCCCACCTAAGTGGATAGATACTTTATTTCTTGAGGACAGGGGAAGGAATTAGCAATAACTCTGACCCGTTTTAGAAGGTCCCTGTGGCTCTGTTTATTGGCAGCCTCCTCTATAGAAACCAGGGCAGAAGTCACACTCCTATTATGACTTAATACACAGGCTCCTTTGTATAATGTCCTACCTGATTCCATAGAACCCCCGGGGGCAAAAGTTTTGTACACTTCCCTGGGAAAGAAGCAAGCGTTAAGAACTATCTTGCCAGGAGATGGGTCTGTAAGTTGCTTATTACCTACCATGTTAGTTCCTACTAAACATCTTGTATTTTGTTCTTAGGTTTGTGTTTCTAATTTTTTATAACAGAAAGAAATGAATTCCTGAAATCGGCAACCGAAGTGGCTGCAACTCATAGCCAGACTGACTGCTGGGTGTGTGGACAGTTGACGGCTTCTGCCAGAGACAGAATCCCTTGGACAATATTGTCTTTTAACCTAATAGAATGGAGTTTGGGGATCTGCTATACTAATTTTCTTCTTGACATTAGCAGGCATAAGAATTAGTACATGTATCTTACACTGTTGTGGATTCTGCCTCCAGGGATACTTGCAGAAGAGGGGCATGCAGAATGTAAGAGTGGGTTTTATTTTTTTGAGGACAAAATATGAGGCCATAGGCCAGAGAAGCCATAAATTCCAGGATAAGGCACACTCCTCCTTCCCAGGAAGTATATCTTAAAGTTCATGTGCACATTCCTAAGCACGATACCTATCCGTACCAAACTACTACTGCTACCTATCAGTAACTTCAGAGAGACATGTTTATGATATTGCCAATCCCAACTTTGCTCTGTACTTTCCTTTTTCTTGCCCTATATAACCTCCTGTAACCGCTGGGTAGTGCAGAGTGCTACTCTGAATTTTCTGCAGCCACCCAGGGCCAGCTGCCCAGCCTTTAAATTCTCTAATAAACTGTTACAATTTTCTAGATGGAGTGA
Organism: Choloepus didactylus; assembly: GCF_015220235.1. Lineage (NCBI taxonomy): Eukaryota > Metazoa > Chordata > Mammalia > Pilosa > Megalonychidae > Choloepus > Choloepus didactylus. The sequence goes on from NC_051312.1 coordinate 55,984,111, forward strand.
CCTGCTTCATTTTTCAGTCTTCAGTGCCCATCAAACTTTGGTGTAACCTGTTCTGTATGTTCATGGCCAGACAGTACACATTTGGAAAGACACAGAGGAGAACACAATGTGATAACTAAGGCAGAGAATGAAGCCCAAGGATTGCCACCAAATCACCAGAACTTAGGGAAAAACAAGGAAGGTTTCTACCCTACAGTTTACAGATTTATAGCCTCCAGAACTGTGGTATAATACATTTCTCTTGTTTTAAGACACCCTGTTTTTCGTATTTCATTACAGCAGCCCTGGGAAACTAAGACCATACCATATCTGCCAGAAATCATCATGTTAGGGCTGTTGATACCACACAAACCCTGCCTTGAAAGATCTCTTAGTCTATCATACTGTACGTGGAGGACAATTAAGAAGTCACTCATCATAGTCAATGTAACAACTGAGGCATGATCAGGATGCTGCAGTTGTTTATAGGGGAAACACCCAAATAAGTGGGCAGGCGATCACAGAGGATTTTAGAAAGAAAATGATGTCTGATATCAGTAACAATAAGGAAGAGGAAGAAACAAGTACCTTGCCACAACTAGAAGGTATAGCACATGAAAAGGCATATAGGGGAGACAGTGTAGTACTTTCTGGGGCCTGCTAACATTTCAAGTGTGTTGGGTGAGGGGTGAGACATGAGAAGATACAATAGGGAGGTAGGTGCTAGATCATGAAGAGCTAAGTAATTTGAATTTTGTTCAGAAAGCAATGGATAACTGGCTACTATGTCCAAAGGATTCATCTGAACAGCAGAGTTTTATGGGTAAAATGTTGTTGAAAAGAATATAAGAGAAATCTGGTTAGGCTAGAAAGCAGAGTTTACAATAAAAACATAAATTTAAGGTAAGGATGAGCTCCAGAAAATGGGTCAGGAGATTGGGACTCTAGGAGTAAAGTGAGATAATAAATAAGGCATGCTTGTGTAATTTAACCCAGACATTCATATGGACAGGGAAACTAATATATATTACTTGTGTACAATGTTGTGATGCAATATACCCTGTTCCAATGCAAGAAAAATTCTCAGTGAAATCTGAGAGACAGTGAGCTTTGTTGAAGTGGTACTTTCAAGAAGAAAGATGAAAAAATAAAAGAATCCATTATGGTGTGCTAATGGAATTCAGCAATAAGGGAAATAAGAGCAAGGTATTTCTGAAAAACATAAGCCTTCACAAATTTTAGAAATATTAATAGGTAATAGGATGGTGCTGAGCTCTTCACATATGTGGGATGGTGACTTGAGCCATTTTAAAAAAGATATCTAAGATAAGGATGATTTTGAATAATGGAAGACTGTGGACAACAGGTATCTGAGACTGGAGCCATGCCACAATATACTGCAGGCACCAGAGGTAGCCTACCCATGCCTCTCATCCATGCAACTAGAAAGAGGGTTAAATAGACAAGTGGCTTGTGCAGCATTTTGTGTGAATAGTGGTAAAAGAATAAAGGAGTAAGATACTGAATGAGGGCAAATTATGACAACCCAAAAGGCTAGTTGAAACAGAAGCCAGAACAAGTACATGGTCAGAATTCTGAATGTATTAAAAAAGATGATCCTGATCCACACTTCAAATGGAATTTGGCTTTTCCAGAACTGAAGGCTATTTTTTCAATGCATGGGAACTAATAGGAGGGAAACAAGCATTGCAATATTACTGTGCAATTGAAGGAGGAGGGAATGTGGAGGCAGTGCTCAAAATTTCACTTGCACAGACTCCAGTGCTGTGTCACATGGGCCTTTCTCCTCTTCTACTGCACACTGAGAGCTGCCCCAAGGCGAAAACTATTATAAATGAAGATATTTATTTTTGACCTAATGCAACATTTTCCCTAAGGAGAGCCCAGACAATCAAACAATTCTTTCATGCAGAAAATAATTAGATAAAAGGAGGGATAAATGACCTACTGACAGGCACATGTGTGTGTGCCCACATGCACACACAAACATACACACACAGTATAAGGTGCTGGTAGTGGATATGTGATTTGAGGGTGGCATTGAAGAGAAATGAATAATATCTGTATGATGATGGTAAAACAAGTATCTTTAATAAAAGTCAAGGGACCAAGGTAGGCAGTGCTGAGAGAAGAGGTGCTATTTCTTAGAAATACACAGCCATTCTACCAGGAGATGCTGACAAGAGAGTGACAAGAGTAATTAACATTTGCAGTCTTTATACACCTTGGCTTACACTATAGTTTCTTTCTTTTTTTTCAATTTTAAGTAGCTTTTTGTTTGTTTGTTTTTAGTAACGGAACTCAAATATACCGCTTGGTATGACAGAGAAGTATGGGAGATATGAAGCTGAAGCGATTAATCTCTTGCTTCTCAGGAAACCTAACTTTATTAGGAAAGACAAAATACACCTATGTAAAAAAGAAAGCAATGACTATTCAAGAGAGGCACACAGGGGTCAGAAGAGGGGGAAAGCACAGAAATCAGGAAAGCTGCATGGTGGGAGCTTAATAACAGTAGATATCAATTCATACTGCCTGACTGGGAGTGGGGAGCAGAATGAAAGTAAAAAAGCAAAGAAAAGAAGAGAAAGGGAGGAATAAAAGCAGAAAGAAGTATGGAAAATAGTAAATTCTCCCCTCCAGGCACACAAAAGGAAGGACACAGACGTGCTAACACTCTGCTGGCAGACAAGGAACAAGGCTCATTATTTCTATACTTTGTGAAGTTGCTCCCAGCTTCCCAGTGCTTCTGTTGCAGCGCTGGACTTCCTTAGATGGCAAACATGTCCAAAGCGTTTTAAATCTTTTTAAAAGATCGCTCCAGGGCCTCCCTTCACAGATCAGGATTAATAGTGCCCCAGGGTGCTTCCTCGGTGGGAATGAAGTTGAAGTCCAACCCAGTCATCTCAGGGCCCCAGCTTTACTTTACTTCATTTCCTATAAGGGAAAATAAATGATCAGTGGACCAAAGTTAGTGTCTCAAGGTTGGACAGCAAGTGAGATGGCAGAGGAAAGGATATCACGCTCCTTCTCTACTTCTGCCTGCATTGTTGCTGATGTTAGATTTATAATTGTGCTTTGAGATAACTAACAGGAAATATCCTGTTGGGGAGCCAGTGATTGCAGATCTCTCTGCTCAAGACAACCATAATGACTCTGAGACAGGAACCTTATACACACTATTTGAATAATACTCACAAAATCCATGTGAAAGAGATGTTATCTTCATATTACAAATAAAAATATTGAGGTCCAGAAACTAAATGCAATTGACATGTCCAAGGTCACAAGGCTAATTATGGTGTAATAGGGATTTGGACCCAGTTCTTCCTGACTCCCCAGTCCATACATTCTCCACTACCAGGAACTGCTTTTCAGAGTTTGGACTATTCTAACTCCAATTGTCATGCAAAAATAAAGGACTAAATCTTGATGAACACCCTCAGTGAATGTTTCCCTTATTGTTCTAAAAAACCATGTTTCCAAGATTCTGTGATCTTGGGAGCCTTCCCAAGCCTTCATTTTTAGAGAGGTTTTAAGGTACTTGGCTTGCTTAGAAAGAAGAGAGATTTAGAAAGTCAAAGACATGTGAGTTGGGAAGTGAAAGAGGGAGCAATTTTTCTTTTGAACTTCCATGTACTTAAGAGAATTCTCACTCCATAATGGCCTCTATAACTTGTATTCATAACATCCTTACCTTTGCTACCTCATTCTTAGGAGATGATAGTAGGAACAAAATAGACATTACATATAGATCTGTGTGTGTGTGTGTGTGTGTGTATGTGTGTGTGTGTGTGTAGAGAGAGAGAGTAGATATATCAATAATAGTTACATCTTGTTTGTTTATTATCCAGCCTATCTGGTTTAGATGTAGTCTTACTGTGTTTTGTATTCATCCATGTCTTTTTTCGTTAAATAATGGTGAGCTACATAGCTTACAATAAGAAGAATTAGCTTCATTTTTAAAACATATTGAATTAATATACTGGATATGTACAATGTTTATAATAACATAAAATGTTTTAATTTTCACAAAATCCATAATCTATTTCAATTTATTTGCATGGTACACCATTTACATTAGTTCACCACTACCATAAAGCTAATTTGATGTGCATTCATGGTATTTTTCCAGGAAAAGATTGCACTTTTGAAACAAGAAAATATCACCTTAAGAAATAGGGTCTTTTGTTCAAATGCAAAACATACAAATGCATGTAGAGACACGTGTAATTTTTCTTTAGTCAGAAACAAGAGTTCCTATACCACCACAAATTCCCATTGATTTTTATCACATTCACTACATTTTTAAGAAGACAAGAAAACCATCTATAAAAAGACAAAGACAGTCTAGAGCTAAAGATGATAGTACATATTTCTAAGATATTTCACTTTCACCTGCTTTTATTATGAATGAATGGAAGCTATAAATAACAACATATTACATGTAAAGACAAAAAGGGAGCAAATAAGAAATTCAGTATGACACATTTGACTCATTTTATATATATATATATATATATATATATATATATATATTTTTTTTTTTTTTCCCCTCCAAATTAAGGAAGGTATGTTATGACTATGTACAGAAACAATTTATGGGAAAGCCAAGCATATACCAACTCTTAACTACTCAGGAAATGAAAGATTATGGGAGATTTTTCTAAGCTTTTTAGTTTTCTTCTTTTGGTTCTCTTACCAGTATTTCCCCAATTATTTTTAACCATTAAAGACAAATAGAAGTGCTGAAGTCAAACTGTTTCATTTCACTCTCTTTCCTAGTCAGATTCTTAAATTTCTTGAGTTATAACAAGACTGTGAGTACTTACAGAACTATTTTGGAGTTCAGTTGATCATCTTATCCCTGTCACACATGTCAGTAGGCAGTACAGAGGGTTATCCTTATTGATTTAGGGAAATTATTGATTTATGGAAATTATTGATATCCTAAAAATACCTTGATAATCTGGCAACTTGAAGCAAACATATTAGACTGATTACACTTTCCAATATTCACTTCTACTGGCTTTTTAGTGGACGTTAAAAATGTCATCAATGTAGATCTCCAAATTTGCATAATTTTTTTCATTTCTTCTTACATCAGTCTTTCAAAATGAGGTGATAACTTCTAGACCATACCTTCTTTAACATGTAATCACTGGAAATACTCATCTGTCCATTCCTTCATTCATTAAATATTTATCTAGTGAATGCCTCTTATATTGTTTATAACAGCATAAAAAGTAGAGTGCAAGCTCTGTAAGTGCAGATGCTGTGTGATTTTATTAAACAATTTATACCTACCTCATGCCTGTCACATAATAGGAATAGTTAGCATTTCAATTTCTTTATTTCCATATCACAGTTCTCTGGTATTTTATGAAATATAACTTGTCTACATTGTAGTTGTTGTTACTTAAAATTGTCACTTACTACATATCTATTATGTTATCAAAAATCTTAGCACCCTTCTGAGGAAGGTATGAAACAGCATATAAGCACATAAACTTAAGTTTAAATAAGTTGGCACACGTCATGCATACAACAAAGGTCATAGTTGTGATATGGACTCGACTTATGAGATCACTGCCTTCCAATTACACAAAATTCCTTATACTAAGGAAATAACTGTATTCTTTCCACCTGTATGTATTTTATGACCCAGTAAAAATATATTTGCTTAGTAGTGGCTTCCTCCTTATAAAGTTACAGAAAATGTTACTAAGATCAGAAGTTCGAATTGAAAAATACTACTCGCAACGCATTTCCTAGCTGGAGGACATAAAACTTGGTCTAAATGCCAAGGATCATTCTCTTGCCAAGAAAGCTGGATGCCTGGATGCAGCACTGTATCTTATTTTGCAGAAAATAACCTTTCGAAGAAGAATAAATGCTTTTCAATGATGATATGAACTCTCACAAATAAATTCACCCTTCATTTGTCAAGCGTAAATTAATACTGGGAGATGTGCCGTGCTTTCCAGAGGGACTGAAAGTCCTGCCTTTGAGCCAACCTTGTTCTCTTCTGATACATTTGAAGGTTAATAAGCATATATTAGAAATAAGAATCTGCCTAGGGACAGATTCTGTTATATACTTCGGAAGATTTTTTTAAAAGGATATAATATGTGAGACTGGAGCTTATTTACTGAATAGCTTAGAAGTAGTTGGGACATAAAACAAAAGACAAAATCAGAGTGTCGAATAGTATATTTGATTTTAGGACACTTCAACAAACACACTGGGAATTTATTTAAAAGGAGAAAATAACATTAACTGAAGCAGTCAGGAAAAGCTGAAAGAGAAAGGGGAAATTCAGCCAAGACTTGGAGTCCAATCTTGCATAGGAGAAAAGGTTCAGACTGAGATTCATAAGACTTGGCATCTAGCTGTATAAATGTACCCATTCACTCTTTCACTAATTCATTAATTCACTTACTCATTTATGATACCAAAATCTATTGAATACTTACCATGGGCCTTGCATTGTGCTACGTGCTAGGTATATTTTAATGAATAAAACACATATGGTTCTTGTACTTATGAAGTTAGTAACACTCAAATAAACAAGTTAAAACTAACACAATTACCTACCTGCCCACCTACTACTTCTTTCTCTCTTCTTGTCTCTCTATATGTGCATACACATGTATACAAGCGTATATATTTACCTATGTGTGTATATGACATGTACATGCTTGTGTCATATTTACAAATTATGATAAATACTGTAAGAAAATGAACAAAGTACAATGAGGGGGGAACAATATAGACAGAACTGCCTAGATAGAGCGGTCAGGAAAGATATTGCTGAAAAGTGACATTGATGAGTCTTGAAGAATGAAAGAATGCCCATTTTACAAAGAGCAGGGGTTTTGAATTGCAGATAGAGGGAAGAGATTGTGTGAAAGCTCTGAGTTCACTGCAAGCTTGGAGTGATCAAAATAATTAAGGGGGCTACTGTGGCTAGAAAAAAGGGAAAGAGTAGTATGAGATGAGTCAAAGGAACAGGTAAGGACAGGATCATGGGGGACTTGAGGAGATCTTGATGAATACTGGTAAATTACTCTACATGCAAAAAAACAATAAGAGTAATTTATGATTTCAAAGATAATGATGTGTTGTAAGTGGGGAATATATTGGAGGGTATTTAGAATGGAAGCAGTAGGGAGACTCTTAGATTAGTTCCAGGCATCTGAGGATGGAGGCTTGAAAAGGTGATAGTGGAAATGAACATAAATTAACAAATTTGCTAAATATTTTAGAGCCAAAAAAAAAAAAAAAAGAACAGGACACTTGATCAGTCTTTGGCTTGTATTCTTCATAATAATATTCAATTCCATTATTTATAATATTCTTTTAGAGTTTTAAGTTGTATAAAAATTATGAGAGCTTTAATATGGAATATTAGAAAATTAATGTCACTATGGGAGGTTTAGCTCTACTTCTGTATGAAATAAAAATGTATGATCTTGGTTATATCAGTTTCATTCATTTTCCTCACCTGTTAACTGGAGTTAACCATCACTTTTAATTTATGTTCCAATCCTAGAATTGATACATTTTAATGATAGGGTAAACAGATTTTATGGAAGGCATTTGCATTACACTCTAATGCCTTGTCTTCTGGAGAAGATATTTGTAAATAATACTTCTGGAAAAGGACACTTTCAACAGGGTATAAATTATTAATGGAGGTTTCAGGTGCTTCATCAGTAGAGTCATCTGGACTTCACAGGGAAAAGTCAGCCTCCAGAAACTACCTCCCACCAAAAACTCTTTCATGATCCAGTATTATTTCAATATCTACTCTTCTCTTCCAATTCTGTCACATGAGATAAAGAAGAAATAAAGTCTTCCATTAGCATTTTAATTATTTAAAAAAAATATTAGAGAAGTTGTAGGTTTACAGAAAAATAATGCATAGAAGTACAGGATTTTCATATACCACCCTATTATTAACTCCTTGCATTGATGTGTTACAACTGATGACAGCACATTTTTATAATTGTACTACTAACTACAGTCCATAGTTTAACTTGGGGTTTATTCTTTCTGTTATTCCATGGATTTTTTTTAACTTATTCTGCTACCAGATATACAATCTAACATTTCCCCTTTTAATCACATTCAGATTTATATTTCCGTGCTGATATTTACATTCATAATATTGTGCTACCATACCCACCATCCATTATCAAAACCTTTCAATCTATCCAAACAGGTATTTTAAGTATTAACTTCCCATTGTCTATCTCCACCCCAAACCCTGGAAACCTATATTCTAGATTCTGACCCTATGAGTTTGCTTCTTTTATTTGTTTCTAATCCATGATATAATACAATATTTATCTTTTTGTATCTGGCTTAATTCACTCAACATGACATCTTCAAGATTCATCCACATTGTTGCATGTATCAGGACTTCATTTCTTTTCAATGCTAATATTCCATTGCATGTATACACCACATTTATTTGATGGGCACTTGAGTTGCTTCCATATTTTGAGAATTGTGATTAATGCCACTACAAACAGCAGTGTGAAAATGTCATATCAAGTCCCAGCTTTCAACTACTTGGGGTATACACCTACTAGTGGGATTGCCAGGTCATATGATAATTCTATACTTCACTTCCTGAAGAACAACCAAACTGTCTTCCACAATGGCTGCACAATCTTACATTGCCACCAGCAATGAATCAGTGTTCCTATTTTATGGCGTCCTCTCAAATACTTGTTTTTTTCCATTTTACTTTTTTTTTTTTTGGCTTTTGCAAACAGAAATCCAGTTTTCCCAGCATCACCTGTAGAAGAGACTATTATTTGCCCCCTTGTCAAAAATCAGTTGGCCATAAATGTAAAGGTTGAATTCTGAATTCTCAATTTGATTCCATAGGTCTGTATGTCTGTCCTTGTGCCCATACCATGCTCTTTTGATTACTGTGACTTTGTAATAAATTTCATGGTCAGTAAATGTGAGTGGTCCAGCTTCATTCTTCGTTTTCAAGACGGCTTTGGCTATTCTGGGTCCTTTACCGCCCATGTAAATTTGATGATTGGCTTTTCCGTTTCTGCAAAGGAGGTTGGAATTTTGATAGGGATTGCATTGAATCTACAAATTGTTTTGGGCAGGATCGACATCTTAATGATATTTAGTCTTTTGATCCATGAACAGGAAATGTCCTTCCATTTATTTTTATCTTCTTTGACTTCTTTCAGCAACGCATTGTAGTTTTCTATGTACATGTCTTTTACATCCTTATTCCTATATATTTGATTACTTTAGTTGCTAATGTAAATGGAATTTTTTCTTGATTCCTTCTAATGGTTTATTGCCTGCACATAAAAACACTACTAACTTTTGTGTGTTGATTTTGTACCCCACCACTTTGTTGAATTCACTTATTAGCTCTAGGAGCTTTGTTAGGGATTTCTCAGGATTTTCTTTATCTACAACCATGTCATCTGTGATTTGGGAAGGTTTTCCATCTTCCCTTCTGTTCTGGTTTGCCAATGCTGCTGGAATGCAAAACACCAGAAATGGATAGTCTTTTATAAAGGGGGTTTATTTGGTTACAAAGTTACTATCTTAAGGCTACAAAGTGTCCAAGGTAAGTCATCAACAATCAGGTACCTTCAGTGGAGGATGGCCAATGGTGTCTGGAAAATGTCTGTTAGCTGGGAAGACACGTGGCTGGCATCTACTCCAAAGTTCTGGTTTCAAAATGGCTTTCTCCCAGGACATTCCTCTCTAGGCTGCAGTTCCTCAAAAATGTCACTCTTAGTTGCTCTTGGGGTGTTTGTCCTCTCTTAGCTTCTCCAGAGCAAGAGTCTGTTTTCAACGCTGTCTTCAAACTGTCTCTCATCTACAGCTACTCTCTCAGCTTCTGTGCATTCTTCAAAGTGTCTCTCTTGGCTGTAGCAAGCCTGCTCCTTCTGTCTGAGCTTATATAGTGTTCCAGTAATCTAATCAAGGCCTATGCTGAATGGGCGGGACCACACCTCCATGGAAATTATCCAGTGAAAGATCTCACCCACAGTTGAGTGATCACATCTTCACAGAAACATCCAATCAAAAGTCTCCAACCCAATCAACACCAATAAGTTTCCTGCCCACACAAGACTGCATCAAAGATAATGGCATTTGGGGGGACAGAATGGACATAATACATTCAAACCAGCACACTTTCCAACTTAGATGTCTTTTTCTTTTCTTTTTTTTTTTTTTTGCCTAATTGCTCTGGCAAGGACTTCCAATACAGTGCTGAATAACTGGAGACTACTGTGAGGACCCCTGTCTTTTTCTTCATCTTAGAGGGAAAGCTTTCAATCTTTTACCATTGAGTAGGATATTAGTGGTTGGCTTTTTATATATGCCCTTAATCATGTTGAGGAAGGTTCCTTCTATTCTTAGTGTTCTAAGTGTTTTTATGAAATAGGGTGCTGGATTTTGTCGAATGCCTTTTCTGCATCAATTGAGATGATCATGTGTTTTGTTTCTTTCCAATATTATGTTAATGTGGTGCATTTCATTAGTTGATTTTCTTATGCTGAACCAACCTTCCACACCAGAGATAAATTCCATTTGATCATGGTGTATAATCCTATTAATATGCTGCTGGATTCAGTTTGCTAGTGTTTTACTAAGGATTTTTGCATCTATATTCATAAGAGATATTGGTCTGTAGTTTTCTTGTGGTATCCATACAGGCTTTGGTATAAGGGTGATGTTGGCCTTGTACAATGAATTGTGGAATGTTCCCTCTGCTTCAATTTTTGGAAGAGTTTGAGAAGAACTGGAAATTAATCTTCTGGAATTTTTGCTAAAATTTCGTTTCCAGGCTTCTGGTCCTGGGCATTTCTTTGCTGGGAGGTTTTGTATTACTGATTCAACCTCTTTACTAGTAATTGGTTTGTTTAGATATTCTATTTCTCCTTGAGACAGTATAGGTAGTTTGCATGATTGTAAGAATTTGTCTACTTCATCTAGGTTATCTAATTTATTGGTATAGTTTTCATAGTATCCTCTTATACTCCTTTATAATTCGGTGGGGTTGGTAGTGATGCTCCCCTTATCACTTCTGATTTTCATCAATTGTATCCTCTTTCTTTTTTTCTAGCTAAAGATGTGTCAATTTTACTGATCTTTAAAAGGAAACTAACTTTTGCTTTTGTTGATTCTCTTATGTTTTTGGTTCTGTATTTCTTTTCCCTCCACTTTAATCTTTCTTATTTCCTTCCTTCTGCTCATTATGAGTTTAATTTGCTCTTCTTTTTCTCATCTTTCCAGTCTGGGTATTAGGTGTCTGATTAGAAATATTTCTTCTTTTTTAATGTAAGCATTTAGAGCTACAAATTTCCCTCTCAGCACTTCTTTTTCTTCATGCTGTAAGTTTTGGTGTTGTATTTTCATTTCTATTCACTTCAAGATATTTCCTAATTTCACTTGTGACCTCATCTTAAATCCATTGGTTGCTTCGGGGTATGTTGTATAATTTCCAGATATTTGTGGTTTTCTATTTCTCCCTCTGTTATTGATTTATAGCTTCATCCACTTGTGACTGGAGAATAGACATTTTATGATTTCAGCATTTTTGAATTTTCTGAGTTATTTTGTTACCTAATATATGGTCTATTCTGGAGAATGATATATGTGCACACAAGAAGAATGTGTATTCTGCTTTTGATGAATGAAGTGTTCTATGTTGGTATGTTAGTTCTAATTGGTTTAGAATGCCATTAAAGTCTTGTATTTCCTTATTTATCTTCTAATTACCTGTTCTATCCATTATTGAAAGTGGGGTATTAAAATCTTCCATTTTTAATGTAGAATTGTCTATTTCTCCCTTCAAATCTATCAGTATTTGTTTCATATATTTTGGGGCTCTGTTGTTATGTACATATATATTTATAACTGTTATATCTTCCTGTTGAATTTACCCATTTATTAGTTTTTAATAACAGTCTTTTTCCCTTCCTGACTTTTTGATTTAAAGTCTAGCTTAACTGCTATTAGTACAGCTACTTCAGTTCTCTTTTGGGTACTACTTGCATATCATATTTTTTCCATCCTTTCACTTGCAACCTACTTTTATCTTTGAATTTAAGATACGTCCTTTGCAGACAGCATATAGTTGACCATTTTATTTTTTATCCATTCTTTCAATCTCTGCATTTTGACTGCAAGGTTTAATCCATCCACATTTAAAGTCACTACTATACTTTCTTCAGCTATTTTGTTATTTAGACTTTGTACTTCTTATACATTTTTGGCTCTTGATTCTTCCATTAATGTTTGATTTTATATTTATGTATTTTTTTGTGTTGCACCATATTGAGTGTCTTCTCTTTTATATCTAGATATATCCTGCATATATTTTCCTTGTGGTTACCACGGGGTTAAAATTTAATCCTAAATATATAATAATCATATTTTGTTTGGTACCAACTTAACTTCAATATTTTATACATATACTTTTCCTATACTTCTCTATCCCCTCACCCTTTTTTTACCTCTTACCACTTAAGTCTTTGTACATCATATTTCCAAAGTCATAGACTTATTATTTTTATGCATTTGCACTTAGCACCTGAGGAAGTAAGAAGTGGAGTTGAATTCTAAAAAATACACTACAATAATACTAGCATTTATAATTACATAAATGGTTACCTTTATTGCAGGTCTTTATTTCTTTATGCCTCTTTGAACCACTGTCTAGTGTTCTCTCCTTTCAGTCTGAAAAACTGCTTTTAGCAATGCTTATGATGATGAACTACTTCAGCTTTTGTTTATCTGGGACTGTCTTAATCTCTCCTTCATTTTTGAAAGAAAGTCTTGCCAGATATAAACTATTGGCTGGCAGTTGTTTTCTTTTAGCACTTTAAGTATTTTGATGCACTGCCTTCTTGCCTCCATGGTTTCTGGCGAGAATTCAGCAAACTAATTGGGATTCCCTTGTACATAGCACATTGCTTTTCTCTTGCAGCTTCCAGAACTCTCTACTCATCCTTTTTATTTGACAGTGTGAACAGTATATGATGGGGTGTGTTTATCTTCATGTTTATCCTGTTTGGTGTTCTGTCTTCTTGAATGTGCATGTTCATGTCTTTTGCTCAGTTTTGGAAGTCCTCTGTCATTTCTTTGAATATTCCTTCTGCCCTTTTTCTCTTTCTCCTCATTCTGGGACTCCTATAATGCATATATTGGTACACTTGATGGTGTTCCAGAGATGTCTTAGGCTTTTTCACTTTTTATTTTTCCTTCTGCTCCTCAGCCTGTCTTGTTTCAAGTGTCTTGTCTTCGGGTTCTCTGAGTCTTTCTTCTGCCAGCTCCAATTTGCTCTTGAAACTCTCCTGGGAATTTTTCATTTCAGTTATTGTGGTCTTCTATTCCAGTTGTTCTCTTTGTTTCCTTTTTAAAATTTCTATCTCTTTACTAAGATTCTCATATTACTCATTCATTGTTTTCTTGATATCCTTTAGATCTTTCTCTGTGTTTTCCTTCATCATCTTGAGAATTTTTAAATCATTTTTTTAAAGGATTTGTTTGGTATGTCTGTATTCTCGTCTTCTTCACTGTTGCTTTCTGAATTTTTATCCCTTCCTTTGTATGGGCTATCTTTCTGGTATCTTTATTTATCTTATACTCTTTTGTTGTACAATGTACATTTTAATATTTTTAAATGTTAGCTCTGGGATTTATTCTCTGAGGTGTCCGTTTCTTGATTTTGTAACCATCAGGTGATTGGAGAGAATTTTCTTTAGCTTCAGCCCTCCTCTCAGGAAGGTCTGCCCAAGGGTATACAGTGTACACTGTCCTCCCTGTATTTCTATACTTGTGTCTTTTCCTGGGCTTGTGCTTATTAGTTGTTTTGGAGTACACAGAGGTTTGAATGTCCCCTGTTTCCCAGGAGACAGACCTTCCTATCCTGGCTGGTTAAGGTGGGCAAGCTTTTGCCCTGTACCATCCACCTCTAATTTCTTACATTCCTTTCACTGTCTCAAGCTGCTTTTAACAGGAGGGCAAATTCTGAGAGAAAAAGCATGCCAGAGAGGAGTTTCCGAAGTCAGTCTTTCCCAGCTGAAACAGAGTCAGGGACCCATGAAGGAATCACAGACCAGTTCCAAAGTGCCCTGGGAAGGTGCTCAGGAAGGGCGCCAAGAGCTTCTTCCATGGATCATTAAAGTTGCGTTTTCCTGGCCTGCCCTGGAAACACAGCCCCCCAAACAACCCTCCCCTGCAGTCCTGAGGAAGCCCAATGTCTCCAAGTATCCTCCATTGTTTTGTCAGAGACAGATTAAAACAATGGCCATGCTCAGGGCTAGACTTCAAGCAATGTGAAATCATGATCGGTGAATTGCCCTGCCTATCATAGTCTTAGGAAGACTTATGTCCCTAAGACTGAGGCTGAACCTCAGGGTGAACCACCATGGGAGTGGGAGATGGGTGCCAGTAGCCATGGCGGGAAGAGAGCAGTTTACTGGTCTTTATCATAATTTATCAGCTTCTTCCTCCTGCTCTTCCCTGGATACTGTACAGTGTTTTACTGATCTCCAGTGTTTCAAAATAGTTGTTTCAGGAAGTTCTTGCCTGTTTAAAAGTTGTTTTGGTGGAAGGACTTAATCCTTGAGCTCCCTACTCTACCATCGTCCCACAACCCTTCCAGCATTTTATTAGGTTTTGCATGCCCTAAGAAGCATAAAAAATATTTCAGTGTTTTGCAGGACAGAGACATCAATAATAATTAAGAAAAGGACCAATCAGATATTTCTTTGAAGTAACTCTCAAGGTGTGAAAATGTTTCTCTTTTTTTTATTATTGTTGCCATTTACAATGCATATATATTTTAAAAAATCACAGAGTATTAATACAATTTTTATTCAAATATGGGGATTATGCAGAGGAGACTGGATAAGGATAAGATTATAAAGATAAGATCCCATTCTCAACCATGATGGTTCCGTTTTGACAATCCTCTATGGTAAGCTGATTTGTTGTTCAGTAATCCTGTGTTTATAACACACTGCATAATGTGAAACTTCTATGATATCCCAAATGAACTAAAATTTGAACCTATGGAGATTACTTTTTCTTTTATAATAATAACCAGAAATCATCTATGGTCCCTAAAATTGCCATAAAATGTCTCAGGAAAAATGAGATATTTTCTATTCCTTTAATGGCAAACAGATTTGGAAGTCTCACAGTCCAAAATTCAGAAATGCCAAACATGTTTCATTTTGTAAGTCTTTTAAAGAAAAGGTGTCTATTTGTCCCCAAGGCATTTGGTCCATGGTTTAAAATTGTTCAGATAACCCAATACCACTTTAAGGGGTTTATTGATTTTCCTGGTACCTGAACAACAGCCTAATTCTATTAAAGTGATTACAGGATAAAAACAAACATCAAGGTCATGTCTAATGTGAAGATGGGACTGTATCACAGTTTCTAACTTCAAGGAAGCAAAATTTAAAAGGCTGACTTACTACAGACCAACCTAAGAAGTCCAATCACGCCATAATATGCCTACTACATGGGCAATATTTCAAGGTAAAAGTTGAATTTAGATTTTTAGGTTAGAATGTTAACATTTAATTTCCTTTGTTATATGGGAAAGGAAGAAGATTCTTGCTAACTAAAGTTTTGGAAATACCACAATTCCATCTGTAGTATTTTAACACCAGGGGAATCACCCTTTAATTGTGTGGTTCATAATTGGTAAGTGATGGGAGGAAAGGTTTACAAGGAAAAACAGAGATGGAAATAGAATATCCAACTCTGTTTATTTTTCTTCTGGACATGTCCAAGGTCAGTAACATTTGTTGCTCAGGATTATGGGGGAATAGTTTGGGACAGGTGCACATGGGCATATAGACTCATTTACTCCAAATAAGACAATTTTCAAATGTGCACTAAAGAAAACAATAGAAGGGGTATAAATGTCACTGTGTACACCTTAACTTACTATAAAACACGGTCATTGCAGTCATTTCCCGTTTGCTTTCAACTGAAGACCAGGACAAAAAAAATATTGTACATTAATATGAACATCATTTGCAAGAAAGAACGCTGGTCAGATTATTTTATCTTGTGAAAGAGAGAAACGAGGAAATCAAACCTTTTGAGAGACAGTTTGTTAGTCTTCCTGGCAGCTGCTTTGAGTAATCCATTCTTCCCAAGCAGCAGACAGAAAGAAGTAAAACTGACCTCATTTATTATATCTCAGAGAATCATAAACTACAAAGCACATTCTACATGTTTAGGGTTCTCAAAACCATGTCACTTCCTCACAATTTGTTTTGTCTTTGTGTTGTTCTGTTGTTATCCTCCTGATGATTTCCAGCATAACTGACAACACAAAAAAAGATGGAGACAATTGTCTGTAGGGGGTTTCTAAGGAGCAGATGAGGAAACTGGGTTTCACCCTGCAAGCCGAGCACACAGGAAGAACTACCTAAAGGATGAAAGAGATGTGCGTGTCTACCAAGAAAAGAGGGTCACAAGCTAACTCTCCTGGGGAAGTGGCAAAAGGAAATAAAAGAACCAAAGAGTCTGGACCCATGACAGAAGTAGATGGTGGCCAAGAGTGTCAAGAGTGTCAAGAAGGTCTAATATTCCAAATCTACCTTTATTGTGATGCCTAGAAAATACATAGAATGGAGGCCAATCACAGTGACTAATAGTAGTAATAAATAGTGGGTGCTAGTTAACATCCCTTAAGATAATTATTAGTTTTTAAATCGTGGCTGCCTATCAAGTCATTTCATTAAGTGGAGGGCAGTTGGCAATGCCAACTAATTCAGAAGTAAAAAGAAAGACAGGGACATCTAAAGGATTTAGCAGTTGCAAATTTAATGACACTGTTAATGCAAAATTTCAGTACCAAGGAAGGGGTGGAAGCCAAATGGCAAGGGATTGAGAAGAGAATGTGTGCTAAGGAAATGAGTGTGGTGAGAATCCTAGATTTTAAAGACCTTTGCTTTGAAGAGAAGCATCTAGAGCAGTGCATCTTAACCAGTGACACTTTTGCCCTCCAGGTGATATTTAGCAATATTAACCAACCACAATTTGGTTAATACAACTTGGGGAAGAATGTCACATCTGCTAAATATCCTACAATGCTCTGGGCAGCCTTCCACTAAAAAGAATTATCTAGCCCAAAATGTCAATAATGCCTAAGTTGGAAACCTTTTGTTTGTTTTAGGCTGAAAAAATAGGAACACATTCACCTGAAGTTAAATATACAAGAGAGGTAAATTTTAACCAAAGAAAAAATATCTCCACAAAGGAAGGATTGGAATTGCAAGTGGAAGGTCTCTCTAACACCTATCACATATCCCACCAGTGCCATCTATGCTCCCTGATCCCCTTCCCCAAGGACCAGGTGAAAAGACTAAAGCTGGTTTAGAGATGGGGTTGTGAGATAGCTTTTCAAGTCATATCGGGCTTCCTAGAGAAAATAAGAAAGAAAAAGAAAAAAGAAACAGAGAGCAAAAGACAACAGTTTCTTTCTTTCTTTCTTTCTTTTTTTAAAAAAGCACCCGCGAGAGGCGGGGCAAGATGGCAGACTGGTGAGCTGTATGTTTTAGTTACTCCTCCAGGAAAGTAGGTAAAAAGCCAGGAACTGCGTGGACTGGACACCACAGAGCAATCTGTCTTTGGGCATACTTCATACAACACTCATGAAAACGTGGAACTGCTGAGAGCAGCGAAATCTGTAAATTTTTGCGGCCAGGGGACCCGCGCCCCTCCCTGCCAGGCTCAGTCCCGGGGGAGGAGGGGCTGTCAGCTCCAGGAAGGAGAAGGGAGAATTGCAGTGGCTGCTCTCATCGGAAACTCATTCTACTGATTCAAACTCCAACCATAGATAGACTGAGGCCAGACACCAGAGACTCTGAGAGCAGCCAGCCCAGCAGAGAGGAGACGGGCATAGAAGGAAAACAACACGAGAAGCTCCAAAGTTAAAGCAGAGGATTTTTGGAGTTCTGGTGAACACAGAAAGGGGAAGGGCGGAGATCAGGCCTTGAGGCGCATATGCAAATCCCGAAGCAAGGCTGATCTCTCTGCCCAGGGCACCTTTCCTTAATGGCCCTGGTTGCTTTGTCTATTAGCATTTCAATAACCCATTAGATCTCTGAGGAGGGCCGTTTTTTTTTTTTTTTTTTTTTTTTTTTTTAAATCCTTTTTGCTTTTTCTAAAACAATTACTCTAAGAAGCTCAATACAGAAAGCTTCAAAGAATTGAAATTTGGGCACGTCAAGTCAAGAGCAGAAATAAGAGAGCTCTGAGACAAAAGGCAATAATCCAGTGGCTGAGAAAATTCACTAAACAACACAACTTCCCAAGAAAAGGGGGGTGTCCGCTCACAGCCACCATCCTGGTGGACAGGAAACACTCCTGCCCATCGCCAGCCCCATAGCCCAGAGCTGCCCCAGACAACCCAGTGTGACGGAAGTGCTTCAAATAACAGGCACACACCACAAAACTGGGCGTGGACATTAGCCTTCCCTGCAACCTCAGCTGAATGTCCCAGAGCTGGGAAGGGGGAGCAGTGTGAATTAACAGAGCCCCATTCAGCCATCATTTGAGCAGACTGGGAGCCTCCCAACACAGCCCAGCAGCCCAGAACTGCCCTGGGGGGACGGCACTCACCTGTGACATAGCACAGTCATCCCTCAACAGAGGACCCGGGGTGCACAGCCTGGAAGAGGGGCCCACTTGCAAGTCTCAGGAGCCATACGCCAATACCAAAGACTTGTGGGTCAGTGGCAGAGACAAACTGTGGCAGGACTGAACTGAAGGATTAGACTATTGCAGTAGCTTTAAAACTCTAGGATCATCAGGGAGATTTGATTGTTAGGGCCACCCCCCCTCCCCGACTGCCCAGAAACACGCCCCACATACAGGGCAGGCAACACCAACTACACACGCAAGCTTGGGACACCAATTGGGCCCCACAAGACTCACTCCCCCACTCACCAAAAAGGCTAAGCAGGGGAGATCTGGCTTGTGGAGAACAGGTGGCTCGTGGACGCCACCTGCTGGTTAGTTAGAGAAAGTGTACTCCACGAAGCTGTAGATCTGATAAATTAGAGATAAGGACTTCAACTGGTCTACAAACCCTAAAAGAACCCTATCAAGGACAGCAAATGCCACGAGGCCAAAAACAACAGAAAATTATAAAGCATATGAAAAAACCAGACGATATGGATAACCCAAGCCCAAGCACCCAAATCAAAAGACCAGAAGAGACACACCTAGAGCAGCTACTCAAAGAACTAAAGATGAACAATGAGACCCTAGTACGGGATATGAAGGAAATCAAGAAGACCCTAGAAGAGCATAAAGAAGACATTGCAAGACTAAATAAAAAAATGGATGATCTTATGGAAATTAAAGAAACTGTTGACCAAATTAAAAAGATTCTGGACACTCATAGTACAAGACTAGAGGAAGTTGAACAACGAATCAGTGACCTGGAAGATGACAGAATGGAAAATGAAAGCATAAAAGAAAGAATGGGGAAAAAAATTGAAAAACTCGAAATGGACCTCAGGGATATGATAGATAATATGAAGCGTCCGAATATAAGACTCATTGGTGTCCCAGAAGGGGAAGAAAAGGGTAAAGGTCTAGGAAGAGTATTCAAAGAAATTGTTGGGGAAAACTTCCCAAATCTTCTAAACAACATAAATACACAAATCATAAATGCTCAGCGAACTCCAAATAGAATAAATCCAAAAAAACCCACTCCGAGACATATACTGATCACACTGTCAAACATAGAAGAGAAGGAGCAAGTTCTGAAAGCAGCAAGAGAAAAGCAATTCACCACATACAAAGGAAACAGCATAAGACTAAGTAGTGACTACTCAGCAGCCACCATGGAGGCGAGAAGGCAATGGCACGATATATTTAAAATTCTGAGAGAGAGGAATTTCCAGCCAAGAATACTTTATCCAGCAAAGCTCTCCTTCAAATTTGAGGGAGAGCTTAAATTTTTCACAGACAAAGAAATGCTGAGAGAATTTGCTAACAAGAGACCTGCCCTACTGGAGATACTCAAGGGAGCCCTACAGACAGAGAAACAAAGACAGGACAGAGAGTCTTGGAGAAAGGTTCAGTACTAAAGAGATTCGGTATGGGTACAATAAAGGATATTAATAGAGAGAGGGAAAAATATGGCAAACATAATCCAAAGGATAAGATGGCTGATTCAAGAAATGCCTTCACGGTTTTAACGTTGAATGTAAATGGATTAAACTCCCCAATTAAAAGATATAGATTCGCAGAATGGATCAAAAAAAATGAACCATCAATATGTTGCATACAAGAGACTCATCTTAGACACAGGGACACAAAGAAACTGAAAGTGAAAGGATGGAAAAAAATATTTCATGCAAGCTACAGCCAAAAGAAAGCAGGTGTAGCAATATTAATCTCAGATAAAATAGACTTCAAATGCAGGGATGTTTTGAGAGACAAAGAAGGCCACTACATACTAATAAAAGGGGCAATTCAGCAAGAAGAAATAACAATCGTAAATGTCTATGCACCCAATCAAGGTGCCACAAAATACATGAGAGAAACATTGGCAAAACTAAAGGAAGCAATTGATGTTTCCACAATAATTGTGGGAGACTTCAACACATCACTCTCTCCTATAGATAGATCAACCAGACAGAAGACCAATAAGGAAATTGAAAACCTAAACAATCTGATAAATGAATTAGATTTAACAGACATCTACAGGACATTACATCCCAAATCACCAGGATACACATACTTTTCTAGTGCTCACGGAACTTTCTCCAGAATAGATCATATGCTGGGACATAAAACAAGCCTCAATAAATTTAAAAAGATTGAAATTATTCAAAGCACATTCTCTGACCACAATGGAATACAATTAGAAGTCAATAACCATCAGAGACTTAGAAAATTCACAAATACCTGGAGGTTAAACAACACACTCCTAAACAATCAGTGGGTTAAAGAAGAAATAGCAAGAGAAATTGCTAAATATATAGAGACGAATGAAAATGAGAACACAACATACCAAAACCTATGGGATGCAGCAAAAGCAGTGCTAAGGGGGAAATTTATAGCACTAAACGCATATATTAAAAAGGAAGAAAGAGCCAAAATCAAAGAACTAATGGATCAACTGAAGAAGCTAGAAAATGAACAGCAAACCAATCCTAAACCAAGTAGAAGAAAAGAAATAACAAGGATTAAAGCAGAAATAAATGACATAGAGAACAAAAAAACAATAGAAAGGATAAATATCACCAAAAGTTGGTTCTTTGAGAAGATCAACAAGATTGACAAGCCCCTAGCTAGACTGACAAAATCAAAAAGAGAGAAGACCCATATAAACAAAATAATGAATGAAAAAGGTGACATAACTGCAGATCCTGAAGAAATTAAAAAAATTATAAGAGGATATTATGAACAACTGTATGGCAACAAACTGGATAATGTAGAAGAAATGGACAATTTCCTGGAAACATATGAACAACCTAGACTGACCAGAGAAGAAATAGAAGACCTCAACCAACCCATCACAAGCAAAGAGATCCAATCAGTCATCAAAAATCTTCCCACAAATAAATGCCCAGGGCCAGATGGCTTCACAGGGGAATTCTACCAAACTTTCCAGAAAGAACTGACACCAATCTTACTCAAACTCTTTCAAAACATTGAAAAAAATGGAACACTACCTAACTCATTTTATGAAGCTAACATCAATCTAATACCAAAACCAGGCAAAGATGCTACAAAAAAGGAAAACTACCGGCCAATCTCCCTAATGAATATAGATGCAAAAATCCTCAACAAAATACTTGCAAATCGAATCCAAAGACACATTAAAAAAATCATACACCATGACCAAGTGGGGTTCATTCCAGGCATGCAAGGATGGTTCAACATCAGAAAAACAATCAATGTATTACAACACATTAAAAACTCGAAAGGGAAAAATCAATTGATCATCTCAATAGATGCTGAAAAAGCATTTGACAAAATCCAACATCCCTTTTTGATAAAAACACTTCAAAAGGTAGGAATTGAAGGAAACTTCCTCAACATGATAAAGAGCATATATGAAAAACCCACAGCCAGCATAGTACTCAATGGTGAGAGACTGAAAGCCTTCCCTCTAAGATCAGGAACAAGACAAGGATGCCCGCTGTCACCACTGTTATTCAACATTGTGCTGGAAGTGCTAGCCAGGGCAATCCGGCAAGACAAAGAAATAAAAGGCATCCAAATTCGAAAAGAAGAAGTAAAACTGTCATTGTTTGCAGATGATATGATCTTATATCTAGAAAACCCTGAGAAATCAACGATACACCTACTAGAGCTAATAAACAAATTTAGCAAAGTAGCGGGATACAAGATTAATGCACATAAGTCAGTAATGTTTCTATATGCTAGGAATGAACAAACTGAAGAGACACTCAAGAAAAAGATACCATTTTCAATAGCAACTAAAAAAATCAAGTACCTAGGAATCAACTTAACCAAAGATGTAAAAGACCTATACAAAGAAAACTACATAACTCTACTAAAAGAAATAGAAGGGGACCTTAAAAGATGGAAAAATATTCCATGTTCATGGATAGGAAGGCTAAATGTCATTAAGATGTCAATTCTACCCAAACTCATCTACAGATTCAATGCAATCCCAATCAAAATTCCAACAACCTACTTTGCAGACTTGGAAAAGCTAGTTATCAAATTTATTTGGAAAGGGAAGATGCCTCGAATTGCTAAAGACACTCTAAAAAAGAAAAACGAAGTGGGAGGACTTACACTCCCTGACTTTGAAGCTTATTATAAAGCCACAGTTGCCAAGACAGCATGGTACTGGCACAAAGATAGACATATAGATCAATGGAATCGAATTGAGAATTCAGGCATAGACCCTCAGATCTATGGCCGACTGATCTTTGATAAGGCCCCCAAAGTCACCGAACTGAGCCATAATGGTCTTTTCAACAAATGGGGCTGGGAGAGTTGGATATCCATATCCAAAAGAATGAAAGAGGACCCCTACCTCACCCCCTACACAAAAATTAACTCAAAATGGACCAAAGATCTCAATATAAAAGAAAGTACCATAAAACTCCTAGAAGATAATGTAGGAAAACATCTTCAAGACCTTGTATTAGGAGGCCACTTCCTAGACTTTACACCCAAAGCACAAGCAACAAAAGAGAAAATAGATAAATGGGAACTCCTCAAGCTTAGAAGTTTCTGCACCTCAAAGGAATTTCTCAAAAAGGTAAAGAGGCAGCCAACTCAATGGGAAAAAATTTTTGGAAACCATGTATCTGACAAAAGACTGATATCTTGCATATACAAAGAAATCCTACAACTCAATGACAATAGTACAGACAGCCCAATTATAAAATGGGCAAAAGATATGAAAAGACAGTTCTCTGAAGAGGAAATACAAATGACCAAGAAACACATGAAAAAATGTTCAGCTTCACTAGCTATTAGAGAGATGCAAATTAAGACCACAATGAGATACCATCTAACACCGGTTAGAATGGCTGCCATTAAACAAACAGGAAACTACAAATGCTGGAGGGGATGTGGAGAAATTGGAACTCTTATTCATTGTTGGTGGGACTGTATAATGGTTCAGCCACTCTGGAAGTCAGTCTGGCAGTTCCTTAGAAAACTAGATATAGAGCTACCATTCGATCCAGCGATTGCACTCCTCGGTATATACCCGGAAGATCGGAAAGCAGTGACACGAACAGATATCTGCACGCCAATGTTCATAGCAGCATTATTCACAATTGCCAAGAGATGGAAACAACCCAAATGTCCTTCAACAGATGAGTGGATAAATAAAATGTGGTATATACACACGATGGAATACTACGCGGCAGTAAGAAGGAACGATCTGGTGAAACATATGACAACATGGATGAACCTTGAAGACATAATGCTGAGCGAAATAAGCCAGGCACAAAAAGAGAAATATTATATGCTACCACTAATGTGAACTTTGAAAAATGTAAAACAAATGGTTTATAATGTAGAATGTAGGGGAACTAGCAGTAGAGAGCAATTAAGGAAGGGGGAACAATAATCCAGGAAGAACAGATAAGCTATTTAACGTTCTGGGGATGCCCAGAAATGACTATGGTCTGTTAATTTCTGATGGTTGTAGTAGGAACAAGTTCACTGAAATGTTGCTATATTATGTAACTTTCTTGGGGTAAAGTAGGAACATGTTGGAAGTTAAGCAGTTATCTTAGGTTAGTTGTCTGTTTCTTACTCCCTTGCTATGGTCTCTTTGAAATGCTCTTTTATTGTATGTTTGTTTTCTTTTTAACTTTTTTTTTCATACAGGTGATTTGAAAAAAGAAGGGAAAGTTAAAAAAAAAAAAAAAAAAAAAAAAGATGTAGTGCCCCCTTGAGGAGCCTGTGGAGAATGCAGGGGTATTCGCCTACCCCACCTCCATGGTTGCTAACATGACCACAGACATAGGGGACTGGTGGTTTGATGGGTTGAGCCCTCTACCATAAGTTTTACCCTTGGGAAGACGGTTGCTGCAAAGGAGAGGCTAGGCCTCCCTGTATTTGTGCCTAAGAGTCTCCTCCTGAATGCCTCTTTGTTGCTCAGATGTGGCCCTCTCTCTCTGGCTAAGCCAACTTGAAAGGTGAAATCACTGCCCTCCCCCCTACGTGGGATCAGACACCCAGGGAAGTGAATCTCCCTGGCAACGTGGAATATGACTCCCAGGGAGGAATGTAGACCTGGCACCGTGGGACGGAGAACATCTTCTTGACCAAAAGGGGGATGTGAAAGGAAATGAAATAAGCTTCAGTGGCAGAGAGATTCCAAAAGGAGCCGAGAGGTCACTCTGGTGGGCACTCTTATGCACACTTTAGACAACCCTTTTTAGGTTCTAAAGAATTGGGGTAGCTGGTGGTGGATACCTGAAACTATCAAACTACAACCCAGAACCCATGAATCTCGAAGACAGTTGTATAAAAATGTAGCTTATGAGGGGTGACAATGGGATTGGGAAAGCCATAAGGACCAAACACCACTTTGTCTAGTTTATGGATGGATGTGTAGAAAAGTAGGGGAAGGAAACAAACAGACAAAGGTACCCAGTGTTCTTTTTTACTTCAATTGCTCTTTTTCACTCTAATTATTATTCTTGTTATTTTTGTGTGTGTGCTAATGAAGGTGTCAGGGATTGATTTAGGTGATGAATGTACAACTATGTAATGGTACTGTAAACAATCAAAAGTACAATTTGTTTTGTATGACTGCGTGGTATGTGAATATATCTCAATAAAATGATGATTAAAAAAAAAAAAAAAAAAAAAAAAAAAAAAAGTAAAAAAAAAAAAAAAAAAAAAAAAAAAAAAGCACCCGCAAAGGTTTCACATAACAGTGACTTTTTCCCCAGTAAGAAAGATTCAGACGTATAGTCCGCAAATAAGACTATACAGCTCAGGGGATTAATGAAAGAGAATATCTGATAGACTCTAAAACTGAAAGGATTTTTTTTTTTTTTTTTACTGTGGACATGCCATCTTTAATTTTGACTTACAGTGTATCATTTGGCAAACATTTTCCCACTTTGTATTTGTAAAGTGATAGAAGACATGGTAAATGAGGAATTTTTAAGAGAAAGATGTCCTGAATTTAATTACAGCTTTCAGAATTACAAGTTATATAATTGTAGACAACTTACTTAATCTTAAAAGGGACTAATATTTGTCACATGTATTTTCTTTAGTAATGAAATAAAATAGCATATGCCAATGTATACAGTAAATCCACACTAAATATTAATTGTCTTCAATAGATAAAAATTAGTGAATTCATTGTGGCATCCCCAAAACAACAGTAAATGAATAAGGCTAACAAAAATTACACTTTAACCCTATATTAATATTTAGTACTTTATTGTATCCAGGGAGACGAATTTCACCAAACTGGTACATTTGCAACAGCCTCCAAAGGGACCAAAGACTTCAGTAGAAGATTTTCCTAAAGTAAGCAGAAAAAGTTGGGTTCACTGGGTAATTGAGTATATATTAATACAATTTCACCCAGCACTGTAAGTATTTATACAATTCCTGTACACAACTAAATTGCAAAACATTTAATAAATTGCGTCCTATAAGAACACCTCTCAATTACAAATGAAACTGTTCCAGAATGCTTTTTGCCAGAAAGCCCATACTCAACAGTATTTATTGTCAGTCTATTATAAGCTCTGTGCATGTCAACTTGGGGGTGCCTTTATTCCTACCGAGAGCAAGTAATACAGGGGAAAGTAATAAACATCACCTACAATTATTTTGGAAGCTAAATTAAAATATTTACCTTTCATTAATTTGTCTCTCCATCACTTCAGTTACTTTTACATGTGATAATCAGTAGTAAAGCCTTAAAGTTCTAGAAGATGTAACATACACATTTTCAAGCAGGTTAGTGTGATGTTTATGAAATGGTCCTCTGCTTGACTCTCCTGTATAAGATCACCATTTCTCTAGTGCTTCCAGGAGACATACTCTTAAGTTGAAAATGACACCCATGAAGGAGCATTAAAGTTCTTGTGCAGGCAGTGCTAAACTTCTGAAATTTGCTTTAAAAGTATGTATCTATGAGTGTGTATGAGTGTGTGTGTGACTATGTATGTGTGTGTGTTCTTTAGATGAAAGATTATTTTGGTCAAGAAAGGCAGAAAAACTCCTTGTGACTTTATCTTCTAGCACTTTCTTATTTCCATCTGAATATCAACAACTTCAAAATTAAACTTTCATATGCAGATACCCAAATAGAGTTGTTATTTAAAAGAACAAAAAGCTGAAGAAACCTAATTCAATAATAAGAAGACAATTATGGTTGTGCCAGGGAAATATCTGCAGTCTAAAGAGAGAACTGTGAGATATAATTTATAAAAGAAACATAATAAAACCACTAAGAATAAGTGAAATAATAAATGGTCAAGATCTACATGAAAGTAACATAAAAAGTCAATGCTGAGATATAAAAGAGAACTTGAATAAATGCAAAGGCATATTTTTGTTTTTTTCTAAATGGGGCCTTGTAGTAGTAAGTATGCTAATTATTCTAAATTAAACTAGTAATAAAATACAATATTAATTACTATACCAGTAGGAAATTTGAAAATCATTTGATACAATTATTTTAAAATTCATTAGGATAAAAATATACAAAGCAGACAGGACATCTTTGAGAAGAAATAATAATGAGGGAGAACTACCTTCAATAGAAAATGAAAATGCTTTATAAAGTAAATTCATATTAGCATTGATTTAATTACAGACAGACAGCCACAAGAAACTTAATAGAAATAAGCAATCTCAAAATTAATAAGGGAAAACTGGATTACTAAGACAGGAGTTCTAGGTATTTTAGTTTATGTGAACTAGGTATTTTTCTTAAAACTATAACCATAGCCATTTTAAGAAAAATACCTAGTTCACATAAACTAAAATGAGTACTTGATAGGCCAATATTGTTTTAAAGAATTAAAAAGGAATCTACACCTATTAGAAGGAAGCATTTAAAAAAATAACTTTAAATGAGGGGTCTTTCTATGAATTTAATTAAAAACTCTAGAAACCAAAAAAAGTACAAATTCAACAACAGATATAAAAATCCTGGCCCCTGTGTGTGTGTGTGTGTGTGTGTGTGTGTGTGTGTCTGTGTGTGTGTGTATTTTAAAAATAGTAAATTAGGAGTTACTCCAAGGCAGCCATTTTGTAGGTAGCTGTGCCAGTTTGAAACTCTTACGGATCCCAGAAGAGCCATGATATTTTAACCCAATCTTGTTGAGTGGAACTTTTGATCAGTGTTTCCATGAAGATGTGACCCACTCACCTGAGGGTAAGAATACTGATTATTTCGATGGAGGTATGGACTCTGCCCATTCAGATTGGGTCTTGATTAGTTCACTTAAGAGAGTTGAAGAGCTGACACAGATGTCAATGTTAAGAGATGCTTGGAGAGGCAAACAGGAGGACATATGGAGATGCTAAGCTAAGAGATGAAACACAGAGTTGGCCCAGGAGAAGCTAAAAGAAGACCCCAAGAAGCTTAGAGAGAAATGCCCTGGGAGAAAGAAGCAAGGATGCTCAGGAGCTGAGAGAGAGGAGCAAAGTCAGAAGCCCAGAGACATTCTGGAGAAAGCCATTTGGAAACACAGCCCCAGAGCAAAGGACCAGCAGACCCCAGCCATGTGCCTTTCCAGCTGATAGAGGTATTCTGGATGCCATTCTTCAGTGAAGTTATCATTGTGTTGATGCTATGGTCTGGACACTTCTTTGGCCTAATAAATTCCCTTCCATTCCAATCTCCAATCCACTTCTGGTATATTGCACAATGGCAGCATCAGCAAACAGGAACAGTAGTTAAACTAGACAGGTTGGTTGGACATTTAATGGATAAATAATATATTTGTAACACCTACACAATGGAAACCACTGGGACTGGCTTAATATATTGATATCATTGATCTTAAGTATTTGACTATTGGAAGCTTTACTCATCCATAAAATGGGAATGATAACATCATAGATGATACTTTGTAGCACCAGTTAAGGTTACTGAAACCATAATAATCCTTATTTAAGAAAATATATTAAATAATTTCTATTGAAAAAAGTACAAAAGGGTAATAGCAGTGATGTAACATGTCCAGGGCCACAGAGTTAGTACTCAGAGCTGCAACCTAAGTCCAGTGTGTCTGACTCCAACCTAGTGCTGCTTCTGTGAACACTGAATTTGTAACTACAACAATAAAAATGCAAGACTATATGATGCAGCTTCTCTAAGGAACATTAACTGGACTACATTTAGTTCTTTCAATTTAAATTTACAGCATTATTTGTAACTAAAGTTATTCATTGGAAATAAATTGCTATCAAGGAAATATGTTTTAGCATTTTTATTTCAGAATAAAGCCAGACAAACATACAGTTTATTGCTGTCTCTGTATGTTTACTATCCTATCTTTAGATAAAGAGTGACGTTCATGGTCAAAGGTAGTTAAAGGAGAGCTGATCAGTAACAAAAGTCATCAACTGAAATCATAATTCTCCTCTCTTTTCTTTAGGAAAAGACTTTTCAAAGTTCAAGTACTAACTCCACAATATCCCTCCTTTATATAGTAAGAATATAGCAGGTGCCTACTTTACATGGGACAACAAAGTACAATTATCGAACATGAACATTGTATCAATAAAATCAATGAAGTGTAGCTATTGGCAGTTCCTATAAAATGTGTATACTTAAAATAAACCAAAACATCCTTTCCTCCCACCCATGAAATGAAAGACATTGATAAATATGACAGTGGCCATTTTCACAGAACACTGGAATGGAAAAAAATAATAGGAAAAAAATAATCACTGGCATTTTCATTCCTCTAATGGTTTGAAACAAGCATAGCATTAATTGTAATACCCAGAGGTTAGTTCTGTGAAGATGCACTGCTAATTTAAAAGCAAACCATTTAAAACAACCAGGAAAACATTTAGCAAGTCCAGACAGAATTTACTTTTTTTATCCCAGAGATAGCAGTGAAAAGTACTGAGTTGTGAAGTATGCTTGGATAAAACTGAAAACAACCTGGTACAAAATAATAAAGAATTAATTCAGGAGAGGGGAATAGCTGGTGCTTGGGATAGAAGCAATCTGCTTATATTTTATGGATAAAACAGGAAACAAGCACTGTTTTTGCCAACTCCCTCAGTATAGTGATAAGAAAGCAAAGTCAAAGAAAATGTTTTCCAAAGTCACATAGTCGTTTCTGTTAGAGTTGGGTCTTGAGCTCAGTTCCTCTGATTTCTTTTTCTAGTATTGCACATTGATGCTTGCCAGTGCCAGGTTAATGAGATTCTACTTCACTAGGTACTTAATCTCAGCCTTTCTGGTTAAAGGTAAAAGCAGTTTAATGGAAAACTATAAAGAGATTAAGTTCAAGTTTGATTGCATTTTCTGATAAAAAAAAAATTTGAAACTTGTTGGTTTGAAAAGGGGACATAATAAACATTTAACTATCCAGGAAAATCTGGGATATACTCAAGTTCTAACTATGTAAACCCATACTTTAATCCCTGTCCCCTTTCTTCTCATCTACATTTTGTCCATTTCATTTTTCATGAGGAAAATTGAGTTTCAAAGTTAAGCCATTCATAAATAATACAGAACAATGGATGTACAGTAAAATAGGCATCCATTTTTTGTGTTTTTTTTGGGGGGAGGGCTGATTTATATGCATCCTCCTCTAGAAAGAGTACCTTAATTTACTTAGGGACATCACCCTGTCCAGCCCTCTGTCACTTAGAAATCCAATTAGAGATTGCCATACCTTTGGCCACAGAGATTCATTCAATAATGGTGACATGGGCCCAATCTGTCCAGAGGGTATCCCAAAAGTTTTTCAGGATACAGTGGACTGAAAGAGCAATCTCTTTCTACCCCAGTTATTAAATTGTGAAGATATGTTTCTGGATTTTCCAGCACGCCATGGCTTCCACCTGAAGACAGACAGCTTGAGAACAAATTACAAGGGAAAGACAAGAGATAAAGAAATACTGTTTTGGGTTGCTAAAGCTGCCTGAATGCAATATAACAGAAACGGGTTTGGCTTTTTCAATGGGGATTTATTAGGTTACAAATTTACAGTTCTAAGGCCATGAAAATATCCAAATTAAGGCATCAAGAGGAAGATGCCTTCTCTGGGGAAAGGCTGCTGGCATCCGGGGTTCCTCTTTCATGTGGAAGGGCACATGGTGATGTCTGCTGGTCCTTCTCTCCTGTTTTCTAGTTTCAATGGCTTTCTCTCTCAGCTCCCGTAGGTCCTTGCTTATTTCTCCCAGGAATTTCTGTCTCTGCTCTCTGGGTTTTTACTGTCTTTTATCCTCCTCACCAAGGACTCCAGTAAAGGATTTGGACCCACCTTGAATGGACTGGGTCACATCTTAGTTGAAATAGCCCAACCAAAAGTTCCTACCCACAGTAAGTCTGCTCCCACAAGGATGGATTAAAAGAACATGATCTTTTCTGGGTTACATAACAGATTCAAACTAGCACAAATACCAGTTGAATCCTTAGGAGACTCCTTGAGCTCCTGAATCCAGTCAGGACTGGAACGGCACAGACTTACCCTGGGCTCTTCAATAATGAGACCAATTGAGTCCCTTTTATGCTTAAGTTGCTTGGAGTTAGAGTTCTGTAACGTGCATATAAAAGATTCCTGAACAAGTACCAGCAGGAAACCACTGATTGAAATGGCAAGAAATCAGGGTGGTTTTCCTTAATAATGCAATAACATTTTTGCTGTGAGGTCTTTGAGGGCAAGAGGAATTTTCTATTGCCCCATACAGTACTCAATACAGAGCTTGCCATCTTGACCCTAATATTAGTTACTGCCACTTTCACCTCTACAGTTCTCATTTCTGTAAAGGTAATTAAACTCTTAGAGAAAAGTATTCACCCTGTGAATCTTTTTCATTCTTTAAACTTTTGCATCCAAGAACTTATTCCTTTCAGAACACAAAGAAGTCAGAAGACTTGAGTTTCAGGGTATTTGCATTGCTGAGAAGCTAATCTTTCTTTGCCAGTGCAAACAGATACACTCTCAAAGTTATTGCTGAACCTCAAGGTTTCACAAAATTCCATCTAGTCATGCTGTATATTTTATACATTTGACTAAGCCTTTTTATCCTTGCTTTATGTGCTTACTTGCCCCCAAAAGATCCTTGGCTGCAGGGAATTAATTGTTCTTAGGACTGTATTGCAGAGTGTATAGTTTAAAGCTTTTAACATAGTACACATTCAACTTGTGTGCTTAATTTTATATAATTAAGAACATATTTTGGTGGCTGAGGTACTATTTATTTTGAATAAACAGATGAATAATTGGGGGATCATTTTGAAGAATATTAATTATATCATTTAATATATAAGTAGTAGCACTTTGCCATTTTCAGAGAATATTTCCACATGTTCTCTCATTTTATCCTCACACAAATTTCACATAAAAACAGATGAAGGGGGTTGAAAAGGTTAAGTGACTTATACAAAGCCACAGAGTAAGCAAATAATGAAATGAAGACCAAGAAAACAGAATTATAAGCTTGTTCATGTATTCTTTCCACCATGTTTTGCTCCTCCCAATTTTCCAACAGGATGCTGTTTTGCTGCTGTTGTTGTTTAGTTTTTACTTTGTTTGTTTTTTTATCCTTCATCACACTAAGAGAGGTTTGATTTCCAAACTTTGAGGACAAGAGTGCTTTTTAATAATGCATCCTTATGTGTGCACAGCGTTTCCCCTGATTCAAATATCAATCTGTCTGAGGGAAACTTCTCTCCCAGGCAGGTGAAATGATTCAATTTTATAACCTCCTCTTGTTTTCAGATTTTTATATACAATGTTAGGAAATTAAACCATTTCAGAACAGAGCCTATATACATTTTAACCTCATATTTGAATGTAAACATAGGGACTCTTTTCAAAGAAGCTCTCATCTATTCAACTCTTTCCTTCTTTTCCACTACTAAAGGGGTTTCTTTAGAAACTTTCATCTCTCTGATATAAAGGCTTTGGTAAAATCCCCTATGCAACCTTCACCTGTATATTTATATATTTTCATAAATTTTCTCCTCAGGAAGAAGTTACACGTAAGCACACATATATTGGTTTTGGGTGCTACCCCTGTTTAAAAGGATTTTCATTCCCTGAAGTTCCCCATTTCCATTTAGAAGTCCAAGCTTTCGATAATACCCATTGATTTGTTCTTTTCTTGTTATAATGTCCCATGAATACAGCTTCAACCTTAGTTTCTAAACAGAATAATCCCAGTGCCTCCTGTTTAGAAAACTAGGAGCTTTCAACTCTCACTGTGAACATAAATGAGTAAAATTCTTTTGTAAAATAATTTTTTAGAGTTGCAGAAATATTTGATAAATGATCAGACTGTCTGTTCCAGACATCTTACACTTAGAAATCTGTAAGGAATAATAGCCTAAAACATACGTAACAATGATCATCACATTATATGTAATAGGAAAAAAATAGAAGTAACCATCTATAAGACTATAATTAAGTGAATGACTGCTTTTAGTCAGCCAAGGGAACAACAAGTAGACATTGAAAACATATTTGTAAAATATTTTTACTAAGGTAAAATGTATGTTAAGGGAAAATTGGTCTATAAAATTTTCTATGAAATGCAATCACAGCATTTGCAATATGTGCATTGACAGCTGATTATAACAAATACAACAAAATATAAAAAGTGATTGTCTTTGGAAGACAAGATTAGTGTTTTTAAAATTTCTATTATTATTGTTTGTTTATTTTAGAGCATTTTTCCTCTTCCCTGATTTTTCCAAATCATTTAATTAGTTTAATTAGCTCCTTATTTACTTAAAGTCTTAACTCCCCATCATACTTGTATACTAATTTGACTATAGAATTTAAGTACAAGATAATTATTGCCTGCCATTCTGAATATAGGAGATCATTTTCTTTGACCAAGATACTGCCATTTTGATGAATGTTTTTAGTCTTATCTTTTCCTGAAGCAAAACTTTGGGTGTTTTTTGTTTTTTTTTTGTTTTTTTTTTTTGAATTCCCAGAGGAGTTTTTAAGATTTTGTATTAATTTTATTTTTATGAAATGTTACATAATGTCTACAAATGACTTTTATAATCATTATCATGCTTAGTAGTCTATGGATCCTTTATTAATGAAAATTTGGAATGTCCGTCATCAGTGGACAGTTTTAAAATATTATGATTTCTTTGAATAATTTATTTCTTCAGTTATCTAAATTTTCCCCCAGAAAACTTTTGAGAGCTAATAAGTTTACAAGATCATACCCTCAAGTCATTTGACATTGGTATGAAAACTTTTTTTTTTTTATATTCTGCTGATTTCTGGAGAATTGTTTATATGGATAGTCTATTTTTAAATCTATGTTCCAGCTGAGTTCCTTCTGTTATTTTAGGATTTTTTAAAAAATATCTATTTTCTTATTTTAAAATTTAGGTATTTAAAGTTATTCATTTTAATTATCTATTTTGCCATTAGAAAAATAAGTAGATAAGGAATCTCCATATTCTACAATTTCTTGGTCTTCATGGCAAACTGCGTTGTTTTCTGGATGTGATGCCTTCTCATATCTCTAAAGCTATGAATTGAGCTTATTTTAAAGTTTCATTATTCAGACATTCATGTTTGTGTTTGTTGATTTTGGAGCTACTCATCCAATACTTTTATTGTTTTCCCAGAAATTGTTGGTGAGTGTTGACTTTTGGTTTACTTAAGCATTTGAATTTCCTTGTTTGCCTGACCATGGATATTGTTTCAGTGTATTATAAACTACATATTGTTGTGCTGGTTTGGATATATTTTGTCCCTCCAAAAGCCATATTTTAATCCAATCTTGTGGTATATTTGGATTAGGTTGTTTCCATGGAGATGTGACTCACCCAATTGTAGGTGAAACTTTTGATTACATTATTCCATGGAGGTGTGGCTGCGCCCATTCAGACTGGGTCTTGATTAGTCTGCTAGAGTACTTTAGAAAGAACCAACACAGCCCCAGATGCTGCTGATGCTTAGAGATGCTTGGAGATGCAAACAGAAGGGTGTTTGGAGATGCTAAGCTAAGAGATGAAACCCAGAGTTTGCCCTGGAGAAGCACAAATGCCAGTCACATGCCTTCCAGCTGACAGAGGTGTTCTGGACACCACTGACCATTTTTTAGTGAAAGTATCCTCTTGTTGATGCCTTAGTTTGATACTTTTATGGCCTTAGGACTGTAAATTTGTAACTTAATAAATCCCCTTTATAAAAGCCAATCCATTTCTGGTATTTTGCACAATGGTAGCATTAGCAAACCATAACAATTGTCATTGTGGAAGAGTGCCAAGAAAAAGGGGTGGTCCAATGATTGATGTTTTTTCCTAGGAATATGCCATCCCCTCTCCCCTTTGTAATATATAGCTATATCAGGTATGGCCATGGGGCTTTCTACAAGTAATATTATTTTTTAGTTTCTTTAACCAACTTCAAAGAAAAATTAAAGACCAGTATAATGGACCCATAAATGCCCTTTATCTAGGACCATAAATTGTTAACATTTCATCAAATTTGTAAAAGCCTTGTTTTAAAATGAGATGGTTAAATACAGAATCATAATCACAGAAATACGTGAACCAAGTTCTCATCAACCCAAGAAACAGAAGCTTATAGATACCGATATAAGATGAACATTCAACACAATGGAAAACTGAGTTCAGTAATGCTGCCAACACTCAAACCAAAAATACTGAAACATTCAGCTGGGTTGACAAAGAGACAAGAATGGAGTGGAAAGGTACATGCTGACTCTGCAGCCCAGTGACACAAGGGTGACAGTTGATTCAAGCATCTGTCAGCAGCCCATTAAGCAGACTCTTCAGAATCTAACAGGGATAATTGCTTCAAAAAGGCAGCTGGTGTTGAGTGTGTTTCTAAGTTGGCACAATCCTCTCAAAGTTTCTTTTAACGTCATATGCTAAGATTGCATTTTTTTTTTCCCAATAAGCAGAGTGGCTCAAGGGACAATTCTCTTGTGATTTAGTATTTTATTTTTGCCTGCAGATAGGAGAGAACATTTCTGAAGGGACAAGATTAAAATCCGTATTGTAGTTTTAGAAAATTACTGCATGAAATTTCAAAAAATTTGAAAATAATGGTGTGAAATATTTCTGTTTTAAAACACCAATAAATATAATGTGGTGGCTAAAATTGATATGGTCTCTGAAGTTCATTTTTTTCCTCCCAAGGATATGGCTTCAATATTTAATTAGAATAAAACTACTGAGCAATGTGTGATAATCATCCCTGCAGAAAATGTTTGTTTGTTTTTTACTTTAACAAAAAGGAAATGCGCATGATAACTGAATGCCTAGATTCCTGATAAAATTATCTACACTGTCTCTCAAACTTGTAAATGCGCAATTTACTTAAGCAGCATCTTCATGTCTTTTATCATGTAATGCCTTAAATCCTTTTTGGAAGTAGTTTAATAACAAAAGAATAAAGTTTGGAAATATCACCAAGCCATTCCTCTATAGTAAAATACATATTAACTGATGGAGCTGCACAAATCAACTGAATATTTCTAACTAAGAAGTACAATAAGTACATTTTCTGTTTCAATTTGGATAGTTTATGCAAATTCTTTCAAGAAAGACACAGCACACTTTTTTTTTTCATTTTTTTTTTAAATAAATTCAAAGTTATCGGAACAGTTGCAAAAACAATACTAACCCCATACACAGAATTCCATCATACCCTGACCCCCCTCCCCCGATAGCTCAATCCACCAACTTTAACATGCTGTCACATCGCTATTTCTTTCCCTCCCTCCCTCCCTCCCTATCATCCATCACCTATTGCTCTGTCTTCTGAACATATGAGAGCTAGCTGCACACACCCTTGAACATACACTATAATTCACATATACGCTCCCCATGAAAAAGAACATTCTTTTATGCAATCCCATTAAGCACAGCTAAGAAGTACAAGAGATTCAACAATGATAAAAAGCTTACATTCTGTATTTCCTTTACCTTATGTCTCAACTGTGTCCCTTTGAGCCACCTGTCCTCTATCCTCCAATCCCATCCTAGTTCATCCTTGACATTCAATCGTCATCTATTTAGATTTTTTTTTTTTTCAGTTGTGGAAACATATATACAGCCTAAATCTTCCCATTCTACCCCCTCTCTAGCCTTCCATTAGTGGGATTGATCACCTTTAGAATGTTGTAATGCTCTTTCCCACCATCCATTACTAGAAATTTCCCTTCACCTCAAACAGCAACTCCACACTCATTTCTTAACTCCCCATTGCCCCTTCCCCAATTTCTCTTAACCCAAACTCTACATTTCATCTCTATGGTTATATTCTCTGATAATTTCTTTGTGTTTGCTGTGGGGGTTAAAATTAACCTCTTAAATCCATATCAATCTTGTTTTTTTTTTGAGACCACCTTCACTTCAATAGGACACTTAAACTATGTTCCTATATTCTCCATTCCCCTACATTTACATAGTTGTCTAAAATTACATATTTTACACAGAGTTCAAAACCACTGATTTGTCATTAGACTTCATGTAATTTATATCATGTAGAAAGTAAATAGTGGAGTTACAATTCAAAAATTATTGACTTCTATTTGTATTCCATTGTGGTTAGAGAATGTGCTTTGGGTATATTCATTTTTTTTTTTTTTTTTTAATTTCCTGAGGCTTGTTTTATGTCCCAGCTTATGGTCCCTTCTGGAGAAAGATCCGTGATCACTAGAGAAAAATGAGTGTCCTGGTGATTTGGGATGTAAGGTACTATATATGTCTGTTAAAATTCTCTATATCTCTTTTTCCTTTCTTTGTTTCTCTGTTGGTAGGGCTCCCTTTAGAATCTGAAGTAGGGCAGGTCTTTTATTGGCAAAGTCTCTCAGCATTTGTTTGTCTGTGAAAAATTTAAGAGCCCCCTCAAATTTGAAGGAGAGTTTTGCTGGATAAAGGATACTTGGTTGGAAGTTTTTGTCTCTCAGAAGTTTAAATATGTCATGCCACTGCCTTCTCACCTCCATGGTGGCCGCTGAGTAGTCACAACTTCGTCTTATGTTGTTCCCTTTGTATGTGGTGAATTGCTTTTCTCTTGCTGCTTTCAGGACTTGCTCCTTCTCTTCAGTATTTGAGAGTCTGATCAGAATATGTCTTGGGGTGGGTTTATTTGGACTGATTCTATTTGGAGTTTGCTGGGCATTTATGCTTTGTGTATTTATATTGTGTAGAAGGTTGGGGAAGTTTTCCCCAACAATTTCTTTGAATACTCTTTCTAGACCTTTACCCTTCTCTTCCCATTCAGGGACACCAGTGAGTCTTAAGTTTGGACGTTTTATCTTATCTATCATATCCATGAGATCCATTTTGATTTTTTCAATTTTTTTCTCCATTCTTTCTTTTGTTCTTTCATTTTGTGTTCTGTGGACTTCTAGGACACTGAGATGTTGTTCAACTTCCTCTAATCTTGTATTGTGAATATCCAGAGTCTTTTAAAATTGGCCAACAGTTTCTTTTATTTCCATGAGATCTTCTATTTTTTTTATTTACTCTTGCAATGTCTTCTTTATGCTCTTCTAGGGTCTTCTTTATGTCGCTTATATCCTGGGCCATGGTCTTCTTGATGTCCTTTAAATCCTTTGTCATGTTTCCGTACCTTGATTGTAGTTCTTTGCTTAATTTTGGTAAGTACTGTGTTTCTTCAGATATTTTGATTTGGGAACTTGGAGTTGGATTCTCCATGTCATCTGGTTTTATCATATGCATTAAGATTTTCTGTTGTTTTTGGCCTCTTGGCATTCGCTTTGCTTGATAGGGTTCTTTCAAGTTGTAAAAAAAAAGATACCAATCTAATTTTTCAGAAACACAGTTTGTTGGCGTACACTTTCTCTAACTAACCAGCAGATGGCATCTGCAAGTCACCTATATGCCTCCAGTCAGTTCTCCCCAATTCTGTCTCTGTGGTGTGTGGGGTAATGATTCTTGTGGGGTTCAGTTGGAGAACTCAGTTTGGGTGTGTTGGTGGAGCCATCCGCCCTGAATGTGGGGTGTGTGTATTGGTGGACAGGGAGGAAGGGCAGCTTTAATATTCAAATCCCCCAGGTTCCTGCAGATTCAAGGCCGCCACAAGAGTCTAAGCCTTCATTTTCAGTTTTGCCCCAGATTTTCTGTCACTGACCCACATACCACTGGCATTGACATAGCGTCCCTGGGTTTTCCAAGTGGGAACCCCTTCTCAGCTGTGATCTTCCAGGACCTCTGCTGAGGGAAGGCTGTGCATGTCGTCCCTCAAGCTAAGCCCCAGCTGCCGGGCCGTGCAGGGACGCTGTCTGCCTGATGCAAAGATTAGCCTATAATTCTTGACTGGTATAAGTTCTGAATGAAAGGCAGGCAGTATAGCTGGGACCCACCCCTTTCCTCTTTAGAGAAGATGGATGCCTTAGGGGGAGGTCATTAGCATTTCAATGGTCTCTCTCTGCCTGTGCCACACCCTTGTCTGGGTCACAGAACTGGGAACTCAAAATGGCCTAGGCTTTCTCCACTGAGTTGAAAAAGGAACAGAGCTAGTCCGAGGAGACCCTCTGGCTTTCCAAGGTTAGTTGTCACCCAAAGCCTCTGTCTACTTACTGGGGATTTGCACCTCGTAGAGAGCAGTTCACACTCACTAATTAAAACCCCAGTTGGACCTCAGCTGAGCTATATTCACTTGCTGGGAGAAAGCTTCTCTCTGGCACCACAAGGCTTTGTAACTCGGGCTATGGGGGAGGAGTCTTCTGAATTAGATCCGCAGTTCTTACTTACAGATTTTGTGCTGTGATCTCGGGCATTCCTCCCAATTCAGGTTGGTGTATGATGATTGGACATTCACATCTGTCCTCCTGCAGTTATTCTGGATTATTTGCTAGTTGTTTCTGGTTTTTTTTTTCAGTTGTTCCAGGGGGACTACTTAGCTTCTACTCCTCTCTATGCCGCCATCTTAGATCCTCCGCACACATTCTTACACAGAAAGAATCTTTTTGAACAGGGATTTTTAACCTGAGTCCATACACTTTCCCCAAGAAATCCATAGATAGAATCCACAGTATCTGTGAACTTGGATGGAGAAAATTTACAGCTTTATTTTTGCTAACTTTTAATTGAAATTTAGCAATTCATTTCCTTGTGAATGTAGGCAGTATGACAGAGTAGGATTGACAGTTCCTCTGACTTTGTCAAAAATAGAAAGCAACAATATTTTCATATCATATTTTGATTGTTGTAGATAATCTAGAAACATTATTTCTGATCATCAGTAGCATAAAATCACAAAAGTTAACAAACCCATTGCTAGGTCCTGTTATGTACATTCATTTTGTACTGCTGCAGAACAAATATTTTAAACTACAGGGGTCCAATGCCTGGGCATGAATTAAGTGGGTCTTCTGCTCACGTTCTTACAAGGCTGCAAGCAAGCCATGTTTGTGAATCTCATGTGAAGTTCGGGGTCTTACACGTTCAAATGGTTGTCAGAAGAATTTGTTTTCTTGCAGTTGTAGAATGCATTGTGGCTTACTTCTTCAGGACCAACATGAGATGGAGGGTCTCTGTTGCTTCCACTTTCTGACCTTTAGAATCTCTTCCAAAGAACTAATCTGATAATGTCAGGCCCACTTAGGATAACTTCCTTTTGATTACCAACAAAGAACTGATTAGAGACCTTAATTACATCTGCAAAAATCCCTTCACATTTGCCATATAATATAACCAAATCACAGAAGGGACATTCATCAAATTCAGAGGTCCTGCTCACAGTCAAGTAGAAAGGGTTATACAGGGCAGGTATCCTAGGGAGCAGGAAATTGAGACTATCCTAGAAATCTGCCTCCTACATTATATAATGTACTAATTGAAGAAGCATATCTATTATAATACCACAAATATTTTTAAAATATTTTGATAAAATATCTCAATATAATTTATTTCCTTTGAAATCCTATGAATTTTATGTATTAAAAAACAGCACTATTTCTAAGAAGGGTTCCATAGGATTCAATAGGATGCCAAAATTATGTATGGAACAAAAATGACTGCAAATCCTAGCTCTAAAAGCAACAAATTCACTCATCTTGCTTCTGCTTTTGCTAATAACCCATATTTAATATATCAGCATGCTTTGTCAACCCTCTTTTCAAGATATATCTCAAATTCAACTATTTCTATCAATTCCTCTACTATCTACCAAAACTGCGCCTCCATTATCTCTCAACTACACTAACATAGCCTTTAAGTGGTCTTCTTGCTTCTATTTTTGCCCTCCACTCTAACATTGCACAATTTTTAAAAAAAAAATGTAAATAAAATCAGGTTCTACCTCTGCATAGAAGACTCGACTCACTAGCTTGCCATACATGTAAAAAAAAAAAAATCTAATATTACTTATTATAGCTGTGAAGCAAGGACTTTGGCAGAATAATACTCCTGCACAACCCTATCCCTGTCAAAAATTACACACACTAACACCTGGAACCTGTGAACAGTTATACAGCAAAAGGGACTTTACTGATGTAATTAATTTTGCTGACTTTAAAATAGGGGGATTATCCTGGATTATACAGGTGGGTCCAATCTAATCACATGAGCCCTTTGACACAGAGAATTTCTCAGGCTGCAATTAGAGGAGAAATGAAGGGAAGAATCAGAGGGTAAATCACAGAGATTTGAAGTGTGAGGAGGGAATGACCTGCCATTATCAACTTTGAAGTTGAAGAAAGGGAGCAATGAACAAAAGAACATAGGAGGCCTCATGAATTTGAGAATGGGTCACAGCCAACATGCAGCAAGGAAACAGCAAACTCAGTCCAATATGCTGGAACTGAATTCTGCCAACAATTCATGAACTTGTGAATGAATGAACTTGTGAATGAATGAACTCATGAATAAGGAACAAGGCCCTGCCAGCACCTTGATTATAGCACAGTGAGGTATGTGTCAGACTGTTGAACTATAGAACTGTAAGATAGTAAGTATGTGTGTTTTTAAACCATTAAGTTTGTGGCAATTTATACTGAAGCAATAGAAAACCAACATTCTATCATCCCCTGTGGCTTAAGTAACCAAGTCCCTGCCTACCTCTCTAAACTGTACACTTTCTCTTTTATTCCTTATTTACTCTGCTTAACACATGGACCTTTTCCTTCATTTTTAGCTGTTAAATTTGTTGTAATTTATTATGCCACATCAGAAAATTAATATGATGGGGATATTACTTTTGACAATTAGAGGTAGCCCACAAGTACTTAAAATGTATTTGTCCTATACAGTTAGGACACCCTTGAACAATATTAGGGATCTGGTATTAATAGATTTACCTTACTTGTTTTGAATATTACCAATTTCAATTTAGAGACAAATAGAAATTTAAAAAAGAATTATAACACGTTGTTGGATATTTGCCTTCATTACTCAGAAAACTGAGCAGAGACTAAGAAGTCCCACAAAACTTTGTTCAAATCTCACTAATTTGTAACAGTGGACAAATCATTAAAGAGTCTAGAATGCCAGTGTCCTTATTTGCAAAATGTGGATAATTTTTAACTAGGGGAGTATTTAGAGGATAATAGAGCTATATTACAAAAAGCTCACTTAGCAGAATGCCAGCCATTTAGGGGGCAGATGCACAAAAAGTATTAGTTTTCTAGGCTTGTCCTAGAGATTGCTAATGAATACAATAAAGGATTTTGAAAAGTTGCAGGGGGAAATATCACTTAGGATTCTGCCAACTCCAGTGGACAGGTAGGCTATTTCTAAATTCCAAACACTGACTCTTTCCTCTAGCATTTCAAACCACATATTTGTTTCTGCTTGAGATTTCCTACATAGTGTATAAACTCAATAATTTATCACTCCACTCTGCATACATTTCCTCATGATCTCAAAAGTAAATATTTTACATTCTACTTTACCAATTTTTATGCTATTACCTTTTATAACACCTTCTCAAGAACCTACAATCTAAAAAGATTATGATCTTTAGGCCCTAAAGTTTCAACGCTATCTATCATTTTCAGTTCATTTCCCAGATCATAATCCAAAATATGCCCTGTATCTCTAGCTAGTCAATGAAGTGTTAAAAAAAAAAAAAGCAATATTGATATCACTGTGTCAGGATATACACAGGCAGACAGTTCTTTTGGAAGTCTCTTTTCAGCTTTTGAAGGTGTTTGAAGTAATGAAATCATTCATATTTAAAATTCTAACCATCAAATATATAAAACCAAAGACCAGTTTTTGCCTTAAGCTCTAACAAAACTCCACATTGGCACAACTGAGCTTGAGGTCTTAATTACACCAGTTTTAAATTTGAAACAAAGAGGTCAAAATGAACACAATATTTTTCTTTTCCAAAGTTAATTACCACTTCACAACAAAGCCACCTCACTGCTGTTCAAATGGATTATAAATCTTAATTTTATATTTTTCTGAAGCACATTAGTCTTCATATTTCAATGTAGTCAAATCATATAGGAGCTAGTTGTTGATTATTTATTTTTTGTCTCAGTTCATGTTCAATCTAAATGTCCCCCAAAATGAGAAAATAAATGCATTAAAGGTCAATTTACATCTTTATTTTTCCAGGAAGAACTTTCTGAAAAATTCTGTATTCAGATAACATTCAAAAGTTAATAAATGTATTTACTTTAAAAAGTAGAGTTTTGATTATAATAACCGATGGTTGGTGAGAGTAAAACCAACTGAGTTTAATGTTTCACTTCTAGAAATTCATTCTCATGAAATTATTTAGGATAAGAACAAAGATTTCCAACACAAGGAAGTTAGTTAAGTAGGATATTAGACATATGTTATTGAATATTAAATAGACATTGAAATTCCTTAAGAGAATTTCCATGTGTTCTTATCATAAGATCCACCAACTAACTGGCTTCTCTACCTATATATCATCTTCCTTCCAGTTCTATATATGAACTGTCTGGGCTCCTTCTCAACATTTTGCACAATGATATGCAATTACACAGTAGTAGAGCTAAGATTTAGAAGAAGTAAATAAAAGGTTTGAAAATCTCTAACTCCCATGCTCATTTCACTAAAGCATGGAGAAAAATATCTAGAAAATTGGTATAATTGTTTAAAGGTTTTTATTCTAACTCCGATTAGAATAAATTTCAAAATGAGTTAGGTAAATATGAGTACCTGATATTCTATCCTCTGCTTAAGGACATCACTCTAGTAATTGTCCTTCTCTCTTCTATAGCACAATTTTTCTGAAGTTACATACTTGCTACAAATATATAGCACTAAAAAGCTCTCTTAGCCTCACAGCATCATCCACTTATTGTCTGATATCTCTAGCTCATTTTGGTACAAAATTTCTTGAAGGAGTTATATACACTCCACTGCCTTTTCTCCTACTCTCTCTTAGACTTATATCAATTGGACTTTTGAAATAAATTTTGTCTTCTTCTCAAAACTTCTTTGCTTCTAGGGGCTCATCAATTTTGGTTCTCCTCCTACGTCAGTGTGCATTACTTTTCAGTCTCCCTTGTAATTTCCTTCTCATACTCTGAGGCCCTAGGATAGAGAAGTGTCCAAGGATCAGACAGAAGACCTCATCTCTACTCTGTTTACTCTTACTCTCTAGATAATCTCAGTTAATATCGCAGCTATGCTAAAGACTCCAAAATTGATTTTTGTGGAACCTATTCCCTGAGTTCAGACATATGTAGGAAAGTGACCACCTGACATCTTCACTTGGATGTGTAATGGGCATATAAAACACTGTTATGTCCAAATCTCTGAATGCCCTACACCCACCAAACCTGCCTCAGTATTTCCCTTCTGAGTATAATGCCAAAACCTTGTAGTTACTTAAGCCAAAAAAAAGAAAAA
Organism: Choloepus didactylus; assembly: GCF_015220235.1. Taxonomy (NCBI): domain Eukaryota; kingdom Metazoa; phylum Chordata; class Mammalia; order Pilosa; family Megalonychidae; genus Choloepus; species Choloepus didactylus. The sequence goes on from NC_051312.1 coordinate 56,028,647, forward strand.
TTTTATACTTTCCCTCCCAACATTCAATTAGGCAAAATATATATATATATATATATACACATATATATATATGTATATATACACACACACACACACATATACACACACATGCATACATATGTATATGCATAAAGCATCATTTAAAGCACTTTAAAATAAATATGTTTTATATAGCTACAAATCTGAATACATTTGAATCATTGTCTACAAAAGACAAAACAGTTCAATGCTTTCTTACAAAGCATTTTGAATCGCTCAGTCTCTCAGTTTAGGCGCCAAAATGAATTTTATTCCAGCATAATTTCTTATAACATAAACTCTTTTCATTTACATTTCATTTTGAAACAGGACATATGCAAAATTTCTTAATTATTATCTATAGATCTTCATATTTGGGCTTTTCTTACTCTTCTCCTGTGAATAAATATCTGTAATTTCCTTTTCCACATTGATACACCCTAAATATAGTTCCTGGTCCATCTAAAATGCTAGCTTCTCTACACAGTTCTCTCAGTTTGAATTGCCTTTTTAAAAATTAATATTATTTATTTTATATACCTGTATAAATATATTTTAACATTTTCCTCCTTGACTTACAGCTATTTGTATCCACATCTCCCAATTTAAAAATAATACCTTTTAGACTCTTGGCCACATGTTTGAACAACCAGGAATCTTTTTTAACTTGGCCCAGAACAACTCCACAAACAAGAAGATCGCTACACATCGAAGGCACAGTCACACCAAAATCATAGCTGATCAATTGAAAATCCTCATTGACACTCTCAACCAAAAACCTTACCCAGGTTATGCTACCAAACAAAAACCTGCTTTAGAAATTAATGCTGAAGAGTCTAGAATCCAGATTTGATTTCAGAATCGAAGAGCTTGACACTGATTCTGAAGAAGAACAGAACCCTAGCAGGTCTTAGAATCAAGCCACGCCCACAGGCAAACCCCCCCTGCAGAGATTCAAGAGAGAGAAGCCAGACGGTGCCATATGTCCCATACCTCTTCCCAGCTATGCACTCTCGTCAAGGTATTCAAGAACAACCCTTACCCTGGGACTGACTGCAGAGAATGACTTGCTAAAGAAATTGGGGTTCCAGAGCCAAGAGCCCAAATTTGGTCTCAAAACCAAAGACCCAGATTCCTTGTCCAGAGAAAAAGAGAACCTGATGAAATCTTAGGACAAATACAAGACAAGAGATGAAAAATCTGAGATGAGAGAGTTCAAGGCATAGAAGCAACAAAAAATATCAACAAACTCACTAGCCAATATTTTATTTCTCTGGAACCAGGTTGAAGGGGCACAGAAACTAGTTCAGTGTATCTGATACCATCATCCTAAGCCCCAAATCTTTCTCACCCTTCCTGGGAATGCACCCTTCCTCTGAGACTGCACGATGAGCATTCTGGAAATGGTAAGCAAGACTTCAGGAGACAGAGACAGTTCCAAGAGGCACTGCAGAGGGCTACTGACCCAACCTGGATCTACAGTTCAGCAGAGCTTGAGGACAGTGAAAATAAAATGAGTACATATCATTCTCTAATCATCACAGTAATAATTGATTCAGGCAAAAACCATCAGTGTATGTGAAAATCACAAAGTAAATGTTTTCTGAAGAACAAGATATATATTATCTCAAAGAATCTATCCATGGATTGCTTATTAATTACAAAAGGAAAACTGGTAAATTTGCAGTAGAGAAACCTGACAGATTCCACCTTAACCAAATGTTCCAAATTCACTTTATCAACAATAATACAGACTGACATGAGGTGTTTCATGATATGAAACATCTAAGAAAGACACAGTATCCCTTCTGTGTTGTTACTGCCAAAAATGCTCATGCTTAAGTTAATCATAAAGGAAACACCAGACAAACAAAATTGAGTGACATTCTACAAAGTAACAGACCTGTACTCTTCAACAATGGACTGAATACTTGCAATAAGAACGGAGAGAAAGTATGCTAACACAGGAAGTCTCCTGAAGAGTTGCCTTCTCTATGTAGCATGTGCTACCATTTATGTGGGAAAAGGACACAAATTCAGAGACCTGTTTATGTCTAAAATTTCTCTCCAAAGATGCTCAAGAAACTGGTAACATTGGTTATCTATTGGGAAGAGAGGTAGAAAATTGCGGTGGGAGATAGAACTGTTTTTTCAATTTAATATTTATATATATATATATATATATTTTTTTTTTACCTGTAGTTATCAAGTAGTCAACTCATAATTTCTCATTTTAACCACTTTCAAGTATGCAATTCATTGGCATTAAATCTATTCACAATATTGTGCTACCATCACTAACATTCATTACCTCAACTTTTTCATCACCTCAAACAGAAACTGCACTCATTGAGCAATAACTCCCCCTTCCCCACACCCTCCACTCCTCCCACTTCCTGTTGCCATGGTTGCTGGTAACCTGTAATCTACCTGTTTCTAAGAAGTTTGCTTATTATAGGTATTTCATAAAAATAATACCTTTTAAAGGAAACTGTATCAGATAGTAGAATGCAATGACCTTGGACTTCAGCTTTACAAAAGGTTCAATTCTCCTCTTTGTAGGTTACATTACTCCATGCTTTAGGGCAAGTTAACACATTTCTAAGGTTCAGCTTCTTCATTTTTAGAATGAGGGCAGTAAACATATTTTACGTGGTTACTGTGAAAACTTAAATATATAGCATAGGCAGATTATCTGGCCTAGTATCCTAGAAGGTATTCAAAACACATCAGCTGCCCTCCCCCTGCTATTGGTAAAATCTCATTAAATTGAATATGACTAACAAGTGTTTTTTTGTTTCAGCATATGTGTGTGAACGTGTGTGTGTGTGTATGTGTCTGTATGTACATGTGTTTAACTACCTGCTTACTGCTAAATACTCAGCACCATGCCAGGTGCTTTAACAAACAAATAAAACCAGTGAGTTAATGAGCTCCTGATATATGGCATGAACTAATATATGCTGCAAATAAAAAGCCAAGTAAAAGCAATCTATCAAAATGTGGTAGGTTGAACATGAACACATATTAGATTAGAGTATAGTGTTCTGGTGCAGTTGGTTAGTGTGAGCTAAGTAAAGCTACTACAGTACAGTTTATAAGATAAATGAGGCTAAACAGACCTAGAAGAATAAATGTTTTAAGCAAAAGTGGAGGAGAGGATACTAATAGAAGGAAAAGAGACAAGGACAAAGGCACAGAGTGGGAATGGCTTGGCATGAGAAAACAAGAAAGAGGGAGGGAAGTAACAGTTATTAAGCACCTATAGAACCAGTGCTAGGCACTTCAAGAGTTATTTTTATTTTTGTAAGAAATGAGGAAATTGAGACAAAGAAGTTAAGAAATTTTCCCAAGGTAATAAAGTTAAGAAGTCCCTGGAGAGTTTATGATGCATTATTAACCCAAAAGTATTCAGGCTCCCAGTTTATTACAGCACTTGCCTTCACATTAACAGTTAAACAAAATTTTATTAGATCTAAATCCCATATATCAATGCAGACATTCCAGCACTTTGCAAGGCAGACCTTCAAATATTTCTTAAGATCCCTAAGAGAGAATTTAATGAGCGGTCATTAATCGTTCATTTTGGGCTGCACTGGTTTTGGCCTCATGAATCTGGGCTCTGCCACCGCTGGCTTCTGCTGCTTCAATTTCTTAAGAATATCTCATTACTACCAGTGTGGTGATGGCTCATCAGAATCTTTTAAAATGCAGTGAATGAATCACTTGCTCTCTTTACTTTGCTCATTTGTAGTTTATGTATATGAGTGTGTGTGTGTGTGTGTGTGTGTGTGTGTGTGTATGTGTTTTGGGGTGTGCTATGCCCCCAAAAGTATAAGAAATGATTTGGATGTTTTGTAAAAATCATGGGAACTTAGCTTCTTTGTAATGGGATGGACTGCATACTAGCATGAGATGCTGTCTAAGATGACTAAGAACCTGTGTGAGGCATGTAACTTTATGTAAGGACATTTCCACATCTAGCCAATTCATTTTGGGAAAAGGCCATGATCCTGGTGGAGATTTGGTTACGGAAATGAAACCACCATTACTTTAGGGAATAACAAAGGATTGTAAAAGGATGGGTTGGGCACTCTCCAGAAGGCCTTAATAGCCCTGAACAGATTTAAGATGGTCAGCAAAAGTAAGAAGGCAGTAAAATGCAATCTTAGAATTTGGTGCAAAACTTAATTTATTGCTGGTTCTCTAGAGGAAAGGAATACAGGTGATTTTTAAGGTTCTGTTTAACTCTATAAATTCCTGAAAATATGTAGTTCCAAAAAAGGAGATTACTACAGTAGCCCAATGGCCAGAAATCTAGGAATTAATACTAATAATTCGATTATCCCAAACCTGGAAATATGACCTACAACTTGAGAGCATATGCAGAAACAGACTTTGAAGAAGCCTTTATTTATTTATTTTTTTGCCTCTGATAGAAATGATCTTTTGTTAGAAACTATAGTCCCACAACCCAGTCCCCCTACCCCCCAAATAAAATCCTAGACGTAGGCAATGACATCCATGACTATTACTGAAGGCACAGTACCAAAATAGAAGAGATGGAAATTACCTAAAGCCAAACTATATTAGTCACTCTTTGAATACCTGGAGTTCAGGCTTCAAAAGTGATCATTAAACACTTAATTATGCTTCAGTGAAAAAGACATTATAGAAAAGAGAATATGATTGAAGATGCAGATTGGGTGTCTTGCACACGAAGTCATCTGAAACTGGAAATTCAATACTTACATTAACCCCATTAAAGCCAAAAAGCGGTCCTCACTCTAACCATTTAATAAGTTCATCCAGAACCAAGAGCTGCTACAAGTGAGGTGGGATTGAGTCAGTGGTTATAGAAATTATATTCTTTGAAGGAAGTTATCTCTTAAATAAAATAGGCAAGAAAGATATCCAGGACCCTGATTGTCCCTATGGAGCTCCATTGGGTTCTCTGGAAAACTATGACCTACTTAGCAAGGCAAGATTCTACTGGGAAGCCTCACTCTGGTCATTCAGCAAAATCACTCTATCTTAGGGAAGGGAGAGGGCCAAGGAAGGGGAATATGCTTTCTTTGCTTGGATGAAAAGCTTTATAAGGGGAGGCCGTGGCTCAAGGTGTATATATTCTCATATTTTGCCCTTCCCAATTTTAAGCAGATATCCAAGCTTTAGGCTTTCTTACATTAGGGGATATTTGTGACAAAATGGAAAGCACACCTTCTGGATTCTGCTTATTGCAAAGAGGGATGCTCAATAATGAATAAAAATAAATTCCTCACATATTGAAAGAAAATATGTGGAAAGTTTCATTGAAAATAAGTTGTGGGATATTTTTTGCCCACTTGAGTTTGTAGAGTAGAGGAATTTAATAATATAGCCATTTTAATTTATTTATATAGCCCTTATCTATACAGTTCACAGGATTACTACTCCATTCTGAACCATTGCCCACACTACTAATTTTCACTCTTAAATTATACTTCTTTGTTGTGGTGCCTTCAGGTCGAGAGGCTTAAAGTTCCATGTGATGGTTTGAAGCTGTATGTACCCCAGAAAAGATCATGTTCTTAAAGCTAATCCATTCCTGTGGATGTGGACACATTGTAAGCAGGGTCTTTTAGAGGGTAGGGTCTTAACTTGAGATGCGTTCCACCTCATTTAGGGTGGGTCTTAATCTTCTTACTGTAGTCTTTTATAAGAGGATAAAATAAAGACATGATACACAGGAAAAAAAAAAAAAAAAAAGAAGCCCCAGAGAAGATGAGAGAGAAAAGCCAGAAGCTAAAGGCAACGAAACCTGGGAGAAGAGGACTGCAGGTGCCATGTGGCAGAGGAACTGAGGATTGCCAGTAGCTGATCTTTTGGGGAGAAAGCATTACGTTTTGATGTTCTGATTTGGACATTTTCATGGCCTCAGGACTCTAAGCTTGTAAGTTATTAAATCCCCATTTTAAAGCCAACTCACTTCTGGTTTATTGCATTTTCGTTAGCTTTAGCAAACTAAAACACTCCACTCGCACTTAGGTTCTGGAAGTTATCTACTATTTCAGGTTAACCAAATAGATCCATATAAATTGGAATGGGTATGTTAACCTGCTTATGTATTAATTTCCCAGCATGATGAAGAACACTCATGTAAATTATTAGATAGATAACAGGGAAGGATATCATTCTACTGCACACACCAGAACAGCTGAATTTCACTATTAATATCTTACGCATGTAGTATGTAGTAGAGAAGGAATGGAAGAAGAAGAGGAAGAGACAGAGATAAAGAGGTAGAGAAAGAGGAAGAGAGATTGAGGGCTAGGAGGCTGAGCATTTTGATTTTTCATCTAGAAAAGAAAGACAATGTGTTCGGTGATGCATATTGGATTAACTGAAGTGGTCATGAGTAGGTGAATTTAGAGGAAAATGCAAATGATAAACAATTTAAAACCAGTGGATAAAAGGGATAGAAATTTTAAGAGTGGCAGTGTCTAGGCTTATAAAGGTAAGATAAGACCAACCTTGAAAATATTGAAGTAATAATATGCATTTAAAAAATGTAATATTCGTGTCAGTTGTGAACATAAATTTGACACTTAGAAAGAGATCAGAGCTAGGTTACAGAATTAAACGTCATACTAGAAACATAGGCGAAGCCATGGGACCTATGGAGAGGGAGGCTGGCATTCTCAGAGGAAGAAAGAAGCTGGCAGAGCAAATGGAGAAAGGAGGCTGAAAAGGCAAGATTTCAATGGACACTGATGAAGATGAGGATACGTAGTTTGGTAAGATCATCAGTTGCCTCCAGGCTTCATTAGAGTGACTGGAGATGGGGAGGGGCAGACTATGTGGCTCTTGGATTCCAGGGTACTTAGAGGGGGAAAGGCGATTTAAAAATAGTACAGTTGTTCCATCTTTTGGCTAAAACATAAACAAGATGACAAGTTAATTGAAGCAGTTAAAGAAATCACACACACACACACACACACACACTCAGAAACCAAGTATCTCAGAAATGAGAGACAATCACAATGAGAGCCATCATCCTTGAGATAAAATAAACAAAACAAAAAAAGCAGATCAATAATTTGAGAAAGTTACTTAATAACATTGGACACACGCTCAAAGTGGTGTTGACATTTGTTTCTCTCTGAGTGATTTCCAATTGTAAAATGTTTAGAACTTAATTACATTGCACTTTACTTCATCAAGTTGAAAACAGTGCACTTCCAGAACTTCCCTGGAATTGTCATACATTGGTTAGGCACACATATTTTAGGAAAAGTAATGCCATTAGATTTCCAATAGTTTTAATTCAAAAGAGATTTCTTTTTTTTTTTTTTTTTTCATTTTTGGTTTATTTAATTATGGAATGGTTGCTCAGAATTCTCATAATTTTCTTTCTCTAGTCATTTGATTAATTTACTTTATACATGAAAACAGAACAACAAAAACAAAAACCATCAGTGTTTGAAGGCAGAAAAATAAATCAAGGTGCTTTAAATTAGGTATATGCTAAATTAAATGTTGACATATTTGCAGATACCCATTACTGGGTATCTTTAGAACGTGGTTGATAGACCTTGGAAGTACCATTCTAAATCATTAGAGTGAGGATATATCAAAACCAGAACCAAACATTATAGTCTAGGTCATAAACTGTCAGCCTGCGGTCTGGATGTGTTCTATGTGTCTGGCATAGAATCAATCTACATAATTTATTTTAATTGATATTGTGGCTGACGCTTAGCTCTCAGAAGGTATGCCAAGTATTAGGAACCCACTTTAGATCAAGAATTTGCTTTCCAGTTTCCCAAGTACCCACTACCTATTATCTCCCCACTACTGGGATCAAGTATCATGTCTCATCACCATACTGGAACCAAGTAATCATCATTTACAGTAAATGATTTTTTAAATCATGAATTTATAAAAAATGTTAACTAAAGGATAAACTGGCAAAGCCATATAATTTTATCCTTGCATGTCATCTGTTTCACTCATTTCCCTTACCTGCCTGACTGTGGTATGCAGCTGAGTTTGCAAGTGCGAGAGAAAAGGGGGCCTGAGTTCAAAAAATTAAAGACGTTATTGATATCTTGTTTCATTTCTTTCTTTCCAACAAAATATTAAATAGAATAATTGTTTTCTTTTTTTGTTCTTTGTCTTTGAACATCCAAGTGCTTCCTAGCGTAAATCTAGTAAGGATGAGCACTATGTAGTGGAGAGTAGATGACACACTTGTTACTCATTCCCTCAATAGCTCAGCTGGCTGCTGATTTGACCTTGATTGGCTGCCAAGTAGCTTTAAACATAACATCAAGACATCAAAAATCATTGTGAAAATGAATGTGAAATAATAACTCTACTAATTTGCCTTTTGCTTCTGCAAATAAAAGGAATAATCACAGTGCAACTTAAGAATTACTATCAAAAAAAAAAAAAAAAAACTGGAAACACTTGCTCTCTTCTTTCCACCACAAAACACAAAAAAACTTTTTAAAGTTGACTTTAGGGTGCATTATGTAACATTAAATCATCAAATCATGAAAGGGGTACGTACATACATTAAAAATATATTTGTTCACCAAGCTAAACACATCCAGCCATGTGATTTATAACACATTTGTATACAAAGCACGAACTTTTTTCTAGGCAATAAATTTAAACTAAATCAAACTAATGATAATTTGGTTAAAGGTATCATAATACAAGTGTTTCTATCCTACTGTCTTCTCTAAAGCAATCAAAATCCAACTTAAAAAAAATAAATCATAAAATAAAACCAGAGAAGAAAACTTGTCTTTAATGAAACTCAGAGACAAGAGAATGTGAGACACAGTGAAACTTGGGACAAATTTAACACAGGGTGCTAGGGAGGATTTGAGATTTGAGGCGCACAGACAGCATTGCTTAAAGGTGTATCTCAATGCCCTGAGAAGCCCCAAAGCAGTACTTTATTTGAAATACAAGTCCAGGGGGCAAGAGGGCTTTGTGAGCCTATCCAGTCACTGGGCGACTCTGCAGAATGATTGGAAAGCCAGGGCTGAAAAAAGAGAGATATGCCATCTTGACAGGTTGTTAGGGTGGCAGGATGGAGGTACACGGGGTGAGAATATACTCTGTAGCTTCTAATCACTGTAAGCCAAAGGGAATAAAATGATTTTAAATTTCCCCTAAAAAATCTTGGACAAGTAGGTTTCTCTGGGAATGAGGCAGGTTTTATTCTTTGTCCTAGGGATTGCAAACTACAAAAGGACACTCAGTGTTCAATGACGAGTTGGCGCGATGGCATTCTGAATCAGCATCAGCATTCCAAGTTGAAGATGCTTTCAGGCCCAGCTTACTCCTCAGGTCTATCTCAACACAACTTCTCAGCAAATGCATGGACTGGTAAGGAAACTCCCTACTCAAAACTAATGAATAATAATTGCAAAGAACCAGGAGGGATTCCAGGCATAGATACTACAATTTACTTGCAAAAGATTAAGAGTGTGGAGTCTGAATCTAGGCTGCTGGGCTCAAATCCCAACTCTGTCACCTATAAACTGAGTGCCTTCTCTGCGTCTCTGTTTTCCCATAGATAAAATGTGGAAAAATAGTGACTCATCCTATGGAAATATTAGATATGCTAATGTATGTCACTTACTTCAAATAATGATTTTTCAGGATAAGTTTTTTTTTTTTTTTTTAAATCCTTTGTAGATTCACACATCTAAGTTGTAGCATCTTTTCTTCACCTGCGCAACCGACATTCTAATCCAGTCCACCATCTTCACTCGGTAGGACTACTTTTAAAGTCTTTTAAATGGTCTCTATGCTTCTGATCTTTCCACACCTCCACCCTTCAATCAATCCTTCATAGATTAGCTTATTCACAACCAGAGAGAGTTATATGGTAAAAATTAGAAAATAAAGCAAGCATTAAAAACAAAGTATTTTCATAAGGTAATATGAAAGAACTAAGGCCAAACATACTTGCAATTTCAAAAAAAAACAGAAAAGGATAAAACCATGTTTTTATTATGAAAAAGAGAGTCTCAACTTGAATTTTAAAACCTAATAATTTTATAACATATATAAGAAACACTAGGGAAGGGGGAGGAATGAATAGATGGAACACAACTTATTTTAGGCCAGTGAAACTATTCTGTATGATACCATTGAGGTGGACACAGGATATTACACATTTGTCAAAACCCATAAAACTACACCACAAAAAGAGTAAGCCCTAGTATAAACTAAGGACTTTGTATGGCACTTCTCTGTACTTTCTTTACATTTCTCTGCAATTTTTCTTTAAATCTAAGAATCTTCTAAAAAAAATCTTAAGAAAAGAAACACTAGCAAAAATTTTGATGTAACAAGCTAGAAATTAAAAATAATACGCTACCAAAACAAAAAAATCAGAAATATATTAATTTCGTAATCTTTTTAAAATTAAAAAGAAAAAGCAAGAGAATACATAAGAATTAGAAGCATAGAAGTATTATGAAACCATGTTACTTTACCTAATCCATGATAAAACAAAGACTGTATTATGAAAACAAAATGTGATGGTATATGTGCATATGTGAAAAATATTTTTTAAAAGATAGTTTCAATAAAAATGGTGTATTAACTATCATAACTTAGAAACAGAGCCTTCCTTTAAAATTGCCAACAAAATACCTATAAAATTCATATATTTAGATATATATAAAATATAAATTCTCCAAAGTAGAAATTATGCAGATTAAACTTTTATCCATCATAAAATGACAGTAAAAAATATTAGCAAATATTATTTTTTTTAAAAATCAGAGTACAAATATTCAAATTCCAGGGTTTTTAAATGAAACATATCTTCCAAAGATTCCCTGGGACAAAATGAGTTGATTAGCAAAAACATCTCAGCTAAAATTTCATATAAGAAAAAAATAAAAATGAAAATTTAAAGTATCCAGAATTTAATACATGAATAAAACTGGGCTCAAAGAATAATTCATAGCGTTGCACATAACAATTAAATAAAAGATAAAAACAGAATGAGGAACTGCCATCATCAAAACGGCAATATAAGATATCCTTAGGAAAGTTTTCCCTCAGAGACAATTAATAAAAGGGCAAATCCCACTCATTACAAAATCTGGAGGATGACAGAGACTGGAGAAGTCTCCACAAATGCTGACTCAAAAAAGAAAAAAGAAGGTAGTAGGCTCTGCGGCTCTAACCAGTCAACCTGGACCCCTCCCCCTCACTGGGTCCCCTGCACTTAAGAGATACACAATGGCAGCACTCTGGCCTGGGCACCTCCTGCCATGGTTGCTGGCCACAGAACCACTCACAGGAGTAACTTAGAACCCCTTGCACATTCAGGCATGTGGGCCCAAGGTCACATGGACCTAGTGCAGAGCCAAAGAAGGCAGCAAGATGGTACAAATGGAAAAGTCCAGGAAAAAAAGTACTATGTTGTAACTGTTGGTAAATGGTGCACAAACCTAACTTGGGCTCAAATTGCTAGAGCACCAAAACAGACAAACAAACAAAACAATGGGTGTTTTTGAACGGTGACACAATCTTATTCCCTGGGGTGGAATAACCTAATGTGGAAGTTACCAGAGGCAGAAAAGTATCACAGAAAATAAGGATAGCTGAAGTGTTGTTAAGGCAGGCTGGCTCCAGGACTGAAAGTTGTAATTAAAAGGGGACACTGTGCATGGTAAAGCAGTTGAGCAAATGATAGCTGCTGGGGAAAAGTTTGATAAAAAAGAAACAGAACAGCACAGGGCTCCCAGAGAAGGAAACCAAGAAAGGAGATCACCTGGAGGTGAAACAGTTACACATAAAAGGACACTCTTCAAAGTTGCATGGCACAGCAAAGCTACTAGAGCTAACAAATGATACAGCAAAGTGGCAGGATATATCAACATGGAAGAATCAGTAGTATTTCCATACACTAGTAAGGAGCAATCTGAGGAGGAAATCAAGAAAAAAATTCCATTTACAACAGCAATCCAAAGAAGCAAATATTTAGGAATAAATTTAACTAAGAACATAAAAGACCTATACACAGAAAACTACAAAAAAATTGCTAAAAGAAATCAAGGATTACCTAAATAAATAGAAGGGCATATTGCATTCATGGATTGGAAGACTACATATAGTTAAGACGTCAATTCTCCCCAAATTGATTTACAGATTCAATGCAATACCAATTAAAATCCTAACAAGTTACTTTGCAGATAATCAAATTTATTTGGAAGGGCAGGATGCCCCAAATAGCTAAAGTATCTTGAGAAAGAAAAATGAAGTGGGAGCTCTCACACTACCTGACTTCAAAACAGCTACAGTGGTCAAAACATGGAACAGGCATAAAGACAGGTATACTGAAAAATGAAATTTAATTGAGTGTTCAGAAATAGACCTTCTCGTCTACAGACAATTCATCTTTGATAAGGCAGTCAACTTGATGCAGTGGGACAGAGCAGCCTCTTCAATAAATCATGTTTGAAGAACTGGATATCCATATCCAAAAAATGAAAGAGGACCCCTATCTCACACTTTACACAAAAATTAACTCAAAATGGATCAAAGACTTAAACATTAATGCTAAGAACATAAAACTTTTAGCAGAAAATGTAGGGAAATATCTTAAAACATCTTGTGATAGAAGGTGGTTTCCTAGACTTTACACCCAAAGCACAAGTAATGAAAGAAGAAATAGATAAATAAGACCTCCTCAAAATTGAATACTTCTGTACATCAAGGGACTTTGTCAGGAAACTAAAAAGGCAGCCTACACAATGGGAGACAATATTTGGAATATTTGGAAACCACACAATGCTTGGAAAACACATATCAAATAAGGGTTTAATATCCCGAATATATAAAGAGATCCTACAACTCAACAACAAAAGGTCAAACAACCAATTGAAAAATGGGCAAAAGTCACAGACAGACACTTTTCTGAAAAAGAAATACAAATGGCTCAAAAATATATGAAAAGATGCTCAATTTAGCTAGCTATTAGGAAAATGCAAATCAAAACCACAATGAGATATCATTTCACACCTATTAGAATGGGCATTACCAAAAATTAGAAAACTACAAGTGCTGGAGAGGATGTGAAGAAAGAGGCACACTTATGCACTGTTCATGCAAATGTAGAATGGTGCAACTGCTCTGGAAGGCAGTACAGCTGTACTTCCTGTACTCAGCAATCCCATTACTAGGTATATACTTGGAAGAATCGAGGCAGGGACACACAGACATTTGTACATTTGTATACTGATGTTTACAGCAGCATTATTCACAATTGCCAAGAGATAGAAATAGTCCAAATGTTCATCAACAGACAAGTTGATAAACTGTAGCATGCATACACACACACACACACACACACACATACAATGGAATATTATACAGCTGTAATATGGAATAAAGTCATTATACATGCAACAACATAGATGAACCTTGAGGACATTATGAGGAGTGAAATTAGTAACAAAAGGACAAATACTGGATGGACTTACTAATATGAACTAGCTATAATGAGCAAACTTTGAAGTTAAAGCTAAGAACACAGATTATCAGGCGGTAGAAAGAAGGTAGAGATTGGGCATTAGATGCTGAAGGAGTACTGAATGTTTAACACGATTGATTTTAAAGATCCAGAAATGGATAGCACAATACTATTTGATGGTAGCACAATACTGTAAGTATAATGAACAAAGCTGATTGTGAGTATGGTTGAAAGAGGAAGGCTAGGGGCATGTATGACTCCAGAAGAAAAGATAGAGAATTAAAAACTGGGACTGAATAACTTAGCAAAATCTAGAATGGACAATGATGATGATAAAATGTACAAACATAAGAAAATATTTACATGAGGAACAATAAGTAAATGTCAACATTGCAAGGTGTTTAAACTGGGATGGTATAAGGGAAATAACACAATCAATGCAAACCAGGGTCTATAGTTTACAGTAACACTGTAATATTCTTCCACTAATTGCAACAAAGGCAATATACCAAAGCTAAATGTCAATGAGGGGGACATAAGAGAGGAGTATGGGATTCTTGTTGTTGGTGGTGTTTCTCCTTTGTATTTTTTTTCAACTTTTTTTTTTTTTTTTTTTTTTTTTTTTTACTTCTTTTCTCCATCTTTCTTTGCAGAGGTAATAGAAATGTTCTTAGGCAGATTGTGGTGGTGAAGGTATAACTATGTGATTGTACCTGGAGCCACTGATTTTTCATTTAGGATTGACTGTATTATGTGAGAATAAAACTGTTTAGAAAATAAAGAAAAAGATACAAGTGCTGCAGAAGATGTGAAGAGAGAGCTATACCTATTCACTGTTGCTAGGGAAATAGAATGGTGCAGCCCCTTTGGAGAGCAGCGTTGTGACTCCACAAGAGGCTAAGTACAGGGTTGCAATATGATCCTGCAACCCTGTTATTTGGTATACACTTGGAAGAACTGAAAGCAGGGACACAAATAGATATTTGCACACCGGTGTTTATCATGGTGTTGTTCATGATTTGCAATGAATGGAGGTGGCCTAAGGGTACACTGATGGGAGAATGTAAGGGCAAACTGTGGTGTACACATGCAACAGAATAGTGAATGGCTGCAAGAAGGAATGAAGTTGTGAGGCATGCAACTAAGTGAATGAACCTTGAGGACATTTAGTTTAGTGAAATAAACCAAAAACAAAAGAACTATTGTAAGTCCTCACTAATATAAACCAACTATGATGAGCAAACACTGAGAACTGAATTCAAGAGCATAGGCTATTGGGATAGAAAGTGGGCAGAGATTCAACAATCGATTAAAGAGTTCAGAATGTTCAATAAAACATACTGTAAAGGTTCCTCGATTGTATGCTCTTACACCAGTCACATATATTCCTGAGTTTTAACAACTATTTCTAAATTCTGATAGGCTGAGCTCTTTGCATATAACCTGGTAGTTCCCTGGAACTTTGGGTATCTGTATGACACCTGGAGCTCTGCAGCCCTGAAAGTCAGCATTACTCTCTAGAGCAACTGTTAAAGATGCTAAAAAAGAGACCAGACTTCAATTACTGATATGAATGAGACAGACTTGGTTAGGACCAAGGTAAATCAAAATACAGGGTAATGGATGATACTGACAGTAGCTAAAAACTTCAACTTCTGTGTTAGACCTAAGGAAGAGATGTTTATTTGGTACAAAATTTATATTTTTCTACAGCACGCTATTTAATTTAACTAGTATGGCCAGTTTATTTAAACAACATAAAACATAGAATAGAGAATGAGATCCTGTTATTCTGTACAGGTAATGATACATCCCAAAGTATTTTGGGCAGAAAATAAAAAAGTACTTGCAAAGTCCCATTGAGGACCTGGAGAAAAATGTGGAAATATCAAACTTCCCCACCTGGAGAATTCCTGATATTCTCACCGGCATTAGGAAATCCTGTTTTAATAAGCCAATCCCTTGATCTTGGGTTCTGCCCTTATGAAACTTATTCCTGCAAAGGAGAAGCTAAGCCTACTTATAACATGTCTAAGAATCACCCCCAGAGAACCTCTTTTGTTGCTCAGATGTGGCCTCTCTCTAAGCCAATTCTGCAAATAAATTCACTAAATTTTTCTCATTATGCTGGAGTCATATCTTTTGGGGGAGGAAAACCACAGATGTAAACTTCCCTTTTCATCACATCATATCAACAGTGCATACTATCAACAGCACTTATCACTGTTAATGTTAACCTTGATCACCAGGCTGAGGTGGCGCTGTCAGTTTTCTCTGCCGCATACAGTATTCTTTAGAATGAAGTAACTATGTATGGCTCTTTTGTAAGGAGCATGGAGTTATGATCCACCTCCTTGAAGGCAGAGCATATGAATAAATCACTCAGAATTCTTCTGCATAGGAGACTTTTCTACTCCTTTTAATTATTTTCCCAAACATTTATTTATTTCAGCAACAACATATAAATATTTATTTTATACTTTAGGTTATAATCTAATACTATTTGATTTATTTTCTTGCTCAAATTGTTCCAGCTTTGACAACTGAGTGCTGTTTTGGTTGGCTCCTCTGCCCATTTTGACATAACTCCACCATTTTTTAAAGCTTTCCTTACTTTATGGAATTACAAGATGCTCCTGGAACATTTTGTATATTTCCTTCCCTAGTCCTAGAATCAGTCATTTCTCCAAAGAGTTCCCACAGCTTTTACTGAAGAACAGTATTAGAAACCATCATGCTGGTGCTAGGTGTGCTCATTGCTACTAAGCCCTCTCAGCTGACAGAACGAGCAATATATGTATGCACGCTAACCCACATAAATACATGTATCTAAAACATTTCTGTGTGACTATCTCTATCTATGTTAAGCTAAATATTAGTTCTTACTGATGTCTCCAACTCTAAGCCATTACCACATGGATCATTCTAGCATCCTCCCCAAGCTTTTCCGTAAACTTCCATTCCAAAATGGGAAATGTGCTCCTACCATCAGCCATCTATTTACTTAATTGTTCAATTCCAGTATGCATGCATAGTGGTATCAGAATTCTTAACCCACACTCCCATGGAAAAAAATTTTATCAACTCAAGTACTGTGATTATATACATTTTATTTTGCCTTTAGTCTTACAGTTTCCATTAATTTCCAAAGTGACTGAGGTCAGCATCTTGTCCCACTCCTGCAGTGAACCTGCTTCATATACTTGTAGTACAGTTAGATTGTTTTGTCACATTCTGCATTCCATCCTAGGATCTGCTTTTTTTTTTTTAAGTTGTATACACTAAAGTTCAGTGTTTTTGCTGTGAAATCATTCAATTTTTTTTTTTTTTTTTTTTTTTTTGTCTATGTGATTCCATGGATAGGAAAGTTTAGAAACAACTTTTATGGAAAGTAAGGAAACAGTAAATATTTTTGTATGAGAAAATAGCATTCTCAGATTTGAATTTAAATGGCTCACTTGGGTTGCACTGTGGGAAGGCAAAAGGAATTCAAGACTCCTGCTGAAATCCAAGCATAATGTGATAGCAGCCTAGATTATTAGAGTTGAAAACTAGATATTGAGAGGAGATTAAGGGCTTGGACAAATTCAGAAATGTTTCAAAAGTAAAATCAGGATGATTCAATAACTGCCAGCATTGGGGAAAGGAAGTAAATGCTCCATAAGTATAAGACATATTGGCAGAACGAGCACTACGTAAGTACCTGTTTTTTCTACTAGACCACACAAAATGAGGCTGCTTGACCCCCCTGATGATTGCTAGGGAAATATTAATTATCTTGTCAATACATAAGGCAGATTTCTGTCCACCCTTAAAATCTCTTCCAAACTCATGCCAACTACATGGGGCTTTCTGATCATTTCACTGAACTTGGAATACAGTGACTAATCAATAACAAGGTGAGCCAATGATCTTGAACAATACTGGGAACTTGCTTTGTTAAGACAAGTAGAAGCAGGTAGAATAGCTTTGTTAGCCTTGACTCACATTTAATCCCCAATTTGGTCACTCTGTAAGAAGGAACCTGTTAAGAAGGTTCTCTACATAATTTTTGTTGGAGATTGTTCTTAAATATATTCAGCTGTGGGAAACTATCTGTGTCCCATGGCTACCCATTCCACTCTGGGATAATTCTAATTAATATAGTTTTCTTTTTACATTCACACTCTAATTCTCCTTCCTTTTTATAATTGTTGCCAGGTCTGCCTAAACTCCAGAGTCATACAGACAAATTATATTTCCTTTTCCATATAACACTGTTTCAAAATATGTAGGCAAATTTCACATTTATCCTCCGTAACAAATAATCATTTCTATAGGATGAATAACCTCCATCCAGGAACTGAATATACAAGTGAAGTAATTCTCAGCTGTTTTCCTTTGAAATTTCTGCAGTTTTTTTGCAACATTCCTAGACTTTCAGAACCTATTCATACTTTCTATCCAACACTCCCATTGTGCTGTTTGGATGGAAGAAATTCTGAGGTCTGCTTTGTGTTTCTATAATTTCAGTTGCTGGCAGCTGAGCCTGCTTGCACACTCCCTTGTTGGCATCTCAGATAAGGGCTGGGAACAGCGTGAGGGGAGTCCCTCACAGACTGCGTTCCCTGGGAGCTTCAGTACAGCCCACTCAACTCCTGTCTACAATTGTGCAGTGCAGGGTGAATCTCAACGGCTGTTCTCATCCTGTTCACCTAGCATCAAGCAGAATGCTACACACACTTTCCCCTTCCCAGTCCCACCTTTTTTGCAGAGCTACCCAAACCAAATGGGAGTACCTAGAAAGTTGGCTAGAGGAATTGCAAGTCCATTTACAGTGGATCATTTGTTTTATGCATGATTTTTATCCTTCATTTAGATCACAAAGCGAATGAAAGAGCAATCAAATGAAGGATTAAAGCAGGGCTAGATACGCAACATCAGCATTGATGCCAGTGTTCAGTCAGCTGAATTAGCAAGTACTAGGTCACAGGAAAAGGAAGAAGGGAAGGCAGGTGGACTTCTTGGCTATGTCAACATATAAATTTCTTGATCATTCTTTTTCATTAGTTTGGTTTGGAATTCTAATTTTATTTATCTGTTTGTTATTTTAGTGAAATCATGCAAGAACCAAGTACAAAAAAACTTCAACAATAGTTGCTGGTGAAGCATTTCAGATTTTTAAAAAAGTTTAAAAAATTACAATGTACATCTAATTTATTGAGCTAAAAATTTAGGGGTAGTGAATATTTCATGAAAATCACTTTTAATCCTGAATAAAATGTCATTTTTATTATTTTGGCCCATTTTTGTTTGTTTGTTTAACTCTAATCTAAAACTTTCTTCTCCATTTCAAAACTGTTTATTTATATAATAGTGATTGTGCACACTGCATTGTGTTAAATAATATTTGTATTTTTGGCTTACTATCAGACTGTCAATTTCTGCCTATTGTGAATTTCAGAAAGATGAAAATCTGTTTTCAAAGAGAGGCCACAGACAACAGTACCGTCTGGTCTTCAACTATTCCCCACCCTCCTTTCCACTAAAGAAGAAAAATAAGAGGTACTTCTCTTGAATACATTGTAACATTTGTTTAAAAGGTGTTTAATTATTTTAAAAGACTCCTTCCTATCAAATTAATGCTTTACCTAATTGTACAGTGTTGACTTGTCAGGACTGCAGTCACTCATGTTGCTTTGAATTGCAGATTTTCTTGGGATTCTTGGGTACACAGAACACTGAAATTATGCCATAGCAATAGGGGAACTTCTGTTTCACAAAAGAGCATTTAACAGCTGCAGTCCCAGTGTTCAAATGCTTCCACAAATTTCAATTTCCAAAGCAAACATAAGCACACTGTGTTCAATTTACCTAATTAGCAGAGTACCCACTAGTTTACTCTCTTAACAATCTGTCAGTATTTTTTCCTTAAAATAGCTTTTACAAAAAATGTAAAAAATATAGATTACTTGGCTGTTTTCAATTTCAATGGGGCCTTGTTACAATTATTTCTTGAAAGACTATTAAGTAATAATTATGTAGAAAACTATGTAAAGGAAACAAAAGCTATTTAATATAAAGTGTGTCTGTGTTCATATGTGTGTATGAATGGATTTACACATATATAACTGTAGAGAGAGTCATTCTATTTTTCTATTTTTCCCATCTAAAATAAAGCGTTTATACCTAAAATCTCATTAATTTGATCCATTAAACTGTGGGTAATCAAATGGCTCATTCATTCTAAGAGGTGGAGGCAGTACAGCATGGTGAATAGAATCAGCGTCTCTGGAGGACAACAAATCCGGGTTTAAACCTATCATTCATGAATTACATGGCCTTGGAGTGGTTACACTTCTGAACCTCAGATTCCCATCTACAAAATGTGTATGTTAATGACACCAGCTAACTAGGGTTGCTGTAGTGATTTGCAGACTCTGCTTTAAGGGCTTACCCTGGTCCTTGGTAAGAGTTCAATCAATGTTGCTTTCTATGTTTATTTTCATTGAGCTCAGAATAACCAGACAGAGAAAAGCACAATGTGCACCCAGAAATTAGACAGTAAAACTGGATATCTGATACTTGATTTTATATGTATACATAAAATATATATATTATATTGGTGTGTGTAACCATTAGGAAAATGTGTAACCATTAGGAAAATGTTTATTTTTTACAGAAAGTCCAACTAGCAGTGTCTTAATAATAGGGTTTACTTTCTTAAATAAGAAATCAGGAAGGGTATTGGTTCAGTTGCTCAGTGACACCATCAAGGACACAGGTTTTTCAATCCTAACGCTTTAACCATTTTAGGATTTTGGCTCATGCTCTTGTAATTTGTAGCTTCATGGTTGCAAGATGACCGCTCCTCCTGCAACCACCATATACATGTGTAATTAAGGAAGAATTGTTCTATGTAGTCTCCCAATTACTTCTGTCCCTCCTCCATCAGGAACACAAATTATTTCCCACAACCATTCAAAAAAATTTATTGATATCCCATTGATCATATCTCTGTCTAATGATTCCTTTCTGCCATACAGGTAGCTGGGAAAGCAAGTATTTATTTGGAGACCATGCTCCCCACAATGCTATCAAGGTTTTGTTAACAGGGAAGAAACAGAGGAATAGTCATTTGATGCACTACTTTTAGTGGATATGCTAGTAGTCATCATGGGAAACATAACCATTTTGTTATACTTCCATACACCCATTATATGGTTAGTATTTATAGTTTTAATATTGAATTACATATGGTGAAGAAGCACCATTAACTTTTCATTGCTTGAGGCCTCTGAAGTTTTAGTTCAGCTCTGATAGAAGATGTTATTTATTCTGCAGTTGGGATTTATGAGTTTTTGTTTATTTGCTTCCCTTTTTCCTTGAAAAAGAAATAGCAAGTAGGCAAAACGCCACTGAGGAATCAT
This sequence comes from Choloepus didactylus, assembly GCF_015220235.1. Taxonomy (NCBI): domain Eukaryota; kingdom Metazoa; phylum Chordata; class Mammalia; order Pilosa; family Megalonychidae; genus Choloepus; species Choloepus didactylus. Next base: position 56,049,569 of record NC_051312.1, read on the forward strand.
CCTCCATCTCATTTCATTCCACTCTCCCCCATGCTCACTGTGACTTTCTGTTTCTTAAACATGTTAAGCGTATCTTCACTCCATGTTTTTCTGAAATTGTTTCCTCAGTCTCAGAAGTTTTCATCTGTACCTCCCACCCCCACTGTCTTCCATTCCTCATTCTTCCTCATCAATCTGCCTTCATTCCAATTTCACCTTCTCTAGGAGGTTTTATCTGACTAGACTTCATTGTAGCTCCCTCAATCCAGTCAAACTTTTACATTATGATGTTTTATCTTATCCATTTGCTTGGCTTTGTTTTCTTAAAAATAAATTTGGTCTGATTTATAGGTTTGATTCATCCCCACATCATCAGAAGCCAGTACAGTTATTATCACATCTAGTAGCCACACTATAAATATTTTTTCAATTATTGCACATTTTATCATGAAAGATGATATGATATGTGCTTGCCTACACAATGTGATGCACACTACATAAAGCTCTTTCACGTATATTTGATTAAATAACCTTTTCTAAAACCAAGAAAAAAATATATGATTGTCCCTATTTATAGAAATGGGCACTGAGGCATAAAGAGCTTAAATATATTTCAAAGGTCAAATACTTAGTAAGTAGTAAAATTTATACTCCAAAGAAGGACATAAGACTCACTTGTTCTTTCCTCTCTACACTGCCTTCCTTCTCCGTTGTCTTCCTTGATTTCAATTTTAATAAAATCCTCCCTTTCTAAATTTTCCTGTTTCCTAAGACAGAAATTAAAACTCTCATTCAAATAACGAGATCTGAAAGGAAACGCTCTTTCCAATATTTCTGAATCCCTTAGCTCTTTGCTTCTTGCACTGCTTGAGAATATGTTCTTCATGACTCTGGATAGTAAGGAAGCACTAGAAAAGAAATACGCTAGTTGCAAAGGCAGTTTAGTGGAAAATTTTATGGAGAATCGATCCTGAAAGAAGCCAGCTGGGAATGCTGAGGCCAAAAAATATTGTGCCTATTAGTACAGGAATCCTCCTCTTTTGGTCAGGTTAACTCTTCCAGAATAAAAGTGCTCTCTCAACTTCAAACTCACTGCAGAAAGAACTCTCTCTTTCTTCCTAGTTTTGACCTTTTCTCTACCTCAGCATGCTGTAAGATTCTACTCTAAATTCCAAAGTACTCTTCAGATACACTTCTCCCTCTCCTCTGTCTCTGCTTAAAATTTTGCAGAGACAAACATTTGCTCAAGGTTGCCAAGAGAGTTCCTTCAAATTCTGCGAGACTTTATTCCAAAGCTACTTTTTTTCCTATTTCCAAGAAAGAAAGCATTGTGGAGACAATTATTTTTGCCCCATTTCATTACATCCTTTCATAGTTTATTCAATATGGTAATAATTGAGAGAGATCTGTTAAATAACTAAGTATAAGCCCTTGAGTCTCCCCTTAACGACACTGGTAAATTCAAAGGCTTTTCACAGTATTTAGTAAACACAGGACTAGATGCAGAGAAGAAAAGTATAGAAAGTTCCAATCTTCTGAGAGTCCATTTTGTAAAATATTTAATTTGATTTTCCCTGAAGTTAATCAAAACTAAGCTGAAATTCTTTAATTTAGAAAACTCTAGTTTTGGGGTGTTATTTCATTTCATCTTTACTATGCCCCTGTTAAATTAACAAATGTTAACTAGGAATTTAAAGCTTGTTTCCCTATCATTTCATTGCACATCTTTCATATCTGATCAATAGTTCTGAAATGTCTTCATGTTAAGTTATGAATGATCAATAAATATTTGACTGTCTCAACAGTTTAAAAAAACAGCATTTGAAAATACCTGAAACATTTTTCAGTTTAAGATGGTTCTTGAACCAAATCAAGTATGTTGTGTCAGTTTTTGGTTTTTTTTTTTTGTTTTTTTTTGGGTTTTTTTTGTTTTTTTTTTTTGTAAACATGTAGTCTGTATTCTACCATCACATCTATTGCAAAGGAAAGTTTCCATGCTGAATATTCTCCCTTTTCCAGTAGAAACACAAAAGCAGTGAAATTCCTTTAAATAAAGAATATGACAGTGTGGACACTAAGTGTAAGTTAGATAGGAATGTGGGAAAATAACACTAGCACATATGGACATATGTTCCAAGCCCAGGGCTAGAAAATTTATACCATCACCATCAGCATTTTCATGCTTACTCCACGTGAGGCACTATTCAAAGACTTGCTTTAATATAACATTTAATATCCATAAGCACATTATGTGTTCAGGAAGTTATGTAACTTGCCCAAATCAAGACACCTAAGACATGGAATCATAGAGCCCAAACACAGGTATTCTGGATGGGGTGCCCAACTTTATAAACACTATATTTACTCATTGAATCTACATTAATATCCCCATGGAGAAGGTATTAATTATCTCCTGTTTATAAATGAGGAAATAGATTCAACACTATGTAGCCATTTAATTAGGATCACATAATTTCTAAAAGATGGACCTGTAAGAAGTCACATCTGCTGACTTTTAACATAAGGCTCTTTACATTTAACATTTAAACTCTCTAAATCTAAGCTTCATATCTGAGAAATTTGGAAGTCACTGTATCTTACACTGTTCAAAAAATGAGTAAGGTTTAAATGAGTTAATAACTGTCACAATTCTTTCCACATTGTTGAGCTCATATATGGCAAGAGTGAGCCATGTAGATATATTTCAAATGCATAGCCAATGTTATACCTAAGTTGTTTCCCTTCATTTATAACATCTGGAAAGGTTATGAGTCCTAATATTTCAGGCAAGGTTCTGGTCAAAGCAGACAAAATACTATCATCCATGTAGCAGACAAAATACTATCATCCATGTAGTTTTGTTTCCAATTTGTACCTCAGATATGACACAAAGGAAGGATGACCTATTGTGTGTATTGCTATCAACCAGAAACATGATATCAACCAAGCACTATGTGTCTTTCCCACATAACCATTTTCAGCAATTCTGCTGAAACAGCTTCAATGTTAATTTCATATTTCTAAAACTCAACTCAGTGTCATACTCAATAAAATTGAAGTAATATATTCATTAAAAGACCACTGAATGAGTGATTATCTGCTCTCAGGTTTATTTCCCTTTATAAACCCATCCAATTGAAAGTCTGAGGCTGAAACGTGTCTTAAAACAAGTCAGACAATTTGGATAAATGGGATTTAGAATCAGCCTTTTGTAACTTAGGGTATCTAAATCAATGAGATATCTGAAATTAAAAAGAGTAAAATAGCCTCTCAAAGGCATATATTTATATATATATATAGTAATGGATGAGAGAAAGGAGATGGGGGACCTACAAATGGATAAAACAAATTCCTCCTCTATATTAAGCACTAGTTCTCTGGCATCCCTATGCAACAGAAATTTCACATACTATAATTTATAAAACTCATTGCTTTCCTGCTAGGAGGTTTGACTCAAACATTTAAAGGGGAGAAAACTAGGGCTCAGAAAGGTTAAATAATGTCTACAAAAGTATTTATGGTAGTAGGTGTTGGTCATGTATCTGTTCCTCAGAGCCTTCTGATGGGGCTACCCTTAGCCAGAAACTGCCCCCATCTCCAACCAAGTAGAATAAATCAATTGTGGACACCTGACTAACTCTTGCTAATCCATTGGACGAAGGTTGACATGTTTTTACAATCTTGATATGAAAAAATGAACTGACTCAATGAGATTCTGTCTCTTGGAGATTTTTACTAAGAAACACTGAAGAAATCATGGCTTTAGCAGGAAGAACTGAAATTGAAGGGGTTTAGTGAAGACAGGCTAGGAGCTACTGAACTTATGAATAAGTAGAAACTATGGATCATCAAACAATTCAGGTAGAATAGTGGGTCAGGAGAGAGAAGGAACAAGAAGCAAACACACCGATAAAGGCCCTCAGGCTTCTTGGATCCAAGAACAATGTTCAAATTCTACTCCTTCTCTAAGATTTTTTTCAGTTCATTCTGATTTTCAGAAAATCAACATAATTGGAAGTTATTTGAGGAAGCCTACCCAAAATAGCTCAGGAATAACTGAATCTAGATGGAACTCAAGTGGGAATTGAATTACAAGCAGTTAAATATGGATTTTGAAGCAGCAGGTCATAAACTGTTTCACATTGGGAGGTATGTATGCCTGCCTAAGGTGTTTGCTATTTTTGTGTTCGTTTTCTAAGCAAGTTACACTCAAATGAGCTCTGCTTTCCAAGATAGCTACCTCAGAAGGTTTTACATTTCTTCCATGGTATTTTGTAAATTCCACCCTCAGTAAGTTGATAAGAAACACAAATCACTCTTTAATTTCTTCTGATTCCATTTCATGTTTAAATCATACTCAAATTAAAAGAATGGGAATTTGCTTTCATTCAATATGATCACTCAAGGGCTTTTTTGCAGGCTTTAATGGAAAATTTTAATTAAGGGTTATTGAACTGGCCCCATCACTGAAATAAGTGACAACATTCCCTAATTGAGTAATTTAGATGTTGTAAGATTGCAACATTTTATGAACATATATTGTTTTTATTATTTTCTAGCAAGACAATTAAACAATGAATTTGATTTTATTGCTTGAATTTATAAGACAAATCTCTTCAATTAATAGAAATAATAATATTAACTAACACCTATAGAACATTAATCATGGCTAGGCATTGTTCTAAGTCCTTTATTAGCTCATATAATCACTTACATATAAGATAACTGAAGTGCAGAAAGTTAAAGAATCTGTACAGGATCATGTTTCTAGTAAATTTTGTGCCTTTCTATATAAACCCAGGGTTTTGTTGCTTCAGTCTGTGCTCTTCACTTCTTTGCTTAAATAGTCAAACTAGTTTAGACTTCATTATCTTTTAATAGATATACACAAATATTTTACCAGTTACAAAAAAGATTCATTTTATGTTTTTTTTTTTTTTCCAAAATGTGAAAGATGCTGAAAATATTGGTTTGTAGTTATTGTATCTGTCCTTTACAAAAAAAGCAATGGTTCATTTTATGAGAGAGAAAAAATCCATCTGGGTTTTATATAATTTTACACAAATCAGTAGCCACATTTGGGGACATTTACTCATTCATTTTCAGATAGAAAACATGTGATGTTAGCATATATAAAATAGGTCATAAGTTATAACACAACATGTTTTTCTACATAAGACTATTGACGACACAAAACTGTGTTTATTTTAATATCCTTTGACCTGAATTGTACTTCTGGAATGAGAATTTGAGTCCCACTTAAGAGTTTATACTATTAAGGATTTCTTTACAATGACAGGACATAATAAAATACACTGTTTAGAAAAAAATACATGTATTTCCATGACTTTTTTTTCTTTCAATTATCTTATACTTCATCAGATTCTGATTGATTGATGTTTTTAATGGGGTAGTTACTTAACTGCAATGGAAACCTGACATTGCAGAAAGCTTTGATTTCTAAATGTTTGAATGGAATAATCTGTTAACCCTTGCTAAGAATAAAGTGACATCTAACGTCAACCTTAGTATATTTCAGTTTGGTTTAAGGTGACCTATAAATCCTACATTTATTTTTAAATGTGTGAAAGCTTTAACTTAAGCATTGTGACAGCTCCATTTCATTGTTTTTTGGATGGACTGTTTTTGTGTGTCCTCTACTCCTAAATGCCATTGAATGTGAGCACAAGATAAACAGAAATAAATTTGTAAAAACACCACATACAAATAAAGGTAATTTTAAATGTGGCCGGTGTGAAGGAGTCTAGGCAATCATCAGAACTGAGAGAAGCAATTAATATCAAACAAGTGTAATATTTTACTTTTGTGGCTGAGATTTCCTCCTGGACCTGGCCGTTTCTCACAGTCCCATATTTCCTTATCACCGAGGAACTCAGCTTTACTATCCACTGTTATACTCCCTAAAACTTTTTAATATACTGCCTAATTGAGGGAGTTTTAAAAAGGTGGTCTCTGAAACAAGATTGGAAGAGTCCTAATATCTCCCAAATGCCTGAAAGATAAATATCTCTGAGTATTTGGGGCTCTCTCCTCAACTTGATTTATATTCTGGGTAGTGCCCTGCACTTCCTTACATGTTAGAAAACTTAGCCTCTTTTTGTAATGAAGGTTAAAGTGTCATAATTCTTTACATTCTCCACATATGCTAGGAAGGATTTGTGAGATCTTGATGCTTACTTGGAGGCATCAGTAAGACCACGCTTTCTCCTCAAAGTGCATAACATTCTGTGCTAACTGCGGGCAATTCTTGGTGTTCCTCTGCTTATTTCCCTGCTTCCTGCCATCACATGGCAATGCCCTTTCCTTTCTTTCCAGGTTCCTGATTCCTCCCTGTGGCTTTTTCTGACTGTGTCCAGATTAAAGCCCACCCTGGTTCAGTTGGACCACACCTCAACTAAAATTACATCTTCAAGAGATCTGATTTCAATGGATTCACACACAAAGGAATGTGGAGAAAGATTAAGAACATTTCTAAATCAGTGTACATAATTCAATCTACCACATATTAGGATTGTCTTGATAAGCAAATGGGGATGTTCAAGTGCTAATTAGTGGACATCAGGGATTCACAAAAGGAAGATCTGTGTTTCTTACATGAGATTTCTGAAGAAAAAAACATCAAAAAATACATTTGTTCTAGTCTACTGATAATATAATTTACTTCTTAGAGTGTACAAGTTATCATGATTTGGTGTAGATTAGATAATCATTAATAATCGTTTCGTCTGTATGCAAAGTGCATAATTTTAAAAATTTTTAATTTATTTTTTTAGAAGACATTTGGTCCAGATGCATTCTAAGTCATTTGTTGGAAAATATTTATTGGATCAGAAAATGCCTAGCTCCTTCAAAATACCACTAAATATTCAATATTTCCAATATCCCTTATATCTGAATATGTGAATAATTACTCTCTTTTGATTTTATATGACAGCTGTCTGATACCTACATGAGTCCCTCAAAATTTGTCTGACTACAATTTAGCCATGAAATGCCTATTTATTGACATATCCTTAAATGCCAACCATCCTAATTCAATTATTCTGAATATTAAAATACCGAATACTTACAAATGCCTCAGTTCCAGAATAATCAATAAAAGCTTATCCATAGTACATTTCTCTCATGGATTACTTCTAATGCCCAAAGAGGCAGCAGCAGATTTTCTAGAAGTTAAGCAAGTTTGCTAGGGGTACATTATATTCACATGTCCTCTTTCCTATACTGACATGTATTCTTGGCTGAGTGAATAAACTTTGCCATAGAAAGCTGTGCATTCCCTACATAATTAACACATTTTTGCATGTGCATATATATATATAATATACATAATAATATATATAATATATATAATATGCATAATCATATATATAGTATATATATTCTATTGTGTTAATTTCTTATGTTGGTCCTATTGCTGTGTGGGGGGGTGTATGCATGTGTGTATGTATCTGTACTCTGTTGTCTTAATTCCTCTGCAAACAGTAGCAAACTTGTAGGAGGTATTTACTTAAGAAATGCTTTTGTAATGTATAAATCAGGACCTAGCTGCACCTATCTTGAGAAAAGAAACAAGCACCTCAAAGATGAAAGCCACAACTCCAGTCAAAAGTCTTTAATGTGTTAGTGGACCCATTCTGAGAGGATTCAACCTCCATGATGTAACAGAGAAGAAAATAATTCTCAATATCATAGAACTCCATGATACATGATTGAGTAAGTCTCTGCAGTGTTTTGAACAGGGCATTATCAAAAAGCATATATGACCAAAGGCCAGAGTCTTCAAGATAAAAATAAACTACCAAGAACAGATAGTGCATAGTACACAGGGATGTTTCTGTATGTTTGTGTGAGAATTTTACAAGAATTATCTTTGTTTAACAATTTAATTGCATGCAACTAAGACGTATGTGCTGGGATATCCTCAACCCCCACACCTTCTCTTTGAGTGACTCACAATTTATTTTATAACTGCTTCACTGTGGATCAACTGTTCATCAGCTCAACATGGTGCCAAAGACTGAAAATCTTCCAGACAACACATATTGGTTTATGATTAGCTCATTTAAAATATGTCATAATAATCAGTAAAATTCAGTTAAATACACATATATATTGGGTGGGGAGTGTAATGTACTGCATTACATTTGGAAAGGACTAAGCCATATCGTGTGCTATGAATAGTGACAAAAGTGACTCAGCGTCTGTTATCCAAGAGGTGTCAAGGATGGCTTTACACTGTGTGGCCACCTCAGTTCAGGAGTCTGGCTCTCAGCCCCACAGGCTCAGACACCTGAATTGCAAAGACTTCAAATAGGTTCCATTTTATAAGGAACATTTGTGTTATGAAAGCTTTCAGAAATAGAGATAGGTGTTTGAAACCTTAACACCTGTTAAGTATCTACTATCAGAGAACATCTGACTCTTGTGTTCTTTCTCTACAGAATAAGAGAAATGGTTAGTGGAAAAGTCTTGGTCAATATGGGACCAGAGCAAGGATAGTCAATTTTAACTGTCCAATATTTGGCTGCACTAATATAAGAGGAACATCTTCATTTCTGCTATAGAAATATACTTGCCACTCAGGGGAGACAGAGTAGTACTAAAACAAGAGCCCTGTCCCAAGGGAGACTCAATGCTAGGTCTCTCTAGCATTTGTGCATTCACAACTTGCACAAAAAGAGTTTTAAGAAGACTGATTTGCTTTTGTCTTCCTTCTCAATCAAAATTTATGTTTATTAAATAATAAATATCAAAAACAGCCCCAAACTCCATTTAATTCAAGTTTGTGTGATACTGTATTTTTTTAAAATTCTATCTGAAATTACTTTTATGATCTTCAATTAATCAAAATATCAACCTCTCAGAGACAAGCATACTTTGTGAAATTTTACTGTCAAAAAGTAATAATAATAATGATAGACTGCATCTAAACTAAAAAGTGGAAGCTTGGTTCTCTTTCAAAATGAGATTTCTATGTTCAAGTAAAATAAAATATTCTCTGGTGTTTTTAGGATATAGAACATACAATGTGTGATTTTAACATTCATGCAATAGAGAATAATGTATCACCTATATGATATGGAAACCCATTACTGCCTCTTAAAGGAGTAAATGTTAGTTTAATATTCTTCAAAGCTTCCTGATTATATACAACAGGGGTCAAAAAACTCTGTCTGAAAGCAGCCAGAGACAATATATAAACAAATAAATGTGACTGTATCCCTATTAGCGAATAGGAGATGGGCCAGATATGCAGAGTTGCAGACCTCTGATAGGGAGCAATCTAGAACATGTCATTTCATACGGCATCTGAAGTAACAATGTGAGTAATTCTTATATATTTTGTCACACCCCATCTTGGATTTTGAAGAAAGGCTTACATTTTTAGCTTTAATAACATAAAACAAATATTCAATTTTATAATGTCAATTAATTTAATGTTGGGCAGAGTTTAAAAAACAAGCTGTCTTCCCTCTATTGATTTTAACAGTCAATTTGCTATTGATTAGCCTTCATCATTCCATTAGCTTGTGCAGTTGATTCACAATGGTCTTTCCTTTACTAATAATTGGCTAAAGTTCAGTAAAGGTTAGAGATTATCAAACAGACAATGTCATTTACAAAGTGTGCGTGATTCATTGATTGCTGGTATCCCACTTCAGCCTTATAACTGACTGAAAGGTTACCTACTCTTTGATGAAAGTCTTCTGGGAGGCAAGGCAATAGAAACTTTTGATGGAATGTCTAAAAGGGAAAAATGTGATTCACTGTGAAATTACACTTAGGAATCTGTTTTAAGACTTCAGAATCGAGAGAGTAGTTTTCATTTATTTTCTCCTGCCTCTAAGCCAGTGTTTTAAAGCCAGCTGATTGCGGCAGGATGCTGCATTAACAAATGTTGAATTTTTTTCTAAATGATAGGATGGCACAATTGAAAGAATACAGGCTCTTCCTGATATTCCATATCATCATTGAAACCTGATTCTCCCCCAGAACCACTGGCAGAACCAGCTTTCCTCAGTGGAGCAGGATAATTGAGATACTTCCATTTGTTGAAGAATCACTGGTGCCCAGTCCTTTGCTCAATATGAAATAGACCTTACCTCATTTATCAGGACAATAACCCTCTGTAGTTGGCATTTCATGGTAGAAGAAGCTGAGAACCGGAAGACCTTAAACAGCTTGCTCAAGGTGAAAGAGCCACAATGCAACAGCATTTGAATTTCAAAGCCCTGGCTCTTAACACCACTGCCCCTTCACCCTAAGGCCAGTGGAGGGGATTCATCAGTATTCTCTAAGTCATAATTGATCACTGCTTGCTACTCGATATTTCTCCATCTTCCTGCACTGATATGTTCTTTGAACTTAATGCCATCCAGCAAATCTGCTCTCTGAGTCTCTTTGTTTATATCCTTTGCACATATAGTTATTTCCCTACTTTGAGGACTCTGGACCTGAAGTTAAAAAACAATTTAATACCCATGTGGATAATGCAAATTACTTCTCAGTCTAATGCTCCTCAATCTTTTCTCCAAGGACTTTCACCTTCACTTCACAAATGAACGATGCATTTGAACTTTGTCATTTCCCTCAAATGTTGCACCTATGAGATCTTAAATCTCTAACATCTCACACTCATCACTATATTACTCTTCTTCTCCCATGTGTTGATCTTTTCATTTTCTCACACTCTATTATCCCCTTTATTTTTTACTTCCAAAATATAGCCTAATAAAATAGTATTAGAAAATCTGCATATCAGGCACCGTATAAAGCACTTTGTGTTGTTATCACATCTGGGACTCGGAGCTGAGTGAAGAAAACATCTATGACTATTAAGCTAAACAATGAGATAAGTAGAATGAGAGAGCAGCTCTGCATCTCCCATTCCAAAAACCACACCTTTTTTCACTCTGTGTTGTTGCCTCCTGACATAGAGCCATATTGTGCACTATACTTATTACCATGAGTATAGTATACACTATTAGTAAGCAGTTGAGTCAGGATTTAAACAGCTAATTGAGTGACCCTTAACGTAAGTCTCTGCTGCCTCCCATCCTGCAAACCTACCTGCCAAAAGTATGGTATTGACAAGTAGGCATCTTCTGAACAAAAATAAAACAAACTTCCATCCTTGTTCTTCAGTGAAGCCATTCATAAGAAAGCTCATCACTGCAACAAGACTTTATCCATGATTAATTCCTGTACCTTCAATTTAATAGAATCTTGTAAGAAAGGATATAAGTATGTCCAGCCACCTATCTTTGACTAGGAATTACACACTATTTTATTGTACTCATTGGTTTAGTTTTTGTCTCTACCTCTAAAATATGAGTTCTTATTTATTATTCCCAGCACCAAGCAAATGCTAGGTACTCAATGGGATATTTCCTATTACTAATGAATGAATGAAAAAATGCATTAATGGAGAAATACTGACAAGATTATAAAGACTGAAATTCTGGCATTGAGATTGGAACTGACCTCATAATATGTGAGTGAAGCTGGCAAATTTATTTCACTTATCTGGGTCTCAATTTTCCTCATTGCAAATTGGAAAGAATAGTCATCCTGTAGGTGTTCTTAAAATTAAATACTTTAAGTATTTTAAAAGTTAAAATATTTAAAAGTTATTCATAAGATGAAACTATAGCTATAAAATGTCAGCACTTAATAATAGAGAAATTTGTCTCTTTAAAATATCATTTAGAGGCAATGACAAATTGATGAACATTAGACAAAAAATATTCCACAAGTTATTACTGAGCACCAAAAAGTGTGAGGCAGTGCTCTAGGTGATGGGGACATAGATGTGACCAAACAGACATTTTCAGATCAAATGGGCATATCTTCTAAAGGGAGTACACTAGGTAGGTTCTTGGGCTCCTTATTATCAAAGCCTACCTTTTCCATTCTGTGTTTCTACAGAAATCTATGTCATACTAATCCAAACAACAACAGCATAAAAACCTAAAAAAAAAAAAAAAAAAAAAAAAAAAAAAGTCTCCATTTTCTATTTGTAGTTAAAGTTAATGAGACATCTTTCATCTGGAAACACTTTATTATTTTTAGGTCAGTGTTGGCTTATTAGGTTATTGTAACCCTTTTAAATTAATATAAACACTTTTCCTTGAGTTTTTATGGTTATAACTCTTACTGGGATCAGAACAGGATTTTTACTAATTGGTGCTTGTTTTATTTTGTTCAGAAGATGTCTACTTATTTCTCATTTTTATCACATCTACACTGTGAAGTCTGTACTTTCCTTTCTTCGCAACATTGTTATGGAAAGAAAATTAATGAAATGCAAATTACTTGCAGAACTGGCTCTTTCTGCCAAACAGTTTTTCTTCTTTTTTCTTCAGATTGCAATGTTGATTATAGAACAATTCTACATGTATTTATAAAATCTAAAAGAAAAAATTTAAAAAATTTTTAAGACAGAGATATGATCTTCTGCAAAGTGAAGGAGAGGGGTGGAGAGGAATAACAAATACAGAAGGATACAGAAGGCCCCTATACAATAAACCTAGGTGGTGGGTATTATTTCTCCTAGTTCTAATTATCAGATGAGTAAACTGAGGCTCAACAAAATAAAATAAACTGCCCAAGATTACACTGTTAGTAAGCAGTTGAGTCAGGATTTAAACAGCTAATTGAGCGACCCTTAATATAAGTCCCTGCTGCTTCCCATCCTGTAAACCTACCTGCCGAAAGTATGTGAGGATTTTCTTAATGGTATTGACAAATAGTGTATACGTAAAGAAAGAACAAGAGACATAGCAATATAAGAGAGGAGATCACAAGGAACACTAGCCTGAATTTATGTTTGTTTTCCTTTTTGCAGGTTTAAGGAAGATTAAGGCCAGCTAAGAGAAGAGTTGTGAAGACATTGTTCTATTAAAGTGAAAAGAAAGCAGACACCACATAGCACTCTATTTGTAACCCTTCTGTGACAGTAATGTAAATCATAAAATGCTTGAAACAGCAAAACATTTAAGGAAAAATATGCCATAAAGACAGAAAAGAACAAATGAAAGTGAACAGGGAATCATAAAGCTTTCAAGAGTAAGAGTCTCTGGTTTTTAACCAAGGGCAATGGAGACTTCAGTGACTTTTGAGTTTGATTGCTGTGGAATCCATGTCGCTAGGATTCACACGGGATAAACTGTTCAATGAAAAGAATAAAATCAGGGATTAAGGCTCCTACTTAGTGAGCCATCAACACTCAGTGTCCACAGAGGCTTAATTAATGCCCAGGAAGACACATTTCTCTACAAATGCAATATGATGTTGCTGCAAAGGATGGGTGTTTGAAAGTCAAACAGACTCTGGGTCAAATTCAGGCAGTATTGTTATATAACCTTCTGCAGGTCGGTGTCTGTCTTTGAATCTCAAATCCCATCTTTATAACAAGAGGAATTATACAGAATAAAATTTAGAAAGAACCTAGCATAGGAACTGTCATGTACCAAATCTTACCTGACTGAGTTTACATATGCATTCATTTGTGACATCATAAGCTCTTGAGACTAAAGTTCCTGCCCTAAGGGATATGAAATTTAGAGGAAAGGACATATAAGTAACTCAGTCAATACAGTGTAGGAGGTACATGCTATAAAGAGGTTAAGTATGTGGAACCATGAGACTACAAGAGTGATACCCAGTTCTGACTGGGATGTCAATAAAGGCTTCCAGGCAGAAGAAGAACAGTGAGTCTGGAGGAAGGATGAATACCAGTTATTTAGTGAGACATCAGAAAAGCACTACAGACCAGAGACAAAGATACAGTGTCCCAAAGGATACTGTTATTGTCCAGTAGAGCCAGTCTTTGGATATACATGTTGAAGGATGAGAGATCAGGAGGCCAGAGATAAAACAAAGGCTAAATTTGGAAGTTCAGTTCTTTTCTGTCCCTTTGTTGACAAGACTATGCAAACTTTAGGCCAAACACAGTCTTATCTAACTTTCCATCCTTATTCTTCAAAAAGATAAAGGGAAAATTGAGAAACTAGTTAACAAAGCACCAACCAAGGAGGGCAGCAGCTGCTTTATCATTGGAGTAGGGTCATGGAAGTGCCTGCTGACGCACGTGTTATTTGGGGTGTACTAAGGGGAAGGGTCCCATGAAACAAGTCAAGGTGGTCTTGTAGGCATGGACACTTGGAAGGCTATGGGCAGTGCTATTTCCAACTGTTATAAGCATAGTTCAGTATTTAGCAACAGGCATGATCAACTTATATTGGCTAATTGAATATCAGATCTGGATTTAGTTTAAATGACTGGTAAGTCAAGTCATAGCTTAATGATTTTTGCCTTGATTTACTTTGTAGTAATTTAATATCTCCATCCCCCATTGTGTGTTCATTACTATGAGTATCAAAATCTATGGGATGCAGCAAAAGCACTGCTGAGGGACAGGGGAATTTATCACCATAAGGGAAATTTATCACCCTAATGCCTATATGGAAAAGAAGAAAGGGCAAAAATTGAGGACTTAACTGCTCACCTGGAGGAACTTGGAAAAGAACAGCAAACCAACCCCAAAGCAAACAGAAGGAAAGAAATCATTAAAAATTAGAGCAGAGAGAAATGAAACCGAGAACATGAATACAACAGAGAGAATCAATAAAACCAGAAATTTGTTCTTTGACCAAATCAGTAAAACTGAGGGACCCTTAGCTAGACTTACAAAGAAAAAAAGAGAGAGGATGGAAATAAATAAAATCAGAAATGGGAGAGGTGGACATAACTAATGAACCCATAGAAATTAAGGAGATAATGAGACAATACGGTGAATAACTAGATGCTAACAAAGAAGACAAGTTATATGAAATGCACAACTTCCTAGAAAAGCATGAACAACCAAAAATGACTCAAGAAGAAATAGAAAACCTTAACAAATTAATCACAAGTTAAGAGATTGAATCAGTCATCAAAAAGCTCCCAAAAAAGAAAAGCCCAAGACCAGATGGCTTCACATGTGAATTCTACTGAGCATTCAAGAAAGAATGAGTACCAATCCTGTTCAAACTCAAAAAAATTGAAGAGTAGGGAAAGCTAACTAAGTCTTTCCTTGAAGCTAGCAACACCCTAATACTAAAGACAGACAAAAATACTACAAGAAAAGAAAATTGAAGACCAATCTCTTTAAGGAGTATAGACACAAAAATCCTTAACAAAATAGTTGCAAATCAAATCGAGTAGCACATTAACAAAATTATTCAACTTGACCAAATGGGTTTTATTCCAGGCATGCAAGCGTGCTTCAACACAAGAAAATCAATTAGCCTAAGCACCACATCAATAAATTAAAAAGGAAAAACCACATGATAATTTCAACTGATGCAGAAAAGGCATCCAACAAAATTTAACATTGTTTCATGATAAAAACACCTAAAAGGATAGGAGTAGAAAAAAATCTTCCTCTACATGACAAAGGGAATATATGAAAAACTCACAGCTAACATCATACTAAATGGGGAAATTGACTTTAAGATGAGGAAAAAGACTGGGATGCCCACTGTCACCATTGTTGGACATTGCACTAGGCAATTCTAGATAGAGCAATTAGGCAATAAAAAGAAATAAAAGGCATTCAAATTGGAAAGAAAGAAATAGAACTTTCACTGTTTAAAGATGACATGATCCTATATGCAGAAAATCCAGAAAAATCTACAGTAAAGCTAGTAGAGTTAATAAACAAGTACAGCAAAGTGGCAGGATACAAAATCAATGTGCAATAATCAGTAGTGTTCCCATACACCTGTAAGGAGCAAGCTGAGAAGGAAATCAAGAGAAAAAAATCCCGTTTACAGCAGCAGCCAAAAGAATCAAATATTTAGGAATAAATTTAAGCAAAGGCATAAAAGACCTATACACAGAAAACTACAAAAAAGAAAGAAAAAACTGCTAAAAGAAATCAAGGATGACCTAAATAAATGGAAATAAATGGATGGAAATATCATGTACATGGATTGGGAGACTAAATATAGTTAAGATATGAATTCTACCCAAATTGACTTACAGATTCAATGCAATACCAATTAAAATCTGCAGAAATAGAAAACCTAAAATCAAATTTAGCTGGAAGGGCAGGTTGCCCTAAATAGCTAAAAACATCTTGAGAAAGAAAAATAAAGTGGGAGGTCTCACATTACCTGACTTTAAAGTATATTACAGAGCTACAGGGGTCAGAACAGTATGGTACTGCAATAAAGATATTTATACTGACAAACGGAATTGAATTGAGTGTTCAGAAACAGCCCCTCTCATCTATGGACAACTGGACTCAACTGGGACAGAGCAGCCTCTTCAACAAATAGTGCTTGGAGGACTGGATATCCACATCCAAAAGAATGAAAGAGGACTCTTGCCTCACACCTTATACAAAAAATAACTCAAAACGGATCAAAGGCCTAAACATTAGAGCTAAGAACATAAAATTTTAGAAGAAATGTAGGAAAATATCTTAAACATCTTGTGATAGAAGGTAGTTTCCTAGACCTTACACCCAAAGCACAAGGAAGGAAAGAAGAAATAGGTAAATGGGATCTCCTCAAAACTGAAAACTACTGCACATCAAATATTTTGTCAGGAATGTAAAAGGGCGGGTTATGTAATGGGAGACAATATTTGGAAACCACTTATCAGATAAGGGTTTAACATCCAGAATATTTAAACAGATGCTACAACAAAACAACAAAAATATAACTCAATTAAAACATGGGCAAAAGAATGGACAGACACTTTTCTGTAGAAGGAATACAAATGGCTCAAAAACATGAAAAAGATGCTCAACTTCACTTGATATTAGGGAAATGCAAGTCAAAACCACAATGAGATATTATCTCACACCTAATGGAATGGCCATTATCAAAATAACAGAAAACTGCATGTTTTGGAGAAGACGTGTAGAAAGAGGTAACTTATTTACTGTTCATGGAAATGTAGAATGGTGCAACTGCTCTGGAAGGCACTTTGGCAGTTCCTCAGGTAGCTAAGCATTGAATTGCCAAATGATCCAGCAATCCCATTGCTAAGTATATACTTGGAGGAACTGAAGGCTAGGTTGCAAACAGGTATTTGTAAACCAGTGTTTTAGTGGCATTATTCACAATTTCCAAGAGAAGGAAACAGCCCAAATGTCCATAAACAGAGGAGTGGATAAACTGTTGTATTTACATACAATGGAATATTATGCAGCTGTAAGGCAAAATAAAGACATGATACATATAACAACATAAATGAACCTTGAGGAAATTATGTTGAGTGAAATTAGCCAGAAACAAAAGGACAAATACTATATTGTCACACT
Organism: Choloepus didactylus; assembly: GCF_015220235.1. NCBI lineage: Eukaryota > Metazoa > Chordata > Mammalia > Pilosa > Megalonychidae > Choloepus > Choloepus didactylus. Next base: position 56,066,889 of record NC_051312.1, read on the forward strand.
AATATGAACTAACTATAATGAGCGAAGTCTGAGAGTTCAAGTTAAGAACACAGATTATTAAGGGTAGAGATTAGGCATTTGATGCTGAAGGAATACAGAATGTTCAATAGGATCGGTTGGAAATAACCAGAAATGGATAGTACAATACCATGTGATGGTAGCATTATATTGGAAGTATAATGAACAAAGCTGATTGTGAGTATGGTTGAAAGAGGAAGGCTAGTGTCACGTATGACACAAAAAGGAAATATAGAGGATACAACTAGGATTGTATCACTTAGCAAATACTATAGTGGACAATGATGGTGATTAAACATGGAAATATAAAAGAGTTTTTACCTGAGGGAGAAAAAGTGAATGACAACATTGCAAGATGTCGAAACTGGGATGTTATATGGGAAAAATACAATCGATGAAAACTAGGGTCTACAGTTAATAATAACATTGTAATATTCTTCCATTAATTGTTAAGAAAAGCAATACAACAAAGTTAATGTCAACAGAAGAGGATATGAGGGAGGGGTATGGGATTCACATTATTGTTGTTTCTCCTTTTTTTATTTTATTTTATTCTTTATTATTTCTTTTCTCCTTCTTCTTTTTTTGTGAAAGAAATGAAAAATGTTCTCATGTAGATTGTGGTGGTGAAAGCATTATTACGTGTTTATACCAGGAGCTATTGATTGTTCACTTAGGATAGATTGCGTGGTGTGTGAATGAAACTGTTTAAAAAAATAAACAGAAAGATACAAGTGCTGCAGAAGACGTGGAGAGATATACCTAGTCACTGTTGGTAGGGAAGTAGAACAGTGCAGCCCCTCTGGAAGGCAGTGTGGTAGTTCCACAGGGGGCTAAGTATAGGGCTGCCATATGATCCCACAATCCCTTTATTTGGTATATACATGGAAGAATGAAAAGCAGGGAGAGGAATAGCCATTTGAATTCTAGTGCTTATGGAAGCAGTATTCACGGTTTGTAAGGAATGGTGGTGGCCTAATAGTATGTCACTGGGTGCATGGAAGGGCAAACTGTGGTGTATATATACAATGGAATATCGAATGTTTTCAAGAAGGAGTGAAGTTGTGAGACATGCAGCTAGGTGAATGAACCTTGAGGACATTATGTTGACTGCAATTAGCCAGAAATTAAAGGGCAAATATTCTAAGGCATCACTAATATAAACTGAATATAATGAGAAAACGCTGAGAATTGAATTTGAGAGCCATAGATACCAGGGGATAGAACATCAACAGAGATTTGGCAATCAATGATGGAGGAGAGCAGAGTGTACAATGAGGCTTATTGTAAAGATTCCTAGTTTGTAAGCTTTTACAGCAGTCACATCTATTGCTGAGATTTAACTGTTACTTAAGAGATGTTTATTTGTTACAAATTTATATTCTCTGTAGCATACTTTCTAATATAATCTGCATGGTCAGTTTATTTAAATAATATAGTTGCATGGAAACTAGAATAGGGAATAAGATCTTGTTATTCTATACAGATTTATGTGATACCCAATGCAACCCAGAGTATTTTGGGGAGAAAATAAAAAAAGTATTTGCAAAGTCTCCTTGAGGGACTGGGGAAAAATGTGGAAATATTAAACTCCCCCACCTGGGAATTCCTGATATTTCTCGAAGCATTAGGGAACCCCAATTTAATAAGCCAAGTCCTCGATCTTGTGGCTCGTCTTTATGAAACTTCTTCCTGCAAAGGTGAAGCTAGGACTACTTATAATTATGCCTAAGATTCACCCCTAGAGAACCTCTTTTGTTGCTCAGATGTGGCTTCTTTCTCTCAGCTAATTTTGCAAATAAACTCACTACCCTCCCCACTATGTGGGACATGACTCCCAGGGGTATAGTCTCCCTGGCAATGAGGGACAGGACTCCCGGGGATGAGCCTGGCCCTGGCATCATGGGATGGAGAATGCCTTCTTGACCAAGAGGCATTAAAGAAATGAAACAAAATTAAAGTTTCAGTGACCAAGCAATCTCAAATAGAATTGAGGGGTCAATCTGGAGATTATTCTTACTCATTATACAGATATTGCTTTTCAGTTTCTAGTGTATTAGAATAGCTGGAAGAAAATACCTGAATCTGTTGAACAATAATCCAATAGACTTGATTCGTGATGATATCTGTTTAACTACATAGATTTTATTGTGTGACTGTGTAATAGTGAAAACCTGGTGACTGGCATTCCCTTTACCCAGTATATGGACAGATGAGTAATAAAATAATGTCAACAAATATAGAAATGATAGAGGGTGTTAAGGTATATGGGATGGTCTGTGTGTTCTTTTTTATTTTTATTTTTTTCTTTATTTTGGAATAATGAAAATGTTCTAAAATTGACTGTGGTGATGAATGCTCAACTATATGATGACACTGGGAGCCACTGATGGTATATTTAATTGGATTATATGTTGTATGAGTATATCTCAATGAAATCACATTAAGAATTTTCAAATTTGTTATAACTGGACTGTAACACAAACTTCCCAGCACCCACCATTCCTTTATTTATTTTGCACTCTTGTAATGCAAGTTTCATGTGTGATAACTTGTTCTATTTCAGCTGAAGTTAATAGAGGTATTAGATATTTTGGGTACATCATTTTTCTCTCACCTTTTTCTTATTACACTGTTTTTAAAATTTTATCTTGAATGTGTTTAGAATGATATAGCATGAAGATTATCTCAGCATATCTTAACATATCCCTGAAATATTTTGCAATTGCGGAATTAATATTGGGCTTAACATTTATCTTCATTAGTTTTGAGGCTATCCCAAATTAGAAAGTTTGTCTAATTGCTCAAAGAATAGAATATTATCTTATCTCTGTTAGTCTATCTTTTATTATTATTTGTATTCTTAACATGGATGATCAAAACATAAACATAATATTTTTTGCAAAGTTATTTAGTTAATGCATTTTCTCTTAATATTAATATTCCCCAAAATCAAAAAAGCTTAAGAATTCTACTTTCAATTTTCATGGTAAAAAGTCTGCAAATTACTATTTCCTAATAAGAGTAAAACAAACAAATGATGGAATCAAATTCTCATTCCATAAACTGTTGTTTCAGTAGACTATTTTCCAAGGAATTCTAGATAATTAGATTTTGGTTTTGGTATCTCTAACTAAAATGTGTCTTTTTAATTAAACCTGAAACTAGAGTCCACAATCAACAGCAAGCTTTCCAAATGATAAATAGAGAAAAACAGAGAAATCATGCTTATTTTAGAAACTATAGCTCCAAAATACTTTTATATAGTAATCAATAATTACTATTGATTTTGAGTATACACGTACACTATTTTAATAGCATTTTTTCATATAATTTAGTCTAGTAGTTCCAACATTTCACCCAGTCTGATGAAATGTAAACAAACACAAGTAACTCATCTATTCAGAAAAAATTGCTAATGTATTTCCTGTGAAATCCACTGGGTCAGTAGCTCTGAGGATAAGCAAAATCTGGTTTCAAAATCAGGTTCTAAAGGAGTTCTCAGTCTAATACAGGAAATTGGGCACAAGCATAAAAAAGAGCTATATGTAAAATTATACTTAAGTATAATTAAAAAATATAACACCTATGAAAGGCAAAGATATAAAAGTTTAAAGAATGCAATTATATCATTTGGCTGAAACATGATATCAAGTTTCTGGAGAAATTTTAATTTTGAGGAATGAGTGACTGAAGGAAACTCAATTAACAGGAGTTTAAAATTAGGTGTACTTCCACTTATATTTTTAAAAGAGTAACTCAATGGAAGAAACATAGCCTGTTCAACAAATGGTGTTGGAGAAATTAGATATCCATAGGGAAAATAAAATGAAATCTCATTGAAATTTCACACCTTATACAAAAATTAACTCAAAATGGATCATGAACTAGAATGCAAAACATAAACTATCAATGACCAACAAAATTTAGGAGAAAACCTTAGAATCTAGGACTAGGCAATAAATCCTCAGAATTAATGCCAAAAGTATGAACCATAAAAGGGAAATTGATAAATTGGACTTTATATTTTAAAAATCCTTTTGTTCTTTGAAAGACCTTGAAAGAGAAAAAAAAAAAAAAAAGACACACTGCAAACTAGGAGAAAATATTTGTAAGCCACATATAACACAAAAGACTAATATCTAGAATACATAAATAACTGTCAGACTTCAACAATAAGAAAGAAAACAATTAGAAAATGGACAGAAGTCAGGAAGAGGTAGTTCACCACTGAGAATACAAAGATGATAAATAAACATCTGAAAAAAATGTTCAAAATATTAGCCATTAGGAAAATGCAAATTGAAAGTACAATTTGATATTACTACACACCTATCAGAATGGTTAAAATTAAAAAAGCAAAAACAAAAACATTACAAACAAAATGCCGGTGAGGTTATAGAAAACTTGAATCACTCACATACTGGTGGGAAGTTAAAATGGTGCAGTCACTCAGGAAAGGATTTTGGTAGTTCCTCTCAAAAACTAAAATGCAACTACCATATGACCTCAAACTACCACAGTTACTATTGGGAGAAACTGGTTAAAGATTTCCAGCAAAACTGAGTAAAGGTACCTGGGAGCTTTCTGTACTATTTCTGAATATGAATACACACTTATTTCAAAAGAAAACATTTAATTAAAAAATAAGGGCTTCAGAATTGTGGGAAGATGGCAGAGTAGGAAGCTCAGGGATCAGTCCCTCCACTGCAACAACTATTATTCAGGCAGGAAATGTCTAAGTCAACTATATAGAAACTCCAGAATCCTGTAGAACACTGTACAACCTCCAGGGAGAAGTAAGAGGAAGAGGCTAGTAAATTATGGTAAATGCCAGTAAATTCATGGAGGATACTGTCTCCTATTCCCCAGAAACCATGGCTGGAAGCAGTAGGTGCTGTCCTTGGCATAGCTGGCCAGTGCCTGAAAGAGACATAAAAATCCTATTCCCCAAGAATGGGAGAGGTAGGTGAGAGGTCTGATCACAGATCCATGCTATTGATTAGCAACTTTGGAATGCTGGAAACCCAGCTCTGAGGGCAAACATTATTCCAACTTGACCCAGATAAAGAAAGCAGAGGAGACTTAAAGATAGTATGCTTCCTCAGAACCGCAGAGGACGATTGAAGGGGTGCATTTGCTGGTCAGGTGCTGAATCAAGAAAGTAAAGCTTTGGAGAGCTGTGGAAGAAGCTCCTAGCATCCTTCATGTCCCTTCCCTCATTCCCTCCCCAAGGAAGTTTTGGGCATGCTTGCTCCCCCTTCTTGGGTCCCTGGACCTGTACTAGCTAAGAAAGACTGACAGAAAATTCCTCTCTCACATGCTCCCCCTCCCCCCACCAAATTTTCCCTCCAGACAAAAGCAACAAGAAATAAGGAAAGCAGTGAATGAAACAATTGAGGTGGGTGGTCTGGAACAAAGGAATACCTGCCCTAAGTCTTGTAGTGGAACAACCCCTGGGGGTAGAGGGGGCATTCAAATTCCTGTGACAGGGAAACTCTGAATGCCATTAGCAAGCACAAGCCCAGAACAGGACACAAGCCCAGAAAAGACAAGGAAGACGCTATATCTTGAATTTGCCTTGGCTGACCTTTCTGATAGGAGGGCTGACATCTGACAGAGAATACCAGTGAGCACAATGCCAATTTGCAAATATGGTGAAAGGTATTTTTTGCTCAAATTTGCTTGGTTTTATTAGCTCCTGACACACAAGAGAATTTCTGTAATATCACCAGCTGACTATAAACTCAAGTAACAGAAATATCCAAGAATAGATATCAGAGGTAACATTTTAAAATATTAAAATGTGCAGTGTGCAATGAGATCATAAGATAAAGAAATAAGAAATGATGGCCAATCCAAAGGAAGAGGATTAAAATCCAGAAAACTTCAATGAAGAAGACACTGTGGACATAGTGGACAAAAAGTTCCAAATAAAATGATCTCCAATATGCTCAAGAAGATGAAGAGAAACACAAAGAAGCAACTAAAAATATCAGGAAAATAATGAATGAACAATATGAGACATTCAATAAGGAGATAGAAATTTTAAAAAGGAAGTAAACATAAGTACTAGAGTTGAAGGCCACAATAATTGAAATTAAAAAATGCCCAGGAGGGTTTCAATAGCAGATTGTATCCGGCAGAAGAAAGAATCAGTGAACTCAAAGACAGGAAAATTGGAATGAATCAGACTGAAGAGCAGAAAGAAAAGAATGAATTATAAAAAGCAAAAATAGACTTAAAGAGCTCTAGGACACCATTAAGCACACTAATATACAAATTATGAGATCCCCAGAAGAAAGAAAGAAGTAGGAAGAATATGCAAAGAAATAATGACAGAAAATTTCCCAAAGTTAGCAAAAAATATAAACATGCACATCTAAGAATCCCAGAGAACATCAAACAGGATAAACTTGAATAAAATATGTGCCACCACATATTGATCACACTGCTGAATGCAAAGGAGAAGAGAGTTCTGAAAGCTTCAGGAGAAAAGAAATCTTAAATTAGGTGCTGTTTTCTCATCAAAAAGCATGGAGGCAAGAAGAAAGTGGAATTTAATATTTAAAGTGCTGAAAGAAAATAATTACCAACGAAGAATTTTATATTCTGTGAAAATGTCTTTCAGAAAGGAAGAAGAGATTTCCAGATAAACAAAGCTGAGGGAGTTCATCACCACTAAACCTGGTCCTACAAACAATGCTAAAGAGAATTCATGAAACTGAAATGACAGGACAATAGGCAGTGATTCAAAGTGGCATAAAGAATTAAAAACCTCTGGAAAAGGTAGCCATTTGGGTCATTATAAATGCCAGTATTATTTCATTGTATGTTTTCATATGTAACTGCAAATCTTACTTCCTAAAGGTACTAAAATATAAATGTTTAAAAATGATGAAAAATCTATCATACAATATACGAACATATAAACTGTAATAGGGACAAAAAAAGGTGGGGGGACAGAGAAGTATAGGAACAGTATAAGTATAAGATATTGAAGTCAAGTTGGTATCAAATAAAATATTTAGGATGTTAAATAATAATCCCATGGTAACCACAAGGAACATACATGACAAATATATGCAGATAGAAATGAGAAAGGACTCAATATGGTACAATACAAAAAATCAAATAAATATGAAAGTAGACATTATTGAAGAATTGACAGAGGAAAAAGGTATAACACTTACAAATGATAAGTAACAAAATGGCAGAAGAAAGTCCTGCATTATCATTTGTGACTTGAAATGGATCAAACTCTCCAGTCAAAAGGAAGAGATTGGCAGAGGGATAAAAAAGTGTGACCTCACTATATGCTGTTTAAAGGAGACTCATCTTAAATTTAAAGACACAAGTAGATTGAAAGTAAAAGGGTAGAAAAAATATACCATGCACGTAGTAACCAACAGAGAACTGGGGTAATTATGTTAATATTTATATAACTAAAATTAAAAAAAAAAAATGAAAGAAAGGACATTATTATCAAAGTCACTGAAATAAGAAAAGGACTATAATAGGATACAGTGAACAACTGTGTGTCATAAATTAAATAACAGAGATGAAATACACAAATTCCTAAAAACACAAAAACTATCTACACTGACTCAATAAGAAAAAGAAAATCACAACAAATGAATAATAAAGAAAGAGATTGAATTAGGAATCAAAAATCTCCAACAAAGAGAAGGTTAAGACCAAATGTATTCATGGAGGATTGTGTCAAATATTCAAAGAAGTAGTAACACCAATCCTGTCCAAATTCTTCCAAAAAACTGAAGAAGAGAGAATACTCCCTAATTCATTCTATGAGGATAATATCAACTTCATATAAAGCTGGATAAAGATATGAAGAAAAAATTAAGATGAATAAGTCTTATAAATATAGATGCAATAATCCTCAAAAAATACTAGCAAACTGAATCCAATAGCACATTAAAAGAATTATACACCTTGATCAAGTGGAAGTTATCCCAGGAAAGCAAAGATGGTTCAACATAAGAAAGTCAATTGATGTAATACACCACATTAACATTAGGAAAGAAGAAAAAACATGATCATCTTAATTGATGCAGTAAGGGCATTTGACAAAATACAGCAATCTTTCTTGATAAAAAAATACAACACTAGGAACAGAGGGAAACTTCCTCAACATGATTAAGGGCATATAAGAAAAACCCATAAGTAAAATCATACTTAATGATGAAAGACTAAAAACTTTCCCTCTAAGATCAGGAATAAGACAAGGATGCAGACTATCAGCACTATTATTCGATAAGAAAATGGATGTTCTAGCCAGAGCACTAAGGCAAATAAAAGAAAAAAAATGCATCCACATTGAAAAGGAAGAAGTAAAACTTTCCTTATTTGCAGATGACATGATCCTACATGCATGAAATCCTGAATTATCCACAAAAAAACTCCAAGATCTAATAAATTAATTTTAAAATCTGGCCGGATACAATATCAACAGCCACAAATCAGTGGTGTTACTATACACTATTGATGTAGATGAAGAAATCAAGAATTCCATTTAAAATAGCAACTAAAAGAATCAGATACTGAAGAACAAATATAGGCAAGGCTGTAAAGGGCATGCACATAAAAAACTACAAAATATAATTAAAACAAATAAATGATAACCTAAATTAATGGAAGGACATTCCATGTTCACAGTCCAGAAGAATAAATATTGTTAAGATGTCAATTCTGCCCAAAGCAATTTACAGATTCAAAGCAATTCCCCCCAAAATCACAATTTTCTTTGAAGAAATGAAATTATCAAATTTATATAGAAAGTTAAGGGGCCCCAAATAGCTAAAGCCATCTTGAGAAAGAAGAATGAAGTTGGAGGACTTACACTTCTGGAGTTTAAAACTCATCATAAAGTCACAGTAATCAAAACAGCCTGTTACTGGCACAAGTATAGATATGTAGACCAATGGAATTGAATTGATAATTCAGAATTCAACCCTCACATTCATAATGAACTGATTCTGACAACGGGCAAAGACCACCAATTGGGAAAGAATAGTCTCTTCAACAAATGGTGCTTGGAAAACTATATCTCCATATGAAAAAAAGAATGAAGGTGGATCATCACCTCACACCATATAAAAAATAAACTAAAAATGAATCAAAGATCTAAATTTATAGACAGAACTAAATAGAAGAACTATATAGAGGAAAGCATGAAGCATCTTCAGGACCTGGTGTTAGGCAATGGTTTCTTAGGTTTTACATAAAAAATTCAAGTAACAAAAGAAAAAAGTAGATAAATGGGACCTCACCAAGATTAATCTTTTGTGCCTCAAAGGAATTTATCATGAAAGTAAATTGAAAGCATTCACAATGGGAGAAAATGTTTGGAAACCACTTATACATTAAAGGTTTAATATCCAGAATATATAAAGAAATCCTTCAACTTAAAATAACAAAAAGCCAAAAAACACAAATAAAAACTGGACAAAAGACTTGAATACAGATTTCTCCAAGAAAGATATACAAATGGCCAAAAAGCACTTGTTGCTCATGAAAAGGTGCTCAACATCATCAGTCATTAGGGAAATGCAAATCAAAACCACAATGAGAAGATTGCATCATAGGGAGGTGTGGAATTTAGTTCGTCTTCTACAGCAGCTAGTAAACAGCCAGAAACAACTAATAAATAGTCTGAAACAACTGTTTGGGGGACACCCATGACTGGATACATATTGTACATCAGTCTGGAATTGCTGATAGGGCAGAGACCATAGTGTAGAATTGTAACTAAAGCTTCCCAAAAGACAGAGGATGGTGTCCCCCACATACGGGCGTGGCAGACTGAGTTGGAACACTTCCTTGTGGGAAAAAGAAGTCTCTACTAGGAGCAAGAGAAGATAGCTCAACCAAGCTCCAATTGCAGTTTTAATTAACAAATTGGGACTAATGAATGCAAGCTAAGAGCACAGATAAACTTCCCTGGAGCAAGCAGGACAGGAACCCTGAGTCCTTGCTCAGCAGAGAAGAGGCAGGGCTGATGGAAATAAATAGATAAATAGATAGATGATAGATAGATAGATAGATAGATAGATATAATAGAACACCTAAAAACCAAAAGACAAAATGGTAGACGGCAGCGCAACATTGTCAGTACACTGAACAAAGCTGAGTCTGAGTAGGGTTGGAAGAGAAGGTTAGAGGCATGTATGACACCAGAAGGAAAGACAGAAAATGAGGATTAGGACTGTATACTTAGCAAAACCTAGAGTGGACAACGATGGTGATTAAATGGACAAATATAAGAATATTTTTACATGAAGGAGAACAAATGATTGTCAACACTACAAGGTGTTAAAAATGGGGGGGTATATGAAAAAATATAATCAATGCAAATTAGAGTTTACAGTTTACAGTAACATTGTAATATACTTCCATGAAATATAACAAAGGAAATATAATAAAACTGAATGTCTGGAAGAGTGCATTATAATGGAGGGTATGGAATTCTTAATGTTATTGCTTCTCTTTTTTTTTTTTTTTCACTTTTTATTCTTCATTTTTTCCCTCTTCTTCTTTCTTTGAAGGAGAAATGGAAATTTCCACATAAAAATGGTACTGATGAATGCATAACTAAGTGATTTCTTACTTACTTAGGATGGATTACTTAGGATAGATTATATGGTATATGGATTATATATGGATTATATGGTATATGACTAAAACTGCTTATAAAGTACAGAAATACACAGTTGCTGGAGAAAATGTGGAGTGAGGGCTGTACCTATACACTGTTGGTAAGGAAGTAGAATGGTGCAGCCCATCTTGAGGGCAATATGGTGCTTCCAAAGGAAGCCAAGTATAGGGTTGCCATATGACCCTACAACACCATTATTAAATATATACTTGGAAGAACTGAAAACAGGGACATGAAAGGACATTTGCATACTGGTGTATATAGCAGCAGTATTCACCATTTGCAATGGTTGGAGGTGGCCTAAGGGTACATCGACTGATGAACAGAAGGGCAAACTGTGGTGTATGTATACAATGGAATACTGTGGTGTATGTACACAATGGAATACTGAGCAGCTACAAGAAGGAATGAAGTTATGAGGCATGCAACTAGAGGAAAGAACCTTGAGGACAGTATGTTGAGTGAAATAAGCCAGAAACAAAAAGACTAATATTATGACACCTTGCTAATATGGACTAAATATAATTTGCAAACTTTGAGATTGTATTCACGAGCATAGGCTATAAAGGTATGGCTTATTGTAAAGGTTCCTAGATTGTAAGCTCTTATAGAAGTCACTTCTATTCCTAAGTTGTTATGGTTATTTCTAAATTCTGAGATGCTGGGCTCTTTGTGTATAACCTGTTCATTCTCTGGAACTTCAGTTACCTGTGTGACACCTGAGATTCAGCGCTAGCATCCTGCAGCTATGAAAGTCAGTATTACCCCATACAGAAACCATTTAAAATGCTGAAAAAGACTTCAATTAGACATATGAATGAAGTCTGATCTGGTTAGAACTAAGGCAAATCAGACTAAAGGTTAAAGGACGATACTGATGGTGTTTTAAAACTTCAACTTCTGTGTGAGACCAAATAAAGAGATATTTATTTGGTGCAAAATTTATATTTGTATAGCACACTATCTAATTTAACTTTTATTGTCAGTTTATTTGAACACCATAATTACATGGGACCTTGAAAAGGGAATGAGATCTTGTTGATTTGTATAGGTTACTCTGATACATCCCAGAGTAATTTGGACAGAGAATAAAAGAAGTGTTTGCACAGCCCCCTTGAGGGACTTGGGAAAAATGTGGAAATGATAAACCTCCCCACCTGGGAAATTCTTGATATTCTGGCAAGCACTGGGGACTACCAATTTAATAGGCCAAACCCTTGATCTTGGAGCTTCTCCTTATGAAACCTTTTCCTTGAAAGAGAAGCTAAGTCTATTTATAAAGTATGCCTAAGTGTCACCCCCAGAGAACCTCTTTTGTTTCTCAGATGTGTCCTCTCTCTCTAATACAACTCTGCAGGTAACTCACTGCCCACCCCCCCAACCCCACCCCCACGACATCAGACATGACTCCCAGAAGCATAAATCTCCCTGCCAATGTGGGACATGACTCCCTGGGATGAGCCTGGACACAGCATTGTGGGATTGGGAAAGTCTTCCTGACCAAAAGGGGGAAGCAAAATGAAACAAAAATAAAGTTTCAGTGTCTGAGAGATTTCAAATGGAGTCAAGAGGTCATTCTGGAGGGCATTCTTATGCACTATATAGATACCCCTTTGTAGTTTTTAGTGTATTGGAATAGCTAGAAGGAAATACCTGAAACTGTCAAACTGCAACCCAGTGGCCTTGATTCTTGAGGATGATTGTATAACTACGTATCTTACATGGTGTGACTGCGTGATTGTGAAAACCCTGTGGCTCACACTCCCTTTATCCAGTGTATGGGCAGATGAGTAGAAAGATGTGGACATAAATTAATCGAAAAATCGGGTGGGATGGGGGGGGAGTGGTATGCTTTAGGTGCTCTTTTTTACCTTTACTTTTATTTTAATTTATTTTTTTTTTCAGTAATGAAAATGTTCAAAAACTGATTGTGGTGATGAATGAGCAACTATATGATGGTACTGTGAACCACTGATTATGTATGATTATCTGGTATGTGAATACATCTCGATAAAATTGCATTTAACAAAACCACAGTGAGGCACCATTCAAACCTATTAGAATGGCAACTATTTAAAATGGAAAATTAACAGTGTTGGGGAAGATGTGGAGAAATAGGTACATTAATTCTTTGCTGGTGGAAATGTTAACTGCTGCAGCTCTTTGGAACAGTTTGGCCATTCCTCAGAAAGTTTATTGTAGAATTACCATATCAACCCACATTCACACTTCTCAGTATATACTCAAAAGTATTGACAGCAGGGACTCAAATAGATATTTGAACTGATATTCACAGAGGCATTATGCACAACTGCCAAAAGGTGGAGACAACCCAAGTGTCCATCAACCAATGAATGGATAAACTGTATAAACAAAACTTGGCATATACCCAAAATGGATATCATTCAGCCTTAAAAAGGAATGAAGTTCTGATACATGCAACAACATGGATGAACCTTGAAGACATGAAGTCATACACAAGGGACAAATATTGTATGATCACACTGGTATTAAACAATTAGTATAAGCAAACTTATCTAGTATCTAGAATATAGGTTACTAGGTGACAGGTGGGTGGGTGTAGGGAATAAGGAGTTAAGGCTTAAAACGTAGAATTTCTATTTGAGACAAATGGAAGATTTTGGTAGTGGATGGTGGTGATCTTAGCACAACATTTTGAATATAATTTAGGAGCAATGAATTAGATATTTGAATATGGTTAAAAGTGGAAATTTTAGGTTTTATATATTTTATTGTAATAAATTAAAAAAAAAATCCATGGGACTGTGTAACACAGTGACCCCTAAGTTAAATCATGGACTATATTTAATAGTACACTTACTAAAATTCACTTTTATCAACTGTAACAAATATGCCATACCAACTCAAGATACTAATAATAGGGTGTTATTCGGAAACACTGTATATTTACACATGATTTTACGCTAAACTAACAAGTTTTCTAATAAAAATGATCATAATATACATTTTTGAATAACAATTAGGTGTGGTTCCAAAATTGAAATTTCAAAATCTCTTCTTAAAGTCAGGCTGTAAATTTTAATTCTTGAAACTGGAAGAGGACTTGAAGATTCATTCATTCTTTCAATTATTCATTCAACACGTAACCCTTGAATGTTATTATTTGCTGTACACTATTCTGCTTGCTTTTGAAAGAACTGAGTACAAGGTAGATGAAGTTGGTGCTGTCATAAAATTATATTTAAGTTGGGGAGAGAAATTATAAAGACTTGATCAAATTAAAAAGGTGAATTTAAAAGATGATGAATCTAAGGGTAAAGAAAGTAAATCTGGGTGATGCTGTGATCAAAAATGGGTGGAATATCTATTTTAAGCTGGATCATCAGGAAACCTCTGAACACACAAAGAATTGAGCATTCTGAAGTTCTGGGGGAAGATTTTTCCACAGAGGGAAAATCTAGCACAAAAGCCTTAATCAGGAACAATTTGCAAGCATTTGCAGAATAGAAAGACATTGTCGCCCAGAGTGAGTGGAGATGAGAAATTGAGAGATGATGTCTGAGAAATAGGCCAGGGCTAGATGGTGTAGAGCCCTATTTTCCAGATTGAGGAATTTGAATTTTACTCTCATTGATGATGAAAAGCCTTATGTGTGTGTGTTGGAGGGGGGGTAGTTAATGTAGAAAGTGAAATTTTATGCTTTGAATTTTTAAAAATGTTTAATAGATTGTGGGTGGATCTAGAATAAAAGCAAGAACACTAGTTAAAATTTATTTAGTTTTAAGTAGTAGTCAAAGAAAGATATGATGACATTTTGGGTTATGATGAAAGAGATAGTGGAGATGGAAAGAAGTTGATTAAAGATATGGCTTCTAAAATAAAGAGGACATGCAAGTAAATTGAATGGACTGAATGGGTGTAAGAAAGAGGAATCAAGACTAATTTCTTGGTTTTAGCTTGGGCAACCGTACAATCTAGCTATTTTTAGTTAAAGAAACTAAGTTTCAAAGATAATGTTAATTCAATTATCTATTCAACAAACATTTATTATGCATCTATGAGGCTCATCACATAACAAGTGCTGTGTTATTGCATAATGAAGGAGTTTAGCGTAGCAAAGGAATCAGGCATGTAAGCACAGATGATAGCAACCGGCATCATGGACTCAAACGGAACACACAAAGTGAAGGAAGCAATTAGCTCTGCGTGGGATGTCAGGAACAACTTCTAAATTTACTGAGAAAATGTGATTTGTCAGGAACTTAAAAATTTATAAATGTTTTCCATTTGTATAGGGGGCATTTTTGGAAGGTTCTCCAATTAATGTGTATACAAAGGCAAAAAGAAAATGTGCTAAACAGCTAGTGACCAAGTCAGAGTTAGAAATGTTTTCTGAACTATAGTCTTGTGATCTTTTAGTATCATTCACATTGTAATTTCTCTTTTTACTTCTCTGTTTACAAAAACAAAAGTCATGCCATTACTCTCTCCCTTTCGCAAGTTCTTAAGAAATACTTATTCACAGTCTCTTTACTTACATTTGGATTCATTCTCTAAGTAATGTATAGATTCAGCTAATTCTGGACTTTCTGTAACTACTATCTCACATACGTTTCAAATTCAGCATGCCAAGGTCTTAAATCTTCCTGAAAGAATGGCAACTAGAACTCATTAATGACACAATTTCCCCCACTCCAAGCTGAAATAATGAAAAAGGGTAAATGTAGTGAGCTTTTAAATTTAACTACATATATTCATTTTGTAAAATTCTCTGTCATGTTATTTTTGCTTTTATGGCTTTGAAATTACTCTTCTAATGATTTTTAATAGAGGACAGTGAGAGTAAGCAAGAGAGAGAGTTTTAATGTCCTTTCCTGGCCAAATAAGAAATCATCACCTCTAGGTTGGACAGCAGCCTCCCCTTTACTATATGTGTATCTGACATTTCATTTGTTCTTAGAATTCTAATGCAAGGGAAACATTTTTGACCATGCAAGTAGAATTGCTATCCCAGGAGCTATTATAGTTGAGAAATGGAAGGGGTCTCCAGGAAACTAGGAGGGACATAGAGAAGGATAAATGAGATCTCATCTGCAAATGTTCATAGTGCATCCCTAAATTAGAAATTGCAGAAACACTTGTTCCTGTGGATTCTTCAAAGAGATGCTTCAACTGCTTATTTTCTGAACATCTGTTAGCACCACTAGGGTTCTCAAACATAGCAGGAAGCGAAGATCAAACCAAAGGTTTAAAAGAGTGGGTAGATTAATACTGGAGATGGAGACAAATGCGTCTTACAGAAAAAAAACAAACAAGCAAGAAAGACTTTTTTTGTTTAAATCCGTAAAACAAGATGCCATTAAATGTCCCTGATAGCAGATGTTTGCCCAGAGGATATTAAATACTACCAATAAAACAAAGAAAAATGGATTGAATGACGAAGTATATTCTTATTTCATTGGAATGTTTATACTTATTAGACAACAAATAAATCAAATATTCATCTATTTACGGATGTTTTGCTAATCATAAATTCTGTTTGAAAGTAAAGTGAAACTAGTCCCATACACAAAACTGCAATAGTGTACAAACAAAGTTGAGATCTAAGTATCAAATTATATTTCAGAAGGAAAACATAGGTGCTAATAGATTACATTCAATAAAACATGATTACAATAGAAACTAAAAATGGATCAAAAATACATGACAAAATGATCCCTTACATATAAACAGTATGGATTTCTGAAGTCAGAAATTTGATTTCATTTTTCAAATAAAGGAAGCTTTAAGCAACTCTAGAATTTTGTCTTCATTTTCCACAGACATTTTATATGCAACCTGTTAAAAACTAAAATAATCAACTTCCTTCACAGCTGTTCCTCCCCTGCAATCCCTAACATGGATGATAAACCCATCCCCTCCACCAATTTGCCCAAGAGTGAAACTATATAATCAACATTACTTTCTCCTTTTTTTCTCTCTAACCCTCTTGCCATCCAAATGATCACTCCATCTGTCAATTCTGTGCTAAATTTAACTGGTTTTGAATTTATTTTTTCTATTCCCACAACTATTCCTTTATCTTAACTCTCATCCTTCCTGCCTTAGACCTTCATAATTTTCTCATAATTTGTGTCTCTTGCTCACATCTTCTAGTGCATAATCTTCTGAAACCACATAAATTCTAACATGCTTTTTCATGAAGTAATCAATATCATAGTTTTGAAAGTCCAAACTTTTGCAATGATAAATATGGTCTGAGCCAGAACTATTTTTATATCTCTTATCACCTAGGATTATCTTAATATTCCAACCACTAGAAATTATTTTTCACTTCCTAGGTAAACTGTGATCCTAGAAGAGTCATTCTGTATATATATATACATATATGTATAGCATCTGCTTTCTCATTTGTAGAATGGTGAAAATGTAGGAGTTACACATTCAGTTGTTGTGAGGATTAAAATGGTTAAACCATATATGCCACTCAGCAATATGTATATTCTGTTGAGTGATCAATAAATATTACATTTTCTTTGGAATTGAATCATGTCCCCCGTAAAAGGCATGTCCAGATTCCAAGTCCTGGTCCTGTGGTTGTGAACACACTTGTAAAAAGGTCATTACACTTGTAATAGGACATTAGTTAAGTTGCGTTCAAACCGAACGAGGGTTGTGGAAGTACTTATAAGCAAAGGAAAATGATCACAGAAAGAGAAGCCACAGGAAGCAGCCAGAAGCCGGCAGTCAATGGAACCCAGAAGAGAAAGGAGAAAATGTTGCCAAGTGCATTGCCATGTGACCAAAAAGCCAAGGACCACAGATAGCCAGCAGCAAGTACCAGAATGGTTAGTCTTTGGGGAAAAAGCAATGCCTTGCTGACGTCTTGATTTTGAACTTCCCCTAGCCAACAAATTCCTATTTATAAGCAACCAATTGCATGGTATTTGTTTTAGCAGCTAGGAAACTAATATAGAAATTATGACGATTATGATAATGATGATGATGATTATGATGACGAAGAACATCACCATACTTTTATAAATGCCTCTTTTTTCCCAGGAGCATCCTTCCTTTCCACCATAATTCTCTGCCTGGAAAACTCTTATTCAATTTTTGTTTCACAAAACCTAACAAACCTTGCCTGAGTTGATGCATATCTATTATATAACATATCACATTGCATTATAAATATCTAAATTTGTTAGTGTACAAAATATTTATATATTATAAATCTGCATGTATGTGTATATAATGGGATTAAATATTATATACCACTGGATTTTGTGAATAATAAATGAGTCATATAACTAAATTGCTTTGAATAACACATTACACAATTATTAGTTTGTATTATTATTTTCCTCTCTTAAACTTTGAGTTCCCTGAGATTGATCATGTGCCTTATTCATTATTTAATCATCATATTCAAACAAGCTGGAACAACCTTGACACATAGTATGTGTTGAATATTTAATGAATGACACAAATGCTTACATTTCACAAAATTTAGGAAAATAAAAATTAAAACATTTTTCTTTTACATTATACAGCAAATAAAAGGTTTTAAGTCAAAGAAAGCATATTACAAAAATCCAAGATCTTAAACCATAACATCATATACATATAATTCATAATATCTAGATTAGAAAAAAGTACTACTCCTGAACCCAAAGACATCATCAAAAATTATTCTTTCCACTATGTTGCTCTTTAAGCAACTCTAAATGCCTCAATTCTTAAAAGATATGAATACAGAAAAGAGTTTTAGCCACTAGCTAAATTGGAACCAACTCATAAAATATAATCAGAATTACTGGATTCTATGGGGTTTTATGCCCTTGAATTTACTTTTTGGGTACCATAGAAAAATGTCTCCTTACAGAGCTAGAATGTCTGCATTCATTCATTCAATCAATCAACAAATATTTACTGATTCATCAATGTTATCCAATCACAGCTTCCTAATCCGTAACATAGTAGGACCAGGTAAAATGGAGATTTGAAATTTTGCTTTATTTTTGATTATCATCGCAGATGTTGTTTCCTAAAGTTTACATTCTTAAATACAAGATACAAATGTATTGGCATGGTAACATAATGATTAATATAGTGTGTTTTTATAAGATACTCATGAACTCTACATGATGCTTCCCCACAAGGAGTTTTAAGGCTATTGGGGATACAGATATTAAATAAATAATCAAGATAAACTTAAAATTATAAATTGTGTAGGGATATGAGCAGAACATACAAAGTGACATAGGAGAATACAAAAGTATGAACTAATTTAGATTTGTGTGTGCAGAATGCCTCATAGGAAATCACATTTAAGCTGAGATCCCCATATCAAGTAATAGTTAAATAATGAAGACTGAGACAGAGAGATGGACCCAATATGAAAGGGGGGCAGAGAGAGTGAAGAAGCCCTGCATGGCTGGTACTGAGTACACTGAAAGTGATAGGAGATGAGGATACAGAAGGAGTTAATGATCAGATCATGAAGAAAATTAAGAGACCACATGGAGGCTTTAGTATTTTTCTTAAGTGCACTTGGAAGTCAAAGGAAAGTCTATACATCAAAGCAATGTGTTTGTATGTCTCATTCTTCTACTTTGAAGTAAGCCCTTGGCTCAAGGGATGTGTCTTCTTCTTTGAGGGGGAATACAGCATCCTGGTTAAAAATAGGGTTTTTTTTAGTCACAGAGAATTGATTCCAAGCCAAGCTATGTAATTAATGAGCTATGCAACCTTTAACAAGTTTCTTATATTTCTCATTTGTAAAATGGGGATATAAAAGTGTGTACATCACTGTGTTGTATCAAATGAGACAATGCAATAGTATGCACTCCTTAAACATTTATTAATATTGTCAATATCATCCTACCTCTACTACCTACCACAGTGCCTGGCCCATGATAACAGTTCTGTAAACAGTTAGAGAAATGGACTGAGTTCTACACATAATAAACAGGAAGAATGGAAAGCCAAATTCATTTGTTATGGAATTATTGAGAAAGTAGAATTACCATACCCCAGAATAGCTCTTACTTCCAACAAGTTTCTTAAAGATAGATACTGAAAGTGCAAGATGTTTTTTAAAGGCACAAATAGGGATGAGTCCACTTCATATAGGCATCTTCCCCCAGCCTACAGTTCCTTACATGATTCTTTCTACCATTTATTACCTTGAGAGTTTCCCTGTTTTAAAATTTTTTCCAAGTCTTTTTTAGCGAACTTGAGAATCTTTATCAGGAAGTCAAGCAATCAAGCTTCTAAGATGTCCTGAAGATTGTAGAAATGAACTGTCACACACCATAGAGATGCTACTGGTACAGAAAATTCTTGATTTCCTCTTTCTGACCTTAGATCAACAGAATAAGTCTAGAAATGGAGCTTGAGATCTCCAAGCACTAGAAGCTAATGATTTCCTCTTTGGGACCACATGTTGCTCTTTGTAGAGACACAACTTTCAATCAGGTCAAGTCACACTTTGCAGTCTTGCAAAAGTTCAGTCTGAATTTCCCATGTGTCATCTTCCTGGTAATGGATGGCATTACTGCAGAGAGAGTTGTCCGCACTGATGGCTTCTACAAATGGGAAGCTCCTTCTCTTGGCCACATTGTGTCTCTCAGTGCTAAGAATAACAGTACATTCCTTGCAAGAATACAAAGACTTCAAGTGGATATGTGACAGCCAGCCACAGAATCTTAAATGATCTAAGTAGTCATGTTTGTCTGTCTTTAACACGGTACACAGAGTGGCTACTGTCTTCAATGTGCAGGAGGTAAGTATTCCTTTAACACATACCCTATGCTCATCAGAACTGATCACCACACAAAACCAAACCCGACCTGAATGCATAAAATGAAATGGCCACCATTCCCTGTGATATGAAGGTCTCTTTATAATCCCAACTTCCTGAATGTATTTTTATATCCATCACACCATTGAAATTTCCTCCGCATTGGATTTATAGAACATCACTCTTAAAGTGCAGGAACACACATTGCCTACCAGACGTAGAAGAACAGATTTAACTACGGTTCTAAAACAGTACAATGGCTGGCAAGCAATAAACAAAGCTGTCTATTTAGTGGCCACATTGAGGAAATTTAATTAACCCTTATGATTTGCTTCTACACTTGCTTCTGAGTGCTGCATATTTTCAGTATCTGTTGGTCTCCAACCCTTTTGTCTTTGTTTCCTGTTCCAGTCCTTACAGTCTCCTGGATTTGATAACAGTATTTACCACTTCTTCATATTTAACCTCTGAGGATACGGCTAATACTTACTATAGTTCATTGAATTCTATGCAGTTTCAAATCGGACTCAACTTGAACTCCCTCATGCTCCATGCTCACATCTCTCTCTAGACTTCCCTCCAGGAATGGGTTATGAAGCATGGAAAGCGAGGGGTAAAATGATGGAAAGTTCTGGAACATCCATCTATGTCTACTAGTAAACAAGATTACCTAGCCTCTTTGAGACACATTTATCTACAAAAAGAGAGATTTAATTAAATTTCTGATAATTTCTCTGGTTCTGACTGTGTATTATTCCACAATGGAACATCTCAAAAACCAAGGGCCTTTACTTTAGAAAGTTGTCACATATGTGCCTCAACGGAATCCTCCCAATAAAATTCTGATATTCATCAGTCTCATTTTACAGAGTAGGGAGTATTACCTTCAAGAATTTTAAATCACTTGGGGCTTTTTACACAAACAGCAAATAGCTGAGATTATATATAAACTCAGGCTTTCTTCCACATGCTGATGTTAATCTAGATATTATTGAAGTTCAATACAAATTAACCTTCATTATAATATGAATATATCTTACAAGAATTCCAAATTACATCTCTCATAAATATAATTAAAGCATATTTAAAGAAAATTTTGTTTTCTATTTACATAGTATATTAATATATACAGAATATAACGATTATAAATATAGCTTTAAATTTGTATCAGATGTTACATTGTAGAATAATACACAGTAAGAACCAGAGCAATTCTCAGAGATTTAATTAAAGCTCTCTTTTTTTTTGGTAGATAAGTGAATTTCATAAAGGTTAAGTGACTTACAAAGTTTATTCAACTAATTAAGAGCCTGAACTGGGACTTTATGCCAAGTCTTTGTAATTCAGTTTCTCTTTCTAATATAGCAGGAGCATCATTTACTCCCATTAGAGATTTATGATAATCTTACAAAGAGTTCCAGGAAGATAGTAGCAACATTTTACACACAGGGAAACAGACCAAGAATAGGAATATAAATCTACCTTTGTCACTAACTTTAGGATTATGTGGCTAGATAGTATCAAAGATAGAACTAAATCCTGGGCCTCCTCATCTGACATTTTTCTCCACTGTACCACATGGGACACATGGACACACTGTACATACAAGGACACTGTCTTTGTATGAGGCGAAAATACAGCTTCAATTTTCAAGAACAGAAAAAATTAAATAATCAAAAAAAGAATCCTGCACCTTATAAGAACAAAGCTGAACTATCAGAAAAAATAATTGGCCTCTGATATGGGGCAATCTGACTTAGAAGAAAAACTTAGATTTATAATATCAAATTAATTATTTTGGCCTGGTTTTCATTTTTTTAAATGCATATATCATGAAACTAGGACAGAAAAGTTATGACTCATCACATAGCATTCACTCTAATTAGTTTAATTAGAGAACTGATATGATGCCTCTGTATTAACACTGAAACACTGACACCTGAAACAAGACATCTTTTAAAGAGCATGGGATGCACCACATAATGAACTAGCAATCACTCTAAAGCTTACTATCTACTCTAAAGGCCCTGGTATATCATGAAATGTAAGAGATTGATGAATCTTCCATCAGGTTACGGGACAGTCACTATGAAACTTAAACAGGAGGCATGAAACTGACCTTGGAATTGAAGAGCCTGAGGAGGAAATTTGTTCTCAACAATGACAGAGTTGCATGAAAAGGGCAAACACCAACTTGTTAATGTTCACTTTTAGGAATACATCAATGTATGTGTAAAGTATGGCTCTAATTAATGCTAAGAGTGAGCAAAGAGAAGGGAACCAATGATGACAAAACACAAGTTTCCGGGCTTTTTTCTAGGCAACAAATAGATTAGTTCTTTAAAACTGAAAAAATCACCAGAGGAAACGTTGGCCTTATTTCATTTTATAGAGGAGGCTTACAAAGATTAAATAACTTGCCCAAGCAAATATAGCTAGTTTGAAATGGAGGTGGAATTAGAGTTCTGCTTGACTCCAAAGACCATGTATGACATTTCCTAAGAAAATCAATTGTGTCAGTCCCTGGAGCTTCTGAAATGGGAAATCCAGGCATAGAGAATGTCATACTCTTTGCTTTTCTCTGGCACAGTCTTTTGTGTTTGCTTCCTTGTTGGTTTGTGACTGGGCCACAGACAGAACTTAAGAAAGGATGCCCCAGCGTAAGAAACAACTTACAGCCTTTTGCACATTGCAAAAGTGTCAAGCACAGGATATGTTCATAGAGCTGATCAGATAAATGGAATCAGAGGGGAGATGGGCTAGCTATCCCCTGCCACTAAAAACCAGACATGCTCACACACACACACACACACACACACACACACACGGAGAAAGAGAGAGAGAGAGAGAGAGAACAAACATCCAATATGTATGAATTTATACTAAAAACCAGCCTTTCCAGTGAATCAGGATATTGTCAGTCATGTGATTTCACCATTTATTTGTAAATACTGCTATTAAATATCACATATTAACTATAAAGCACTAAATTTTTAGATTTAATAGCTAAAAACCTGTGTCCATAACCAAAGGGCATTAGCATCCAAGAGACTAAAGGAACAGTCTGTAGAAAAATAAAATGGTGCAAGTGCAAGTTTTTCCTAATGCCTCATCATGGAACTTAAATGAACCCACAGGAGATGAAACGAGTTTTAATAAAAACCAGGTCATCTTTATGTCTCATAAAAATGTGTACTTTGCCTATCTAGGTACCAAGATGCTATTATGCTATATCAGTGGGGGAAAAAAGGCCCTCTTGAGTTCATAAGTTTTTGACCATTTAAAGACAATTATGTTTTTGAATTCTAGTCCTTGCTTATAGTTACCTAGAGGATAAAGAATGCCCAAATAAACTAGAGGATAGACAAGAGAATGTTGAATTTCAGAAAGTAAAAGCAATTGTAAATGGGACAGCATCTTATTTCTCCTATTACTGGATAAATGTGGGATAGTTTATTATCCCATTTTCAGCCCAAGTTTCCTATAAAATTGGTAATCTTAAACTGGAGAAGATTAAAATGACTTTATCATATTAATTTAGGATTAAATGAAATAATGTAAAACTGGAAAACTACTGAACCAGTTGAAACTATATCCATCCATAAAATCATAATATAGTAGTCAGGAGCTCTGGAGGTTGAAAATCCCACTCCTCCATTTACTAGCTGTGTATTCTCTGTACCTGAGTGTCATCATGTATGTACTGCAAATAATATTCTTTTTCAAAACTGTTGTGAAGATTAAGTATAAAAACACCTGCAATGTAATTTGGCATGTTGAATGACTGAGGAAGAATGAGAATGGGTTGATCTCCTTAGCAAATTTCAGCAGAAGGACATTTCAAGGTTTTGCATGAGGGGTATTCTGGAGAGAAGTGACAGGAGAGAAAGAGTATGTGGCATAGATAGAAGTGAGAGCTTGACATAAAGGAGAGACAGTGGATTTCCAAGATTAAACTTTTAACCTTTAATTTAAAAATATATAATTATTTATTATGGAAAATTTCAAACACATATATTTCTTAAAAGAATAGTATTGTAAACTTTTGTGTATGCAGAACCAAGCTTCAACTGCCATCACCTTTCTTCCATTGTGGTTTCATCTTCCCCTAACCCTACTTCTTTGTATGCTGGAGTATTTTTTAAATGGCTTTAGTGAGTTATCATTTAGATACCACCCAATTAAACTCCTTAAAGTGTGCAGTTAAATGGTTGTTACTATATTCACAGAGTTGTGCAACCTTTAAGGCAATCCAAATTTAATACATTTTTGTTATCTGCCAAAGAAATCCCATACCCACGTTTCCCTCCACTCCAAGCTTATTGCCTTAGCTCTAGGTACCATTAAATTACTGGCTGTCTCTATAGGTCTTGCCTGCTTGGAACATCTCATATGAAAGGAATCATATAATATTGGCCTTCTGTTACTGATGTCTTTCAGTTAATATAATATTTTAAGGTTCATTCATGTAGCATTATCACTATTTCATTCCCTTTTTATGGTAGAATACTATTCCATTACATACCACATTTTGTTTATCCATTCATCACTTGATGGACATTTGGATTGTTTCCAAATGTGGCTATTATAAATAACGCTGCTATTAACATCCATGTACGAGTTTTTCCTTGGACATATAATTTAATTTCTCTTTGATATTGTACCAAGGAGTAGAATTGCTGGGTCCTATGGTAATTCTATGTCCAACTCTTTGAGGAAACGTTAGACACTTTTCAAAAGCAGCAGTACCATTTTACATTCCCACCAAGAATGCACAAGGCCTCCAATTTCTCCACATCCTTACCAACACTTCATATTATCTGTCTTTTTTATTTTATTCATCCTAATGAGTGTGAAGTGTTATCTCATTGAGGTTTTGATTTGCATTTCCCTAATACCTAATAATGTTGAGTATTTTCTCATATACGTGCATCTTTTTTGAAGAAATGTCTAATCAGATTCTTTGTCCACTTTAATCACATTTTTTCATTCCTTATATATTTGTTCATTCCTTACATATTTTAGATTCAAGGCCCTTATCAGATGTATGATTTGCAAATATTCTCCACCATTCTTTGAGTTATCTTTTCCCTTTTTGATGATGTCCTTTTAAACAAAAAAGTTTATAATTATGATGTTTAATTTATCTATTTTTCCTTTTGTCCCATGTGCTTTCAGTGTCATACCTAAAAAGGCTTTGTCTAACCCAAAGTCATAAAGATATAGCCTTATATCTCTTTCCAAACATTTTCAAGCTCTTACTTTGAGGTCTATAATCCATTCTGGGTTATTTTTTATGAATTACATGAGGAAGGGTTCCAACTTCATTCTTTTGCAAGTGTATATGCAGTTGTCTGAGCATCATTTGTTGAAAAGGTTATTCTTTACTCCTGTGAATTGCCTTGACACCCCTGATGAAAATCACTTGCCATAAATGTAAGGGCTTATTTCTAGATTTGAAAGCCTATTCCATTGATTTCTCCATATAGCTAACCTTATGCCAATACCAGACTGCCATAATCTAGCTATAAAGTAGGCTTTGAAGTTGCAAAGTATGAGTCCTTGAACTTTGATCTTTCTTTTCAGATTGTTTTGGCAGGTCTGGGTTCTTCGAATTTTCAGATGAATTTTTGGATTAGCTTGTAAATTTCTGTAAAAAGAAAAAGGCAGCTGAGATTTTGGTAGATATTTCAACACATCTGTCAATCAATTTGAGGAATATTTTCATCTAACAAACACCAAGTCTTTTAACCCATGAACATTGGAGGATTTTTCATTTATTTAGATCTTATTTATTTTATTTCAACAATACTTTGCAGTTTTCAGAATATAAGTTTTGCACCACTTTTGTTAAATTTATTCCTAAATATTCTACACTTATTGATAAAATTTTAAATGCAAATACAGATAATGTTACATCTTCCTTTACAATCTGAATGTCATCTTTATTTATTTTTCCAGCTTGGATCCCATCCAGAACACCACATTACGTAAGCTAGTCATGTACACTCAGGTCTCTTGACTATGACAGTCTCTTAGACTTTCCTAATTATTGATGACCTTGACAATTTCAATAGTCCTTGTCAAATATTTTGTAGAATGTCCCTCACTTGGGATTTGTCTAATGTTTTTCTCATGGTTAGATTTTCTATGTGTCTTGGGAAGAAGACCACAGATGAAAAATGCCATTCATCAGATCTTAAGAAGAGTACATACTATTAACATGACTTATCACTGTTGATATTAACCTTGATTACTTGCCTGAGGTAGTGTGTCAGGTTTTTCCACTGTAAAATTACTGTATTTCCTCCTTTCCATACTATACTCTTTATAATGAAGTCACTGTCATAACTCCACTTAAGCAGTGGGAATTATACTCCCCCTCCTTGAGGGAGAAGCATCTACATAAACTTAAGATTCTTTAGCAAGGAATATTTGTTTATTATCCCAAATTTGTTATTTATTTGATCACTTGTTTACATTAGCATGTTTTTGCATGAGTTATTGTCTGGATCAATTGCTTTCAACACAAGGAACACCCTTTAGTACTTTTTGTAAAGTTGATTGAGAGCAATAAATTCAGTGTCTCTTTACCAGGGAATGTCTTTATTACACCTTGAATTTTTAAAGATAGCATTGCTGGAGATATTCTTGTGTAAAGACTTTTGTTTTGGTTTGGTTTTTCCTTCTAGCACTTTGGATATATCATCCCACAGCCTTCTGGCTTCCATCATTTCTTTTGAGAAATCAGCTATTGGTCTTACTGAGCTTCCCTTATATGTGACAAGTCATTTTTTTCCTGCTGCTTTCAAGATTACATGTTTGTATTTGGCTTTCAAGATCTGTACAGTGATGTTTCTGGTGTGCATTTCTTTGTTTTGTCTTTGTTTTTAATTTTGTTTTCTCAAGTGAAGTTTATTAAACTTTTTGCATATGTACATTAGTATTTTCATCAAATTTCAGAATATTCAAATATTTCTTCATTTTTTATGCTCTTTTCTATATCGACTCTCCTCTTATTCTCATTATGTGTATGTTGGTTCACATAATGGTGACACACATTTCTCTGAGGCTCTGTCGATTTTTTTTTCTTTTTTTTCCTTTCCTAAGATTGCATATCTATCAATCATTTTCCAACATTGCTCATTCTTTCTTCTGTCAGCTCAGATATTCTGTTTTTTTACCTTTACTGAATTTTTTAATTTCATTTTCTGTGCTTTTCAACTTCAGAATTTCCTTTTGCTTATTTCTTTTTTGTGCCTTTTAACTTCAGAATTTCCATTTGCTTCCATTTAGTTCTTTTTATTGCTACTCTCTACTTGATGAGATATTATCATTATACCTTCCTTTACTTCTTTAAGTATGGTATTCTTTAGCTCTTTGAGCACATTTCTAATAGCTGCTTTGTAGTCTTTGCTAAGTCTGACATCTGGGTCAACTCAAAAGAAATTTCTACTGCTTGCATTTTTCTTGTGTAAGTCACACTTTCCTGTTTCTTTGCATGTATAATAGTATTTTATTTAATATTCAACATTTAAAATAATATATTGTAGCAATTCTGTATACTGAACAGCACCTTCCCCCTACACAGGGCTTACTGTTGTTGTTTGCTTGTGTACTTGTTTAGTGGCTTAACTGAACTATTTTAGTAAAGTCTATTTCCCCCCACAGTATGAAGCCTTTGATGTTACTCCTCAAAGAATGCAGAGTTGGGCACTAGCATAGTTACACTCAGATAAAACTAGATTTATGGGGACAGTCTGCCTCTTTCCATGATATCTCTATTAAACTGTCTGCTTCATTTGTTATCATACCCAGATGTTACCCTCCACTAATTGACAGTGGATTGCTCTATTGCTTTCAGTTATGATTTGTGCATAAATTGTTCCACAGTAAGTTCCAATTAATTGCAGGCCTTTCCAGAGGGGTAATATTTGATGTCTGTCTATGAGGTTTGTTGTAATTCCAGTAGGGCTCTTCTTAGCTTGCTCTTTCCCTGGTTCTCTCTTAATTTCTAACTGGTTTATGATTTATCTCTTTGCACTCATGTGCTACCAGCCTGCCCCTCCTGGGTAAATACCACAGCCCTTGACTGGGCACTGGTGGGAGAGGAGCCGTGGAACTTCCATCCCACTGAGTTGGGATGGGGAAGAGAAAGAGCAGGCTGTTGCTCAAAGATTCTCACTGTGCTTAACAAGATTTTTCTTGAAGAAATGTTTCTTCATTTACTGTATGCCATTAGAAAAACATCCAGAGATTTAAAATGTGTGCATGTACGTATGTGTGTGTATTTTAAATCATTTTCACCAGTTATAGTTGCTTCACTGGGGAGTGAGTTTGCAGAATTCCTTATGCTGCCATTCTGGAAATTGCCTTTATCTTCCATTTCTAACAAATTTCCTTCCTTCATCACCTGTAGGAAGCTTCCCACTATCACAGCAAACACCCCAAAATGTTTTAAATCAAAGTATTTGGTTGGAGGCCTCCTGTATACATATTCAAAAAAAAAATAACTCCGAATAATTTTCACTACTTTCTTTCTTCAAAAATGTTGCTATTCTACAACCCTTATTACCTGGAAGATAACTGCACCTTACTGAAAGACTTTTTGAGTTTAAATCTATAGTTTCATTATTTTTATCATTTTAATGTTTAGATATTAAGTTTCATAAAGGCATATAAAAAACAAGAAACTGCATGTGTGTGTGAATGCATGTGTATAAACTGAAAACTCAGAGTTCACTCCCCCTTAATAAAAAACACAATGCTAACTCCTAAAACTCCTGCTTAGAAAATCGGTACATGCCAAAACTCTTAAAACTCTTAATTTTTCTTCTTAGTCTAAGCTCTTTCCAAATGTGTTTACAAACTCTTACTAAAATCAATGCCATTTGTTGTTTTTTTTTACCTGTTCTTGTTTTGCACCAGGTGAAATGATAGCATCAAGTCAAATCAAGATAGATTGCTAAGCTATCAAATTTACTATTACTTTGAGCATCACAGAAACTGTGAGCTTTATTAAAAACCACTCTGATTTTATGTCACATTGTTTAGTACCTGATTATCTTCCAGTACCCTTTGCAGAAATGTATTCACATGCTGCTAAACTGGCAGGTAATGCTGCAGATTCAATAAATGGAGGATGGGGTGGGGCTGGAAGCTGAAGAGGGAATAGAGACTGCCAATTTTTTGATTTGCTGTTTTGTACCTTAAACAATTTTATGACTCCCTAAATTAAAATAAATCAATAAATGAATAGATACACCCTAATATATTAGGCACATACATTTTTACTAAAACTCTATTTATAGATGCATTTTAGGAATCCCTGATAAATAAGAAAACTATCTAGTACCTTTCCCAGAATAATTATATCTATTCCATACCCTAATTCTTAAAATAAATTATGAAATGTTAGAAGTGAGTTTCTCAGGACAATAATATCCTGATAATCATAATTGTTTTATACAAATTCCCTGACAAATAAAAACAAAACAAAAAACTGTGAAATTTTAAAAATTTTTTTTAAATGCCTTGAAGTCAAAGGATTACAATACTCAGAATAATATACCCTCAAAAGTTTGGTCTGAAAAGTAAATATTTTCAGAAATAATTATGTGCTTTTTAATTTTATTTAATCTCTTGAGCTAAATTAGAGAATGTGTTTGCTTATAAAGTAGGTCTTCTTACTATGAAATGATTCAGATTAATGTCCACGCCATGAACCTCTCAAATTCAGCATGGTCCTTTCATAGTTACTCCACACTATATGAGACATTTCAACGTCACTACTGTTAATTAGAATTTATTGTGGAACCCCTAGGAGGAGATGTGTGATTCTGACTTTACACTAATGTCAGATTCAAAATCTGGTCTATGGAATGATTAATAATACATATATTTGTGCAAGTGTGTATGTGCATATCTATGTGTGTGTGCATGTGTGTGTGTGTATAACTCCAACACACTCCCAGCTCTCTATTGACAGATCTCTCTCCAGCTTTATTAAAATAAAATGTAAAACCCGAAAGAAGACTTTGGGTTAAAATATTTCCTAAAATAGCTCCTTGAATAGCAAACAAAGCACGCAATTAGACTGGGGAAGGTTTTCATTAAATCATGGTGGGTGACTGGAGAAAATGTATCCAGAGTTTAATGTGTAGATTCCTCAAAAAAAAAATAAAATATATGCATAGATTTCTCAAAGAAAATATCAAAAAAGTGAACATTTTACAGACTGATAGTATGAGAAGTATGCAAGATTATGACTTGTTTACATTAATGTCATTACTTTGAGAAAACTTAAACACTAAGAAGTTAAATATTCTGGCCAAGGTCACAAAGATAGTAAATGGCAGAGCTAGAACTGGGACCCAGGCAGTCAGCGTCAGGGAACATGCTGTTATTCTCTGTGTTGCTGTTCCATGCTATCACTTTCTTTTTACCATTGTCTTCATTTTCTCAACAGACTATCACATAATACCTACTCCCATAGTTTTTATAGAAGATAAAAAAGGTGTATTAGGTACTAGTGGAAGAGAAAGCTACAAAGTATTTTAATGTCAGTGTAATTTTATTTATTTTTGTTTTGTTTAGTTATACCTTGAAACTCTCAACTCAGGAGTAATAGGCACCTCTTCTTTACTGCTTAACATTGTATTCTTATCATGTAAAATAACCTGGATCATATCAGATCTTCAATAACTAACCGTTAAATAAATTAATTTATCTATCAGATGGTAATGTGCATGCCACAAGACAGCTGTAGATATAGAAAAATAGATATAAATATAGACATAGATATAGATACATAGTGTACAGTGAAGGATAATAGACAAATCAAGTAAATTCTGTCCTCAATGACCTCACACTTTAGGAATAAACTATTAAGACATCACAGCAAATGCTAAGGATTATAGGACGAGTATTTTGGAGAATGTCAGAGGTTAAAACTCTCCATTTTATTTAATAAGTAGCTGGAAGGAAAGCCGAACTAACAGCTATTTATTGCATTGTAATTTACACAGATTTCTACATACAATTATGTCAATTCAGTTCCACAATTAAATATGTTGCAGATATTGTCTTTTTATCTTACTTTGCAAATGGTGAAACTCAGTCCTAGAGAAGTTATGTAATATAGCAGCGTGACTAATATCACAAAATTAAAAAGAAATGGCAATCCCTGTACATGAAACCAGGTCCTCTGACTGATTACAAACCCCATATCCCTATATTCGTCTCCCTTTATTGCTTCACAGAAAGGTTTCATAGAAAAAAATTGAGTTTGACTGGATCATAAATCAGTTGAGTAACTGAAACAGTACATAGCTGATCACAACCTAATTTCTTGGACACAATGGGGGTAAGGTGCCCCAAATAGCCAAAAATATGTTGAGAAAGAGGAATGAAGTGGGAGGTCTCACACTATCTGACTTTGAAGCATGTTACAAAGCTACAATGCTCAAAACAGCATGGTAATGGCATAAGGACAGATATACTGATCAATGGAATCGAATTGAGTGTTCAGAAGTAGACTCTCACATCTACGGACAACTGATCTTTGATAAGGCAGTGAAGCCGAAGCAACTGGGAAAGAGCAGCCTGTTCAATAAATGGTGTTTGGAGAACTGGATATCCATTTCCAAAAGAATGAAAGAGGATGTCCATCTCACACCTTATACCAAAATTAACTCAAAGTGGATCAAAGACCTAAACATTAGCACCAAGACAATAAAACTCTTAGAAGAATATGTAGGGCAATATCTTAAAGATCTTGTGAAAGGAGGTGGTTTCTTAGACCTCACACCCAAGGCGTGAGCAACCAAAGAACAAATAGACAAATGGGATCTCCTCAAAATTAAACACTTTTGTACATCAAAGGACTTTGTCAGAAAAGTAAAAAGGCAACCTACACAATGGGAGATGATATTTGGAAACCACATATCAGATAAGGGTTTAATATCCCGAATATATAAAGGAATCCTGCATCTCAATAACAGAAAGACAAACAATCCAATTAAAAAATGGGCAAAAGACATGAAAAGACATTTTTCTGAAGAGGAAATACAAATGGCTCAAAAACTTATGAAAAAATGCTCAACTTAACTGGCTATTAAGGAAATGCAAATCAAAACCACAGTGAGATATCATCTCACACCTACCAGAATGGCCATTATCCAAAAAACAGAAAATGACAAGTGCTGGAGAGGATGTGGAGAAAGAGGCACACTTATGCATGTTGGTGGGAATGTAGAATGGTGCAACCACTCTGGAAGACAGTGTGGAGGTTCCTCAGGAAGCTAAATATAGATTTGCCATATGACCCAGCTATTCCATTGCTAGGTATATACTCAGAGGAACTGAAACTTAAGACACAAACAGACATTTGTAAACCGATGTTTATTGCAGCATTATTCACAATTGCCAAGAGATGGAAACAGCCCAAATGTCCATCAAAGAACGAGTGGATAAACAAACTGTGATATACACACATGATGGAATACTATGCAGCTGTAAGACAGAACGAAGACATGGATCATGTAATAATGTGGATGAACCTTGAGGACATTATGTTGAGTGAAGTTAGCCAGAAACAAAAGGACAGATTCTGTATGGTCTCACTAATATCAAAAGACATTAATGAACAAACTTTGGGAGTTAAAAGCTGACAACACAGGTGACCAGGAGATACAAAGAGGGCAGAGACCAGCCATTTGATGCTGAAGGACTACAGAATGTTTAGGATTGCTTGCATAGATCCAGAAATACATATATTGTATTGTATGACATGTTATTTTTCTTTTTACCATTTTTTTCTTATTGCTAAAAAAAAAAACAATTTTTCTTGTAGTAATCAATATGTTCAAGTGCTGATTGTGGTGATAAATGTACAACTTTATGATGATACCGTGAACAACTGATTGTACACTGTGGATAAATGTATGGTATGTGAATATAACTCTATAAAATTGTAGGAAAATATATATACAGGAGTAAAAGTGTTGGAGAAAACATGGTGAGAGGGATGATGCCCCACCAATATAGACTAACTACAATGTGTAAACTCAGAAATGAATCTTAGAACACAGCCTAACGTGGACATAATAATTGTAATAGTCCCTAGATTGTAAGCTCTTACAGCAGTTAATTCTATCCCTGAATTGTAATGCCTATCTCTAAACTTTGAGATGCTGATCCCCTAGTGTATAACCTGATTGGTCTCTGGAACAATGCATATCTCTGAGACACCTGAAACTCAGAGCTAGAGGCAGATAAGAATATCAGTATTAGTGCATACAGCCATATGAATGAAGCAGGTCTGGTTAAGACCAGGGCAAGCCAGGCCAAAGAGTAAAAGTTGAAACTGATTGTGTTTTAAAACTTCAACTTCCATATGAGACCAAGGAAAGAGATATCTATTTGGTACAGGATCTAACTTTTCTAAACAGTACAACTCTACAGTCGATTTGTTCAAACACCACAATTACATGGAACTTTGAATAGGAAGTGAGATACGGTAGGTTAGTATAGGCTGGAGTGAAATAGTGACACATCCCAGAGTAATTTGGGCAGATAATAAAAAACATATTTACAGCCTCCCCCTCCCCAGCCCCGAGGATCTGGGGGAAGGTGCAGATGTGTTGGACATCCTCACCTGGACTGGTGTTGATGTTGTCACAAACATTGGGACTGGCGGTTTGATGTGCTGAGCCCCCGAGCATGGGACTTGCCCTTATGAAGCTCGTTACCGCAAAGGAGAGTCTAAAGTTGTATGTAATGGTGCCTAAGAGTCTCCCCCTGAGTACCTCTTTGTTGCTCAGATGTGGCCCTCTCTCTCTCTAACTGAGCCATCTCGACAGGTGAACTCGCTGCCCTCCCCTCTACATGGAACCCGACTCCCAGGGTTGTAAATCTCCCTGGAAATGCAGAATATGACTCCTGGGGATGAATGTTGACCTGGCATCGTGGGACTGAGAGTATCTTCTTGACCAGAAGGGGGATGCAAAATGAGATGAAATAGTTTCAGTGGCTGAGAGATTCCAAATGGAGTCGAGAGGTCACTCTGGTGGACATTCTTATGCACAATATAGATAACACCTCTTAGGTTTTACTATATTAGAATAGCTAGAAGTAAATACCTGAAGCTACCAAACTCCAACCCAGCAGTCTGGACTCCTGAAGACAATTATATAATAATGTAGATTACAAGGGGTGACAGTGTGATTGTGAAGACCTTGTGGATCACACCCCCTTTATCTAGTATATGGATGAGTAGAAAAATGGGGATAAAAACTAAAGGACAAATGGGGTGGGATGGGGGGAAGATTTGGGTGTTCTTTTTTCACTTTTATTTTTTATTCTTGTTCTGGTTCTTTCTGATGTAAGGAAAATGTTCAGAGATAGATTGTGGTGATGAACGCATAACTATGTTATGTATCATACTGTGGACAGTGGATTGTATGCCATGGATGATTGTATGGCATATGAATATATTTCAATAAAACTGAATTTAATA
Source organism: Choloepus didactylus (assembly GCF_015220235.1). NCBI lineage: Eukaryota > Metazoa > Chordata > Mammalia > Pilosa > Megalonychidae > Choloepus > Choloepus didactylus. The sequence continues at coordinate 56,101,887 of NC_051312.1, forward strand.
AAAAAACAACAAAAAAAAAAGAAAGCAGCCACAGGAAATGGCACAGCTGTAACAAATGGGCATAGCTGTTTATGAGTAAAACTTTACAAAAACAGGCAGCAAGCCAGGTTGGGACCACAAGTCACATATGGTTCCCCAAGCTCTGGTTTAGATCACCTGTCCTTAAGGATTTTTGAAAATTACAAGCAGCAAGCATATAGGGTGGTTAAAAGCTTACAACCAAACATATTGATTTCTGCGTCATCCCCTTATGACTCAATTTTTTTTCCCATATATCAAAATATATATCAAGATGAGGAATCAGTGGGCCACAGCCTGGAAATAGAACCAGAATTGGAGTCTGAATGACAATAGTATATCCAGAACCAAATCACATGGTCTAGTGGGGCAAAGCTGTAAGTCCAGAAGTCAGGAAATAAGAATATGAGAGACTTAGAGAGGCTTTCAACGTCCTGTAGTCCAAAAGCCATGACCCACAAGAAGAAATATATGTTCCATCATGACCCACCACATACATGCAGACATGCATGCATATATATGTAGTATATGTACATGTGTAGTACATGTAAACATACAAATTCCATTTGTTCGTTTATCACCTTCTATGGGTCACTAGTGCAGTGGTTCTTTCCACAAGTGTGGTGGGGGGTGGCGGGGAAGGAGAGTAGTTGTGTGAATCAGGGAAGCAGATAGTAGAAAACACACCAGCAATTCTCTCTCTGCCCAAATACATATGGCCACATGCCCTCAGTGGGAGGTCATCCAGAAGACAAGTGGGCACAGTTCAAGTCTTTCTACCTGATAAATTTTCAGGTCTCAGGCACAAGTTGGAATCCAAAAAGAAGCCTCTGAAGCCTGGGCAGTTCTGACAGCACGTATGTAACTTCATCCAACTTCATTATGGAGCTAATGGATGATTGTATGCCAAACAGCCATAGAAATGATTTCACAGATGAAAAGAGGTTTATTAAAACATAAAAGGAACATATTAGTGAAAAGCAGCTCAGAGTAGGAAAAATTAAAATTGTCCAGGGTCACAGAGCAAGGAAGTATCAAAGTCATGCTCTGGACCCAGGACCTATGGCTTTTTTTCATTCTTAACCACTGTATTAAATGGCTCCTCAAAAAGAATGAGGTGGCATTAGACACTTTCAGAATCACTCCTTGCAGCTCCCTCCTACACTCATAGCTTCACGATATACAGACAGTTATTTTCCATCCTCCTATGTGATAGTCGGTGGTAGAATGGCAGAGTTCTCTTGCTGCATCCTTTGAGGATAAAATGTAGTCAACTTTGAACCACATCACATGTCAAAATCTTTCAGGCATCACTGCTGCCACAGACAGGAAATGGTCTTTTTTTGGACAGAGCTGTAAAAGCCTAGGTGATTGTTGGAGACTGAATCGTGTCCCCTACAAAAGGCATGTTCAGGTCCCAACCGCTGGTCCTGTGGGTGGGAACCCATATGTAAATAGGACCACTGAAAATGTTAATAGTTAAGATGTGCCCAAACAGAATGAGGGTGGGTCTTAATCCAATATGCTGAAGTCCTTATAAGCAAAGGAAATTGGACATGAAAGAGAGAAGCCATGTGGTGTAGCCAGAAGCTGGAAGTCAATGGAACCCAGAAAAGAAAGAAGATGCCACCATGTGCATTATTGCCATGTGATGGAAAAGGAAAGGAATCCCAAAGATTGCCAGCCAGCCAGAAGATGTCAACCCCACAAGGAAGCAAGCCTTCTAGCCTCCGAAACTGTGAGCAGCCAGGAAACTAGCAATTTCAGCAAGGAATTTTATTTAAATAGGATGACTTAAGCAAGTCACCTGCTCTAAGAATTTGTATGATCATAATACTGTCCTATCACTCATAACACTGCCCTTCACATCTCACCTCATGAATATATATGTAAATAACAATTTTCCAACTTTAAAAATATTAAAATAAATTAAAAAAAAAAAACATATGCAAGTACTTTCCCATTATTTAACCCAACCCATTTCATTGTATTTTTGCTTAAGCAGCCTAGGAAACTAAAACAGTGGTTCTACCATAAAGAAGTAATTTTCATCCTTTGTGAAATAATGGAAAGGGATTTCCATGTTCCTATAATTTTACTTGAGTTCTCGCCCCAAGAACTGAAGAATAGCTTTTCCTAGAGTGAGACTACTAGTGAGCAAGCTCTGTATCAGAGGACATGTAAGAGAGCCCAGGTGTAGCTATACACCTAAGCCTCATTTGCAGTCCAGCATTTTTAGTTAAAACACATATTTTCATTTCCTACACATAAATTTTAATTGATTCCAAGTTAGGAGGAATTTAAGGGCTGTGTTTAATTACTGCCCTCAAAATGCAACACACAAAATCAGAAATAATGGACTAGAGAAGCACAAACTCCTTTCTGAATTTGTTAGGTAAATGCACACATAGCATTTCAACATACTCAGATTTAGATCCACCTTTGATTTTATAAGAAAAATTACATGCACCAACAATGCCTGCATCTCCTTTTACTGTATATGTACAGGATATATTTATCTATGTTTATGTATGAGTATCTATCTGTGAACAGCTTTGCACTGCCATCTTGCTCAAGAATTGACATAGAAATTCAAGTGACTTAAAGTTGTGATGTCTTTATCACTGGCAATTGCTAGTAATAAATACTCATTTAATCTTGTCCATCATACGAAATGAAACACAATTAAAAATTTTTACCTAGTGGTATCTTAGAATTTATTCAGGAGATAGCATTTAAAATAATTTGAATAGGGTATCAAATACAATAATACATGACTTCTCATATTCAACTTTTTCAGAGATACACTTGTTTAATTCAGCACAAAAACAGCTTTAATCTATTAAGGAAGCTGGTAATGTTTCTCTATTGCTGCTTAACAATACCAACTTGGAATAACACTCATTTATTATTTCACACTACTAAAGATCAGAAGCTGAGAGTCTCATAAGGCCAAAATCAAGGTGTTGGTAGGGCCATTTTCCTGTCTGGAGTCTCTGAGAAATCATCTGCTTCCAAGATCATCTAGGATATTGGCAGAATTCAGTGTGAGGCTATAGAAATGAGGTTCCTGTTTCGCTGATACATGACACCCTACATTGTCAAGTCAGCAATGGCACATTGACTGCTTCTAGTATTTCAAATCTCTCTGACTTCCCTTTCTGCCTTCAGTTAGGAGAAAGCCTTGTTTTTAAGGACTCATGTGATTACACTGAGCTGTTAGATAATCCAGGATAATCTCCGTATATTAAGGTAAAGTGATTAGTAATTTTAATGATATCTTTGAGGCCCCCTTTACCATGTAAGGTAACATTCATGGGAGTTAACACCAGTGGTTGAAGATTAAAATTCTGCCAACCAGACAGTATAACATTAGGCAAGATATTCTATCTTTCTGGACCTTAATTTTCTCAAGTCTAAAAAATCCACATTCTTTTTAAATTGGTAATGTAAATGTGTATTGTTAACACACACTCCCTCCCAGCCCTCGTGCTTACATTTTCATGGAACCAGTCAAGGCGCTGAGCATTTTATACACATGGTCTCATTTAATCCTAAAAAATAAAATGCAGTTAAGTGGCCACTGTCTCCATAGAACAGATTTGTTGTAAAGTACATATTATCTAAGTAGAACAATTAGGATTTGAACTCTGGTCTTTCTGAGCTGTGAACTATGTTACACTAATCTGAAAACTTCATGAAAATTTTTTCTAGCCTGAAAAGTATCAATCCCCTCCCCGCCAAAAAAGGGTTACTTTTATTTCAAATTTACTTGGAAAAAAAGGAGCAGAGTATTGAAATTTGTCTTTCTCACCACCAGCAAAAGATATGTATGCGTGAAAATGAGTGGCAAAGGATTTTCACCCACTGAACGTCACACAAGCATTACAAATGACATTAAGTCTGTGTTTCTCCAAATACTTCTTAAATGAATATCATCAGAATACTAGGGATACTACTGACAAATATCTCAGTATATCTCAGCTATAATGAGACTTTCTGATCATTCTACATTTTACGAAGAATGTAGACAAACTGTACAACATGTTTACTGAGGAAGAAGAAAAAGACCACAAATAGCATGATATGAAAATGAATTCAAGGGACCTGTAGCTATTTATCCTGCACAGGCAAAGGCTAATTACCCATACTTGCTACATTTCAGTATTGAAAGAATCTGAGGAAGAACACGGATTAGGCAGAGGATGGTACTGTGAAGGGTAGGTTAAAGAGATGTCATTTGCAGGAAAAATAAGCAAGTCTTCTCTGGAAATTAAAATGGCCCAAAGATGAAAGGAGCTTCTACATAAGGGAAGAGTAACTATCAAGAGAAGTTAGATCATCCCTAGTAAGTGATCGTATGGAGGGGATTCACTTATAAACTGAGAGCTAGCTGGGGTTATGAAACTTCACATCTGAGAATCTGTAGCACAGTAGGTTTTCTTTCTGGTTCAACTCTAGAAAGGCAGTTTTCCTTTGGAATCTATGTGTTAATATCCTTTCCTCAACCTAACTGTCTCAAGACTTTAAAGGGTGATTGTCTTCACATCCACTTTGCTTTGTTGATGGAATAAACATTTTCCCCTCAAATTGAGTCTCAGCATTTGACAGCTGCGAATGTGGTGGATAATCCAATTAACACAACACCAAAGAAACTTCTCCATCTATTATCTACCTAGATGACTGATTCAAAAAAAGATTCCAAAATGTACTGAATGACTTGGAGAATGAAAAACGACGTTTTAACCATTTGAACAGACCCAGACATTTCACTATAATTACTATGCCAACCCCTCATTTGTCCCTGACTTTCTGGTGTCAGCAAGCCTGCAGTGTTGGCCACAAGCCTATCTTTGGGATTCCTTTTTTAGAAGCACAGACATCCCACTGTGCTGTCAATAGCAGCAGGTTTCTGATGTACCATAAGGATTTGCTTTAGGTAGACACAAAACCAGACTGCTTCCTGATTATTGCAAGGCTCTGTTTTTGAAGAGGATATTATAAGCTGCCTTGCACCCATCTTTCCTAATAATATCCTTTCTCTGGAAATGGTCAGCTTATTCTCAAGAGCAATATGAAAGCATCATTTTCATGTTATCTAAACACAGTAAGATATGGATATTTGCATGTTGTTAGTCCCTCCCCATCTTCCATCTGTCAGTGTACTCATACTTTTCATCTGACTAATGCCAAATTTGCTTAAAGATGTAAATAATGCATCAGCTTCTATGAGAAGCCAACTATTACACTGTTCACCTTTTCTGTCTGCAGTTTTAGGAACTCTTGCATGCTTAGTATCTCAGAAGGCAGTTCGAGCAGATGAAAGTTGCAGAGAAAATAAGACTCTTGTTTTTATTTACTTGCTTAGTATACTTGTGCCCAAATGTTTTAATGGTTCTTATTTACTAATGACACTAATCTGTTTACTTTTCTCCCACAAGGCTACTTCTGAGAGGAAGAAACTTCTATTTCCCTCTCCATATTCCCAGGCTTTAGTTTTCTAATTTTGTTCTACAAGGCACAGAGGAGGCACTTAAAAAATGTTTGCCCCATGACTAAAGAATGAATGAATATCACTCTTTTAGTCTGAACTGCCCACCAATGTGATGCTCTATAAGTTGGGCAGAGGATGGGAGCAATGGGAGGGCAGGAGTTTAATCCAAGGAACATAACAAGAAAAAGCAGTTTCATTCATCACTGGACTTCCAGCCATGAATACAAAGGCAATCCTATCAATTTTCTAGAGTTTGGTGCCTTGACTCATTTTCATCACCAAAAGTAATTATTCCTTTTGGAAATACATTATGTCCCACCTTCCCTTTGAATCATATTAGATTTGTTCACTCAAATTTGCCTGCAGTCAAGAATCTTCAAAACCATAGCACCCAGTATATGATGGGAAACACCAAACATCTGGTCAGAAAGTCTGATACTTCTGAGTATAAAGGCTATCCACTGACCCAGGATATGGATTAAAGAAAATTAAGTGTGTCTTTTCCCATATGGAACTCTTTGAAGGAAGTATGCTGCAGTAATCATGTGCATTACTATGCAAGAGATTTCCCCAATGAATCAAATAAACACACAAGTTAAACACATATTATTAAAGTATTGTGTGTAACTGTATTTATATCCATATATATAACTGTTGAAGAAAATGCTGAGAATTAAAAATTTACATATATACCTTATACATATGCAATATTTTTACACTTCATTTTTATGTCTGCCCATAATAACTCACAACTCCTTGGTAATACATATGTATTGCTTTTGACTTTACCAGTTTTCTCTTTCTAATAGCAGTCCTAATGGCAATCTTTTATTGCAATTACCACTTCACCACTAAAACAGACAGTAAGCAGTGGCCCCATCATCCTTTATTTATGACACAGCAAGACCAACTAGACCAGCTGGATGTATCTTCCTCAGAATTGGCTTTTAGCTGAAAAACAGAGATTAAAAATGTTTGGAGTTCAATTTCTGCTGAGCAGGGTTATCTTAATTAGATTGTTCCTGCTGTTTTGGTTCCTACTTCTTGTCTCTTGCGTCTGTCTGATTCCTGATGATTCACAAGCCAAAATTTTATTCTCTTTGAGAATCTCTGAGCATCAGAGATCCTTCCAATAAAGTCTTTTTTTAAAAAAATTAAACCAGACAGAATTGAAGTCTGCTGCAAGCAGTCACTGTCTTTCTTGATCAAAAACTAGTTCTCTGGATGTCATTCTAGGTGCTCTACAGTAAGGCAACAGGCTACTTTAACCAATCTCCAATTAATTTGTTAATAAACTCCTTGTTCCCAATAAAATAAATATTATATGTGCCTGAATATCCACTACATTCTGCCATCGTTGGCTATGGCTCTGCATTCCCTCACCCGGAAGTCTCCTCCTTAGATCCTATTACTGATATAAAAATCTCTCACAGGTCACTTCAAATGCAATACGCTCCATGAATTTTACCTAATCCCCCAACAGAAATGATATTTTACTCTCTTATTACAGAAGATGACATCCATTTAGAATATATTCTGTCTTATATTATCATTATTTGTAGGTATATGGGAAATAAATTGCTTAATAAAGAAAGGAAAGGTAAAATTCAGAACAAATTTGAGCTTATTGAATTGATGTCTCCAAAAACATAAAGCCAAAACTTTGGGATTATATTCCTATCTGTTGTGGCATATGATGAAGTATAGGACAAAGATGGAGACATTTCCAGGTCTCCTGTAAGATTCTACTACAGCAGTTTCTAAATTCTCCAGGACATGGATACAGCTAATCCATTCTGGCATATAGAGAAGGCAGTATGCGTAACACTACAACATGCACATGGAGTCTCCTGTGCTAGGTAAACTGAGCTAAGATAAGGTAAAAATTTCTAGAAGTTTCAACAATCAAAATCTTTAAATTAACTCCATATCTCCAGTGCCAAAGTATCTCAGCAGCACAGGCACTAGCATGAGGCCTCCTATGTTGATTCTGAGCTCCTTGAAAACAATGCAATACGTACTTCCTGATCTAAATTCCATTCTCAGACTCACTTGTCATGTCTTCATGAAAATGGAGAAAGTGATAATAAGCTTAAGGTCCTGCATTCTCTCTGCAGAGACTTCCAGAATGTTTTGATGATGGCCTCACTTGTTTGTAAATAGCCATGTCTTTGCCTTCCTAATTGGCTTTTGTGAAAGAGGAACTCATTTCCTAAAGTGCAATACTTTAATATTGAAATTAAATATCTTAACAATGAATAACCCTTAATGTCAACAAAGTTGACAGCTGCACTTTGATTTGATAGTGCACACACAGTCCATCACGAACTGGACTTGGGCTATACCTGATTTTCCATGAACTACTTTACCATTGAAGAGAATGAATCTGAGTTACTATTGACCTGAGCCTAATATAAACCAGTGACCTATGAAACTTTCATGTCTCAATACAAATTAGTACTCAGCACTGGTGCTTATTTGCTCCTACTTGGAGCACCTGACATTTTAAAGCAATTAGGGGACATCCGGCTCTGTAAAATGCACTCTATGTTGGTACTCAACAGAGCTGAATTTCCGTGCTTCAGCCCATGTAATAAAAGCCATCACAGCTGCCCACAAACTATGACTACCCCTCTTTTGAGAATCTAATAGAGTTTACCCTATTTACTGACAAAGATTAAAGCTGCCTCTGTGGTAGACTATGAAATGCACAGCATTTCCCAATACTGAAAAATATTCCAAGGATCTATCAGAGCATCTGAAACCTCCACATTCAATGCCTAGCTTCTGTGTTACCTCATCAAGGCCAATATTTAGGTAAAAATCTGTTACTAAGGAGAGGTTTGCACACGATATAATTGTCAATCATTGCCAACTGAGTATATTTTTGCTTACAGAATTGGGCCTGGGATTTAACAGAGCTCATTTTGAGGGAAATAAATAGGATCTAATACAAGACAAGAAGGAGAAAGTAGGGTTGTTCATCTACAGGGAAGGCAGGTCTTACTGGAACACCAAAGTATGGATAGTCCATAACGTGGGAGTATGTTTGTCCTCAGGGCACCCAAACTGTAAAGGAAAATGTTAACGCAGAATTGGTGGTTTCTTGTTAATTATTTTTGAAATTCTATACTTGTAGGTGCATGAAATAATGCATGAGTTTCTCAGTAGTGCCTAATATTACTGCCTTTCAAAACAATATCCATGACTCTATCAAAATACCACTTAAAATCTTAAATCATTAACAAGCCCTTAACAGTGCTCAGCATGGATACTAGCACAAGAAGCTTTTCTCTAGGACACTTTCTCTTTTGACTTCCCCTTCTTAGTCCTGATCAAAATTTTTCACTTTCAACTACACATATTAGGCAACATCTGAACAAAATGCAATGTAATTTTTATCTATGTAAGAAGTAATAATAAATTCAGGATCAAAATATCTATTTTTATCTAAGCATTTCTTAACTGCTTACTAAGTACAAGGTACTCTGGGAGATATAAAAAAGGCTATGAAAACGTGAATTGAATCCTGCCCTCAGGAAAATTATGTAACACATGATCCAGCAGATTGCATCTTCCAAAGAGAGCTGCAACAATACCTTCCATCCCAATTTGTCTCTTGCCATGTGACCTTCCTATTCCATGATCAAGAGCTGGGGTTTAGTTCCCTTCACCTTAATTATGTGCTGGCTTTAGTGACTTGCTTAACCAAAAAAAAAAAAAAAGAAAAGAAAAAAACAATGCAGCAGAAGTGATGATCTGTGATGTCTGAAGTTAGGTAACAAGAAGCCTTGGAGCTTCTGCAAGAAACTCTTAGAAGATTCTTCTTTAGATACTGCCCTTTGGAACCCATTCTCCAAGCTATACGAAGCCAAAGTCACAAGTGGGCAACCAACTGCCCCATTTTACCAAGGACTGTGGGTGCTCCCAGGATGTGGAACTTTTAGTGCTAAAACCGGGCAAGTCCCAGGCTAGTGAAGGCAAGTTAGTCAATCTGGTGTCCTGGAGTTATGCACCCCAGAAAAAAACAACATGTTTTTAATCTTAATTCCTGTAGGTGCGAACCCATTGTAGATAGGATCTTTTGATTTTGTTACTTCATGTAAGGTACGGCATAACTGAATCAGAACGGATCTTAATCCTATTACTGGAGGCTGTGTAGAAAGCGTCACAGAAAGAGAAAGCCACAGGGAGAAGCAAAAAACCAGAAGTTAAAAGTACCCAGAAGGGAAAGGAGAAGATTCCATCATGTGCATTGTCATGTAACAGAAAAGCCAAAGCCCAAGTATCACCCGCAGCTAGACCCAGAATGCCACAGTCTTTGGGCAGAAAGCATCATCTTGTTGACACCTCAATTTTGGACTTCTAGCCTCAAAACCATGAGCCAATAAACTTCCATTGTTTAAGACAACCCATTTTTAGTATTTGTTTTAGCGGTCAGGAAATTAAAACAATCACTTTAAAAGAAAGACCTTTAGCAGCATTCCAGGCAACAGGCCAAGCTGAGTTCCAGCAGATAGCTAGACATCAACTTGCAGCCTCACAAATGAGCCATCTTAGGCAGCTTTCAGTTGACATTTGACTGCAACCTCATGAGAGACCCTAAGCAAAAACTATGAAGCAGAGTTCAATTAACTACAGAATCATGAGAGGTAATAACAGATTGTTGTTGGGGCAATTTATTACTAAGCTAATGGTAAGAGGAATAATAGAATACAAAGCCAAATATTTGCAATGGTAAATTATATTTGTAATGAAATGCATATGATGTAAGGAAGAGAATGAAAAATGCTATTTGAAAGATAGAAATATAGTGTAATAGAGTTATGAATACAGGAAAATTGATTTTTGCTGAAGAGATAGAGGTGATCAGACTAGGCATTTTGAAGGAAATAATGGTCATAGAAAGACACATATGGACATGCAGAAGGGACAATGAAGGTAAAGCATTGCAGATACAATGTACAGTGAAATAAAAAGGATGGAAGTGAGAAAATAGACAGGAAAGTGGTAAGTATAAGGGAATAGTGAAGTTATACTTTAATTTGAGAACTGAACCATATGATGGAAGACCTTGACTGTATTTATGTAGAAAGCAATTGGAAAGAGGCAAGTTTTATAAATATTAATCTAATAGTCCTGTGTAGCATGCTTGGGGGCCATGAGAGAAACGACGATTCCTACTAAGAGAGCATTACCACCATCCCCCTGAGGCTTACTGTGTGAAAACTATCCTAAAAACCCTGAAAAGGCCAAGCCTATTATAAATAGAATTCTCCATTTATCTTACTACTTTTTCATTAAAAATTTGAAACTTAGATGACCAGTCTCTAAAAGCAGTTTCATATTCAAAATTGTCCAAATCATACAGGAAAAAAGTAAAAGACCATTTCCGGCAGCAGAACACTAAACAATGGGCATTGTTTGACTTGTGCGCATCATTGATAGATGTCTGTAATGGATTCTGTTCATAAAGGTTCAAAGTATTTTACTGAAAGACTGGCCTCTTTTCTCCAAAATTTTAGTTCTCATTGCCTACCCGTTACTATATGACTGTGATTATTAAAAGATATATTTTACTACTTCTCTTCATACTAGGTAATACCTTCACTGCCAACATTTTATTTTGTCATTCTATTATGCTCTCTTTCAACCCAGAGGGTGACACCCAAAGTTCTCTCCTAGCACACTGCCATTGCTTCAGTTGAATTATACAGGCTGAGCAGCAAATGCGTCTTTTCTAAGGATTTAGAATTCAGAAGACCATATCAGGCAAGGGCCCTAAGTCAGGCTCAGAAAAATCTTCCATATATGTATTAGGTCATGTATAATGTCGACAGCTCCACTGAGACAATGAGAAATAAGGAAAATGTAAAACTGCAGAAACACATCTTTCCTTAATCAGTGTCTCTCATGTTGTTTACAATCTCTGAAATAAGCAATAGCATTTAAAGATATTTTAATGCTGTAGTAAATTGGCCAAAAATTCGTTGAAAAATAAAAATCTCAAATCAAATGTGAAATGTTCCAGAAATTCTAATTACCAAGATTCATGAAAAAATAGAGCTGGTTGAATGTAACACCAAGAGACTTACGGCATGGTAAATTAGTAATGCCTGTTATAAGGCAGAGGGCTAGCATAGTATCTCAATTGTGATAGTTAACGTTTGCTTAGGATAAATCCAACAAATTCACAGTGAAAAGTGCAATCAGTAAATAGGTGCCCCTGTTTTTCCATTTCCTGTTAGCCTACTCACACACAGTTGATTTTCCCCAAAGACTCTGTTTATCTGAATGAGATGCAACAGGTATTTCAATGGACAGTCACCATTTGCTGAAATGGATCATAAATGAAAACTGGCAGGCATTGGTTTTCAAACAAAGGACAATATGTCCTAGACAACTGTTCAAATATTTTAGTGAATACCTTGGAAGCAAATATTTTAAAGTTATTGTTGGTGTGGGATGTCATCAACATAGTGACTTCAGACATCTCCTCAAAAACCTCCCCAGAAATTCAGCAAATACAAGGACAGATTCCACTTTCTGAGAACTCTGGAGCATGATAGAGACTGGAGAAGGACTCCACAAATGCGAAATCAAAAAAAAGAGAAAAGTATCAAGTAGAAAACGTATGTACCAGACCAACCGGGCCTGTTCCCTCCTCCTCACTCAGCCCTGTGATGCTTGGAAGCTGTCCAGAGGCAGGAGTTCCCTACCACAGGAGACACAGAGTATAGAGGAACCCACAGTAGTGTTAGAACAGCATGCATATCCAGGCACAGGGATCAAAGTCTTCAGAGATCCAGGGCAGAACATAAGCTGCTAATGAGTACTACATACAAGATGGCCTTAAGGGGAATAAAACAAAAGAGAGAGAGAGAAAAAATAAAACCATGGTGGAACAGTGGCTGTCAAGTGGTGCACTCACTCAATCCAGTTACAATGGACAGGGCTTCCTAAGCAAATCTGTCTGGAGTGACCCACCTTTCTAGCTCCCCAAGGTGGGACACCATAATGGGAAAGAAACCAGAGTCATAAAAGCTCACAGAGAAAACAAAAAGGGGAGAAAGTGTTAAAACGAACTGCTGCAAGGTTGGATGGTGCTAGAACTGAAAAGTGTAAGGAAAATGGGGCTTTGAGCAAGGGAGAGAATTTAAACAAATCATAAGACCTGGGAAGAAAATTCTGCAAAAAAACACAAACATAACAGAGTAAGATTCCTGGAGAAGGAACGGAGGAAAGGAAGCTTTCTCCTGGATATGAAACAATTATACAAAAAGTGCAATCTTAAAAATCATATTGAATATCCAGGGCAAGAATCTAATGAAGAACTGAGAAATTCTGATCAGTTAAATTTGGGCTATTCTAAAGGTCCAGAACTAGTTGGTCCAAGCATCAAAGAAGAGCCTTAACACAAAGCCACTCAAGGGGAAAAGTAAGGGGCCTTGAATAGCCAAAATCATTTTGAAAAAGAATGAAGTCAGAGGAATAACACTTCCTGACTTTAAAACATATTATAAAACTAAAGTGGTCAAAACAGCATGGTAGGAGAGGCAGGGCAAGATGGTGGCACAGAGAAGTGTGGAATTTAGTTAGTCCTCTGGAGCATCTAGTAAAGAGCCAGGAACAACTAGTAAATAGTCTGGAACAACTGTTGGGGGACAACCATGACTATTCACACATCATACAGCAGCCTGAGTGGAATGACTAAGATCACAGCATAAAAGCTGTAGGTAAAAACTTCAGAACCATCGCCCTTCCCCCACCTGCACAGAAGGCTAAGCTGCAAAACTTTGCTGTGTGAGAAATCAGCAGACCCTGCCAGGAGCGAGGGAGTGCATCTCAGCAAAGATCCAACTATGGTTTTAATTAACAAATGCAGATGGCTGAATACAAGCTACAAGCACAGATAAATCCCTAACAAGCAGAAAGGTTCTTTGAGGTCAACTGAGCTTAGAGTTCTGGAAGATGGCCGAGTCCCTAGAAAAGGAATATGGGGGACCAGGTACTACCTCTGGCCAACAGGTGATACTGGAGGGATGGGGACTGGCTCTGAAAAGGGGCTTTCTCTCTTTCTACTCTTTTTCTCTCTCAATATGAGTGGCTCAGTGGAGAAAGCCTCAGGCATTTTCAGTTCTCAGTACTGATCCAGGCAGGGGTGGAGTTGACAGAGTCAGAGAAACAAAGGAGTAATTCAAGTGTAGAAGATAACTCCCTAGGGAATGTATCATCCCTAAAAGGATGGGGGTGGGGCCCATCTCAAGTGGCTGCCACCCTTCAGAACTCAGACCCCAGGGCCTGGGGGAAAATAAACAATCAAACCAGAACTAACTTAAGCTTGGCTTCTGACACTCTCGGTCTCTGGCCAGGATGAGGTCTGCTAAGAATTAAAGGGACCACACGTCTAAACACCAGTGGGGATAATGGGCTGACAGGTGCCACCTGCTGGGCAGGTTAGGAGAAACACAGAATCTAGAGGCCTCACAGGAAAGTCTGTCAATCTTCTAGGACTTACCCTCAGGGAAACCTGATACTGAATACAGTCTCCTCCTGAGACCTGAGCCCGTTCTGGTCTGGGAAAATCTGATTGGTGTAATCAAGAAAACCAGATGCCTAAACAATAGAAAACTACAAATCACACTAGGAAAAATGAAGATATGGCCCAGTCAAATGAACAAACTTACACTTCAACTGAGATACAGGAATTGAAACAACTAATTAAAGATCTTCAAATAAATATGCTAGATCAATTCAAAAACCAATTCAATGGGTTGAGGGAAGAGATGGCAAAAAATATGAAGGACTTAAAAAAAAAATTGGGCAAACATAAGGAAGAACTTAAAAGTTTGAAAAAAACAGTTGACAGAACCAGTTGTTTGAACGAAATGAAAGGCACAACACAAGACATGAAAAACACAATGGAGAAATAAAACAGCAGATTTCAAGAGGTAGAAGAAAACATTCAGGAACTGGAGAACAGGACCCTGAAATCCTACACGTGAAAGAACAGATAGACAAAGAATGGAAAAAATATGAGCAACATCTCAGGGAATTGAATGACAACATGAAGTACATGAATATATGTGTCATGGTTGTCTTAGAAGGAGAAGAGAAGGAAAAGAGGGCAGAAGCAATAATGGAGGAAATAATCACTGAAAATTTCCAATCTCTTATGAAAGACATAAAATTACAGATCCAAGAAACACAGTGTACCCCATACAGAATAGATCCAAATAGACCTACACCAAGACACTTAATAATCAGATTATCAAACATCAAAGACAAAGAAAGAATCCTGAAAGCAGCAAGGGAAAAGGGATCCATTACATACAAGGGAAGCTCGATAAGACTATGTGATGTTTTCTCAGTAGAAATCATGGAGGCAAGAAGGCAGTGGGGTGACATATTTAAGATAATGAAAGAGAAAAACCACCAAACAAGAATCCTATATCTGGGAAAGCTGTCCTTCAAATATGAGGGAGAGTTTAAAATATTCTCTGACAAACAGACAATGAGAGAGTTTGTGAACAAGTACTTGTTCTACAGGAAATACTAAAGGAACCCTACTGACAGATAGGAGAAGACAGGAGTGAGAGGTTTGGAGCACAATTTTGGGTGATGGTAGTACAATAATGTAAGTATGCTGAACAAAGATGACTGTGAGTATGTTTGAAAGAGGAAGGATAGGGACATGTGGGACACCAGAAAGAAAGAGGGAAGATAAAAATTGGGACTGTATAACTTAGTGAAACCTAGAGCAGTCAACAGTTGTGATAAAATGTACAAATATGTTTTTACATGAGGGAGAACAAATGAATGTCAACCCTGCAAGGTGTTACAAATAGGGTGACTGGTATTGGGGAAAAATACAGTCAATACAAACTAGAGTCTATAGACAACAGAAACATTGTATTATTCTTCCTTTAATGTAACAGAGGCAATATACCAAAGCTAAATGCTTATAAGAGGGGGATATAAGGGAGAGGTATGGGATTCTTGGCATTGGTGATATTGCTGGCTTTACTATTGTACTTTATATTAATTTTATTGTTTCTTTTGTTGCTTTTTAGCTGTCATTTTTTCTTTCTTTTTCTTTTTCTTTTGTATTTCTACTTTTTTTTGACTCTTCCTCTTTCTTTGTTGAAGAAATGGAAATATTCTTATATAGATAATGGTTCTTGTGAATGCATAACTACATGATTATACAGGGAACCATTGATTGTTTACTTAGGATGGAATGTATGGTGCATGAATAAAACTATATTAAAAAATGGATTGATGGATGAACTTTGAGGACATTATTTTGAGTGAAATAAGTGAGACACAAAAGGAAAAATATTGTATGATCTCACTGATATGAATTAATTACAATATGCAAACCCATAGACATGAAATATAGGTTGCCAGGATATAGAATGAGGCTAAAGAATGGGGAGTGGTTGCTTAATATGTGCAGAATGTTTAACTAAGTTGAACTTAAGCATTTGGAAATGGACAGAGGTGACAGTAGCACATTCTTGTGAGTATAAGTAACAGTGCTGAATGGTTTGTGAATGTGGTGGAAAGGGGAAGTTTAGAGACATGTATGTCACCAGAAGGAAAGTTGGAGGTTAAAACTTGGGAATGTAGAACACAGTGGATCTGGTGGTGGAAAATGTCCACGATCAACTTTGCAAATATTAGAAATTTCTTTCTTGAACTACAACAAATGTATGACACTATTACTAGAAATTAATAATAGAGAGGTATATGAGGAAAAATGCACCAATTGCAAACTATGTACTACAGTTAGTAATATTTTAATATTCTTTCATCAACAGTAACAAATGTACTATACCAATACCATGAGTCAATAATGGGGGGGTGTTAAGGGTATGGGAGGATTTGAGTTTTCTTTTTTATTTTTATTTTTTTTCTGAAGCAATGAAAATATTCTAAAATTGAAAAAAAATTAATTGTGGTAATGAATACACAACTATATAAAGGTACTGTGAACAACTGATTGTACACTTTGGATGATTGTATGGTATGTGAATAATCTCAATAAAATTGAATTAAAGAAAAAACAATATGGTAACACAAGGATAAATATGTTGACCAATGGAATCAAATTGAGAGTTCAGAACTAGACCCTCAAATCTATGGTCAATTGATGTTTGACAAAGTTGCCAAATCCACTCCATTGGGAAAGAATTGTCTCTTTAAAAAATGGTGCTGAGAGAATTGGGTATCTATATACAACAGAATAAAAGAGGACCCCTATCACATATTGCATACAAAAATCAACTCAAATTGGATCAAATGACCTAAGTATTAGATCTGGGACTATAAAACTCCTAGAAGAAAATGTAGGGAAGCATCTTCAGGATCTTATGTTAGACAATTGTTTCTTAGACTACATATAAAGCACAAGCAACAAAAGGAAAAACAGATAAACAGGACCTCATCAAAACTGAAAACTTTTGTGCTTTGAAGGACATTGTAATGAAAGTGAAAAGAAAACCTACCCAATGGGAGAAAATATTTGGAAACCATATGTGTGATAAGGGTTTAATATCCAGAATACATAAAGAAACCCTACACTCAACAATAAAAAGGCAAACAACCCAATTTAAAAATAGGTAAAAGATTTGAATAGATATTTCTACATGGAACCTATACAAATGGCTAAAAATTATATGAAATGACGTTCAACATCACTACTTATTAGGGAAATGAAAATAAAAACCACAATGAGATATCATTTCACACTCATTCATTACTGGTGGGAATGTAAATGGTGCAGCCACTTTGGAAGACAGTTTGGCAATTCCTTAGAAAGCTACGTATAGAATTATCATATGACCCAACAATCCCACTACTAGGTATATACCTGGAAGAATTCAAAGTAGGGAATCAAATACATATTTGCACACCGATGTTTATAGGAACATTATTCTGAATTGCCAAAAGATGGAAGCAACCCAAGTATCCTTCAACTGATGAATGATAAACAAAATGTTGTATATATATGCAATGGAATATTATTTAGCCATAAAAAGGAATGAAGTCCTGATGCATGCAACAACAACATGGATGAACCCTGAGGACATTATGCTGAGAGAAATCAGCCAGAAACAAAAGGACAAATACTATATGATCACACTGATATGAACTAATTATAATAAGCAAATTCATAGATTTAGAATCTAGATCACAGGTTACCAGGAAATAGACTGGGTTTAGAGAATGGGGATGTGAGGCTTAATTTGTACAGAATTTCTATTTAGGCTGATTGTAAAGGTTTGAAACAGAATAGTGATTGGTAGCACAGTATCGTGAGTGTAATTAATCAGCACTGAATTTATAGGTGATTGTGGTTAAAAAGAGAAAGTTAAGGTCATATTTGTTACTATGATAAAAATTAAAATAATAAACATAGAACTGTATAACAATGAACCCTATTATAGATGATAGACTATAGTTAATCATACAAGTATAAGAACGTTCTTTCACAAATTGTAACAAATGTAGGACACTAATACAAGGTGTTAACCAACAGTAGGGTGGAATATGGGGCAAAATACACCCAAAGTAAACCATAGATGATAGTTAAAGTACTATTTTAATAACCTTTCATCAATTTTAACAAAAGTAACTACTGTTAAAAAATAGTACAATTATAAAAAAGTGCTATCATCAATTGTACCAAATGTTCCACACCAGTGCAAGGTGTTGGTAGTAGGGCAGCGTATGGGAATCCTGTATTTTAAGCCTGATTGTTCTGTGAACCCACAACTTCTCTAACAAAAAAAAATGAAATTAAAGGGAAAGAAAAATAAGTTATTGTTGCTTATTTTATTGCATGTTGCAATAGCCTTCTTCGGAATGTAGCCTGCTATGTGGGATTGACTGCATTCAGCATCACAGAATGGTATCCATGTGTCATTTATTATTATCACAATGCTTTAGATGGCAAAAGAAATTCTGGGAAGCTGCCTAACTTGCTCAAGTTTAAAAACTTAGTCTGAAGCTGCCGCCATGCCTTTCATAATTTGGAAGAGAGAGTGAACAATATATCAGTATCCAGTACCTACTACAATCCTCCTTACAATCTCATTTAATCTTAACAACCCTGCCTGCAGGTGAGAAAGTTAGGGTTTTAGAAGTTCCACATCTTATCCAGCTTCGTGGAGCAAATTAAAGAGTCAGGGTCAGAATTTAAAGGAAGTCAACTCTTTAAGTTAATTCTCACTGCATTTTCCCATTATCATAGTTTGTTTTTATCTGCCCAAAAGACTGCAGGGAAATAGCAATTATGACTAAGGTATCTGGGCTTCAAAAGTTATAGAAGTAGAAGTCACTAATTTCTCTGATGTCTAAAACTATCCATATGTGATTCTTGAAAGCTGTAGCAGGGATGAGACATGAGAAGTCCTTGAGCTTTGGACTTGGGCTGAAGCATGGCTCTATCCTTCACTTGGTGTGTGATATTGATCAAGCACTTGATCTTTTCCAGTTCAGTCTCCCCATATAAAAATAGTGTAATGCTGCCTATTTTGAAGAATTGTTGAACAATTAAAGATAATATAAATCAGTTTTCTGGCACATACTATAAGTGATCAAAACTAGTAATTATCAATATTTCTCTCATTTCAGATCTCTACATAGGTCAAAGAAGGAATGTTACCACAAATCTCTACATGTCCTTCCATGCTGAAAACAGATAAAGGTAGTATCTGTGACATTCACAGAAAAAAAAAACACACATCTTGGGATTAACATTAGAAGGCATGAATATGGTTAATGGAGTTCCTATTCTTTTTTCCCTGCCTTTCTGAAATTCCACCTTAATGATATACACATTTGCCAATAAAGTGACAGACAAAATATTTAACAACATTATGGATTTCTTTTAAGTGCCATTTTATAATGAGGAAGAGGATAAATCTTTATAAATTAGTGAAAAATTACTGGTCATGAAATTTCATCTATATTGCAAGATATGGTGGATAACAAAGTCATTAACAGAAATTAAATTAGAAGTATCAATACACAATAACTATCCCATTCTTAATTGAGGATATGCAATTAAACCTAACCACTTAGTGAAGAAATCAAAATGTTTGTAGTCACAGTAGCTATATCACCATATTAAGAATACGGCACAGCTTATAAAAGGTCTTATATTCTGCTATAGCTGTACAAATTTAATTATTAATTTTGATAAGTAGATGATTCTGTAAAAGAATTCATACTTTTTGAAGGAAAGCTGAATGCCAAGTACAATTACCAGAAAGATAAGTTTTATACTTTTGAATCAGAGGAGAAAATGGAACAATTATAAGTGTACATAAATCAAACTAAAATATTCCAGGAGAAAACATTCTTTTTTCATTTCAAACCCCAATCATTTCAGTCATGATCACAGTTGATGTCATTTCATGCCAAAGATTCAGTGTTTAAATTGAAAGTGTTCAGTTTGGAATCAGATAAGATGAAAAGAGCCTTCCACAATATCCAATTGTAAAACAAATTGAAAAAAAATGAGGCAACAAGTCATAGTCAGACTGAGCAAGAAGGATGAATTACTATCTCATCTTTGATATTAAGCAGTTGCCTGACTATCTTGATACTGGCCTACAAGTATATATCTTCTTCACCCAGTTTGAAAGAAGTGGGGAGACCTCTAAAACTGTTCATCTAAGCACCAGCTTCAGAATGACTTAATATAAAGAATCTTTTGAATTCCTTTTGGTTCATTCTATTTCTCCTTTGGTTTATATAAAGCTTACAAGAGTCTATCTCAGCAATAAACTAAGATACTTGGAACTTGATGTCAGGAATACCTTGCACTTAAATAGCAAGTTAATAAATCACAGATTTATGACTGAATCGCTGAGCCAGGGGAACTTTAGACTTTATCTAGTCCAATCCTCTTCAGTTTAGCAAGGAGGAAATTAAGGGTGTTAAATTTCTTAAAACATTTTGCATACATCTCACTTATTCTCACAGCAGTTTTATGAGGTAGGGACATGATAATGAGGGAAACAACACAGAGAGGGTATCTTGTGGTAGATAGCTGGAGGCAGCAGAATACCTGGGGGGCTTCTAAGGATACCAGGATCTTAAAGACAGGCAATAGAAAATGCAGAGGTATCTATGGTTATGAATTAAAGATCCAGGAATCACTAGAAATCTATGGAACAGTCCCAGAAGCAATCAGATGGCATATCCAATGGCTATGACATTACCGGCTCTGGAGCTTCTGGGGGCAGCAGTTTAAATGAAGCAGGGGAATAATTAAATTTCCTTTTCCTATCCACATTCTCTTGCAACCACTTTTTTAATTAAAAAAAAAAAATCAACACCCTTGACATTCACAAAAGCCCAATTAAATGAAGCCACAAGTGACCATTCACACCATGCCAACACTGTCAATCTCAGCTTCAGGGAAGCTCACTCATTGCTCATGGTGAGATTTCTAATTCACTGACAAATAGAAGGCTCTAGCATTTACTCATTTAATACTTGAGGGACAAATGCTGAGTCTCCTAATATGGGGATTTTGTTTTCTTCAAGCTAAAGTGAACAATTGAAACAAAAAAATACATTGTATCTGAAGACAGCTGAGAGGAGCAGAGCTGTAAATAGTTATATAGACAAGGGAAGCAAAAAGAAAAAAAAAAGGTTAAAACACATAAATAAAAAGAAACTCTCTCTCCTCTACACTAAAGGTTTCCATATTTCTCAACATATTAGACCTTGCTCTCAGCTTGCTTTACATCTGTACTGGATGGCCTCTCCCCACTTCATAAAAGGAAAATCCACATGAACCTATGAGAGAGTTAGATTAAGTTTAGCTTTCACACAGGGTGGGAGCAGCTCAGGGGGATGGCAGACGGTCAGGAGGCCAATCTATAATCAGTGTCCAGTCCTCCTGTTTATCTGCCCACTGTCCTTGCAAGGTGGAGGGGGGGGCAGTAGAGGTTCCTAAAATAGCTTCATAAGTTGTTACCAAACTAGCTCAGACTGGCTCTGAAGTTAAAAAACAAAGGAAAGAGGGATGGAGACTTGTTTCAAATGTTTCAAGTTTGCAGCAGGAGACTTTCCTCAAATGTTTTCAATTTGGGTGGGCTGCATGTTTCAAATTTGCGTGGGCTGGTTAGGCTTGTCCAACAGAATGTAACCTCTGAAATATCCAGCCACTGGAGAAACAAGGGAGGGACTTGTGAGTTAGGTGTAGGGAATAAATACCGTTGAGTCTATTGTTCTGTGTGCCAATCCCCCATATTTTGGTTGGGTGCCCGTTCTTGCAAGATCATTAATAAATTCTTTTCTTTTCCACAATCAGGTAAGCATTTATTCCTTTTCAGGAATAGTGCTTGTTTCTCACAATTCTTGGGGGTTCATCCAGGATCTGAAGCATCGAGGAGGACCCCTGGGATGGAAGAAGGGAAGGTGTGCCCCGCCATTTGAGCGGTCTCGGACTCCGTCATTGGGGGCCCACCTCTGACTGCTGGTGACACCCACAATCAGACGCTTAGGTCTGTCAATTGTGGACAAGAAAGGGGGAAGGAAAAACGTGCCTCACAGCAACCAGGTAACTCTGTGCACAGACCAAGGTAAGAAAAAAAGGACTATTAAGTATTACCTTGGTGGTGGAGACATTCTGATGAGTCTGAGGCTGATCCTAAGGGAAAGACACCGAGACAAGACTCAGATTGGGGACTAGAAGCAATCGGCTGGCCGGGGGGAAAAAAAAGGAAGGGGGTACCTGTAGGGTCCCCTGGAAACATTCCTCTGGATAGTCTATTGGGGAGGATCTTGAAACATTGGGCCAAAAGTGTTCGGACCAAGAAAAAGGATAAAAGGGAAATGATTAAATATTGTTGTCATGTTTGGACAATAGCAAGCATTTTGCCGCCCGATGTATTCTAGCCAAAATACGGGGCAGATGAAGAATGGCTTTGTGCCGACCTCGTGCGTTATGTTAATAAAAAGAAACCTTTTTCCAAAGAGGAATCTGACTATGCCATGTGCTGGCTGCAGGGAAAAGAGACCAGTTTTTATCCCATGAAAGTTAAGAATGCAGATTCAGAGACTGAATCTTGAGGAACTAAAACCTGGGATCCTTTGTTAAGCATTCCCCTGCCTTATGTTTCTCCTCCCCCACTGGGGCAGGAACAGTTGAACCACAAAGATTCAATGAAACCAGGCCACGACCCCAGGCAATCAGAGAGCTAATTGAGGCCTACTGCACCACTGGTTACAACCCACCAACAGTTAAGAAAAACATTGGAACAGTGTAAGAAAAATATCTGGAGGCTTCCATTTCCAGAGGCTTCTGAGGAGAGGAGGGTGAGAGCATAGAAACCCGCTGAGCCATTGTACCCTCTCAGAGAAGTGCCTATTAGACCAGGAGAAATTGGTTATATAAATGTCCCATTGATGAGTACAGAAGTAAGGAACTTGAAGAGGGAAAAGAAATCATTAATGGAAGATGCAGCGAGGCCAGCCAAACAATTAGATCAATTCTTAGGCCCCAGTTTATATACCTGGTCAGAACTTACGTCCATACTGAATATCCTCTTTATGGGAGAAGAGGGGGGAATGGTGAGGAGGGTGTCTATGAGAGAATGGGAGAGGCAGCACCTGCCTGGACAAGGGGTGAGGGCAGCAGAGCAGAAGTTCCCCAGTGTGGACCCCAATTGGGATAATAATGATCAGGGGGATAGAATACACATGAAAGATATTAGATAATTAGTTATACTTGGAATAAAATTGGCTGTACCCAAATCCCAAAACCTAAGTAAGGCCTTTGAAGAAAATCAGGAAAAAGATGAGACCCCGTCAGCCTACGTGCAAAGGTTGAGGGGCCAGGTGAGGAAATACTCAGGAATGGACCCTGATGATCCTGTGGCCCAGGGAATGCTAAAGGTCAGCTATGTAAAGGGCTCTTGGCCTGATATTCAGAAAAAGATCCAGAAAATGAATGGATGGCTGGATAAGCCATTGGAGGAGTTATTGAGACAGTCTCAGAATGTGTTTGTGAGAAGGAAGGAGGAAAAGCAGAAGCAGAAAGCCAAGGTCATGATGAGCACGGTTGACCTCATGGTCAAGGAGAGATTAGGGGCAAAGCAGGGAGAAGACAGGGGTAAGATAGAGAAGCAGTTGGGGCCAGTTAGAAAGAAAGAGGGGAGATTGGTCTGGAGGGAATTCAGGCCATGGTTGGCTTGCCTCTTCCCCAGACAAAAAGGGAAATAAGGAAATTTCTGGGTTTGGTGGGGTGTCATATATGTTCAGAATTAAGGATTCTGTGGCATGGGGTTTGCGTGATTCTCTATCTGTATACTTAAGTGATGTGGGGCTGAATAAGTATTGGTGGATAAATTTGCATATTTTAGCATATGCATTCTGGGA
The DNA here is from genome assembly GCF_015220235.1 of Choloepus didactylus. Taxonomy (NCBI): domain Eukaryota; kingdom Metazoa; phylum Chordata; class Mammalia; order Pilosa; family Megalonychidae; genus Choloepus; species Choloepus didactylus. Next base: position 56,125,804 of record NC_051312.1, read on the forward strand.
GTTGAAGATTCATGTATCTAATGGAAGTTTGGGTTGTATGTTTACACAGGGATGTGGGATAATTATATTTGTATGTAATAAAAGCATGTGATACGATTATGTAGGAGTCTTTAAAGCCGCGGGAGTTTGTCAGTGTATGGTTTGGGACTTAGCAGAGATTTCCTGTGAACTCATCTATGGTAGACTGGAGATATTTCTTTATGTCTTTGTAGCATATACTAGTTTGTGTGTACTCCAACGCTGGGCAATTGTGTGCAGGTTCACAATAGTGTGGAGAATGAGACAACTCTACTTGAAAGTGTGAAAGAAACTGGCTGTACATGCTTGTAAATGGGCATAATGTGTGGTTTTGTATGGTTATGGGTGTGTATATATGAATTTTACTATGTGCAGCATTTTCCCTTAGTTAGGTAGAAGTGGTTTAAGTATGTGCAAGTTGCATGTGTCTGTCTGTTCCAAATATATAAGGGGCTGTGTGTTCTTGTGATTTATAGTATGGTTTTGCTGATATATTTTGGGCAAAAGTAAAAGGTTCATAATCGGTGCAAGTGGATTGTATGCACATGTTTCTGTAAAAGGGGCTGAGGTTCACTGAAGCTGCATTGAACAAACTTGGGACAGTGAGTGGTGCATATCTCTTCCCAGCTCTGCGTTTGGTGATGCCAGGTTGCTAGCTTGAAACTGGCTCTGGTGGGAATAGAGGCACTACTTATATTGTCAAATGCCACACACCAAGGCTTCTCCTCCTCCTCCTGAAGAGTGGGTTATTACTCAACTGGCAGCAAACCTTATGTGTGTGTTCAAGGTATACATATGTGTGAATCAGATATATTCTGGCATCACTGAACTGGGTGTATTGAAGACTGGATTTTTAGTGGGTGTTTGGGAATGGTGAACCTTTTTGTTCATTAATCCTGGGTTATTCTGAATTATTGTTGTCCTTTAATTGCTCCATTCTTTTTACCAGTAAATAGCCTTAAATGTTGGTAAATTCTTTCTGTGCTTCATGTAAATGAGTTCAGGGGTGTCTGTACCTGAGGGAGGTGTTAGCAGTTGTAGATCAGGGGAGTCATTGGGGAGTACAGACCATGTGTGATCTGGTTCATAAGCATTTTGGATGTGTGGGCCTTTATACTGTAGCTAAACAAATAAGTAAATGATGCATAATTTGCCAAAGGGTTAATAAAAAAGTCCTAAGGAAACAAGTACATGGGGGAAGGGAACCAGACCTCAGGCCATTTCAGAGTATTCAAGTTGATTACACTGAGATGCCCCTACTGGGGCAGCTAAAACTAGAGATCTCCCTTCCTTAGATTCAAAGGACTTCTTCCTTAAAAATTATGTACTGGCTTTGTCTCCTACTCTGTCATCACTCAGGCATCCTGGTTTGCTGGCCCAGACTCCGCCCCTTGAATTTGCTGTCTATCAACCCCAACCTGGCAGCTGGGTCCTGATCAAGTCATGGAAAGAGTCCAGACTTCAACCAGCCTGGGAGGGACCTTATCAAGTTTTGTTAACAACTGAAACAGCAGTTTAAATGGCAGAGAAAGGCTGGACTCACTACACTCGAGTAAAGGGACCAGTATCTGAACCGGATGATAAGTACCCAGCAACTCTGCCCAAATCTTGGAAAATAACTCCAACCTCAGATCCCTAAGGGTCTCTCTAAAAAGACAATGGCTGGGAGGGAATATCGGAAAAGGTAGGGGGCAGGTCAAACCCTGTGTCTCCATACCACTTGGTCAAGTGCTTTAGAAAATTGAAGGATGGGCAGCTTAAAGCTCAGACTAGGAATGGGGATAATTATGCTAGCCATAATGTTCCCAGTTCAGAATGCAATGAGTCCTGCCAAACTAGTAATAAACATAACTGAGGGCATAGAGTTTCAAACAGTGCAGTCTGACACATGTCAGGTAGTGGACTGTGGAACTTTGGCGTACCAGCGGTGGCTGAGTGGGAAGGATAAATGTCTATGCCTGGAGCCAGTAAGGAATGTTTACAGCTGAGTCTCCCCTTGCCTCTCTAGGGCTGATGTATGGTGAACTACCCAATACAAGGGATAGACCATAGATAGGGTTGGATCTGCCCAACCCACTGGAAATTAAAGGATAAAATAACCTTTTATAAAGGTAATACCCCACCAAATTGGAGGAATCTTCAATGCAACCCAGTGGTAATAACTATTAAAGGAACTGATAAATGACCGAATACCAGTGGGGGAATTGATGGGGATATGGCACAGGGGTAGAGGTTAGTGGTAGAGATCCTCTGGGGAGATTTCATCTACAAGTCCTTTCCCCTCCATTAAACTTGTCATTAACAACGTTCTCTCCAGTTAGCCCTTCGGTAATATTTAAGGGGGCAAGGTAATTAAAATAATCAAAGCAAAAAACTTAAAGTAAACCATAGAAATAGAAACAGGATACGGGGATGCAAATGCCTGGGTAGAATGGGTTAAATATACAGTCCAGAGCCTAGACAAAAGTAACTGCTATGCTTGTGCCACAGGTGACCCACTGCTCAGATCGTGCCCTTTCCCTTTGGTATGGAAAAGCATGAGAAGGAGTTCAAGCGTGTGGTACTTCTTTTCTGGAATACTACTACTGGTGAAAATTGTAGTACATTGTCCTTCCTTTTTCCTCCAATCAGGAGAGGAAACACCAAGGCCAATCCAGCTCCCCACCTTGGTGTAGAAAACCACTCTGCCTATCTCTCCAGATGAGGTGAGGGGCTCCAGGATCTTGGAACCATGGCCTCATGTACCCAAGTGTGGGATGTGACTGAGGATAGTACTGGCCATTTCTCCAGTCTAACCATACCCCAAGCAGACCTTTGGTGGTACTGTGGAAAGGGCATCCTCCAACCAGTATTACCTGAAAAGTGGAAAGAGACCTGTGCTCCCATTCAATTGGCCATCCCAGTCACCCTGGCATTTGAGAGAGGCGAGGAAGTGAAAACCGAAGAGAAAAGGGAGGAAAAAAGCTTAGCTGGTCCTTTCAATGACTGAATCTATTTAGACAGTATAGGAGTTCTACAGGGAATCCAGATGAGTTTAAGGCTAGAAATCAGGTAGCTGCAAGATTTGAGTCATTTTTGTTCTGGTGCGTCACGATTAATAAGAATGTAGACTGGATTAATTAACCCACAAAGATTTATCAATTACACCAAGAATGCAGTTAAGGGCATCACAGAGCAGCAAGATGCTACTAGTCGAATGGCATAGGAAAACAGAATAGCCTTAGACATGATGCTACCTGAAAAAGGAGGCATTTATGTAAGGATTGGCAGTAGCTGTTGTACATTTATGCCAAATAATACAGCACCAAAGCTTTGCCAGTTCTAACAGAGAACTCAGGTATTAATAACCCCCTTATTGGGTGGTTGGAAAGCTGGTTTGGAAAGTGGAAAGAGGTGACACTGTCCATCTTAACCTCTCTTATCATTGTAGCTGAAGTACTCACAACAGTCAGGTGCTACATCAGCCCATGTGTATGGGGATTGACTCAAAGATTTATTGAGACAGCCCTAACCAAACAAATGCTGGTTCAATACACACAAAACAATTTGTACCCCGTCAAGGAGGAGGATCTTTATGATGAGGAATGTGAGAAAGCTCTTTGGAGGTTTAAGAAACTAAAATGTGAAAGCCAAGAAGAGTTTAAAAGAAAAAGGGGGTAGTTGTGAGAGTTAGATTAAGTTTAGCTTTTACACAGGGGGGGAGCAGCTCAGGGGAATGGCAGAGGGTCAAGAAGCCAAGCTATAATCGGTGTCTGGTCCTCCTGTTTATCCACCCACTGTCCTTGCAAGGTGGAGACTGGAGGGAGGGGAGGTAGAGTTTCCTAAAATAGCTTCATCAGCTGTTACCAAACTAGCTCAGACTGGCTCTGCAGTTAAAGAACAAAGGAAAGAGGGGTGGAGACTTGTTTCAAATGTTTCAAGTTTGTGCAGGAGACTTTTTTTCAAATGTTTCCAATTTGGGCTGGCTGCATGTATCAAATTTGCATTGGCTAGTTAGCCTTGTGGAATAGAATGTAACCTCTGAAATATCCAGCTACTGGAGAAACAGGGGAGGGAATAAATACTGCTGGGTCTATCGTTCTGTGCCATCCCCCCAGATTTTGGTTCGGCGCCTGTTCTTGCAAGATCCTGAATAAATTCTTTTCTTCTCCACAATTGGTTGAGCGTTTATTCGTTTTCAGGAATAGTGTTTGTTTCTCACACCTATCAAGTCCAGCTCCTGTAGGGCATCATCTTGGAAAACCCTTTCTGAAATACTTCAGTGCAATACAAGCTGTTTGCTTTCCCTCTTCTCTGATAGCTTTTAACATTGATTATGTATATTTCATTTACTTTTAAAAAGTGCTATCGGCTGATGGTCTCTTGAAGGGAAAGGTTTTATCTTATTTGTTTCTATATCTGCACTATCAAACACAGTGCCAAATGTCTACTAGGTACTCAAGAAATAGGTAATGAATATTTAGTCATCAAAAGGGGCCTGCAATTTCTAAAAGCATTCTAAATATGTTCCTATAAGCTTCATACTGTTGTATTTCCTAGTTGGCTTCATGAAATTAAGAGACAATCTCACTTCCCCATCCCTGGGATTCTAGATGGGAAAGCCCATGGAATCAGTTGACTGTAGGTTTCTCCAAATCACAAGCCTAGGAACAAAGCCCTCAATACAGACAACAATCCCCCCCCCCCGCTTTTTTTTGTATTTTTTGTTTTTTCCGTAAGACAGGTGGCTGCTACTGCTACACCCATTTGAATTTTTAAAACTAAAGGTATCATATCTGGTCCATTCACGGTTTTCTGTCTAAATTAAGATAGGAATACTGAATCATAATGATAATAAAGAAGGTCACTTATCTTTTATTAGCCATGAAAACAGATAAAACTTACTCCATGAGAATATATGACTTTTTCACGGTTGTTGCTTTTTGAAATCCATGTCCTCGAAACTGAGATATTATGCTCGTTATGGGGGTTTGAAACCATCTTTAAAATATTCTGGTAATGCCTGAGGAAAATATGTATTTTTCTTTGCAATTATTTAGAAAATGAAACTCCTCAAAGACCCCAAGAGAAAAGGAGTCACTTTGGTATTTTTCTTCTCCCCTTACCACATGTTACTGCTATGTTCATTAACATTAAAGGACTCCCAAGAACTCCTAAGAAAGGCCTTTCCAGCAGAGGTCAAGGAACATAAAATTTGTTTTTTAATATTGTCAATTTAAAAGAGAAGAAAACATGCCACTTATTTAAAAGGGATATGATGAATAAAACAGCTTATGTAGAGCCGAGATGAGAGTGGGGGAAAAAGAATCCTGAGCTGGAAAAATCCTTCTGTTGGTTCAAGCAATGAAGTGAGACATAAAATGATGACTCACAAAACTAACAGCAATAAAATTCAATTTGGACCTGACACTGGCCATTGATTCACAAGAAAGCCTTAGTCCTGAATTCTGGCTGATGGCAGGGGGACAAGCCCAGTCAAATACTGTTTCATTGGTTGTAGAGATTGAAACATTTTTTTAGAAGCAGCAATACTGAGGTCTCCTTACTTTGTTTCAACGTGTGTAAGTCAATTAAGTAAACACTCAATACAGCCTGAGGAAGGAAGAGTCTGCTTGCATACTTCCCTCTTTTCCCTGAATTTGCCCATTTTTATACTCTTTTTGAAATATTTAGGCATTCAGACCACATTGAGAAAGTATCTAAGTGCTCTTTGTGAGTGCTTACCAGAGAAGTGGGAGTCATTAACCTTCAAACACAGGATCAGCCATATACTGAGTGTGACCTTGAGAAAATAAGCCCTTATAAATAAAATAGGAATAATACTATCTATTTCACAAAGTTCTCAGGAAGATTAACTGAGATCATATAGGTGACATCATACAGGTTTGTAGTTCATTTTGTTTTTCTAAACAGTGGCTATTTTCTGGCTATAAAGAACTCTAAATGTGTGAGATTACTGGCCAGTTAAGAACAATTGTTTTAATTTTTGTCTTCTTAATTGTAGGGTCAAGTCCTCTTCGCTTTCCTCAGAGGTTTCATTAATTTATTTTTAAGCAATTTTCACCTTTATGGGTTTTCTGTTAGAATATGCCATAAACATATTTCATGGTGAAATTTAGGAGAGAGGTCCCTAAATAGCAGTCTTTTTGTCAAATACAAGGGCAAGGCACAGAGCTTTTGAGAAACTAAATACCCACACTGGAACCTCTATGGTGTATATAAACATAAAAATAAAATATAGAGTCTCCATATTTATCAAACTTAAAATCTAACAGTTATTATATGCACCTTAAACAGAAAACTGCCTCTTTTCCCCCTGGAATGTAATTATTGGAGATAAAAGAAACCAGACTCCTTTAAATATTCAGCACTGTACTATTAGAAAAATAAACAACAAGTTAAAAAGCTTATGTGGAACATTTAGCTAAAGCAATAAACATACCAATAACTGAAACTTCCAAAAGCTGTCTTGGCATCTATAGAGACAGAGCCTAAGAAAAGATTATCTTCAGAACATGTGCTGTTCAAGCCATGAATACAAGGGGAAAACAAAGATTACTCATAGTCAAGTATGATAAATAATTGGTTAACTGAAGTTAAACAAGTTTCTTTATTGAAAAACTGTATTAATTCAGCAAGCTTTGTGTAAAATTATTTGACCATGGAATCCTTTTTCAAAGGATATCTAAAAGGAATAGTGTCTTGACTAACACACTTTAGAAAAATCTGGCCTAATTTCAATAAGCCTTCCATATTTTCAATTCTGCCAATGACCACAAAGACGATAGCAAACTACTGCAGTACACTGAGATTCCTTTTATCCAAAAGAAAAGCAACGCACAAAAAATGTTATGTTACATTCTTATTCTTTGAAATTTTATGCAAATTTATGCAGTAAACCACACATAGCATGGTTCATACTGTTATCATGGGGTTTATGCTATATTGTTGTTATGTAAATTTCCTGTTGGGGTGGAATGTGTGCAAGTGATTTCATAACCTCTGATTAGAATAAACGGTGAATTCCATAAGGGAAAGGACCACCTGCAATCACCTTTGCATTTCCAGACCTACAACTGTGCCTATAACAAAAACAGAGGCTTAAATAAATGGTGACAGGATTGATTCTTCTAACCCATTTTCAAATAAGTACCATATTTGCATTTCCGCAGTTTGCTTGCTCATTTTTCAGTGACACCACATGTGTTTGTGAGATTAATGGCCAGTTACGAACAATGGTTTTAGTGTTTTTTTTTTCTTTTTTTTTTTTTTTGGTCTTAAGTGTAAGTTCAAGTCTTCTTCGCTTTCTTCAGAAATTTTATTTATTCTTAAGCTATTTTCACCTTTGCAGTGATATTTATTAAGCAGCAACATATACAGCACTAGGCTAGGTGCTGCTGATACCTCAATCACTACAGAACTTGCCACCAAGGAGCGAACATACACACAAAATGGAACACAATTTAATTACTAATATGAAAATAATTTGAATTTAGTAACTTCTGTCAGGCAATCTAAACCATTGTGGAAAGGCCATTACAGCAACAACTTTTTATTGAAGCCTCTGTGATCATGAGATATTAAGTCATTTTTCTATCTTTAACCACTTAGGGAGCAATAGATCAGATGTATAATTACAGAATGAAAAGTGTCCAGCTGTTTTCTTCTTTGGTGAATACAAATAAATGGTTCTCAATTCAGCCTGAGTAGGTAGTTAAATATAAAGAACAAGTTTCAAATACCCCATCTACTCAAGGATTATTGGATGTTATAGCTACATAGTGACTGGGGAGGACAAAAGACTTTCTAGAGTATGATCCAGACACTTGATACATGAAGAATCTTGAGCTAAAAGGCCCTGAATCTGCTTGTATGGATTGCATAGACCTTCCTTTGCTTGGACACCCAAACGAGAAGGGGTGATTTTGGTCAAGGAAGAACAAGGAGAGCTGTCCCGAGTACTCTTTCAAAACATCTGAATAATGGCGCTCCTTTGTTCCTCTTACTCCTAGGTAACTGAGTCGGAATGAGTCAGAATGCCTCTGCTAAATATCTTAGATCCAGATATAGACCCCTCAAAACAAGTCTGAAGATAAAAAAATGAAGAATGCCTGCTTTCTCTTACTAGAGAAATAAAATCTAGAATTTTGAGTTTGGATGGGTTGGACAAAGGGTAAGTAGCCTGTTCCATATTTTTTTGGAATATTAAAAGTATAAATAAGACAGCTCATGGCAACATGTCCCATTCTCTCTCCTGATAGTTTCCACACTTAGTGCAGTCCCCACCCCAGTTTTCCTGTTCTTAACCAATATGCTCTACTGCCTCAATTAAAGTGGACCCTCCATCCAGAGTCCAGATCCTACTATAAAAAGAACATAGCCTGTTGATGGAGTGGAGAATAAGGGGACAGACATTAAGTCATTCCTTGGCAATTGGCAAAGAAATCACATTTGTTTGCTTGCTTGTTTTGCACTTTAAAATGACTCATTAATAGCCCAACGTTACTGTGTTTATATATTCTAGAATTATTATATATAAATCATTAGAAAAACTATGAGGAATGCCAAGAAACAAGGCTGGAAGATGACCAAGAGTTGGACACAGAAGATTCCATGAAAGTATCTTGTCGATACGCTCTTTCATGACATGATTATCCATTGACAACATCATCAAATCTCAGAAATGTCTGCTTATGCTCTGTCTTCCCAGATGTTCTCACTTCTAGACTCCTATCTCAAATGTAAATCCATTTGGAATATCAAGCCTAGTTTTTTACAGTCCTTCTGTTATCAAATGATTGAAGGAATAATTGGCCTCATTTTACTAACTTATAAGATGCCACTTCATATGTAATAAGACAAATGTTAAGAAAAAACTTATAAGTTACCAACCTAGACATGAAAAACTATTGGAAACAGGAACAACTTTTCTAGACTTACATGATGAATAATAATTGTGAATTTAATAGAAAACCGTAGTATTAACCACACATACTGCCAATGGATACCATTTATACAGTTCCAAGTGAGGGCAAGAGAAAACCAATATTTTTTAAGCCCTTTCTATGTGCAAGGATTTTAGATGGATTCTTAAAAGTTAATCAATTTATTTTTATTTTATATAAAAATAAAATTGATGAAAGTGGAAGAAAAGCTATGGATTAGTATAATTCATTTCAGAGAATCCTAGAACAAAATTATACATTAAAATGTGGGACATCTCCCTGTAGTCTATGGCTTCAGTCTGTTTCTATTTCCAACCATCTCTCAAATATGTCCCTTGGCAGAAAACAGTTTAGAGGTTACAGTAGGCCAAAATCCTCCTTTAAAAAATGTGTGATGGAGAGAGGGATGTACCTATTTACTGTTGATGAGGAGGCAGAATGGTGTATCATTTCTAGAGGTCAGTGTGGTGACTCCACAAGAAGCTAAGTATGTGGGGCCATAAGGTCCTACAACCTCATTATGGGGTATATATTTGGAAAATCTGAGAGCAGAGACTTGAATGGACACTTGCACACTGGTTTTTATGAAGGCAGTATCCATGATTTGCAATGGGTGGAGGTGGCCTAATGGTAAACTGACTGAAGAACAGAATGGTGAACTGTGGTGTATTCATACAATGGAATATTGAGCAACTACGAGAAGGAGTGAAGCTGTGAGACACACAACAAGGTGAAGGGATCCTGTAGACAGCACGTTGAGTGAAGTACGCCAGAAACCAAGAAAAACACTATAATGCCTCACCAATATGGACTAACTGCAATGTGTAAACTCAGAATTGAATCTTGAGAGGACAGCCTAACAGGGAAATGATTATTATAATGGTCTCTAGATTGTAAGCTCTTACAGCGGTCAAATCTATTCCTGATTTGTAATGGCTATCTCCAAACTCTGAGATGTTGATACCTTAACATATGACCTGATTGGTCTCTGGAACACTGGGTATATGTGTGACATCTGAAACGCAGAGCTAGAGCTTGGCAGATATGAATATAAGTATTAATGCATATAGCAACTGTCAAAAAAGAAAAAAAGAAAAAGAAAGCTGAAATAGAAACCAGACTTTAATTAGAGATATGAATAAAGCAGATCTCGTTAAGACTACAGCAAATCGGGCCAAAGGGTAAAGGTTGAAACTGACTGAGTTCAAATTTCAACTTCCATGTGAGACCAAGAGAAGAGATGTTTATTTGGTGTAAGATCTATATTTCTAAACAATATAGCTTCTACAGTCAGTTTGTTCAAACACTACAATTACATGGAACTTTGAATAGGAAGTGAGCTATGGTAGGTCCGTATAGATTAGAATGAAATAGCAACACATCCTAAAGTAATTTGGGTGGAGAATAAAAATATATATTTGGGGCCCCCCTGAAGAGCTGGTTGAGAATGCAGAGGTGTTGGACTTCCTCACCTGGATTGTTGCTGATGTTCTCACAAACATTGGGGACTGACAGTTTGATGTGCCAAGCCCTCTGTCTTGGGGCTGGCTCCTATGAAGCTTGTTGCTGCAAGAGGAGGCAAACCTGCTTATAATTAAGCCTAAGAGTCTCCCCCTGAGTGCCTCTTTGTTGCTCAGATGTGACCCTCTTTCTCTAACTAAGCCACCTTGGTGGGTGATCTCGCTGCCCTTGCCTCTATGGGGGACCTGACTCCCAGGGGTGTAAATCTCCCTGGCAACACAGGATATGACTCCCGAGGATGAATCTTGACTTGGCATTATGGGATTGAGAACATCTTCTTGACCAAAAGGGGGATGCAAAATGAAACGAAATAAAGCTTCAGTGGCTGAGAGATTTCAAATGGAGTTGAGAGGTCACTCTGGTGGACATTCTTATACACTATATAGATAACACTTTTTAGGTTTTAATGTATTGGAATAGCTAGCAGTAAATACCTGAAACTACCAAACTCCAACCCAGAGGCCTTGACTCTTGAAGATGATTATATAACAATGTAGCTTACAAGGGGTGACAGTGTGATTGTGAAAACCCTGTGGGTCGCACTCCGTTTGTCCAGTGTGTGGATGGATGAGTAGAAAAATGGGGACAAAACCTAAATGAAAAATAGGATGGGATGGGGGGGTGATTTGGGTGTTCTTTTTTTATTTTTGTTTTTAATTCTGATTCTGATTCTTTCTGGTGTAAGGAAAATGTTCAAAAATAGATAGGGGTGATGAATGCACAACTATAAGATGGTACCGTGAACAGTTGATTGTACATCATGGATGATTCTATGGTATGTGAACATATCTCAATAAAACTGAATTAAAAAAAAAATGTGTGAACTATTTGCCTAAAACACCCATGGCAAATATTTTTGGAAAAAAAGTTTTATAACAATGTGATAGATAATAAATAAGTTATAATTAGATAGTAAATGGCCAGCACTGGTCAAGTTAGCAGACCTAACAACTTAAGTTTCATGAACCATTTCACTAACATGTTAGAAGAACACAAAACTTATATCCCCTAAAGTGAAACCATTCAAAATAGATTATTGGCTGAAGCTCTGTAGAAAGCCGGCTCCATATGGTTTACAGAGAGTTGTAGGGCTTAGCAGTTACTACATGGCATTTCCAGTAAGACTGAACTAGGCTCAAACACTTGCTCTACCAGGGTCCCTGATAGTAGCAGGGAAATCTGCTCAACTTTTTGAGCTTCAATTTCCTCTTAATGAAACAGTACAATAGCCCCCTAACTCCTAATATTCTTTGTTATGAGAATTAAATGAGAAATGCTTGTAAGGTACAAATTACAATGGCAAGTACATAGTATATTTTCAATAAATGTTAGTGAACATTCTTATATTCAGATTATGTCCAGATTATTAATGCAGCTCTTGCAATTTAAATAAATGCTAGAATTTTAAAAATGCACAAACCAGAAATATGTGGGTTTTTTTTTCTTGTTTCATATTGTTTTTGAAGACAGCTTATTCCTCAGCATTAAATAGCTCGAACTGTTATTTTCCCCAGAAAAGACTGTATAGCCAAGGACTGAGAAATGTGTTCTTGCCTTGTGAAAAAATATTATGATGCCAGGCTTTGAAGATCTAGGAGTCTCACTTACTAGAGCTTTTTCTGAACTATGCAGCTCAAGATTAAGGTGAAGTAAAACATTCTCCGAGCTTTGAGATATATATATTTGATCTGTGCAATTATTCTATATATAAAATATAAAAAAAACAAAATCAATAGATTTCCAATTATATTTTGTTCACCATACCTATGGCAGTAAAATGAATAATAGGTATAAAACAATTTTATCAGTAGAATAAATTCTGTTGTTAATAAAGCAAAATTTCCTGGCAAGTTATAAAAAGAAAGGCACTTTCCTTATTAACAATATATAGTACACTGATGAATGCATTTTGCTAATGAACACTTTTCCATTCATAAACATGGAATAAAATTTATAATTCAGTATGGAAGTCGAATTAGGAAGACTCATCAAGTCTGCAGAGCTGCCATCAACACGAAGTGTTGAATAATTCATCAACTGTTTAACACATTTACAAAAAAAAATACATTTAAATTCCTTTTATTACTGGGCTCATTTTAATTTTTTGCTGTTTTATTTAAGGGTTTCATTTTTTTTTTCAACTATGAGACTCCAAAGTTTAACTGCAATATGATTAACATGGAGTTTTGCTAATAAAATCAGCAGAAGGAGGTTTAGATTGACACTGTGTTAGGTGCTCAAATTAAGGTACTGTCCCATTGCATTAAATAGAGTGCATTTATCACAGATAAAGTCTCAGCCTGTTTATTTGAAATGACAGGCAATGGAGAAGGAAAATGAATCTTTCTAGTAGTGCAGGCAACAAAACACAGCTGCTTTGCTTCTAATTGCCTGATCTACAACTTTTGAAACAATTATAATTTAAACAATGCTGTCCTTAAGCAGAACTAGAATGTAATAAAAGTTCCTTCTCAGTAAGTTGACTGGTCTCATAGAACTTAATAAAGAAGAAGAATTTGCAAGATGTGTGCATAAACATCTGTGGGTTATATTCAATCACCATTAAACATTGGGGAACTCAGGAAAGCTTAAATCTTACTAAACAGAGAGAAAAATGATGACGACTAGGATACTCCCTACTTCTTGAAGAACCTTCAAATTATTTAAATAATCCTTAGCCAATTTAGTTTAATAAATGTCATCTAATTATCTATCCATGCATAATAACTCCTATTTTATACTGATCACTATGCTTGCCATAAGTAGAACTTGATGAACAGATCTATTTCTTGCCTACAATCACTTGCAGTCTACTTTTTAGATAATTTCTAGGATAAAGACCACTTTTATTAGAGTAAGACTATTGCATAGTACAAAATATGTACTCAATCAGTATTTGTAATATGAATGAACTAAATACAATATATTGGTAGTATTTGCCTTGTGATTTGACACTTTTTTTTTAATGAAAATAAAAATGTTTTTGGATTTACCAAATTTGTCAACTTGTATCTTAATTTTGTCTACATATATCAAAAAAAAAGAACCTAAACTGATTTTCTACACTGTCATGTTCCTAACTAACAACTAATTTTCTTTTTAATGTATTTTTGTGGAAGAGTTGTCAACTCACTTCTGTGTGACCTCTATCTACTCTTCAGTTTACCCAATCAATATGTCATCTGAACTCCTTGACTCCCAAGGACTAAGAACCACAATCCATTTCATCACAAACGGATTTCATTTCTACCATCACTAAATAGTTAAGTAGAGTGTATGTGTGTGTAGAGCAATGAATCAAAAGTTGATACCATCAGCAGTTTGACCATTTACAATTTCATCCTTTGGAATTCTGCAGAGATAGGCATCTATGTTCTGTAAAACTGTGAGAATGGAGAACATAATAAATGTCCTTTGCTATGGAAGTTATTAACATTAATGAAATACCAAATGCAATTGTGTCTTGTGACTACAGAGTGTTGTCCTCACATTCTTAAAGTTTCAAAATTGTCTTCTGACATTTACACTGAAATTCACTCAAGAAGGGTTAATCTCACAAATTACAAACACTTTACAAGTCATAATTATAAGAAAAAACAAAAAATTAAAAAGTGAATTTTTCTCATATCTTTTATGTATCAACACATTTATATCAGTTTCAATATTCCTTTAATTCCTAATGATTTCATGAATATACCACATTCACCAAATTCACATATACATTAATATAGCATTAATATAGCATTCTATCATATTTTATGTAAATTTGTAAATGTGACTGCATACCAGGAAAAAAATACGGTATTCTATAAAATAGATATTAAGAGCCCTGTGTTTATAATTAGACACCTGGGTTCAAATCCTAGTTCTACCTCTTAATAACTAGGGCTGAGATTTCTGGTTACCTGAAAATACACATTCTTCCTTTAATCTTTATTTGAAGTATCCCTAATTGTTGGACAACAATGTGCCCATACAAAAAGCTATATTTATGATCCATGACTTATATTTCTGGAAAGTATAAGTGAAGTTGTTACATGGGACTTCTGAGAAAGCTTATCAAATAAAGAAGGAGAATCACAGCTTTCATGTTTTGATTTATTCCCTTTTCATTCCAGCCTGAAAGAACCACAATATGCTGGATTTCACTATGAGGAAAAAGCCACATGATGAGGATGGCTGAGCTCTTTTAGAAAGAAATCCAGAAGCCTAATGGCAACCCCACAGGCCTGGAATGACTTCCTCCAGACTTCTCACAATAAGAACAAAATAAAACCTCTTTTTACGTTAAAGCCACTGTTTTGAAAATTTGTTATTTGCAATTAAATGCAATTTCAAACTGATATATTAACTGCATCACCACAGACCCGACCATGAAGACAAATACCTCTGAATTTCAGTTTCTTTATCCATAGTTAGTGTAACAGTGATAATTAGCTCTGTTTGCTTGTTTTTTTTTTTTTTTTTTGAAAATTAAATTACAAAGAATAACATCAATAACTACAAAATTACTTAAAAGTAAACTGATTACCACAATGGCTGCCACAGAATTGACTTTTATTAATTATTATTACTTGTATGTGATACTTAAAAGCAGGGTCTTTCTTTTTATTTCTTACTTTTTCCTCTTCTTTTATTATACCCCATGAAACAAGACAGGCATTTAGATATCTGATGGCTTAATAATAAGAATGGGTTAGTCTTGTATTGTCATGTCTCTTTTTTATTTTTAACTGTAACAATGCATATAGTCATGAAATAGAAAATTTACAAGGCATATTATTTGTCTGCCTTATGGGAAGGAATACACAATGCATTTATTTAAAACGGTTGATTTTTTCCTAAAACTTGCTCTGATTCTACAGCCTTGAAAAATCCTGAGTACACATTCCTATTTACCTCAAAATACAGAAAAGAAATTTGTGCTAAAACCAGATGAACTAAAGTTTCCATGAAGGCATACTAAAAAATAAATAAATAAAAATTATCAGTTCAATCTGGGAATCCATACTTTACCAATGGATAATGTTAAAATATTTTGATTTTTACAAGACTCTAAAAAAGCAGAAGTGGTGTCATTTTAGGTAGCAGCTGATTTTCTCTTCTGAATAACGAATTAAACAAATTCATCATAGCAAATTTACTAATGACATGGAGAGTAAATTTAAAGTAAAATCTATCAAATTGAACAAACCAATACCAAAAGCATGGCCCTTATATGTTTTATGAAGGGATGCTCCATTTATTCTTTGTTTTTAGGATAGTTTTGTTTAACCAGAGCCACATTTCCTTTATTTAACATACAATTAATTTTTAAGTAATTATATTTCTTTTAATTATTTCTAGGTAACCATGAAAGTTAAAAATAGGTTTATTACAATATTCATGTCATATGTCAAAAATATGTCTGTAAAAATAACTAAATTAACTTGCTAAATAAGGGCATTTACCACATTTCCTCTTATTTTTACTGTGCCATCTACCTACCTATCTCTATTGAGCTATCTACATATTATCTATTTGTCTATTTTTTACAGACACACCTCAGAAGTTAATTCTTGATGATCCATTGAAAGAAAAAATATTATTCTTGGATAATTTGGATAACTGGCTTTCATTTGTTATTTAGGTATTTTTTTGTCACTTTTGCAATTACTTCCAAAAAAATCAATTTTTGATATTAACAATTGAGCATGATATATTTTCTCTTTAACAAATCCTTATAATATCTTGAATCTAATAGTTGTTCTTTCCCTAACTCCCCTAATCTTGTCATTTTCAAAATCTAAGATGTATACTATAATGCTTACAATCTAAAATAAATATACCAGATTACAGAAAGATTAGACCTTAGTGATAGCTTACTTGAGAAGTTTGAAGGTATTTTTAAATGCATGCTTTACTAGAAAATGTGATGGGAGAACTGACCTCTTTAGGTTAAACAGAGTCATTTCTTTCATTCTTGGAGTAATTAAAAGCATTTAGTGAAGCCAATTATATATGTGGTATTATTCTAAAATAAAGTTGGAGCCCGTGAATTATTTGAGTGCAGGGTGCTTGCCCAACTCAACTTTGAATCCTCAGACCCTAGCATATTATAGAGAAAGAGAAAAATGTGGCAGAGAAAAGAATAAAGGGAAATGGAAGGGAAGAAGTAATGAAGGAGGCAACGTTGCAGAAAAGATGGAGAGGACAGATGGCAAAGAAGCAGAGTTATTTGGTCACTGGACGCAGGGTCTGTGGTGGAAGATAAACCTGACCTTGAAGGCAAGCTCTTAAACTAACAAAATGTGATCTTTTTCTTTCATTGTTCAATTTTCCTCATCTGTATAGGGGAATAATAGAATTTGCTCCATTAGATAATTTGGGGATTAAATAGATTAGCAAACTAAAGTACTTAAAGTGGTAATGAGTAAAACTTAAACATGGCAATCGCTAATATCTAGCAGAAAATAACATGGAAATTGTGAGTCTTCTCATTTATTCGATCCTAAAGTCCATGTTAATAACATAAATGAAGAAAATAAGACCAAGCTAATGACATATAATGAAGTCAAATTAAATAAGCTTGTTGTTATAAATA
The DNA here is from genome assembly GCF_015220235.1 of Choloepus didactylus. Classification (NCBI taxonomy): domain Eukaryota; kingdom Metazoa; phylum Chordata; class Mammalia; order Pilosa; family Megalonychidae; genus Choloepus; species Choloepus didactylus. The sequence continues at coordinate 56,142,871 of NC_051312.1, forward strand.
CTAAATAAACTCACCCAAAATATGTAGCTGAAGTAATGAGCTCCAAAAGAGGAAACAACCATGTAAATATAGGAAAAGGAAGAACTGAACAAAGATATTTAGAAGGAAACCTGTAGGGTCAAGATGGGCAATAAAAAAAATAGAATTAAAAAGAATCAGGATAAGCAAGCACCCGAAAGAAAACAAGAAAACTCTTATCTTCACTTTTTATATATATATATATATATATATATATATATATATATATATATATATACACATATATATACATATATACACATATATATAGGCACACTCCTCCTTAGAGCCCTGGTTCCTATTTGGCTACCTTAATTTAAGAAATGTAATGAAAATTGGCCAAAGTTTCTAAAAGTGAGAGAGAGTGATGGAAGAAAATTTTATGAGGAAATGACAGAATGCCTTTAGTTGTTTAATTTGGCAAAGAATAATCTAAAAAGTGATTCCATTAGTTTGCAAGATTATTAACATGATTCTTTATTTTTTCTGAAGAGCAAAGTGTGTGTTTATTTTCCACATCACAAAAAAAAAAACTAGCAAGAGAAAAAAGGAGGAAAGGAGCTCAAGCACAAGTTAAGGCAGAAAAAATTAATTAGATCTAATAAAGATTTCTTTGGAACAGATGACCTGGGGTTTTCTAAAGTTACTATTCCTGGTATACAATGTATCCTTGGGAATCTCTGTGGAGAAGCAAAGATGGTTTACAGCATGGGAGGTGGAGAGATGGACCAATGAATCTCTCATTTTTTGGTGAGTAATTTAACGAAAACCCTAGTCACTTTTAAATTCCTTATTCCAAGAGAACACACCATGCATTGAATGTGTGGTGTCATGGAATAACAGCTAGAAGTGTAGAGCAAAATTAGAATTCCTAATTAACATGGTAATAGACAACTGCCAGATAATAATAACTAAAAATGGCTGAGTACATACAGGTGAAATACAGTGGTAAGCCCTTCACATGTATTTAAAAAAAACAAAAGTACTCTTCACAGGACTTTGGGAAGGCCTGATTATTTTTGCCATTTTACATGGAATTAGTAATTTGCAAAACTGGAATGTAAATCCAGCTGAGCATGATTCCTGAACTCTGAGTTAAGTCATGAGCTTTGCAATATGTGTAAGAAACAAAAGAAGAGTATGTGAGACCCTCATGTGCTACAGAAGTGTAGAAGTATGAGCTTTTGCAATATAGAGCAGAAGCTTTTTTTAAATAATCTTTTTTAAAGCTATTAAGTACCTATCATTCTTTGAGCATTTTCCTGTTTTGAGATGACACACTTGAAAATAATTATGTATTTCATTTATTTATTTATTTATTTATTAATAATAATAATAATAAAAAAACCCTATCATGGCATGATGCTGTTGTCTGCTCACATATCATTTGGAAGCCAATAAAGGCTATTACAGTCTTTCTCTTTGGCTTAAATACTTAAAAAAATTTTGTTTGCTCTCTAAAGCTGACCCTTCTCAGGTTCATGTACATTCACACACTTGGAAAAGTAACAGTATTTTCTATTTTATTAAGAGGAAAAGAAAATAAATATCAGTCTATACACTGAAAGTTTTTGAAAAACAGAATATTTTGTGTCTGCAGATCATTTGAAATTATTTTGCACCTGAGCAATTAGATGTTTCTAAAAACCAGAGAGGCTAAATTATGAATGGTCAGTCCTTCATAGGATACTTTAATCTGAGACCTCTGACAAAGAACAGAAATCAATCTGTCTCACAGCTTCTGGGCTTCACTCTTTAGTTTTGTTTTCAAAATTTTTTTTTTTTTTTTTTTTTTTTTGGCACACAGAGTGGGGTTTCATTTGCAATGAGGAACTGAGAAGAAAAAAATGGCTATCCATGGTTTGTGAATTGTCAGATTTAGAACCAGAACTTCCGCTCTCCATTCTGCATCAAGTAAATCTATGTTCACACAAAGAGTAATAATGAAATCCATTTTTAGATATTGCAAAGAAGGACATCAATGTTTCCTTAGAGTTAAATCCCTTCTGCTTTCTAGAAAATTTTATAACCTTAATTGGTTGTGCTCTATATATATTTTACCATATATGTCTGATTAATATGACAAGAAAATATGGAAGGTTTGAATTAGCAAATCTAATCAGCAGAGGTTATATTTTTAAATGCATTTACAAAAATAAAAATATGAATTTTACATTGATCTGAAAATTGGAATAATTCAGCTCATTTAGGATAGCCTATATTTGGGAATAAACTACTAAATGCTGCTTCTAAGCAAAGCGATCATGATAATCTGACATCATCACAATATTACTTTTTGTGTTTCCATCCCATAGATCCACTCTCCACTATTGTTTATGGTTCTTATGTGTTTCATCTTATGTCCATTTTATGCTGCATATATGCATAGATCTCTAGAGAACAAAAAGTAAAGATACACATATTTTCTCCCACTTATAAACATGGGAATAAAAAAAAAATAACTTTGCAGAGTTTCAGGGAGAGTAGTATAGATAGAGTAACATAACGGTAGTCCACTCCTCCAAAAGAGATATGTAATTTATTTACACATAAGAAAAGGAATCATCTTCCTGGGAATGCCTTCTTAGAGTGAGTTTAGAGGAAGTCAAAGCACATGATTCTGATGGGAAAGTTTGGTGTTAACAAATGGATAAAGCCATTCAGAAGCCTAGTAAAAATCAGTAAAGGTACAAAGAGCCTACCAACAATTGCTTCACAAGAAATTAAGAAAAGAAATTTTGAATTTTGAAAAGCATAGCTGAAAAATAAATGCCTGCTTAGTGTAATTTCACATTTTTTCTAATCTATTAAATCATCAGATTGTGTTTCATTCTCCACATATCAAATTAATTTGTTTATTGATTTATACCAGGGATATCCAATACCTGGTTTAAAGCCTTCTATTCCTATTTTGAACCAAAACTAAGCAGCAGAATTATTTGAAACACAACTGTCTAGGCAGCCAGTAGTTGTACTTTAGAGCTGGCATTTGAATTAAATTTATTTGCTATGATAAACACAAAATTTCAGCAAGGAAAATAGAAGGATACATCTTTTATGATTTTTGACCACCTTTGCCAGTAGATGGTAGGAAGCATAAGAGGTATTCACCAGAGAAAAACCCTGAATGGCTGTGCAGACAAGCAGAAGGACACTTTCAAATTTCTTAAAGTTAACCTTCCACAGCCTGGGGAATACCAACAAAAAAGGCCACTTCCTTATGTATAATAAATCATAGGTTCTCAGAGATGAAAAGGCCTTAAGAGACACCTAGTACAACCTTTGATCAGATGCATTCTCTATAGCACCTGTAGAACCACCAAGAGGGGTTTTACAGATTCTTTCTGGAATACACATATACATATGCAAAAATGTAAGTTTTTTTTTAAATTTTTCATGTTTAACCTGAGTCATATTTTATCAGTCTCTCTTAAAGTATATGGTTGTTATCAATATTTGTTTAACCCAACTTAAAGCTATGATCTTTTAATAGGTCATTTTAACTATTTTGCCTTTATCATCATAGTTAATGTTTTTTATTTCTTTGTGTTTATTTAATCCAGGAATTTTGACCTCTTACATTTTGCCGTTTTCATAATATCTAATGCTAAGTAAATTGTGTTTGATTTTTTTATTTATTTGTCCCTGGAAGTTTACACCTTGATTTTAATTCTAATAATGGCTGCCATTAAATTAAAAAGAAAAACACCTATTGCACAAAATTTCAGAGAATTCTAGTGACTCTCTCCATCAAAGACAGGAAAATTGACAGCTTTAATTTTAAGTTCAGAGTATTCTTTCTAAGCATCACAAATTTTCTTAGACCACATTTTGTTTTGCTGTTTTCCCCCCAACTCCTTTCCTTCAATTCTCATAAATGCTTACAAGGACAGTGAGTAGATCTTCCCCAGTTCTCTTAACTATCTACATGATTTCTTTTGGATCTCTTTTGGATCTTAAGCCTCAAAGATAGTTAAAAAAGAGTTGGTATCTCCAGGCCGTTTTTTCGTTTGCTGATTCTGCTGTTCTCGGAGCCAACATATGCAGCAAGCTCCCTCTTTTGTCAGGCCTATAAACAAAGTTCAGAGGACGACTATATCTAGCCTTCTTTGTGATTAGCTGCCCTGCATGTCAGTGACAAACTCCAGTTTTGTGGCAGGAGATGCCGTTAGCTGTCGTGGAAAACAACTTAGTTCCTCTTTCCATGCACTCTAATGTAGAGAACACACCAAATAACAGTACTAATTTGTCAATGAAATGGTCTCACTATTTCCTCTGTGTCTGTCCCCATCCCTAGATCTTGAATCTCTAAATTAGACAGTCTTACTAGTCCAGGTTCTTTTAAGTATCCATTCCTTTTTGGATCACTGGACTGTTTCTCTTAAATTCACACTTGCAAAGTCGTAAGAAGATACACACTTGCAACGTTTATCCTATGGCTCACCAAAATAACAAAACGCTCCTTGATTACTCATCTTCAGAGGACATTATTAGCTGAATAGATCAAACATCATTCAAAAGACTGTGAGAAATTTTCTTTCTGCTGGTAGCAAAATAATTATTGATCTACTTGTTACCTAAAAGCAGATACTGGTTACCACTCAGCTGCTGTACCAGCTGCAGCTCCCAGGCAAGTGACATTTATCGGCTGTGGATGATTGCCCCCATCGTGCTCAGGCTTCTGCTTAGGGCATGCAAATATGATGTTCTTTGTGAAGGCTTATACAGGAAGCCTTATAAAAAATATTCAGTATCAAAATGTGTCTGAGGATGTCATCTTAAAAATTTTTTTTCAAGGCTTTGTCAAGATTATTTTGCATTCCCTTAACTGTTCAAGCAGAATAATGTTTGTGTGTGTGTGTATGTGGTCAATTTGAAGTCTTCTTTCTAAAAACCTAAATTCTAATTTCAATGGTATTAAAAATATATATATGTTTTTAGTCGTACACTTTGTGCTGACATCCTAAAACCAGGGTGCTTAGACATCAAATAACACCGGCTTTACTTTTATAACCCCCACTCTGAAAGAAGAATGAGAACTTTCAGAACTTAGAGATTTGCACATTAAAGACTGCAAAGTACACTGAAAGAGCTCAAAGCTATAATACAAAGTTTATTTTTTATTTTGATAAATATCTTTGAGAAGGAAAGTTGCATATTCAAACAACATGCCCTGCACACTTTCAAATCTGGAAGCAAAACCTAAGGAGATGAAGACAGAAAAAGGAGACAGATCACGGCAGTAAAAGTCAAGCTGAATTGTTTCTCGGGAGTAACTTCAACTAACTCTGAACTTGGGCAGCTAAGGTACTCTCCATAGGCTTTCATTTCCTCTTTTGTAAGGAGAAAACAAGGAAGAGGCTTGCATTTTGAGACTTCAAGACACATTCCATTTAATCATTACTCGGCTTCTTGGATAACCTTAATTACAACATAGTTAAAATGAATAATTCATAAAAAAAATAAAACATATAAAATAAAAATAGAGTAAAATTATAGAGCATGAGCGATCTAGCTTTATAATTATACTAATCTATATTTTTTAAATCCTACTATGTTCACTCACCATCTTTTCCCCTCATCGTCTTCCATTATTCCTATGTTAACAAAGAATTCCTTTCCCTAGCATTGAGGTTAAGGTCAAATTACTCCCAGAAAAAATCTGCATTATCATAACACAATAGCCTTGAAATAATCAAAGAAATAGAAGGAACTCTAAAATAAGAAAGGCCTGAAGTGATTGCCAACTATGAGAAATTTGACAGAATTCCACTTAATCTTTCTAGCAGCACTGTGAAATTATCCTTAACTTACAATAGAACTTGAGGCATACTAACAAGTTAAGTCTATGAGAATAAGGTCTCTTATGTTCACTGTTGTATCTCCAGAACCTAAAAGAACACCTGCATATGGCAGATACTCGATAATATGTGTTTAATAAATTATTTTTTCATGAAATTTTCAATATCATAGAACATAACAGCCACTCTGTGCTCTTCCTTGAAAAGAAACCACTTGGTCCTTAATATGAAGCATGTTTTATGAATTATGTTTTGATATTCTTTTTACATTCTTCACTAGCTACTCTGATTTCCTAGTCATTCTTTCCCAATTTCATATAGGAAGAGGAAATGGTCAGACCCACCCTGGTTCCTTACATCCATCTGCCTTGCTTTCTGCTCAGGTGAGATACTTGGTTTACATATATAGTTTCCTCTTATCTCACTTTTCAAAAACCAGTGTTTCATTTAAAGGTGTTTAATCAGCTCCAGTTTCAAACCCTTGCTTTGTATTCAAACCATTTTTACAACTATTGTTCCTAAAGACAAGATCTTAGTTTAAATAACTTGATTCTTACTTTCTTCCTAGCTCCTATAATCACTCCTTTTCATCCATACTCTATCTCATGAACCAGATATCAATTGTAGCCTTTTTCTGTATCTGTCCCTGCTGATAGGTTCTTGTTCTGGTAGGCTTATTATATCTAAAACCTCTCCTAGACATGGGCTTCTGATTTTCTCTTGACAGGACTCATGATAGAGACCAAAGCTCTAACTCTGGAAGAAAAATTGGTATGTAATATATCCCTTGGGTCGCATGCCTTAACAAATAGATAATACTTTCTTTCAGCAACTAACACTGAGCTACAGCCCAAGATCCTGATCAGTCAGAAAAGAGGTTCTAGTTTCAATTCTCTGTTTTTTTACCATTATCCCTGTCATACTATAAGGCATGCCTTCCCAATTTAAATATACAGTGGAAATACTTCTCAGTTTTACGAAAGGCATCCTTTAGTAGACTTACTTTCCAGATTTCTAATTCTTTATAAAATCCATCCAGTAAATTTCAGTGTTCTTATATCCCCTTTCTCCCATTTTTCAATGCAACAAACAAAACTAGATTCTGCATGTAAAGCTCCTAACCTAACCCTCCCACGCCCACATCTCCACTCTTGTCTTTGGGCATCTCCCTCTCATATTACTTTCTAGTCCCAAATAATTTCTTGTTAGTTCCCAGAAAACAACATCATATTTCATAGGCTCTTGTCTCTTTCTGGAATACTTTTCCTATATTTCTTGGCAAAATTTTCACATAATTCAAGAACCTATTTATATATCATGTCCTTTAGGACTCTCATCTGTTCCAAAAGACTCCTTTAACATAATTCCTAAGAACTGTCAGCATAGTTAGAATTCTAGTTCGGTATTGTGATGTTGTGCTAGTTATCTAACTTTACAAAGTCTCAGCTTCCTCATTTGTAAAATTAAAATTCTAAGACCAATTCACAGTATTTTATAGAATAGTAAGATATTTCTCATAAAGTGTTAGCACACTGCAAGGCACAAAACAGGCTTGCCAAACTGAGGATATAGTGCAGTTTATTTCTTTGTTAGCCCTTGAAATAATATGAGATTATTAATAACAATGCCTCTAATCCAGGTAGCTCTATTATGCTCACAACCCAACTCCATCCATCTTTCTATTTCCTCTGATCCAGTTAATGGCATCACCAGCTACAGATGTGCCCAAACCAAAATCCTGGATGTCTTTCTTATGCTATCCTCAATATCCAATCAATTTGCATTTGAATTGTGGTCAACGATAATCTACAGGCACTGTACTAATATATTTATTCGCAGCAAATTATTCACAGTACTATAGTGTATTTATTGTTCTGAAGACTTCTATGATGAACATATTCCTTCTAAAATTTATTACCAAGTTATGGGATTGATTTTTTTCACTTGCAAAACTGTCTTGACTTTTTGCCTCTGTTTTGGAATATTAGTAACAATGTCTAATTTATCATCATCTAAAAATATAACGAGCAGTTTTTCTTTTGACAAATGTTCAACTGTCTAAATATTCCACAGAAGCTACTTTGATAAGAGTATAAGGGCAACATATTTATTTAGAAATTCACTTATCCATACTAGACATTACTCATGATACCCAATTTGATACATCCCTTCATAAAATAAAGTTACATTCTTTATTTCTCTATCCCTTTTTTATCATCAAGATCTTGGACTTCTAGTGTATCTGTGCTGTGCACTGAATACAAAATACCTTCTTTCCTTCCATCTATATTGCTTACACTCACAATTTGGCAGTGTACTGACTTCTCCACTACATAGTCACTCATCCATTCACTGACTCAGGAGTATATGTTATCACTTATTTATTACTTTCCAACTACACTGCTGATTTCTGGAGACAAGGAAAAAAAAAAAAAAATAGGGCTCTTGTTATCATAGTACCTGGCCTGACAGGGGACAAAGATAAGCAATAATTGCAACACAGTGGGGTAAATGTTCTAACGACGAAATTCAGGATACTGTAGGAAGCCCATGAGGTGGGAGATCAGGTAAGGCTTTCTGAGGTAAATGATAGCTAAGATAAAACACGAAAGAGAAGAGAAAACTAACCAGAGAAAAGTGGAATGGAGGAGATGGAGGGAAATGTAGAACATTCCCTGGGGAAGCAAGTAGTAAATACAAAGCCTCAGAGTTCAAAAAAAAAAAAAGTTTGGAAGATTTGGGGAAGAGAAATTGGGACCATATGGCTGGAGTGTGTTTATGTGTGTGTTTGAATATGTCCATGTACATTTGTGTTACAGAGGCAAGAAGGGAAGTGAGACAGATGAATTGGAGCAAAATATTTTAGTCTCTTATAAACCATATTTAGGATATAGATGAACATGATCTAAACCAGTACTGGAGCCTGCTAAATGCCACTATGTTATTAGTTTCCAATAAAAACAAACAGTCTGTACTCCAGTTAAGCCAGAACATCTGGTAAGAATATTCCAGATTATTCTCTTTCTCTGAGATGCCCTTTCCTATCTCTTCCTTAACGCCACACATTCCTTGGCTTTCCTACCTGTGCCACATCCTTTGTAAAGTGTTTCATTGCCTTCACTAAGCAAACACACTTTCTTCTTTCTCTGAATATGCATAACCTTGTTTATCTCTGATATAAAACATCAAATCTTCCCTGAAATATAGATATTTGAAAAGCCTAGCTTCTCCCATTAATATAGATCCTTGAGGGGAGATGTTATATCTTAATTATTTCAGCATCCTTTACAACATATTTGTTTCATAATTTGTATAATTGAAGAATATTGTGTTAGGCACAACAGAAAACTAAGAAAAAGAATGATATGGTTCTTCAGAAAACTTTCAAGCCATAATAACAAACAGATACACAATAATACATTATTTTCCATATTTTGAACTTGGTTTAGGATGGCAAGGATGACAATTTACTTATGATTTTTCTTTTTAATTTCAATTTTTTTGTAAACTAACACCACAGAAGCTGCAAATTAGATATTTTTCCATTGAAAAGCACCATTAACCATTCAGGTAGTCTGAAGGACACTGCATTACTTTGCAGGTGAATCAACCATGAAAATGGAAACAAAGAAGGGTGATTATATCCAATTTTGAACAGCATTTTGTTCTCAGGACTGTGAGCTCAGTCAGTTATTTGAATAAACATCTATGAACTAAGTGCATTGGTTTCATAGCACTGAAAATAGTCCTTCTGACTTTGATCCTTCTGTGCAATTACATACCAAGGACTAGACTGGTCCATGGTGATTATCAGAGAGAGTTTGATTTTGGCATTCTACAACTTCTGCTTCTCACTTCTCCATCTCTGATGTGAATGCAATATTTATATGATGGCTGAACTAAGTTGAGACTTACCTGTGTAGAGATTTTTTCTCTGTGTAACGCAAGGATCTATAAAAGTATAACAGCAAGAAGCATATTTATTGAGGATTTACTAAGTAAGAACATTATGCATGCTTTTTATCATTATCTTTCCATACAGAAGTCTTCAGTACTGTTCTACTTCTGCAGATGAGGCAAACCTGCTTCTTACACGCTATTTCCCACGATTTGGGGCTGACTTCCATGTCTTCTAACTCTTCTATATTCTAGGCTAAATATGCTTAGCTTCTTCAACTATTTGTCAAAATAATGTGTTTTAAATGCTCTCATTGTCTTGAATGGCCTCATATTTTCTCCATTTTTCTTTCAACATAGTAATAAGTTCCACACAGCACACCATATTGTTTGGTCAGACAAGTGGGAGTCTCATCTACTTTACTCAGAATATGGTACTTTGTACGTCATGACAACATAATAATTGTCTGGATAGCCAAATCATATTGATATCTTACTAAATTTATGGCTAAGCTTATAAAGATGTTTTTATATATTATAGAAACTATAGAATTATATAATTATTCTAAATGATAAAGATCATTTCTAACCTGCATAGCTGCATCTTTCCAATTTTCTAATTTGGCTACTATTAGAAACAACTGCAGGACTTGAATAACTTGAGGAATAGCTACAGAATTGGCCAATTTTAAATAGCCTGTTGTAGTCTTTCTAGATTCTGAATCCAAAAGATCTGTACTAAAAAAAAAAAAAAAAAAGACCAGCCAGGGATATAGTGCCTTATGTCAAATAATCACAGATTTCCTACCTGAGTTTCAAATAATCCGTCATTAGTAATCTATTTGTTAATGAAATATTTTTGACAAAAAGTTCTGAGAATTTTCTGAGTGGTCAGAAAGAACATCTAGAGATTAAATTTTATTTTCAAAGGACTTCACAATAAACTACATTGAGAAAGTGAAGAAAAACACCTAAAAGGAGATTATTTTCTTATTAAAGAAAGTTAATAAAATGAAATTGAAGTTTAAAATTTTAAGCACAAACTACAGTATAACATTTCTTCAGAAAACAATTTTAACTATTATTATGTAAAAATATTTTGACGAGAACTAATGTTTATATTACTTTAATGTCAAAATATAATTGATAAACTTACTTATTTTAATCTGAACATATAAAATAATATCCTCTTTAGTTTGGAACTGTACTCTATAGCATATGTTTACCACCATATTATACATATATTCTTAGAGCAATGAGTAAGAAAAGCAGCTTATTAGAAAATAGGGCTCTGCCTACCCATATGATTTTGTTTTTTTGCAGTTGCAGTGCTCAAATTAAGCTTTTCATGTCTTCCCTCTTGGCATTTTAAACTGGATACAGGAGCTAAGCTCAGCCATTGGCACTTTATCATCACATTTACAAAGAAAAGCAAACATCAAACTTCCAGTCTTCCCGAGCACTACAGAGTAAATGTGCCAAGAGGAAAAACTGTTCCCTGGCATGGCCAGAACAAAGGCTTTCTTCCTCAGAACTGTGGAAAGAATAATTTCAAGGTCTTTCCAGCCCCAAGAGAATTAGAGGGCATTCATGAATACAGAAGTTTTCCTCTCTTTTGTCATATAGAGAGAAGTTGTCACTAAGGAGGATGGCTTACTCAAATAAAGCAAATACAAAAATGGATTTTTTAAATCAATATTTAAAGGCAGAAGCACAAGCCAAAGATGATGTAGGTATGGACATACCGCAGACTAGCTCAAGACTGTGGTGTTTCTTTTGTCATGACTCGGGTCTACGACACAACTCATTCCAAGTGAAAATTGAACTCTGACAAGAAATAAGAGGGGCCTCATTTTAAACATCAGGTTATTATTTGAGGAGTGACTTTATCAGCAAAGAGTCATATATGTAGTATTACATGGCTATGACATCTAATTTGTTCACTATATACCCAATGTATACCCTAGTATGTTATAGATATTCTAGATATGAATTTCTTCTTGGTTTTAAATACTGAAAATACCTTCTCCCATTCTAAAAGCTAGTAAGGGTATCTTTAATGTTGGTATTATCCTCCTCAAAATTTGTTTTCCTTTTTTTTCAGTGCTTTTTAAAGAAATATTTTCTGCTCCTAGATTTCAAGATATACCACTACATTTTCTTAATTTTACAATTTACCTTTTATCCATTAGTTTTTAATCCATCCAGAGTCTAAATTATGATGTTGTAGTAGATAGGGATTCAATTTATTTCCCTTCAAATATCAAGCCAGTTGGTCCAACACAAATTACCCATCCTTTTCACCTTATTTTTTGGTACCCCCTTTCTTATATATTGAGTTCTTCTATACACACACATACATCTTGATCTCTTTTTTTTCCCATAGGATTACTTGTCTGTACTTGGATAAGTAACATACTCTTGTTATTATTATGACTTCATAGTCTATGCTGTGTAATATATCTTAATGTCTGGTAGGGCAGGTCTCTTTACTGTAGCTTTTTAAGGTCAATTTAGGTATTCATAGACATTTTCCCCATATATAAATTTATATAAAGTTATTTTGTTAATTTACAAAATAAAATGGAGTTCACTGATATTTCATGTAAAATTTACTTATTGTTAGGATAAATGGCTTTTTTTATTATGTCTTCCCATATAAGATTATGGAAATATTCTTCATTTATATCTTCTATGACCTTTGTCAGAGATTCAAAAGTTTACCTAGAGGTCTTTCATTTTCTTCTTTTATTTTCCAAAGTATTTATATTTTATGCTGCTATTGGGAATAACATATTTTTATTGCATTTTATGGTTGCTGTTATCAAGAACTGCTATTGATTTTCCAGAAGCTGATCTTGTATCCAGTAACCTTGCTGCATAATTTTAGTAGCTTTTGCAGTTTGTTGATTTTTAATTTTCAGATCTTGTTACCTGCAAATTATGGTGGTTTTATTTCTTCTGTTACAATCCTGAATACTCTGAATAATATTTCTTCTTTATAGCTTTGACCATATCCTCCAAAACTATGGTAAACAGTGGCCACAGTCGTAGATAGCATATATATTTGCTTGTATGACATTTGCTATAAAGTTCTGATGGAAAACCACAACCAAGATAAGGAAGTTTCACTCATTCCTAGAGTGCTGAGAATTTTTATCATTAAAAGCTGTTGAAATTAGTCAAATTATTTTTCTCCATATGGCATATTTGTACTTAAATGTTGAAACAGCTTGACATTTCTAAGTTAAGCACTATATAATTGGGATGCATTTTTAAGTAGAATTTTTCAATAAGTTTAGCTGATATTTTATTTAAGATACTGCATGTACCTTTGGAAGGAACATAGACCTACAGTTTTCTTTTCTTCAATATTGCTTGTCAGGTTTATACTCAATATTACACTAGCCTCATAAAGTCAACTGATGAACTTTTGTGCTTTTTCTATTTTCTGGAGTTGCTTATTTACTACAAAAATTAAGTACTCTTGGAAAGTGTGGTAGAAATCACATGTAAAAGAATCTAGTCCTGAGTTTTGTATTTCTGGTTTTGTGTTTTTGGTTTGCTCCTCTATTTGTTTTTTAAAGGGGTGTGGAGAATGTGATATATTATTTTGCATTTTTGATTTCTTAAGACATTGATTTATTCAAGATGTATTTCTTATGCTAATTTTCTAGTGTTATATAATGTATCTAGAAATTTAACAATTTTATTTAGTTTTTCAAAGTTAGCAATATAGAGTTGTTCAAACTAGTATTCAATTTCTCTTCATATCCATTGGGTAAATAGACATTTTTGCTTTTTTCTTTTGCTTTGGGTTTTTCATTACCCTTCCCTCATTCTCAGCTCTCTTTCTTAATTTGCTATATATTTTTGGTTTTGTTAATTTTCTATTTTGTTGTTGTTCCTACTTCATTTATATCTTCTATTACCTTTATTCTTTTTTCTTTTTCCTTTTTTTTCTCTTTCATTATGTAGCACCTAACAACTTCTTGAATACTTCATTGATTTAGAGATATTTATCAAGATAAGAAATAACTAAAGCTATATATTTTCCTCTAAGTACAGCTGTTAATGAGTCTTTCATATTTTGACATATTTTGTGCTATTTATTCAGGTTTTAAAATAGATTTATTAAGATATATTTCACATATCATAAAATTCACCCATTTGAATTGTACATTCAATGGTTTTTAGTATATAAACAGAGCTGTGCAACTATCACCACAATCTAATTATATAACATTTCAACACGCCCCCCAAAAAACCCATACCCATTAGAAGTCACTGTCCTTTCCTGTCCCCTTCCCCCAGCAAAGCCACAGCCCCTGGCACAACCAATCATCTACTTTATACCTTTATGGTTTTGCCTATTCTGGACATTTTACATAAATGGAATTACAAAATATATGCTCTTTTATGACTGGCTTCTTTCACTTAACCTAAAATTTTCAAGTTCTATCCATGATGTAACATGTATCAGTACTTCATTTATTTTTATTGCTGAATAATATTCCAGAGTAGAGATATACCACTTTGTGTCATCTATGTTTAAAATTTCTTATTATTTATTTCTGTTTTAATCAAAGGATAATTTAGGATTATATTTTACAGTTTCTTAATGTGATTTAAAAAAAAATCTATCCTCTTGTGATAATTTAATTTTACTCTATCACAATATTTAATTTGCCTAATTAATTCACTGCAATTTTAACATTTACTTTTTCAGATATCATGTGGGAGCTGCATTTGATTACACATGGGAACATTTTTTCTCTCTCCAGATGTAAAATCATTGTTGACCAAAGTAACCAGATAAAAAGCATATCTATTATTCTGAAATCAAAGTCGAAAAAAACTGGCTACTGGTAGAAACTATAAAACAACCATGTATTTTTGGTAGAAAATTAAAAACATTTGGAGGGTCAATCTACCTCTCTCAATAAAAACATCAAAACAAAACAAAAGAAACATAAGAATAAATGAAATTTCACGGTTGAATCAAACCGTGATATGATTCATCCCCAGCAACATGACATATATTACTTACTATTTTGATTGGTGAGAGCAGTAAAACAGTTTGCTTTACTGTTATTGTCAATTCAGTGATTTTCTCACTGGGGCTTCAATAGAGAATAATCATTAGAAATGTCATTTCTCAGTAAAATATTTATTTCCTATGATCATCACATATATTCTTTCAAAAATCTGTTTATTGGTAAAAGTAGAAGCTATTTATCTGTGGCAAAGTTTTTGAGTCACTTTGAATCTTAAAAAAGATAAGTTATCTGATTGTATATGCTAATTGTTGCAGCCACTGTTTACCTACTCTGTCTCAAAATGGGAAAGCAGACTCCATCCCATCCCTAGAAGAAACATCCCCAGTAACTGTCTTTCCAAGCACAGGAGTTGCCAACAATGGATGCACAGACATATATTAAAGATCTCAATTTGATGCTGGCTGGCTTTTTAAATTACACCAGATAAAGGACCAATCAGAGATTGGTATGTCCCATAGTTTCCTAAATTACTTAAAATAGAATTCTGTGACAACTTTTTCTAAAACAAGCAACAACAAAACTGATTTTGCAATCTGAGAAATAGTCTCATGAAAAATTGCATACCTAAAAAAAAAGTTAAAGTAATAACTGTCCTCAAATTTTTGTTGTTTGATTTCCTTGGTCATTAAAAATAGTTTCTCTTACTTTGTGACTCCATGTAGACACATACACAGAGACACACACAAGAGAATAAGGTAGATTCTGTCCCGCGTCAGAAGGCAGAAGTAGAACCAGTGAGAGACGGCTGCAAGGGAATCCTGTTTAGCCTTTTGACAAGATTTAATATGCTAATAGTCAAAGGATTTTGCTAGTGGAATATACCCTCTGCCTCTAGAAGCGGCCCAGTTGCATGGATATCTGATACGTATAAAGATGCCTCAAGTGGAGTTTGGAAGGTTGACTATGAGATAAGCCAAATTCTCTTTCAACATCAGGATGTGATACTCTATTAAGCAGTTCTGACAGCTTATCCAGCTAATACAACCAGTCCCTCTCTTATAATTGTGTTAGCCAAACTTAAAACAATGTAAGCAATTCCTTTCTTTCCTGAAGCCAGGGAACAATTTAAAAATAAAACAAAATGAAACTTCAGAAATTTTCTTCCAATTATGTCTTAGATTTATGTTTTTAATACATAAATGTAGGCAGATTCTATTTTAAAATATTTCTAGAATACTGTCATTTATAGCAATTAGTGTTAGAAGGGCTAAGACATCTGAGTCATTGTAAAGATTTTGACATATTACTCTATACAACAGTGAAATGGATTCATAAATGTTCTCTACCCAAGTCATTTAAAAGACTGAATATAATTTTAGGGGTATTTTTAAAAAATAGTCACACAAGTCACATTTTTAGAAGTCAGGCATTTCATGAGAAAGTGGATTTTCTCCTTTCTACATTTACTCATAAGATTTTTCTTGCCCAAATCCTGATACCTCCTCCTTGTTCCTTCATTGTAAATCACAATAATTTTGTTTTTTATATTTTACTGAATCGTCCAATTGATGGACACAAAACTACTATTAACAGCAACTCAAATATTTAGTTGGTTTTAGCTAAAATTTTGCATATTGGAGTCATATAATTGGTTTCATTCAAAGTTACCTATTTCAAAAAATCCTGACAATCACTTTACAGACATATTGCAATTCACATTGATCATATCTGTGCTTGTTGTCATTTTTCATATGAAATATTGGATAGCTCTCCATTTTCTTTGGAAGTCTCCAAAAAGCTCTGGGATAGTGCATAAGGCCTAGAATATCTTTTCTCAAAAGACATGGTCACATAGACACAGTGATACACATGTGAGAATAAAACAAGGTGTGCTTAGGTTTTTAGGAATAGCCCAGCGCTTTCTCAAGTTCCTTATTGATCTGTAGTCATTCTCCCATATAAATATAAACATGCTGGTTAAGGCAGCTAGAGTAAGTTGAGAATCCCTTTCACAGATTCATTCCTTACATTTTAAAATCAAAAAAATTTTCTGGCTCTTCCTAAAGTATCAGTTTTATTATATACAAACTTAAACCATCTACTATGATTGTCTCTCTTATAACTAAATACATATACATCCAAAAATGAATGCATATAAGCCAATATCCTCCCCCAATATTTATTTTGACACAATTTTTCCAGCAGTTAAAAATTAAAGGATATTTACTGTAATGCCCTATCTTCCCAAAGTGTCATAAACTGACAGGTAACAAAGATTTCCTCTGCATTTCAATTTACTTATAGAGAAACCTTGTGTTACATGCCATCATCTCCCCTTGAGCTCCATTCTTCTGTTTTTTATTTCAAAGGAAAGAAAGAATCCCCATGATACTTGGAAAGCCCAAGCTGAAAATTTGCCCCCTGGTAAATAAATGAAGTCTTTTGCTTTATGCTTCCCCACAAATCTGAGAGTGATAGCTACATTGTTAAAAATTAACACAGGCATTAAACAGAATGAAGACCCATCTATTTTTATCAATGAAAGCAATTAATTAGCATATATTATTAAAGTTGCAAATGACTGTATAACCAAAATTTGTTTTGTATATTCATGGGTAGCACCCAAATAAGGGCACTCTCCCAGCATTTATCCAAATTCCTGTGTTCAATTAACTATAGAAATGGATGATCTATCTGCCGAGTACAAGCACTCCTTGTAATAGCTGTAAGTAGCACTTTCCCACAAAGGAGAACTATGCAAACTGATATTTAGCATTCAGTAATAATATAACCATCAGTTTGTTAAACGTCATATGAAAACCACATTTCAATTCCTATGGGCATACATGTCTACATTCTTGTGTCTGAAGGGGTGAATGTGTTTAAAGCATTGTTTGTGGTTGTCATCTCACTACATTCAAAATGGTGACTCTCATACACGTGCAGCTCCCTGCTGTGTGCTCGTCTACCCCAGCTGTCTACATGCAACTCAGGCCCTTTCTCTTCCAGCACAGGGAACATGCAATGTTTGTTGGGGACGGGGGTAGAGATGGTAATACTGTAGCACCTTTGTTGTATATCATCTTTAAACTTCAGTATTTGTTATCACTGCTTTCCTCTTTATCAATTTTCAACTCTTGGTCAGGCTACCTCTGGCTTCCTTGGGGCCTCTTTTCCTTTCCAGTATGTATTTTTGGGAAGTACCCATAATTTGGTGTGTGGCATGTGCATTTGGCATTTTTATATCAGTAAACTCAATAATAATTCATCTCTGTTATGCACCACTAATTCCCTGAAATGTAAACCAATTGTATTTTAACTTGATTACAAGTATAACAAAAATTCCTATTAAGGTGACTTAAACAAAAATGTTTATGATTTCCTTATATAAATAGAAAACCAAAAGCAGATATTCCATGGATGGTAAAGCTGCTCAGTGATGGTTTTAGAATTTTTGACTGCATTTATCTTTATGCAATATTTTCTTCAAGGACAGGTCTTTATCCTTATGGTTGTCACTTCACCATTGGGGTAACAGGCTGTGCCCATGAATGCACGGCACAGGCAGGATTTGAACACAGATCTGTTTTGCCCCCACTTCACTCCCAAAGCAAAGTCTCCTTTCCCCAGGTAATCTATTGCTTGTGAACGAACGTATAAGCATAAGGGAGGCTTTAAGCTGAGAGTAGAAAAACTCTTGCTAGAAATATGGTTGAAAATAAATAAAGATGGTAAAAGGCTGAAAATAAATAAAGGCTGAAAATAAATAAAGACGGTAAAAGTCAAGTAATGATCATTTTTTTAATGTCTACATCAGAAAATATTCTCCTTACAGGATCTAGGTTAACTGTCAGAGATACGCTGACAAATTATTATGAAGATAAATCTTAGTCAACGTTCTTTTCTATAATCAGCCAGGAGTGATCTGACATATCATCCTCTGGGCTGGACAACATGTAGATAGATGCAGTTACCTCACTGCTTAAAGTTTCATGTTGGCATTTTTCAAATAGTTAAGCATGTTTCATGATTTTTTTTTCAATATTTTGTGTTTTGTTTTAGTTGGGGAGGGGGGTTAATTCCTTTATAACCATAATAAAGCTGCATCCCTTTAAAGCATTCCATAACTACCATCATACCAAATATACTGCCGAAGGCACCACA
Organism: Choloepus didactylus; assembly: GCF_015220235.1. Taxonomy (NCBI): domain Eukaryota; kingdom Metazoa; phylum Chordata; class Mammalia; order Pilosa; family Megalonychidae; genus Choloepus; species Choloepus didactylus. The sequence goes on from NC_051312.1 coordinate 56,161,751, forward strand.
ACATTGGTCTTCAAATTCCTCCTCTTCCATCCTCCATCCCTGCAGGATTAGCTTAGTACTAACATAACAATTACTTTTAATGTCTTATAAAGAAAACATAGGATGCTGTTACTGATCCTTTTGTATATTTGAACAGTCACAATTGAAAAGAGAGAAATAGTTCACTTATTTTGTGTTTTGATATTCTATTTTATATTTTCATAAAAATATAAAAATATGAAAATATGAAATAGTATATTTATTCCAGTAATCTAAGTTTTATATGGTAATAAAACTTTCACACTGAGAGTAAGTTTACATAAATTATTCTACACACACACACAACCTATATATTTTTATGGATTGATCTCAACCATGCAATCTTCCTATGCCTAGTAGCTACTGAATGTTTAGGCACATAGCTTGTGAATGAGGTGATCATTTTTTATTACAATTGGTGGTTTAAGTCAAAGCTAAAAGCTATATTTGGCTAATACATATATATATGTGTATATATATATAAATTTTCTCTCCATGAGTCTATAATTTGGATACTATGTGATTACTCGATTTTTCCTTATGTCTGTATACAGTATAAATAACAAATATTTCTTTGTGAAAAGCAGGGTGTATATATTATTCAAGACTGCTTTAAACTATCTGACTCTCCTACCTGACACATCTACACTTTGAAAGGTTCAGGCAGGATGTGCATGTTAGGCAGGATGTGCATGTTAGTTATTACAGTTAGTTTAATCATACAATTTATTGCCAAAACTAAGATATTTTTAGCGTGAAAGGGGGAAATATCATTAATACTTACACCAGGTAGCACATATAAATTTAGATATCTATGGCAACAAAGACCTATTGGCACCCACATATTTAATCTTTACTGTTATTCCACATCATTGGAACAACAGTCTTGTAGCTACATCTGGATTATTGATTCTAGAACAATAGATACTTTCGACAAAGTCAGAATATTCTTGGCTTGTCTCAAATTGACATTTTTAAAATTAAAAATGCAGATATATACAACTGTTTTCATTAATTTATAAAAAAATATATGAAATAAAAAGTGAAATACCCCTGTTTTGGTTAGCTAAAGGTGCTGGAATGCAATATACCAGAAATGGGTTGGTTTTTACAATAGGGATTTATTAATTTACAATTTACAGTTCTTAGGCCATGAAAATGTCCAACTCAAGGCATAAGCAGGATGATACCTGGACTTGGGAAGGTATATGGCCAGTGTCTGCCTTCCTTTGATCCTGGGTTTCATTGTTTTCAGCCTCTGGTTCCAGTGGATTCCTCTTTGTGTCCTGTGGGTCCTCTCTTAGCTTCTCTGGGGGTTTTCTATGTGAGCTCTTCTTAAATTCAACTCTTATAAAAGATTCTAATAAAAGGATTAATACCCACCTTGGGGCAACTCCTCAACTGAAATAACCTAAACAAAAAGTCCCACCTACAATAGGTCTGCATCCGCAAGAATGGATTAAAAGAACACAGCCTTTGCTGGGGCACGTAACAGCTTCAAACTAACTCAACCCCCCAAACAACCAATTCTATACCAGAAGTAAACGCTGTTAACAGGTTGTTGTATAATCTGTCAGGTATTCTAGACCTGTGTGTTTATGTGTATAAGCTAAATATTCATCTTTTAAATGATTAAAAAAAACATTTATATGTAGTCTACAACTTGCTTGCTTTCTTTAACATGCATCACAGATACTTTCCATGTGAGAATTATGCAGTTATTCATTTTGTAAATCAGCTATATTCTTTGAATGTGCATAACACAATGTATTTAATCAACTTCCTTCTGAAGGATGCCTAAGCTATTTCTCCTGTTTCGTTATTACAAATAGTGTTGTGAAATCCTTCACTCATGTGACTGTGCATTTTCACATGTATTTCTATAAAATAAAGTACATGAAGTGGAATTGTTTAAAGTAGTTAATACATTAAACAATAATATTTTGTCAATAATATACTAACAAATTTCCCTCCACAAATGTTATACCACTTTATGTTGCTTAAAAATTATATAGAAGAGGGGAGGAAGGACAAGATAGTGAAATGGTGAGGTGTGTCTTTTAGTGACTACTCTGGGGAAGCTGCTGGATAGCCAGGAATTGTGTGGAATGAACTCCACAGAGGAATATGAGTTTGGACCCATGGCACACAACAGTCTCCAGTGCATGGACCAGCTGAGATCAGCAAAATCTGTATGTTCTCCTGGCCAGGAGACCCATACCCCTCCCTGCCAGGCACAACAGACTGTTTTGTGGCTAGTCTCCTGTGGAAGGAGAGGCCATCAGTGCTGGGAACCAGGAGGGAGAGCTGCAGTTGCAGCACTGATTAACCAACTCAGACTGCTGAACAAAAACTCTAACCATAGATAATCTGAGATCGGACACTGGAGACTCTGAGAGCAGTCAGCCAAGCAGAGAGGAGATAGGGCTAGCAAAATCAGCAGAAAAAACAAAAACAAAAACAGAGACTTTTGGAGAAGGGCTTGGTTCAAAAAGAGCCTGGTATACTTGCAAACCAGGGAAAACTCTGAAAAGCTGGTTTTTCTGGTCTCATGATTGCTACTCAATTGTCTTGTTTTTTACATTTCAATAGCCCATCAGAACTGCAAGGATGGAATTAAGGGCTTGCCTTTAAATAGTCTATACTGGGCATTTCTTTTTCCATCCTCATTTTTTTCATCTTTTCTACTCTTTTTTTTTTTTTTTTAATAACTTTTCTAAGTAAGTTATTTAGAAAGCCTCAAAGACTTGCAATTTGGGCACAGGCAGGGTCAGGGTCACCAGGAGAACTAAAGTCTCCATATCTCCTCACACTAGTGGGGAAACTGTGGGCTGGCAAGCACCACCTGCTGGACAGCATAGGAAAATCACAGAGTCTAGAGGCCTCACAGAAGGGTCTCATTCTCGAGGAAACTCCATACCCTCCTCCTGAGACCTGGGCCCCTCTGGACTGGGAAAACCTGACTGGGGTTGACCATATCTGAGAAGACGCTCAAACAAAAAGGCTACATATAGGCAGGGCAAGAAACAGAAAAACAAGAGGTGAAAAACTCTGATCAACTAAACAGAATCTAAGTTAGAGGTCTAGAATAAGCTGGACTGAACACCAAAGGTTAGAGAAAAAGCCAACCAACAAGAAAATCCTAGGGAAAAGAGTGAAAATGAGCTCCAGAATGAACTAATCAAGAAAGTCAGATGCCTAGACAGCTTAAAATAACAAGCAATACTACGGAACATGAAAATATGGATCAGCCAAAGGAACAAACTAATAGTTCAACCAAGATATAGGAGTTGAAGCAATTATCGCTAAATAAATTAAATTAACTAAAGGAAGAACTAATTGCAGATGTTCAAGCAAATCTAAATCAATTCAAAAATCAAGTCAAAAATGAGGAAGATATTAAAACATTTTCAGACAAACAGACATTGAGAGAGTTTGTGAATAAGAGACCGGTGCTACAAGAAATACTAAAGGAAGTGCTACAGGCTGATAGGAGAAGACAAGGAAGAGAGGTTTGGAGAAAAGTGTAGAAATGAAGATTATCAGGATGAGTAAAAGGAGAGAGAGGAAAAAATAAGACATGCCATAAAAAATCCAAAAGACAGAATGGTAGAAGAACGTACCATCCTTATAGTAATAACACTAAACATTAATGGACTAAACTCCCCAATAAAAAGACACAGACTGGCAGAATGGATTTAAAAACAGGACCCATCTATATACTGTCTACAAGAAACTCACTTTAGACACAAGAACAAAAGTAGGCTGAAAGTGAAAGATTGGAAAAATATATTTCATGCAAACAGCAACCATATAAAAGTGGGAGTAGTTATGTTAATATCAGACAAATTAGATTTCAAAAGTAAAACAATAAAAAGAGACAAAGAAGGACACTATACATTAATGAAAGGGTCAATTCATCAAGAAAACATAACAATCATAAATATGTATGCACCAAGCCAGAGTGCTCCAAAATTCATGAGGCAGACACTGAGAATACTGAAAGGACAAGTAGATAACTCCACAATAATCAGTGGAGATTTCAGTATACCATTATCATCAATGGATAGCTCATCTCGACAGAAGATCAATAAGAAAATGGAGATGTTGAATTGTATGATAAATGAACTAGACTTGACATTTATAGAACACTACCCCCTACAACAGAAGGATACACATTTTTCTCACATGCTCATGGAACATTGTCTAGGATAGACCACATGTTGGGTCACAAAGCAAGTCTCAACAAATCGAAAAATATTGATATTATATAAAATCACTTTCTCAGATCATAATGGAATGATGTTGGAATAAATAACAGGCATAAGAGTGTAGAAATCACAAACATATAGAGACTAAACAACAAACTCTTAGTTAATCAGTTGGTAAAGGAAGAAATTACAAGAGAAATTAGTAAATACCTCAAGGCAAATGACAATGAAAACACACATATCAAAATTTATGGGATGCAGCAAAAGCAGTGCTGAGAGGGAACTTATTGCTCTTAATGCCTATATTAAAAGAGAAGAGAGAGAAAAATTGAAGAATTAACTGTTCATCTGGCAGAACTAGAGAAATAACAGCAAATGAACCCCAAAGCAAACAGAAGGAAAGAGATTAGAGCAGAAATAAATGAAATTGAGAATAAGAAAACAATAGAGAGAATCAACAAAACCAGAAGTTGGTTCTTTGAGAAAATAAACAAAATTGATGGACCCCTAGCTATGCTAACAAAAAAAAAAAAAGAAGAAGAGAGAGAGGGACAGAGAGGGCAGATGCCAATAAATGCAGTCAGAAACAGGAAAGGAAACATAACTACTGACCCTGCAGAAACAAGAGATAATGAGAAGATATTATGAGCAACCATACGATAATAAACTAGACAACTTAGAAGAAATGGACAACTTCCTAGGCAAACATAAACAACCAACAATGACCCAAGAAGAAACAGACAACCTCAACAAACCAATCACAAGTAAAGATATTGAGTCAGTCATCAAAAAGCTCCCCAAAAAGAAAAACCCAGGGCCACATGCATCACATGTGAATTCTACCATGCATTAAAGAAAGAATTAGTACCAAACATACTCAAACTCTGCAATAAAACTGAGGAGGAGAGAAAGCTACCCAACTCATTCTATGAAGCCAAATCACCCTAACACCAAAATCAGACAAAGACACTAAAAAGAAAGAAAATTATACACCAATCTCTTTAATGAACATAGATGCAAAAATTCTCAACAAAATACTCGCAAATAGAATCCAGCAGCACACTAAAACAATTATACACCATGACCAGGTGGGGTTTATTCCAGGTATGCAAGGATGGTTCAACACAAGAAAATCAATTAATGTAATACACCACATGAATAAATCAAAGCAGAAGAACCATATGATCATCTCAATCAATGCAGAAAAGGCACCTGACAAAATTCAACATCCTTTCTTGATGAAAACACTCCAAAGGATAGGAATAGAAGGGAATTTTCTCAATATGATAAAGGCAATATATGAAAAACCCACAGCTAACATCATAATCAATGGGAAAGAGAATGAAAGCTTTCCCTCTAAGATAAGGAACAAGACAGGGATGCCTATGGTCACCATTGTTGTTCAACATTGTGCTGGAAGTTCTAACTAGAGCAATTAGGCAAGAAAAAGAAATAAAAGGTTTCCAAATTGTAGAGGAAGAAGTAAAACTTTCACTCTTTGCAGGTGACATGATTCTATACGTAGCTAATCCAGAAAAATCTAGAGCAAAGCTATGAGAACTAATCAATGAATACAGCAAAGTGATGGGCTAAAGATCAACATGCAAAAATCTGTAGTGGTTTTTTATACAAGCAATGTGCAACAAGAGGAGGAAATAAAGAAAAAAATTCCCTTTACAATAGCAACCAAAAGAATCAAGTATTTGGGAATAAACTTAACGAAGGCCACAAAAGACCTATACAAAGAAAACTACAAGAAACTGCTAAAAGAAATCAAACAGGACCTTAAAAAATGGAAGAATATACCATGTTCATGGATTGGAAGACTAAATATAATTAAGATGTCAATTCTACCTAAACTGAATTATAGATCCAATGCAATACCAATTAAAATCCCAACAACTTACTTTGCAGAAATAGAAAAACCAAAACCCAAATTTATTTGGAAAGGCAAGGCACCCCAAATAGCCAAAAATATCTTGAGAAAGAGGAACAAAGTAGGAGGTCTCACACTACCTGACTTTGAAGCATATCACAAAGCTACAGTGCTCAAAACAGCAAGGTACTAGCGTAAGGATAGATACACCAACAAATGGAATCGAATTCAGTGTTCAGAAATAGACTCTCACTTGTATGGACAATTGATCTTTGATAAGGCATTCAAGCCAAAGCAACTGGGACAGAGCAGCCTCTTAAAATAAATGGTCTTTGGAGAACTGGATATCCACTTCCAAAAGAATGAAAAAGGACCCCTATCTCACACCTTATACAAAAATTAACTTGAAATGGATCAAAGACCTAACATTAGTGCCAAGACCATAAGACTCTTAAAAGAATATGTAGGGCAATTTCTTAAAAATCTTGTGATAGGAAGTGGTTTCCTAAACCTTACACCCAAAGCACGAGCATCCAAAGAACAAATAGACAAATGGGATCTCCTGAAAATTAAACACTTTTGTACATCAAAGGGCTTTGTCAGAAGGGTAAAAAGGCAACCTGCACAATGAGAGACAATATTTGGAAACCACATACATGTCAGATAAGAGTTTAATATCCTGAATATAGAAAGCAATCCTACAACTCAACAACAGAAAGACAAACAACCCAATTAAAAAACAGACAAAAGACTTGGCAGACACTTTTGTGAAGATGAAATACAAATGGCACAAAAATGTATCAAAAAGTGCCCAACTTCAGTGGCTAATAGTGAAATGCAAATCCAAACCACAATGAGATATCATCTCACACCTACCAGAAAGCCATTATCCAAAAAACAGAAAATTACAAGTGCTGGAGAGGATGTGGAGAAAGAGGCACACTTATTCATGGCTGGTGGGAATGTAGAATGGTGCAACCACTCTGGAAGACAGTGTGGAGGTTCCTCAGGAATCTAAGTATAGATTTTCCATATGACCTAGCTATTCCATTACTAGGTATAAACTCAGAGGAACTAAAAGTTAAGACACAAATGGACATTTGTAAACCAATGTTTATTGTGGCATTATTCACAATAGCCAAGAGATGGAAACAGCCCAAATGTCCATCAAAGTGGATGCACAAACTGTGGTACATACACATGATAGAATATTATGCAGCTGTAAAAGACAGAACAAAGACATGGAACATATAATATCGTAGATGAAACTTGAGGACATCATGTTGAGCGAAGTTAGCCAGAAACAAAAAGACAAATACTGTATGGTCTCACTAATATGAACTAACATTAATAAGCAAACTTTGAGAGTTAAAAGCTGATAACACAGGCTACCAGGAGATAGATAGAGGGTAGAGATTGGGCATTTGATGCTGAAGGACTACAGAATGTTCAGCAGGATTGACTGTACAGATCCAGAAATAGATAGTATAATACTGTGTGATGGTAGCACAATATTGTAACTACACTGAACTAAGATGTCCATGAGTAAAGCTGAAAGAGGTGGGCTAGGGGCATGAATGACACCTGAGTTAAAGATAGAAGATAAAGACTGGGACTGTTTAACTTAGCAAAAACTGGATTGGTCAAGGATTGTGACGAAATGTACAAATATAAAACTCTTCTTGCATGTGGGGGAACAAATGAATATCAACCATGCAGAGTGTTGGAAAGGGGATGGCATTGGGGAGAAATATAATCAAAGAAAACTGGAGTCTATGGTCAACAGTAACATTATAATATGCTTCCATTAAATGTAACAAAGGCAATATACCAAAGCTACATGTGTATGAGGGGGGATATAAGGGAGGGATATGGAATTCTTGCTAGTGGTGTTGTCTGACCCTACTATTATATTGGATCATATGATATTTTATTTTATTTTCATTACCTTTTTTATTATTCATTAAAAAAAAACTTTTTTTTTTTCGTAGTAATCAACATGTTCAAGTGCTGACTGTGGTGATAAATGCACAAATATATGATGATACTATGAACAACTGATGGTACATTGTGGGTAATTATAAGGTTTGTGAATACAGCTCTATAAAATTGTATGGAAAAATATAAAAAGGGATGAAAGTGCTGGAAAAAACATGGAGAGAAGGATGTACATATTTACTGTTGGTTAGAAGGTAGAATGGTATAGCCTTTCTGGAGGACAGTGGGGTGGTTCCACATGAAGCTAAATATGTGGGTACCATAGGGTCCTGCAACCTCATTAGCAGTCATTTACTTGGAGGATCTGAGAGCAGGGATATGAATGGACATTTGCACACTGGTGTTTATGGAGAGAGTATACATGATTTGCCACGGTAAGAGGTGGCGTAAGAGTACATCGACTGAGGAATGAATGGTGAACTGTTGTGTGCATACAATGGAATATTGAGCTACTGCAAGAAGGAGTGAAGCTGTGAGACACGCAACGAGGTAAATGGACCTTGTAAACAGCATTTTGATTGAACTATGCCAGAAACAAATGCAAACACTATAATGCCTCACCAATATGGACTAACTACAACACGTAAACTCAGAATTGAATCTTAGAGCACAGCCTAATAGGGGAACAATTATTGTAATGGTCCATAGATTGCAAGCTCTTATAGCAATCAAACCTATTCCTGAATTGTAATGGCTATCTCCAAACTCCGAAGTGCTGATCCCTTTTTGTATAACCTGATTGGTTTCTAGAACATTGGGTATCTGGGTGACACCTGAAACTCAGAACTCAGACATAAATGTCAGTATTAGAACATGTGGCAACTGTTAAAAGAGTTGAAAAAGAGTCCAGAATTCAGCTAGAGATATGAATGAAGCAGCTGTGTTTAGGACTAGAGTAAACTGGGCCAAAGGGTAAAGGACAATATTGACTGTGTTTTAAAACCTCAAATTCCATATGAAACTAAGGGAAGAGATGGTTAGTTGGTGCAAGAGCTATATTTCCTAACAATTTAACTCACACAGTTTGTTCAAACACCATAATTACATTGTACTTTTAATAAGTAATGAGACCTGGCAGGTTTCCATAGGTTAGGGTGAAATAGTGACACATCCCAAAGTAATTTGGGCAGAGAATAAAAACATATATGCAGGGCCCCCCTGAGGAGCCAGGAGAAAATGCAGAGTTGTTGGGCTTCCTCACCTGGATTGTTGCTGATGTTCTCACAAACATTGAGGACTGATGGTTTGACGTGCTGAGCCCTCTATAACAGGACTCACCCTTATGAGGCTCATTACTGCAAAAGAGAGGCTAAACCTGCTTATAATTGTGCCTAAGTGTCTCCCCCTGAGTACCACTTTGTTGCTCAGATGTGGCCTTCTCTTTCTAGCTAAGCCAACTCAGCGGGTGAACTCACCGCCTTCCGCACTACATGGGAACTGACTCCGAGGGGTGTAAGTCTCCCTGGCAATGTGGTATGCCTCCCGGGGATTAATCTGTACCCGACATTGTGGGATTGAGAACATCTTCTTGACCAAAAGGGGGATGCAAAATGAAACAAAACAAAGTCTCTGTGGCTGAGAGATTCCAAATGGAGTCAAGAGGTCCCTCTAGTGGGCATTCTTATGCACTATATGATAACCCTTTTTAGGTTTTAGTTTAGTGAAATAGCTAGAAATAAATCCCTGAAACTATCAAACTACAGCCCAGTAGCCTTGATTCCTGAAGATGATTTTCTAGCAATACAGATTACAAGGGGTGATGGTGTGACTGTGAAAGCCTTGTGGATTACAGTCTTTCTATCCAGTGTATGGATGGATGAGTAGAAAAATGGCAACAAAAAACTAAATGAAAAATAGGGTGGGGGGTGATATGGGTGTTTTTTTTTTACTTTTATTTTTTATTCTTTTTCTCACTTTTTCTGGTATAGGGAAGATGCTCAAAAAGTAGATTAGGGTGATGAATGCACAACTATATGATGGTTCACTGTGAACAACTGATTGTACACTTTAGATGATTGTATGGTATGTGAATATATCACAACAAAAATGAATTTAAAAAAAGTGGTATGGGTCAATTAGCGACAGGGTGTAACATGAGTAGTTTATTCAATATTATTTTAAAATTTACTTTGACATCCTTCTCCTACTTCTAAAGTACTCTTTATATAATCCCACCCTTTCTCTCCCTCTCCTTCTTTTTCATCTTTGCCTCCCCTGTATTTTAGTCCCTCTATATTTGTCTCTTTCTTCTTCCTTTTATCCCCTCTTCCTTTCTCTCATTTTTTCCTTTTCCTTCCCAACCAGGCATGACATAGAAATGCAATAGACTCAATATTATTCAGTATTTACTGAATCTTGGTTAGTGTTTTCAGATCTTATATTTCCCACACTTAAAATGAAAACTAAATAATTATTTTTAAAATTTTCATGGAACTCACAAATGACCTCGTATGTGTCTGTAACTAAACACAGAAAAAAAAATTCCCCATTGCTGCTTTACAATTAAGTCATTTCCATCAAGTTCCATCTTTATGCTACTATCCAACCAAGCTCACATCAATGAACCTGTAATTAGCTTATGCATTACTTCATATATTACAAGTGATTAGAAGGTTCTGCTTTAAACATGAAAGGTAGGAAAAACCACTCAGACTTTGTTCCTCACACGTGGGCTCTAAACCAGACATTCAGGGTCAAGCAGTTCTCATTTCTAATGATGTTCAATGTCTTTTACTTTGCAAATTCATACATAAGGAGTTGTGGTTTCTACCTGAGCCAGTGCAGTCTGTAAAAAAGTTTCTGTTTAAGTTAGGAGTTCTTAACTTGGATTAGTGGCCTTGTAATGATTCAAATCAGGCTTTTGAAGGTCTAGGACTCATTGCTTGCCCCCCACCACCGCCCACCACCTCCCACCCCAAAATGACTAACAGCTAAGAGATAACAAATGTGAAAGTGCTTTGTAAACTCTAAGCCCCTCTCCAAAGGTTAAGTCACTATTATTACTATCGTTAAATTTAGTCAAAGATTTACGAACAGCCTGCCCAACTGGTACATCTAGATATGACCATGGAAATACTGGGTAAGTTTAAACTAGGTAAGTGGGCATGCTTGTACCTACAGAATGGACTACCTGGGATATATAGCACTAAGACAGTCACCTAAATTATCTTTAGCTAAAGAAAACTCCTATCTTCAGTCTCATAAATTAAAAAAAAAAAAAGCTTGATGAATAAGCATTTTATATACTTGCATCACATATCAGAGTGACATATTATTTGACACAAATGTGTATATATATATATATATATATATATATACATAAGAATCTCTAGGGTGTGTGTGGGGAGGTAGGCAGAGCTTTTCTTTTTTATTACTATTATTGTTTTTTAATTAGAGAAGTTACAGTTTACAGAAAAATCAGGTAAAAAATACAGCATTCCCATATACTCCCTGTGCTGGTTTATACATATTAAGTCCCCCAGAAAAAGTCATATTCTTTGATGCAGTCTTGTGGGGCCAGATGTATTAGTGTTGTTAGGTTGGAAACTTTGGATTGGGTTGTTTCCATGGAGATGTGGCCCATCCAACTATTGGTGATAACTGGGACTGGATAATTTCCATGGAAGTGTGGGCCTTGATTAGTTTACTGGAGCTGTATAAAAGTTCAGAAGTAGATGGACTTCAGAGAAGCTGCAGCTGGGAGACACATTTTGATGATGGCCTTTGGAAGCCGACACTGACATTTTGGAGAATGCCATTTTGAAATGCAACCTGGGAGCAAGCAGACACCAGCCACATGCCTTCCCAGCTAACAGAGACTTTCCAGATGCCAATGGCCTTTCTCCAGTGGAGGTACCCTATTGTTGATGCCTTACCTTGGGCACTTTATGGCCTTAAGACTGTAACTTTGTAACCAAATAATCCCCCTTTATAAAAGCCAATCAATTTCTGGTATTTTGCACTCTGGCAGCATTAGCAAACCGGAACCCCACCCCACCCCCATTGTTGATACTTTGCATTAATACAGTATCTTTGTTACAACTGGTGAAAGAATATTAATGTAATACCAGTAACTACTATACACACACACACACACACACACACACACAGAAGAGTTCTTTTAACTATCTACCATTCACAGATCATTTTTATATTTTTAAATAACTTTATTGATGTAAAACCTTCATAGCATAAAATTCACCCTTTCATTGAAGTGTACAATTTAGTGCTTTTTATTATATTCATATTTAGTAAATTTTCACCATACCAAAATGAAACTGTGTGCCCATTAGCAATTGCTCTTGTGCTTTTGATGTTATATCTGAGAAAGCATTCCTAAAAGGTCATAAAGATTTACTACTATGTTTTTTTCCCAAGAATTTTATAGTTTTAACTCTCATATTTACATCTATCATTAGTGTTAACTTTTATATATGGTATGAGGTAGAGGGCCAGATTCATCCTTTGTGTGTTGAAATCCAGTTGCTAATCATTGCTATTCTAATTTTGCCAATTTGATATGTGAAAATGATCTTATTTTTTGATTTGAACAACACAGATTATAAATTGGGATAAATATATATTCATGTGTTTAATTTCAGTTTTCACATAGTCATCAGTGTATTGTCTATTCATGTCCTTGTTCTATTTGTGTGATTTTTTTCAACTCAGGGAGGAAATGCACCCATACTTTCTCTTTTTTAGAAGAAGTGACGTTAAACAAACTGTAAATACCTTTGAGAAAAATAAGCATGCAAGTAGTTCATAGGAAATGTTCAGATTATTTTGTATTAAAATGGCATGATAACTAGTATTTGCATAAAGTATTTGTAAAAATTTGTAAAAGCTTTTGATTTTGGCTTCACAGCTTAACTTCTAAAGTATAATTTAACAAATGACACATTTTTTGTTTCAGAAGTGATGTAAATCTTTAAGTAAAAGTCTCTATATTAGTAGACCTTACTCTGTACTACTAAAAAATAAATGATCTTTTTTATTTGAATACATATGTATTTCATTTAAACACAGCACACATACATTAGTATAAAATCTCAGGTGGTTTTTTATACAATTGAAGAATTTTCTTAGAAACACATTCCAAGAAATGAATATAGAATATTTGAACTAAGTAACTGATTTTAAAATTTATGTATGTATGCAAAGGGTACTTAAACAACCACTGAAAGAGTTTTAGAAAGTTGACCTGTGATTAATTATTCAATGGCATATATTTGTTAAGTACAGCATTATGTGATTCAAGAGATTAAGGGTAGAGAAATGCAAGAAACAAACATTTCAGTATAGCCTAAATTGTAAGAGAGCTAACTACTGCAGAACAGAAGATATTAAAACAAAAAGTATATTTATCCTTCATGTATGAATTAAATTTTGGAATTAAATATATATTTCAAAAAGCAGAGTGTTGGGTAATATTGATATTTTCATTTTCCCCAAATTATTTTAGGTGGATGATTAGAACTTTCACTTTAATTAAAGGATGGCCATAATAAATATTTTATTTACAAATAATTTATTAAAATATGTAAATTTGAATACAGTTTTACTTCTGAGTTTCGTATCTATCTGAAATATTTGTTACAATGTTAAACATTTTATTTAGAGGAACTATTCCCCAATCAATTTAATAAATATTTATCATATACTTAGAATGGTTCTAGGAGCTTAGTTTGCATCAGTGGACACACAAATTGGAAATAAAGATTACATTTTAGCAAGGAGAATAGGAAGACAATAAGTAAATAAATAAATGAACCATCTGATCACAGTAAAAAGTGCCACAATAATGATAACAAGGGGCAGCATGTTAGAGAATAAAGGAAGGGAAAAGAAGCAACTTAAGATAAAAAGTCAGGAAATCCTCTCGGGGAAGGTGTTATGTGAGCTAAGTCTTGAAGAGTGAGAAAAAAGCTAGTATTTTGAAGAATTAGGTTAAAAAGCTTAAAGTAGAAGGAACAAATGCAAAGGTCCCAAAGTAGAAAGATGCTTAGTGAAGCCATTATCAGAGTAGACAAAGAATGGTAAGCAAAGTGGAACTGGAAACCATGTGGATGCAAAACGTAGGTACATGACAGATCAGGTAAGATCTTTCAGAGACTGGTAAGGAGATTTTATTTTTTAAGTTATTGTTAAGTTCAGTGAGAACTTAAGCAAGGGAGTGAGGTTATCTGATTAACATTTTAAAACTATAAATACTTTTTGGGAGAATAATGCAATGTGTCAAAGTGGGTAAGAGACATAGCAGAAGGAAAAAGGGGACCACATTTAGGTGGCAAAAAGAATATGGAAAACTTTGAAAATCATGTTTTCCACATTTATTACCAATAAAGAATTACTATCTCTATCTTACTATATATATATTTATATATATATATATAGTAATATTTATCTATCTATCTTTCTACCTAACTTATGATGTTTTAAGGAAAAAGGACCAAAATCTTAGAAAGAAAGGGCAGGATTTTTAAACTGATATTTCATATAAAAAGAAACATCAATAGACTTTAAATATATCCAAAAAATTATTAACTCTACCTCTATAAGACTGGCAAAAATCTTAAAGTTTATTCCCAAATTATCTTCCTGTGCTGGTTTGAAACTCTTATGTACCCTGGAAAGGCCATGTTCTTTTAATCCAGTCTTGTGGATGTGGAATTATTGTGGGTGGGACCTTTTGATTTGGTTGTTTCCATGGAGATGGTGACCCACCCACTGTGGGTGAGACTTTCCATTGAATATTTCATGGAGATGTGACCCTGCCCATTCAGAGTGGGTCTTAATTAGGTCACTGGAGTCCTTCAAGAGAAGCTAAGAGCTGACACAGACCCAGATGCTTGGAGACACTGGAAGATGCAGACAGAAGGACATTTGGAGATACTAAACTAAGAGATGAAGCCCAGAGTTTGCCCTGGAGAAGCTAAGAAAGTACTACCAGATGCTTAGAGAGAAACAGCCCAGGAGAACCAAGCAGACAGCTAAGAGAAGCTAAGAGAGACAGAAGCCCAGAGGCATTTTGGAGGAAGCCATTTTGAAATGCAGCCTGGGAGCAAAGGACCATCAGAGGCCAGCCACATGACTTCCCAGCTGACAGAGGTGGTCCAAATTCCATTGGCCTTCCTTTAGTGAAGGTATGTTCTTGTTGATACCTCAGTTTAGACACTTTCATGGCCTTAGAACTGTAAATTTGTAACCTAATAAGCCGCCTTTATAAAAGCCAATCCATATCTGGCATTTTGCATAACAGCAGCTTTAGCAAACTGAAACACGTCCCAAAAATATATATCAAATTATTCTGATAAAAATAAAAAGTGATGTTTACCCAAGAGTATTCATTGCAGCAAAGGGGAAGAAAAACTAAATGGTGAAAAACAGATCTATGTATATTTTTTGCTTCTTTTTAAAAATAATGGAATAAAAAAACAAAAATTAATAAAAAATGGCTACATAGAGAAAATAGAAGACAGAGAAAGAAGCAGACATCTCTGAATGAATCTTTTCATAATTTTGACTTTGGAACTATGCAAAATTTTTACATACTTCTGAAGCAAATTTGAATTAAATTTTTAAAGCAATCTTTAAATATTAAAATAAAAATGAAACAGATGAACCTAACTTTATTGAATTGATGTTATAACTACAAAAAAGAAAAGTTGTTTCAAATGACTTTTTTAGAAGAATAGTATGACTGGGACATCCTTAGTAGGCTATCTAATTCTAAGTAAAAAAAATACCCACATGAATACCTTGAACTGCATTTAGTTATCATATTCTTACTAATACTGTACTTTTTATTAAATTGTAATTAATATATATGGCAAATTGATAAGTAAACAATGTTTACTAGAAATCAACTTTTTCAGAAAATATACTATAAAATATGTGAATATAAAATGGAAAAAGATAAATGATAATATTAAAAGCTTAAATTTGAATTGGAAATATCAAAATAAAATCACCACACATTTTTCAAAAAAAAATTGGCTTTGAATTCTGAACAGACTTAGAAGGAAAGATAACCCAGAGTAGTGGTGAGTAGTCCCGGAAACAAAATTGTATTTTCTATTTCTTTTTCCACTGTACAGAACCAGAGCTCCTTGGAGTGATGGCTGTTCCATGTCTGGGGCAGAAAATACATGAGTGTATAACATCTTGTGCCAGAAATCAAGGCTGTTCTCAAAGATTATTGTGGTCATAATAAAGTGACTAAAGCTGGCTAAAGATGGTACACCACTTTGAATAAGAAAAATCATAATTATTTTGACTCATTAAAACATACAAAATGTTAAAACCCATGCCTGTTTTAATATCAAAGCTGTATTATCAATGACCTCCTTTGGAAGTTGCTAAGGATGTAATCAATATTTAATAATGACTATTATTTATCCCACTTTTTCCATAAAAGCTATTTCAGAGTAAAAAATAACTGATAAGCAAAAAAGTGTTCTTCATATTCAATTTCACCTATTGCATGGTAGAATGGTAGAATTAAAAACTTAACATTTTATATTCTTAAAGAAACAGTGGATCAAGGTAAGGATCATCATTGTTAACCATAATATTAATTGTTAATGGAGAACTAAAATAGATGAATTAGACTACAATACTTAATAATCAATTGATAAATCTTTACTTCATCTGAAGTGGGACAACCTGACATGGCTGATGTGATGTATTAGGCAGTTCACAACACTAAATATGCCAACAGTTTGATCCTGAATTAAATCAAACCTCTAGCAGTCCAACTATCTGCAAAAAATCATGCCATCACAATGATGCAATCAGTTATCTCTTCAGTAAGTCCATGATATGAAAAAACTTCGAAGAGAGAACTGATAGATTGAAAAAGACTTGACACATATAGGCCAGTTTCAATACGTGAACTTTCTTTGGACCATGATTTAAACAAATCAATGTAAACAGGCATGCTTTTCAGACAATCAGGGAACTCAAACAAGGACTATGTATTTAAAATTTTATTAAAAATTTTACTAGGTTAAGGATTATATAATAGTTTTATTTAAAATTTTTAATTTTTTAAGACTATATTCTTGTGTGGAAGAAGGGGCAGTGCACAGGTGGGATGGTACTGATGAAAAATTTGTAGCAAATATTGATAAATATTAAAGCTAATGAAAGGCAAAAGGAAGTTAATTATATTTTCTCTTCTGCAGTTATTTTATAGATTTCGTAACCAAAATTAAAAACAGAAATTTTTAAATTAAAAAAATCACAATGACTTGGACTAGGGTGGTAGCAGTGGGAATTGAGAGAACTGTATATATTGGGGTTATTTTTGGTAACTGGGTTTATTTATGAATCAGATACGAAGGTGATACTGAGGGAAAGAGAGATATCAAGAATGACTTTCAAGTTTTGGTCTTAACATATGTGGTACACATCATTGTCATTTACTAAAATAGCACTGTATTAGAGCCATGCTGATTTAGAAATTCCTAGTTATCATCCAAGTTGGGATGTTAAAAGGTTAGGGTAATAAGCCATTAGTGGTTTAGGGGAAAGGTCAGGTAAAAATTAAATTTGGAAATAATCAGACTGTAGATGCTATATAAAGCCATGAAATTTGGTTTGATTCATTCAAGTAAAGAAAAATAATAAGAATTCAGAGACAAAGAGACAGAATCAGTGGGGAAACCTGAGGAAAAGGCCATCCACTAAGCAGCAAAATCAGGAGAGTGGAGTAATAAAAGTAAGAAAATAAAATATTTTAAAATATAAGGATCAGTCAGAAAGGTCAATTGGTGATTAGAGGTGAAGCAGTATAAGAAACAACAACAACAGAAAGGCAACATGGAAGTCACTGAAAACCTTGAAAAGATAAGTTTCTATAGAGTGATGGGACAGAAGTCAAATTAAAATGGGTGGAAGAGGAAAAGGGTGATGAGGACTAAAAAGATCCAATTCAGACCCTTCTTTTTAGAAGAATTTTGTGACGGAGAAGTGAAAATTTGGGGAGCAGTAAGACAAGAATGAGAAATCAAAAGGCTAATTTTCTCCGTGGAGGATACTATATATTTACATTTCATATATATATTTATACATCATACATATTTATAGAAACACACACAAATATTAATACATGAAGAGCAGCCTGGTACTTAGCACAAGTGTTTCATCAAACATCAAATTGCAGATCTGAACAACTGCTATAGGTATCAAACAAAAAAAAACTGGCAGGTCAATTGACCAATAACTTGCCCTGATTTCCCAAAGTAATGAGGATAATGTAAATCTCCTAGGTGAATTCATGATCATGTTTGTTGCACTTGAAATTTTTGGATGCTTTGTGATTAGAATTAGGATACTTCTGATGGAATTAAATGAAAAGGTCTACTTGTATTAAAATTTGCAGCCAGAAAATGAAGGGGAGAAAATGAAAAGGATTAATGTATATTAGGACCCAAAGTCTACTGAACATTTCAGTCAAACTCTTATACAAAAAGAAAAGTCTGTCCAAAACAAAGCTGTGGGGGTTTTTTTGTTTTTCATTTTCTGTTTTTTGTTTTTTTCTGTTCAGAGAAAAAACCTTCAAATTTGTGTTCTCTGTTCAGAATGCTTTGGGGATCACGTATATTATAGAGACAAATGAATATTTACAATTTATGATAATCTATTAGTGGTATGGAAACACATATGAGTTTTGAAAAGAATAAAATTTCTCATAACTTCAAAATATTTAAAAATATTTCATGCATTTATTTATATAGTATTGTAAGGCTACTTCTATTTAATGATTGACACCACATTTTGTATTGTTGGTACACTTTAAAAAAAGTCAGAGCCATTTGCTTTACTAGGGGAAAATGTCACCATTTGTAGAGAACTACTAGAATATTAGCAGTCATTTCAAGCAAAAATAGATTCCTATTCATTTATAATTTAACGTAAGGTAATTAAAAACCTTAAATTGATTGATTTATTTCTATAAATATATATTATATATATATTATAATAGTTACATATATATTAAACTTTGAATTGGGACAACTTATTGGCAGAAATAGTGTCTCTTTCTAATGATGAACATTAATCATGTGTGTTCATATTTTAATGTGCTGTCCTTTTCAGAAACCACTACTTACAGATTTTTTTTTCCCAGGGGTAAGAACTATGACATGCATTTTCAGGGGGGTATGATTATCATTCATGGATTCATACTTAAGCTTTTCCCCTTTGGAAAGCTAATACATAATGTGTTTGTTGCTGCATCTTGGGTGTAAGCAAAGTAAGCTCATGAACTGAGCACCTAAATAAAGAAAAAAACAAATTCATGGACTCATTTACTTACTCATTCTAATTATTGACTAGCAAGAATACCTGTTTCTATGCTAAGTCCTGAGTATAAAGAGAGGATGAACAAAACATTCTCTTGAGTATGTAACATATTGTCCAGTAGGGGGGAATAAATTCTACAAATAATTACCTAATTACAAACTGAACTGAATCCTATAAGGGGGAGACTGAATATGCCATGATGAAGAAAAATGAGGTAATGACTGATTTGGAAAGGAGGATGGGAGCAGATGTCTCTGAAGAAGTGGTGAGAGAGATGATAGGTTGTGTGCTAAAACTAAAAACAATGGTAAGGCATTTGAAGCTTAATTTGGATTTAATCCAGCATGCTACAATTACCAATTGATTACTGTATTATCCAAGGTTCTTTAAAGAAACAGAACCAACAGGGGATATAGCTACACATACAGCTAAATTTTGTGAGACTTTATAAGAATTGTCTCATGTGACTGTGAGGCTGGGCAAATCCAAATTCCTTAGGGAAGGCTGCAAGCTGGGAACTCTGATGAAGGTTTTCAATGAATTCCCCAGGAGAGGCTAGCTGGCTGAAGTAGAGATGGAAATTGTCTCTTCTGACTGCTGAAATCATCCCTTCTCTTTTTAAAGCCTTCAACTAATTGGATAAGATTTCTCTCATTTTTGAAGGCGATCTCCTCAGTTGATTGTAGATGTAATTAGCCATAGATGTAATCAACTTACTAATGATTTAAGTCCACAAAACATCCTCACAGTAAAAAATCAGGCAGTGCTTGCTTGACCAAACAAGTGGACATCATACCCTGGCCAAGTTGACACATGAACTTAACCATCACAATCCACCCCTTGTCAACCTGGCAGCTATACACATCTCCTTAAACCATGCTTACTAAATACAGAAAAACAGTAACAGTCATATTTTCACCTAACAATACTCAACTGTCCTGAGCACTGTTGTAAATGCACTAACTCTCCCCCCAGAATTAGGGTGCAAGTTATTCAGTAATGTTCACTCTTATACTTAAATACTATAACAAGAAGCTAAAACAATTGTCATATGATAAGATGACACAACAGGGAAAAAAACAAAGATATCTGATTTCATACTCATAACAAGAGAAGGAAGGAATATCCATAACCATTACAGTCCTCATTTCTGTAACTGGTCACGTGGTCATAGTTCATATTCATAACTACCTTCTTCCACTATCCATTCCATATTCCTGTATGTGCAGTAAGCACCTCAGCTGGCTATTGTTCCTCACCTGGTAGAGTGACCCAAAACTTCATTTCTTAAGTTTCTGAGATATTGGTAGTCCTGCCTGGATTGGGTTGTGGCAGTTTTCCATTGACTTTAATCACAGGACATGGCAGTACTAAGGGACGTCCTAGGGAATCTCCTGTATTCCAGGTACAGTCTTCTTTACCTCCATTTTGTAGCTGCAGTCCTATCTCCCCTTTATAGTCAGGATCGATCACCCAGCCAGTACAGTAATTCCCTTCTTTGCCTGTTGATTCATAGACATAAGGATCCCAAAGTGGTCAGGTGACAGTCTCAGCTTCCAGTTGAATTGAATCATTGGTGTGCCTCCTGGTGGAAGCACTCCTCCCTTTGGAACTAAGACCTGTAGTCCATCAGAGCTTAAGGTTTCAGGGATAGGAAGTAAAAATTTTTGTAGTGCATCACTAGGAGTGACAGCAAATGGTCCCACTCCCATTCCTACCTCTTGATTCCTGAACCTGAGAATCTTGGCTACAGAGAAACAGCACCATAGAGTGGACACTGATTTAGACCATACACAGCCTCCTGGAGAACATCACCCCAGGCCTGCAAGGTATTGCCATCCAGTTGGCATGGTAATTGAATCTTCAAAAGGTTCTTCCACCATGCCATCAACCCAGCTGCTTCAGGATGATGGGGAACATGGCAAGGCCAGTGAATTCCAAGAGCAAGTGCCCTTTCTCATACTTCATTTGTCGTGTGGATTCCTCAATTGCCTTCAATAATCAATTACTAAGTATATAACAATACTCGGTATAGAGACTATGATATGGTATTAGAAAGTACCTCTATCTTTCAGGACTTTATTGATGACGGTAAGGAATTATTAAATGTTTATAGCAGCTAGAGAATCATGACCAGAAAAATCTAAAAATCTTTTAATGTAATTTGTTGGAAAGCATGTTTTTTGGAAAGTATGTATGAATGGGTGGATGTTGTCTTCAATATATTTTATTTTCTCTTCCCAGGAAGCAGAATTGTCAAGATGTTTTGTTACGATCACTCTGTAGCAAAGCACCAGGTGCTAGGAGCAAATTAAATGGAAAATTGTGATGGGCATTAATGAGGGACTAAGTTTGTCCTCAGACAGGTCAGTATCAATCTCCAGAAAAGAGATGCTTCTCCAAGCTAGAATCAGCCTAAAAATGTTTATGCCATCAGAATTTACAACAGCATTTCCTAAAATATATTTTAAAGAACACTGCTTTCATGAGATATGCTTTGGTAGATAAATGAATTTGGTAATGTCTACCTAGTTATTCTATCCGTAGAGATTCCTATTGTGGATTAGCACCACAAATATTATAAGAACTTCTGCAGTTAAAAAAAAAAAGTTATTTTCTTTCTTAAATCCACTGTTTCCACCCAAGAATATTATTTTGTTCATTTAATGCCTATTAATGTCTACTGAAAGTAGTTTTCCTTGAAACATGCTGAGAAATCTGATTTTGACTCTGTAAGAATGATTTACTTCCTTTTGCATTTTCAATTCACCATTAGGTTTTCATGAAAGGAAACTTTTATATTTTGTCAACAAAAGCAAAATGCCTGTACCCACTAAGCAGAGAGGATTGAGCCATACCTTCAATAACATGCACTTTGACAGATCTTTGCAAAGACAACCCATCAGGAATAGGAAACACTGCCCTGTGAATTTGCAATTTCCTGCTTCTGAGGATACCCATCTCTATAGTCACAAACCCAAATCCTCCAGCACTAACAATTATAAAATGCACTTTATTCAGCTCCATTTGTATTCTAAGCTTTGCATTTCAAAGATTTTTAGAACTTTTCCCTGGGAAATTTTTAAAGCTCTAAAGGAGAGTGAAGCATTTGCAAAGAAAATGAGGAGATGACCCAGAAGCAGACTGCTGAGTGACCCAATTTGTAAGAAAAGAAGAGCATGCTCAATGTAAGATCTGATTTTTCTCAAGGCTGGATTAAGTAGGGTCTGTGTGTGGGATGGATGTGGGAACTGAAGAATAAAGGCACTGAAAGAACAGAAAAATATTTTAACAATTTGCAAATCGTGTATATGTGTGTGCATGCACAGGGTGGAGGTGGGACGTGAGAAAGAGAGAAAGAAATTCTTATTTAAGGAAAGTAAAAGAAAATCTCTATTAAACTATTATAGCCTGAAATATTCAAAACCTTATCCACATGTGCAGCTGGCTAGCTGTCAGAGAGAGATATAGATAGATAGTTGAGGGGGAGGGGGAAGGATTGTGTCTCTTTACCCTTGAAACTTGGAAAAACTACAATATTTCAAAAAGGAGAAAATGCTCTTCAACTACTATATAATTAATCAAAATCAATGCTTTTTTTACTTGCACTTAGCAAGTCACCTCAATCTATATTCCTATGGAGACTTTCAGGATAATTTTAACTATTGCCCTGCCCCTCTTCAGCCAAGCAAGCAAAGATATGTGTGACTCTACCAGAAGATAAAACATATTGAGGAAGGAGAAAAGCAGTATCTTCAGAAGGTTTGTCTCAGAGACACCTTAACTAGAAGTTATGCCAGGTCCTTTCAATGCCTCCATTAAAGAAAAGAAACTTGGGTCCTAGAATTCTAAATCTAATGATAGTTAATGATTGGTGGCTACCACTGGTCCATTGTTTTTATCCTAATAAAGATAATAAAATGTATCAGAATCCCATTCCCCAAAGATATTAGCTATGGACAAATTTTGGGGGATCACTACTTCCATGTCCAAGTAAGCAAGGCCTGTTCATGTGCAGGACCACTTAGAGCAGCACAGAATTCCACCTTTAAGTCAAACAGTGGGGTCTCGTGAAATATTGGCTCAATATTGCTGCATTGTGTTTTATGGGGAAAAAGGGACAACAGAAATCTTTGATGGATTTCTCTGTGTTCTTAGTGGCCTAAAACTTCTGCCTCAATGTTAATCACATTGAAGAGATCAAAGTAAGGTCTGGCACAGAAAGAGAGAAAACATCACTTAATTTTGGCAGGTACTCAAATAGAAATGAAACTCAGGTTAATCATTAGCTTCTAATACATCAAAGTAACTGTCAAGTACTAGCATATATTAAGAGTATATGGCTGAATATACTCTTTAAGCAGAGATGCATTAATAAAACCATATGGAACACAGAAATAGAAGAACATAGGCTTATGATCATAGATCATCAAGACCAAAATAAACAGTGACAGGAGATAGTTGATAATTCTCAAACTGCCTTTCAATATTACATCGTATCATAGGAAAAGGGGAGGAGGGGATAAAAATTGCATCCCAAATCCAAAGTTAGATACCTAATTTAATCATTAATTGTCCAAATACCATAGCATTTTTAATCAATGAGTTGTGTTATTCAGGTTTCAGTTAGAAATGCTTTGACAATGCCAGTGGCATTACGCACTTTTTTTTCTGGTGTCATGTGTTAGATAATTAATTGAGGCTAACTGATTTATTAGCTTTGGAACCCTGCAGAAAGTGGAGCACTTCATAGTACTCATTCAAGCAGAATGAGTGCTTTAGGAAGCACAAAGAGAAACAGATGATTTCATGAACAGTGATGGATGTTTCCCTTAGAACAATGTTAATCTTCTGTAAAAAGGAAAGAAAACATACTTTTAAAAAGATACTGAATTGGCCTCAGCATTTGGAAACATGTATGCTAGATTTTGGGTTTGGGGCTTCATTAAAGTGATGAACAAAATGAAAAAGGGTAACAGGACTGACTCACTGTGTTACTTTCTAAGCATCTCACGTAAAAGCCTAGATCACACCCACTCTTTCCTGCTTAAACCCAAGGATTTACTTCATAGAAACTCACCAATATATGTCAGAAAAGCATATACAAGATTTTCTAGAGGTTCTTCTTAAACACACATTTGTTACTTGGAAGGATCACACATACACACACATCCACATCCACACATCTATCTATGTGTTGAGAGACAGATGTGTGTACATGCATATATAGATGTGCGTGTGTGTGTGTGTATATATACACAAAATATCAGAATTTGGAGAGCAGAAATCCTATTCTAATGGAGAAAAATTCAAAAAATAAACAAATAATTAACAATATCCTAATCCATCCATTATTATTACTTCCCCCTAGTTTCACCAGCATCAAGGTAAGACCCAATTTCTCTGCATCACAAAAAGGGACCCCCAATCTGAGTCTACCTATGAAAACATTCATGTCCTGGATACTACAGTCACATGAACTTCATTCTGCTCCCCAAAATGAGAACCAATTATTTTGCCTGAACTGTCTGCTCTGCTTCGAAGTCAGTCTGGGTTAAAGACAGGTCTGCATAAGAAGATCATAATATCAAAACTATTCTAAACTAGACATCAAATAATTCTGATCCATGACCCTCTAGTGTGATGTGAGAATGAAATGTAGCATCATTTAACCTTTAGCACCATTTAAACAAACAAAAAATAAGAAAGAGATACATATATGGAAGGTGAGTGCTTGGGGCAGAGGAGGAAAGGGTGGGGAAAGAAAAAGAAAACAATACTCTAGGTATTGATTGAGACAGTCTTTAGGCAACAGGCAGAGCTGTCTTAAGCAGACAAAAAAGACCTGAGCAATAGAGTTGGCGAAGCATCATCCTGGACACTGTAGGAGATAAATCCAGTAGGGGCAAGCACTCTTTGTCCCACTTTCCTTTGTGTCTTGTCTAATCGATTTCCCCATTCTTCTCCTCTCCCTTCCCCTCTCACACATTTGCGCTCCTAATCTCTTTTACGTTGGAGGTGTAAGGAAGGTGCTGGTCAAATCTCAGTATTCTGTGTCATTTCCTCCGTAGTGTATTCCCCTTAAACATCAGTGTTTATTTATGGCAAGGAAGGGGAAGTAGCTTATATTGGGAGGACTAATTTATAAAACTATTTTATAAAACTAACTAAATACTCTCAGTCATCTTATGACTTCTAGGGTTAGCCTATAGCTAAGATTTTTGGGCTCTGAAGTTCTGCCTTTGCAGTGATTGTGAAATTTAACTTCCCTCTTTCTCAGGTCCTTCATTTGTCAAGTCATAGTATGCATATTCACACATTTGTGAGGATTGAAAATGGTAATTGGCAGAAAATGCTTAGTATGATATTTGCTAAATAAAAACGTTAAGTGTTATAATTACTAATATACTATTATTAATAAAATTTTCACAGAAGAAGGATGTTCATTCCACACTTAGATTATCAATAGCTCTATAATAGGATATTTTCTAATCAAAATCTCCCTTTTCTCAAGACTCAGCATACATATTACTTCTGGTCAAAATATCTCAGAAATGTGCAACCCAACAAAGATAGACATATGTTTAAAAGTAAATGTGTTTTCCTTATTATAGCACACAAAAATTTAAAATTTAGAATATTTGAAGTTTGGTGTGGCCTATTTAGAATACTAAAGAACCCAAGTAGTACTAGTTCCTAAGGCAGCGGGCAACACTTACAACCCAAAATCATCTTTTTTGGACAGGTTACTTCCACTTGTTTATCCCTTGTCCTGTTCTCAATAATGTATTCCAGCAAGCTGCAGAAATTATGGTAGGAAACTGGGGAGGTTATTGATATTTTCATGCTCATAAAAATACCTGTAAAAGGCTCTGTCTTCTGAATTAGGTTTGAAGCGGGACATTATTTCACTTCCACAGCTTAAGGCATTCCAATTAACCAATTATTATCTCTTCCTAAGATTTTGGCAGCCATTCAAGTTCTTACATCACTGCATCCCAGGATTCAAAGAAACGTGGCTACAGGACATGACAGAATGCTTCTCGTGAAACATAACATTCTGTATTTAATGACCAGCAATGGGAAAAGTTGAGTGCCATAGGGAGACATTTTGTTCTGTTTTTTTAACTACTGATTTTATACTGCTTAGAAGAGTGCCTGATGTACATCAGGAATTCATTAAATATTTGTTAAATAAAATAATTTATGAATGAATGGGCTCTCCAAACACTTATGAATATAACTGTGACCTTTGCTAACAATACTTCTCAAAATTAGATGAGGTAAACAAAATTTATATCTAGAGGCTATACTTTCCATACCTTCTTTTATATGTGTTTACAATCATTTTCATTTTTGAGTCGTCATATATTCATCCCCCAAAATAATGTGTTTGTAGAAAATATTTGTCATATAAATCTAGAAATTAAGGATTTATTCAAGAGTTCACGACTCCCAAATAACATTTCACAAACATGACACACATACATTAGATGTGAAGATTCTAAGTACAAGAATAAATTTCAAAAACACTGAATAGCTATATATTCATTTCTACAGCTTTCTCTTTTGCAATGGTAAATGAAACTTGTTTTCCATTCAAGTCAGTGATTGTAAAGTATCTCTCAAAATAAAAGAGTTGACCTAAAACAAACAAACAAAAAACTATTAAGTGAAGAGTAATTCAGTTCACACAAGTTGATACCAAGACAATTTCCATACTCTGTTCTCCATTTCCATAATTGTGTCATTTCAAGAATGTTATACCAATGGAATCATAGACTATGTAAACTTCTGGGGTTGACTTTTTCAAGAATATAACTCTCTGGAGATTCATCCAAGCTCTTACATGTATTAGTAGTATGTTCCTTCATCTTGCTATATCCCATGTTATGGATGTACCACTGTTTAACCATTCACCTGTTGAGGGACATTTTGTTTTTTTTTTTCAAGTTTTGGCTGTTATAAATAAAGTTAACTTGAACAATTATGCATGTTTTGTGTGGGCATAAGTTTTCATTTCTCTGCAATATTCCCAGGAGTGCAATGCAATCGGTCATGTGGTAGTTGCATGTTTAGTTTTAGTTTTTTTTTGTTGTTGTTGTTGTTTAAACAAACTTCCAAACTGTTTTCCAGAGTGTCTGGAGCATTTCATATTCACACCAGCAATATGCAAATGATCCCATTTCTGTGCATCCTCTCTGCATTTTATCTATTCTGGTAAGTGTGTTTCAGTATCTCATTGTGGTTTTAGTTTGTGCTTCCTTCACAGATAATGATTTAAACATCTTTTCACATGTTTGTTTGATATTTATATATCCTCATTGCTGAAATGTTGGTTCATGTCTTTTCTCCATTTCCCAATTGTATTATTTGGTTTATTAGTGTTGAGTTCTGAGAGTTCTTCAGATATTCAGGATATGTCCATTATAGGATGTGTGATTCATATTATCTCCAATCTGTGGTTTGTGTTTTTTCCCATTATTAAAGGTGCCTTTCACAGAGAAAAGTTTTAAATTTTGGACAGGTACAATTATCCATTTTTTTTAATGAATTGTTGTGATTCTGGTATCATGCCTAAGAACTCTTGGCCTAGCTATAGTGTTACTGCTGAATCCTGCCTCAGCTTTATACAGTTAATTTAAAATATCATAAAAGAAAAAAAATAGTCTCTTATAACTCATTGTTCTATTAATTTTAAGAATATTGAAGAGAAACTTCTTTACTATATCATACACTAGCGGCTCTGGGAAGTCATGAAAGAAGGTTATCTTGGTCTCAGTGATAGGCAAGAATGTGCTTTTCCTGAACAAAAGAATGGCCTTATAGTATGTAGTAACTGTGAATCATATAATTTTAGCATATTTGCATGTGTTTGTGTTTCAGTGTTGCTTACCAATCTTTTAGAGTTAAGTATGGCCAGTTTCTAGCAAGTGTACTGGATTTATCTGGTACTTATCCATATATATTTTTTATTCTGTTGCCCTCATTTGCTCACCTATTTAATATCAGAATGGTTTAGTTTCTTCTTTTCTTTGGTTAATGTTTGACTGTACATTATATACCCATATACTCATATACCTACATAGCTGTCCCTGTGTCTGTCTCTCTACATATCTCTATCTATATGTGTGTATATATATATATATACACACACACACACATATATATGTGTGTGTGTATGTTTACTTTTGAGCCACCTTAAATCACAAATAAAAATAGTGCAAAACCAAGAAGTAATTGATGAATTACTGTAAAGAGAAGAGAATGTGCCTGATTATTAGAGATCATTACCATTAAGCTTCCTTCACATTCTACATTTACTTAACTAATTTCTGAAAACCATATGATCCTAACAGCCTCTGTCAAATCAGGTGGCACTTTCCCTACAGTGGAGGTTACTCTTCAGTGAAGGCTCGGTATCAAAATCTTGAATATTAAAAGGCAAAGTCAGAGAAAACTGAATTCTTTTCAAGGACACTTGAATTGTGTCTATTCCATTACCCATGGTTTATTCAATAAGTCTCAGGGCCAAATGTTTGCAATTCAATGATGTTGAAGTCATGATAGTGAAACATCAGAAAAGGATGAAATGTAGCCATTTTTTGATCCTATAAATGGAAATAGAGTTGATTTAAATGACAGGACATTCAAGGCCAGGTCTTTCATATTCCCCTAACCAGCCTATCACACTGACCCCATTCATTTCATTTTCTTTTAAATGCTATTCAATAGCTGATAATTAATTGAATCAATTCACTTTTGTTGTAATTGTGGTATCAGTCACTTCCTCCACAGGCACTGTGCCATGGAATCCGAAAGAGTTCACGAACTAAATTATAAATAATGCTGCTCTTGCTCAGTAAAAGTGATTATTTCTACAGTTTCAGATTTCACAGAAAGTACTGATGATAATTAACTAAACTCCATCTAAGGAATTTGAGTTCTGAATTAGAGTAACTTTTTCAACTGTATGCCTCAGAAGTCTATAGAACAGAATATTTGTAAAGTGGAATGCTTGTCTATAAAGGAAAGCCCTTGCTGCCAGCACATTTCATCAAAGCTTACATTCTCCTGGGGACACATCATCCTTATAATTGGGCCATGCTTTTTTTCTGTCTGTCACATTATATCACCTCGGGTGACCAGAACAAGAGAACATCAGTCATGACTTGAATAGCAATGTACAGGTTATAAAAACTATGATTTATTAAAAATTTGTTTGCTTATTATTTTTGTAATCAAATAGGGCATTTAACATCTTTATCACTTGGCAGAAAATGGTGGCACTGGCCAGCTTAAATCTGGAAGCATTTCCAATATCCAAGATAAATAATTTGAGAACCAGACTCATCACGTATCAACATCCGTGCAACATCCTTGTTTAGGATAAATTAGATTCTTACTCATTCATGAGTAAATAAGTGGGGATATCAATTCAGTCCTTCACTGCCATTATGCCTCACCTGATACTGAACTTTTTAAGGAGGCTGGACTCAAGAAGACTATATTAAGAAACCTTCATTTTGCATTACTTAAAAATATATAAATAACTTTCATCTAATGCTTTTCCCTACTTTCTCTAAGGCCTAAGATTAAAGATATTTCAATAGGGTTAGAGTTAATATATTACAATGTAATGATTCAGGCTTATGATAAAACTCAAGCCCACTGAATCTTCACCTATCCAGATTGATTAGATAGCACCTCAATTAAGTAAGACTGTCATCTCCAAATGGCGCATTTAGCCATGAGTACTGGTTACCAGGATCTAGACTTAGAGCAAAGTAGGCAATCTAAATGTGCTAACCTGACAAAATAAGAACCATTTTCAATGCCTGCAGTGTAGCAATTTCTTATTTGTGAATTAACAAATTTCAAATTAATTGCTTTTTATAAATAAACCAAAGCCTTATTTATGACAAAATTATTTTATATGAATTAACATGTATACATCTATTCACTAAACACCATTCAAAACTTAACTATATATGATCCCTGATATATGAAGATTTTTTACAAAATTTTAAAGGTATTATAGAGTAGAGGCTTTTTTCTTTGTACTTTTCTATGTTTTCCACATTGTCTACAATGTTAGGAATATAAAATATTTTTGTTTTGAAAATAAAATATTACTTTAAAGAGAAAGAAGTTATTTCTTATAGCCCTGAATTTGAGGAGACAGTTCAATATTAAGAATACTCTTTAGGGACATATAATGTGAAGGACACTTAGGTTTCTTAAACTACGAAGCAATTATAAGGCTGCACATATTAAAAGTACATGCCAGGGGGATTCCCACTGTATAATCAGATGCTGATTGAAAGCAGGTCAGGGAAGCTTTATCATGGAATAACATGAAATCTCTAAGGAAGATTTCTGAGAGACAATGAAATGAGATGACTGGTGAGACATCAAGATCTTCATATTAAGTTTACTGCATGGGTAAAGGAACAAGTAAGGGCACAATGGTTTGTGTGTATCAGAAAAGTGGTTTTGGGGGGCAGAAACTGAGAGTAGGAAGATTAAGTGTTTTAAAATGTCTTCATGGACTCCTCTAAATCATGACTATAGAACAGTTTTACTAGGTAACTCTTGTTTTAAACTATCATAAAATTCTCAGCACCAAGACCAAAAACGCAATTAAAAAGCCAAAAGAGCTTCTTACTGTCAAAAGGATCATTGTAGAACCCTATTTATTCTCTTAACTTTTCCCAATTGGTTATACAAAAATCAAGAGACAGAGCATTTTAGGACTTGGAATAGGATTTAGAGGCCACCTCATAATGCAGGCAATCTAACAATTCATCATATTACACATTTATTCAACACATGAGCTGGTCTTTTGACAATGAGCTCTGCAGGACAATAAGTGGCCTACAATTCAGGCCCTGCTGCAGAGAACTTTCAAACTAAGGGGCCTTACCCCTTGTTCTTACATCCAGTACATGCTTACAGATTCAATTAACATGCTCCACAGATAAATTCATACCTTTGCATTGTAGAATTAGATGAATGAGAGTGATTTTTCCTCTTTAAGGAAAATTAAAAAAAAACAAAACACTGCAATCTGAGACAGAAATTCAGTAGAAGTGGTTATTAGAATTAGGTTCAGCAAATCATATGACTATCGATGCCAAATCCCCTATCTTCTGACCCAAGGTATTACAAGTTCTGTTACAAGTTTAAAGCTATAAATAATGAAGAAGATACATGTGTTTTGAAAGCATCAAGAACAACAAGATGATGCTATATATTCCTAGCACTTTAATGTTACTACTAAAAGCAGCCATTTTTATCTGTTAGAAAAACTCTGGGCCAGTTATTGCTAAATAGTTAACTATTGAAACAGATCCCTATGCAGTACCTAATTTCTTCCATCTTTGTAAAACGTAAATAGTATTATTTCCAGTATTTCATTTGGTAGTGGTTACGAATCAGTGGTCAAAGGGAATCATGCATGCAAACTATAAGACATCTCCAACATTATTTTTTGAGAAATGTGTTTTATGACATAGAAGACTTGAAGCCATAGCTCTTATGGCATTCAACAGACATGTCATTTCCAAAAGAGAAATCTGAATTTAAAAGCATCATATATTTTGCATTGTAAAGCAGCTGCTCCCTCATTGTGATCTGCTTCACTGAAACCAGAGTTATTAAACTTATAATTCCAAATATATCTCCTCTTGGTTAAAGTATATGTGATGACTTCTACGAAAGTTGACTCATTACTCTGTGTAAAGTAAGATGGCCATTCATGAACTGATTCATAAAGTAGGTATACAGTAAGTCTACAATTTTATAATCAAGCTTTCCCTCCCTAACTTTAAAATACTATCATTTTTTTTTCCCTTGAAATATACATTGCCATAGGGACTCAGTCTGGCTTCTTTTTATTCTTCTGGTGTTGTCAAGTATAACTATATTGCTGCAGAACAATCCAGCTCTTTAAAAGTTTACAGCAAATGGCAGTGCCTGTTGACAAAAAGATTTAAGTACAGAAGCACATATTTAGGCAATAAAAAACTGCTTTTCTTGTTTGTTTTTTTAACTAAACTAAACATAGTTTTTTTTAACTAAACTAACTAAACTATGTTTTTTAACTAAACATAAGTACTATGTTACTTTCAACATAGTAAAACTTCCCTCCAGAGCTAGCCATGGTATAAGGTGGGCCAGTATCTCCATCCTCTTGACTTGACTCCAACCCTGGGAATCCCTTAGCATTTGCCATAACCTCCAAGTTGGAGATCTGTTTAAAGATCTGAAACTCCAGCAGACTGAGAGGTGAATATAATCAATGATATGCCACTTAAATTCAGATACAAAGTCCAGATTCCCAGCTCAAAAGATTAGTGTCGATTAGAACTTTCTTGATTAGCCTTTTCTCCCTACCAGGACAGAATGGAAGTTCATCCTTGTTCTTTACTTTATAACATCTGAAATGCATATTCACATGTGTATTCTACTTTGTAGTCTTTTTATTAGGATTCTGTGCAGGGAAAAAAAAATTCACCTGCTGGACTGTATGTTCTTAGACTGTAGGGTCTATAAGTAATGGCATCTGCAAACCTACAGTACTGACCAGCATATTAATTTTCATTCCAAAAAATACTGTACCATATTTTGACTTTTCCAATAGTAGAAAATTTGTGTATCCAACAAGCTCTTAAGGGAAAAATTTTTAAGAGTCAATTTATAAAAGCTACTTATTAAATCCCTATGTCTGCCATGAAGCTTTAAAATCCAAAATAGCAATAAAGAAGCTCACTTTGTATTGTTAACTCAATGTTTACCAAATTTAATTCATCACCAATTCTATTTTTTTTGCTATTGTAGGCACACAACTATTTCAGTTAAAACTTTCTGTAAATCCTTACCTTGTCTCTTTTTTTAGGTTTTTCTTTAAGGCTCAAAGAATACTTATTGTAGTCTCAGGGGGTAAAACTGAGAGGTGGGTCAGCTCACAAATTCTCCTATGTGTGAGGTTTACAATACCACCAATTTGACGAGTGCTTTTCCCTTTAGAGGTCTGATAAGGGTTAGCATATGAAGTCATTATCCCTCAGTGATACTCAAGCATAAGTTGATAAACTAGCAAGTTTTGTTTGAAATGCACAATGTCAAATTTTGAAAGAAGAGTTCATTGTCTTGGACTACAGTTCAGACTCTTCAAAACAAGGTTGGGTATGTTTAGCAGTATTATCTTGGTGGGGTCCAGGTGGCCAAAAATACATCACAAGGGAGGATCTAGATTGTCTGAGGTGGAGGTTATAGATTCTAAAAATGTAATTGCAAGCTATTGAAGACAAATTTTCCAGTTCTCACTTTAGACCAAATCAGATTCCCTCTAAGTACAAATTCTTACGTAAATTCAGCCCAGATTATTCCATTTTACAAAGAACTCAATGGTTACCTGGACCAATCACTCTCATTCAAGATATGGATCCAACAGATGATTTTATGGAGTATGATATGGACAATGACATGAATCAGTCATGGAGGAGATGACAGTGCTACATCTGAAGAACAGGTTAACACAGTTACCTCAGAGATCACCTAGTAAAGTCCACATATGATGAAGACAAGTAGCTATTTTAGGTGATGGAAGTACGTTAATGTGTGAATGAGAAGGTAGGGAATACAGTTATCCCTTCCACATCTCAACTTTCCCCATCGTGGGTCGGCATAAGAAATTAAACGGGAATTTCAGGGGAATTTTGCCGAAGCCACAGGCAACACACGAAGAAATCTGCAAAGTCATTGCTGCAGCTGCACCAACAACTGCAAACAATTTGCATAAACTACAAGATCTGCATCTCTCTCTCCCAGAAATTGCAACATTCTTTTGGGTGCAGAATTGTTATAAAAAAGGCATTCCGGTGGACTCTGGCATCATAGGAGAAAAGGCTAAGTCCTTATATGATTCTCTAAAAGAAAATGAAGGTGAAGGATCTACCCTACAGATTTTCAGGCCAGCAAAGGTTGGTTTGAATTTTTTTTTTTTTAAAGTTTTAACCTTCACAATGTAAAAGTAAAGGGAGAAGCAGTTCTGCCAATCAAGAGGCAGCTAGGGAGTTTCCTAAAACCCTGAAAAAAATTTTTTTACCTGGATTTTCCATATTGTGGGGTACCATGTCCCAACCCCACACAATGTGGAAGGAATAACTATATATAACTCTTTGTCAGGATGACCTAAATATAATATTGAGAAGGCTAAGGGAAAGTATATGAATTACCATATCACATCAATTAGGCTTTGGAGCCTAAGAAACTGAGAAATAAAAAAAGGAACATTTTTCACT
Source organism: Choloepus didactylus (assembly GCF_015220235.1). Taxonomy (NCBI): domain Eukaryota; kingdom Metazoa; phylum Chordata; class Mammalia; order Pilosa; family Megalonychidae; genus Choloepus; species Choloepus didactylus. Next base: position 56,196,472 of record NC_051312.1, read on the forward strand.
GGCCAAGAGAAAAAAACGTAACATGAATAAGTAGCCACTACTCAGATGTTCTCTAGAGATAGGGATGGGGTGATTAAAACCCCGTGTGTCTTGGATGACACATTCTTCAGGATTACTCACCTCCCTACTTCTACTCACATGGATTTTGGTAAAGCTCAGGCTTTTAACCTGTCCAGCATCAGATAGGTCTGTTATGTAACTCCTAGATGTGGCATTGACCAGTTGTGGGATTTGTGCAGATTCTGAACTTCTCCAATCTTTATAGTTTCCTTGTCTGTAAAATGACTGTGATAATAGAATTTATGTATGAAGTTAACAGAAGAAAGTGATACATGTGAAGAGGTAAGCCTGATGCTAAAACCCATGAAAAATATTTCAATAAAGGAGAGTAGCACCTACCTCTATTTTCATTATTGTAATTACTATTTGCTCATAATTTGGCTACCCATGAAGATTTTGCAGTGGGTAGATAAGGGGCTGAATGGAAAACATTAGTATCCAGCATTGTTGTATTTTTAGCTCCCATTTTCAATGAAATAAATTGGAATTTTAGTTTATATTTCAATCTCATGTGGTTGTAGCTAATAGGAGTGCACAACCTCTTCTTTACTGGTTTGATTCATTTCTGGATATGTTGATAAAAATTAAGTTTCTAGCCCTTTGATGGTCTTCTTTGGCTTGCCTAATTGCAACACTCAAGCTTCTTAAACCTGGTCTATCACAGGCCTCAGTTATTTTATAAGTAGAATTTATATTGACCCATATTTCATTGTACCTCCCCCCCCAAAAAAAAAATGACTGAATAAACTAACAGGAAAATTTTGGTGAGAGATTAGACATCGTTTTCCAGTTCCATTTCCATTAGTGAAAAAATTTCTACTACTTATTATTTAGAAGCTTACTGAAATTTAACTTTACCAAAAGATTCTTCTCTGCAAGCTCAGTAAGTCCCAAACTTCTTTATATGTTTTCTTTCTGGATAAGAAAACACAGAAATCACACCTGACAGCTATGCCAGCACACATCAAACATCAAAGTAATTTTCAAAAGTTATCCTAATCATAAATATTCATTTCAGTAATTTTTCAATTCTACTTCCCCTTTATGACGATAACAGTTCCATTTTCAAATAATAACTTTTGGTTATACACAGGGGTTTTAGAGTAGTTAACCTTTTGTGAAGTGTGATTCATTAAATTCTGTTGGTAATAATTCTAATGACTCTTGAGGCGCCTTTCTACCAGATTTCCCCTTCTGAGCATTCACTGGCCAATCTCCAAAATCCTCCTATTCAATTCCCCAGATTCTTTATTTTGGAATAGGGATTTTGGTATTATTAAGTATTAAAGAAATCAAATAATAAAAGTAAAGCATTTATAATTGTGACAACAATACTTCTTGTCGTGATGTTGAGTTTATAGAGAGGAGCAGAGATATACTCTAGGCCTGCCCCATGAATATCTTCATGTTTCATGAATATCTTTAGTTCCATGAGTGAACTGAAAATTCCTGCTGATTATGTGCTCACAAATTGAAAGATATATTAAAATATTTTCTTGAAAAATACACAGTGTGGTTTTGTGCATTTATTCTTTCCTAGAAAACACATATTGTTATTGTAATTCAACTATATTAAGATGGCAATACTTCACTAAAATCTGAAGTACAACTTCTCACAAAACAAACAATAAATAAATAACAATAAATACATAAATCCCCAAGATAATCAAGTCATAAGAAGAAAGCAAATTCCAGTGCATGTGCAAAACTGCCTCATTCAAACTGCACCCTGGATGGATGCAAAACAGCCTTCCCAAGGATTTTCACAGACAATCTGAGAGAAAGATGTAATAGGACTGTGCTCTAGTTTGCTAATTCTGCAGAATGCAAAACACCAGAGATGGACTGGCTTTTATAAAAAGGGGGTTTATTTGGCTACACAGTTACAGTCTTAAGGCCATAAAGTGTCCAAAGTAACACATCAGTAATCGGGTACCTTCACTGGAGGATGGCCAATGGTGTCCGGAAAACCTCTGTTAGCTGGGAAGGCATGTGGCTGGCATCTGCTCCAAAGTTCTGGTTTCAGAATGGCTTTCTCTCAGGACGTTCCTCTCTAGCAAGCTTGCTCCTCTTCAAAATGTCACTCACAGCTGCACTGAGTTCCTTCTGCTTGTCAGCTCATTTATATGGCTCCACTGATCAAGGCCTACCCTGAATGGGTGGGGCCATGCCTCCATGGGAATATCTCATCAGAGTCATCACCCACAGCTGGGTGGGGCACATTCCAAGCAAATCTAATCAGCACCAAAATGTCTGCTCCACAAGACTACATCAAAGATAATGGCATTTGGGGGACACAATACATTTAAACTGGCACAGACTGCTATTCTAAAATGTTCACAATCCCACCCCACCTCTGGAGAACTCACAGTTCCTTGCTTTAATATTTTCATGACTTAAGCACATTATGTCCCCCAGAAAAGCCAGGTTCTTTAATGCAATCTTGTGGGGGCAGACTTACTAGTCTTTTGATTAAGGTGGAAACTTTTGATTGAGTGTCAAATTGTTAAATTATTTCCTTGGAGTTGTGGCCCTGCCCATACAGGGTGGGTGTTGATTAGTTCACTGGAGTACTTAACAGAGCTGATGCTTAGAGATGCTTGGAGATGCAGACAGGAGGACATCTGGAGATGCTAAGCTAAGAGATGAAGCCCAGAGTTTGCCCCAGAGAAACTAAGGGAGGACCCCCAGATGCTTAGAGAGAAATGCCCTTGGAGAAAGAAACAAGGATGCACAGGAGCTGAGAGAGAGGCACAAAGATAGAAGCCCAGAGACATTTTTGAGAAAGCCATTTTGAAACCAGAACCTGGGAATAAAGGACCAGCAGATGCCAGCCACGTGTCTTCCCAGCTGACAGAGGTGTTCCGTAGCCAATGGCCTCCCTTCAGTGAAAAAGGACTCTATTTGGAAATTTTCATGGCTTTTGAACTATAACTTTGTAACCTAATAAACCCCCTTTATAAAAGCCAGTCCATTTCTGGTATTTTGCATGACAGCAGCATTAGCAAACTGAAACAGTGTGGTAAATATGTAAAAACAGTAAAACCTGGAAAGAAACTTTCATTCAAAATTTTATTTTTCCCCCTAAACCTAGATCAGATTTATCTTTAACATTGGTTATGCATATTTCCTAGATTCTCCCAAATGACAAACTGTGTTCCCCCAAGAAATACATAAAGTATTAGAGTATTTGAGAAGCGATGTTAAACTGTCCTTAAATTCCTTAAATATAATTCTAATGGTCTGAAGAATGACTGTAGTCAAAATATGAAACAAGGGCTCAGGAAAGGGGACAATATGACTCTAAGAGAGAATAGTTTATTATTCACTGTTTAGTAACTAGCTCTGAACTATGAGTGAATAGTAGAAAGACCAAGAAGAGAACAATCCTAATAGATTTGCATTAAGACCCACCATCTGCTGCTACTGCTTCAATTGTCAACTTAATCGCAGTACTATACTGGGGATACTCAATAAGTATGCCCTTTAATAATTTGTAACAGTTTGTCTTAGATTTTTTTCATTGACAAGGAGGACACTCCTCTTGCCCAGGTGTGGTGTTTTGGAGCTTTGTACCCCAGAAAAACATGTTCTTAAATTTAAGCCATTCCTGTGAGTATGAACCCATTTAAGTAGGACCTTTTGAAGAGAGGTTACTTCAGTTAAGGCGCAACCCAACTCAATCAGGATGGGTCTTAATCCTTTTACTGGAGTCCTTTATAAGCAGAATAAAATTCAGACAGAGAGAAAGCCACAAGTAGCAAGAAGCTAAAGGTCAACAGAAACAGAAAGAAAAGAAAGTGACCTGGAGAGCCCCCCACGGGCATTACTATGTGACAGAGGAGCCAAGGACCAAGGAAGCCAGTCTTTGGGAAGAAAGAATCACCTTGATGATGCCTTGATTTGGACTTCTCTTCACCTCAAAACCATGAACCAATACATTTCCATTGTTTAAGCCAAAACACTGCATTGCATTTGCTTTAGCAAGGAGGAAACTATATCACCAGGCTATAAATTTCCTTAGATTTTCTTGGTATAAAATACTTTTCTCTTGCTTCTGAAATTATCATCTTCCATCACTAGAATACCCCTAAATTACCCCAAATACCTAAAACTAAGAGCCTCTTTACTTTCTCAAATCCTCATTTAGAAGTTTCATTCATTCTAGTAAATTACTTGGAAAGCACTGGAAGCCAAGGGAGTGAGAGTGGGAAGGAAGGAAGGAAGGAGACAGAAACAGTGAGACAGAGGCAGGTACTTAAAATACATGCTAAATATGTATTAATTGATATTTCTCACTGAATATTTATAGAGCAGATAATATACCTTCAGATTAGCTATCTGTTGTGAGTTCAAATTAAAAAAATGGAATGTTATAGGGAAAAAAAGTAAGCATATCAGGTGTCCCTTCAAAATAATCAAAAAGCCTAAAAACTATGACCACAGTGGTAAAGAGCCTATTTTTTAGGTTCAGACAGCCCTGGCTTTGATTCTGACTCTACTACTGACTAGCTGATTAAGCTTTAATATACCTCTTTGCATGATGCACATAATAAATTAATAATAAATTAACTAAGTGAGGCAAAATGGATTAAATGATGCAATATCAGACACATAAGCTCTGTCTCTATTACGATTCATTATTTTATTAATTAATAAAGTGAATTTAATTCCAGACTTTTTAGCCCCTCTGTTTTAGTTTCCTGAGCTGTTCAAGCAAATATCACCAAACAGGTCTGCTTAAACAATGGGAATTTATTTGCTTACAGTTTTGAGGCTAAAAGAAAGACCAAATCAAGGTGTCATCAAAGCAATGGTTTTTCCTGAAGACTGGGGTCTGGGGCTGGCTGCCGGCGATCCTTGGTCCTTGGCTCCTCCATCGCGTGGCAACCTCTCCTGGCCTCTCTGTTCTCTTCTGGGTTCACTGAATTTCAGCTTCTTGTTTCCTGTGACTTTCTGCCTGCCTGAATTTCCCTCTGCTTGTAAAGAACTCAACTGATAGGATTAAGATCCTCCTGGGACACATTAACAGAGGTAACCTCATTAAAAGATCCTACTACTTACAATGGGTTCACACCCACAGGAATGGTTTAGATTTAAGAATACGTTTTCCTGCAATACATACAACTTCCAACCACCACATACTCAGTCTCAAATAATTGTTTCCCCTAAAACATTTCCATTTTATTTTCCAAGTCAGTAGAACCTTAATGGACATAAAGTGTGAAGTAGCCCACATTGCAAAATTAATTCCTGGGAAATGTCATTTTGAAAACCAAATGATGAGGATTATTATTATTTCGCAGAAGGGAAATTATTTTCTCAGTGATAAAAAGAAAGGACTTCAATATCATTAAAAATTTTAGAACCTCTTTTATACACCTTTAGAGTCAGACACCAAAGGAAACTTTTCTTTCTTCAGACACAACATGAGAATCTCCTTGGGCAGCAACATAAAGTCATTTTTCACTGCCAAGATTAAATTCTCTTTTAGCTGTCTTAAAAGAAATCTGATAAATTCAACTTTCTTAAATGGATTTTTTTAAAAGTAAATTATGGAAACTGGCTCAAATAATTAAATTAAAGTTATGCCAGAAATGTAAATGAATGCCCTCATTAGAGTAGTTAATGTTTTTGGAGTCATTTTGAGATATGTAAGAAAACACAAATAAGAAAATGAGAAAATCTGATGTTTTCACAAAACACATAATAGTCACATTTGGGATTCTTAACCTTTACTAATAATTCCTTGGATACGTAACTGCCTCTTGCAAAGAAGATTTCTTTTATACATTTCAACTTAGAACTCAGAAAACATGTTTAAAAGAATCTCTGTATTTTGTATTAGAAAGGATTACAAGAAAAAAACAATACATACATGGTAACAAGAAATGATCAAACCAGTGGGAAAAAAAGCCACATGGAAAGCTTTGGAGCATGGATTGCATCACAGAACTGGTTTTACCTTGGTGGTGGTGACAAAATTTCAAATTCATATAAGGCCTCCTCACATCTCATAGAAGTAGTTTTAGGTTTTGCACCCATTTCCATATTTGAATGATATGGCTAAGTAGCATATATTAAGCAATACTAAATGCCAGGTATTTTCAATGTTACCTGTAATCTTCACAACAGCACTTTAAAATTGGTTATTTTTCTAATTTAAATGAAGAAAGTCTGCCATAAGAAACTTCTGACGGCCAATCCAAGATCATGTAACTAGTAATGTGGATGACAGATTCAAACCCAATTGGTCTTAGGTCAGTTTCCCTAAAAGCAAAGCCTACGAAGTAGGCTCCTTCAGGAAAGTGATTTACTGGGGTGTGCACTTTCCTCATAAGGAGAGAAGAAACAGAGACAGGCAAAGAAAGCTAAGCAAGGGAGGAAGAGGTCCCAGTTTAATACCATATTCATCTGTTCCCTAGGGAAGCACTGGACAAATTGCACCAGACTTAGACCCACCTTGAGGTAAGGGAGACTGCTGTTTTTCTGTTTTTACCTATACATCAGCCAGACACATAGCTGTTGATGGCAGGGGGTGGGGATTGTGTCATGGACGGAGAAGGTGCAAAATACCCAGGGGGCAGGGGAAGACTTGAAATGGTGGATTTGGAAGGAGAGAGGGTGCATACTGCCATGGGTGGGGGTGGGCGTAGGAAGCCTCACTAAGCACAGAAGAGTGAAGGGAAGGGCGGGGTATCAGTGAGTGGGAAGAAACATAATAATACCCAGGGGTTGGAAAGGCATACCCGTTATGCTCAGGACCATTTTCTGGAGGCAGGCATCTGTTAGCTATCAGTAACTAGTGCAGCATCTGGAAGATGGTGACAAGGTTGGTGAAAGGGTTCTGGTTGAGGCACCAAGAAGATCTACCACAGCCTCTAAAATACATGCTTTTCCATTTTCATAATGACTATTTATTTGGTACTATGTTGGGCTGAATTTTCTTGAATTTTTCTGCCATCTTTCTAAAATATTATTTAAACCGCCCCCATGTTATTTACCCTGCTTGCTGCTTTCTCTCTAACTCTGTGCTTTCCTTATGGAGATGAGAGCTTAACCTTGAAGACTTCCTGGCACCCAAGTGTGGAAAGCCGCCTCCCGAATCGGGCCTAGCGTATGCGCTGCAGCCTGCTCTAGAGTTACCCCCGCCCATCGAGTGAGCCAAGATGGCGCCTGCATCCTGTTTCCGCATAGTGACGCATGTATCCGCCACCCGCTCCTACCAATCGAAATCCTGTATACGCGATACTAGCCTAGAAGCTTATTGGTTGTTAATTGTGTATAAAAGGTCTTACCCGGACGGGGTAGGGTGAGACAGCCCACAAGGAGCCGTGCCTGACGGCCACATCGAGGCTGCTCTCCCACGAGGCGCCGTGCCCCGTGTGGGAACCAGTAACACAGAATGTTCATCTAGCTGTAGTAAAGGGCTTGCTTTCACAACTGCCGTGTGGTTCGAGTCGTGATTCATGACCAGGTTAGTTCGCGCAGTCTGCATCTCTCTCTCTCCTTCCCTGTTTCCCCTCGCCGGCCGGGAACCGGGGACTGAGCGGGGCAGTGCCGGACAAGTGGTGGCCCGTACGGGGAAGCTCCTCCTCCTGCCTCGCTCTCGACGGTCCCTCTGTGAGGAGAGCAGCGCTGCGCGTCGAGCTTACGGCGGACTTCCCGCGCCTGATCAACGCGAGAAGGTGAGTGCGTCTTATTACATGATAGTTAGGGCCCGTGGGTTTTCAGGTGACCCCGGGGGACTCGGAAGAGCTCTCCGAGTGACTGAAGTATAGTGCCGACTGCAATCATGGGGCAGTCCGGAAGTTCACCTCTCTTAGCTCCCTTAAAGAACCTTTTGAAACAACGGGGTATCTCGGTCAGGAAAAGCTCCCTTCAGCGTTTTCTTGATGATGTTGATACTTTTGCCCCTTGGTTTGCCTGCACCGGCAGCCTTAGCCTACCCTCTTGGATGAAGCTCGGTCGCGACATAGACCGAGCGCGCCAGACGGGCGTGTGTATGGACCCGATTCTAGTACCCATATGGGAGACCGTCCGTGCGGTCCTTGAACTAGAATCGGCTACCGGCCTAAGCCCGTCCTCTGTCTTGCAAGAAGCACGGTGCGCGCTCCAAGAAACCCAGTCAGTTTCGTCAGCGGACGGCTCCTGTAAGGGCAAACCGCCGGAGTCCAGTGACTCTGACTCAGAGTCAGATAGCGATACTGACGAGAAGGCGGAAGCATCCCCGCTAATTGAGTGGGAGGAGCCTCCCGCCACACCCGTGCGGCCTTCCGCCCCGCCAATGTCTACCGCTGCACCCCCAGGGACACCCCAGCTCCCAACTGACGCCTTGGGCGGTCCCACCAAAGGACCTTGCCGAGAGCTCCCTCTAGTGGCCATGCCCAGTAAATGTAATTATCCTTTGCTGCCAGACCCGGAAACCCCGATGGGTCGGTCAGGGGAGGGGCAACCTTTGCCGTACCCCCCGCCCGAGTATACAGGCCCTCAGGACCCTTTGCCATTAGGTAGTGGTGGGAGACATTTCTGGAGATGGAACCCTTTCACAACATTTAGACCTTTTGGCATGCTGGGTGGCTACCAGCCACTTGAGCCGCAGCCAGTCTCAGAAATGTACCCGGTTATTATCAATCCCCAAGGTGGCAATCGGCACGAATCATATGATTACAAACTATTGAGGGAATTGAGGCAGGCCGTCCATCAGTATGGCCCCAATGCCCCTTATACCTTGAACATGATCGAGAACCTCTCTGCTCTAAATCATACACCCGCAGATATTTTTCAGCTAGCCCGTGCTTGCTTGCCGTCAGGCCGATTCATAGATTGGAAAGCATGGTTTGAGGAGTTAGCTGAAGAGCAGGCCGCAAGGAATGCGGCGGGGAGACGTGGCGGGTGGAATGCTGACATGCTGTTGGGGAGAGGCGCCCATGCCCAGAACCAAACGGGTTTCCCACAAGAGGTCTATGCCCAGATCTTCCGCTGTTTTGTGGGTGCCTGGAAAAAGCTAACAGGTGAGGGAGAGGCTCAGGCCTCACTCAGCAATATACACCAAGGCCCCACAGAACCATTTGCGGATTTTGTAGCCAGGATGCAAACCGCAGCTGAGAGAATCTTCTCAGATCCAGGAGTAGCAGAGACTGTGGTTAAGCAAATGATTTTTGAGCAGTGCAACAAGGAGTGCAAAGTTATCCTGGCACAAAACAGAGCAAAAAATTTGACAGAGTGGGTCAGGCTCTGTAGAGATGCTGGCAGCCCTTTAACTAATGCAGGTCTAGCTGCCATGCTAGCCAGCTCCCTACAGGTGGCTACAAAAAGCCCGAGAACCTTAGGGGCAAAGTCTAACGGGTGCTATGGCTGTGGCCAATCAGGGCACTTTAAGAGAGATTGTCCCAATAGACGTCAGCCCCCTGCCACTCAACGGTTTGGCGAACCAGGTGCAGCAACCAGGCCGTGTGGCCGTTGCCACAAAGGCCCCCACCGCGCAGAAGACTGTAAATCGGTTTTTGATGCGCAGGGTAGACGCCTCTCTGGCCGCCCCGAGCAGATTCCAAAAAACGGGAAGAGGGGGTCCGCCCTTTCGACGGACCCCCTTGCATGCCATTCAACAACACAGGATCCGATCAAATTCGTGCGTCCCCCGGCTCAGCAGGACTGGACCTCTGTGCCACCTCCAGACTCGTACTAACCCCCTCCATGGGTGTCCAGTTAGTAGGGACCTCCTTCAAGGGGCCCTTACCGGCTGGTACTGTAGGGCTCATATTGGGAAGAGCATCCACGGCCCTGAAAGGATTAACAGTTATACCAGGACTTGTAGATTCAGATTTCACAGGCCGTGCCCAAGTTATGGTTCAATCTCAGCGGGGCACCTTAGTCATTGCAGAAGGTGATAAGCTGGCGCAGCTCCTGCTCTTACCCAGCTTACATGCAGTCTTTCCAAGCAGAATCAGACAGAGAGGGGAAAAAGGGTTCGGATCCAGTGGAGCGATTTTTGAGGGACTCCATATGTCCCTGGAGTCTCGACCTATGCTAACCATTAAGGTGCAAGGCAGATCTTTCTTGGGCCTGCTCGATACAGGGGCCGATCGGTCTATCATAAGACAACAAGAATGGCCCCCCACCTGGCCAACGAGCAGGGCGGAAGAGCCCATTAGAGGAATAGGCCAAATTTCAGCGCCCATGCTCAGTGCAGCTGCCCTTCATTGGGCCGATGAAGAAGGACACCAAGGCAGTTTCCAGCCTTATGTATTAGCCCTGCCTGTGTCTTTGTGGGGAAGAGACATTCTGACCCAAATGGACGTTACTTTAATTAGCGGCTACTCCCCAACCTCTAAGCGACTGCTAAAAGAAATGGGGTATACCCCCAGCAAGGGTTTAGGAGCTTCACTGCACGGACGTGCGGAGCCTATACAAGCTGCCCCCAAGTCTGACAGACGAGGCTTGGGTTTTTCATAGGGGCCACTGAGGAGAGATTCCCACCCACACCTATAAAACTAAAATGGAAAACCGAGGCTCCGGTGTGGGTGCCTCAGTGGCCCTTGCCACAGGAAAAACTTGCAGCGTTGCACGCCCTAGTATCAGAACAACTAGAAAAGGGCCATATCGCCCCTTCCACGTCACCGTGGAACACCCCTATATTCGTAATAAAAAAGAAATCTGGTAAATGGAGACTGCTACATGATCTAAGAGCTATTAACGATTGCATGGAGCCTTTAGGGCCCGTTCAGATGGGACTGCCCCTCCTCTCGGCATTACCGGAGCACTGGTCGATTTTCATCATAGATCTGAAAGATTGCTTCTTTTCTATTCCGCTCCACCCTGAAGACACCCCTAAGTTTGCCTTTACTGTGCCCTCTAGTAATCAAGAGGAGCCCTGTCAACGCTTTGAATGGACAGTCCTGCCCCAAGGCATGGCTAATAGTCCTACCATGTGCCAGCTGTATGTCGCTGCGAAGCTAGCTAGCACTCGGCAGCAGTTCCCTCAAGTGAAAATCATCCATTATATGGATGACATTCTCTTAGCCCATAGAGACACAGATCTTCTTAAAACAGTTTTGTCACATTTAGTCCTTAGTCTTAGAGAAGCTAACCTAGAGATTGCCCCTGAAAAAATCCAAATGACTGACATTACCACTTTCCTGGGGGCGAAAGTCGCACCCACTCATGTTTCCCCCCAAAAGGTGTCTCTCAGGCTAGACAATATACACACTCTCAATGATCTACAAAAACTCATGGGGGATATCAATTGGATCCGTCCATACCTAAAAATACCCAATGTCAAACTAACACCTTTGTTCGACCTGTTGAAGGGGGATTCTAATATAAACTCACCTCGAAGCTTCACTCCAGAGGCAAGGCGAGCACTATGCCAGGTGGAACAGGCGCTCAGTGGCGCTGCATTGAAGAGAATAGACCCTGATGAGCCTTTTGAAGCCTGCGTGCTGCCGACAGAATTACAGCCCACTGCGGTACTGTGGCAGCGGGGGCCGCTGCTCTGGGTCCACCCTGGAGTTTCCCCCAAAAAAGTCCTAGAGCACTATCCTACAGCGGTTGCAGACTTGGCCCTAGAATGCATTAAAAGGGCTGTGCAGCATTTCGGTCAGCAGCCCAAAAATCTCAGGGTGCCTTATTCTTCCCAGCAGCTTGAGATACTCACCGGATGCATAGATCAATGGGCCATTCTCCGGTGTACATTTCTTGGTCCCATTAACAATCAGTTCCCTAAGGCTCCTCTCTTGCAGTTTGTCACCCGGCACCCAGTGATTTTTCCCAAAGTAACCTCTCCTAGGCCACTAGCAGGCGCCCCCACCGTATACACGGACGGCTCCAGCTCTGGAACAGGGGCGTATTGTGTGGAGGGGGACACTCCTAAAACAGTGCTCTTCCAACCACAAAAGCCTCAATGGGTAGAACTGCAGGTTATCATTGCAGTCCTGGAAAGCCTTTCCGAGCCCTTAAATGTCGTCTCGGATTCTGCTTATGTTGTGAACTCTGTACAAATTTTAGAAACGGTGGGCATTGTTAAACATTCCTCTACAGTAAGGACGTTCTTTGCCAAACTACAGGAGGTTATATGGACCAGGCAACACCCTTTTTACATAACCCATATTAGAGCCCACACAGGTTTGCCTGGCCCTATGGCCCAGGGGAACCATAGCGCAGATGTAGCCACTCGACAGCTGCACATCTTTCCGACGCTGGTACCGTATCAACAAGCCCGAGAATTCCATGCCAAGTTTCACATCAATGCAGGTACCCTAGCTAAGCGGTTCAGCATACCACGTGCAGCTGCTCGAGATATTGTCCGAGCCTGCAACAATTGTGCAGAGCAGAGAGCAGTCCCCTCGGTTGGGGTCAACCCTAGGGGTCTCACCCCAGGGGATACTTGGCAGATGGATGTCACTCATCATTCAGAGTATGGTAAGATCAAGTACTTACATGTGTCGGTGGACACATGCTCCCAAGTTTTATTTGCCTCTGCTGAACCAGGAGAAAGAGTCTCCCACGTCATTGCACACTGCCTTGCTGCATGGGCAGCTTGGGGTAAGCCAAAGACGTTAAAGACGGATAACGGGCCTGCCTACACTAGTAAATCCTTCCAAAAATTTTGTGACAACATGGATGTCCAATTAAAACATGGCATCCCCTATAACCCTCAGGGGCAAGGAATCATTGAAAGAGCGCACAGATCTCTCAAAGACTTGCTTAAAAAACAGAAAGAGGGTATAGGCCACGGCCTGTCCCCAAAAGCTCGACTGTCTGTAGCCTTGCTCACATATAATTTTTTAAACGAAAATTCACAAGGAATGACACCTGCCCTGCAACACACCACCCCGAGTCCTCCGCATAGAGGTCTAGTCCGTTGGAAGGATGTCCTGTCGGGGCAGTGGAAAGGCCCTGACCCGGTGCTCAGCTGGGCCAGAGGCTCTGTTTGTGTTTTTCCCCAGGAACCAGGACGTCAACCAGTGTGGGTTCCGGAAAGACTGGTGAGAACCGTGACATCACCTGAAGAAGCCAAGGAACAGCTGTCAGAAACGCCAACGAATATACAACCTGAACCATTAGACCAAGCCTCCGACCCTGCTGATGATGGCGACGACCGACAAGACGATAATAGTAGGACTGACCACCCCGCGGTTGCCCAAAAAGAGGATCGGTAACTCTGTTCTTTGCTCTCCTATAGCAATCCTTCTAATCTGCCTTTTTCTTTTTAGTGGAACTATATTTCCTCCACAAGCTTCAACGAGTCCTTCCCCCTCACCAATGACACACTGATCCTCTCTTTTGCTAACCTCTCTGTCAAGGTTGTCAACACCACAGTTGCGGCGAATGCTACTTGTGAAACTGGTAATGGCGAGTTAAGTAAGGGAGTCTTGCTTGAATTTCTTAACGTTACAGGGAAGAGCCGCCAGTCTTGTGAAGGGATCTTGAGTAAAAAGGAGACTCAAAGGTGCCTTTTCCTTCCAGGGCTTGCTCCTACAGTCTGCAACCGTTCCAAAGACCCGGATGCCTCGCCGCCCCGCTATCCTAGTGTATCGCCCAAGTTATGTCTGGCTCCCCGTCAAGGCAACCGACTGGGTTGGCCCTGTTTCTCAAGTTGTTTCACTTAACAATATCCCCTTCTCTAAGTCTAGGCGTCCAAGAGGCATAAAAGAATGGCTATCGAATGCTGCCAGTGTAGCTTCCTCTTTGTTTGTCCCAACGATCGGGCAGGCTGTGCTACAAGCATGGACAGATCGGCAGCTCGCCATAACGATGGAAACGGTAAATGGCTTGGTCAACCTTACCCGAGACGTGCTACGCCGCCACAATCAGATGCTGAACTTAAATTTCCAGGCCATTCAGAAACTCCAAGCGGAGATAGATGAACTTGGACTGGAAATAGATGGACTCTGGAGAGTGCTTCAGCAAACATGTGACACCCGGTGGCTTACGGTTAAACTCTGTGTCACTCCTGTCAGGGCCAACGTGACCGGAAGCATTTCCAGAGTCTCTGATTGGCTGAAAAGGTCATATTTTCCTGAATTTGTTAATCTCTCCCAACAGGTGGAATCTAGTTTAGACACAATTGGGGGGATCAAGTTAAAACCCGTTAAAGTCGATCTCTCCGGGTTAGGCGAGGTTCTACAGAAACTATTGCACAGTGTTTCTTCCTGGTTCTCTTGGCCCAATTTAACTAATTGGATCCTCATTGCAGTGGGATTATTGGTGGGATTAGTCGTTGTTAAATGTTTGCTAGAACGCCTGTTTCAAGCGCAGCAGCAATTGCGTGTTACCACTATGATGGCTATGACTCCCACCTCTGTTACCCCCGATAGTGACCGATTTATTAACCATACCCCTTCCTGGTCGCCTCAGGTGGGGCGCTTTGGAGCAAAATTTGTAGCGAATCGCATGGCTGTTTCTCGAGTGTAAAAGGCGACACCAGTAGTCATAATTTTGTCTCAGGTGGGTCTCTAGGGCAGAGTCCTAGTTGTGGCCAGACTGGACCCTAGCCATTGCACAGAGACACCTAGTGACACCCCCGACTCTGGTTACTGCTGTTCCTGCCCCCGTCGTTGTTCCCCAGTTGCCAGGCAAAGCACTGCAGGGAGAGTCACGTTGCTTCCAGCTTACGGACTCTCCGGTCTCCATATGACGTGAGCATTCTGGTTGGTGCTAGAGGCTCCGCCGCTGGATGGCTGAGGCCTAGTCCAGACTCCCCAAAGCACCAAAGAGGTTGTGAACCATTTGGGTTCACGGGAGCACGCTCATCACTGGAGACACTGGGTCAAAAATAAATAAGAAAGGGGGAGATGTGGAAAGCCGCCTCCCGAATCGGGCCTAGCGTATGCGCTGCAGCCTGCTCTAGAGTTACCCCCGCCCATCGAGTGAGCCAAGATGGCGCCTGCATCCTGTTTCCGCATAGTGACGCATGTATCCGCCACCCGCTCCTACCAATCGAAATCCTGTATACGCGATACTAGCCTAGAAGCTTATTGGTTGTTAATTGTGTATAAAAGGTCTTACCCGGACGGGGTAGGGTGAGACAGCCCACAAGGAGCCGTGCCTGACGGCCACATCGAGGCTGCTCTCCCACGAGGCGCCGTGCCCCGTGTGGGAACCAGTAACACAGAATGTTCATCTAGCTGTAGTAAAGGGCTTGCTTTCACAACTGCCGTGTGGTTCGAGTCGTGATTCATGACCAGGTTAGTTCGCGCAGTCTGCATCTCTCTCTCTCCTTCCCTGTTTCCCCTCGCCGGCCGGGAACCGGGGACCGAGCGGGGCAGCGCCGGACACCCAAGCATCCTCAGAGATCAAGACTCCCCACCTGACGCAGGTGGGGTAGTGGAGTTGTCACACAATTGTGTATAAAGCTGAAGATGTAGCACCCTCTCTTGCTTGTGTTGTGTGTGTGTGTGTGTGTATGTGCTGCCTGCTCCAAAGCAAGTCTGTCTCATTGATTACTTTGTGATCCCAGTGAAGTAGCCTACTCATTTTAAAAATACAAAAATAATACATATTTTCAGATAGTGATAATATATTTTAAGCATAAATAAACCCTTCAGGTAGAATTTTCTGGGACTGTTCAAGTAACGTAAAATTCATTTTACAAAGGATGAATTTTAACTCAAATTTTCTCATGGTTTCTTCATTTATTTGTTTTCATTTCTGTCTTGTTCAGAATGTTGTTTATGACATTTGGATTAATAAGCATCCTAAAATAATAACCATAAGAAGGATAACTTTTTATTATGTCAGGGGGCAAATAACTGGCTCCTATTTTCACCTAAGCTCGCTGTTCTCTTATAAACTATGACTTTTTATTTTTTAATCTTAGTGCCCCTACACATTACTGTTCTTCTGCCAGGATTTTATTTTTTTCAAACCACTCTTTTGCTTGAAAAATTTCCTGTAAGTTTCTGAAACTCATGGGAAAGTCATTTATTTCTATGACACCCTCCATAGCTCTCACCCCTATAATCTGACAGGTGAAGAGAATTCCTCTTCTGTGTGAACTTCTGGTCTACGTCATTGCCATGAAAGGTCCATCTTTTATGTATCTGGGATCATGAACACTTAGCATCATTTCCTGGCATTTACCAGGTTCTTTGTAAGTGTTAATTGAATTACTTTATATATCTTTATTTTGCTATTAAACAAAATGCCAAATCATTCCTATTGCTGGTTGTCAAGGGTGTCATTTATAGCTAGGGATCTTGAGTTCAGGACAGTATACCTGTCCTGGAAGTTACTGAGGTTGTGGCCTCCCCAGTGTAACTACATCTCCTATTCTATTAGCCTCCTCTTCATCACATATGGAGCACAGTACATGATTCCATAATCTACTCCAGAAAAAAACAAATAACAACAACTTGATGAATATGTAATACCTGCAACAGAAATCCTGTCTTAATTTCCAAGAATTTATTACTGGTTTCCTGGCTCTAGTCTCTGGCCAGATGTCTGGGAAACCACAAATAATTGACCTCCCGACATCCTTTATTTGCAAGCACTCAGAGTTCAAATCAGCAGAAAGGTTTTAATGGCAGAGATTGTTCAGCACAGTTTTTGGTCTTACTAATAGTATTTCATTGGATCTCTCCCCTTTGGGACCTGTGACCCAAAGTAATGAAAACTCAGCTTTCATATTCTACCATAAATCACTTGACCAATCCCTTAATTGCTTTTGTGTGTTTGGTTTGTCTTGAACAAGGTTATTCCAGCATAACTGTCCTCACCTGAGGTGCCTATTCAGTAGCATTACTTTCTCTAACCCCAGCACGGAAAATTCTTTAAAAAACTGCCTGGTAATTAGTTTCATACAATTCTTTTTTGTTGTCATAAACTCAACACATCTTTGAGAATATATTTTTAAAAAGGTCCAAAAAATCTAACTATGATTTTTGCTAATAAATTGCCTTTACATTAACAAATAAACATGCATTGTTTATAAAGATGGCTCCATACCTTCCCCCACAACATAAAATTCTAATCATCCAGGTGACAGTTGAGCTGGAAGGAGGCAGGGGAACTATCTTTTTATGTGTTTTCCCTTAATATCACAGCATAATTTCCTCATTCTGTGCTGCAATACCTCAGGGCTATTCTTCTCAGCTCTTCTGAGATGAGGAAACTGTGTTCAGGATCACTCAACTATAAGGCAAGCTCACTTATTCTTAAACTCTTCTCATGCCACTATACTCTCAGTTCCCCTGGGGATGAGGAATCAGGGATTCATCTTCATCATCTATTTATCATCTGCTTTCTGCCAGCTTTCCTTGTGTATCGCTTTTACTGCCAGAGAAACAGTCACTCTCTGCATTCACTGGAGGATTTTTCTCCCACCAATCCAGACACCTACCCCGCACATTCTTGCTCAATGCCAGTGAGGTACCACATGCATCTGTTAAGGGTACTGAGCTCACCACTCATCTCTAAAATATTCTGCTTTCATTATGTTCCAACGGTCAACTTTTCCCACAGATGCTCTTATTATAACACATAGCTAGGGACAGCCCTCATATCTAGCAAAATGTACTATACATGCACACATGAAAACACAAAATCAACTCCATTCTCACTTGGTCCAGCATTTAGTATTCTGTTTGGCAACTGCTATTTTCCCAGCATATCACCTTTTCATCATGCCTTTCTGATAAACACTGCATTCAACACCTGAAAGGTCACGCGTAGAAAAAGCCAGCGACTTCTAAAATAGAGCAATTCACTTATTTCTATCAGAATGCAGCCTTGGCTTGGTACTAATAGAATCCATTCATTTCTTCAAGCTTCCTCCCCTCCATCCCTCACCCCCTACCCCCTCCTCCAGGGAAGGTTGTTTGAAGGGTGTGCTTTTGAGAAAAAATGGTAGCCCCTGATAATCCAAGATCCAACCATGGATAAATGTGGTTACTAATGAATATCATCACAGTGTAATCTGGGGGTTAGTCTTGAGAAAGACCCTTCACTACTACCCCAGCAGTCAATAAAGTTTACAAATCCTCCCCTGTACAGCCCAGGCTTCCATGATAGAACCTAGGCTATGGAGCGTGACAGTCTAAGCCCCAAATCTTGGCCCAGAAACTTATTGCAGCTGTCAGTGATGATGAACAGAAAGGAGCCACAAACAAACCATTTGGCTCCTGCACTATACAGACCCTGAGCATATTCAAAATGGATGATTTCTATACTTTACTTTTTTTTTAAAGAGACAGTCTTGATAGAAGTATGGTAAAAACTGTCTACTGACTAAATTCATGTTTTCCTAGTACCTGAAAGTGCTTTAAGACATAGTTGCTAGCCAAGACAAATTTCATCTATTTCTTCATCTAACTGTACATTATTATAAATATAAAATAAATTAAAACTTTACCAATTACTATTACAATATGAAGATTAACCATTTAATGACTCTGAAGATTTTCTTTATGTACAGATGTTCCCAGCCCAGACTTGATGAAATCCTTGATGAATCCCAAGGCAGGCAAAAGGGACTTCACATTTAGCTATACAGAATGTCAGCCAATACGCTTTTCATTCTTTTATCTTAAAGAGAAGTTTTGTGGTCTTGGTGTGTCTCTGTTAATTTAAGGAAAATCATTTCAATATCTCAGGTGGCAAAAAACTATCACCATCTACTTTTATTAATAACAGTAAAACAAAGTAAAAGCTATGCAAGACAAGAGAAAATGTTAGATCCAGAAAGTAAAAGACCCATTTGATAAGGCAAGCTATATTTATTATATATTAATTAATTTTGAACTTTGTGGTAAGTTCTAGATGAGAACATGGAAAAACTCAAAGTAATTTGAGTTACTTTGACATTTGCATTTATTTTACTCAAACAATTTACATATTTGGAGTGAAAAACAATGTAATTACTCATTTATAAATTTTCAAAAAGCCTTTCATTTGTTTGGTGAGGTCATATTTAGGTGAAATTCTTTTGATTTTTAGGATAAGCTGATGCTGCATAGGCAATAAAACATGTACTGAAAGTATCATCGTTTGCTTTTTCTCCTTTATCTTGGTTATATTATTACATATTTGTATCTCTTTTGATAAGTTTCTTGACATCTATGAGCCTTCATTCATAAAATGAAGGACTGGAGCAGAAAGTAAAACCTCACTAAGATTTGAAATGTCAGGATTATAAGAAAGTTCTTGAGGCTTCTGCCACAACTACTTGGCTTCTCAGCCCTCTGACCTCCACTACATTCTACATTAATCCTGTAGAGAGATAGAGCCCTTGGCTTCTTCCTTTGCTACTAGGAACCCCCTGACTTCACTTCCTTCCCTTGTCAACCTAGAATCCGTGGTCCGTTATTTCAGACAATCTTTCATCATGACCAAGATATCCTTCTCCCAACTGGTAAAAAATGCAGAGACATTTTTTTTTTTTTCCCCAAACTTCCTTCCTCCCCATCCCCTGGGGAAAAGTTCCTTGCAAAGGGATAATTTAAGAAAATTGCAGTCCCTGGTAAGCCAAGATCCAAACATAGATAAATGTGGATACCAATGAATATCATCACAGTGTGCTTTGGATGTTAATCTTGAGAAAGACCCTTTACTTTTATTCCAGCAGTCAGCAAGGCTTACGGGGAAAAATAGGCCCCATAGAGATTAAAAACTCAGATTGCTTCAGAAGCTTAGCAAGTAACATAAACATAAACGAGTAAGGTGGGTTGGATGTAACAATAGAGATGAGTAGGGACCGAGGTAACTTAGAGAGCTCACCCCTTGTCTAAGAACATTTAAAAACCAATATTTCATTTTGTAGAATACTATGAAAGTCAGATAAAGCATAAGTAAGGGCCATATCCTCCTAGTTTATGCTTTAAAAATTGTGTCTCAGTATCCACGGTGTCTAAGGCTTAATCTCCAAATAAGGAACTTTTATCTGATTGGAATTACTATATAGAAACATGTCATTTCCAAGAGTAGAATAAACATATCCATTGCATAGTAGGTACAATTCTCTAAAAAAGTATGATTTAATTAAATTTTAAAAAATAATCTACATCATACTCTCTATGTATTTGATTTCCATCCATAGAAAAAAACAAGGCAAAACAATTAAGAATCTAATTTGAGTTATTTAGTAAACACTTAAGCACTATTTAAGTTACCTTACGTGTAATTCACAGTATGTAGCCATAAGATACATGTGAACCTTGCCTTTAAAGTGTTCACCTTCAGAAAGCCTATATTTTATTCAGTGTTGTACCATTTATCAATATTTCATTTTTGGTAAATATCTAAGAGTAACACACAATCATTAGTTACGGATACACCTATTTTTTAGCTAAAAGTATTTCTTAGTTTGGTTACCATCTCCTGGTCCATACCCTAATGGCATAAACTTTTATCTTCCCTGTAAACTAAAACAGTAACTTTAATCCACAATATGTGCTATTATATATGTTTTCATTTTCCCTCGTGAGAGGCAGCCAGCTTTTACTACACTGTACTCAAAAGGGCACTCTACGTCATTGCACTTATTGGAAAAATGGGAATCATTTACCTAGCAGAGAATTGGAGAAGCAGTCAGAAGGGAAGACAAAATTAATATGACAAAAGAAAATACCTTCTTCCAAAATCTATTCTCCCTTTCTCTCTTAGTAAAAAATCCCTGATGTTTACCTGAACACAATGCATAGATGAAAAACTACCAGCCCAGTCTCCCTTTTAGCTGGATGCAGCTATTCTACTAAGTCTAGCAAGTAAGAAGTATTTGTAAAAGATAGTCAGTGTGTCCTTCTTCCATGATGTTTGAAAAGATGATTTGAGCCCCATCAGCCAGGTTGTTCCAAGAGGGCAAGAGCCTCAGCAGAGCAGAGAGCTGTAAGGAGCCTGTTTCCCTCTTCATGGGGCCACCTTAGCCATGTGCAGTAGGCACAATGCCTGGGGCCAAAAATACTTTTAGGGACCCATGAACATGTTTTAATTTCTTTGAAAATAAAAAGAATAAAATGAAATATTAAGTTAAAGAAAATGTTTAATACACAATACTATATTCATCTTTTTACCAATGCAGTCATAAAATGAACTTATTAATCTTTTTTTTTTGGAGGAAGGTCTGACAAGGCAAAAGTGCCCCAGACCAAAAAAGGGTGCAATGCAGCCCTGCTTGTGAACCCCTGAGAATCAACCAGCCTTCCCTTGGGTGTATTTTCTATGTGAGAAAATAAACGAATATATTGTTAAAGGCACTATAATTAGGGGTTTTCTGTCACTAAGAACTGAATCTCAGCTGATTAAGGTGGCAAGGGCTTCAGGCAGAAATGCACATTGCCTTATATAATGTACAAAAACAAAGGACCAAAGTATGGTCCACGTAATGTGCTAAGCACTTCATATGCACTGCATCCTTTAATCCTGCCAGGTTAATAGCCTTAGTGTCATCCTCCAAATATTATAACAGTGGGCACCATAACATA
The DNA here is from genome assembly GCF_015220235.1 of Choloepus didactylus. Lineage (NCBI taxonomy): Eukaryota > Metazoa > Chordata > Mammalia > Pilosa > Megalonychidae > Choloepus > Choloepus didactylus. Next base: position 56,217,954 of record NC_051312.1, read on the forward strand.
AGCCCAGATTATTTTCAGCCATCAGATGCTCCTCTTTTTCTCTCTTTACGGCAAGGTAGCAATTCTACCTCCTTTACACGCCAACTTTCTAGGTGCCAACACAGCTTTGAGGGAGCACTAGGTGGGGCCATCTAGCTTTCATTGCTTACAGCCTCCTCATCTATAAAATGGATTATCACTAGTTGCTATATAGGGTGCTGTAAAGATGAATGGACATAAATGAAAATGAAAATGTTATAAAAATGAATCAGGTATCATTATATTTCCCTCTTATGATGGCTCCTCCCTTTCAAGGCTGTCCTTGAGAATTCTTTTAGTGTGATGTCACTTGTATAAAAGTACATCTAGTGGAAATGGGTACATTAATAAATTCTCAGGTCTGATTTCCCTTAGGGAGTTTGGTGAACAGACAGGAAATCGCTATATTGATTAATGGAACCATGTTAACAGTACTGTGTTACCAAACAAAACCTATTTTCATGGAAAAGTTCTCAAAGAACTGTAAAATACATAAGTGTAGAAAACATAGAGACAGAGACAGAGAAACATATAAAGATGTAGAGAGATAGGTACACATATATATACCTAAACACACAATGTAAACACACACATACATACACATATACATGCATACCTATATATACCCCTATGTCAATGATTTTGCCAATTATTTTTAGCCATAAAAATTGAAATGAGTGTGGCAGTCTACAAATGGGTTAAATCTAGAACAGATTCTGCAGTACTGTACTTCACAGTGCCATCTCCTGGTTAGCATAGGTAGTGCAGTTCCAGTAAAACCTCAGCACTAACGCTTTCTAAGGAAAATCTGGCAATTATGATGAAGATGATTATTGATATCATTATTAGTCCAAGCTCTCCAGACAGACTGAGTTCAAATGATGAGTCCATTGTTTTTCACAGTTGTCAAACAAAAGTGACACTATTTACCATATAGGGACCTGTCCTAAGAATTGGCATGCAAACGGGGCAGGCAGCTACCATGAACTGCACACTCACATGACTCACGCATCTATATAAGACACAAGCTCCTTTTTACACCAGTCTGCATGCATTTCTCATCAACTCTTTTGTCTCTGAGTTTCTTGCCAAATGCCTGGACCCCACAAATTTTAGTGTAATTTATATAATCTGAGGGCACTGACCTCAACACTTACGCCTTTTAAATCACGGACTCAGATTCAATCTCTACCTCTTATTAATTGTGTGACCTTAGATACACTAATTGCCTTTCCTAATACTCAATTTCCTAATCTATACAGTACTTTAATGAGATACTGGAAAGCACTAAATAAAATAACCCTAGAGAAGTTATTAGTACAATTCTCACACATAGCAAACACAAAATAAGTTTCAGCTACTATTACAAATTATTTCAAAATTAAATGTTGGATCAGAGAAGTTGAGATAGCTTCCCAGGATCACAGGTGTAGACCGTGAAGAGCTGCAATTAGAATGCAGGATGGTCAGAATCCTACTCACTCGTTCTTAAACCCCACTGTTAAAACTTGGAAGTCATCAGGAATCCTGCCACAGAACACTGTACTTTATTGGTGCAACTTTGGACAACAACATCTGCAAATAAAGACAAGACTATATATGATTCTTTTTCTTTCAGTATAGAAACAAAATGAAATAATCATTTTTTAGTTAGACTTTTATGGGAAGGATCTTGTCATCTTTAGTTGTAAGCTAAACTAACTTGAGAAGTTACGTTCTGCCTTCCTTCTCTCATCACATAGAAATTTCTAGCTACCTGTTTATTTGCTAATTTTTTTTTAGAGATGGCATACAAGTAAAACAGGGGCAAAAACAAGGTATTCAAAAGATCACCCCAGTTTTTACTTTACATACCAGAAGGTGCTAGCATAGTGGTTAAGAGCATGGCTCTGGTGAAACTTGGCATAGGTTTGAGTATTAGCTCCAGCGTTTACAACCATGGGCAAGTAATCTACCTTCGACATGCCTTAGTTTCTACATCTATAAAATGGGGCAATATCAGCAGCCACCTCACAAATTTCTTGTGATGATTTACATGGCATAAAGTATTATATTATGGTTAGATCTTATTAATTATCATATCATCTTTTGATTCTTGTTCTTTATTACTCCATAAAAAAAATATATATATATATACATATACATATATATATATATATATCTGATGCTGCTGATAGGAAAAGCACTAAGGCATATTGCACATTCTGCTTAATCCAGAAAAGGGCATTCATTTTTCAACATCATATGAAAACTGCTGCTGATGAAGAAAAAAAATGCAGATGATCAAAACTTTCATTTTTACCAGAGTAAACATCAATTCCATTGGTCTGCAAACCTAGATTTCCTGCTCTAAGTAAAAAGCAACAAACATTTATATCACCTCTTATATAAATCTTGTCCTGATCACCTCTTTACCCTATAACTTGGAGCAATGAAAAGGGGTAAAGGGTGGAGACAGGTTTTCATTGTTTTCAGTGTATCTAAGAGATTCTACTTCACTATCAACTGCTTTCTAAACAGAGTGTGTCCCCTTCATTAATCCATGTAAAATAGTTTGATATAATTTAGCTAATTTGAGAATTTCCTCAGCCCTTTGCAGAAATGTACAGAAGGCAGAGAATTATTTTCATGTAATTTGACCGATAAATACAGCCTTGTGCATGACTAGATATTCACTAAATGTATTTATAAACATATGACAATACATGCAATTTTTGCCAAAAAATCCCCATCATTACATCCCCAACTTCAGCTGTGATTTGCATGTTGGGAAAATTCCAAAGAGATCAAGTCACTCTAAAGTCTGTAGTCCTCATGTATTGGAGAAATGGTTTCCAAGCTTTAGTGTGCAAAGGGAACACATGAAGTTGCCCATTAAAATAAAAATTGTTTGGCTGCTTTTTCAGAGACTAATCCAATCTTATCTAGGTTAGAGAACAATAATCTGCCTTATTAAGAAGCAACCCCAGAGATACAGGTAAACTGAGGAGTATACTTTGAGAAATACTGATCAGAGGGCACATATAGTTTCTATATAGCAAGGTTGAAATTAGTTGGCAAATTTATGTATTTATAATAAAAGCTTGCATTTGGCTGGTCTTCAAATTAATAAATTACTTTGAATGATTTATTTCAAGAATATTTTTAATGTAGCCTGGACCATTTCATGAAAACAAGCAGTTAATCTAGCATCAACATTCTAATTTGTAGTATACATTGTTTCTTTTCTTCACTATATTTTTATACAGAGAGTAGCTTCTATGGGACAGTAACTACAGTTCCATTCATAAAACAATCATCAGAATTGTGGGCTTGTATCTGACTACTTTACAGGATAAGGAACATGGGCTAGTCCTTTGTTGCATCTAAAATTCAGTCTCCCTAGTAATAAAACATTTATAGGTATAATGTGCAACAAGGTCATAAGGATTATGTGACAGAAAATAAGTAACCAGCACACTTTCAGGGTTATAGTTAGTCCTCAAAAGTACTGGTTGAATGTATAACACGCATGTTGTATAAAATGACCAACTGAAATAAAGATAGATATATATATAGACACACATACACATCACACAAAAGGGATTCAATATCATTCTAAAATATAGTGTCAGATAAAGGATGGCTCCCCCAATTTTTATACGAACTTCTTTGTAGAATAAGCTCACACGTTGTGGCATCTGAAGGAAAAAAACTACTTGCTCTCAACAATATAAACTTTCTTAAACCATTTCTAATTCATGCCAACATGTCACTTCAATTTTTCATGCATTTTTCATGGTTCTTTTGCAATTTAGAAGATTTTTTTGCCCACTGCTAACAGCTAGAATACTACAAAGTTCAGCAATGAATGGTAGCAAACATTTAAAAAGAGAAAATTAAAACAGAGCAGGAAAACTAGTGATTATGGATTTACTGCCCTCTCCTACCAGCTCTGTCCATTCACCCAACATGCAAAGAGCCCCGGTGTGACACGCTTCTGTTTTCTCTCTGCCACCCCAGCTCTCTTCCAGGACCATTCTGAGTGGGTCATGACCTTCCTGACACCACTGTGGCTTTAGCTATGAAAGTCCAGGACCCTCAACTTCTCAAAAGCTTGTTGCTGTTTACATTATTGTAGTTTCAGATGTGTCCCTTTAGCACTGCCATCTTTAGGTAAATGCAAACAGTGAACCTTATTTTAAAGGCACAAATGTGGGATATAATTTTATTATATTTATACCTATCATCCTATATACTATGGGCAAGTAATTTTAATAAATATATTCAATGTTCAACTATATTAGGCAACATAATTCAGAGCTCTTAGAACTAGAATGGAAGTCAAGTGAAACTTGCCTTATTATATATATAAGGTGACTTGCCTTATTTTATTTCTTTTTAAATTAGTGGGAAACTAATTCCCAAATTGGGGATGAAATATTTCAGAACAGGCTTCCATATTGGCCTCAAATTATCTGCATGAGCTTGGAAAAACGATACCATCTCCACTCTATTTTCTCTGTATGTAATAAAAGAGGATAAGATAGGAGATTTTGGAGCTCCAACACTCCCTTTCCCATAACAGTTAAGATATTAAATTTTATTAAGGACCACATTTTCTGAAATGTAAGGAGACTCTAGTAGGCTCTCTAATCCTTCCAATTAGAGAATAAAAAAGAATGGCAATATATTGAGTTGCACTTCTATATGCTAATATATATATTTAAATATATATTTATATTAGTGTTATATTTATTAGTTTATTCAATCTTCTTAGTAAATCTGTGAGAGAGGTACTGTTATCACCTCTTTTATTGATGAGAAAAATGAAGCTAAAATATATTAACTGATTTTTCTAAAGTCACATAGCAAGTAAGGCTGATCCATAGTTTCTGTTTGGTACCATATTCCTTGGTTTAATTCCACGTGACAGGGCAATTCCACATGACAGGGCAAATATCTGTACCATCCTCCAAGTTAATCAGCCATGAAGTGCTTCTAAATGCTGGGTATAATTTCATTCAAAGTCTGGAGGGCAGGGAATAAGAAAGCCTCAAACTCTTCTGGAGGTTGGGCAGGAGGAAGTCACAGGAAGATGAGTCCTCTATACAAAGGGGACATGACATGGAGGCTGACCCAGAATCTGTAGTAGCCCTTGCCAATACCTTAGCTCAGCTGCCAGGACTACTTTGGAAGACTGTAAGCCGTTGCACATATTTAGTCCCTTTGTTCCCTGAGTAAGAGGAAAAAAAGAAAATAAAAAGAGGAAGCTGAAGATGAGACGGCAAATGCTTTTAATCCTCATTTAAATTATCAGCAAAGATTAGAATTTGGGGTACAGCATTTTCTCTTCAGGTATTATCTAAAATATATTCTACCACACAAAGGAGTAATTTTTCATATCTTCATGAAATGATGATTTGGTGGGCTTAATTCCCAACCCATCTTGCCGCCAGCTCATTATATCAAGCAGAATCTTATCAGGAAATAAACCATGATTTTACTATTTTGGCTGTACCAGGCTATGACTTTGAAATTCACTCGAGGAATTTAATTATTTTGATTTTTAATAAGATTATTCAAACACATATGGATTGCTTCAGATGTTCTATGTAAAATCAACACAATAAATTATAACATCTTTGTATAGTAATAGTTAACAAGTTTTAGCATTTCCTGAGGGACTATAAAATACACACGTGCCATGCACTGTAATTAAACATATCTCTTCAATCCTATTGACCATATATGTTGTACATTTTACATTTTATATTCGAGAAATTTAAGTCTCAGAGCAGTGAAGACACCTATCCAAAGGCACAGAGATTGTGATATGATCAGATAAGATGAAATCCAAGTTCATTTGACCCCAAATATTATATATAAGCCATGGTGAAAATATAAATACATGTAATCCAAATAAAATGTAATATGGCCATATAGTAAAGCAGGATGTGAATATATTTAGGAACTCATTTTTGCCCAATAGCAAGTATGCTGCTGGTTGAGCAATACCACACAGTTGCAGCATGGATTTAAAAGATGACAAATACATGAACAAATGTCTAGGAATTATATTTATAGGAAATAGTTTCAATGAAAAGCTCCTAAAAGCACCAAAAATATCACTTTACAATAGAACTGAAAGGTCAAGAGAAACCATTATACATATATATCTTAAAGAGAAATTGCTCACAATAGTGAGAACTCATTAATGACTCTCTTTGGGTTTTGAAAACGACCTGGAATATTTTTTAGGTCAGCTCAGTCTTTAAAAATCAACTGAATATAGGCTGAGAAATGGTGTTCAATTCCTCATTACTATAGTTCCCTTTGAATATAAGTAATTATTCCAAATTATTCCATGTTATCAGAGAATTTGTTTTTAAATTACTTTATTCTCCACTATACTTGGAATAGTTCTGAATACACTTAAGCACAAAGTACACATGTTGACTGATTACAGACATGACATGTCATGGACAGCAGTCACCCATAGAACAGAAAGAGCATTGCAGAAAGTTTTGAGTTCTAGTTTTGGTTTCCCTCTGTGGCTATGGACAAGTCTCAATCACTCTGGGCCTCAGTTTTCTCACATCTAAGATGAAGGGCTTTGAAGTACAGCACAATCTTGTATTCACAGCATGTTTCCCAATTACAGACTCTTTAAACTACACTTGAAGAGATTAAAACACTCAAAAGCAACACCACACAACTCAGGCATAATTGTGCTGCTCTCACTACCTATGGTACAATGATGTCTCCCAGTATTAATGAAAGCATTGTCAGAGCACACAATTCACTTGGTTGCCCTTCAGCTTGTGTCTGAGTGAAATGGTTTATTCTCCATAATTTTTTGCATCCTATACTCATAAAGTACAGTTCTTACAATTTCCAGTATACATGTGCACTTTCAACGATACAAACTTGACAGGATCTAGGCCGCTTGTTTCCTCTTAGCAGCAAATCACAACTCGCGCTCTGATCCACTCAGCTGAAGGATGCCATTGTCAAGATGGAAACACACACTTAAGACCACAGTAATAAATGGCAAAAATATATAGTTTTCATGTAATGATCAGAACTTCCCAGCACTTCTGTGAAGAGTTTATAATATAGCACATGCAAACTAGTTGAGACTAGATGATTTCCAAAATAGCAGTTCTCAAGATTGGCTCAGTATAAAGTCCCTTTGATCTGGTGGTACTTAAGACATAACAGTTGGGCTGCTTCTCTGTCAAAGGTTTTCAAATTGTTCTCCATAGTGAGTAAGGAAAAAATCCCAATGTTACTTTTTCTTCTTCTAATTCTTCTAAATGTTTGTAGCTCTTAGAGATTGCTATTAGATGGTTAAATCAATAGCCAAGTAGCAAATAAAGTCATAGAGACTTTTAAATTAACCCTACCTATTTAGCTTGAAAGCATCTTGTTTTGTTCACTAACATCTGTGCTCATGGATTTCTTGTATTATGATTTATACAGTGTAAATGTAATTAAATTTTAAATAGGTATAAAAGTTAAATAGCTAAATTTATACTTTTGTGCTAAATCACATTCTATATGATTGAATTAAATATCTCAATTTTTCATGGTGTTCACATAAGTACATAGCACTATCCAGGCACTTTGCCACCAAAATACTTTTGAGAAGAACTAGTTTGTGTACCAGGTAATCCTCATTACACCTCTTGTTTCCTCTCTTCTCTGTCAACCTTTCCTTTCTTTTGGATGATGACTGTGCTTCTTAATTTAGTCTCATCCAATTGAATTAAATCCATGTTTCTATTCATTCTTCTGTGCCCAGTTGAATCACAGATACTAGCATTTCATGGAAATGATTATAACAATGGAGTAATAGGCACATAGGCTAACCCCTATTGAACACATACTGTGTTCCAGGAATAAACTAAACTCTTCACAGATTAACTCATTCAAGCCCTTACTGCAATCTACTCAGACAGGCTCTATGAGCAGTCCTGTTTTCTACATGAAGAAACCGACATAGAGAGGATAAGTAATTGCCTAATGTCACATAGCTAGCAAATGGTACATGATATTGGAGTCAATTAAAAAATATTATTCCTCTCATTGTTTTCGGAAAATAGAATTCATGGCTGATACTCCTTATTTGGCATTATTTGCTTTCTCCTCCATCCATACATAGAACTTTGTTTAAAACTTTTTAAAAATTTACCCAGTTTTGTCTTAAATGATTAAGATAGCTACATGATGAGGACATGCATTTGTAAGTAATTTATAAAGTTTGATTGACCCGAAGCCTCATGCAATAACTAACTCATTGCAGGCTCATTCTTAATGTGTGATAAAGAAAACATCAAAGACATCTCTAAAGGAATGAACACAAGTTAAAATGGATGTTTTGGATTTCCCAGAAAACATAATTTTTAAACATTCTCTGTTCAACCAACTTACTTAAATGTGTTAGGTGCTAGACCCTGAAAAAAGGATGGTCCCCTAGTAACAAATATACACACACACACATACACATGAGCGTACACACAAACACACACAACACACATGAGAAAACATCTTTTAATTAGAACCATATCCCTTCAATCACTTCAGTGATTTTTGTTCCTTATTGGAAGGTCAAATTACTCTTTATTATATAGAGCTCAGTTTAGGACAATTTTCCAGTCAAATCATAAATATTGAGATGTCCCTATCATGTTTCATAAAACAAATTTTAAAAACTGCTATTGGAGAAAACTGAAATCCAGAATTGAAATTTGAGAAGTCAAAATATTTGATTGGTATTGTCTTCTTGGCATGAAAAAGACATTTCCCTAACCCGATTACACAGAGTGGTGCAGATCATATGACAAATATACTAATGTACATAAGGGTGTAGAAACTTGTGTGTCTGGTAGCTCCACTTTGTGTGTAGGATTTCTACATCTGCTTTCTACATCTAATTTATTTGTTTAAAAATAACTGCTTTCTACATCTAATTTAATTTGTTTAGAAATAATTTTTTTGTCCTTATTGTCATTATTGTCCTTTCCTCTCTCCTACACTTCAACTTGATCCTGAGGTTAGATGAAGGCACAGAGCAAATAGGAGCCTGGGGCATCTTTAATACATAGTATAGACTAAAAATGGAGTTAGAAGTAAACATGTGGTGTGACTGCTAATCAGAGGGCCTACAAGAGACCTGTAAGGTGACTCCTAGTGGGAGGACTATAACCAACCATCTGCTTAAAGTTCCTGCTTGATGCAAAATCACCAGAAGTCAGTAGACCTTCACTTCTTCCCTGCCATGTCTCTCTCCCTATTAGGTCATTTAAAACTTAGCAAACCAAAGGCATCAAGAGTAGAACCACAGCATAAAGGAACAGAGGTTCAGCAGACTAAAGCACAAGCCTTCTCCAGAACCCCATGGTTCCCTTTTCACCAAGAACTTTTAAAGAATTTCTCATCCTACCATTCCTTTCAATACCTTGACTACTTTCTAAAGTGAATTACTGGCTGCCTTGGAATAGCAATTTAATATTTCTATAGAAGGAGGCTACTTAAAAAGTGCATTCATTCAACCCTGTAGCTATTCAAATGACGTGTTTGCTTTCTTTGACTGCATTTATTTGTGCACAGGTTAAGTGGGCTTTTGTATTAGCTACATTATTCATATCATTAACTTGCTTTCTCTGGGTTTATGTGCACTTTCTGAGCAGAAGAGACAATATGCCAAGTAATTAACAGCTCACTTTAACTCAGTGGGTTTACCAGTAAAGCATAGAAACATTCTTGGCTATTACTGAAGGTGAATGTTTAGCTTTCTTTCTGGATAACTAAGACAACTGTGATGGGAGGCATTTGGTGTTCACTGTGGTGAAAATTATGGACTTCTTGTGCTTTAGCATCTAAAGTTGCTATAGAAAAGGTGGGGAAGAACGAAACAAACAGAAACAGAAAACTATTCAAAAGTGCATATTTAAAAGGCAGAATTGTTTTAGAATTTTCATCCCTATAGCTAGAAAACTATTGTACAGTGATTGTCTTTTCTCTAATTACAGCATATGCTTCAGTTAATATATTACCTAAAACAGACTGAAATCTAGACCTATTGGAAAGGGTAATAGCAAGGTATTAAGGAACTATTCTCAGAGAAAGATATGTCTAAACAAATATATATATATTTTGCATAAAGAATCTCAGCTCCACATTTCCCACGCTTTGAAAAGAACTTAACAATAGAGGACAGGTTAACACCACCCAAAGGCTACAGATAAAACTGGCAGGTGCCACCATCTGCTAATGAATTCATAGAGGTCTAAGCACGTGAAAAGGCATTTGCTTCATATACAGGATCACTGACTAAGAAACTAAGTTAATGGAATTCTTTGGCTGAAAAACCCACTGTTACAGGTGGCTATGGTTGAGCTACACAGTTTTTCCCAGGAGGAAGATAAGCTCACCTCTACTAATGCAACTGTTCTTCTAAACTTGTTCAGTTTAGACTCTAACCTCCACATTAACCATATGCTTACAAGAACTCTTAAATGTTGCAAGGAGAATGGCCTTCTGTTAGAGTCCATTAATACATCTCTCTTGTGAAATGACATATCGATAGTACCATATAAATTTTCAAATTTACTCACTGTCACAAGGTTCTCTGGTTATGCAGTAAAATAAATTGCTACAGAGTAATCACACTAACAAAACGTGCCACTATTACAACGGTTTCATTTTCAAGTTCAGCATGCTCTTTTTGATGAATTGGCAATTGAGAGACATTTTTAAAAAGAACCTGTAACAGTTTTAACACACAACTAACACTGCAGAAGTTTCATATCCAAAGTAAACTAGAAATGACTATCTTCATTATAACAAATGTGTTGACTATTTTAAGAATTTTATCCCTATAGAAATTAATTAGTATTTACATAAAAGGCAAGAGATGATTTTTATCTTTGACTTATACAACCAACATTAAAGCTTTGGAAGCTAGAGATACTTTAGTGGTTAAAAAGCTTAAAATAGCATGCTTAAAAAGCAAATGTACATAGGGAACACGAGGGATTTTCATTGTCTTTGAAACCACTGCGGGCTGGGTTTCCATTGTTTATATATTTACTATTTTATGCATAAGTTGCCAGGCATCTTCCTAAGCTCCCAAACTTTGAGAATTTCCTTTCTCTAGAATAATCCCAAAGTAATTATTAAACCACAACACAAGTTCAGAGTGAATGGCAAGAAGCTTCAAAAAATAACTGTGATGCACTATTTGCATTGAGCTCTTTAGAGCTAACCACAAATATTACACAGAAAATGAGTACTGTAATTGGAGCAAGTTATTATGATTCTGGGGAGCAAAGTGGTTTTCTTTTATTTTATGAACGGAAGTTAAACGCAAACCCTAGAGGAAATAAAGAATACAAATCATATTCTATTTTAGTCACCTGGGCTTTGTTAGGCAAGGGAAGGCTAAATTCAACAACTAGTGGAGCTAAATGAGTCGCCACACTGGAGTCAAGTTTGGTTTCATGGACTCAAAAGAAGGTATGTAGATTAAGAATGGACTCATAATTTCACCATCTCAGTTATTCAGAGGGAGTGAGTTTTCCTCATCTTTCTCAATATCAGAATTAGCTATAATCTTATTTCCCCTCTTTATTTTCCCATTGTTAAACAATCAGATAAAGTTTCCATTCATGTAGATTCATTTTGTGTGGGTTATTTTATTATACAGTAGCCAAGGGAAAGAGGTTTCTGCCAATATGAGCTAAGGGCAAGCAGAATAAAGACTCAGTCCTGGGCAATGAAACAGTTCACCGTTGTGCTGCTCTTGTGGAGAAAGAAAGCAAGCCCATCACCAACTTCGGGATTTGATCAACAGTGAAGAGTTACAAAACTCTCCATCACTGCATTTTAGACCTCCACTAAAAATAGCTCCTCTGTGCTCGGATTTAAAGTCCCATCTATGGCCAGTGATGGAATACAGTACTCAATTGTTTCTGACTAGGGTCTCTGCATCAGCACTCTGATAGTGTCTTCTAACTTTTAATGGCCTTGTGTGTGCTTTAATTAGATTTTCTCACAAGATCAGCCCAATGAAAACTCACGATTCTCTAACCCCTAAGGCTACCCAAAAAACAGACCATTTTAGGAGTCCAGGGACTTTTGAAAAGTACTTAGCATCTTTCAGTATCAATCTTACTTCTTTGGCTTCCTGGACCTTAAAATCAGACTCACTTGTGGAGGGGGGGGAGGGGGGTGGAGAAGGGTAAGCTGACTGTTAAGACAGCTCCAGTGTAAGAACACAGCCTGGTGACATTCCTTTTCTTGTCTATTTCCTTTCTTTATTTTGGTCTCTCTGATACCAGCATGCTGTCTGTTCACTACTACCAGGGCTGGAGGGAAACAAATCTTTGGAATAGAAAAGCTTTGGTCCCTGCACTGGGAGCAGTCCTGAGACTTTCTACAAAGGGCTGTTCTAATTAGAAAAGAGATCTGCTCTCCCCAGAAGAATTTCAGAGCCCAAATCATAGAGGGACCCTTTAACTTAGGCGGGAGATGCAAACAGCTGAACTGTCCTTAGCCCCCACTGGCGACCTGCAGTGGGAACAACCTCGCACCGGCAGCGCCCCTGGGCTCCGGTCACCCCGGCTCCTGGACTCACCTGGTGCAGAGGACCAGCGCCGGCAGGAGAGGCAGCAAGTAGTGAGCGGGGCTGAATTTCATGCTGTTGCCTGCCGGGGTCCTCCTTCCCTCGCTGCCTCCTTCTCTAGCCTCCTCGGGTCCGGTCGCTCCTCGGCGCCCGGCTCTGTCCCCGGCCGGCGGCGAGCCCTCTACAGCAGCGGACAGGCAGAGATGGACAAACCGACCGATGCCTCGCGGAGGCAGAGGCTAGCAGTGGGGAGTGAGCTCCGGGAGTGATGTCACCGGCGGCCGAGGCGAACCCTGCGCGGGATTGTTGGGCGCCGCAGCTGCCAAGCCCGGAGGGCGCGTTGTCACTCGCGCTGGAGGCGGTGGCGGGAAGCGGGAGGGGTGCCCAGCGGCCGCCCCCAGCGCTCGGGTCACCGGGCTGCGCACCGTCCAGGGCTTCTCCGGAGGATGGGGAGGGGCGGGGCCAGGGCGAGGAGAAATCTAATCTGCCAATAATTGAACTGGCGTGCTCCACACGAGGCGAGACTAAATTCACTCGGAAAGACGCTTAAGGTCGCAGGCAGGTGTCCCTCACCTGATTAAACAGTAAGTGGAGGAACTGCGCTCTGGAGAGGGCTTTTAGAATATTGAAAATTAAAAGTGCACAAGGATCCACCAGATGCGAGTGGAAGGAGTGCAGGAGTGAGCAGCGTCCGGAAATGTACCCGGAGCCCATAATGCCATCGCGCAAGCTTCTTAACCCGCAGAAGTAGACTATAAAGAGGTTTCGGAGCTGTGAAGACGTCTGCTGCTTTCTAGGTTTTGACAATTTTGGATCTTCCTTTGATTTTGAATTGTCTGATCCTACTTGCAGCAGCCGGTGAATTCGGAGCTGGTCACCCAAGTTCATTCACACGAAGGGGTTCTTTTCCTTTGGTGAGACTCAACAAGGAGAAATAACTGAAGAGAAATTCATCAGTATGTTAGCACTAACTCAGAGTGGTGGAATTGTAAGGAAGAGGATTTTGCGTGTCATTTTATTGTCTATGTTTTCCAAGTTTTCTATAAAAAAATTTGATAGTCAATAAACTTTATTTTGGAAAAAAATTTAAAAAGCGAAATATAAAAAATAACATTTTGCAAAAGTAATTCTGGAAAACAGAACTAACCTCACCTACTGAGATGTTCCGTCTTAGGATCTTTACAACATTATATATTTTTGATCTTTCTGCAGAATATTCTTGTTAAATAGCCTTTTACAAACACTTCTCCGTATCTAACTTCATTTGTGCCTTCATAACAACCATCCTAGAAAAACAGGAGTTATTATCCTCATTGTAGAAATGAGGAAATTGAGGCCCATCAAGATCTGAGCTTGGGTTTTGATTTTTTTTTTAAATGAAGTACTGATTTCTTCTAAATTACAAGCAAGTCCTACTGTTGCCTTAAACACCACACTTAGCCCAGTGGTTGACAGAGTTGATGTTGAGGTGCACCAAGAATAGCAGAGGGTATAGAGATCAGCTGGCCTCCAGGAATTCTTATCCAGAAGATTCAGCTCATATTCTGTATTTCAGGGGCAAGCAATTTACAGTTTACAGTAAGAATTTGCCACTTTAATCTCATTTTTGAAGATATTATTTGTAGGAAAAATGCATCTGTTGTAAAGTTTTATTTTAAAGAGGACATATTTAAAGAGAAACATGTAATTTACTGTTTTTGTTTTGTTGTTTTTAATAAGATTGAAATTTAAGACATTCAAAAACAACAGATATTGCTTTAAAACCCCAGGCTGTTAAAATAGATGAGTAAGAACATTTGCAAACTGGATACTTAGCCTCTTGGGCAATTAAAAGCCACAACAGTTAAACTAGGTAGATACAAACCAACTCACTTGTGAACTTCATGTCATTTACAAAGAAACATGACACCACACTTTTCTGAAGCAAAACTCTGACTGCAAGGATAAACATGTATTTCAATATGCTTCTGCCAGTTTTCTAACAATAGCTTTGCTGCTCAGTTTGCAAAGTGATCATTTTAGTTGCATGCTCAACAAGGACATATGGGTACTTGGTTATTAAAAAAAACAAAAAAAAAAACAAAAAAAAAAAACAGGAAATAACACTCATTTGTAGAACACATTTTTGTTTAAATAGGAAGTTTTCATTCACTTTTTTAAAGTCCTAATGGCGCCAAGTGTGCTAATCATTTTTTGTTATTCTATTCTTTTGCAGTTGAGGTGACAAACTCAGAGTGTTTAAGCAATTTCTCATAGTGACTCAATAACTAATGTAGTGAAAATGGTATTCAAACTCAGCCAGTATCACTCCACAACTTGTTTTACTGAGCAACTAGTTGTTTGTATACTTATGGAAGAAAAGATTTCCCTTAGCTTAAATATTATTTCTACTAGACACACAAAATGAAACAACAATCAGACTCCCCTAGATTGCCAGCCACGAAAGGGAAGCATCAGAATGAAATTTTTTTAGATTGCACCTCTGAGTTCTGTTGCACCTCTGTATTGGATACCCATAAAAGATCACAAGGTTTCTTGGCCCCTTGGACTTCTGTTTTGTTGTTGTTGTTGTTGTTGTTGTTTGTTTGGTTGGTTGGTTTTTGCAAGCAGGAAGAGACAACTAAGTTAGCAGGGCTAGAGAGCATCAAGTAAACACATATTGGAAGTGAGATTTTGGGAAGTCCTGCAGATTTAGAGGATTGAAGTATTATATTCTGAATTCTAGTACAGATCTGCCTCTCAGCAGAAGGCTTTTCTTCTCAAGGAATTACAGGACTGTAAGTCTTCATCACCCATGACATTCTGTCTACATTGTCACAGGAAAACTCGTCCATAATTGATTGATGGCTTCAGAGAGTTGGTATACGAATTTTAAAGGTCTAGTAGTGCAGAGAGCAGGTTTACTTAGCTGGCACCACTTATCTTATGCTCAGTCGTAACACTGGCTCAGCAAAAGTTATCTGCAGCAACTACACCCCAGTCTGGATAAAGTACATTAAGAAAGCCCATGCGGTTAAACTGATAATCGATTCTCCATGAAGTATTAAGATTAAGACATTTAGGCTGTTTGTAAGTCCTACTGAAATGTAATTCAGATACCAAAATATTCACCATTTTAAAGTGTACAGTACAGTGGTTTTCACTATGTTCACAAGATTATGAAATCACCACTATCCTAATAACAGAATATTTCATCACTCCCAGAAGAAAACCCTGTACCCATTAGCAATCCCTCTCTATTTCCATATCCCTCCCTTCCCCCATCCCCAGCAACCACTAATCTCATGTCTGTCTCTATTTGCCTGTTCTTGATATTTCATGTTAGTTATATCATATTATAGGTGGTCTTATGTAACTGGCTTCTTTCACATTTGTGTTTAAAGGTTTATCCATGTTGTAGCCTGTATCAGTACTCCATTCCTTTTTATTGCTGATAATGTTCCATTGAATGGATGCATCGCATGTTGCTTATGTATTCATCAATTGATGGCCATTTGCGTTGTTTCCATATGTTGGCTATTAGGAATAATTCTCTGTGAACATTCATATACAAGTTTTTGTGTGAACATATGTTTTCAATTCTCTTGGGTATTTACCTTGGATTAGAATTACTGGGTCACATATTAACTCTGTTTATCTCTGTGAGGAAGGGCCAAAATGTTTGCCAAAACAGCTATACCATTTTACATTCCTGCCTGCAATGTATGAAGTTTCCAGTTTATCCTTGCCAACAGTATTATTACTTTCTCATTATAGTCATCCTGGTGGATGAAAAGTGGTATCTCCTTGTGGTTTTGATTTGCATTTACCTAATGGTTAATGATATTGAGCATCATATCATGTGCTCATTGGACATTCATATGGCTATTCTATTGGCCAGTGAGCCAATAGAATGGCCTATTTCTCTGTTCAAATATTTTCCCATTTTTAATTGAGCTGTCTTTTTATTGTTCAGTTGTAAGACTTCTTTTTATAGTCTGAATACAATTCCCCTATTAGACACATGAATTGAAAATGTTTTTTTCCCAATACTTTTGCATGTTATTACTTGTGGAACAAAAGTTTTTAATTGTCATGAAGTTTATCTATTTTTTCTTTTGTTGCTTGTGTTCTTGGTATCATATTTAATGATGCTTTTCCTAACCCAAGGTGATGAAGATTTTTTTTTCCTATGTGTTCTTTTAAGAATTTTATTGTTTTAGCTCTTACAATTATGTCTGTAATCCAGTTTGAGTCAATGTTGGTATATGGTATGAAGTAAGGTTGCAACTTCATTCCTTTGCGGGCTGGTAAGCAGTTGTCCCAGCATCATTTATTTAAAAAGTTATTCTGGCCCCAATTTTGTTATAATTATTACTTTTATCCACTCACCTCCCCCTTTTTATTGCCTCTATATTATTTTTCTCTCAGAGTAATACTTTTCTTTCAATTCTTGGTATCCTTCTCTTACTTTGTATCCAAAATCCTGATACCCCTAGAATTTCATCCTTGATCCACCTCTTTTAAAATTCTATTTTTTCTTCCCAAATTGAACTTATTATTGTTATTGTTTTTCTTCTCCCCAACATGGTGATGAGTCTCAAAATTTATTCCAGCCTAAACTTCTTTGCTGAGCCCTTACCTAGGTTTCCTCAGGGTACCATAAATTCAGACTCAATCACACTGACCTCTCTGTGTTCCTTCCTCTGTCTGATCTTCTTTTTGTATATTTCCTCATACCTCCATCAGATCACCCAAGTTATAAACCTGGGAGTCATCCGTTACTCCTACCTCCCTGCTTAGAGCCAATGGATGAGTCCTACAGAGTATAATCACTAAGCATTTATTGATACCAGTCATATCTATATTATATCTATCACCAAGGCTCTATTTAGGGATTTGTCATCTCTTGACTCTGAAGTGTGTTACTTATTCTTCCCTGGTGTTTACCTCAAATCCATTTCCTCAGTACTGTCCATATAAAATGCAAATCTCTTTTGTCTTAAAGTTCTGAGGAAATGGCTCCAAAAATATTTTCAATACATGCCTATTCCAGTTTCTTCTTTAACTTTCATCTTGAGCCCCAAATACAATAATGAAAATTTTCCCTTGATGTGTCCTTATGATTCATGAGGTGTTCTCTGACTCATTTTGCCTGAATAACTACTTTACATCGTTTAAGACTCATTAAGGACATAGCTTCCTTCTAGAATACTTTGCCTAGCCCATCTGCCACTACGAACTTCGTGAGCTCTCCCTTTTCTGAGTCTCATGACATGTGATGGTTTTGATCTGTTACTACCCTTACAATGTTACATTGTAATTATATGTTTCTGTACCTCTCTTCCTCACTGTATTATAAATACGTTAATAATAGGAGAGGAACATTTCTCATTTTTCTCTTTGTAAAAGGAGGTGAGAATAATGTATGAAATTATAATTTTTTGAGTATTTTCTAAGCCAGTAACTAATTTTATTCATATATCTGGAAACCTGGAAGTAGAAGAACTAAAAAAAGATGACTTACATGATTCATTCAAAACATGTTTCCCATTTCAATATTCACAGTTTTTTCCTTGCTAACTAAAACCATCTACAAGGAAATTCCTACTAATAAGGACAATTATTCATTAAAAAATTTTTAAAAGCTCCTAATAGAGTAAAGGAAAGTATAATATCAGGCTAATTCAGGTGTCTGTGCTTCATGCAAACAAAACAACAAAAAATATAAAAGCAAAATAAAACAGAAAATAACAACAACAAAAGAAAACAAAGCAAATAACCAATACTTAATAGTTATTTTGAGATTTCTGTTCTGAATGGCTTTGACCCATTGATTCCCCACCTCCACGATCCCTCATCCTGCTTGTTCACATGAATGATAAGAAGTTTGTTCACAAAAGCCTTCAAATTGACTTCTCCAAGTAAGGAGAGAAGCTCGGGGATCTCTTCTACCATTCACTATCTTTGTTGCCCTGGAAACAATCTCATGTCTTCCTCTTTTCTGAAATCACCATGTGTGTGAGTTATTGTGGGACTGGGTCTATTCACATGAAGTAAGAAGTAGAAAAGTGCAGTAATAAAGAAAACAGTTGCTCTACTTACTTTTATCCAAATGAATCCCCTATGACTGTGGGGATTGATTTGCAAGTCCACATCCCACAGGGCAGGCTGCAAGCTGAGAACTCTGATGAAGGTTCTGATGAATTACCCAGGAGAAGCTGGGTGGCTGAAATAGAGATAGAATTCCCTCTTTCTGACTGCTGAAATAATCAATTCTCCGTATAAAGCCATCAACTGATTAGATGAGACCTTGCTCATTGCAGACGGCAGTCTCCTTTGTTGATTGTAGATGTAATCAGTCGCAGATGAAATCAACTGACTGATTATTTAAATCCATGAAGTATCCTCACAGTAATAATCAGGCCACTGCTTGCTAGACCAAACAACTGGATACCATAACCTAGCCAGGTTGACACATGAAGTTAACCATCACAATGATGATAGTGCTTCTAATTTCTAATTATACATGGACTAGGAAACCATCCACCCAACTATATATCCATCCACCCGTCTATACATCCATTCAAACAATATTTTTGGGAGCATCTTTTATGTTAGGCACTGTACTAGTCAGTAACCAATGATGTAAGGATTCTAGTGGAGCTGCACTTAAAATAAACATGCAGTTATAAGATAATTATATGTGTTCTGAAAGGATAAGTAAAAAACATGGTGGGAGGCTTTTAACCCAGCTTTTGGAGTCAAGAAATCTTCTCCAGGAAGGTAACACCTGGATAAATCATGGCAGACAAGAAGGAGTTTAAGCAAAGAAGAATCAGTATATCTGAGATCTGGGCTCTGGTTCTAGAGACAAACTGCTTCAGTTTGAATATCACTGTGCTTCTCATTAGTTTGAGATTTTGGAAAGTAATTGTTCTTTGAAAAATAATAGCACCTATATCATAAAATTGCTGGGAGGATTCGATGTGGTTTGGGGGATCCTGTGACTACTCTATAGGTCGGTGATTTGCCAGCAGGATCAGAGAACTCAACAGCAGATTATGTTCACAGCTAAGGTTTATTACAGCAAAGGACAAGCAAAATGAAAGTAAAGAAATACTCCCTGGGCAGAATCCAGAGATGTCAGACCAAGGCTTCTGAGTCTTTCCCTCACAAAGTTGCACAGGGTGTACTTTCTCTCTAGCACTGAAATACAGGGAAGCCCACTCATGTTTAAGACTTTTATGGAGGGCTGGTCACAACGGCACATTCCCATTATGTGACCAGCCATGATAACTGAAACTCAGGACTTCAGCATAGATACATTTGCTAAGCAATCCTAATAAGCTGTCTCATTGCTTCCCAGGCATGCAACATAACATCTTGAATCACTAATATAAGGGACAGCAAAGGGCCATATTCCTAAAAGTTGGCCAAATGTCAATCAGGGTTCCTGTCCCCCATGGAGGCATACAAGGCTCAGATCTGCAGTGTTCATCCTTTCCTCACCTGGAGACCTTGAGAAGTAACCTGTTTATCTGGAAAATAATAGTATCTATATCATAAGATTACTTGGAGGATTAAATACGTCTATAAAACGCTACAGAAAGTACTCAATAAATTTTAGATATAATAATATAAAACTATATATTCAATATATAATATATCATTCAAAAATTGCAAATACTTTATGCTTAAAGTGGAGAATACTACAGTAGTAGTTACAATGGAGTGTTAGATGTGGGTGACAGAGTGTTAGAAATAAGACTGGAGAGATATAAAGAAGCAATGTCATAAAAGGTCTTGATTATCAGACTAAAGAACTTGAAGTTTATTCTGGAAATGATGGATAGCCAATGAAAGATTTTAAATAAGTATGTTATGCTAGCCACAAAGATGCCCCCTGATGATTCCCACTTCCTGGGAATTCCCATACCACTGCATAGTTCCCACCCACATAATCCTGAGGTGGATGCCTGTGATAAATGGAATATGGTAGAAGTAATGGTAAGTCACTTATGAAATTAAATTGGAAAATACACTGAGGTTTCTGTCTCTCTCTCTCTTTCTCAGCTGCAACGTGGGGACCTATGGAGAGGTCCAGATGGTGAGGAGCCAAGCTCTGCCAACTACCATGTGAGTGAGCGTGGAAGCTAATGCTTTAGTTCAGTCAAGCCTTGAGATGACTGCATACCTGGCTGACAACTTGACCGCAAACTCAAGAGACCCTGAGCCAGATCTCTCCAGCTAGGATACCCTTAGATTCCTGACCAACAGAATCTATGAAATAACAAACATTATTCATTTGAAGCTGTTATAGAAACACTAAAACAGCTGTAATATGATCAAATGTGTATCCAAAACCTTCATATTACAACTTACTTCAGGTAAAGGATGGATCCTGTGTTTTACATAATAAATTCTACTAAAATTTTAAGATGTAGAACTGCAAACCGTTTTAAAAATCTATTTGTTAATTATTTTTCAAGAGGACATTGTATTATTCAGTAAGTGTTAACTTTCATATGATGTCTTAAAATTTACACAGTTACTTTTTAAGAATAATAAATTATTCAATCCTCACCAGAATTATGTGGAGTAGGAATTCTTATCTCCAATGTATAAATATAAAAGCTGAGCTCAGGAAGTTATATAATTGTCCAAGGTAATATGGTTAATAAATATCAGAGCTTAGGCTTGACTTCAATTTTTCTCTGTATTTTAGAGATAGGAAATTTAAGAGACTGTACCTAGCCCAACATCAGTAGTTCACAAATACCTGTGGAGGATTTAATCTCAGGTTTTCTGCTTTCTGATCTACTTATCAGTTATTTTCTCGATAACTCCAGAAGCATACTCTCTACCTTGGTGTGTGTCTATGTACATATATATCAGTATGTACACCAAGTAAATATTTTGGGATCTTCACTTATTCCTTGACCGTTCTTAATTGGATTACTGATATCCAAAACTGTATGTGCCAAATAATAGAGCTGTAATACCTGTTTAAAACAACCAATCACACAATGAAGGTGTTCCCTAACTAACTTAAGCTCTTCCAACTTTAAATTTTTGCAGTAAAAAAAAATGTCCATGCAGTATTTTCACCACTCTCTATGTGGGTAAAATAGCTTTTTTCTCACTTTTATTAAAAATGCACTATCTTGGCTTTATTTATTCCTTAGGGAGAAATATAGTAATGAAAAATCCGTATCTTTAGAATAGGACCTAAGAAGTTATTGATGTATGCAAGTTTATCTTCCCTTTGCTAGGGAGAGTTAATACTTGCTTCAGTCTTTCCTATTTCTCTTCCATAAAAAAAAAAAAAAAAAAGAAAATCATGCACTTAGCTACTGATTTGAGCATTTATTCCAAAGGGCCAGACCAAGAAATGTAATAGACCACAGTCACATTAGCAAAGTCTTACATTTAAGCAAATCATATTACCAAACAGGCTTCTGAATGTGCTGATGAAATGTCATATTAAAACCCAACTGAAGTCTTCAAGACAGCAGTGTAAGATGCTCGAGGGTGCTATTTCCCACAGAATCTTTAAACAACTAGCTCAAATTGGCAGAGTAATCATCCTCAAAACTCTGGAAAACAGATAAAGTGTTGTAGTAACTGGGAAGGTGCCAAATCAAGAAAATGCAGCTTTAAAACAGTACAAGAAGCTTGTGGCACCCTTGCTGCCCCCTGCCCAGTCTTCCTCAGCATGGTGATCTGCTGGCCTGTGCTCCTACTGCAGGTCCCTGGCTCTTTTCCAGAGATAACAGAGTAACCCCAAGTGCATACTGGGGTACCTGTATGTTGGTGCCAATCAATTCTGTGGCAGCCTGAAAGACTTAACCAGGAACATCCTCTCTGGCTTGCCCTCCTAGAATTGACCTGCAGGTGGAAGCAGTGTGCAGTTGACTAAGGCAGGGTAAGAAACAATTAAGTTAATATAGCATGGGAGAAAGGATTATTTACTTTGTTATACAATAGAGCACCCAGGATGGGGAGAAAGTCTATGTGGTAGGAAATAGAGAGGGCATTTGAATTTCTGCATTAGGGGCCAGGAGCAAGCCCAAGCCCAGGACAAAGACAGAGAGATCCTTCACTTCATATTAACCCAGGCTGATCTTCTTGATAGGAAGACTAAACTCTAAAGGAGAGAATCAGTCAAGGCAGAGTCCATTTGCAAAGACTGAGAAAGGTGTTTTGTGATTTGGTTTGTTTCTTTGTGTTAGCTTCTGAGACTCAAGGAACTCTCTGTTATATCACTAGCTTGATACAAGGTTAAGGAATAGATAGCTCAGATACAAAATCCCAGAGCTAACATCTTAAAATATTAAAATGTACAGTGTGAAACAAAAGCTTACAAGACAAACAAATAAACAGAAATTGATGACTGATACAAAAAACAGACTTTAGATGTATCAAAGACTTTGATAAAAGGTCCTCAATATGGTCAAGAAGATAAAGGAAAATGCAGAAAAAGAAATAAAGGATATCATGGCAACTATGAGGGGGACAATATGAGAATCTCAATAAAGACATAGAAATTTTTAGAAGGTAACAAGCAGCAATACTGGAGTTGAAGACTACAATAACTAAAATAAAAAATATATATATATTAATAATTCCCTAGATGGAAGAAAGAATCAATGAGCTTGAAGACAAGACAACTGAAATGATACAGACTGAGGAGCACAAAGAAAAAAAAATGAATAGAAGAGACATTTGGAACAGCATCAAATGTGCCAATATACACATCATGGGAGTCCCAGTTTTCATCCCAGAAAAGATGAAACAGAGAAAGGGGCAGAAGGAATATTCAAAGAAATAATTGCAGAAAACTTCCCAAATTTAACCAAAGACAAACATATACATATTCAAGAACCCCAATGAACACCAAAGAGGATAAACTCAAAGAGAACTAAGCCCAGACAAATCATAGTCAAACTTCTGAATGCCAAGGCAAGGAGAAAGTTCTGAAAACTGCAGAAGGAAAGCTATGTGTTGTGTATAAAGAGAACTGCAATAAGATTAAATGCTGATTTCTCACCAGAAACCATGGAGGCAAGAAAGCAGTGGAAAGAAATATTTGAAGTACTGAAAAAAAAATTATCAAACAACAATTTTATACTGAGAATGTCTTTCCAAAATGAGGGAGAGATTAATACATTAACAGGTAAACAGAAGCTGAGGGAATTTGTCACCACTAGACATGCCCTACAAGCAATGCTAAAGGGAGTCTTCGAAATGAAGGGAAAGAAAAATAGACAATGGATCACATAAAATAAATAAATAAATAAAGACTTCTGTTACAGGTAACCATGTAGGTGATTATAAATGCCATTATTACTGTATTGTATTTTTTGGTATATAACTCCATTTTTTACTTCTTATAGGTTCTAAAATGCAAAATCATAAAAAGTAAATATAAATCTATGGTTTGGGACACACAACATACGAAGATAAACTTTGTAATGAGTACAACAAAAAGGTGTGGGGCCAGAGGGGCATAAGAACAGGATACATGTATGCTGTGGAAGTTAAGTTGGTATCAAATCAAATGTGATTGTTTATAGATTTGGGATATTAAATTTAAGCCCTACGGTAACCACAAAGAAAATATAAGAACATATATTGAGAAATAAATGGGAAAGAACTCAAAGTAGTAAGCTACAAAAAATCAAATAAATATGATAATAAGCATTAATGGAAGGATTGATGAACAAAAAAGGTATAAGACTTATGAAGACCAAATAGCAAAGTGGAAGAAGAAAATTCTACACTATCATTATTACTATAAATGTAAATGGGGTAAACTCTCCATTCAAAAGTCAGAGATTGGCAGAATGGATAAAAAATAAAAACCTGACCCAACTATTTGCTGTTTACTAGAGACTCACCTAGAATTGAAAGACCAAAGTCAGTTCAAAGTGAAAGGAAAAAATACATATACCATGCAAATAATAACCAAAAGAGTGCTGGGGTAGCTAAATTAATAATTAGATAAACAAATTTTAAGGCAAAAACTGGTATGAGGGACAAAGAAGGTCACAATATACTGATACAGGGTTCATTTCAACAAAAAAACATAATTTAAAATATAAACACATTTAATGGCAGAACCTCAAAGTATATTAAACAAATATTGACAGATATAAAGGGAGAAATAAACAGTTCTACATTAATATTAGGAGGTTTCAATATACCAGTTTCAAATACTGATAGAATATCTAGACAAAAGATCAATAAGGAGATAGAAGTATTGAATGACACTCTTAATCAACTAGACATATAGAACACTTCATCCAATGGCAGCAAGATATAAATTCTTCTCTAGTCTAATGCACATGGATCATTCTCCGGGATAGACCATATATTACATCAAAAAAGTAGTCTCAAGAAACTAAAAAAAGAAAAAAGAAAAAAAAAAAAAGAAAACATACAATGTATCTTCTCCAACCACAATGGAATGAAGCTACAAATTGGTAACAGGGAAAAGTGGAAAATCACAATTATATGTAAATTAAACAATGCACTCTTAACAACCAACCAATGGGTCAATGAAGAAATCACAAGAGAAACTAGGAAATATGTTGAGGCAACTGCAAATTAAAACACAACATGTCAAAACTTGTGGGATGCAACAAAGGAAGTGCTGAGAGGGAAATTTATAGCACTAAATGTTTACATTCAAAAAAAGAAGTATTTCAAATGAGAGACCTTACCTCACAACTGGAGAATCTAGAAAAGAACAGCAAACTAAACCTAAAGTGAGCAAAAAGAAGGAAATAACAAAGGTTAGAGCAGAAATAAATGAAATAGATTTTTTTTTTTAAAGGCAATAGAATCAATGAAACCAAAATTATGTTCTTTAAAAGATCAATAAAATTGACAAAACTTTAGCTAGACTGACACAGAAAAAAATGAGAGGACACAATAACTAAAACCAGAAATGAAAGGGGGACATTATTACTGACCCCACTAAAATAAAAAGGATTATAAGAGGATACAATCAACAACTATATGCAAACAAATGTATAAACTAAATGAAATAGAAAAATGTCTAGAAATGCAAAAAGTACCTACACTGAATCAAGATCTTAGCAGATCAATAACAAGTAAAAAGATAGAATAAGTCAGTAAAAACCTCACAATAAAGAAAAGCCCAGGGTCGGATGGTTTCACTGATGAATTTTACCAAGCATTCTAAAAGAAGTAACAACAATCCCACTCAGACTACTCCAAAAAAAAAAAACAAAAAGGAGGATACACTATCTAATTCATTACATGAAGTCAATGTCACCTTCATACCAAAGCCAGTTAAAGATAGCACAAGAAAAGAAAATTATAGCTCAATAACCTTTATGAATATAGATGAAAAAATCCTCAGCAAAATACTAGTAAACTGAATCCAAAAGCACATTAAAAGAATTATGCACCACAGTCAAGTGGGGTTTACCCCAGTTATGTATTCATTGATTTTAAAAAAATCAATAAATGTAATACACCACAATAATAGAACAAAGGAAAAATCCAAATCGTCTACTCAATTGATGCAGAAGATGCATTTGACAAAATTCAGCACTGCTTCATGATAAAAACACTTAGAAAACTAGGAATAGAAGGAAATTTCCTCAACATAATGGAGGGAATATATGAAAAATCCACAGTCAACATCATACTCAATGGTGAAAAAGTGAAAGATTTTTCCTTAAGTTTAGGAACAATACAAGTGTGTGAACTGTCAGCACTGGTACTCAACACTGTACTGGAAGTCTTAGCCAGAATTATTGGTCAAAAAATAAAAAGGAGGCATACAAATTGGACAGAAAGAAGTGAAATTTTCCTTACTTGCAGATGACATGATACCATATACAGGAAAATCTTGAATAATCAAACAAAGATACTAGATCTAACAAACAAATTCAACAATGTGACGGGGTACAAGATCAACATGAATAAAGCAGTAGTGTTTTTCTGCACCAATACTGAACAATCTAAGAGAAAATTGAGGGAAAAAATTCCATTTACAATAGCAGCTAAAAGAATCAACTATGTAGGAATAAAGTTAACAAAGAATGTAAAGGACTTATACACTATAAAACATTGTTAAAAGAAATCGCAGAGGACCCAAATAAATGGGAGGACATTTCCACTGAAAGCAGTTTACAGATTTATTGCATTCCCAATTGAAATTCAACATCCTTCTTTGTTGAAAGAAGAGTAAGCCACCCTGAATAGCCAAAACATCTTTAAAAAAAGAATGAAGTTGAAGGACTCAAACTTCCATATTTTAAAACTTATTTCAAAGCTACAGTAATCAAAATGGCACACAACTGGAACAAGGTCAGAACTTTAGAACAATGGAATCAAATTGAGAGTTCAGAATTAAATATATACAGCCAACTGATTTTTGACTAGAGTGCCAAGTCCATTCAATGAGGAAAGAATAATCCCTTCAACAAATGGTTTTGGGAAAACTGGATATCCATATGCAAAAGAATGAAGGTGGACCTGTATCTCATGCCAAATAGAAAAATTAACTTAAAATGGATCAAAGACTTAAATATAAGATTCAGAACTATCAAACTCCTAGAAGGAAACATACGACAGCATCTTCAAGACCTTGTTAGGCAATGTTTTCTTAAATTTTACACCGAAAGCACAAACAACAAAAGAAAAATAGATAATGAAACTTGATCAGAAGCAGAAACTTTTGTGCCTCAAGAGACTTCGTAATGAAAGTAAAAAGACAATCTACAAAATGGGAGAAAATATTTTGAAGCCAATTATCTGATAATGGTTTAATATCCAGAATATTTAAATAAATCCTAGAACTCCTCAACAAAGACAACCCAATCTTTAAAAAAATGGGCAAAAGATCTGAATAGTCATCTCTCCAAAGAAATGGCCAAAAAGCACATGAAAAGATACCCAACATCATTAGCCATAAGGGAAATGCAAATTACAACCACAATGAGATCCCATTTCACACCCACATGAATTGCTACTATTAAAAAAAATAATAATAACAGAAAATAGCCAGTATTGAAGAGGATATAGAGACATAGGAATATCTGGTCATTGTTGGTGGGAATGCAGAATGGTGCAGACCACTTTCATGGGTCCTCAGAAAGTTAAGCATAGTATTATCATATGATCCATCAATCCAACCCCTGGAAGTATATACAAAATAATTGACAGGAAAGATTTAAAATAGAATTTTGGACACCAATGTTCACAGCAGCATTATTCACAGCTACCAAAAGATGGAAGTAACCCAAGTGTCCATCAAAAGATGAATGGATAAACAAAATGTGGTATTTATCTATAATATGCAATGGAATTTTATTCGCATAAAAAAGGAATGAAACTCTGATACATATGACAACATGGCTGAACATAGAAGACATTATATTGAGTGAAATAGCCAGAAACAAAAGGACAAATGCATTATCTCACTGATATGAGATAATTGAAATATGCAAATTCATAGAATCAGAAAATAGAATACAAGTTACGAGGTATCAGGGTGGGGATAGGGAATGGGGAGTTATGCTTTACTGGTACAGCATTTCTGTTTGGGGTGATGAAAAAGCTTTGGTACTAGGTAGTGGTGATGGTGGCACAACATTGTAAATGTAATTAACAGCACTGAATTATATATTCAAATATTCAAATGTGGTTAAAAGAGGAAATTTTAGGAGATATATTTATATATGCATATATATATATGTTACTAGTATAATTAAGAAAAAAAACACCATAGGACCTCACAACACAAGCAGTGAATCATACTGTAAACTATAGACTATAGTTAATAGTTTATTTGTAATAATCTTGTTTCATTGATTATATAAAACCTTACCATACTAATGCAAATTGTTAATAATTGGGAAACCTGTGTATGTTATGGGGTTTATATGGGAAGTCTGTATTTTCTGCATGTTTTTTTCTGTAAACTTACAACTTCTCAAAAAATTTTTAAAAACCCATGTAGATCTCATGACCAAATTATTGCTGTCCTACTACATTTCTGTGATAGTTAGGTTCATGTGTCAACTTGGTCAGACGATGGTGTCCAGGTGTCTGGTCAAGCAAGCACTGGCCTAACCATTACTGCAAGGACATTTGTGGCTGGTTTATTAAATCATCAGTCAATTGGCTGCAGCTGTGACTAATTACATCAATGAAGGGTGTGTCTTCCACAATGAGAGAATGCAATCAGCTGGATTTAATCCAATCAGTTGAAGACTTTCAAGCGAGACAGATAGAGGACCCCCACTTCTTTGGCTAACTAGCGAAGTGTTTCCTGAGGAGTTTATTGAAGTTGCCAGTTTGTTTTCTGAGGAGTTTACCAAACACCTTCATCGAAGTTGCCAGTTTGCTGCCTAAAGAATTTATCGACCATCTTCTTTGGAGTTGTCAGTTTGCTGCCTGCCCTACAGAATCTGGACTCATGCATACCCACAGTTGCGTGAGACACTTTTGTAAAATCTTATATTTATAGATATCTCTTGTTGATTCTGTTTCCCTTGAGAAACCTAACTAATACAATTTCTGACTAGGAAATAGGTGAATGAATCTATTATAATTATATATACATATATTATAATACATATGTGTGTAAACATGCATATATTATATATAACTACCTATTGATATATTTAATTTACATATAAAGCATGTGATTATATTCACTCAGCAGAAAGTTGCTGTTTTTGCCTGCTATTCTGCTGTTGGAAATAAATATTGATTTTGCTTTGGAGAAACACCTCTATCTTCCTTCAGAGGTGGTTTGAATGGGGCCAACACCATGCCCTAGTTTCAGAGGCAGGGATGTACCTCAAGGATGGCTAACCAAAAAATTCTATACCTTGGTCACAAAATTGGTTTAGAGTTAGGTATTATGTGTATAAAGAAACCATGCACATAAATCTATGCTACACAGTGCATCTCAAACATCACATCAGTCTGTTAAACCTTTCTAAACCATATTTGAAAACCTACATTTTACTTGATTTTTGTAGCTTCTGTGAAATTCCCAAGTGATGGCCATTGCCTATTCCGTTGGTTTTTCCCTCCACTGTTAGCAACTGGTTATGACACCTCTGTTATGGCAGACTTTGTTTACATTCACCTTAAAGAGCTCCCAAAATTTACTTTCCATATGAGTATTTCCCTAAATTTCCACTTCCACTTTCTTGCTCTTTGTTTTGAGATTAGAAATATTGAAATTTCTAGTATTTCAGTGCATTACCTCATTGGAATTACCTTCAGAACATTTACCTTCCTTGTATTGTGGCACTTCGACTCCTGAATGACAAAGTGACTGCAAAATCCATGTAACATTTAAGTCGGTATTTAGTTCAGGTCTCTCTCTTTTATTTTATGATTTACCTTCAATTCATATCCATTGCACTACATTTTCATAGCATATATGGAAATCACGCAGCTACTAAATGACCACCTGGATTTATGCTGAGACCTCAGTTTTTCATTGCAAAATCAATCAGATTTAAATAGAGAATGTACTTCTAAGAAAGAAACCAATTGCACAAGTTTTGGTTACAATTGCATAAAATGTAATTGGATAATAAAATTCGGTCTTTACAGCACTCTGAAACTCTCGAAGTATGTAGGAAATAAAAGCAAGTAGTACTATTATAGTGGATAGAAAAATAAAGTTCAGGGAGGTAAGACATATCCCAAAGTCACCCCAGATGCTGATAAGTTAGTTCAGATTTTAATACGAAAAAAAGAAAACCAGTTTACTGGTCTAAATACAATTAACACTCTCCAACTATGTTTGATGGAGTACCAGCTTTATCCTAGGCATTCTTTTAGGTAATGCAAAGAACTCAGGAATTGGTAAGATTGGCATCTCATCCCAGAGGAGACCTAGAATCCCTTGGTAATAGTTTTCTTCTTTTACTTATTTGAATGTGGACTAAGTGCCATATAAAACCCTAAAAACAAAGTTTCCTAATTAGACTACAGGTCACTCCTCATCCTCCATTTCTATTAGAAAATGCTGTATCCCATTTTACAATGTATTTCAGAATCTTCTGATCATGACATAGAATCTCTCAGGTGAACAATGAAAACTCTTGATGCCAAATAGGGAGTGGCAAAAGAATTGAGCTTAGGTTCACTGCCCAAACAGAGAAAATTTCAGTATTTTACTGTACAGGAAGGTCTCCTTCTGAATTTTATCTCAGATATCAGAAGTGATCTGGTAGTTTGGGCAATAAGAAGCATGAAGTAAGTTACTCATTTAATAAAGTGTCATTGTTCGGTTTAAATTGGTGTGAAGATCTTTATTTTATCACTTTATGATGGGAAATGCTATGTCCTAAGGAGGCATAAATGTTCAACAAAACCAAAACCAACCTGTTTGAGATAGGCAGATAGGAAAGTGAAGTACTAATTGTTGAACACTTTCTATGTACCAGACGGTATGTTATATTCTTTGCATTTTCTGCCTCACTTAATTCCATATAGTCTGCTAATTTGGAGATATGGATGTAGTCTGTGCAATTTCAGAGAAATTAAGAAACCTGTCAAACTTGGGTCATGGGAAATAATGCATTTGAATATAGGGAGGCAGTATACAATGGTGGTTGAGCTTAAAGTTGAAACTTGTGTGTTCTTGCAAACATAACTGTTTCCTTCACTGGAAACTGTCATCTTCATAGAGAACTGAGTTGATCAGAGTTGCTTTCTCATTCTGTCTTTTGACCAATGTCTTAATACAGAGGCCTGACTTCTTGCCTCAATTTGGGACAACTCTGAAGGGCAATATCTCAACAACAAAATTCCCCACAGGGTCTGATCATGCTTTGGCTGCAGCTGCATTGCAGGTCACCTTCTCCCCTGTCCAATCTGCCTTCTCTACTTCCTTTCAGGTATGTCTATCAAGAGTTCCCCCAATAAACCTGCATGGAACACTTTATACTCAGAGTCTTTCCAGGGAACCTAATATTAGACACTGATGATGATAATAGTGATGGCGGAAGGGGAGGGGGGTTGTATGTGGGACGCTGATGATATCCACCCCCAGAGTTACCTCTACCAATGACTAGGTGGGACTTCAGTTCCTGTAGTTTGGGAGTTAAATAAACAGTAGTGGAAAAGATAGTCTGCTTGGAATCCCTACAAACTACTTAACATGTTTGAGATGTTTAAGTCACAGTTTTTTCATAAACAGAATGGAGGATACTATAAGTCCCTACTACATGAATTTTTTTGAGAATTGGAAGATACTACTTGTAAATCATTCTAAATATAGTAAACAGTAAATTTAGTAATCATTATTCTCAGTCTCAGTATGGCAATATCTTCCTCCCAGGACTTCTGGGAGATCGAATGTTGAAATAAAAGTGACCAAACTCTCATTTCCTAGCACACAAACATAAGGCATTTTTCCTATCATTACTATATCTAGGTCATAATTTTTCGTCTTAGGATCTGCTGAAATAAGGGTGCAACTCTAGGTCAAGGACCATAATTAAGGAAAGATTTTGGCTGGTATACACTACTGTGGCAAGAAAAGAGAAAATAAACTACATCTTTTTCTCTGTTGTTTATGATGGGTTGGGTCTGTGACTTCGGATAACTCACTTACACAGGTGAGCTTCAATTATTTGCCACCTCCTTTGGAAACAAATTGTGTGAGCAAGAGATGATGACATTGTTAATAAAATTATTGAGCCCTTTGAGATTCTTACGTGAAATGTATCACATGAACTAAATGTATAAGCTCACTGTTATTTAGTTGGAGAAAAACAGCATTAAGATGCTTCTCAGTAAAAACACCCAGTGATGGAAAATAAAATCAAGGTATTGTATTAATTCCCCAGACCTTTATTCATATTCTAGGAACACAATTCCTGACCTTTACGAGCAATTTCAAAGGACATCTTGACCAAACAACTATGTAAGCCACAAGTACATAAAGGCAAACTCTAGAGATAAAAAACAACTTTCTACTTGTAGAATATTTTATAGTTCAAATCTAAATATAAAGTTGGGGTTAACACTCTCAGACTCTGCTGCCCAAATGCTGTCAAACCCTGGCTCTAAAATATACTAGCTATGCAACCTGAAACAAATTACTCACACTCCTTTCTTTGCCTCAGATATTTCATCTGTAAAATGGGCATAATAATAGTACGTTTTATTGGGTGGTTGTGAAGATTACAGGTGTAAAGTAAAGTAATTTCAACAGTATCTCACATATAAGAGTTACTCACTATAGTTTAGCCATTATTATTATTCACAGCCTAATAGGATCTCAAAGTTGACAAAAGTCAAATAGCACCTTGGGGCAAATAGCACCATATTGTCCAGAAAGAAGAGATTTGCACAACTCGCAACAGATTCAAGATACAATATTGTGAGAGTCAATATCATTTTCTCTCAGGAAGAACCTGCTAAAGTGAGTTCTGAAAGCCGAAGAAGGAACAGTCAAAGAAGGAACCATAATTTGAATAAAAATAATGCAGGAACGTGGCTTGGATCTACAGGGGTGTAAACATACAATGGCCCTCATGCATGTAAGAGGATTCCAGGCCAACAGCAGTTTAAAGACTCCACTTAGCTCCTAGCAAAACTAGGTCTTCTTATTCCAGGCAAGACCAAGAGTGTTACTGATATATGACAGCTATCTCTTTCAGAAAAAATAAATATATTCCACACAGGAAACTGCACTATAATATTGTAGTTCTGCCAAAAAGGAAATGGGAACTATTCCCTAAATCTTCAGCAAATTAAATTATGTTTCTAAAGAAAGCAATACCAGTCAGCTATTGTCCTAAATTCTAGTATTATTCTGATTTATTTTAAATCACCCCGTCACATATATGAAAATGACATTAACATTAACATTGGAATATACCAACAAAAGCAAATACATTTAGAACATGGTATAAGCCTATTTATGTAACAGCAAGAAAGATGAAGGAACAAATCTCTAAAAACATGATCCTGAAATAGCAACTCATTACCTATTTTACATTCCATTGGCTGTGCATGGTTACATAGCAAGGGAGATTGGGAAAAGCAGTCTGTAGCTGAGTAACCAAGTAACCACTTAAAACTTGAAGCTGGGATGCAGTTAGATTATTAAAAGGAAAATTTTATCCAGTTCATTCTCCTTGGATCTAGGGAAAGCATTCTAGGGTCAATACAAATTGTAGCTCATGAGAGGAGGCAGTCTGGGTAGCAAATTGGTCTTAATCCAATGGTCAGTTATTTATCCCTCTCTTACTATCCTGTCAACCACATCTGACCCAAATGAGCATTCTCTCCTTACTGAAATACCTGTTTACTTGGCTACTGTAAAACCACTCTCCTTGGGTCTCATCCGACCTCACTGGTCAACCTGTCTCATTCTCTTTGTCGGTTTCTCCTCATATCCATGCCATGTATATATTAAGAGTGCCCCAGAACTACTCTCTAGTCTCTTCTTTTCTTTCTCTACATTTGTTCCCTAGGTGATATTAACAAATCTCATAGCATATGATATCCATACATTTAAATACCAATAACTTTAATTGTACAACTCTAGCTTGGACCACTCCTCTAAACACAATGTACCCTGGAATTTATTTCACATTTCTACTTGGATTTCCATGAGGCATACACAACTAATACATATAAAACTGAACTCCTTCCTGATTTCTTCAAACCATAGATTGCTACTCTCATTGGTTTCCCTATCGCAGTTCTATCCCCCTGGCAGATCAGAAAAAAGCTTTGGCATTATCCTTGATTTCTCTCTTCCTCTCATATATCTAACCTACAATCATCAGCAAACTCTGCCAACTTTTCCTTCAAAATACACCTTCAATTCACAGCTTCTTACTACCTCCACTATAAATGCTTCAATCCAAACCACCTTCATTTCTCACACTGGATCATCTTTTCTTATGATTCTCCTAATGACCATATGCATTTTTTTTCCCTCAACACAGCAGTCAACATAATACCTTTAAACTGTATTCAGATCATGTCATTACTCTAATGAGAAACTTCCAGTCACTTCTTTTCTCACTCAGAGTAAAAGCTAAAATCTTTAGAAAGTCACCATGAGTCTCTCCATGAACTGTTCCCTTGCTATCTCTCTGAATGTACCTCCTGTATCTCTTACAGCAACACTGACTTCCTGGCTATTCACCAAATTTACCAACTATGTTCCAACTTTTGGATCTTTGAAATTGTTGCTGCCTCTGACTGCAATCTTCTTTTTTCCAGAGAAGCCTATTACTAGATTCATTACTTCATGTATATTTCCAATGAAATCTCATACTATCAGGGATTTGAGCTAGTTACTAATTTATCATCTCTTAACTCCACACCCATTCTTCTTTGGCAATAGGAGGCACTGGAGTGAGAAGGCAAGGCTGGAGTAGGAAGAAGGAGCTACCTTTTTCTTTCTCCAGGAGTGAGAAGTGGCTCTACATACAGATGGCCTCTTTAGCATTCTCTGTGGCGGCAGGCTGCTCTTGCAGTTCATGGGCAACGTCCAGCAAGTTTCTTCCTCACTGTGGCAATAGGCAATGTGTTTTGACAGCAGGTGAGCAATCTCCTTTGCGGTCTGAATATCAATCTTATGGGGACCTTTCTCTGATTTTCTAATTTTCTTCCTTATTCAATTTTTCCTCAGCTCTAGGGATGGCAAATGCATTCTGTAGCTGCTGCCCCTGTTGTACTTTAGAGTTCTATTTTTATCCCTTACAGTAAAGTAAACCTGGAAAATAATTACTTATATATTAAATTTCCTTTTTCCAGTACTACTGTGGTTCCTGTCACCTGACTAGATCTTGTCTCATACATTTACCCTGATTTATTTTCCTCCTTTTCTTATCAATGATTGCATATTTAGTTTTGGTGTTACTTGACCTTATACTCAAATTAGCATGTGTGATGATAAAGGAAGAGACTTCCTTTCTTCTGATCATGACTTCACTGCCAGCATGTGCAATATTATCTGGCATATCAATATTTTGTTGAAAGAATGAATTTTGGGAAGCACAAGCAAAATATCTCCTTTGATATATATATTTTGTCTAAAAAGATAGAAGTTCTGTCAACACAGTTTAAATGTATAGGACCTGCATTATTCCACATTATTTGTGTTCTCATAATATATAAAGTATTGTTTTAGTTGTGGATATATTCTGGGTCTCAAGTATTGGAAATAAGTTCAACCATTTGATGCTTCCATGTAGCATACACTTTGGATGACATTAAGAAGTAAAATGCTCTCATTATATATAATCTATGTTTCCATTACTCTGTTAGAGTTAAAATATATACAATACTTTTCTATAAAAAACTAGACTCCCTCTCTAAAAGGACATAATTTATTCCACAAATATTTATTAAGTGAAAAGTATATGCCAGATACTGTGTTCTGTATCTGGGAACTGGCAGGAGAGATAGAGAAGAGGAAGAGAGAGAGGGACAGCCTTGAGTAATTATATCTAATTTAAACACGCATGAATAGGAAAGACATTTATCACCTTTAATGGAAATTATTCCAATAGATTCCTCATCCTTCTCCATTTTCCCTATTTCTAGACAATCCCCATATGATCCTTATTCCAAAATAGTCACATTATAATAATCTTAACCCAACGGCAAACCAGTCTGCTCAGCTTTCTTCAAATTTTTTTATTCATACTATTTTCTTTGAAATATCATTACATATTCTAAGAATGGCAAAATATGCCCATGAATATTTATGGAGTGATTGTCTCACACGAAATAACAGAATAATGGCTTATCTAAATATTACTATAAATTCTAGAAATTTTAGAAATTCAATAAGATGTGAAAAGGAATCCCAGAAAAAAATTAATTGTATTTTCTTACTTATTGAAGAGAAGTTTGTGAACCAGAAAAGTTGAATAATTTGTTTAAGATTTTAGAAATAGTTGGTTAACTATCCTAGTTATTTTTGTAACTAGGAAACTCGACATTTGGAAGTGTTTTCAAATGGGAGTTGCTGGGACAGAAAATATTTTTAGCTCTTGTCTTTTATCCAGATAAAAAGCCACTTAGTAAAGGCCAACAATACTGAGATTTGCAATCCAAAATGCACTGAAAAATTCTTGATCAATCCTTGGGTTATATAACACAGATGATTTATTAATATAGTATATCCATATGATGCTGATTCTTATTACATACCACACCTTTTTTAAGATTATAGTTGTGTCATTGATATAATTATAGCCTTCTTAGATTTGGGTATTCAAGAGTGCCTCCAGGAATGAGAAAATACAACTTATTAAGGAGACTGTCAGTATTGTTCTTAACTTGACTTAGATATTTTTAATACTCTTAGATATCTATTTTTAGGCAAGAAATCCATTTTATTTTTAATATTTTAATATACAGAATCTTGATCAGGAACCATCTATAAAATTTGGGACATGTTTTTATTTTTCTTTATGATGTTACAATTTTGAATTTTTACTAAAAGTGTGAAGATTTTGAAGCCCAAGCACCCAAAATTCCTGTGTGATACAAGAGATAGTGTTTTCATTCTGTCAACTGATTATACAATTATATGATTGCGTCAACAGCAACATTTTCAATTTTGTTGCTGGATAATTGAAATGACTAGACATTATAAAAGTAGAATACAGTTATAATCAGTAATAGAAATATTTGGTTCTGTTATTAAAGAAGAACAAGATGCAATTCATAAATGGAACTATATGGTAAATAAAATTTCATGTTTCTAGTTTTGTCTGTGAAAAGCAGACTCTGAGACAGAAGTTCAAATAAAGGAGGTTGATTAAAGAGTGCTTTTGGAATTAACATTTGTGAAAGGGAAGGGAAGTAAGCAGGACTGGGCAAAGGGAGAGGTTGAACTGTGATGCAGCTCAATGGAACCCAGTGGGGAGTTCTGAAGATGATATGACCTTTCAGAGCTTCTTAGAACTTTTTCAGTGCTGAGGTAAGAGGGCCCAACTACCACATCAGTTACTCTTTGGATGCAGGCAACCTCAGGCAGGGAGCTTAACCTTGGGCAGGGTAGCTTACTTCAGACCAAGGCAATTCCCAAAGGAGGTTAGCAGCTCAGGAGTGTCTGCCAACACCACATCCAGCTGCTGGGTAACACATGCTCATTCTGGAAGGTGGATCTGGACAGCTTATTATACCATCTTCCATGTGTCATATTCTACTTCCAACATGTAGTCTTTAAAAATCTTAATGTTTAATTCAAAATACTATTTTGCGTGTGGTTTTGGATTTTGAGTCATCTGTTTGTTCTTTTGAGAGTCTAGCTAATGACTTGCCCCTGTTTCCAGCACTCTCTCCATTCCATCTCCATAGTGCTTTCTAAAGAATGATCTCTCTAAAATACAAATTTTGTCACATTGCCATGCTACATGTCTTCATAGCATGAAATATACTGTTAGAACTCAACTTTACACACTAGATTTTTTAAGTCTGGTCTACCACTCCAGCGTCACTACCTGTGACTTCCCAGGATGCACCACCTGTTAGGCCTACAAAACTACTACTGACCAAACAAAGATACATACTCATAACTTTTTCTTTACACATGAAGTACTTTTTGGGTCTAATTAATGATTACATGTCCTTTAAGATTAAGCTCATGTATTCATAATCCTTGATGTCATTGCTGATCACCACATCCTTTCTTCCTCCTATCCTCCTACTTTGTTTACATCTTTATCATTGTTTACATAAAACAGTAAAATAATTGCTGATTTACTTGTATGACTCCTTCTCCAGACTATGAGCTCTTGGTGTAAAGCACGAGCTTATTTTATCTCTTAGTCTCAAACACATAGCACAATATCTGAACCAATGTAGACTTATAGACACACAAAGAATGTACGTTGAATGAATATTTGAATATATCTATCTAACAGTGTAAAAGTTAAAAGGACAAAGAAACAACCTTTTTCTGATTAGCTTCCATTCAATACACATTAGCACACAATCAATATGTGGATGGCCAATCATATTGATGAAGATGATAATAGCTTGAGGATTTCATGGCCTCTGTTAAAATTCAACCATTATATTTATCAGTGGATTAACAGAGCAAAACCAGTGGAAAAGTAGAAAACACTGCCTTACCTTGCTGTTTCCTATAGTTACAATGTTAGTGAATATAGAACATTGATAGTGTAAGAACTGACAGTGTCTTTTTTGCTCCTCACTATTATTATTTTTTGTTTTATGAATGTAGGTCAGTATAAACTCTAAATTCTAGGCATTTTCTGTAATAATCATGATAACAACAACACCACAATTAAAATGTCTCTCATTGTTTCATTTAACTAATATATACTTACAACCTACTTTGTTCTATACACTGTCCTAGAACTATATCAATGAATAAGATAAATCCATGCTCCTGGAAACTTAGTTTCAGAATCACACAATATGCAAGTTTACAAATATATATTTGATACATATTTACTTTTTTCTTCTTAAATGCTATGAAGAAAGGTAAAAACATGCCAAGGGGATTGAGAATGATGGCGTGTGGAAAAACATGTTATATTTTTCTTGAACACATGAAATACATCCAGCAATTTGCTATGTGCTTACTTTCAAGGTTCGTGAGGGCTTTGTCAGTCCAGAGGCTAAAGAAGACACCAGACATGTTCTGAGACAAGAACTTTTATTCAGGGCTTGCTTACAGTGTGAGAAGTCTTGTAGAGATTATGAAGGCTCTCTCTTGCCCGGCAGGAGCAGCATTTGGCAGGTAGGCAAATCATATGATTAAAGAGGACAGCAAGTCAGTTATAAGGATTTGAGACAAAGACAATACTAAGGATACAAGATCAGGAACAGAGTCTTGTGACTTGGGGGGTGGTGGTGATTGTCAAAAAGGAAGTAAACTATTAACACAACAGCGTGAGGTCTGGTGACAGTTACATCTTGTTTCTTGGTGAAATCAGGAGTTTCTCACGGCCTGCCTACTTCCTGTTTTAAAGTTACATTTTAAGGTCAATTTACCATTTTCTCTTTACTGGTTTACGAAGATGATAGGTTAAACATTAGTTGCCCCGGTCATGCAGACTGCTGTGCACCAGGGTCCGCAGGCCTGTCTTGTTCAGGCCAGGGGCTACTACACTTACAATTCTTTGTATTTTTATTTTCCTAATAAGAATTTAGAGACTCAGAAATGTTAAAAATAAATAAATAAACACAAAAACACTGTATAAGTACAGAGTATCTAGTGGTAAAGTTTGCAATAGAAAACAGATTTTCTTAGGCCATAAACAAAGGGATACTACAACAGACTCTGCAACTCTGCAATTCAGCTTTTGCATGAATTTCCAGCCGATTTTGCTAGTAACTCAGGAATGTAAAGACATTCCTGAGTTATTAGTCCCAAGGCCTCAAAAACTACCAATCAATTGTCACCAAGTGTGTAAAGGTGAAGGGAGAAAGATGCAAGACTTTTCAAGAGCAAAAATAAAATCAGCTTTTGGAAGGTAAAGAAGTTATCAGAAACAAAATAAAAAGTCTATCTTATACAACTAAAAGACTTCCAAAAAGCAGCAGAAGGAAGAGAAGAATCGCAAGAAAAGAGTAAAATAATAATAATAATTATAACATCAATAAAACATAGCAGTAGTAATTCAGTTTACAGTTTTAAATCTTATTTTCCAGGGGGAAAATGTTTTGGACCTATTCTAGTAAATACATGTTCATAAACTGGGTTCTTATATTTTTTAATAAATAATAAATAAATATAGAGCAAGAAATATAACAGGTGCTCAAATACTGTAGTGTTCTGATGAAAGCTAACAATAGAGCATTAAACATATCTAAACCTACCTGCAACTGCTCTGCATTTATATAACACTCAATGTATTTGAAAAACATATTTTTTTCGTCTTTGCAGTAAGGTACCCCTGCAAACCTTCTCAGTTTGCAAGTGAATCATAAAATGCCACACAAAGGAATTAGTGCCACTGAATTTCAGATGAAGAAGAGACTTTGGGGTTTTATCTATCTCAATTTTCCACTCTATGGATGAGACAATTAGGTCCCTGAGTGGAAAGTTGATTTTCTTAAGGTCCCAGCACTATTCCATGGCAGAATGTAACTTAAAAAACAGTGACCTCTGATTGCTAATCCAGAGCTTTTGTAGATAAACTACCATTATATACATGTAATATAGACATATTGTTAAACTATTGAATTACAGTTGCTTTGAAAGCCTGACAAATAAGATGCACTTAAACAGCATTCTTTGAATGAATAAATTTCTATCTTTTCTCTCTTGTCTCCACACCTCCTTCTTAAGTCTGCCCACAATCTGTATCAGAATAATCTCCCCATCTTTAAATCCTCTTAATCACAGTTGATTCTAATAGGGTGGGCCTCGACCCATATATATTTTCCATAATGGTTATTTGAAATTTTAACACAGAGAAACAAGATTTTCCAGTGTTAGCCATAGCTGAGTGAGAATAAAGGAAAAGCCAGGCTGGGATGGCCACATTTGGCCCTTGGCAAGTGGAGCAAAGGGGATTCTATGGGGAAGGTTAACAATGAAACAGAGATAATATTTAATTAGAGGTGTCAGTTTCTAGCCCAGATGGAAAACTAGCATGGGCTTCTGGCTATTACTCTTTAAATTCAATTCTCATGCCACAGAGCTGAGAAGGAAACAGTTGATTAAGAAAATAAATCATTGGGAACATGGTAGATGGAGGATTGGTTGAGTTTTTAAGAATGGTGGGCAGAAGAGGCCAAATTTGTCATTATGAGAGGAAGGTTGGAGGAAACTTTTGTAGTTATGTCTTTTACTTTACCTCTTTTGCTCTTGGCAGACTATTGCCCTTAGCAACTGTGGAGCAGAGGCAGCCACACCACCCTGGCGCCAGCCTGAAATGGCAAGTTAATATCATAGCAACACTGGAGCCTGGCTGGAATGGGAAGCAAAGAAGAGCACACAAGTTACCCTTGGAGAAGAGCCCTGACACAGACAAAAGAACAGATAATGAAAACATAGTACAGAAAGAACAAGAGGAACCAACTGAGATGCTCTGTATGATAAATATATTATTGCAATTAAAAATTCTCCTGATTTTTTTTTTCTCTTATTCCATTGTTTTCTTAGGGGTTGTTAATTTTCTTAGGGGATGGTAGGAACATGCTGGAAGCAATGTAGTTATTTTAGATTATTTGTTTTTCTTACTCCTCTGTTTGGACATGGTTTATTAATTTTCTTGGGGTATGGTAGGAACATATTGGAAGCAAAGTAGTTATTTTAGGTTATTTGTTTTCCTTAATCCATTGCTTTGTTTGAAATGTTGTGGGGGTTTTTTTGGTTGTTGTTTGCCTGTTTGTTTTTAATTTTTTGATAAACAAAGTTAAAAAATTGAAAAAAAAAATCAGTAGAAAAATGGGAGTAAAAACTAAATGACAAATAGGGTGGGATGGGGGGATGGTTTGGGTATTCTCTTTTCACTTTTATTTTTTATTCTTATTGTGATTCTTTCTGATGTAAGGAAAATGTTCAGAAATAGATTGTGGTGATGAACGCATAACTATATGATCACACTGTGAACAGTTGATTGTATACAATGGATGACTGTATGGTTTATGAATATATTTCAATAAAACTGAATTAAAAAAAAAAAAAAGAAAATTGAAAAAAGAAAAAAATTCTCCTGATGTTTTGAATAACAGAAATATCCTATAAAAGAATGAGCTGGAGGATTAGATTGTAGATCTCTTCTAGGTTGTAGATCTCTTCTACAAGGAATAAAAAGATGAACGTATAAGAGATGATTTAAATACCAATATACAAATTCGGAATCCCAGAAATAGAAAAAAACTAAGTAATGTGGAAAATAATTAGCAAAATCTCCCAGAATTATAGGAAGATACCTAATTTCAGCTGGACAAAGCTTGTAGAGTAAAAAAGAGGCTATATAAGGAAAAAAAAATACAATTAGACATGTTATGGTGAAATTTGCAAACACTAATATGAGAAAATTCTGGAAGCTTGCAATAGGAAGAGGAAAACAGCTATAAAGAAAATCTGATGATAAGATTTCTCAAGACAACATTAGATATAGAGTATAAAGAAGTGATATTTTGAATGGAGAAAATTTAACACAAAACAACCCTTTTGAAACACACGAGGACAGAGGAAAAACTAATTTAGAAGAAATCAACAACATTGGGGAATTAAGGATGAATGAAACACATATTTAAATACATACACACAGCTAGAAAGATGAGGAGGTCACATCTAGGACACTTTTGTCTATCTGTAAGTACTCTTTCTATGGGCGTGATCATATTTAGCCTTATTGTGTCATAAAGAAAATGTCCATGCAATGACTATTCTTAAGTGTAGTCTAATTGTATTATACCTATTAATTCCAATAAGGTTGAAAACTAGATGGATAAAATTATTCAGAAAAACAAAAATAATGTACCTGCCATGGACTGACCCCTTCACCTCCTGCCAGCCACTCCACATTACCAAATCTTCTCTTCCTCCTTGCAATGTACAACTCTTATATTCCATTATACCACATTTTATCTACAACTATAGTTTTTAATGTTTGAAGTGTTCTTTATTGCTTATATATACTTGTTTGTATTGTTCATTTGATATATTATACTATTTATTAAAAATCATTTAGTTACCTTAAGTTACGATGCCATGCAACATCATATTTCTCATCAAAATTACAGAAAATAATTTTTCTATTTAACTTCTTTTTTATTTAATAATTTTTAAACTATACTCATGAATTTCAGGAATAAATTAACATTGCTAAGCAAATGGCAAGTCTACTCCATTTCAAGACAGTCTATCCATGGAAATAAGGGAAATTCTCTTGGCTTATATCCCACATTGGCCACTGGTTCACAACCAAGAAAAATTACAGCCCTGAACTTCCTGTTGTACACGCACAACACTGATTCCATCTTTTCTCAGGCCTCAGTAGCAAAAAGGAGGCCCTGAAGGGAGAGACACTGACATGAGGCAGGGGTCATACTAGGGTGCAAGGCTCAGACATGAAGCAAAACATGACCCTGTTGGTTTGTTTCTAGGAGAAGGTGATAATCTCACTAGAGAAAAGTTCTACCTAGAGGTTTTGAGTTGGAAAGCAGAGATGTCTGCTACAGGCTTTAATCATCAAATATTTATACTTTATTTACTTGTCTGTCTCTGTTTCTTTCTTCACACTTGCTTAATACAAAAAGTAATTTCTAAATTATCATTTTCTTCTTGATACTCCTCCACTTGCAAATCTTCAGTAGCATCCTGTTGCTTAGCCCAACATCCAAGGATTTCTGGATAACAGTCTAGTCTAGTTTTCCAGTCATGCCTTTTACTTCGTCAACATAGATGCTGAGCGTAAGTAAATAGGTTTGCCATTTTTTTCCAAGTGTAGCTTGTATTTTTTTTTCCCCAACATGATTTTGTTTATATTCTTCCCTCTGTTTGTCCACCCTCAGTTCTCTTATCTTTCTAAATTCTACTAGTCTTTCAAAACTTATTTCAGACTCCTCATTTCAATTATAATCTTTGCCTCTTCTGACTCCTTAGTATCCTGATTATTCTCAAGTAGCTTATTTTACCTACCTTTTCTTATTAGTCATTTTCACATGGGTTTATATTTTGAAGCTATGTTTTTGGTTTCAATGAAATTTTCTAAAGCACCCAACATACAGTCATACACATGGTATATGATTAATAACATATTTGATTATTTTTAAAATTGCAAATAAATACTAATGAATAACCTAGACTGAGACTGTGGGTGAGGCATTTTTTGCTTTTTAGTATGTCCCATGTGTTGTAGAAGATCCAAAAGATTAGATCTAGCATCTA
This sequence comes from Choloepus didactylus, assembly GCF_015220235.1. Classification (NCBI taxonomy): domain Eukaryota; kingdom Metazoa; phylum Chordata; class Mammalia; order Pilosa; family Megalonychidae; genus Choloepus; species Choloepus didactylus. The sequence continues at coordinate 56,262,440 of NC_051312.1, forward strand.
GCATTTTGGCTGAAATACACAAGTGCTTAATGAGTATTTTTTCAATTAAATTAATCAATAAATTAATGACTGAAAATTATAGCAGTAACCATCACTATTCTCATACTTAAAACTATTATTGAACTTATACTAGCTCCTGTTTCCAGTGTGCAGTTGGAAAATACCTGCTATAGAATAAATAGGAACAAAATGTCATAATAGCATTCCAGTTAATGATATGAGAATACCACAAAGAAATAAAGATAGCAACAAGTCAAATTCAGCAAGATGGAGAAGTTAAACTTTGAACACAAAAGGTTGGGAGTGATTGGGGTTAAGTTACAATTAGGACAAGGACATTCCAGGTCAAGGTGATCATTTGATATCTATCTATCTATCTATCTATCTATCTAGATATATATATAGATAGATATAGAGAAATTAGATATTGATATAGATATATAGATAGAGATATAAACATAAACATAGGCTCAGAGGAGTCAACATTCTTGTGACCATTAGATCACTCCAACTGAAGTGAACAACTTATGTCAAAAAAGAGTTGGCGTTTTGAAGGCACAAGAAGAGTATCCTGTGTGCATGTTTGTGAGTGTATGTGTGAGGGTATATGTCAGTAACAGAAAACCACTTAGTATAACATTTATGCTAAAAGTATCCAAAAAAAATTCTTAAATGTTAATCTGCCAATGTATTCTGAAATTTATTCCAAGTGCTCCTATGTTTTTCTGGCTCCAGCCTCCAATACAACTCTATTCTTAGGAATGATATTTCCAGATTTTGACATAGTTCCAGAAAAGCCTTATTGGTAAAGGTCTATACCTCACCACTCTAGACCTGCCTCGATTATTCGAGCCTTTCTGACAGAGCTCCTTAATAAGAAAAAAATAAAATGCCTCTGAATTCTCCTCTAGGAAACCCATTCTCCCTTTTAGCTCATTTGAGGCCACAAATGAGTCATGATCCTGACCCCTGTCACATTATTTGTGAAGTAGAAGTATGCATTAGAAAGCAACAAGGATTTGCCATTTGCAAGTTAAAAGTGGAGTTCCCGTTAAGCATGATTTCAGGGGTGAAAGTGCAGAAAAAGCCTATGGCTAGAATGGAAGGGAGAGCAATTCTGTGCCTACTCACACTATACTAGGCCGTTTGTCCCCTTTGGGAAATAAAAGCTGATTGCCAAGACTCCACGTTACTATTATAATATTTATTATAGCCTAGTTTGTAATAATTGTATTTGGCCTGCAGAATCAGAGTTTTGGGCAGTTGTGTTCCACCAGCAGTAAACCTTAATGAGGACAAAATTGATCTCATCTATTCCCTGTCACTACCCAGCTAGTGTACTCAAACCCTGCACTTTATTCTACTTTCCTGTCCTAGGCAGACCAATCATGGGGCCTGTTTTGCTTACAGTGTTTGTCTGAAGGAAACTGCCTGGCCAAATCCAGCTAACAGCAGAGGCAGGTCCTCAGCTGGGCATGGTTTATGCTTTCTTTGTCTTAACGCTAACCCCAAACACAGCTGCTTGGACCAGTGGTGAGCATTTCACCCAAGCACAACCAACCTATAAAAAAAATTGGTCAGACACAGCTATCTGCTACCAAATGCCTTTTTTTTTTCTTATTTAGTAAATCATCCCCAATTTTTAACAGGAAGCATTGATGTCCTGTGGACAAATTACGTCACTCAACAGTCTTTGCAGTTTAACATTGTGATAAGGTTCTGAACAATGAAATAAAAGAAGAAATAAAGATAGCAACAAAAGATGCTTGCAAGTAGTTCTAGCTATGAAGTTCCCTTTTTACTTCTCCCTTCTGGAGAAGTAATTTTATGGCTGGAATGCCACAGCTAAGACATGACCCTGAACACGGTAGCCATAGAAAGAAGGATACTTCTTCTTTACTAATTTCCCACGGCACATCAGGATGCCCTACTTCTGAACTTGGTTAACATAAAGGAAAAACACATCTCCTCTGTATAAGTCATTATTTCTTGAGGCTTTCCTATTTTCAGCCCAGAATGATTCTAACAGATACCACTGGCAAATGGTCTGTAAGGCAGGAGTGACAGCAAGGATGAAGGAGTACAAACTGGTCCCTCAAATTCCCTCCCTTTGGATTCAAGACATAGGTATGGAAAGAGGATCATGGTTTCGTAGTGGAAACTGCAACAAAAGCTACACCAATACATGCAGTCACACAGAGGCTATGCTCATCTAATATAGAGCCCGAGAGCGGATATCAGCAAATTCCTTATGCGGCAGGGACTACAAGACATCCTGTCATCTAGCAGAGCCTTGAATCATGAATGGTCCAGTCTTGATCAGGCCAACAATTCTGGAGTCCTGCTAGATTTGAAATATCTTTACTACCACATATATTATTTTGATAGAATCTCAATTACCATAGCCAGTCTAAGAATAGAAAGAGCTTCACACATTGCTTCTTTTTGAGGCATTCTTAAAGTGCTCATAAATGTAATTGACTCCTTTGTCCCCTCCATATAATCGTTTGAAAAGACAAAAGGGTTCTACTTTAATAATATCTCTAGAACAGAACCTTTCCTTTCTAAACCTCATTTAGCTTTTCACTTTGTGTGCCTAGACAATTTCCATTAGCTCTTCTGGATTTTTTCTCCACTCTAAATCAATGTCAAGGGCCATGTTTGATGAGTCTAAGTAATGCCTTATTACCGCAGATTGGCTTAACTATCCTAAACAATTGCCAATTTAATCATTTACTTTATGGGGCTCCCCTATCCCCCAAACAAGACAAAACAAAAGTTTCAGTCTGGCATTCCACATAACCTTAATGTTAGTCACCTTGATCACCTGCTCTAGATCTATAGTACTGTTCTCCAGTGCCTCATCTCCTTGTGAACTCTTCCTAAGTCTGTATCTTTGCTCATATTTGCCCAACTGATTCAATCATAGCTATCCTTCAAGACCTACCTTGACTATCTCCTCTATGGAGCTTTAGTGGTTTCCCCCTCTCAGCCTTCCCACCACATGTGATATCACCTTTGAAATCCGACAGTTTCTTATTTGTTTTTCTTGGTATAATAATTTGTCATTCTGTTAGATCATATGACATTTTTCTTTTGGGGACCAGAGCCTGGATCTTGCTTTTTTATGGCCTATGCATGAATTATTTACAAAATTAATATATGTTCAATTTAATTGATTGTTCTTATTGACTTTATCAAAATTCTTTTCCTGGAATAAAGTTGTAAAAATGATGCTCTTACTATTCTAGCCAACTGCCATAGGTTTATTGCCATATCTTGTGTGGCCATGCAATATAAAATGATTATAAAAATGCATCTTTTAAGTCTCAGCTTGTATAAATGAAAATTATAGATTGGGCAAGGGAGGGATCCATACACTTAGTTATTTAAATAGAATGATGGCTTAAATTGGATGGGTGAATTCAATTTCTTATCATTCATTGATGCCTAAGGTAAACGAGACCATTTCCTATCATTTGCAGATGATTTAAAACAATTCTTAATGAAAGGAAATTAGGGATTCCAGAAGGATTCTGCTAATTAAAGAGAAACACTAGAAGACCAGAACCACTAAGTAAACTCTTTCTAAAACTCTCTGTTGAGAATGCAAATAGTCTAGGGAAGGGAGAGAAGAAAAAAAATCTTGTGGCTCTGAGGGAAAGACAATATAGCAGTCTGATTAACACAACATATTTTGTAATTGGGTCTGTGTTCAGTTCCTAGCTGTGCCACTTCCTGAATATGTGACTATAAGCTAGTGTTGTAATCTCTATAAAATCCTCAGATTCTTCACATGTGAAATGAATAGTACTTCTGTTTCCATTCACTTTTTGGGAATTATGGAGATGTTGAAGATGGAGAACTCATTGCACCATGAAAGACCCATAGTTGCAGCTCTATGAATTATTGTCATTTTATCAATCATGCCTGGTTATCTTTTGTCTTATCAATCTAAATTAAAGTAAAGGAGGTCCAGCCTATGTTGTGCTGATTAAAATTAAAATTATGGGTGTCACTCATCCTAATTTCTAGATGACATTTTTTCTAGCCCATTTATAAACATTCTGCCAGTTCTAATATACCCTAAAATATAAGCAATTTTCAGAAAGAAAAAAAATCACAGTAGCCAATATATTAGAGGTTCCATGAGGTTATGTTATAGATATGTTTTGCCCTTAAAGTTTTTCTTTTTGTTTGGTTGACCCTTGGTTTTAATTATCTGCAAGAGTACCACTATTGCTTTTAGCAATATAGTAATATAGATGCAAATGTTAAGTAAGGGTATATGACTATCTAGGGAAATAATAAAAAGAGAGAAAATTATCAAACCACCTCAGATCAAAAATTTTCTCATTGCAGGAACCATCTTAAGTTCACATTAACAATGATCCTAGATATTACCTGGGACTTCCAAGATCTTATCTATAATTCCCCCAAATCTTGTATCAGAAGAAGATAAATTCCCTTCCCCACCATTTCATGAGCCATCATGCTTACAGAAATAGGCATTCCTTTTTACAGCTTGCAATAGGCACCTTTGAAAACTCTCCTCTGAGTGAAGTAAACAGTTATAAAATCAAAATGTCAGAAGGTCACTCAAAACATACTTGGAGTGGCTATTTAAAATCATAAGTCAGAAGACTTTGTATGTAAATATTTTATAGCTCCAAAGTGCCTCCAACATTATTGCTCTTATCAAAAGTGGTCAGCAAATATTTATTGTCAAAATGAATGAACATCAGTCTCCTTCCACTGCTTCCAACTAATGGATACTTTTTAATGTATTACTATCTGCTAGCAGATCCTGGATATGAACCAGATTTTATAGCTGCTATAATGAGTATTTCATGAGTCTTAAGGATATAAGATGTAGGAAAAGGAAACGTAAATATTCTCTTCTTAATATTTCTCTACTCTGTTACTCTTCTACTGTCAACACAAAGAAAAAAGGAAGAAGGAAAAGAAAGGAAAAGAAAATAATTTAAAGTGAAAGAGAAACTATGGAATATAACTCCATAAAGTTTAATAAATATGCACACAATACACAAACTATTGAATTATTTCATTTTATTTGACGACAAATAACAGAAACCAAATTCAGTTGCAGTGGGAGAAGGATGGAACAAGAAGCATGTAAAACAAGGCAGAAGTAGTGCATGCCATAAGAAGGACTTGGAACAAGGATCATAACACAAGTAACCTAGACAGTGAGCAATCTCTATGTCTCTCCCCTACAATTTCTCTGTGCATAGCACACTTCTTTGTATTTCTAGAGTCCACCGTCCTCAGACACATGGAAGAATAGAGCTACCCTCAGTTCTAAATTTTACTTGTTACCTCAATAGGTGGAAACCATCTGTTTACTTTTTTCAATCCCTCTCTGTGGATTCCTGCAACTACCCTCTCCCTAAATACCCTTCTTTTATTTAAATCTCTTGGGACAGGACTGCAAATGGCCCAGCTTGAGCCAGATGCCTACGCATGGCCATAAGACCAGAGTCTTGCAACAGAGATGTGACTGCAGAGGGGCCGTCTTTGCTTACAGCCCCCAAGGGGCATGGTGAGGTGGAAAAAACAATAGGCTCCCCACCACAAAATTAAGTAAGATGCTATAATAAGTACAACTAAAAACCCTGAACATTAATAAAAAACAAATGTAAAAAGACTCCAAAATTAAAGACAGTAAGTCAGACAGGCTAAGGACCTCAGGATCTAAGGGAAGACATGGTGGTGAATGCTTTGAGTTTTATTTTTGCCTCAAATATCCCACCCTTGGAGACAAAGAAGCTGGCAACCCAGAAATGTTAATGGTTACAGAACAACAACAAAAACCCAATAAAACCCTACTATTTCTAACCAAAGGACAAGGAAAGGGGCAGCTTGGCAAGAGAGAAATCATTTGGATAATAATGGCTATACTCCTATAAAACACCACGGAAGAACTGGGGCCCCAATCCTAATCATGCTATCAAAGATAGAGTGGGGATCCTAGATTTCTCCCTCATTGACCTATAAGGAGGTGCCCAATCCACTTGCCCATATTATCAGAGGATACCACACTGGGAGTCATGACTTCTACCTCTACATGGCACTAATGAAGCACTGTTCCCACAACTTGCTGGGTGGTGTCAGAGTAGGCCTGATGGAGAGTTAGGTCTTTCATCACTGCCCAGTGGTAATGAGGCCACAACCCCTGCCCTCATGGTATTAATGGAGGCCATGGGGAACAATAATGAGGCACTTCTACCCATTCCAGCCAGGGAGGTATCAGTGGAGGTCTAATGGGGAGCTGTAACCTGCACCTCCACCCAGCAATAAAGAGAAATACCATACCTGCAAGTGTTAATCAAGGACAAGTTGGGAATCTGCATTTCTGGTATAGCCATCACAAATGAAGCAACAGCTTGCCCGCCCCACCCACCCTCTTTCCACTACCAGAGCACTATCAGAATTGGCCTGCTAAAACAGGGTTTAAATAAGATCAACTCTCCAATCATAATACTCCAAATATTCAGGTTTCAATCAAAAAACCATTTGCCATACCAGGAAGATATCCCAAACTATATGAAACAATATACCTAATAGATAATGCAGAGTTTGGGGGTCCCCAAGACCAACCATTTCTGACAATAACTGCAAGTTCAGGCTGCCAGGACAACACTCTGTTTCAGTAATTTGCTAAAGGACTCATAAAACTCAGCCAAGCCATTAAATTCATGGCTATGACTTATTAGAGTGAAAGGATGCACATTAAAATCCTCAGAGGGAGGGCACATATAGGGCAGGGTTCAGAAGAGTCTAGCACGAAGTGTTTTTGTTTTATTTTTAATTTTTTATATTTTTGAGAAGGGTTGTAAAGTGACAGTAGTACATTTCCTTAATCTCTTGAAAGACTTATTTTACCAGATTCTCTACCTATCTCAGTAAATGTCTTTAAGAGTAGACGGTAGATACAAAGACTAGTGAAATAGCAATTAAGAACACCAATGAGAAGCAATTATTTGGATGCCTCTGAAGTTAGTAACATCACATAAATTTCCATGTTTCAGGCAAAAACAAAACAAAACAAACAAACAAAAAAAAAAACCATGAAAAATACTTTTCTGATCTCAAAATATTTAGTTCCCAGAGCAAAAAGTTTGACTCTGCGCTAAACTAAGAATATCACAAGAAGGTAAATACAGAAGTTAGTGACTTCAGTATTTTATGCCTATGTGAAATATGAAGCAAAACTACAGTTTCGACTTAATCTGGCACATTGCTAGGCAACACTACTAACTCCTTAATACTTGGGAAAACTAAGTAGGTACTGTTCTTTAGATTTGAGCCTAAATGTATTTTCTGTATTTTCCATGGAATTGAATGTATTTTTAATCAACACAAAACTAAAACAAATCTTACTATTGCATCCTTAATCAGTTTAAACATTACTTGTTTCCCACACTTTGGTTCTTAATTTCAATATATACCATCTTATCTACATATATGTCTGTCTGTTTAGCTGCATGTTAGACATTGAGTTATTTTGGTAACTTTGGTCTGATTAGCTTTGATGAGGTGATTCTTATTCTCTTTTGCTAATAGTTCTGAAAATGCTTGATTTTGAGCAGAAATTTGAAAATGACGAGGACAACTGGAACTTCTGAGCATGTCTTAAACTGTATAAATATTAGAAAACTGGAAGGAAATAAGTTTTAGGGATTTACTAAGATTCTTCCCACCTCCTAGGTTATTAAGATGATTAAGCAACTCTGACCATTATCTGGTAAACATTGTTGGTTGCATAGATATAGAAATGGCAGAATATCATACTAGTGGCAAAGAAAAAAAGTTTAAATTAGATTTAAAAGTATTAATTTTGATAAGACTTCAAACTTCCATGAGAAGATAACCATAACAGCTGAAGTGCTCACTGTAGAAATCAATAAATATTTTGGTTAGGCTGTTAAGAAACAACAAAAATGCTCTAAGAAATGTTATGTAACCTTATTTTTATTAGAAAAAACGGCCATGACCATCACAATACTTGCAGAAAAATCATTTGACAAGATTCAGCACCCAAATATTACAAAAGCTCTCAAAATTATGAATAGAGGGGGACATGCTCAACTTGAAAAATGGTATTTATTTAAAGACAAAGCATAAAAAAAACAGAAAAAAAACTTATAGATAATATAGTAATACTGGTAAAATCTTAATGCTTTTCCCTTAATATCAGGATTAAGGAAATGATGTTCACTCTTACCACTCTTATTTAATATAGTGTTGGAAATTACAGCCAATGCAATAAGGCAAGACAAGTTATTAAAAGTATATGGATCAGAAAGGAAGGAAAAAAAAAAAAACTACCCTTATTTGGTGATGACATGATTTTCTATACACACACACACACCCCTATCCAGAACTTATAAGTGAGTTCATCAAGGTCTTATGGTACAAGATAACATTAAAATGATAATTGTATTTCTATATACTAGCAAAAAAATACATGGACACTGAAATTAAAAATAGAAAACCATTCAAAATTAACCAATAAAATGGTACACTTATGTGTAAATCTAAAGAAACACATAAAAGAGTTCTATGCTGAAAATTACACTGATGAACAAAATAAAAGAAGATCTAAATAAATGGAGAGACATATTGCATGCATGGATTGGATAACTCAGTGTATTAAAGATGTTAGTTATCCCCAAACTGATATACAGATTTAACACAATTACTATCAAAATTTCAGCAAGCTTTTTTTGCAGATATGTAAAATGTTATTTTAAAATTTGTTTGTAAAAGCAGAGCAGATAACATAACTAAAACAATTTCTGAAAGAGAAGAATGAAGTGGGAGGAATCAGTCTACCTGATTTCAAAACTTTTTATATAGCAATAATCATCAAAACTTGTATTGCTGGAGAGATAGACAAATATATCAATGAAACAGAATAAATATTAATGGATATTAATATTAACAATCCATTAAATATTGATATATATTAATATTATATATGCCCAACTTATTTTTGACAAAACTGCAAAAATAATTCAATGGAGGAATTATGGCCATTTCCATGAATGGTGCTGGAATAATTGGATATCCATTGGGGGGGGGTTGTGAACCTTGACCTAAATCTCACATCTTATACAAAAATTAACTCAAGATGGATCATGGACTTGAATGTAAAACATAAGCTATAAAACATTTGGGAAAATATAGAAGAAAACTTTGGGATCTAGGGTTAGGCAAAGAGTTCTTACACTTACCAACAAAAGAATGATGCAAAGAGTGGTAAATTGAACTTTACGAGAATTATTATTTTTTATGTGAAAGAATTGTTAAATGTATGAATGGACAAGCTACAGACTAGGAAAAAATATTTGCAAACCACCTATACCACAAAAGACTAGTATCTAGAATACAAAAAGAACTCTCAAAACTCAAAAATAGAAAATCAAACAAGCCAATTAGAAAATGGGCAAAGGGTTGAAAGAGACATTTCACTGATAATGATATGCACATAACAAAAATGAAACATTAAAAAATGGTCAATATTATTAGCCATTAAAGAAATGCAAATTAAAAGCACAAGATATCATTATACACTATGAGTCTGGCTAAAATAAAATGGCAACACCAGATGCATGCAAGGATGCAGAAAAACTCAATCACTTATACTTTGCTGTTGGGAATGTAAAATAGTACTTCCATTTTGGAAAAAAAGTTTGGCAGTTTCTTAAAAAACTAAATATATGTCTCAGAAATTGCACTTCTTGGCTTTTATCCCAGATACATTAAGACATGTTCACCCACAAACCTGTAGACGAATGTTTACAGAAGCTTTATTCGTAATAGCCCCAAACTGGAAAGGAACCTAGATGTCCTTCAATGGATGAATGGTTAAACTGTGGTAGATCTGTAGCATGCAATACTACCCTGTAATAAAAAAGAATGAGCTACTGATATACAGAAAAACCTGAATAAATCCCCAGAGAATTGTGCTGAGTAAGAAAAGTCATTCCTGAAAGAATACATACACTATGATTTCCTTTTATATAGTATTATTTTGTTTTTTAAATAAAACTTTATTAAAATACCTAAACATAGCAGCAGTATAAAGCAATAGTTAAATACAAGCTGTTATGGGTTGAATTGTGTCCCCAAAAATCTGTATGAAGTCCTTACCCCTAGTACCTCAGAATGTGGCCTTATTTGGAAATGGGTTCATTGCAGATGTAATTAGTTAAGATGCAGTCAGACTGTTTATATGAACTTCAACTTCTGTGTGAGACCAAAGGAAGAGTGTTTCTTTGGTGCAAAATCTATATTTTCTGTAGCACACTAAATAATTTAACTTGTATGGTCAATTTATTCAAACACCATAATTACATGGAACTTTGAATAGGGAGTGAGATTTGGTAGGTTTGTACAGGTTAGTGTGAAATCCCAGTACATTTATTTGGACAGTAAATAAAATGTATTTGCAGGGCCCCCCTGAGGAACTGGGGAAAAATGCAGAAATATTAAACTTCCCCACCTGGGTTATTACTGATGTTCTTGCAAGAGGACTAACAATTTGGCAGGTTGAGCCCTACCAATTTGGCAGCTTGAGCCCTCAGCCTTGGGGCTTGCCCTTATGAAGCTTGTTACTACAATGGAGAAGCTAAGCCCATTTATAATTGTGCCTAAGAGCCTCCCCCATAGAACCTCTTTGTTGCTCAGATATGGCCTCTCTCTCTAAAGTCCACTTGATAGGTAAACCAACCCACTACCCTTCCCCTATGTGGGACATGACTCCCAGGAGTGTAAATCTCCCTGGTAGCACGGGACATGACTCCCAGTGATGAGCCTGGACCCAGCGTCATGGGATAGAGAAAGTCTTCTTGACCAAAAGGGGAAAGCAAAATGACACAAAATAAAGTTTCAGTGGTGGAGAGACTTCAAATGGAGTCAAGAGGTCACTCTGGAGGGTATTCATATGCACTATATAGATATCCTTTTTAGTCTTTAGTGTATTGTAATAAAAGGAAGTGCCTGAACCTGTCAAACTGCAACCAGTAACCTTGATTCTTGAAGATGATTGTATAACTGTGTGGCTTAACATGATGTAACTTTGTGATTGTGAAAACCTTGTGGCTCACATTCCCTTTAACCACATTCCCTTTGACATATAACTAGAAAAATGGGAACAAAAATTAAATGAAAAATAGGGTGGGATGGGGGGAGTCAGTTTTGAGTGTTCTTTTATACTTTTATTTTTATTCTTATTTTTTTTATCTCTTTTTTGGAGCAATGAAAATGTTTAGAAATTGATTGTGGTGATGTATGCACAAGTATATGAATGTACTGTGAACAAATGATTATACACTGTGGATGACTGTATGGTCTCTGAATATATCTCAATACAACTGAATTTAAAACAAAATAATAAAACAACAAAAAAAGATGCAGGCATACTAGATTAGGGTGTGTCCTTAATCCAATATGACTGGTGTTCTTGTAAGAAGAGGAAGACAGGAGAGAAGGCATTTGCTGACTGAGGCAGAGACTGGGGTGATGCATCTACAAGCCAAGGGAAAGTGTGGGACCACCAGTAGCTGGAAGAGGGAGCATGGCCGTGCCAACACCTTTATTTCAGACTTCTAGCTTCCAGAACTGTAAGACAATAAATTTCTATTGTTTTAAGTGACCCAGTTTGTGGTACTTTGTTACAGCAGCCCTAGGACACTAATACACAAGCATAATCTAATTTGTTACATCTCTGATTCATTGGGACAAATCTAACTTGCTTGGTTCTTTTATGTTTATGAATTCAAAGAGAAAAACCCTTGTTACAGTTTTTCTCTCTCACCTCCTTGACTTAGTGTCTCTGCTGACCCTGCCTTGGACTCCAGTTGGAGGACCCTAGTTGAAGGTCCTCTCTGACATTCCCACCCAGACTGGGTTAACTGCAGCCCCAGCCTCTTAGAGGATTGCAGGATCACAGCTGGCTTCTAGAATCAGTTGCCCCCATAGAGCAATTTTCCAACCTGAGACAGAGGAAGAAACTAGTGCCACTTGGTCTAGCTAGATTGATCTGAACAGATTTAATGAGGTTTTATCCCAAGAACCAAAAACTGCTTGAGGATGCCTTCTCCCTGTTCTAGATCATAGAGGAGGGCAGAGGCTGCCTTAGTCTTTCTTGCCTCCCAGTTCTTCTTGTGAGGAGCTTCCATGGGCTATAAGGAGTCAGTGTGGACACTGGGGGACTCCAGCCTCACTCTATCCAGGATGGTCTTCTTGAGGGCAGCTGAGGAGATCTTTTCTTGGTCAGCCATGGATTGCAGGTCTGGGGTTCGGATGCAGGAGGCTTCATCTGCAAAGAGCCGATGCCCCCACTCTCCAGGAAGTGCAGGATGTGGATGGTCCTCCCCCCATACCCAGGGGTGAAGACATCCTCTTTGAGCTAGCCTTGGTGCTGCTCCAAATCTATCTGCATCTTGGTGGCTCCCATTAAGGCCTGGGCCCCCTATAGGACCGCCAGATGCTGCAAGAGTCCCTCCTTCACCCTACCATCAGCCAAATGTGTCCAGAGCCATGAACACATAGGCAGTACCCCAACCTGAGCCTTGTGATGGTGTCAATTAAGTCCCCCTCCACTTACATGCAGAAGCCCATGCTGCTCATGAGCTGCTGTAGGAGCTGCCGGTCCCCCACTAGGGTGTGGCTGCCCATGGTGTACGCTGTGGTGCCTTCCCGTACCACCACAGGCATGTTGGTCATGCAGCAAATCACCTTTGGGGCCGGCCAGAACTCCATCAGCTTCTTCTCCACAAAGCTGATGGTGACGCCGACTGTACAGGAGACCACGATGTGCCTGGCCTTGATGTCTGCCGGGATCTCATCCAGGATGAACAGGATGATGTGCAGGTCACTGCAAGGGACAGGACATCGCTGTGCCATACAGTCTCTTTGTTGTTGTGGGTCAAGTTCACACCCATCTTCCTGAGTGTGAACACCATAGGCAAGTCCATTTCTGGGAAGCTGGTAATAATCTTATGAGGGGTCAGGCAGTGGTGAAGCCAGTTGTTGGTGCATAGGCTAGCTGTTTGGTGCAATAAAGGCCATGCTCACGGTCCCTGGCCCAGAGTCTTCTGGGCAGTTGCAGGAGCCCGCTCAGTGTGAGCCTGGAGGTAGCATTTCAGGGGAGTCCTGGGATGTAGCAGGCAGCTGGCTGAAGGAGCTGGATCAAGGGAGTGTTGGACAGCTTCCATGACCCAGCAGCTCAGTGGGCCCTGGGACCTGAACATGGGTATCCCCAGAGGTGGGGGGTGGGGGGTGGGGGGGGTCCCACCCACTCCCAACACTCTTTACCAAGTACCTGCTGTTAGATCACGCCTCAGAGACCCAGACGTCACCTCAGGGCCCATCTATAGAGTATTCCTGACATGACAAAACTGTAGAAAAGGAGAACAGATTCCTAGCTGTCAGAAGTAAGTGGAGGGTGGGTGATGTAGGAAAGTGGGTGTGGCTTTAAAAGGGCAACATGATAAATTTTTGTGGTGAAGGAAATGTTGTTTATTGCAATGGTTATTAATGTCAATGGTGTACTATATTTTTTCAAGATGTCATCTTTGGAGGAAACTGGATAAATGGTTACATAGAATCTTCTCATTTTATTTCTTGCAACTGCATTTTAATTTAAAATTATATCAAAATTTAAAATTTAATTAACAATAAACAAATACCATTGAACATACCGGGAACCATGTTAAGTGCTAAGAAAATTAGTTCAATAAAAGCAATAGAAATTCCAAGAATGAATTTCCCACAGAAAGGGGAAATGATTCATAAGTCTTGAAGAATAAGGATTTTGAAAAAAGAGAAGCAGTTGGGAAATGCATTCTGGGTAGAGTAACAGAATTAGCCAACACATGGAAACCAGGATACACACAGTATGTGGGCCTGGAGAAGTTATCAGTGAGCAGCAGTGACTGACTGGAGGAATATATCAGAAAATCAAATTATTCAAAATAGGGTAGGCAGCTTATGTTCCTTCCATGATTCACCAAGGATGGCCATAAAATTCTAGTTTCAAATGTCACTTTCTTTCCAAAATCTCATTGTTCATCAAATGGATCCTTTGACAGCCTATTCACATCCAGAAAATTCTCAAAATCCCAGATTTTTCTCTAACAGTCTCATTCAATTACACTTCTTCATGGCATTTGGTCTGGATCATTTTACCTTAAGAATCTTATGGACCTTGAAAATATTAGTCCCTGTAGGTATAAATGAGTCTTACTTCTGACAAAAGTCTTGCATTCTCCTGATGCTGTTTAAATAATCCATTTCTAGAGCATCCTCCATTGTAGCAGCCAAGTTCTTTTTATGTTAAAGGGGATTTTCTAGCATAATGAGCAAAGAATAATTAATTTTGAAATTTTGCATATATATGATTATAAAAAAGAAAGATGTTAAGAATTCATCATGTGGAGAACCTAAGATAGCAGCTAGGTGAGTCAGGGCAAAAAAACCCCTCCGTGAAAAATACTAGATAAAAGCCAGAAAGTGACCCAGAACACCAGTTCCAGTGATGCACCAGCTGGACAAGTCTGCTAAATCTGCAGGGACCATGCACTTGGTGAAACCGGGAGTCTGCATTCTGAAATAAGTGCGTAAGCCGCTGAATAGACAGCAGCCACACTGCGGTGTGGGGAAACCGAGGGTTGGCATTTGGAGGCAGACTAGCTCTTTTTAAAAAAATCCAAAAGCGGCTGCAGATACAGCAGTGAGAACCGCACAATGAAGCATGGCAGGAACGGGATGTGTGAACACCTCAATATCTGGCATGGAAGATAGCCTTTTGCACACCTGCTGCTAATTGTCTCAGAGTGAGGAAGGCAGAGGTTTGCTAAAAGGGGAAAAAAACACACCCCTTGCAGCCATCTTCCTGGTGTGCTGGGAATGCTCCTGCCCAGCGCCAGGGCCTCAGTCCAGAGCCAAGCCAAGAAACCAAGTGTGATAGGGGTAGTTTCCAGTGGCACATGCACATGCCAAAGTGCCAGGTGTGGACAATAGCCTTTCGCGCATCCACAGCTAATTGTCCCAGAGCTGGGAAGGCGGAGCTGTGCGAAAAGGGGAAATTGGCATGCCCCATACAGCCATCCTTACAGCAGGCTGGGAATGAACCTACATGGCTCGGTGGCCACAACTTCCCTTGAGGGATGGCATGCACTTGTGACATAGCACAACCTTCCCTCAGCAGAGACCCTAGAAGGGCACGGCTCAGAAGAGGGACACACTTGGAAATCCCAGGGACCATACACCAATACCAAAGACTTGTGGGTCAGTGGCAGAGACAATCTGTGGTGAAACTGAAATGAAGATTTAGAATCTTGCAACAGCCTTAAATCTCCAGAAGCACCTGGAAGGTTTGATTATTAAAGCTGCCCTGCATCCCTAACCACTCAGACACATGCCCCACATTCAGGGCAGACAGCACCAACAACACACCCAAACTTGGTGCACCAATTGGACCCCACAAGAATCAGACCCCTACACACCACAAAGACAAAGTTGGGGAGAACTGACTTGAGGGGAGTAGTTAACTCACAGACACCATCTGCTGGTTAGTTAGAGAAAGTGTATGCCACCAAGCTGTAGATCTGATAAATTAGAGATTCATCTTTGGATAATCCTACATTAAAGCAAATGCCAAGAGGCCAAAAACAAGAGAAAATTTTAAAGCATATGATAAAACCAGACAATATGGATAACCCAAACCCAAACACCCAAATCAAAAGATCAGAGGAGACACAGTACTTGGAGAAATTAATCAAAGAACTAAAGACAAACAATGAGAGCATGGCACAGGATATAAAGGACATGAAGAAGAGCATGGCACAGGATATAAAGGACATGAAGAAGACTCTAGAAGAGCATAAAGAAGAAATTGCAAGAGTAAATTTAAAAAATAGTTGATCTTATGGAAATAAAAACAATGTTGACCAAATTAAAAAGATTCTGGATATTCATAGTCCAAGACTAGTGGAAACTGAACAATGAATCAGCAACCTCAAGGACCACAGAAAGGAAAATGAAAGAAGAAAAGAAAGAATAGGAGAAAAGATAAAACAAATCGAAATGGACCTCAGGAATATGATAGATAAAATAAAATGTCCAAATACAAGACTCATTAGTGTCCCAGAAGGGGAAGAGAAGGATAAAGTTCTAGAAAGTGTATTCAAAAAATTGTTGGGGAAAACTTCCCAAACCTACTCCAAATAGAATAAATCCAAATAAACACACTCCAAGACATATTCTGATCAGACTGTCAAATACTGAAGGGAAGGAGCAAGTTCTGAAAGCAGCAAGAGAAAAGCAATTCACCTCATACAAAGGAAACAACATAAGACTAAGTAGTTACTACTCAGTGGCCATAATGGAGGCGAGAAGGCAGTGGCATGACATATTTAAAATACTGAGAGAGAAAAATTTCCAACCAAGAATACTTTATCCAGCAAAGCTCTCCTTCACATTTGAGGGAGAGCTTAAATTTTTTGCAGACAAACAAATGCTGAGAGATCTTGCTAATAAAAGTCCTGCCCTACTTCAGATACTAAACGGAGCCCTACAGACAGAGAAACAAAGAAAGGAGAGAGAGATCTAGAGTAAGGTTCAGTACTAAAGAGATTCAGTATTGGTTCAATAAAGGACACTAAGAGAAAAGGGAAAAATATATCTGACAAACATAAACCAAAGAATAGGATGGCTGATTCAAGAAATGCCTTTATGGTAATAACATTGAACATAAATGGATTAAACTCCCCAATTAAAAGATATAGATTGGCAGAATGGATCAAAAAATATGAACCATCAATATGTTGCATACGAGAGACTCATCTTAGACTCAGGGACACAAAGAAATTGAAAGTGAAAGGATGGAAAAAATATTTCATGCCAGCTACAACCAAAAGAAAGCAGGAGTAGCAATATTAATCTCAGAAAAAAATAGACTTTAAATGCAAGGATGTTAGGAGAGACAAAGAAGGCCACTACATACTAATAAAAGGGGCAATTCAACAAGAAGAAATAACAATCATAAATGTTTATGCACCCCATCATGGTGCCAAAAAATACATCAGACAAACATTGGCAAAACTAAAGGATGCAATAGATGTTTCCACAATAATTGTGGGAAACTTCAACACATCACTCTCTCCTATAGATAGATCAACCAGAAAGAAGACCAATAAGGAAATTGAAAACCTAAACAATCTGATAAATGAATTGGATTTAACAGACATATATAGAACATCAGAGCCCAAATCACCAGGATACACATTCTTCTCTAGTGATCATGGAACTTTTTCAAGAATAGACCATATGCTGGGACATAAAACAAGCCTCAATAAATTTAAAAAATTGAAATTACTCAAAGCACATTCTCTGACCACAATGGAATACAATTAGAAGTCAATAACCATCAGTGACTTAGAAAATTCACAAACACCTGGAGGTTAAACAATACACTCCTAAAGTAAATGGTTTATCATGTAGAATGTAGGGGAACTAGGGATAAAGAGCAATTAATGAAGGGGGAATGACAACCCAATAAGAACAGATAAGCTATTGTGGATAAATTTAACATTCTGGGAATGCCCAGGAATGACTTTGGTTTGTTAGTTTCTGATGGGTATGGTAAGAACAAGCTCACAGAAATGTTGGTATATTAGGTTATTTTCTTGGGGTAGAGTGGGAACATGTTGGAAGTAAAATAGGTATTTTCGGTTGGCTGTCTTTTTCTTACTCCCTTGTTATGGTTTATTTGAAATGTTTTTTTATTGTATATCTTTTAAAAAATTTATATTTAATTTAAAAAAAAGAGTTAATTAAGAGTTAATGACAATCAATGCAATATATGATACTGTAGTGGATCTAAGAATGGAGGAGAAAAGCTCAAAGGGGGCATAAGGAAAAATTGGAACATGGAATTTAAGCTTTATATCCATATTAATTTCCTTGAATTAACTGCAGTTAAGTTAATGACATAAGTGAATATCCTTGTTTGTAGGAAATGTACATGGAAGTGTTATGAGTTCAAGGAGTATGATATTTGCAACCTGCTCTCAAATGTTCAGAAGATGATAAATGAGTAGATAGATAATTGATAGATAATAGACATAGTTGAAAGAAAGAGGGGGGAGGGAAGGATAGAGGAAGGAAGGAAGGAAGGGAGGGAGGGAGGAAGGAAAGGGAAGGAAAGGTACTGCAAAGACAGCAAAATGTAAAATTGGTAAATACGGATATCTGGGGGTGGGGGGGTGTTGGAGTTCTCTATGTCGGGTTTGTATTGTATGTGCAACTGTCCTATATGTGTGAAATTATTTCAAAATAAAAATTAAAAAAAAAAGAATAGATCATGTGAATAGAGCTATGAAATTGACCAAGAGCTTGGCTAGACTTAAAAGCCTTCTGACATACTGTACTTTTAGGAAACAGATTATTCTTAACCCAACAGAAGAAACATCTGTGGACTCTAATATATATTTATTTCTAGTCATTTTTTTTCCTTAAAAAACAGGTTTAATCGTGATAACCATTCACTTATGGATCATCAATAATTTATATAATAATTTTGGAATCTGTTATAAATCTCACATATAAACAGGTGATATCAAGTTATAGGACATTACAATGTCTTCTTTAGTTTATTGTCTCCAGTTAGTGAATGAGTCATTATTAGTTTTAAAGTGACAAAGAAAAAAAAGAACATTTTTCATCTACTATGAAAATCCCTTATGTCTAAATACATTACATTAACTTCTTAACTGTTATCATATATACTGTTACATTCCACCCTCAAACAGTTTTATCAGGAAGGAATTAATTCCATATTTAATAGGACTGGGTGGGGACAGAGGTTTATTGAGTTTCTAAAGTCTCATAGCTAGTGTGTGAACTTGGAAGAAAACCACAATCTGGTAAAGAGGACAAAGGAGTGAACTGGCATTTATTGATTAACCCCCATGGATCCAACACTGTGGTAGGCACTAGAACCAAATTTCATCTCTTTTTCCAAGACAATAACTCAGTGAGCTAGTGTTGACATCCACCCAAGTTTCCAGGAGGTAAAGCAATATACCAGAGTTAATTTTTTTTAACAAGATAGATTAGAACATAAACTTTCTGATTGCCAGTTCCTCACACAGTTTCACTACTCCCATCCCAAATGAAAACAATAATATATTGTCTGATGTGTAGTGAACATTTGATAGGTGACAGGCATTGTGTTAAGTATTTTTTTTTAGTGGCTATTTTTTTTTCCTGCAAAGAATCTTTGTCCTTCTTAAGGTAAGAGGGCTAAATCCTCCATTCCAAATGGAATGCTACTGCAACATTTTTTCAAACTTTAGCTGGGGGGTGGGGATCAACAACTTTATTTCACTATAAGCTATAAGACTATGACCCTTATTTCATGAGAATCTTGTCTCTTAGAACAAAGACAGCATTCAGAGAATACAGATTTAGAAAAGGCATTTTTATTGTTCATGCCTTGCTTCCAATGATCCCTAACCAGCTTTTCACTTTTGGCCAGGCTGCCATTTTGATATATAAACCAATAATTCTTCCTGATTATCTTCTCATTTGTTTTAGCAACTTTTAGCTGTTTTCTCTTTTTTCTTGAAGATAAATCTATCAAAGATACTTTAAAGTATATTATTTCATTCAGTCCTAAAACTAAACATGAGATAATTCATTCATTCAATCAGTTATTCATTCATTCAATATTATTGAAGTCCTATAAGACACTGTTTTAACTGCTGAAGATACAACAGTGAGTGAATCAGACAAAAAATCCTGCCAAAGAAGATTTAAGTATCTTATCTAAGATCGCAGCATTAGTTGATGGCAAAGAAAGAAACTGAAACAAGCTGGTCTAAATTTCAGAGTTCATCTTCTCATTGATTCAGAATCATCCTAATGAAAGTCTTTTTCTCCCCTTCCATTCTAGAGAAATCGAAAGCTTTTAGTCTTAAACATAATTTCTGGTTGCTAAAGGGATTTATATGGCTTGGGGAAAAATATAGAACTATAAAACTACTTCTGGTGGTGATGGATAGAGTTGACAGAGAAACTGAGCCTCACAGAAGTCACTCAGGGGACATTTTCCATCAAAGATAATACCTTTTTGTAGGAAGTCATCATCTCACAGAGTGCTATATGTCTAAGGCATCATAGTATCATACTTCAGATATTTTATCTTGAATTTAAAATCTCATGAACCCCAACTAAAATATTAGTTACCTTTCTGGGAGAGATCAACAAATGTTGATTTCTGCAGTCTAACTTTCAGATTTTTCATGACTTTATTTAATGGAAAATAATCAATGCAGAGACTATCAAATAGTTTCCATCACTGTCATTACATAATAAAGCCAGATTCTCCACTGGGTCTAAATTTGTATTTACCAAAACAAAGTTAATGAAGAACCTATTGGAACTGTAAACTTGGGTTGACAAGCTCTTTCCTAACATGTCCTCAGGGCAGTGTGAGTGGTAATGGACACTTCTTTCATGGAGAAAGTCCCTCCCCTACAATTATGTAAGACTATTTAGTTGTAAACAACAGGGACAAAACCTAGAGCTGCCATAAGTAAAACAATTTATGGAACAAGCTATTCATGAAAATCCAAGTCAATCTTGAACAACTAGCTCTCTGGGTAATGGGAGAAAAGCGATCTAGAGATATTAGTCAAAGGATTTACTGGCTTTTGTACATCTTTATAGAGCTATTTCATGAGTGTCTCCACTTACAATTCTGTTTCTCAGTGTCTTTTAGTTTATATCCTCTAAAGAGAAAATCTGATCGGCTAAGCTAAGGTCAGGTGTCCTTGTCTCATCCAGTTAGCAACTGTTAGGGAGAGCAGGCCCATACAACATACATATGACTGCAATATAAACCCAAAAGCTGGATTTGGTGGAAATCCCTGCTGGTGTCAACTAGAACCACTTTGACTGATATGATTCTGTTTCAATTATATCTAGTAGAATTAGTACTTCCTCAAAATAAGTGGATGCAGTCTAAGACAACTTTCATCAATGAGCCATGATTTTACTACAGTATCTTAAGCCATATGTGCTGGTTTGGCTGTATTATGTCCCCTAAAATGCCATTATCTTTGATGCAGTCTTCTGTGGGCAAGAAATGTATTGGTGTTGATTGGGTTGGAGACTTTTGATTGGAGGTTTCTGTGTAGATGTGATCACTCAACTGTATGTGAGATCTTTCACTGGATAATTCCATGGGGGTGTGGTCCCGCCCATTCAGCATGGGCCTTGATTAGTTTGCTGGAGCACTACATAAGCTCAGACAGAAGGAGTGAGCTTGCTACAGCCAAGAGGGACACTGAATAATGCACAGTAGCTGAGAAGAGAGTAGCTGCAGATGAGAGACAGTTTGAAGATGGCCATTGAAAGCAGACTTTTGCTCTGGAGAAGCTAAGAGGAAAAACGCCCCAAGAGCAACTAAGAGTGACATTTTTGAGGAACTGTAGCCTAGAGAGGAACGTCCTGGGAGAAAGCCATTTTGAAACCAGAACTCTGGAGCAAATGCCAGCCACACACCTTCCCAGCTAACAGAGGTTTTCCGGCCAGTGAAGGTACCTGATTGCTGATGTGTCACCTTGGACACTTTATGGCCTAAAGACTGTAACTTTGTAACCAAATAACCCGCCTTCATAAAAGCCAATCCATTTATGGTGTTTTGAATTCCAGCAGCATTAGCAAACTAGAACACCATGTAAGGAAGGCAATGAAAGGGACCCTTGGTTAAATAAGAAATAGAGAGATTTATTTGTACCAAATTCATGAGATTTTAAGGGACCCATTCACCAGGCATTTACTTTATATTATGAGTTGGTTTAAAATTATGCAGTGTCAATTTTGGATATTATTCTTTCTTCTTTTACATATTGTCATCTCAAATTCACAAATACCATATCAAGTAGGTAAAATTACTATCTTTTCTCTCCCCAGATTTAATTTTTTTTATGTTAATAACACACAAGTAAACAAAATCAAAATTTAATATTAGAATATTGCTTATCTGAGAAAGTAGTTCAGGTATGTCAAGAACAACAATCAACACCAAACCATAAAAATAAATAAAAGCAAACCTTCAGAACAAATGTCAATTTAGCCTGAAAAGGCCAGTCTCTCATATATGCATGTTTAACAAAGATCTTGAACATTTAGCATTCTAAGACTTCATCAGGTGAATTTTCATTTTTACCTGAAGTCACTCACCACCTCTTTATATCCCATTTTCTATGGGATAAGGAAACATCATGCTGTTCAAAGCCTTTTAAAAATTCAAACTAGTCTACCATTCTGCATCTTCCCTCTTTCTATCACTGTGGACCCTAAAATCCAGAGATTTAAAATAATAATTTATATTATGTAATTAAATATTTTTTGTTGCCTGCATGTGCATTGGGCTCTCATGCCTTCATTCCCTTCCTTGTTCTTAATTTTGTCTTCCTGAGACTCCTCTTTCTCATGTATTTTCCTTTGTGCCTTTACTTGCACAACCCTCCTTGCCGCTACCAGCTCACATTTCCAAATAAAGAACATATTTCCATCTTTCAAGGCATAGGTCAAAGTATATCTCTGCAAAGTATTCTCTACTAATTATCCTTCTCTCCTATCTTAGTTTATAGAGAATTATTTCCTTCTCTCATTATTGTTCCCTAATACATTTATATTCTGATGAATATAAACTCACAAACCAAATTTTGAAATAGAATGTGTGAGAGGAAAATAAATCAACCTCTAGGAGGATTACATAACAGAATGTCGAAGACTTAAATAACACAAACTTAAAAAACACAGGTTTTGCAGTAGATTGGGTAATCAAAAGTTTATTATTATTATTATTTTATGTTTTTAATTTGAGCACTATGAGAGAAGAGCTAGATTCTTTTCCATATTTATTTCTTCAGTGACTGACTCAGTGCTTGGTAAATATTGAGTACCCACTTATTCTGCCAAATGGTGATTTACAATGTTAATATTTTAATGTCAGAAAGGTATAACTAGAAGAATACACTGACAGATATTTAAATACATTGATTAATATAAAGATAAATATGATCTTAATAGTTTTCACCAGAATGTCTCCTAGAGAGGGAATTAAGTTTGTTAAAAAAAAAAAAAAACAAAAAAACAAACTTGGTATATTTTATGTATAAGGTGAGATATTAAGGGCTTGGTTATCAGCTAGCTTCAAAAAGTATGAAACCAGCAAGAGTTACATGCATCACCGTAGGTGGCAGAATTTTCAAAAGAGAGAAGAAAAGGACAGTCTAGGGAAAATGAATATACTGAATTAGTCAGTATATTCCTCTTAAGAAAGAGGAAAGACAGAGTGTCTCTCAGCTTTCATCCAGGGAAAGTGTTTCTTCTAAAAAGTAGTAACCCCCCCCCACCACCACCACCAAACACCCATACTCAGGCATCACAGTTGAATTTATACTCCCTTAAAATTCTTTAAAACTGCTACGGTGTTTTAAAAATATGTCCATAAATCATTTGGTATTTCTCCCTTCAAAAGATGAGTGAGTTCCCCTCCCTTGCATGTTGAGAACAGAATACAGAAGAAGTGTCAATATGAAGCTTTTGAGACTCACTCTTAAAAGGCATCGTGTCTTCTTCCTTGTTCTCTCTATCTTGGGTTACTTCCTCTGGGGTAAGCTTTTGCCAGTTTGTGAGGACACATCAAACAATCCTGGGAGAGGTCCATGGGGAGACAACTGCAGCATCTTGCCAATAACCAGCAAGGAGCTTAGGCCTTCTCCAATAGCCATGTGAGTGAGCCATCTTGAAAGTGATCCTCCAGCATCAGTCAAGCTTTCAGCCAATATCTTTGACCAGTGGCCTGACTGCAACTTCACGAAGAAATCCTTGAGACCATAACCCAAGCAGAGTCCAATATCTCAAAATTAATGATGCTATGATAATAAATGACAATAAATATTTTATTTGTTGATTAAAAGTAATATAATACAAGGCAATTTATTATACAGTAAGCATTAGTAAATATAATCTTCTAAAGAATTTAACTGAAAAGCTGTTGTCAGGCTAATAGCTCTTCTTTGGAGACTGGCAGGAGCCAGATAAATGGCTGTAGAGAGACAAACCCTCAAGCCAGACTTATATTAAAAAACTTCCCACCTGTAAAGTTCTGACAAATATAGACTCAGAAACCGAATTTTGCAATAGAATATGTGAGGGAGGAAAAAAAAATCAACCTCTAGGAGGATTACATAACAGGATGCCGAAGACTTAAATAACACAATTATTCAAAGGTTGATCTGCTGGACATATATAGAAACTTGTATTCAAAATTTAGCATACATATTCTTCTCAAACACAAAGGAATATATTTAACAATGAACTAAATATTGATCAAAAGCAAATTTCAATGAACTTTAAAAGATTGTATTATATAGGTCATGTTTTTTTAACCACGATCCAATTATATCAGAATTCAATATTAGTATTACACCTAAAATGCCCCATAAATGTTTAAAATGATAAATACTTATAAATATCTTATAAGTCAAAAAAGAAGTCACATTAGATGTTTTAAAAATTTACATTGCATAAAATTAAAATGATGTATTTTAATACTTTGCAATATAGCTAAAATGGTGTTTACAGTGAAATTGATAAATGTGCATATTTATATTTGAAATAAAGGCTAAAATTTGATAAACTAAGCTTTCAAGTTAGAGAAATAAGTAAAAGAATAAACCCAATAAATTTGAAGAAAGGAATCCATAAAGATAAATTTCACTTACCAAAATGGGATTGTCAAAGGAATGCAAAACTGTTTTAATTTTAGAAATTCTATACTATGGAAGAAAAATCATATGTTCTTTTCAATACATTTATGGGAACAATTTGATAAAATCCAACATGGTGATATCCACTTCGATGTAAAACTGAAATAAGACCTGGTAAAACTACAAAAGTCTGATAAAAGGCAAAATTCTTATGTTTAATAGAATTAAAGAGCTATGGAAGTACTAAGTTGAAGTACTAGAGAGCTAAGATTTCTGTGAGGGACCTACATTAAGAAGTCAGCTAACTTCTGGTCTGGACTGGCTACGAAGAATCAAGGCTTTACCTGGGCAGAAAGAAGCTGGTAAAGAACAGAAAATCTAGAAGTGTGTGATAATAAAACTGGAGAATTAATTGGCCTGTCACATGTGCAGTTATGTCATTTTGATGAATTCTCATGCTTCCTAGGATAAAAGCCTACAGAGTTAAGTCGAAAACTTCTCAAAAGAAGAGCAGGCTCTCTGGCTGTAAATAGACAAACTATTCAAATTGGTAAGTGAATGTAGCTAGGTCACTGAATAAAAGTTAAATATAGGAAAATCAATTACATTTCATGTATCAACAATAAATAGAAATACAATTAAACCATTCAAAAGAGGACCATAAAACATTAAATAGCTACAAATAAGTCAAACAAAAATTTGTAAGACTCTATTCTGAAAAATGAATCTATAGAAGACTTAAATACAAGAATAAGTATTTTTAAAGTATCAGTTTCTTCCAAATTTAATACAGGCTGAATCAAAACCCTATCAATGTTTTGGACATTGATAATGCCATTCTAAAATATTTCTAATATTTAAAAGGACCAGGATAAGCCAAGACATCTTAAGTAAGAATAATTTACCTGCAAGACTACCATATATCAAGAGGTATTATAAAGGAAAGGAATTGAGAAAACATGGTATCAGCACCAAAATAGTCAGGTGGAGGAGAAAAAAAAAGTTCAGAAATAGAACCAAATTCAAATGGACATCTGTGACTTTTGACACATGAGTGTAGTGTCTCTTCAGTGAATAATTCTGGGTCAATCCTATATCAACATGAAAACAACACAAAACTTAAACTCTTATTTCATACCCACAAGAGGCAGGAAATGGCTTGCCAAGGATATCCATATCCTAATCCCCGGAACTTCTGAATGTGTTACCTTATGTGACAAAGAGGAATCAAGATGGCAGATGGAATTAAGGTTGCTAATTTGTTGATCTTAAAAGAGGAAGATTTTCCTGAGTTATCCTTGTAGACCCCCAAAAAATCACAAGGGCCCTTAAGAGGACTCTCTCAAAACTGGATAAGGCAAGGAGATAAATGCAGTGTCATGCCAATAACCAGCAAGGAGCTGAGGCCTTCTCCCAAAAGCCATGTGAGTGAGCCATCTTGAAAGTGATCCTCCAGCATCAGTCAAGCTTTGCCAATATCTTTGACCAGTGGCTTGACTGTAACTATAGGAAGCAATCCTTGAGACCCTAACCCAAGCAGGGACCCAATATCTCAAAATTAATGAGAATTAATTTTGAATCAAGCCCTGCTGATATTTCCAGTGAGACTGTGTCAGACTTCTAACCAACAGAAATAAAAGATAATGAATTTGTGTTGTTTCAAACCACTAAATTTGTGACAATTTATTATAGATAGAGAAAACTAATACAACTCCATAGACAAAATTAATCACAGAGTAATTGCAAAACTAATTAATCACAGAGTAATTGCCTGGAGGTCAAAATTATAATTAAATAAAAAAATTTAGAATAAAAGATTGAAGAATGTCTTCACAATTTGAGTCTATGCAAAAGTTTTCTTAAAAACAGGAATAGAAAAGCACTAACTACAAAAGGTAAAAAAAAAAAATAGTAAATTGGACTACATAAGCATTTATTTCATTAAAAAACACCATTAAGGAAATAAAAGGCAAGCTTTAGAGTGGGTGAAAATATTTGTAGGATGTACAGCTATCAAAGAACTTTATAAAATATATGATCTTCTGCACTAAGAAAAAGATTCAGACAAGGCAATAGAAAAATTGTTAAAATCTTGAACAGGTACTGCATAAATGATGGTATACATTTTGACCAAAAAACATTAATCATCCAAGAAGCACAAATTAAAACCATAATTCAAGACTGCTACATGCCCGTTAGATAGGTAGAGGTAGATAGATAATAGAGATAGATAGATAGATAGATAGATAGATAGATAGATAGATAGATAATTTTGTTGAATATGTAGAGCAATCATCACTCATACACAGATGAGGTGTGTGTAAGTTGATGAAACCACTTTGGAAAACTATTTTGCAATATCTACTAAAGCTGAAAATATACATACCTTTTGATTAAGCAATTACAATTTTTAGATATGTATCTAATAGAAATGCATACATATTTTCCCACAAATACATGTAGACAGATATTCAGTGCAACATGATTCATAATATTAAAAACTGGAAACAACCCAAATGCCCAACAACATTGGAATGGATAAATTATGTAACATTCAAAATAATACTATTTAGCAATGACAATGAAGGAACTACAGAAACACTGAACATAGATGAATATCACACACATGATTCTGAGCAGAAGATGCCTAAAGCAAAAGAATATCCATGATATGATCTCAGTTATGTAAATTTTATAACAGGTATTACTGATCTATGTCTTTAGAAGTCAGGAAAGTAGTCACCATTTTTGGTGGAGGGAGGGGAAAATAACTGGAACAGAGCACAAGGGGGTCTTTTGTGGATACTGTTAATGTTTATTTCTTGATTTAGAAGATAATTATATAGTTGTGGTCCCTTTTCCTGCATTTTGCATTTTAATAATGATTTTACTAAAGTCAATACATAAAAAAATAAGTCAACTCAGATTCATGATAAAATTTCTTAGGAAACAAAAGGGAACCACCTTAAGTTATTAAGACTATCTAACAAAAACTATGCAAACTCTTTCTTTAAAACTTTCACTTTGAGATCTGGAATGAAAAGAAAGCCAATATCATCAGTTATATTTCTCTGAACCAGAACTACAACCAAAGTGATAATACACGAAAAGAACAACCGTATATAAGGATTAGAAAGAAATCCAAATAGTCATTGCTTGGAAAAGATATGATGATAGCCTATTTTTTAGTCAGGGTTTTCCAGAAAAACAGAACCAACAGGAAACACATATAAAGAGATATTACAGGAACTGGCTGACCTTGGGGATTGGCAAATTCTAATTCTGTAGGGCTGGCCCACAAATGGGAAACTTGAAAAAAGGCGATTCTGAAATCTGTTATATACAAACTCTGTAGGGCTGGCTGCAAGCTGGAAATTAGGATGAAGGGGAGGTTGTATTCCATAAAAGACTCTGGCTGGCTGAAGATGAGGCAGAAATTGTCCAGGATGATAGTCCTTCTGTTCATACAACTTTCCCAAAAAACCTTGTCAGCTTTGTGTGCCATTCAAGGGGTCCAAACCACCAGACAAAAAAACTTTCCTGGAGAAAACAAATCCTTCTTTGAAAACTGCATTTCCAATCCTGACTTCCTCTGAAATAGCTGACAAGATCATGGTCAGCCACACCCTCTTTAGTAAGGGGTTGTTCAGTTAAACCCCCCTGAGGAGAATTCTTCTCTGGGGAGTCATTTCCCGGAAGCTAAGGGAGGGCCTTGATGGAGCTGTTTCTGGCCCTAGCTTCAGAGCACACCATCTGGATAGGCTCACAATATTCAAAATCATCATTTGCTGGTTCCTTTGTGTGTCAGAGTTAACTTCTCAGTTTATCCCTTTCCACTTGCATTTTACTATAAGCTGCAATGAGAAACCAGACTGCCCCTTCCACACTTAGCTTGGAAATCTCATCAGCTAAATTCCCAACTTCGTCACTTACAAGTTCCACTTTCAAACCAACATCAGAACACAATTTTCCTAAGTTCTCTATCACTTTGTAAGAAAGAGCATCTTTCTGCCAGTTTCCAATAACATATTCATTTATTCCCTTCAAAGACCTCAGTGGAAGGACCATAAAGTCCATCTTTCTACCAAATTCTCCTCAAAACAATCAAGGCTTTTTCTACCAAGCACCTCAAAATTCTTCTAGTCTCTACCCATTATCTAATTACAAAGCCATTTCCACATTTTCAGGTATTTATCATAGCATCACCCAAACTTCCAGTATCAAAATCTGTTTTAGTTTGCCTGACTGCTATGGCAAATGTCATACGATAGGTTGGATTAAAACAGCAGGAATTTATTGGCTCACAGTCAGCAAGATGGTGCTGTCTCCTCAAAGATTTTAACAATTGGCTGCTGCCTACAGGCAGTAATTGGGGTTTCTTGGCTTTTATCACTGCCTAGGTATCACATGGTGATGGCATTTCCTCTCTCTTCTGGGTTCTGTAGACTTCCAGCTCCCAGCTCCTCTCTCTCTGACCCTGGCTTCCGGTTTCCTTCTCTTTAGAAGACCTGCAATAATCCAGATTGAAGCCCACCCTACTTCAGTTGGCCACACCTTAACTAAAAAGAACATCTGTGAGGGGAAGGAGAAGATGGTGGCAAAGAGAGGAATGGATGTTAGTTAGTCCCCCCAGAGCAACTAATAAAAAACAAAGAACAACCAGTAAAAGATCTGGAATGCCTGCTGGAAGATGACCGCTATTGTCCACACATCATGCATCTGAAATGGGAGAAACACCTGAGATTGCAGTGTAAAATCTGCAGACCTGAACAGAGAGCCCCCTCCCTCATGGCAGCCTGAAATGCAAAGCCTTGCAGTGCTACAGAGCAGCACTCTTCAACAAGTGAATATATTGCAGTACAGCTCTAATTGGGGTTTTAATGTTAACCACTCAATACAAACTATGAATCCCCAACAAGCAGACAGAGGCCTTTGGTGATGACTGACCCTGGAGAGTCAGGGGACGTATCTGTCTTGGGACAGGGAGCTCAAAGGATCGGGTGCTATCTCCGGCTGATGGGTGAATCCGGGGGCTGTAGACTGATCGTGAAAGGTGGCTTTCTGTCCCGTTCTCTCTCTCTCAACCTGGGTGGCTCAGTGGAGAAAGCCTCAACTGTTTTCATCTCGCAGTGCTCTGCAGTAGAGAAAGCCTCAGCCATTTCAAACTTGAAGCACTCTGTCAGAGAAATAAAGAATCTATTTATATGCAAATGACCTCTCTCTATGGGGCATATTTTCCTAAGAGTAAAGAGGTGGGGCCTACCTCTACTACCGGCTTTCCATTCAGAACCAGACCCCCAGAGCCTGGGGGAAAATGGCCATGGGCCACACCCCCTTACACCTGTCTGGAGTGACAGGCTGACAAGTATCACCTGCTGGGCAGAAAAGCACAGGGTGTGTCAATCCTCTAAGACACACCATCAGGGAAACCGGATACTGAATATTTCTTTCTTCTGGGACCTGAGTCTGTTCTCATCTGGGAAAACCTGACTGGGGTGGCCAAGGTGGTCAGATGCCTAGACAACAGAAAACTATAAACTACACTAAGAAAAAATGAAGTTATGACACAGTCAAAGGAACAAACTTACACTTCAACTGAGATACAGGAATTTAAACAACTAATGCTAAATCAATTAAAAAATTTTAGAGAAGATATGGCAAAAGAGATAAAGGCTATAAAGAGATAGCCTTAAAGGCTATAAAGAGATAAAGGCCAGTGGGCGTACATAAGGCAGAAATCAAAAGTTCAAAAAAACAACTGGCAGAATCTATGGAAATGAAAGGCACAGCACAAGAGATGAAAGACACAATGGAAACATACAACAGCAGATCTTAAGAGGCAGAAGAAAATACTCCAGAACTGGAGAACAGGGCAGCTGAAAACCTACACACAAAAGAACAGAGAGAGAAAAGAATGGAAACATATGAGCAATGTCTCTGGGAACTTAAGGACAAAACAAAATACAGGAATGTATGTATCATTGGTGTCCCAGAAGGAGAAGAGAAGGGAAAAGGGGCAGAAGCAATAATAGAGGAAATAATCAATGAAAATTTCCCATCTCTTATGAACGATATAAAATTACAGATCCAAGAAGTGCAGTGTACTCCAAAGAGAATAGATCTGAATGGGCCTATGCCAAGACACTTAATAATCAGATTATCAAATGTCAAAGACAAAGAGAGAATCCTGAAAGCAGCAAGAGAAAAGCAATCCATCACATACAAAGGAAGCTTAATAAAACTATGTGTGGATTTCTCAGCAGAAGCCATGGAGACAAGAAGGAAGTGGTGTGATATATTTAAGATACTGAAAGAAAAAAACTGCCAACCAAGAATCCTATATCTGGCAAAACTGTCCTTCAAATATGAGGGAGAGTTCAAAATATTTTCTGACAGACAATGAGAGAGTTTGTGAACAAGATACCTGCTATACAGGAAATACTAAAGGGAGCACTGCAGACAGATAGGAAAAGACAAGAGTGAGAGGTTTGGAATGCAATTTTGGGTGATGGTAGCATAGCAATGTAAGTACACTGAGCAAAGATAAGTATGAATATGATTGAAAGAGGAAGGTTAGGAGCATGTGGGACACTGGAAGAAAAAAGGAAAGATAAAGACTGGGACTGTATATCTCAGTGAAACCTAGAGTGTTCAACAATTGCGATAAAATGTACAAATATGTTTTTTTCATGAGGGAGAACAAATGAATGTCAACCTTGCAAAGTGTTAAAAATAGGGAGGTATTGTGGGAAAAATACAATCAACATAAAACCAGACACTATAATTAACAGAATCATTGTATAATGCTTCCTTTAATGTAACAAAGGCAATATACCAAGGTAATTGCAGATAAGAAGGGGGCATAGTGGAGGGGTGTGAGACTCTTGGCATTGGTGGTGTTGTCTGACTCTTTATTCTACTTTGATCTAAGGTTATCTTTCCTTTTGCTGCTTCCTAGCTGTCATGTTGCTCTTTTGTTTGTTTGTTGTTTGTTTGTTCTCTTTCTTTTTTCTTTTTCTTTTGCCTCTCTACCTTCTTTGATTCTTCCTCCTGCTTTGTGGAAGAAATGGAGATGTCCTTATATAGATAGTGGTGAGTGTGGTGAACACATAAATATGTGACTATACAGGGAACCATCAATTGTTTACTTAGGATGGAATGTATGGGGTGTGAACAAAACCATCTTAAAAAAAATGAGCTGATGACGAAAACTTAAGGGCAATATACTGAGTGAAATAAGCCAGACACATAAGGACAAATATTGCAGGGTCTCACTGATAGGAACTAATTATAATATGTAAACTCATAGACATGAAATATAAGTTACCAAGACATAGAATGAGGCTA
Organism: Choloepus didactylus; assembly: GCF_015220235.1. Lineage (NCBI taxonomy): Eukaryota > Metazoa > Chordata > Mammalia > Pilosa > Megalonychidae > Choloepus > Choloepus didactylus. The sequence goes on from NC_051312.1 coordinate 56,294,611, forward strand.
AAGAATGGGGAGCAGTTGCTTAGTATGAGCAGAATGTTCAACTAAGGTTGAACTTAAAGTTTGGAAATGAACAGAGGTGACAGTAGTACATTGTGAGACTAACAATGCTGAATGGTGTGTGAATGTGGTGGAAAGGGAAAGCTCAGAGTCATGTATGTCACCAGAATGGAAGTTGGAGGTTTAAAGATGGGGATGTATAAAACGATGAACCTTGTGGTGGGCAATGTCTGAGATTAACTGTACAAATATTAGAAATCTCTTCCATGAAACAGAACAAATGTAAGACAATACAACTAGAAGTTAATAATAGAGGTCCAGATAGGAAAAAATACATACCTACTGCAAACTATATACTACAGTTGGTAGTATTTCAACATTCTTTCATAAACAGTAACAAATGTACTATACCAATACTAGGAGTCAACAATGGAGGGGGGGTGCTTAGGGCTATGGGAGGATTTGAGTTTCCCTTTTTTTTGTCTTTTTTCTGGAGTAATGAAAATGTTCTAAAAATTGAACAAAAATTAGGTGTGGTGATGGATGCACAGCTATCTGTGTACTGGGGGCAACTGATTATACATTTTGGATCTTTGGATAATTGAACAATAACAATAAAAAAAAAAAAGTAAAAAAAAAAAAGACAGTACATCTGTGAAGGGTCATATTTACAACTGGTTTATATGCACAGAGTTATGAATTAAGATTAAGAATACCTTGAAATCAGGGATACAAAATTCAGACCATCACAGGAATAAAACAGGAATGTCAATAGAAAAATTATAGAATTAATTAATGATTTCTGCAATGTTGCTGGATATAAAATCAAATTATAGATCATTTGCACACTTTCTACCAGCCAAGAAACTGTTATATAGCACAATATAAAATGTGATGTTTATAATAGCAATAGAAAATATAGGATCTTTGGGAATAAATCTAACATGTGGATAAATTTTATGGAGAAATATATAAAATATCAAATAGAGGCATCACAGATGGCCCAGTTATTCATTTTCTAAATTATTGAAAAGACAAACTCAGGATTTATTATGTCAATTATCCCACACTTACTATTTAAATTCAGTGTAATTTCAATTATAATTGCAGCAGGAGTTTTTAAAATTGAAATTTAACAAACAAAAGACAAAAATTATATAGAAGAGTGAAGACCAAATAATAGTTAAGGTAATTTTGAAGAAAAATAAATTGGAGGGATTAGTATTACCAAATATCACGAATTTTTCTAAAGCTATATGAACTGAAGATAATGTGCCCTTGGATATAAAGAAATCCACTTAACAGGAGGTCCAGACAAGTACCCACATATACTTTGGTAAATTGTGTCTCCTGAAAAGATATGTTCAAATCTTAACCCTCGGTCCTTAGAATGTGAACTTATTTGGAAATAGGGTTTTTGAAGATGAGATTAGTTAAAATGAGGCCAAGCTGGATTAAGGTGGATCCTATTCCAATATCTTTGGGCCCTTGTAAGGAGGAAAAATGAGATACAGGCAGATGCAGAAGAGGAGATGGTTACTTGACAATAGAGACAGAGACTGAGTTATGCTCCACAAACCAAAGAACAGCCAGGATTGCTGGCCACTGCCTGAGTCCAGGAGAGATGAACCCATTCTCTGTAGACTCCATAGGGAGTATGGTCGTTCTGACACATTGACTTCAGACTTCTAGCCTCCAGAATTGTGAGACCACAAATTTTTGTTTTTTTAAGCCATCCAGTTTGTGTGGTACAGAGAGAATTATATATGGCACAATGTGAAATATTTGTGACATATTTTGGTATTTATACAATGTTACTTCCTTTACCTTTTTTGCAATGATGATCAGAATATGAGATGATCTGCAAATATTAAGTATGTTCCTGGTACAAGAGACTTGAGATAAATGAGAATAGTATGTGGATGGACATATTAAGACAATGGTTTTTATATATCAAACATATAGTAAACTTAGTTCCAGACACCAAAACAAAGCCCACCTGACCTATAGTAAAAGCTGAAAGCAAACTACTTTATATCTTTAAAGATCAAGTTTAAAACTTTTAGTTTGAGAGAAAACAGCTTGGGGAAATGTCGTCTTTGACTTTTCTCTTTGGAGGAACAGTATAAGTCAGGAAGTACAGCATTTTGTTTAGTTTATTGACAAAGAAAGTTGGAAGTAAGTTGTGAACAGTGAAATTTTTATTTACCATCTTTTCTTTTCTAATTACTATTCTCTAAAAATTGAAAATGCTGCCTGAATTAAGATAAACCGCCCCCCATGAGTTATTCTAAACTAGCTGTAATGATCAAAGAAAGTATGTTCTGATTTATTACTTTAAATAATTTAGCAAACTTTGAGTTTTCAAATCTACTTGGTTTTTAGAAATGTATACCGCTGGCCTGCCAGAGTTGCCAAAAATAAGATTAAATTATTTGCAATAATAATAATTTAAATGCAATAATACTTTACAATTTTAAACATAATAAATAATTGCCCTGAGCAAGGCTCTTCTTAGATTTAACATGGAAAAGCTACTTAAAACCAAGTAACATTATTATGTCATTAGCTTAATACCAGTATCTTAGCAAATATGAGAAATCAGATTTTTATAAAGATTTCTGTAAGAGCTTCCTCCACTGGAATGGGTAATAGCCCATGATTATCTTCTGATGATGTTTTTAAAGAATATTCCTTTGTCCATTTTCCTCCATTGGTTTTTGACCACAGTTTATAGGAGTCTTTTCAACACCTCCCTTATCCACCTTGGTTACATCTGTAAAAGATATTGGGAAATACACCTTCTTTGGAAGGTAGTACAGTATGCTCAGCCTACTTATTGCTTAAAGAAAATTGGTGACTTAGGAGTGAGTTCAGTCTAAATGATCCTATACTCATGATTTCTTTGGCATTTAAAACTTAGTTCTTTGTATTTTTCTTTGCCTCTTCTTTATATTTTGTACAAAACTTTGTAATTCTCTCTCTCTTCCTCCCTCCTCCTCCTCCTCCTCTTCCTCCTCCTTCTTTGTCTTCTTCTCTCTGTCTCTCTTTCTTCCTCTCTCTCTCTTATTAGGGGGAAGCTTTAAGTCTCTCTGACACCTGTTGGATAGTTACACCCTTAATTTGTTTTTTACCCTGACACTCCTTCACTCTCAGTTCCTGCAGACTCCATTCCTCTCTGTATCACTGCCTGAATGCCCTTGTGGCAGGACACTAACTTCCTCCAGAATTTGCTATTGAACAGACAAAGGCAAAGGATATTTTCTTTTATGTCCTTATCTTGGGAGTAACACAACATCATTGGCCACACAGAGACACCCCTGATTGAATGTAGGAGGGGACTACAAAAGAGTGTAAATACTACAAGGAAAGGATTACCATGGAGGCTGGCTAATGCAAGGACTGATTTTGATTCTGGAAGAGCTATGTGTTATGGTTTGCTAAAGCTGCTGCATGCAAAATACGAGAAAAGTATTGGCTTTTATAAAGGGGATTTATAGGTTAGAGATTTACAGTTCTAAGTCTATAAAAGTATCCAAATTAAGGCAACAACAAGAGGATTCCTTCACTGAAGAAAGGCTAATGGCATCCAGAACACCTCTATCAGCTGGGAAGGCGTGAGGCTGGGTTGTGTTTCAAAACGGGTTTCTTCAAAAATGTTTCTGGGCTTCTGTCTCTCTTAGCTTCTCTCAGCTCTCTGCTTGGTTCCTCTGGGGCATTTCTCTCTAAGCATCCAGGAGGTCTCTCTTAGCTTCTGTGAGGCAAACTCTGGGCTTCATCTCTTCACTTAGCATTTTCAAATGTCATTCTGTCTGCATCTCCCAGCATTTCCAAGCGTCTGGGTCTATGCCGGCTCTCAGCTTCTCTCCAAAATGTCTCTTAAAGGATTCCAGTGATCTAATTAAGACCCATCCTGAGTGGACAGGGTCACACCTCCATGGAAATGTCTAATTAAGAGGTCTCACCTACAGTCAGGAGGGTCACATCTCCATGGAAACAACCTAATCAAAAGGTTCCACCCTAATCAAAAGACTAATAAATCTGCCCCCACAAGATTGCATTAAAGAACATGGCTTTTGTGGGGGGCATAATAGATTCTGTGAGGTTTTTTGATAGGAAAGAGAAGAGACCAAAGTTCAATTGGACAAAGTGTTATTTATGTGCAGGTGGACTGAAGCCAAAAAAATAGTGACAGTCCTGAACAATTGGGGAAGTAGAGTTTTATAGCTTTTGGGAAGGGTGTTGGGGTAAGATAGAGAAGTAAGGAGTTGACATCAGGAGATTATTACATTATGGAAATTTTTTGTTTTTGTTCTTGGTCACTCTGCTATGTTAGCTAAGAGTGGGTTTTATGTAAACACTCACATCCGTTGTGGGTGGGGACAGCTTTGTGGAATATTTGTTAAGGATGAAGGGGGTGTGTGGTCAGGGGGGTAGTTTTGCCTAACAGATTCACTGTGACAGGCATTCCCCTCAGAGCTTCCACTGGGAGGATGGTTCGGCTTCATGAATATTGACTGAGAATTGCTGAGTTAGAGTGAATTTGAACGCCAACTGTGGGATAGGACTGTGGCTTGTGCAGGGAACTAGATCAGCATCTCCACATCAGTAGAAGCTGAGTGCTGACTTTGGGAGGTCAGACATTTCAGCATGCCTCAAAGTGGCAAAAGCAGAAGATTGGCTCAATTTTGCTATAAAGATCTAATATTTGGAGGAAAGAAAAAGAGAGAAAATGGTACTTTACTGTCCATTTAGAGCTGATTGCCTTGACATCTTTACCATTGTATAGCCAATACCAAAGGAGTACTAAATCTACACAAATCTCTAACTTTTCTTTTATCTTAGGCCTGAGACACCAGAATTTTCCTCATTGAATCTAGCATTTAAAAAAATGAACAGCAGTATGGTGAAGGTATATCATCTTCATCAAATGCTTATTAGAGGAATAATATTATAGTAAAGCTTTATGCAGAGCTCAGGGAATCTATGTAGTGAAATTTACTTATCTGTAAAAACAGCAAGGCCTTTCTTCACCTTCCTCTCTTACAAACTCTACTAGAGTTTTATGCATGACATAAATAGGGAAAGTTGGAATTTTCCAGTTGCTTAGTCCTGTGTTCAAACTCAAGCTAAGCTCAACACTAGCTGTATGTGATGATTAATTTCACGTGTCAATTTGGCTGGGTTATGGTGTTCAGTTATTTAGTCAAATACTGGACTATTTGTTACTGGGAAGGTGTTTCCTTGATGGAATTTGCATCTACAATCAGCTTTTTTTTTTTTTTTCCATCTAAAAACATGTTGATTGTATATACAATCATCAAAGGAAATTATCCTCAGCAATGTGGGTAATTTCCTTATCCAATCACTTGGAGGTCTTAAAAGTCAGAACTGAGGGTGTCAGAGCCCAGAAGAATTATTTCTGCCCCAACTGAACAGTGGCTCTTGCTGAAATTTCCGGCCAGCTTCCCTTGGGGAATTCAAATTAAGGACTTCAACACTATCTTCAACAGAGTTTCCAGACAGAGTCCTGCCCTATGGAGTTTGGATTTGCCAGCCCCAAGGTCATGTGAACTAATTCTTTATAATAAATCTCATATGCAGATATGCCAGATTTGTCTCTGGAGAACCCTAATGACTAATATAGTAATTATTCATCTTTACATTTAAAAAAAAATTTTTAAGTACAAAATGGGTATAGTGATTTCACTTTTCAGTGTTACTGAGAGATTGAGTAAATTAATATATATGTATATCAATTTTTGACCCAGGGCATGAAGTGAATACACAGAGAATGTTCATCCCTCTTTAAAATTTGCCAATCAATAAATCCATACTCTAGGACTCAATTTCCGAAACCATTTGTAATAAGTGTAATAAGGCATCTCCACGTTCTTCTTCCATATTTTCCACTCTTATCTCACCACAGCTTTTTCAAAAAAGATACTGATTCCCACAGTATTCATTCCACACCAACCACTTAGGAAGGATATCAGAAGTAACAAGCCATCCCAACATTTAACTCATAGTCTACATGTTGATCAAAGGTTGACTGATAGAGGTTGGGATAAGTTGGGAACACAGCAGTAGTGAATGGATTCCCAGCCACTGGGAACTTTGAAATGATGTTTGAAGGGAAATTGATTCACTCCAAGAAGAAATGGGATGGACATAGACTACGATTTTCTGAAGCTGGTGTATGGCATCAAAACTTCCTTGGCTCAGAGCTAATATATCCTGGAGGCAGAAAACAGGAATGTTGGCCCAGAGCACTTTGGCACACTCTTTATAAAATAAAGGATTGAAATTTCCTGTGGATACCTGGTTTTTCCTGATGTTCTCATGGCCAATGGGAAGGGACAGAGATGATCACTTTGGCCTTTGTTTCTGCATGGAAGTCTGTGTGTGTATGTGTGTGTGTGTGTGTGTGTACTCATGACACATACATGGACCAGGTATCAAGCTTTTTCACGTTAGTATTACTACATGCCTATCCCTCACTTTTTGATATCTCTCCCTGCATTTTCCCTTACCTCCCACCCCTGCCTTGTCTCCCTCTCTAACACTGGAGTTTGAGGGAAGTCCTGCCTCATGCTTCCATTTCAAGGGAACCGAGTTAGGGATCAGGATGTATGTGAGTGCCTCAGATTGCACCAATTTTCACAATGTTCCATAATTCAATAAATATTGAATTGATTTAACAACAACAGAAAAACACATATCATACATCTGTTGTCACCTGGGGTGGCTCTATTCCATGTGTATTGCTCATCCTTCCCCAGGGACAAACAAGTGAGAACAGGCATGTTCTCGTGGTGATTGTATAGAAGTGAGCACACAAGCAGAAACACACAATGACTCTTGAGGCCTGGGCTCGAGACTGGAAAATGGTCAGTTCTACCATACTCAGCTGGCTAAAACAAGTTACAAACCCCCAGTGAAGGGATGGAAAAACACTCCACCCATTTGGTAGGATTTAGTCACATGGCAAATGGTATACCTATAGGGAGGGATAAAGATTGCAATTTTATGTAAGTCACTTCATTTGGTTACTGTACACATTCCCAAACAGGGAGAATGAATCACCATAGAGAAAACCTTTTTTTTTTCCCCCCTGCAAATAAAGAGAGTAGTGATACTAGAGAATTAAATGCATTCCTTTCAGATATTCAATGAGAACATTTTTGAAAATAGAGAATGATGAACTTACTTATGTGTAAATTAGAGGTATTTCTAAATCGCATAATGACTGGAATGGGTCTATTTCTAAAAGCATATGCATTTAGACATGAGGTATTGGAGTTGCTATAATTATTAATATCATAAGTGCCAACAATGTTGACCAAATATCCTCAATCTGAGTATGATTTAAACTTTATATGAGATGCCAACTGAGAGCTGAAAGACCACTTTTGAAATTTTATTTTAAATTCTATTAAATTTCTCTGAATGAAAGACTTTCCCTGGAATTGATCCAGAAGCAAATAGCCCGAGGCAACTTATTTTGGAAAACTTCTTATCCCTCTTATGAAAAAAATGTGATATGTTAAAATAATTTTACTGTTTGTGAAGGAAAGAAGACAGTTTTGAAACACCGAAGTTGTGGCATTTCCAGTACACTTTCATAATTCATGGAGGAATAAGGACACATCTAAAAATGAGGAATCCAAAACACATGACTGTAGTAAATCCAGAAAAAGTGTCATGAAATAGGATGGAAAAACCCCATAATAATTATATTTTTATGATTATTTTATATAATTTTGAATAAAAACTAATATTAGTTTTGAAGGTCTTCAAATGTATGTGGGAAGTGTAGTTCTCAGTACAAAACACTAATTAAACACCAATTCCACACACTATCTTTTGAGAGTTGCTTCTGCCGTGACTGGAAAAGACTCTATTGGACATTGTATGAAGTGGGCAGAGGAACTTGGACACCATAGGTTTATAAGGTGAAGCTACTGAATGTAAATTAGTACAATAATATGCCAATTTGGATATATTATGTCCCTCAAGAAAAAGCCATATTTTAATCCAATCTTGAGGGATATTTGGATTAGGATGTTTCCATGGAGATATGACTCACCCAACTCTAGATGATAATTTTGATCAGATTATTTCCACAGAGATGTGGTCCTGCCCGTTCAGCATGGGTCTTGATTAGATTACTGGAACCCTATAAGAGCTCGGTCAGAAAGAGCACAATGTTGCAGCTTAGAGAGACATTTTGGAGAAGGCCATTGAAAGTAGATTTTGCTAGTCCAGAGTTTGCCTGAGAGAAACTAAGAGAACATGCCCGACGCCTAGAGAGGAATGCCCTGGGAGATAGCCATTTTGAAACCAGAACCCCGGAGCAGATGCCAGCCACAGGCCTGTGTCTTCCCAGAAGACAGGTTTTCTGGACACCATAGGTGTTCTTTAGTGAAGGTACCTATCGTGGATGCCTTTGTTTGGAAATTTTTACGACCTTAGGATATAACTTTGTAACCAAATAAACCCCCTTTATAAAAGCTAATCCATTTCTGGTATTTTGCGTAATGGCAGCTTTAGCAAACCAGAACAAATAACAAGAAAGCAAACTTAGTCTTATGACTTTCATTGCTTGTCATCTTTTAGGCCTATTGTAAACAATGGGCTATAGTTAATAGTAAAATTATAAAAATGTTCTCTCATGAATTGTAACAAAGGTACCACAATAAAGCAAGGTGTTCATAACAGGGAGATACATGGAAACGCTCTATTATATGCATGATTTTTCTGTAAACCTACAACTTCTCTAATAATGAAATGATCCCTTTGCACTCTTAAAATTAAAATAAAAAAATAAATAAGACTGAAGCACTTCCTTCTTTGGAGATACCTGAGAGACAGCAACGGTTCTGAAGATAGCAGAAAGAGCAAAGGAATCTATAGAATTGCTTAGTTAAAAATATTTACATTTAAACCAAGAAATATTATCAGGGTATATTTTATTAAGATGATACAGAAGGGATATATTTATATAGCTGTATGGATAACAGAAAGAGCAAAGAAATCTATATAATTGCTTACTTAAAAATATTTACATCTAGCCCAAGAAATATTATCAGTATATATATTATATGATGATACAGAATGGATATATTTATTTAGCTACATGGTAGACATGATATACTTTTTATTCCAAGACTGTACTTTTCCTCTCCTCTATCTAAAGTGAGGTAATTAACACATACTACAAAATAATGATACATTTTCCTAACACATTACAAAATTCACAAAATAATTTCTGTTTACATTACTAAAAGAAGCAATAGTATTTTTTTCAGATTGGTTTTTATATTACTTAAATGTATATTTATTTAAGTATTTTTCACTTAAATGGAAACTCTTTAACAACTCCATGTGCTTATAAGATGGAGATCAGTTTAAAAAATTTATGACTTGCTATGATTAACAATTGCTGTATAAAAATCCTCCTCCAAACACAGTGGCTTAATAGAACATCAATCATTTTTGCTCATGAATCCAAATTTGGGGCTGGTCTCAGTGACTGAAAACTCATCTCTGCTTCATGTTGCATCATTTGGGGTGCCTCACTTAGGGTGGTGGACTAAGTTCCAAAGTGGCTGTCTCATATAGCTGGCAAGTTGATGCTGGGTTGGTTCCTTTCTGTGTGGGCCTCTCCATCTGCTGGCTTCAACTTTGTAGGTGAGTTCCAAGAGCTACCAGTTTCTTAAGGCTTTGGCCCAGAAACTGGAATAACATTTCTTCCACCATATTTAATTTTCAAGCAGTCCCAGAGCCCAGATTCTACAGAAGCAGCATAGACACCTGTCTTGAACGTAACAGGGTCAAATAATTTTTAGACCATGTTGTAAAGCCACCATGTGAATCATTTATTTAGTCCCTAAGCCAGTAATAATGCCCACCATGTTAGATTTTAAATGTTACTCAATTTGTAATACATTTTGTTCTTTGAATTATATATTCTAATGTATGTCTATTTTGGGCCATTGGCTAAAGATAAGAAGGAGAGAAGAGCCTGGTGGTGAATCCAACAAAATAATGAGAATTTTGATAATGGTAACAACCAGAATGATTGTATTAATTTCCTATGGCTGTTGTTACAAATTATCATTAATGGCTTAAAACAATATAAATGATCATCTTAAAGTTATGGACAAATGAAGTCCAAATTCAGTCTTGGTGTGCTATAATCGAGATGCTGACAGGCCTGTGTTCCTTCTGGAAGCTGTAGAAAGAATTTATTTCCTTGCCAGCTTCTAGAGCCTGCCACCTGATTTTGCTCATGGCCCCTTCTCCATCTTCAAGCCAGCAGGATAACATCTTCGAGTTTCTCTTTTTAACTATGACCCTCACTTCTGGCTTTGACCCTCCTGCCTCTCTCTTATAAAGGCCTCTGTGATTACATTGAGTCCCTCAGATAATTCTGGAGAATTCTCCATGTCAAGATTCTTAATGACATCTCTAAAGTCAATTCTGTCTGTAAGGGATTCAGGTATGGGCAACTTTGGAGAGCCATTATTTTTTCTACCACAATGATATTGACCATAAGCATACATTGAAGAAAGCAGGTAAAAATCCCTTTATAACATCAAATATGGATGTTAAAAGTAGAAAATATAGTGAAATTATATGTTATTTTAGCCCTTAAAAAGTTTTTAAAATGTGGACCTATAAGTTCAAATGTATTTTTTGTTGAGAGGTTTTTATGAACAAAAACCTGAAACAAAACCTCTGAGTTAACTTATCCATTAGAAACAAATGCACAAAAGAAATTTACCCACTTTATTGTTTTTAATCAGAAAATGCAAAAATTTCAAACATCAGGTCTCAGAGAATATTTGCACCTATTTATAATGCAAAATTGTCATTATATTGTAACTTTATAATTTTCAGCTGCTCATAAATCTCTCACCAATAAACTGCTTTTTGTTGAATTTTTTTCCTAAGTCAAATTTTTTTTCAAACATGTAAAGGCAGTCCACAGCTTTTGCACATTTTAATTTTCATTTGACTACTTAGTTTGTCTATGCCTGAAAGAAGGTTTTATGTAAATAACCATTTGAGATTTATGGAGTTTTTTTTAGCTCTCCAAAACAAACTCTCTTTAAATATATATGGTTTTTATTTGAAAATCAGATGCTGACATTCAAACATGTTTTTAGAAGCACATCCATTATGCAAGTATAGTACTGCCTGCTACTAGAAAGATCTTACCAGAATTATTCATAGACCGCAGGATAGACAATTGTCCATAAACTTGCTTTTACTCTATTTGAGTTTGCTGTGTATCTGAACACTATGCCTGCATAAGTTGATTACATATTTCAGGAAAGCCAAACTTATAATATAGGTGGTCTATCTTCTGCTTTCTCTTCCTTGCTCTCCTTGATGAGTTTTCCTAAAAGCCCCTGCAAACTAATGTGTAAATAAACAAAACTGCTTAGATTAACATTTTTCAGGAATATTTGCATTTAAAGATGAATCAAAAGCTAAAGTCAGTTCTTATTGAGATCTGCAAGCACCTGTACAGTGTATACATCAGAATGTAAGAGGTAGAGGACAGTTAGCTTTGTTCATGGTCAGAGCCTGTGCCAGGATTCAGGCTTCTACTCCTGAGGTCCTCTATTTTAGTTTGCTAAAGCTGCCAAAATGCAATATACCAGAAATGGGCTGGCTGTGGCAATGGGGATTTATTAACTTACAAGCTCAGAGTTCTGAGGCTGTAAAAATGTCCAAATCAAAGCATCAAAAGGCAAGGCTTTCTCCCCAAAGACTGGCTACCAGTGATTCTCAGTGCCTCTGCAGCAGGGCATCTACAAGTCCTTCTCGCCCAGGTTTCATTGCTTTCAGTCTCTGGCTTCTTTCTTTTGGCGTTTCTGGGACTTTTTTTTTTTTTGTCTTCAGTCTCTGTCTTTTATAAAGGACTCCAACAAGAGGATAAAGACCCATCTGGGACACACCTCAACTGAATTAACCTCACCAAAAGATCCCACCCACAATAGTTCCACTCCCACAGGAATGGATTAGCTTTAAGAGCCTGATATTTTCTGGGGTACATACAGTTTCAAACCATCATACCCCCCCATACTCCAGTCCCACTCAAACCCAAAGGAGAGGCAGGAGAGGCAGATGAGGAACTGGATGCCTGATGGCCTGTGTGCAGGTTACTCCTCTTCCTCAAGAGGTTATCATCATGGTCTCTAGAGAAAACATTAAGACACTATTCATCATATTATCTCAGAGGTTTTAAGTTCTTGACTCCTAGCTCTGGTGAAGATGGAATAAGCCCCTAACAGTCTATCTTTACTATAGATTACACCCAAAAACTCAGGATAAAATAAAAATTAAATTACTTTGGAACTCTGAAATTTAAAAAAAAAGAGATTGAAGCAGATTGTTAAAAGTTCAAGAAACAATGCGTACAAACATGAATATCATGGTTACTTTTTTCTCTTGTGGCTTTTTCCTGAGGGCAGATTCAAATTGCATAGCGGTGCAGCTGTGTGGGCAGTAAGACTTCCAGGACAAACCATGCCTTTCTGACCAGAAAACAAGAAAAATGGGCTTGTAAAAAAAAAAAAAAAAAGAAAAAAGCATAAAATATGTTTAAAAGAACCAGAATTTCACATCAAATATTCAAAATATTGAGGCTGCAATCCAAAATTACTAGACATTAAACAATCGCAATAACAGAAAAATGTGACCAATTCTGAAAGGAATAGATAAGCGACAGATGCCTACCCTGAGATGACCTAGGTGATGGGATTTTTAGAGATGACTTTAAAAAGTCTATTAAATTATGCTTCAGGAGGTAAAGTTAAACACACTTGAAATGAGTAGAAAAATAGAAGCTCTAATCAGAGAAAAACATAGTATAAAAAAAGAACCAAATGGAAACATAGAATTGAAATGTGTTGTACCTGAAAAAAAATTGCTAAATGTGCTTCATTGCAGAACGGACATAAAAAAGAAAATGTAAGTGAAACTAAAAATAGATTTAAGAAATCCAAACTTAAAAAAAAAAACTGGAAAAAATGATTGAAAAAGAATGAGTGGAACCTCAGAGACCTATGAGATGATGTCAGCAGGTCTTGCATTTGTGTCACTGCAGTCCCAGAAGGAAAGAAGAAAGATTGGTGCAGAAAAAGTATTTGAGGCAATAACAGCTAAATGTTTCCCAAATCTTATGGAAGATACAAAGTTAGAGATTCAAGAATCCCAGTGAATCCAAACAGATGAATACAAAAAGAGTAAAAAAATAAAATCACCTAGACACATCATAATCAAACTGCTGAAAACCAAACATGAAGAAAAAATCTTGTAAGCAGTTAGGAAAACAATACTCATCATACTCATTGCATTTAACATAGGTTTACAATGATTCAAATGAGTTTCTCCTCAGAAACCATGGAGGAAGGGGCACAGCACATATTTAAAGTACTTACAGTAAAGAACTGTTGACACAGAATTCTAAATCTAACCAAAATATCCTTCAGAAATGAAGACAAAGTAAAGACTATAAAAAATTTTAGGTTTAAAGAAAATTCATAAAGTATAGAGTTTCTGTATATGCATCCCCTTCAGTGTAAAATAATTAACATTTTGCATTAGTGTGCTACATTTATTACAAGTGATGAAACAATATTGATGTACTATTATTACCTAAAATCAATAGGTAGTGAAGGGTTTACTTTTTGTTTGACCGTTCTATGGATTTTGACAAATATATAATGCCATGTATCCACCATTACAGTACAATGCAGAATACTGTCTCTGTCCTGAAAATGCCCAGTGCTTCACCTATTCATTCCTCCTCCTACCTCACTGAAACACTATAAAACCACTGATCTTTTACTGCCTCTATCATTTTGCATTTTTTAGAATGTCATATATGTTAGAATCATATGTTATATAGCCTTTTCATACTATCTTTTTTTACTTAGTAATATGCATTTCAGTTTCCTACATGTCTTTTCAGGATTGATAGCTCATTTCCTTTAATCACTGAATAATATTCCATTGCATGGATGTAACAGTACAGTTTTAGATGAATGAAAAATAAGAGAAGTCTTTACCACCAGATCTGCGCTGAAAGAAATGCTAAATGTACTTAAGCAGATCAAAGGGAAACAGTACCAGGGAAATCTTGAAACACTAGAAACATTGAAACATTAAAGAGCAACAGACATGGTAAATATCTACGTAAACATAAAATACAATTTTATCTGAAACTTCTTTAAAATATGTACAAACTTTAATTGTCTGGAATGGTTCACAATGCATATAGAATATATGTACATACACATACACATATACATATACATATACATTTTATATATATATTTATACATCTACTCACAATGAATATAATATAAAGTGGGAAAGTAAGTGTTCCAGTTTGGTAATGTTGCCAATATGCAAAATATCAGAAATGGATTGGCTTTTATAAAGAGGGTTTATTAGGTTACAGTTTTACAGTTCTAAGGCCAGAGAAGTGCCCAGATCAGGGCATCAACAAGATGATACATTCACTGAAGAATAGCCGATGGCATCTGGAGCAGCTCTGTCAGCTGGGAAGGCACGTGACTGGCATCTGCCGTTCCTTTGCCCCTGAGTTGTGTTTCAAAATGGCTTTCTCCAAAATATTTCTGGGTTTCTCTTAGCTTAGCATCTCCAAGCATCCTTTTGTTTGCATCCACAAGCATCTCTAACCATCAGCCAGAATCTGGGGCTGTATCTGCTCTTAGCTTCTCTTTTAAATACTCCAGTGAACTAATCAAGACCAACCCAGAATGGGTGGGGTCAAATCTTCATGGAAACATTCAAACAAGGTCACACCCTAATCAGAAAGATTAATAAATCTGCTCCCATAAGATTGCATTAAAGAATATGGCTTGGGGGGGGACATAATAAATCCAAACTGGAACAGTAAGAGAACCTATATTTTAACTAAAATGGTAAAACAGTTACTCTAAATAGATTGTAAAAAGGTAGGTACATATAATTTAGTTCCTAGAGGAAGCACTAAAACAAACAAACAAAAAAGAACAAGAAAAGCACTAGATAGTATTATTAAATACTGAAAATATTAAAATAATCAAAAGAAAAGACTGAAAAAGGGAACAGAGAAATAAAAAACAGAGGGAACAAACAGAACATAAGTGTTCTAGTCTGCCAATGCTACTGCTATGCAAAATACCAGAAATGCATTGACTTTTATAAAGGTGGATTATTTGACTACAAAATTAAAGTTCTAAGGCCATAGAAGTGTCCAAACTAAGGCATCAAAAGAGGATACCTTCACTGAAGAATGGCTGGTGGTGTCTGAATTACCTCTGTCAGCTGAGAAGACATGTGGATGGTGTCTGCTATTCCTTTGCTCTCAGGTTGCATTTCAAAATGGCTTTCTCCAAAATATCTCTGAGTTTCTCTTAGCTTAGCATAGCCAAACATCCTTCTGTTTACATCTCCAAGCATCTCTAAGCATCAGCAAATATCTCGGTGGACTCCTAGCATCTCTGTTGGCACCCAAGCATCCCTTAAAGGATCCCAGTGATTTAATTAAGACCCACCCTGAATAGGTGGGGTCCACATCTCCATGGAAATAGTTTAATCAAATGTTTCTGCCCTAATCAACAGACTAATAAATCTGACCCCACAAGATTGCATTAAAAAACATGTTTGTATATCCAAACCTGCACATTCCACCCCTGAGCCCCCCAAAAGACATGTTCTTTCCACATGCAAAAATACATTAATTCCCTCACAATATAAATAAGTACAAACTCCTAACATTCATCTCTGATTGTGGACCTGTGAAGCTCAGAACAAGTTATCCTCTTCCAATATACAAAGGAGGGGCTGCTATAGGATAAATATTTCCATTGCCATAGGGAAAAATTCAAAGGAAACAGGGTTCACCAGGGCCAAAACAGTTCCTAAAACCCATAGGGCAAACTCCATTAGATTTAAAGTCTGAGAGTCATTTCTAGAATGACACCCTCTTCTTGGGGCTTAAGAGAGCAGGAATCCACCCCCTTCCAAGGGCCTTCATGGCAGTCCTTTTCTCTCCAATTGCTGGGGTGAGTGCTGCAACATATCCATGCATTGAGGAGACCACCTTTTTCTCAGCCACACCCTCCTCAACATAGGGTGCCACCCAGACTCTGCATCTCTGGGGCAAAGGCTCTCCCCTCTCCAAACAGTGGGGTTGGTGGCCAGGATCTCCCCAACCCCTGAGGAATGTGTTCCATCCTCTCTGAGACCTGGGGTGGCAGCACTCTTCCTGATCATCAAGGCAGAAGGCCCACCCTCTGCCTCTGGGGCAAACTTACCCTTTCCACATGCATGCATTGTTCTGTTCTCCTTGCCCAAGATTTCTTAACTCCAGACTTCAACTTCCATGGTTGTCTTTGAAAAAATTTTTCCTTCTATGTGTCCATTCCCCATCCCCTCCAGTCCAGACTGGCAGTGGTTCTGTTAATACAGATCTTGCAAAAAATTTGTTGGCTTAGCATGAAACATACAGGGGTCAAAAGTGTCAGACAATAGGACTTTCCACAAATCCTTTCTGGATAACTCCATCTCCAATCCTGGTTTGTACCAAAATGACTAGCTGTTTCCAGATTTCATTAAATGCTCACTTGGAGCTGTAGCCTCTGGGGTTTCACTTTCTGGAAGCTCAGAGTTTTCCAGACCATCAATTTCTGGTTTCTTGGAACCCAAAGGTTCACGTCTTGGCTTATTTCTTTCCTCTCACATTTTACTATAATCTGCAAGGAGAAACCAGTCTGAATTTTCCATATTTAGTTTTAAAATCCCTTCAGCTAAACAGCCCAGCTCATTGCTTTCAAATTCTGCCTTCCATCCAACACCAGGACTCAATTTTGCCAAATTCTCTGCCACTTTAAAACAAGGATCACCTTTCTTCCAGTTTGCAATAACACATTCAACATTTCTGTTCAAGGACTCATCAGAAGTGTCTTTAGAGTCCATATTTCTACAATCTAGACTTTTTCTACCAAACTCCTCACAATTCTCCCAGAAACTTCCACTTATCCATTTAAAAAGCCATTCCAACATGTTTGGTATTTGGAAACTCAGCAGTACCCCACTTCTGTGGTACCAAAATCTGTTCCAGTTTGCCAGTGTTGCTGGGATGCAAATACCAGAAATGGGTTGGCTTTTATAAAGGGGATTTATTTGGCTACAAATTTACTTTACAGTTCTATGGCCATAGTGTCCAAACAAAGGCATCAAAAAGAGGATAATTTTACTGAAGGATGGCTGATGGCATCTGGAATACCTCTGTCAGCTGGGAAGGCACATGGCTGGTGTCTGCTGTTCCTTTGCTCCCGGGTTGTATTTCAAAATGGTGTTCTTCAAAATGTCTCTGGGACATTTTGCATCTCCAAATGCCTTTCTGTCTGCATCTCCAAGCATCTCTAAGCATCAGCAATTATCTTGGTGGGCTCCTAGCATCACTGTAGGCACCCAAGTGTCTCTTAAAGGAGTCCAGTGATTTAATTAAGACCCACCCTGATAAGTATGGTCCACATCTCCATGGAAATAATTTAATAAAATGTTTTCACCCTAATCAACAGACTAACAAATCTGACTTCACAAGATTGCTTTAAAAACATGGCTTTTTGGGGGACGTAATATATCCAAACTGGTACAATAGGTAATGAAATGGATGACCTAAATCCAGCCATATCAATAATTATATTAAATCTAATTGGTCTAAATTAGATTTATGTCTGAACAAGAAAAAGTACTAAGAATGCAGAAGGGCACTATATAATGATAAAACAGACAATTCACTAAGAGAATATAACTATCCTAAATGTGTATGACATTAACCATGGGGCTTTAAAATAAATGAAACAGATCATCCCCTAAGATGGTGGCATAGAGAGGAGTGGAAGCTAAGTAGTCCCCCTGGAACAACTACAAAAAACCAGAAACAACTAGTAAATAATCCAGAATAACTGTGGGGGGACAAACGAGACCATCCACTCATCATACACCAACCTGAATTGGGAGGAATGCCCGAGAACACAGCATAAAATCTGTAAGTAAAACCTGTGGATCCAAGTTGCGAGACCCCCTCCCCCATAGCCCGAGCTGCAAAGCCTCATGGTGCCAGAGAGAAGCTCTCTCCCAGCAAGCGAATATAGCTCAGCTGAGCTCCAACTGGGGTTTTAAGTAGCGAGTGTGAACTGCTCACTACAGGTACGCATCCCCAAAAAAACAGACAGAGGCTTTGGGTGATGACTGACCTTGGAGAGCCGGAGGGTCGCCTTGGACTGGGTCTGAAGGGGACTATCTGTTTCTATTTTGGCTCAGTGGAGAAAGCCCCAGTCATTTTCAGTTTCCAGGGCTGTGACTCAGGGAAGGGTGGAGACAGCACAAGCAGAGAGCGAGACCATTGAAATGCTAATGACCTCCACCTGGGGGGTCTGTCTTCTCTAGGAGGAAAGGGGTGGGGACCTTTCCCTTCTGAACCAGACCCCAGAGCCTGGGGGAACACGGCCATACCTCTTCACACCAGTCAAGAATTATAGGCTAACAGGCATCACCTGCTGGGCAGAAAAGCACAGTGACCTGAGGCATCAAAGGGTGGAGCAATTTTCTAAGACACACCCACAGGGAAATCAGATACTGAATATTTCTTCCCTCTGGGACCTGAGCCTGTTCTGGTCTGGGAAAACCTGATTTGGATAACCAAGGAAACCATGCCTAGACAACAGAAAATTACAACCTACAATAAGAAAAACAAAATTATGGCCCAGTCAAAGTAACAAACGTACACTTCAACTGAGATACAGGAATTTAACAACTAATGCTAAATCAATTCAAAAAGTTTAGAGAAGATATTGCAGAAGAGATAGAGGCTGTAAAGGAAACACTGGGCATATATATGGCAGAAATCAAAAGTTCAAAAGAACAAATAGTAGAATCTATGGAAATGAAAGGCACAACACAAGAGATGAAAAACACAATGGAAACATACAACAGCAGATCTCAAGAGGCAGAAGAAAACACTCAGGAACTGGAGAACAAAACACCTGAAAGCCTACACGCAAAGGAGCGGATGGAGAAAAGAATGAAAAAATATGAACAACATCTCCGGGAACTCAAGGATGAAACAAAGTACAATAATGTACGTATCATTGGTGTCCCAGAAGGAGAACGAGAAGGGAAAAGGGGCAGAAGCAATAATAGAGGAGATAATTAATGAAAATTTCCCATCTCTTATGAAAGACATAAAATTACAGAACCAAGAAGCACAGCGTACTCCAAACAGAAGAGATATGAATAGGCCTATGCCAAGACACTTAATAATCAGATTATCAAATGTCAAAGACAAAGAGAGAATCCTGAAAGCAGCAAGAGAAAAGCGATCCATTACATACAAAGGAAGCTTAATAAGACTATGTGAGGATCTCTCAGCAGAAACCATGGAGGCAAGAAGGATGTGGTGTGATATATTTAAGATACTGAAAAAGAAAAACCACCAACCAAGAATCCTATATCCAGCAAAGCTGTCCTTCAAATATGAGGGAGAGCTCAAAATATTTTCTGACAAACAGACAATGAGAGACTTTGTGAACAAGACACCTGCCCTACAGGAAATACTAAAGGGAGCACTACAGGGTGATAGAAGACAGGAGTGTGTGGTTTGGAACACAATTTTGGGAGATGGTAGCACAACAATGTAAGTACACTGAACAAAGGTAACTATGAATACGGTTGAGAGAGGAAGGTGGGGAGCATGTGAGACACCACAAGAAAGGAGGAAAGATAAAGACTGGGACTGTGTAACTTGGTGAAATCTACAGTATTCAACAATCGTGATAAAATGTACAAATATGTTCTTTTACGAGGGAGAACAAGCAAATGTCAACCTTGCAAGGTGTTAAAAATGGGGAGGCATTGGGGGAGGGATGCAATCAGCATAAACAAGAGACTGTAACTAACTGAATCATTGTATTATGCTTCCTTTAACGTAACAAAGGTGATAAACCAAGGTAAATGCAGATAAGAGGGGGGGATAGGGGAGGCATGTTAGACACTTGACATTGGTGGTATTGTCTGATTCTTTACTCTACTTTGATTTAAGGTTATTTTTCCTTTTGCTGCTTCCTAGCTGTCATTTTTTTGCCTCTTTCTTTTGCCTCTCTACCTTCTTTAACTCTCCCTCCTGCCTTGTGTAAGAAATGTAGATGCCCTTATATAGATAGTGGTGAAGGTGGTGAACACATAAACGTATGACCATGCAGAGAACCATCAATTATTTACTTGGGATGGAATGTATGGTGAGTGAACAAAACCATATTAAAAAAAAGGGGGGTTGATGACAAAACCTTGAGGGCAATATACTGAGTGAAATAAGCCAGACACATAAGGACAATTATGGCAGGGTCTCACTGATAGGAACTAATTATAATATGTAAACTCGTAGACATGAAATATAAGGTACCAAGATATAGGACGAGGCTTAAGAATGGGGAGTGGTTGCTTAGTATGAGCAGAATGTTCAATTAGGATGAACTTAAATGTTTGGAAATGATCAGGGGGTTTGGTAGCAATATGTGAGAATAACTAATAGTGCCAAATGGTGTGTGAATGAGGTGGAAAGGAGAAGCTCAGAGTCATATATATTACCAGAAGGAAAGTTGGAGGTCAAAAGATGGGAATGTATAAAACTGAATCCTATGGTGGGCAATGTCCATGATCAACTGTACAAATACTAGAAATCGCTTCCATGAACCAGAACAAATGTATGACAATACAATTAGAAGTTAATAATAGAGGGGCATATAGCGAAGAAATATATACCTATTGCAAACTATATACTACAGTTAGTAGTATTTCAACAAATGTACTATACCAATACTACGAGTCAACAATTGAGGGGGGTTGGTTAGGGATAGGGGAGGATTAGAGTTTCCTTTTCTTTTTTTCTTTTTTCATCTTTCACTTTATTTCTTGCCTGGAGTAATGAAAAGTTTCTAAAATTTGAACAAAAATTAAGTGTGGTGATGGATGCACAGCTGTATGAGGGTACCCAGGGGCAAGTGATTGTACACTTTGGATCTCTGGATAATTGTATGGTATCTGAACAATCTCAATAAAAATGAAAAAAAAAAAATAAATGAAACAATTGACAGAAACAAGGAGAAATATATAAATCCACAGTTATACTTTGAGATTCAATATCTCTCTTTCACTAATAAATAGAAGTAGAAAGAAATCAACATGATTACAAAAGACGTGAAAACACAATTACCAACTTCACCTAATTTATATTTATAAAACAGTCTACCTGAAAACATTAGAAGAGTACACATATACACATTTTTATTTTTCCAGTACTCATATATCATTTGGTATGTTGTGGCAGATTGAATTATGCACCCCAGAAAAACATGTTATTAATCTTAATTTATGATGTAGGTATGAATCCATTATAAATAGGACTTTGGGAAGATTATATTTTTAGTTAAGATGTGATCAACTGAATCAGATTGGTCTTGAAACCAGATTACTGGAGTCTTTTATAGTCAGAATGGAATTCAGACATAGAGAGAAAAAGCCATGTAGAGAAGAAGCTGGAAGTCAGTGGAACCTGGAAGAGAAAGAAGACACCACCATGTGCATTGCTATGTGATAGAAATGCCAAGGACCAATTATCACAAGCAGCCAGTCCCAGAATGCCACAGTCTGCAGGGAGAGAGCATCTTATTGATGATGCCTCAATTCCCAATGTTTAAGCCAGCCCATGGTATGGTATTGTTTTAGCACTCTGTAAACTAAGACATATATTATAACATATTCTGGTCAATAAAACCAACCTTAAAATATTTAAATGAATTGAAAGCATACAAGATATATTCTCTGACAACAACAGAATTCCATTAGAAATCAATAACAGAAAGATAACTGGAAAAACCCTCACATAGTTGGAAATTAAAGGAATACACTTCTAAGTAACACATGAGTAAAAGAGAAGTCACAAGGGGATTTAGAAAACATTTTGTATTGAATCAAAGTAAAAATACAACACATCATAATTTGTGGGATGCAGCTGAAGTAGTCTAGAGGGAAAGTGATAGTATTAAATGCTCTTTTTAGAGAAACACTGTCTCAAACCAATGCTATAAGTTTTCACTTTAAAACTCAGTGAAAAAAAAATTCTATCCCCAGCAACCAGTGAAAAGAAAATAAGTAATTAATACATCAAAAAGAGAAAAGCAATAGAAAAAATCAATGAAACCAAAAGCTTACTATTTAAAAATGATAAATACCTATGACAAAACTGTAGGCAGGCTAATCATGAAAATACAGAGAGAAAACACGTATATTCAATACCAAGAACTACAAAGCAGAATCACTATAGATGCTACAGCACTAAAAGAAAATAAAGGGATATTAAGAATAAATTAACAACCATGAATTCTACAACTATGTGAAATGGACCAGTTCTTTAATGACTCAAACTACCGAAGTCACTTAAGATGAAATTGATGATCTGAATACATCTAAGTTTATTAATGAAATTGCATTTGTTGTTAAAAGCATTCCAAAAAAAGGGAACTCCAGGTGACTGCATTAATGAATTCCATTAAATATTTCAGAGGAAATAATACTAACGCTACACAAACTTTTCCAGAACACAGAATAGGAGGGTACACTTAGTAACTCATATTTTGAGGCCAACATACCCTAATACCAAAAACAGACAAAAGTTTTATCAAGAAAGGATACTACAGAAACATATTCCTCATAAACATGAAAATGAAAACAACAAATACCAAACCAAAACAAACAAACAAAATGAATCCAACTATATTTCTAAAATATCATGAACAAGTGGGTTTATCCAAAGAATAGGAGGCTGGTTTAATGTTTCAGAGTTAATCAATTTAATTCATCATGTCAAGATCTAAGAAGGAAAAAAAATCATATGGTCCTCTCAAGAGATGAAGAAAAATAATTTGACTAAAATTCAACATCTATTAATGCTAAAAACTTTCAACAAATGAGGAACATAAGGGCACTTCCTGAACCTGCTAAAGGTCATCTACAAAAAAACATCTAATGCCACATTTGATAATGAAATGATGAATGCTTCTGCTTTAATATGAGGAACAATGCAGCAATGTCTGCTCTCAGAACTTCTATTCAGCATTGTACTGGAAGTCCTCCTGGAGGCAATAAGGCAATACAAATAAGAAGAAGGCATAAAGATCAGAAAGGATCATATAATAAGTGAGGTTATGAATGTCACAGGATAGTTCAGTATAAAAAATCAATTTAATTTTCATGTAGTATCAATTAATAATTGAAAATAAAAAATAAGAACTAATCATTTATTATACAAAACAAAGCATAGAATACTTAGATATCAGTTTAAAAATATATTTGTAGTATCCTTCTGGTAAAAATTAGAAACAGAGATGAAAGACAGCAAAGGAGAGCTAAACAAATGGAGAGACATATGATGTTCATGTATTAGAAGACTCAGTATTGTTTGAATGTTGATTTTCCCTTTTATCTATAGTTTCAATCTAATCTTAATCAAATCACAGCAGAAACTTTTGTAGATATCAAAAATTTGATTCAGAAATTTTTATGGAAAAGTAAATTAATTAAAATTGGCAAAAGAATTTTGAAAAAAAATTGGAGGATTCACACTAAGTGGTTTCAAGGGATTCCGTAAAACTGCACTTATCAATACAGAGTAATGTTGGCAAAAAGAAAGACCCACAGACTAATGATGCAGAATAGAGAGTGTACAAATAGACTCACAGAATTAGGTTTAACTGATTTTGACACAGGTGGACAGGCAATTCAGTAGAAAAAGTATGGTCTTTTCAACAAATTGTGCAGGAACATTTGCACACGCATAAGCAAAAAAAAATTAACTGTCAAGCCAAATATATAAAATATTAGCTCAAAACGATCATAGATAAATGAATAAACAACTATAAAACTGCTGAAAAAACATGGGAGAAAATCTTTGTGACTTTGGTTTGGGCAAAACATTCTTAGATGAACCCAAATATCAATCATTGAAACAACATTGATAAAATTGGACTTCATCAAAATTTAAAACTTCTAATATGTGAAAGGAACTGTCAACAAAAATGAGGGACATGCAACAGATTGGGAGAAATATTTGCACATCAAATATCTGATAAGGAATTTGTATTCAGACTATATAAATGACATAATAACAAGAAACAAACAACCCAGTAACAAATAAGCAAAAGTATTGGACAAATACTTCATCACAGAGGCTATCCAGATGGCAAATGGCCACATGAAAATTTGATCAATATTATTAGTCATTAGGGAAAAGCAAAAATAAAATGAGATAACACAACACACCTATTAGAATTACTAAACACACACACAAACACACACACACAAACAACAACAAAACAAAAAAACAGAACTGAGAATATCAAGGAACTCGTGCAAAATGGTATAGCTATTCTGGAAAACAGCTTGGTAGTTTCTTACACAGTTAAACATACACTCACCACAGTAATCCACAGTCCTATTCTGAAGTATTTACCTACCAGAATCAAAAATTTATGTTCACAAAAAATATGTATATGAATATTTATTGAATGCTTATAGTGGCCCTGTGGATAGTCACTAAAAACTGGAAGCAACCCAAATGTTATTCAACTAGTGAAAGGATAAATAAAATATAGTACATACATACCATGGGATAGATTTGAAATATTCTAACTACTACTTAACAATGAAAAGGAATGCACTATTTAGGTGTGCAACATTGATGAATCTGACATATTTTGCTTAGTATTAGAAGCCACATTAAAAAGGCTAAATGCTATATGTTTTATTTATATGAAATTTTATTGAGGCAAAATTACAAGAACAGAAAGCAGGTCAATGACTGCCTGCAGTTGGGTGTGGAGGGGAGGAGTTAAGTAAAAATTGGCAGCATTAGGGAATTTTTTGGGAATGGTGGAATACATTTTGCCTTGTTTTCAATGGTTACACAACTGTATATGATACTGGCACCTCTGAAAATAAGTATAACACAATTTCCTCACCACATTCACTCTATTACATATCTAATCCGGTGAAACCATAGCCTAAAACTGAAGGGGTAAAGGGGAATACCTGCTTCAGATAACAGGCCTTTCATAAAGAAGAGGAATGAATGGACCTGGATATCATACACAGGAAATATAGTTCCATATATTAAAAATAAGCTAGCAGATAAAGGGTAGGGAGGATGGGACTGAGATCCTTCTTAAATGGCAAAGTTATCTGGGTCTTATATACCTTTCTCACAACCAGATTGCATTATGACTCATATATGCATCACTACCTTGATTTGACACCTCTCTGTTGTCTTGGTTTTTAAAGCTTACTACATTTTAATTTTAAAGATCCAAGTCTCTCCCCTGGCCTCTGACATTCTGAGCATTACAAGTAACACGTTGGTGTGGATAGCTCTAGGGGTTCCATTCCACAACACAAGTCATTTCTGCCTTTAGTTGGCTAGCTTTAATCTGCTTCTAAGGTGGGTTATGACTTTATGTACTGCACTTGTTCATTTTGTCTAGCCCAGCAAAGCTCATTCATGGCTATACTTCAAAATATGAGCAAGTATGCATTTAACCAGCTTCAATCATTTTGTCATTAATGCAAAATGGTCCTGAGCTGTGGGTGGTAATTTTCAGGCTGGCAACTATCTTGTGATGAGTATGGTGCTTTCAGTTCTGGTCCATGAGAATGATTGGCAGGAACTTAACTTCCTGCATATCTCTGGTAGAAGGAGCATTTGGGAATTTATCACCACCTTCAAGAAACTCATTTGAGAAAAACTACTGCTTATCATGTCTTATAGTGCAAAGAATCAAAAGAAAAATCAATAACAAGATACACTGTCAAAGTTGATAAAACATCAAATATCCCATCTTTATAAATTAAAAATCCTACTACTATAAATGAGACAAAGTCTTATTAGCTTGCCTTTGCCAAAAAAAAAAAAAAAAAAAAAAAAACACTCTTTAGCTCAACACATAACATAATACTAGAAATTCTCAGGAGAGTAAATCCAACAGAAACTGGTGTAAACAATGGAAGGAATTAACTAGTTCATGAAGCTTGCAAATTTAGAAGAAGGGAGACCATCAGCATCATTTTGATCCAGCACCCTCTCAATTGATGACATTCAAGGACCCAGGATCATTCTTTCTCTCTGCTCTGCATTCTTAAGTGTCACCTTAAGTCAATACTTGCTCTCTTTCGATTTAATTGGTGGCTGCCATCTGCTCTGGAAACAGCATCCATCTCTGTTCAGACCGAGAATGACTGTGGAATCTTCTCCAAACATTGAACAAAGATCCACCCTGATTGAGCAACTTAGGTGGCTGTTCCTGATGGAGTCATTTTGGCTGGTGATTGATATAAACCAGGGTTATAAATCCTTCTCCAAAACACTAATAGTAAGGGAAATGGTACTTTGCTGAATGGATAGGTCAGTAAAGGCCTAATCCCTGTAGTGAGGGATTGCTTCTGTCCCACCAACTAATATGTTTGCTACAAAACAAGGGAAGGGAGGTGAGTAGACAATTAACTGTTCACCACATCCAAAATGCATATACTAGTCTGCTCAGAATTTTTGTTGGATTAATGATGGGGTTTTAAAAATTAAAGATAGGCTTGCAAATTATTAATACTATGGGCAAAGTTTTTCATTATTGGACTTCAATATCCTCATCTTTAAAATGAACATATTAACTTCCTTATAGAAATGTTTTATCAGAGGAGATGACACATGCAAC
Source organism: Choloepus didactylus (assembly GCF_015220235.1). Taxonomy (NCBI): domain Eukaryota; kingdom Metazoa; phylum Chordata; class Mammalia; order Pilosa; family Megalonychidae; genus Choloepus; species Choloepus didactylus. The sequence continues at coordinate 56,321,460 of NC_051312.1, forward strand.
ATTCTTAACCCAACTGAAGGAGCTATTTTTGAAAATAAGAATGTTTCAAGAATCTAGACACCATCTTGTAAAATTATTTGCCATATAGTGTTGCTTCAAATTTTGTTAAAATTGAAACATTTCCAACATTTCGTGTCAAATCATCTCATTTTTAATGGCAGAATTTTCAAATCTGAAGACTTGAAAGCCAATGCAAAAAAATAGAATGTAATACCTAAATCAGTTTTGAGGGAAAGTTTTTTTCCCTAAATGCTGAGTTCATAAAAAATTCAAGAAATTGCATCTTTTGGCAAGAATTATACATTTCTTTTTGGGTAGGAATGAATAATTCTGAACAAGGACATTAGGATCAAATAATCGGTTTGGAAACATATATTCAGAGAAACTTGTATGAAATGACTCCACTTTCTATTTCATTTCTCTTTGCTTTTTCAGTTAACTTTTTCTCTAATATCTAAATTCTAGATTTCTAATTTCTAAATTCCAGATTGTGACTAAAAATTGGAAAATGCAAAAAACAAATGCTAGAAAGAAAAAATTATTGCAAAATTTAGGCAAGTAATCATTGTAATTTTCATTTTTACCAGCTTAAATAAATCTTTAACTGAAGGATTATACCATCAAAAATAGATGAGATGAATTTTACCTCTGCTACATACACTCTGCTGTCTTCGTAAATATTACACACACATATATTTTATCATTTATAATATATTTGAGTTTTATATTTGAGTATGGGTATTTCCTATGCAAAGGAGGAAAAATGCTAACACTCAGAAGGTAGTTGGTAAGTCCAGTGAATCCAGGCACAATTCAAGTCTCATTTATATGATAATAAATTATTAGAACTAATTGTGCTTTGAAGATTTCCCATTTTGAAGATGTATCACTTAGCAATATTATTATGGGACATCTTATACTAGTTCTAACATGAGTGGGAAATTATTAATTGATGTACGACAAAATTGCATTTCTCCCATTTTATTCCAAACCTGCAGATACTATTTTTCAGAAGCAAAATAGTATGATTTTGAAATCTGAATGTGTATTTAAAAAGACGTCAAATAATTCCTGGAGGACTAGATAATAATTGTTGTGCTACAGAATACCAGAATATGTGAGACCTGACTTTTTTTCTGCATTTTAATATGAAGTGCATTTCTAAGATTAATGATTTTTGAATCCTTTAAGTCATTCACTTTACTTTCAGCCATGTATGGCCTAAGTCAGGAATGACTGATGTTATCCTCCCTGAGTTAGCTGTCCTTAGTACAGGTGCATTAGCATAGCAATAGCTTAACCCAACAAAATTGTCAAAAGGCTCACAAACTAATTTATAGGATACAGAACAGTTTTCCCATTCTTCAAGTTTCACAAATTGAAAATAGATATATTTTCTATTAAAGTTTCCAGCATTTGTAATCCTGATATCTATTAGAAATAATATGGTCCCAGAAGGATGCAAAATATTCCATCATTATAAAGGTTTTTCTTTCCATTTCTAAAGATAAGGGAGTGAGACTCCAAGAGGTGCCATTCAGTGCAAGGGTGCATTTATTTGACCCCTCGCCAGATATTCTTCCCAGTCCACCACAGTTTTGTTGCCGTTTTTTGAACTTTCCCCCATGCATAAGAAAGCAATGTGCTTATTTGCATTTATAATTAAGCATCAGCTGGGAAAATTCTTCCTCTTTCTGACAATCTCTTCATGAATATTACCTCTGTACAAAAAGACCAGCCAAAAGAATAGTGAGAATGCATCAGATAGATTAAGCTCTAATTTGAATACCTTCCCTTCTCAAGACTCATTTCTGAGCAGGACACTCTATTTGTGGAAAGTTAATAGATACAAATTCATCTTTAATGTGATGTGTCACAGTTTATTTTATTTTGATGCTGAAAGTATTTTCCCTAGAGTGTGTGAATTTAGTAAGATATAAAAAGTAAACATTGCCCTTCCTTTGGAATTTCAATAGCCGTAATGTGTGGTTAGACAATGAATTAATTATGTAATGATGACAGAGACCATTAATGAATGCCTTGCTAGTGCAGGAATTTTGGAAAAAGGAAAAAAAAAGCTGACAGTCAACTTCACTCACTTGATGTGATTTTAAGAGCTAAGTTTCAAAGAAGATTGACAGCTAAATGCTGCCAAATTTCAAGGGCTGTTTACAGGCTCATTTTAGGGACAAGTACTTAATACACAAATTGGTTAATTGTACCCATTACTAGCTGTGAATAAAATTATACTAGCACACACAAGCTAGAAAACACTATTGAAAATATATATTGAAAATATATCCTTATTACTTTCCCTTAGGACCACCCACAATGGAAACAACATTGTTATTTTAGTATGTGGCAATTAGAATAACACTTTCTTTTCCACTTTCAGTAGCACAAAGCCTTTGTTTTGCAATGGTTACAACTATTTTGGCTCCAACTCCAGTACCAAGGGATTCCACTTCAGTGGCTTTCAATGGAGCAGAATTGGCAAGACCAGAATGAATAAAAATGTCTTGGATTATTTATATCCACTGAGCTACAAAGCCAAATGCAATATCACTTTTTCTGTCTTTTTTTTTTTTTTTTTTTTTTTGGTTATTATTATTTTTAGTTTCTTTCAAAAGTTGTCTTCCTTTCCTTATTTGAAGAATATATATTTGCAAGTTATTTAAATAAGTAAAAACAAGCATTAACCCTGGGCCATACTTTTCTTACCTAATTGAGCTATGAATGTATCTTAAGATTTTGTGATTGATTTTTGAAGTCAGAGGTATCTTCATAATTATCCAATACAAATCCCTTATTTCACAGTAGAAACTGAGGCTTAGAAAGAGAAAGGGACTTTCCCAAAGTCAAGCATCCAGGACCCCACAATCCTGCCAGTTTCTGCTGCATCCTGTTCACTAACCACGCAGACCCCTTACTTTCTTTCTTTTGTGCTTCTGCCATGCTGTTCCATTTACCTAGGGCACACCCTGTCCCTTCCTTCATCACTTTCTAAGTCTTGGGCATTAAAATGTCCTTTTTAAGGAAGCTTTTCCTACCTCCTCTTTTATTCCAGTAGGTCATGATCCCTTCTTCCTCTATATTCCCACAAGCCTTTCTTATCCAACCTTGAGGGTTCAGGATAGATTCACTTTTAGTGCCATTATTTGTGTACTTGTCTTAGCTCTCTTTTCTGCCCTCATTAGGCTGGAAGTTCCTGGAGGGCAGAGGTTATTTTATTATTTTTCGTATACTCTGTTGTATCTAATATAGCAGCTTGATATTTGAAACAATAAATAAACATGTTTGAGTTTTTTTTTCTTTTCTTTCTTTTTTGTTTTGTTCAAACTGAGTCAAATTTTGTTAGTGGCATAGCTATATTTTAAATTAGGTCTCCTAAATCAATGTAGCTTTCTTTCAACTATATTGCCTTGATATTCCACCTATATTTATACATTTAAAAATAGTTTTAATTTAAAAGCAGAATTTATTGCTCCTGTCCTCAGCTAAAATAATACGCAAAAATGGAAAGAAAAGCACTTCACTATTATTTTTAATACTATATCTTTGTTTTTTAGGGGAGCTTTTATAAAGTACCACAAACTGAATGGCTTAAAACAACAAATTTATTGCCTCACAGTTCTGGAGACTAGAGGTCTGAAATCAAGTTATCACAAGGGCCACACTCCCTATGAAGTCTACAGAGAAAAACTGGTTCCTCACATCTCTCCTGGATTCTGGCCAGAAATCCTTGTCATTCCTTGGTTTGTGGTAGCATAATTCAGTCTCAGCTTCTGTTGTCAAATAACTGTCTTTTCTCTCTGTATCTATCTCTGTCTTCTCTTTCCTCCTTACAAGGGCACCAATGACATTGGATTAGGGTCCACCTTAATCTAGCTTCACCTCATTTTAACTAGCCTCATCTTCAAAAACCCTATTTCCAAATAAATTCACATTCAAGGGGCCAAGCATTGAGATTTGAACATTTCCTTTTGGGAGACACAATTTACCAATGTATATGTATTTTTCTGGACTCCTTATTGTAAGGATTTCTCTGTCTATATCAAAGACAATCTGTTATGTTTTCAGTTCATATAGCTCTAGAATAATTCTTGATATTAAGTAATCAACTCACTCTACCTTGCTTTTCTTCAAAATTATCTTAACCATTAATAGACCTTTATGCTTCTATATAATTTTTGTCTTCCCTTTGTTAAATTTCAATTTTAAAAACCTTGCTGTGATTATAATTGGAATTACATGAATTTAAACAAAAACTACAGGAGAATTGACTAATTAAAGATTCTGAGTTTGTCTTTTCAAGAACTTAGCAAATCAATAACTGGGTCATTTGTGATGCCTCTAACTGATATTTTATATGTTTCCCCATGATATTTATCCACATATTAGATTTATTTCCAAACATCTTAAATTTTCTATTGTTATTATAAACATCACATTTTATATTGCATTATATAGCTGTCCCTTTGCTGATATAAAGTATACAATTGAACTTTATGTTGATTTTATATCTGGCAACATTGCAGAAACCATTAATTGACTCCATAATTTTTCTGTTGACTTTCCTGTTTTTTCCATAGGGGCTGTGGTAGATTGAATTTTGTATTCACCAATTCAAAATGTTGTTAGTCTTAATCCACATCTCTGTGTGTGTGAACTCCTTGTAAATAGGACCTTTCGCACATGTTCTTTTTAGTTAAGGTGTGGCCAACTGAAGCAGGGTAGGCCTCAGTCTGATTACTGGAGGCCTTATAAAGAGAAGAAACCGGAAGCCAGGGTCAGAGAGAGAGCAGCAGGAGCCGGCAGTCTACAGATCCTGGAAGAGAAAGGAGACACCATCACCAAGTGATACCCAAGTCTTGGTAAAAGCCAAGGAACCCAAAGATTGCCTGCAGGCAGCAGCAGAATGTTAAAAACTAAGGAGACAGGGGGAGGCGGGGCAAGATGGAAGACTGGTGAGCTGTATGTTTTAGTTACTCCTCCAGGAAAGTAGGTAGAAAGCCAGGAACTGCGTGGACTGGACACCACAGAGCAATCTGTCTTTGGGCATACTTCATACAACACTCATGAAAATGTCGAACTGCTGAGATCAGCGAAATCTGTAAGTTTTTGCGGCCAGGGGACCCGCGCCCCTCCCTGCCAGGCTCAGTCCCATGGGAGGAAGGGCTGTCAGCTCCGGGAAGGAGAAGGGAGAACTGCAGTGGCTGCTCTTATCGGAAACTCATTCTACTGATCCAGACTCCAACCATAGATAGACAGAGACCAGACACCAGAGAATCTGTGAGCAGCCAGCCCAGCAGAGAGGAGACAGGCATAGAAAAAAAAAAACAACACGAAAAACTCCAAAATAAAAGCAGAGGATTTTTAGAGTTCTGGTGAACACAGAAAGGGGAAGGGCGGAGCTCAGGCCCTAAGGCGCATATGCAAATCCCGAAGAAAAGCCGATCTCTCTGCCCTGTGGACCTTTCCTTAATGGCCCTGGTTGCTTTGTCTCTTAGCATTTCAATAACCCATTAGATCTCTGAGGAGGAACCCTTTTCTTTTTTTTTTTTAATCCTTTTTTCTTTTTCTAAAACAATTACTCTAAGAAGCCCAATACAGAAAGCTTCAAAGACTTTCAATTTGGGCACGTCAAGTCAAGAGCAGAACTAAGAGAGCTCTGAGATAAAAGGCAATAATTCAGTGGCTGAGAAAATTCACTAAACACCACAACTTCCCAAGAAAACGGGGGTATCCGCTCACAGCCACCATCCTGGTGGACAGGAAACACTCCTGCCCATCGCCAGCCCCATAGCCCAGAGCTGCCCCAGACAACCCAGTGTGATGGAAGGGCTTCAAATAACAGGCACACACCACAAAACTGGGCGTGGACATTAGCCTTCCCTGAAACCTCAGCTGATTGTCCCAGAGTTGGGAAGGTGGAGCAGTGTGAATTAACAAAGCCCCATTCAGCCATCATTTGAGCAGACTGGGAGCCTCCCTACACAGCCCAGCAGCCCAGAACTGCCCTGAGGGGACGGAACTCACCTGTGACATAGCACAGTCACCCCTCAACAGAGGACCCGGGGTGCACAGCCTGTAAGAGGGGCCCACTTGCAAGTCTCAGGAGCCATACGCCAATACCAAGGACTTGTGGGTCAGTGGCAGAGACAAACTGTGGCAGGACTGAACTGAAGGATTAGACTATTGCACCAGCTTTGAAACTCTAGGATCACCAGGGAGATTTGATTGTTAGGGCCACCCCCCCTCCCCGACTGCCCAGAAACACGCCCCACATACAGGGCAGGCAACACCAACTACACACGCAAGCTTGGTACACCAATTGGACCCCACAAGACTCACTCCCCCACTCGCCAAAAAGGCTGAGCAGGGGAGAACTGGCTTGTGGAGAACAGGTGGCTCATGGACGCCACCTGCTGGTTAGTTAGAGAAAGTGTACTCCACGAAGCTGTAGATCTGATAAATTAGAGATAAGGACTTCAATTGGTCTACAAACCCTAAAAGAATCCTATCAAGTTCAGCAAATGCCACGAGGCCAAAAACAACAGAAAATTATAAAGCATATGAAAAAACCAGACGATATGGATAACCCAAGCCCAAGCACCCAAATCAAAAGACCAGAAGAGACACAGCACCTAGAGCAGCTACTCAAAGAACTAAAGATGAACAATGAGACCATAGTACGGGATATGAAGGAAATCAAGAAGACCCTAGAAGAGCATAAAGAAGACATTGCAAGACTAAATAAAAAAATGGATGATCTTATGGAAATTAAAGAAACTGTTGACCAAATTAAAAAGATTCTGGACACTCATAGTACAAGACTAGAGGAAGTTGAACAACGAATCAGTGACCTGGAAGATGACAGAATGGAAAATGAAAGCATAAAAGAAAGAATGGGGAAAAAATTGAAAAAATCGAAATGGACCTCAGGGATATGATAGATCATATGAAACGTCCAAATATAAGACTCATTGGTGTCCCAGAAGGGGAAGAAAAGGGTAAAGGTCTAGGAAGAGTATTCAAAGAAATTGTTGGGGAAAACTTCCCAAATCTTCTAAACAACATAAATACACAAATCATAAATGCTCAGCGAACTCCAAATAGAATAAATCCAAATAAACCCACTCCAAGACATATACTGATCACACTGTCAAACGCAGAAGAGAAGGAGCAAGTTCTGAAAGCAGCAAGAGAAAAGCAATTCACCACATACAAAGGAAACAGCATAAGACTAAGTAGTGACTACTCAGCAGCCACCATGGAGGCGAGAAGGCAGTGGCACGATATATTTAAAATTCTGAGTGAGAAAAATTTCCAGCCAAGAATACTTTATCCAGCAAAGCTCTCCTTCAAATTTGAGGGAGAGCTTAAATCTTTCACAGACAAACAAATGCTGAGAGAATTTGCTAACAAGAGACCTGCCCTACTGGAGATACTAAAGGGAGCCCTACAGACAGAGAAACAAAGACAGGACAGAGAGACTTGGAGAAAGGTTCAGTACTAAAGAGATTCGGTATGGGTACAATAAAGGATATTAATAGAGAGAGGGGAAAAATATGGCAAACATAAACCAAAGGATAAGATGGCTGATTCAAGAAATGCCTTCACGGTTATAACGTTGAATATAAATGGATTAAACTCCCCAATTAAAAGATATAGATTCGCAGAATGGATAAAAAAAAATGAACCATCAATATGTTGCATACAAGAGACTCATCTTAGACATAAGGACACAAAGAAACTGAAAGTGAAAGGATGGAAAAAAATATTTCATGCAAGCTACAGCCAAAAGAAAGCAGGTGTAGCAATATTAATCTCAGATAAAATAGACTTCAAATGCAGGGATGTTTTGAGAGACAAAGAAGGCCACTACATACTAATAAAAGGGGCAATTCAGCAAGAAGAAATAACAATCGTAAATGTCTATGCACCCAATCAAGGTGCCACAAAATACATGAGAGAAACACTGGCAAAACTAAAGGAAGCAATTGATGTTTCCACAATAATTGTGGGAGACTTCAACACATCACTCTCTCCTATAGATAGATCAACCAGACAGAAGACCAATAAGGAAATTGAAAACCTAAACAATCTGATAAATGAATTAGATTTAACAGACATATACAGGACATTACATCCCAAATCACCAGGATACACATACTTTTCTAGTGCTCACGGAACTTTCTCCAGAATAGATCATATGCTGGGACATAAAACAAGCCTCAATAAATTTAAAAAGATTGAAATTATTCAAAGCACATTCTCTGACCACAGTGGAATACAATTAGAAGTCAATAACCATCAGAGACTTAGAACATTCACAAATACCTGGAGGTTAAACAACACACTCCTAAACAATCAGTGGGTTAAAGAAGAAATAGCAAGAGAAATTGCTAAATATATAGAGACGAATGAAAATGAGAACACAACATACCAAAACTTATGGGATGCAGCAAAAGCAGTGCTGAGGGGGAAATTTATAGCACTAAACGCATATATTAAAAAGGAAGAAAGAGCCAAAATCAAAGAACTAATGGATCAACTGAAGAAGCTAGAAAATGAACAGCAAACCAATCCTAAACCAAGTACAAGAAAAGAAATAACAAGGATTAAAGAAGAAAAAATGACATAGAGAACAAAAAAACAATAGAGAGGATAAATATCACCAAAAGTTGGTTCTTTGAGAAGATCAACAAGATTGACAAGCCCCTACCTAGACTGACAAAATCAAAAAGAGCGAAGACCCATATAAACAAAATAATGAATGAAAAAGGTGACATAACTGCAGATCCTGAAGAAATTAAAAAAATTATAAGAGGATATTATGAACAACTGTATGGCAATAAACTGGACAATGTAGAAGAAATGGACAATTTCCTGGAAACATATGAACAACCTAGACTGACCAGAGAAGAAATAGAAGACCTCAACCAACCCATCACAAGCAAAGAGATCCAATCAGTCATCAAAAATCTTCCCACAAATAAATGCCCAGGGCCAGATGGCTTCACAGGGGAATTCTACCAAACTTTCCAGAAAGAACTGACACCAATCTTACTCAAACTCTTTCAAAACATTGAAGAAAAGGGAACACTACCTAACTCATTTTATGAAGCTAACATCAATCTAATACCAAAACCAGGCAAAGATGCTACAAAAAAGGAAAACTACCGGCCAATCTCCCTAATGAATATAGATGCAAAAATCCTCAACAAAATACTTGCAATTTGAATCCAAAGACACATTAAAAAAATCATACACCATGACCAAGTGGGGTTCATTCCAGGCATGCAAGGATGGTTCAACATAAGAAAAACAATCAATGTATTACAACACATTAAAAACTCGAAAGGGAAAAATCAATTGATCATCTCAATAGATGCTGAAAAAGCATTTGACAAAATCCAACATCCGTTTTTGATAAAAACACTTCAAAAGGTAGGAATTGAAGGAAACTTCCTCAACATGATAAAGAGCATATATGAAAAACCCACAGCCAGCATAGTACTCAATGGTGAGAGACTGAAAGCCTTCCCTCTAAGATCAGGAACAAGACAAGGATGCCCGCTGTCACCACTGTTATTCAACATTGTGCTGGAAGTGCTAGCCAGGGCAATCCGGCAAGACAAAGAAATAAAAGGCATCCAAATTGGAAAAGAAGAAGTAAAACTGTCATTGTTTGCAGATGATATGATCTTATATCTAGAAAACCCTGAGAAATCGACGATACAGCTACTAGAGCTAATAAACAAATTTAGCAAAGTAGCGGGATACAAGATTAATGCACATAAGTCAGTAATGTTTCTATATGCTAGAAATGAACAAACTGAAGATACACTCAAGAAAAAGATACCATTTTCAATAGCAACTAAAAAAATCAAGTACCTAGGAATAAACTTAACCAAAGACATAAAGACCTATACAAAGAAAACTACATAACTCTACTAAAAGAAATAGAAGGGGACCTTAAAAGATGGAAAAATATTTCATGTTCATGGATAGGAAGGCTAAATGTCATTAAGATTTCAATTCTACCCAAACTCATCTACAGATTCAATGCAATCCCAATCAAAATTCCATCAACCTACTTTGCAGACTTGGAAAAGCTAGTTATCAAATTTATTTGGAAAGGGAAGATGCCTCGAATTGCTAAAGACACTCTAAAAAAGAAAAACGAAGTGGGAGGACTTACACTCCCTGACTTTGAAGCTTATTATAAAGCCACAGTTGCCAAAACAGCATGGTACTGGCACAAAGATAGACATATAGATCAATGGAATCGAATTGAGAATTCAGAGATAGACCCTCAGATCTATGGCTGACTGATCTTTGATAAGGCCCCCAAAGTCACTGAACTGAGCCATAATGGTCTTTTCAACAAATGGGGCTGGGAGAGTTGGATATCCATATCCAAAAGAATGAAAGAGGACCCCTACCTCACCCCCTACACAAAAATTAACTCAAAATGGACCAAAGATCTCAATATAAAAGAAAGTACCATAAAACTCCTAGAAGATAATGTAGGAAAACATCTTCAAGACCTTGTATTAGGCGGCCACTTCCTAGACTTTACACCCAAAGCACAAGCAACAAAAGAGAAAATAGATAAATGGGAACTCCTCAAGCTTAGAAGTTTCTGCACCTCAAAGGAATTTCTCAAAAAGGTAAAGAGGCAGCCAACTCAATGGGAAAAAATTTTTGGAAACCATGTATCTGACAAAAGACTGATATCTTGCATATACAAAGAAATCCTACAACTCAATGACAATAGTACAGACAGCCCAATTATAAAATGGGCAAAAGATATGAAAAGACAGTTCTCTGAAGAGGAAATACAAATGGCCAAGAAACACATGAAAAAATGTTCAGCTTCACTAGCTATTAGAGAGATGCAAATTAAAACCACAATGAGATACCATCTAACACTGGTTAGAATGGCTGCCATTAAACAAACAGGAAACTACAAATGCTGGAGGGGATGTGGAGAAATTGGAACTCTTATTCACTGTTGGTGGGACTGTATAATGGTTCAGCCACTCTGGAAGTCAGTCTGGCAGTTCCTTAGAAAACTTGATATAGAGCTACCATTCGATCCGGCGATTGCACTTCTCGTTATATACCCGGAAGATCGGAAAGCAGTGACACGAACAGATATCTGCACGCCAATGTTCATAGCAGCATTATTCACAATTGCCAAGAGATGGAAACAGCCCAAATGTCCTTCAACAGATGAGTGGATAAATAAAATGTGGTATATACACACGATGGAATACTACGCGGCAGTAAGAAGGAACGATCTCGTGAAACACATGACAACATGGATGAACCTTGAAGACATAATGCTGAGTGAAATAAGCCAGGCACAAAAAGAGAAATATTATATGCTACCACTAATGTGAACTTTCAAAAATGTAAAACAAATGGTTTATAATGTAGAATGTAGGGGAACTAGCAGTAGAGAGTAATTAAGGAAGGGGGAACAATAATCCAAGAAGAACAGATAAGCTTTTTAACGTTCTGGGGATGCCCAGAAATGACTATGGTCTGTTAATTTCTGATGGATATAGTAGGAACAAGTTAACAGAAAGATTGCTATATTATGTAACTTTCTTGGGGTAAAGTAGGAACATGTTGGAAGTTAAGCAGTTATCTTACGTTAGTTGTCTTTTTCTTACTCCCTTGTTATGGTCTCTTTGAAATGTTCTTTTATTGTATGTTTGTTTTCTTTTTAACTTTTTTTTTCATACAATTGATTTAAAAAAGAAGGGAAAGTTAAAAAAAAAAAAAAAGAAAGAAAGAAAAACAAGGAAAAAAAAATGATGTAGTGCCCCCTTGAGGAGCCTGTGGAGAATGCAGGGGTATTCGCCTACCCCACCTCCATGGTTGCTAACATGACCACAGACATAGGGGACTGGTGGTTTGATGGGTTGAGCCCTCTACCATAAGTTTTACCCTTGGGAAGACGGTTGCTGCAAAGGAGAGGCTAGGCCTCCCTATATTTGTGCCTAAGAGTCTCCTCCTGAATGCTTCTTTGTTGCTCAGATGTGGCCCTCTCTCTCTGGCTAAGCCAACTTGAAAGGTGAAATCACTGCCCTCCCCCCTACGTGGGATCAGACACCCAGGGGAGTGAATCTCCCTGGCAACGTGGAATATGACTCCCGGGGAGGAATGTAGACCCGGCATCGTGGGACGGAGAACATCTTCTTGACCAAAAGGGGGATGTGAAATGAAATGAAATAAGCTTCAGTGGCAGAGAGATTCCAAAACGAGCCGAGAGGTCACTCTGGTGGACACTCTTACACACACTTTAGACAACCCTTTTTAGGTTCCAAAGAATTGGGGTAGCTGGTGGTGGATACCTGAAACTATCAAACTACAACCCAGAACCCATGAATCTCGAAGACAGTTGTATAAAAATGTAGCTTATGAGGGGTGACAAGGGGATTGGGAAAGCCATAAGGACCACACTCCACTTTGTCTAGTTTATGGATGGATGAGTAGAAAAACAGGGGAAGGAAACAAACAGACAAAGGTACCCAGTGTTCTTTTTTACTTCAATTGCTCTTTTTCACTCTAATTATTATTCTTGTTATTTTTGTGTGTGTGCTAATGAAGGTGTCAGGGATTGATTTAGGTGATGAATGTACCACTATGTAATGGTACTGTGAACAATCGAAAGTACGATTTGTTTTGTATGACTGCGTGGTATGTGAATATATCTCAATAAAATGATTTAAAAAAAAAAAAAAAAAACAAAAAAAACTAAGGAGACAGCACTGCCCTGCTGATGCCTCAAAACCGTTAGCCAATAAATTCTTATTGTTTAACCCAACCCATTGTATGGCATTTGCCATAGCAGCCAGACAAACTAAAACAGTTTTTGATACCAGTAAGTTGGTTGCTGCTATTATAAATACCTAAAAATGCAGCTTTGGGATTGGGCAATTGGTAGAGGCTGGAAGAATTTTGAGGTGTTTGGTAGAAAAGGCCTAGATTGTTTGGTGGAGACTATTGGTAGACAGATGAACTTTTGAGATATTTCTGTTGGGGTTTGGGAAGGAAATGATGAATGTGTTGTTGGATTCCTGTCACTTTCCTGGAACTAGAATTTCCCTTAACCCATTTATCAAAATATCTTACACTTGAGTGGAAGCACTCAGTAAGTACTTAGTTTTTAGTTAGTAACAGGGTACATCAGAGAGTTGATTTCTATAGTTGTTTGAATGATCAAATACCTTATTGAAGTTGAACAAGTAGTGATGACTTAAATTAATGGCCTAAGCCTGGAAAACAGATTTGGGCAATCAGATATAAGTTCTGCTTGTGACTAAATGAAGAATTTGCAAGCTAGTAAATCAGAGCTGGAGGGACTTCAGCAAGTCTTTTCATTAGTGTTAAGGAACTAATATCTGAACAAAATTGACGTATCAGATATAATGTGATACATTCCCCTACAAATGATCAAAATCCACAAAACAAGGACAGCTTTAAAATAGATTGGTAATTGTTATATTCCATTTACTTGGATATTTAAATTAATCTATTATATTAATTAATCAGCATTCCCTTTGACATGTGGCCTCACAACTGTATGTTGTTTCCAGTGTTATAAAACTATGTAGTAGTTCCTCAATAAATTTGTTGATTGAATGAATACATGACTGAATAAGCCTATTTGTCCAGATGTTTTCTGCAAAATTTAGTAAATTAAAAGTATTCTGAGGCCTAGAAACATTGGTTTCTCTTTTAATGACATCTACAGTTGTTAGCTATTTTAATAACTGCACAGTCTTTTCAGTTAATATTAAGCTTGAAATCAACTAAATCCCACTCAAAGTGCCTTTAAAATTTCTACTTTAGCTTGTATTTTTCAGTAACTGAACTGAGTTTCAACCCTTGATAGCTCAAGAATGATTGTGGTTGAAGGCAATGATGGAGAGACTGGTTTCTTCTTTAAGAATCTCATCTGGGTTAAAAGCTAGTGGATCTCCAAGAAGTCATACATTCTCTGCCAAGAATCAAATCCTCCAATTTGACTCTACCTCAGGTATGAAAGCTGGTGGTAATTCTCTCATACCTGGGAGGCTGAGTTTGTTTTAACCATTCAAGGCTCTTCAATAATTGGGGTGTTTGACGTCATGACAACCTGATAATGCTAAAATAAGAGGCCATTTAATGTTGTAGAAATAAAATTTAAGCTTTGGCTGTTGAAGATCTGGGTTTTTTTTTTTTTTTTTTTTTTGTTCCAAGGAATTGTTTTTGAGGAGAGGAGCAGACAAGTATGCAGAATGCATGAGGGTGGTTGTTGCTGCCTTCTTTAATATAGGGAAAAACTGCCAACAATGCAAATGTTCAAAAATCAACCTTCGGCTCAGTGCTGTGCAATGGTGGAACTCCTGGCACTTTGGATGGGTCAGTTCTTCTTGTGCAGGATCATCTGGTACTTTTCAGAAGGTTTTTTTTTTTAATTCATTTTATTGAGATATATTCACATACCACGCAGTCATACAAAACAAATCGTACATTCGATTGTTCACAGTACCATTACATAGTTGTACATTCATTACCAAAATCAATCCCCAACACCCTCATTACCACACACACAAAAATAACCAGAATAATAATTAAAGTGAAAAAGAGCAACTAAAGTAAAAAAGAACACTGGGCACCCTTGTCTATTTGTTTGTTTGTTTGTTTCCTTCCCCCACCTTTCCACTCATCCATCCACAAACTAGACAAATGGGAGTGTGATCCCCATGGCCCCCCAATCCCACTGTCCACCCTCGTAAGCCACATTTTTATACAACTGTCTTCAAGATTCATGGGTTCTGGGTTGTAGTTTGATAGTTTCAGGTATCCACTACCAGCTACCCCAATTCATTAGAATCTAAAAAGGGTTGTATATATTGTACGTAAGAGTGCCCACCAGAGTGACCTCTAGGCTCATTTTGGAATCTCTCTGCCACTGAAGCTTATTTCATTTCCTTTCACATCCCCCTTTTGGTCAAGAAGATGTTCTCCATCCCCACAATGCCGGGTCTACATTCCTCCCCGGGAGTCATATTCCACGTTGCCAGGGAGATTCACTCCCCTGGGTGTCTGATCCCACGTAGGGGGGAGGGCAGTGATTTCACCTTTCAAGTTGGCTTAGCTAGAGAGAGAGGGCCACATCTGAGCAACAAAGAGGCATTCAGGAGGAGGCTCTAAGGCACAATTATAGGGAGGCCTAGCCTCTCCTTTGCAGCAACAGTCTTCCCAAGGGCAAATTCCGTGGTAGAGGGCTCAATCCATCAAACCACCAGTCCCTATGTCTGTGGGCGTGTTAGCAACCATCGAGGTAGGGAAGGCCAATACCCCTGCATTCTCCACCAGCTCCTCAAGGGGGCACTTCATATTTTTTCCTTTTTTTTTTTTTTTGAACTTTTTTTCTTTTCTAAATCAACTTTATGAAAAATAAAAAAAATTAACAAAGAATAAAAAAAAAAACATACAATAAGAGAACATTTCAAAGAGACCATAACAAGGGAGTAAGAAAAAGACAACTAACCTAAGATAACTACTTTACTTATAATGTGTTCTTACTCTACCCCAAGAAAGTAACCTAATATAGCAACATTTCTATGAACTTGGTCCTACTATACCCATCAGAAATTAACAGACCATAGTCATTCCTGGGCATTCCCAGAACATTAAATTTACCCATGATAGCTTAACTGTTCTTGGATTATTGTTCCCCCTTCCTTAATTGCCCTCTATCACTAGTTCCCCTACATTCTACATTATAAACCATTTGTTTTACATTTTTCAAAGTTCACATTAGTGGTAGCATATAATATTTCTCTTTTTGTGCCTGGCTTATTTCACTCAGCATTATGTCTTCAAGGTTCATCCATGTTGTCATATCTTTCACTAGACCATTCCTTCTTACTGCCGTGTAGTATTCCATCGTGTGTATATACCACATTTTATTTATCCACTCATCTGTTGAAGGACATTTGGGTTGTTTCCGTCTCTTGGCAATTGTGAATAATGCTGCTATGAACATTGGCGTGCAGGTATCTGTTCGTGTCACTGCTCTCCAATCTTCTGGGTATATACCGAGAAGTGCAATCGCTGGATCGAAGGGTATCTCTATATCTAGTTTTCTAAGGAACTGCCAGACTGACTTCCAGAGTGGCTGAACCATTGTACATTCCCACCCACAATGAATAAGAGTTCCAATTTCTCCACATCCCCTCTAGCATTTGTAGTTTCCTGTTTGTTTAATGGCAGCCATTCTAATTGGTGTGAGATGGTATCTCATTGTGGTCTTAATCTGCATCTCTCTAATAGGTAGTGAAGCTGAACATTTTTTCATGTGTTTCTTGGCCATTTGTATTTCCTCTTCAGAGAACTGTCTTTTCATATCTTTTGCCCATTTTATAATTGGGCTGTCTGTACTATTGTCATTGAGTTGTAGGATTTCTTTGTATATGCAAGATATCAGTCTTTTGTCAGATACATGGTTTCCAAAATTTTTTTCCCATTGAGTTGGCTGCCTCTTTACCTTTTTGAGAAATTCCTTTGAGGTGCAGAAACTTCTAAGCTTGAGGAGTTCCTATTTATCTATTTTTTCTTTTGTTGCTTGTGCTTTGGGTGTAAAGTCTAGGAAGTGGCCGCCTAATACAAGGTCTTGAAGATGTTTTCCTACATTGTCTTCTAGGAGTTTTATGGTACTTTCTTTATATTGAGATCTTGATTCATTTTGAGTTAATTTTTGTGTAGGGTGTGAGGTAGGGGTCCTCTTTCATTCTTTTGGATATGGATATACAACTCTCCCAGCCCCATTTGTTGAAAAGACCATTATGACCCAGTTCAGTGACTTTGGGGGCCTTATCAAAGATCAGTTGGTCATAGATCTGGGGGTCTATCTCTGAATTCTCAATTCAATTCCATTGATGTATATGTCTATCTTTGTGCCAGTACCATGCTGTTTTGACAACTGTGGCTTTATAATAAGCTTCAAAGTCAGGGAGTGTAAGTCCTCCCACTTCGTTTTTCTTTTTTAGAGTGTCTTTAGCAATTCGAGGCATCTTCCCTTTCCAAATAAATTTGATAACTAGCTTTTCCAAGTCTGCAAAGTAGGTTGATGGAATTTTGATTGGGATTGCATTGAATCTGTAGATGAGTTTGGGTAGAATTGAAATCTTAATGACATTTAGCCTTCCTATCCATGAACATGGAATATTTTTCCATCTTTTAAGGTCCCCTTCTATTTCTTCTAATAGAGTTATGTAGTTTTCTTTGTATAGGTCTTTTACATTTTTGGTTAAGTTTATTCCTAGGTACTTGATTTTTTTAGTTGCTGTTGAAAACGGTATCTTTTTCTTGAGTGTCTCTTCAGTTTGTTCATTTCTAGCATATATAAACATTACTGACTTATGTGCATTAATCTTGTATCCTGCTACTTTGCTAAATTTGTTTATTAGCTCTAGTAGCTGTATCGTCGATTTCTTGGGGTTTTTCAGATATAAGATCATATCATCTGCAAACAATGACAGTTTTACTTCTTCCTTTCCAATTTGGATGCCTTTTATTTCTTTGTCTTGCCGGATTGCCCTGGCTAGCACTTGTAGCACAATGTTGAATAACAGTGGTGATAGCGGGCATCCTTGTCTTGTTCCTGATCTTAGGGGAAAGGCTTTCAGTCTCTCACCATTTAGTACTATGCTGGCTGTGGGTTTTTCATATATGCTCTTTATCATATTGAGGAAGTTTCCTTCAATTCCTATCTTTTGAAGTGTTTTTATCAAAAACGTATGTTGGATTTTGTCGAATGCTTTTTCAGCATCTATTGAGATGATCATTTGATTTTTCCCTTTTGATTTGTTAATGTGTTGTAATACATTGATTGATTTTCTTATGTTGAACCATCCTTGCATGCCTGGAATGAACCCCACTTGGTCGTGGTGTATGATTTTTTTAATGTGTCTTTGGATTCAATTTGCAAGTATTTTGTTGAGGAGTTTTGCATCTATATTCCTTAGGGAGATTGGCCGGTAGTTTTCCTTTTTTGTAGCATCTTTGCCTGGTTTTGGTATTAGATTGATGTTAGCTTCATAAAATGAGTTAGGTAGTGTTCCATTTTCTTCAATGTTTTGAAAGAGTTTAAGTAAGATTGGTGTCAATTCTTTTTGGAAAGTTGGGTAGAATTCTCCTGTGAAGCCATCTGGCCCTGGGCATTTATTTGTGGGAAGCTTTTTGATGACTGATTGGATCTCTTTGCTTGTGATTGGTTGGTTGAGGTCTTCTGTTTCTTCTCTGCTCAGTCTAGGTTGTTCATATGTTTCTAGGAAATTGTCCATTTCCTCTACATTATCCAGTTTGTTGGCATACAGTTGTTCATAGTATCCTCTTATAGTTTTTTTAAATTCCTCGGGATCTGCAGCAATGTCACCTTTCTCATTCATTATTTTGTTTATATGGGTCTTCTCTCTTGTTGATTTTGTCAGTCTAGCTAGGGGCTTGTCAATCTGGTCGATCTTCTCAAAGAACTAACTTTTGGTGTTATTTATCCTCTCTATTGTTTTTTTTTTTTTGTTCTCTATGTCATTTATTTCGGCTTTCATCCTTGTTATTTCTTTTCTTCTACTTGGTTTAGGATTGGTTTGCTGTTCATTTTCTAGCTTTTTCAGTTGATCCATTAGTTCTTTGATTCTGACTCTTTCTTCGTTTTTAATATATGTGTTTAGTGCTATAAATTTCCCCCTCAGTACTGCTTTTGCTGCATCCCATAGGTTTTGGTATGTCGTGTTCTTATTTTCATTCATCTTTATATATTTAGCCATTTCTCTTGCTATTTCTTCTTTAACCCACTGATTGTTTAGGAGCGTGTTGTTTAACCTCCAGGTATTTGTGAATTTTCTAAGTCTGTGATGGTTATTGACTTCCAATTGTATTCCATTGTGGTCAGAGAATGTGCTTTCAATAATTTCAGTCTTTTTAAATGCATTGAGCCTTGTTTTATGTCCCAGCATATTATCTATTCTGGAGAAAGTTCCATGAGCACTAGAGAAGAATGTGTATCCTGATGATTTAGGATGTAATGTTCTATACATGTCTGTTAAATCCAATTCATTTATCAGATTGTTTAGGTTTTCAATTTCCTTATTGGTCTTCTGTCTGGTTGATCTATCTATAGGAGACAGTTATGTGTTGAAGTCTCCCACAATTATTGTGGAAACATCAATTGCTTCCTTTAGTTTTGCCAGTGTTTCTCTCATGTATTTTGTGGCACCTTGATTGGGTGCATAAATATTTATGATTGTTATTTCTTCTTGTTGAATTGCCCCTTTTATTAGTATGTAGTGACCTTCTTTGCCTCTCAAAACATCCCTGCATTTAAAGTCTATTTTATCTGAGATTAATATTGCTACACCTGCTTTCTTTTTGCTGTAGCTGGCATGAAATATTTTTTCCATCCTTTCACTTTCAATTTCTTTATGTCCCTGTGTCTAAGATGAGTCTCTTGTATGCAGCATATTGATGGTTCATTTTTTTTTATCCATTCTGCAAATCTATATTTTTTAATTGGTGAGTTTAATCCATTTACATTCAACATTATAACCGTGAAGGCATTTCTTGAATCAGCCATCTTATCCTTTGGTTTATGTTTGTTGTATATATTTTTCCCTCTCTCTATCTCTAATATCCTTTAATGTACCCACACCGAATCTCTTTAGTACTGAACCTTTCTCCATGTCTCTCTCTCCTTCCTTTGTTTCTTTGTCTGTAGGGCTCCTTTAGTATCTCCAGTAGGGCAGGTCTCTTGTTAGCAAATTCTCTCAGCATTTGTTTGTCTGTGAAAAATTTAAGCTCTCCATCAAATTTGAAGGAGAGCTTTGCTGGATAAAGTATGCTTGGTTGGAAATTTTTCTCACTCAGAATTTTAAATATGTCGTGCCACTGCCTTCTCGCCTCCATGGTGGCTGCTGAGTAGTCACTACTTAGTCTTATGCTGTTTCCTTTGTACGTGGTGAATTGCTTTTCTCTTGCTGCTTTCAGAACTTGCTCCTTCTCTTCCATATTTGACAGTGTGATCAGAATATGTCTCAGAGTGGTTTTATTTGGATTTATTCTATTTGGAGTTTGCTGGACATTTATGATTTGTGTATTTATGGTGTTTAGAAGATTTGGGAAGTTTTCCCCAACAATTTCTTTGAATACTCTTCCTAGACCTTTACCCTTTTCTTCTCTTTCTGGAACACCAATGAGTCTTATATTTGGACGTTTTAAATTATCTGTCATATCCCTGAGGTCCATTTTGATTCTTTCAATTTTTTTCCCCCATTCTTTCTTTTATGCTCTCATTTTCCATTCTGTCATCTTCCAGGTCACTGATTCGTTGTTCAACTTCCTCTAGTCTTGTACTATGAGTATCCAGAATCTTTTTAATTTGGTCAACAGTTTCTTTAATTTCCATAAGATCATCTATTTTTTAATTTAGTCTTGCAATGTCTTCTTTATGCTCTTCTAGGTTCTTCTTGATGTCCTTTATATCCTGTTTCATGCTCTTCTTGATATCCTGTATATCCCGTGCCATGGTCTCATTGTTCATCTTTAGTCCTTTAATTAGTTGCTCTAAGTACTGTATTTCTTCTGATTTTTGATTTGGGTGCTTGGGCTTGGGTTATCCATATCGTCTGGTTTTTCCATGTGTTTTAAAATTTTCTGTTGTTTTTGGCCTCTTGGCATTTGCTTAACTTGGTAGGGTTCTTTTAGGATTTGTAGACCAATTGAAATCCTTATCTCTAATTTGTCAGGTCTACAGCTTCGTGGAGTACACTTTCTGTGACTAACCAGCAGGTGGCGTCCACGAGCCACCTGTTCCCCTCAAGCCAGTTCTCCCCTGCTTTGCCTCTGTGGTGAATGGGGGAGTAAGTTGTGTGGTCCAGTTGGTGTACCAAGCTTGAGTGTATAGTTGGTGTTTCCCACCCTGTATAAGGGGCATGTGTCTGGGCGGTCAGGGAGGGGGGCGGCTCTACCAACCAAATCTTCCTGGTGTTCCTGGAGCTTTAAAGCTGCTGCAATAGTCTAATCCTTCAGTTCAGTCCTGCCACAGTTTGTCTCTGCCACTGACCCACAAGTCCTTGGTATTGGCGTGTGGCCCCTGAGACTTGTGAGTGGGTCCCTCTTCCAGGCCTTGCACCCCCTGGTCCTCTGTTGAGGGATGACTGTGCTATGTCACAGGTGAGTGCCATCCCCCCAGGGTGGTTCTGGGCTGCAGGTCTGTGTAGGGAGGCTCCCAGTCTGCTGAAATGAGGTCTGAATGGGGCTTGTTAATTCCCACTGCTCCATCTTCCCAAGTCTGGGACAACCAGCAGAGGGTGCAGGGAAGGCTAATGTCCACGCCCAATTTTGTGGAGTATGTGTGTTATTGTAAGCACTTCCGTCACATTCAGTTGTCTGGGGCAGCTCTGGGCTATGGGGCCAGTGATGGGCAGGAGTGTTCCCTGTCCACCAGGATGACGGCTGTGAGAGGACGCCCCCCTTTTCTTGGGAAGTTGTGGTGTTTAGTGAATTTTCTCAGCCACTGGATTATTGCCTTTTGTCTCAGAGCTCACTTCTGCTCTTGTCTTGACCTGCCCAAATTGCAAGTCTTTGAGGCTTTCTGTATTGGGCTTCTTAGAGTAATTGTTTTAGAAAATGAAAAAAAGATTAAAAAAAAAAAAGGGCCCCCCCCTCCCCCGGCAGATCTAATGCATTATTGAAATGCTAAGAGACAAAGCAATTAGGGCTGTTAAGGAAAGATCCAGGGGGCAGAGAGATCAGCTTTTCTTTGGGTTTTGCAAATGAGTCTGCGGGCCTGAGCTCTGCCCTTCCCCTTTCTATGTTCACCAGAACTCCAAAAAGTATCCGCTTTTATTTTTGAGTTTGTCTTGCTGTTTTTTTGCTATGCCTATCTCATCTCTGCTGGGCTGGCTGCTCTCAGATTCTCCGGTGTCTGGTCTCAGTCTATCTGTGGTTGGAGTTTGGATCAGTAGAATGAGTTTCCGATAAGAGCTGCCACTGAAGTTCTCCCTTCTCCTTCCCGGGAGCTGACAGCCCCTCCTCCCACGGGACTGAGCCTGGCAGGTAGGGGCTCGGGTCCCCTGGCCGCAAAAACTTACAGATTTCCCTGATCTCAGCAGTTCCACGTTTTCATGAGAGTTGTATGAAGTATGCCCAAAGTTAGATTGCTCTGCGGTGTCCAGTCCACACAGTTCCTGGCTTTCTACCTTCTTCCCTGGAGGAGTAACTAAAACATACACCTCACTAATCCATCTTGCCCCGTCTCTGAAGATCTGGGTATTTTAAGGGAAAAATAGACAATGGCTAATTTTAAAAATAATTTCAGAAAATGATAGTTGTCATGAATAAAAATGGTGACATGATAGACATTGATGCTTATGGTAGCAATATTTGGGAAGTCAGACAAGTAATAGGTGAGAAAATATGGTTGTATCTGTGCAAGGAATGGATGTTTTCTTTGAGATTAAGCAGGTATCCTCTAAGATAGAATCTGAATAATGTGAAATCAGTCATGTGAACTAAACACTCTTATTGGGTTTCCGTCCCTGTAAAGTTGGGCCAGATCTATTTTAGGAACTAGTTTTGCAGATTCTTTAAAATACCATATGAGAGGTCAGTATTGTGGTGACTGGTTCTTAATCAGTGGCAAGGCACATACATGATGTTTGTAGTAGAGGTTGGTGAAAGTAGCAATATTAGTAATTAGTTTCTAAAAATGGTAGAGCTTAAAAAGGGGTATTTATTACTTGGAAAAGCAGTTTAGAGCAGAAATTTATTTGGAATTCCTTTCCAGAGCTGTGATCCTCTTTTGTGGAATGTTCTCTGTCTGTCTTTCAAACACGTAATGGAGCCTATCTTCCTTATCTGATTGGCTACAGATATGATGACCTTGGTCTGGCAAACTTGGATTTGCCTGGCTCTGTTGAACAGGATTTATGTTAATGAACTTGCTCTTATTTTGTAACCCTAGCTCATTAGTGCCTCCAACCATTTACTGGGTTCTTTGTGGCAATCTTTCAATATAGAGTATGTCCTTTCCAGCTCCATTTAATTGTTTTGTCATATGTACCTGATTCTAGGTGTAAAGGCAGTCTAGGGTAGTAGAGAGAGCACAAGTTTGAGATTATTTGTATGTTCAATAAAAGCGAAATTGTTGAGAAAATTAGTGGAACTCCAAATGGGAAACTGCAAAGTTAAAGCAGTGTGCAGTGGTTTCAAACTGCATATGTTTGCACAGCACACTGCACTTAAAAATAATGAAATTATATTTTTAAAAGGTGTGTAAAGATGTTTAATATCATTAGGAAATGCAGAGGAAGGTGAGTCTGGCTAATTTTAGCATTTTCCTTTTTAATAAGCTTTCAGTATTGAAGTTTGAGGTCTGAGAAATTACTCAGGGCAAGAAAAGATTGGCTAAGTTCTGCAAGCACTAGGATTCTATTGCAGAATGTGCCCAACCACCCACAACAAAGCTCACCCTTTGTTTATAAACTATCTACATATAACTAAAGAATATTTATTTTAAGAATTTCCAAATTATTAGTTGTCATTCTCATGTCTTAGATCTAAACATTAGAATGTGTCTCTTTTTTTTCAGGTGAACTAAGAGTAAAAGTTTCTTGCCTCATTAAGACCCAGATAGGGCTCTATCTGCTTAGTTTTCGACAAAGACAGTCAATGACTCCTCTCTGTCTTGTTCATTATTGCTTTTTCCTTGCTCCAAGAAGTACCTGGCACATACAAAGGCAATCAGAATATTTAGTGTATCTCACAGAGTAATTAGAAAGCAAATTGGAAGAGAATTTAGCTAGCATAGTGTTACACAAGCAAAAAGGAGAAAGAGTTTTAGTGTCTATTTATGCAAAACATTTCTTTGCCATGTCTAAATTCATTAGAAAAAATTATTTGGGTCAATTCATTTGGAAATTTGCAATTCTTGTCTTCACTATGTATGTATGTACAGTAAGCATATGACAAAATAAAGTTTATCTAAAACTTGGAAGAAACAAAATTACTGATCCAAATTTCACGAAAGTAAATATGACATTTTCAAAATTTGGAAAGCATATTTAAAATTCTCTGCCTAGAGCTTGGGTCTCCCCGCCTCCCACAGACATGCATGCTCATTTGTCTTAATGGCTGATTTCCAAATATGGTTACTCTTGCAGGTAGATCAGGGTTAGCTTAATGTTCAAAATGCCTGGGGGTGGGGGGTGGGGTAAATTATAATGTTACCTTACATTTGGGCTTGAGAAAGTAGAGTTTGCATCATTGGAATCAAAATTAACTTTAGTATTGTGAGAGTTTCAGGCTACAAAATAGATGATGGATGGAGGAAGTGGCAATCAAAAAATGAATATTTTAATATATCTTATTTCCCTTAGGTAGAAAGAAATATTGATCATAAAATACATTTTCTGTCTACCAAATCTAGTGTGGCAGTTGCTGTTGCCAATTTACATTTTAAATATCATATAACACATCTGTGTGGAGGAATCTTGAGAACAATATTGGATAATGTTGAGTTAAAAAAGCATGACAAATAAATATGTAACATTTCTATAAAATAAAAAAACAAACAAATTACATTTTTTACAAAGACATTTATGTGTGGTAAATCAGAGAATGACTGGAACAAAGGTCAGGCACGCTCTTCCTATCTGTGTTTGATTTCTTCACCTTATCGTTCTGGTATTTTCAATGGCATCTTTGAGAAGCCTATTATTCCTCTATAAAGCAGTGTACTTCAAGCATATTTTACCTTTTGGACAATGTAAGATGTCTTCTTATGGTGGACAATAACTCATTGTAGGGATCTCTAGTAACGATAATTTCAGAATGTATAATTGCATGCCATGTTTCACAAGGGTGCATGTGTATGTGTGTGTGTGTGTGCAGGCCACCAGTCATGGTGGGGGTGAGGAACAGATAAATTTTATTTCTTATCTAGCTATATAGATACCAAAGTAAAGGATGTAAATGATGCAAAATATAATGAACAGTCTCATGAAGCCATAAAGTTATGAACTGTTCCCCTGTGTTCCCCTAAGCTTTGAAAAAAATACAAAAATGGAAACATCAATTACTGGGAGACTATACTCAGATATGACTTGGCACTTTCACATGTGATCATTTAATCTTCACAACTCTAAAAACCAGTTTATATAACTATCAGGATAAATAGATTAGGACTCTTCAGCTTTCAACTTTCTCAGTGTCTTAATGGGTACTGACAAAGCAGATTCTGGAATTCAGGTCTGACACAAAAGTACGTTTCCCTCATTATTCTTGGGAATAACCAACTTATTTCAATTTAATTCATTGAACAAAATCCCATCCATATTTTTGCTCAGAGCCTATGTAACATTTAGGCAGTAAAATGTTTAATGTAAATACATAATAGGTGAAATAAATTTCATTGAAAATATTTGCTTAAATCATTGCAGTTTATGTTTCATTCATCCCTAATGTGCATGTATTGCATTCCCAAGTTACCATTAATCATCTGAAAACTTTTGTAAATTATCCTATTTATGCTATCCTAGAGATGAATAATACTCTTGGAGGTACAGAACTCACCTTCATCCACCCATCAGATAAGCGTGATATAACCCAGCTTTAATAAATTTAATAATAACCCTTGTATTGACATTATGATTAATAGTAATAGGCATTTAAGTGACTAAATTAATACTCCTTGAGAAGTTTATATTAGTTAACTTATTTGAATGAAAGTGATACCACTCCATATACTTACTGAAAAGGATTGGCTTTATGAATGTTGCCAATATTGAGATCAGTGGTAAAAAAAAAATGGGTTAATTTAATTTCCCTCAGTTTATATTTTCTCAATAGTTAGTGCAACAATTTCTCAACTGCCACTTTCCTGCCATGGAGGCAATATTTTATCAGCCTTTTGCTCAGTTCTTTTTTGCACTTCATTTGGGGCAAGAGCAGTAAGCAGTAACTCATTTTCTTTGTAATTCTTTCCGTTTCCTTTCCTTATGCCTGCCACCCTAAGATGGAAGCAGGTATCTGTTATTGTTCCAAATTATAATGGGTACTGTGTAAAACACTGGTTTCTCTAAGGCAATCTATTAGAAGTCAGACAAACCTAGGATTTGAAGACCAAATCTATCTCTCTCACTAGCTGCATAGCCCTGAGCAAATTACTTTAAGCCCTGGTTTATTTACTTTTGAGACAGAGTTTTATAACCACTAAAAATAATGCATGAAGGGAAGGTCCTTAGCACAAGGTTAACAAGAAATTATCAATATTATTTTTAGCTAGTTCACACCAACAGGAGAATAAAATGTCAGTGAAAGATTTCCTTATATTTTATCATAACTGCTAGAGTAATATGCCTTAAAAATCGATTGCTAATAACATTGCTGGGTCATTTTATATTGACAAACACACTTGTTAAAGATGAAATAAGATTGGTGACTCGAGTTCAAGATGGTATTCTGGAGTAGATAATATGAGTAAAAGATTACAAGGAAGTTTCTACTCTGTGGGGATTATTACAGTCCAGCCTATGTCATCTGCATAGGTAATCAACTGCAAACTGTGTTATACAGACATGGATAGTGACTGAGAACCATCTTGCTATGATAAATTCCTTTTTAGAACAACATTGACTTCAACTCAACAAGGCCAACCTAGCTGCAGGCACTGTTGAGTGCCCAATCTGCCAGCAGCAGAGACCAACACTCAGTCCCCATTATGGTACCATTCCCCAGTGTAATCAGCCAGCTACCTGGTAGAGGGTTGAGTATGGACCACTTCCATCATGGAAGAGGAAGAATTTTGTTCTTATTGTAATGCATGTTTACTCAGGCTATGGATTTGCCTTACCTGCATCAATGCTTCTGCTACAACTACCATCTATGGGCTTATAGAATTACTCATCCACAATGAAGGTATTCCACACAGCATTTCCTCTGATCAAGGAACTCACTTCACAGCAAATGAAATGGAGCAATGGGCCCATGCTCATGGAATTCACTGATCTTACCGTATTTCCTATCATCCTGAAGCACTTGGAATGATGGAACAGTGTAATTGCCTTTTGAAGACCCAATTTTGGTGCCAATTCTTTGGCAATACCTTGCAGGGCTGGGGCAGTGTTCTCCAGAAGATGATACATGTTCTAAAGTGCATCCAGTGTATGGTGCTGTTTCTTCCACAGCCAAGACTCATGATTCAGGAATCAAGGGGTGGAAATGGGAGAGTTATTCATTCGCTATCACCCTAGTGATACACTAGGAAAATTTTTGCTTCCTGTTCCCACGAGTTTATATTCTGCTGGTCTAGAGAACTTAGTTCCAAAGGGAGAAAGGCTTCCATCAGGAGACAACAAAGATTCCACTGACCTGGAAGATGGTCATTCAGCCACTTGGGCTCTTCATACCCAAATATCCATGAATCAGTAGGCAAAGAAGAAAGTTACTATACTAACATGGGTGATTAATCCTGATTACTAAGTGGATATTGGACTGCTAATATACAATAGAAGTAAGGAAAAGTATGTCTGAAATACAAGAGATCCCTTAAGGCACCTCTTTGTTCTACCATGCCCTGTGATTAAAGTCGTTGGAAAATTATAATAGCTCAATCCAGGCATGACTACTAATAGCCCAGACCCTTCAGGAATGAAGTTTTGGGTCACTCCACCAGGTGAAGAACCACAACCAGCTGAGGTGATTGCTGAGGGTAAAGGGAATATGGCATGTGTAGTGGATGAAAGTAGTTATACCTACCAGCTACAACCACATGGCCAGTTGCAGAAATGAGGTCTATTTTCACATATTATTTAAGTTACAAGATCTCAAGTTTAGGAGTGAATCACCAAGGATTTGTATCCTCTTCTAGGAAAAGGGCTAGTGCATTTTCTATTGTATGCAGGAAAATTGTATCATGTTAAGTGAGAGTATGACTAATACTGTCTTGGGGAGATTTCATATGGTTTAAGGAGATGTGTTTGGGTGCCAAGTTGACAAAGGGTGGACTGTGAAAGTTAATTTTATGTGTCAACTTGGCTAGGTTATGGTGCTTAGTAGTTAGGTCAAGCACTGGCCTGCTTGTTAATGAGGGTAAATTGAGATAGGATTTAGATCTATAATCAGTTGATTGCATCTACAATCAAGAATGGAGATTGCCCTCATCAGTGTAGGTAATCTCTTCATGCAATTAGTTGGAAGTATTAAAAGCCATAACTGATGATTTCAGAGGTCAGAAGGGGAGGAATTCAGATTCAACTTTAGCACTGTATTTGATAGAATACCTAGCCAACTAGCTTTCCTAGGGGAATTAGGACTAAGGGCTTCAGCAAACACTTTTGTTGGTATTTCTAGCTAGTGACCAGCCCTATAAAATTTTACTTGCCAGCTCCCATTGTCCTATGAGTCAATTAATTATAATAAATCATATATGCATGTGGTTCTGCTCCTGTGGAGAATCCTGGCTAATGCAGATACCTATCCTAAAGCCTTTTATTTTAGCAGATATCCCAGAATTCAGCAACACTTTTTGTGGTGCAGTCAGAATAGTTCTCAGCTGATTCTCTCTTTCTTTAAAATTTATCACCATGTCTGCACTGGCTGTTCAGGGTGGAGTGGCCCATACAAAACAAGGTTTCTCCACATGCAGTGTTCACCTCATGATCTGCTGTAATTCAGGATCCTGCAGAAAAATGCATTGGATTGATTTATCTCCTTGGATGTCCCAGCTCTACTGCTACTGCAGCATCACCTTGCCTTATATTGTGGTCAGAATATAATGAAAGGACACAGGTACTGAAAGGTTACACTTTTAGGATTGAATCCTATAATTTATGTCACCAGTCACAATGGATTGCTTATTGAAACTTGAATCATGTTCCCAAACATGTAATTTTAAAGTGTGACTTATGTGGTAAGAAAATGCTTCTCTCTAGCTTGTTGACAGCCATAGCATGGCACACAATGTTGACACCTGTCAATAAGCTAGTTAAAACTGTCTTTGCTGATAAAGTAATACAGGATTTGTTTGTGTTGTAAAGGAAATCCCCAGGGCATTTACTAGTTATTTTTCTGGAGGGGAGGTATGCAGATTCTGAGAAAAATTTCCCTTCATGGTTAAACCGCCCCCCCCCCCCCCACACGCAACAAAAATGGAGAGTCATACAAAGTAAGTCCATTTAATCCCTTGCACCCTTCCTTCCAATTTGGGGAGCTGTCATATGAGTTTTTTTAAATTACAGAAGCTGTGGAATTACAGAAAAATCATGAAAAAATACAGGCTTCCCACATACCACCCCTCAACCAACACCTTGCATTGGTGTGGAACATTTATTACAATTTATGATAGTACATTTTTAAGATTGTACTGTTAATTAAAGTCCATGGTTTAACTTAGGGTTCACTGGTTGTATAGTGTAGCTGTATGTATTTCTTTAAAAAATTTTGACCTGTTACGTACGCAATATAACATTTCCTCTTTTATTCATATTCAAAATATGTATTTCAGTGCTGTTTGTTGCATTCACAGTGTTGTGCTATCTTCCTCACCATCCATTACCAAAACATTTCCATCACTCCAATTAGGAACCCTGTGCATTTTAAACCTTAACTTCCCATTCCCTATCCCCATCCCAGTCCTTTATAACCTATATTCTAGATTCTGACTCTATGAGTCTGCTTATTCCAATTATTTCAAATCAATGAGATCATTCAATATTTGTTCTTTTGTGTCTGGTCTGTTTCACTCAGCATGGTGAACAGGGCTCACCCTATTGTCACATGTTTCAGGACCTCATTCCTGTATTTTATATACTACATTTTATTTATCCATTCATCAATTAATGGACACTTGGGTTGATTTCATCTTTTCACAATTGCGAATAATGCCACTATGAAAATTGGTGTGCAAATATCTGTGTGAGTCCCTGTTTTCAATCCTTTTAGGTGTATACCTAGTAGTGGGATTGCCAGGTCTTATGGTAGTTCTATACTTTTGACTTTCTGGGAAACTTTCAGACCATCTTCCACAGTGACAGCAGCATTTTACATTGCCTGCAACATTTTATATTGCCACCAGCCATGAATGAGTGAGCCTATTTCTCCACATCCTCTCCAATGTTTGTTATTTTCTGTTGCGTTTTTTCTTTAATATCAGAAAAGTAATAGGTGTGAAATCATATCTCACTGTGGTTTTGATTTGCATTTCTGTAGTGGCTAATGATGTTGAACATCTTTTCATGTGCTTTCTGGCCATTCGTATGTCTTTTTGAGACATGTCTCTTCAAGTATTTTGCCTATTTTTTAATTGGGTTGTTTGTCTTTTCATTGCTCAGTTGAAGGATTTCTTTATATATTCTGGATAGTAATCCTTTATTAGATATGTGGTTCCCAAATATTTTATCCCATTGTGTAGGTTGTCATTTTTGCTTTCATGATAAAGTCCCTTGAGCAAAGAAATTTTTAAATTTTGATGAGGTCCCATTTACCTATGTTTTATTTTGTTTCTTGCTTTGGTTGTAAAGTCTAAGAAACCATTACCTTATCCAAGGATGTGAAGATGCTTCCCTACAATTTATTTGAGGAGTTTGAGAGTTCTAGCTCTTACATTAGTTTCTTTGATCCATTCTGAGTTGATTTTTTTTGTATATGGTGTGGGGTAGGGGGTCCTCCTTTTTATGAAAATGGGGATCTGGCTTTCCTGGTACCATTTGGTAGAGACTATTCTTTCCCAATTGAGTGGTTCTTGTCACCTTGTAAAAAATCAGTTGGCCATGAATGTGAGGGTTGATTTCTGAGCTATCAATTCTAGTCTATTGGTCTATATTTCTGACTTTATGCCAGTACCATGCTATTTTGATTATTGTGACATAGCAGTAAATTTTAAGAAAGGGTAGTCTGAGTCCTCCAACTTCATTCTTCTACTATAAGATGGCTTTAGCTGATTGGCTTGTCCATTTCTGCATAGAAGGTTGTTGGAATTTTGAATTGGAATTGCATTGAATCTATAAATTGCTTTGGGTAGTATTGGCATCTTAATGATATTTAGACTTCCAATCCACGAACATGGAATATCCTTCCATTTATTTAGGTCTTCTTTAATTTCTTTTAGCAATGTTTTATAGATTTCTGTGTACAAGTCCTTTACATCCTTGGTTATATTTATTCCTAGATATTTGATTCATCTGGTTGCTATTGTGAATGGAATGTTTTCTTTATTTTTTCTTCTGACTATTCACTGCTTGTGTATAAAAACACTACTGATTTTGGGGTGTTGATTTTTTACCCTGCCACTTTGCTGAATTCATTTATTAGCTCTAGAAGCTTTGCGATAGATTTTGGGGTTTTCTGTACGTAGGATCATGTCATCTGCAAATAGGGAAAGTTTTATTTTTTCCTTTCCTATTGTAACATCTTTTTTTTTCTCTTGCCTAACTGCTCTAATAACTCCCAGTATGATGTTGAATAACAATGGTGACAATGACATCCTTGTCTTGTTCCTGATCTCAGAGGGAAATCTTTAAGTCTTTCTCAATTAGGTAGGATGTTAGTTGTAGAGTTTTCATATATGCCCTTAATTATATTGAGGAAAATTCCTTCTATTCCAAGTGTTCTAAGTGTTTTTATTAAGAAAGAGTGCAGTATTTTGTCAAATTCATTTTCTGCATCAGTTGAGATGATCATGCGTTTTTTTCCCCCTTCATTCTGTTAATGTACTTATCACATTAATTGATCTTCTTATGTTGAACCAACCTTGCATACAAGGAATAAATCCCACTTGATCATGGTATATAATTATTTTAATATGCTATTGGATTTGATTTGCTAGAATTTTGTTGAGGATTTTTACATCTATATTCATAAGATATATTGATCTGTAGTTTTCTTTTCTTGGGTATCTTTATCTAACTTTGGTGTGAGGGTGATGTTGGCTTTGTAGAATGAGTTTGGCAGTGTTTCTTCCTCTTCAATGTTGTAGAAGTGTTTCAGCAGAATTGGAGTGACATCTTGTTGGAATGTTTTGTAGAATTCACCTGTCCTGGGCTTTACTTTGTTGGGAGGTTTTCTTTACTACTGATTCAATCTCTTTACTGGTAACTGGTTGTTTAGATTTCCTATTACTTCTTGAGTCAATTTTATTAATTTTTGTTTGTCTAAGAATTTGTCCATTTCATCTCAGTTATCTAATTTATTGGCATACAATTGTTCATGTTATCGTCTTATAGTCCTTTTTATTTCAGCAGGATTGATAATAATGGCCTCCTTTATATTTCTGATTTTTGTTATTTGTATTCTCTCTCATTTTCTTTCTCAGTCTAGCTAAAGGTTTGTTGATTTTATTGATCTTTCAAATAATGAACTTCAGATGTTGATTCTCTCTATTGCTTTTTTGTTTGTTTGTTTTCTAGTTCATTTATCTCTACTCTAATATTTGTTATTCCCTTTCTTCTGCTTACTTTGGGTTTAGTTTGTGCTTCTTTTTCTAGTTCTTCCAGTTTTTAAGTTAATCTCTGATGTGAAGTCATTCTTCTTTTTTAATGTAAGCATTTAGAGCTATAAATTTCCCTCTCAGTACTGCCTTTGCTGCGTCCCATAAATTTTGGTATGTTGTTTTTACATTTGCCTCAGGACACTTCCTAATTTTCCTTCTGATTTCCTATTTAACTCAATGGTTGTTTAAGAGTATATTAGTTTATCTCCACATATTTGCAAATTTTCCATTTCTTTCTCTGTTATTGATTTCTAACTTCATTCTGTTGTGGATGGAGAATATACATTGTTCAATTTCAATATTTTTTAATTTATTGAGAATTGTTTTGTGACCCAACATGTGGTCTATCCTGGAGAATGACCCATGTGCATTTGAGAAGAATGTGTATTCTGTTTCCATTGGATGCAGTGTTCTATATATTTCTGTTAGGTCTGATTGGTTTAGTGTATCATTTATGTGCTGTATTTTCTTTTGGATCTTCCAATTAGATGTTCTATCCATTATTGAGATTGGTGTGTTAAAGTCTCCTATTGTTAATGTAGAACCATCAATTTCTCCCTTCAAATGTGTCAGTATTTGCTTCATATATTTTGGGGCTCTGATGTTAAGTGCATATATAGTTATAATTTTTTACATCCTTTTGTTGAATTGTCCCTTTTACCAGTATATAATGCTAATCTTTTCCCCCATGTAACTGGTTTTACTTAAAGTTTATTTTCTCCAATATTATTATAACCACCCCAGCTCTCTTTTGGTTACTATTTGCCTGGTATATATTTTTTCATCCTTTCACCCTACTTCTGTCTTTGACTTTAAGGTGAGTCTCTTGCAGACTGCATATAGTTGGTTATGATTTTTAATTCCTTCTGCCAATCTCTGCCATTTGACTGGGATTTAATCCTATTACATTTAAAGTCACTTCTGATAATACAGGACTTTCTTCTGCCACTTTGCTATTTAGTCATTGTAAGTCTTATATCTTTTTTTTTTTTTTTGTACCCTACTTCTGTGAAAGCTTACCTTTTAATTTATTTGCTTTTGTATGTTGTATCTTACTGATGCCTTCTTACTTCTATCTGGACATATTTTTCTTATATTTTCCCTGTGGTTACAATGGGGTTAAAATTTAACATTATTTATATAGAAGTATATATGTTTATATATATATATATATATATATATATATGTATATAATATATATGACAATCATATTTGTATATATATATGTATATGTATATAAGATATATTATATATAACAATCATTTTTGTTTTGATACCAACTTAATTTCAATAGCATGCACATATAATTTTCCTATACCCCTTTGCCTCTCACCTTTTTTTTTGTACTTGTTACCATTTATATCTTTGTACATTGTATTCCCAAAATCTAGATTTATCATTCCTTTTATGCATTTGCATTTTAGCAATTGTAGGAAGTAAGAAGCAGAGTTACATATCAAACAATACAGCACAATACTACTGCCATTTATACTTACCCAAATGGTTATCTGTGCCAGTTTGGATATATTATATCCCCCAGAAAAGCCATATTCTTAAATACAATCTTGTGGGGGCAGACTGATTAGTCTGTTGATTAGGGTGGAACCTCCAATTGAAATATTTCCCTGGAGATGTGGACTTCTCATTTTCAGGGTGGGTCTTAATTAGATCCCTGGAGTCCTTTAAAGAGAGGTCCCACAGAGAGCAGAGAGGAAAAAATGCCCCAAGAGAAGCTGAGAGAATTTTGGAGATGGCCGTTGAAAGCTGATGCTTGGGGATGCTTGGAGACACAGACACAGGGATATTTGGAGATGCTAAGTTAAGAGATGAAGCCTAGAGTTTGCCCCAGAGAAGACAAGAGAGGACCCCCAGATGTTTAGAGACAAATGCCCTGGGAGAAAGAATCAAGGATGCTTGGGAGCTGAGAGAGATGAGTGAAGACAGAAGCCCAGAGACATTTTGGAGAAAGCCATTTTGAAACACAACCACAGAGCAAAGGAACAGCAGATGCCAGCCATGTGCCTTCCCAGCTGACAGGTCTTCCGGATGCTACCAGCCTTCCTTCAGTGAAGGTATCCTCTGGTTGATGCCTTAATTTGGATGCTTTTATGGCCTTAGAACTTTAAATTTGTAACCGAGTAAATTCCCTTTATAAAAGCCAAACCATTTCTGGTATTTGCATAATGGCAGCATTAGCAAACCAGAATATTACCCTTAGGAAAGGTATTTATTTCCTTATGCTGTTTTGAACCACTGCATAGAGTCCTTTTCTTTCAGTCTGAAGAACTCCTTTTAGCATTGCTTGTAATGCAGGTGTAGTGGTGATGAACTCCTTCAGCTTTTGTTTATCTGGGAATATCATAATTCTCCCTCATTTTTTAAAAATTCATTTTTATTGAGATATATTCACATACCATACTCCCTCACTTTTGAAATAGGGTATTACTGGCTATAAAATTCTAGACTGGCATTTATTTTCCTTAAGCACTTTAAGCTTTTCAACACATTGTCTTCTTGTTTCCATGGTTTCTGGTGAGAAATTGGTACTCAATCTAATTGGGACTCCCTTGTACATAACACATTGTTTTTCTCTTGCAGCTTTCAGAACTCTCTACCTGTCTTTTGTATGTGATAGTGTAATCACTGTATGACAAAGGGTGTATTTTTCTTCAGGTTTATCCTGTTTGGTGTTCTCTGAGCTTCTGGGATGTGCATATTCATGTCTTTTGCTAAGTTTTGGAAGTTCTCTGTTATTATTTTTTTTGACTGTTCCTTCTGCCCCTTTCTCTCTTCTCCGTCTGTAATTCCCATAAAGCATGTATTGGTGTGCTTGATGGTATCCCCTAGATGTCTTAGGCTATTTTTGCTTTTAATATTTCTTTTTTCTCTCTGCTCCTCAGCTTGACTCATTTCAAATTTCTTGTCTTCAAGGTCACTGATTCTTTCTTTTCCCAGCTCTGTTCTTGAAACCCCCCTTGGCATTTTTCATTTCAGTTATTGTGGTATTCAACTCCAGTAGTTCTGCTGGTTGCTTTTAAAAATTTCTAGCTCTTCACTTATACTCTCATATTGTTCATTCATTGTTTTCCTAATAGCTTTTAGTTCTTCTTCTGTATTTTCCTTCATCTCCTTGAACATTTTTAATACCATTTTCTCAAAGGCTTTATTCAGTATGCCCACATTCTCATCTTCTTCATTGGTGTTTTCTGTATTTTTATCCTCTTTCTTTGGATGGGCCATCATTTCCTGTTTCTTTGTCTTTTATCCTTTGGTTGCATGCTGAACATTTTAATATTTTAAAATGTTAATTCTGGGATTTATGCCCTGGGTTGTCTGTTTCTTGGTTTTGTAATGAGCTGGTGGTAAGACAGAGATTTTCTTGAACTTCAGCCTTCCTATCAAGAAGGTCTGCCCTAGGCCAATGCAGTCTCCATGGTTTTCCCTGTCTTTCTGGGCCTCTGTCTTGTCCTGGTCTTTTGCTTTTTAGTAATTTTGGAGTTATCCTGTTTACAGCAGTTTGGTTATCCCCTCTGTTTCCAAGAACACAGAGCTCCCTCTCTTGGGTATTTGATGCTGGCAGGCCTTTGTACATTGTATTCCCAAAATCTAGAGCAACATTTTGGAGAACACCCAGAGTGGAGTGGGGGGTGGGGGCAGTGGTAGTAGCTGCTGCTGGGAGAGAGTAATTTACAATTCTTTACTGAAAGTTATGTTCCTTTTCCTCCCTCTCTTTCCTGGATACTGTACAGTGTTCTTCTGGCCTCTGGAGTTTAAAAATACTTGTTTCAGACAGTTCCTGCCTGTTTAACAGTTGTTTTGGTGGGAGGCCTGAGTTCTGGAGCTCCCTACTCTGCCATTTCCCCAGAAGTTTCCCTGACCTATGAGATTTTAATATCTGGATCTATGACCAAAATCTTGGGTCCATTAAAAGAGATATTGCCAAAACTTCCTCCACAATTTGAAAGTATGGGATGTATCTGGGTCATTTATGATATTGTTAATTGACTACACTAGTTCTGAAGTTCCTATATCCATATTTCTTATTAAAGATATAGTAAGTGCCTGTTCTATGTTTATACCTGTTTTATCTGGAGACTTTGTTTCTTGCACCTGAAAACATTTAATTGATTAACGTGGGATCTGGTTCCTCCCACCTTGCCCCTTGGAGAGGGTGGAATGACAGCAGAGAGCAGTCTAGCGAGACAAAGCTGGGTCAGGAGGAGATGGAAATCTGAAGTCCTGAAGGAATAAAAAGTGCCTATAGCTATTTGCCACTTAAATCATAGAAATCTCAGAGTTTAAACAGAGGAAAAACAATGTCTTATATAAAGTCCTAGGAGTGCACTCGGGACTTGGAATAAGTGTCAAAACAATCTCAGAGATCCTCCAAAGAGAACAGTAGCTAGCGCAAGTGTCAGGTAAGAAGGTTAAATAAGTTCCATGGAAATTTAGGATGCCAAAGGCTGGTACTTATTCAATTCCCTTCTACTACCAAAGGAGTGAGTGAATCTGCCTCAAAAGCCTAGATTGAGAAAGATATATGGATTATTCCTTCTAAAATTGCAGCAATCTTTCAATTCTTCATTTCCTTTGTCTTGTGCTACATACAACACCTTGTGTTAGGGAGAAGGCTCAGAGACATCAGATATCTCCAAATAGGTAATTTCCTGGTTTCTGTTCTAAAACCATCAGCTGAATCACCCTTCCTGTTTGGCAAGTGAGATGCCAAGAATATACTTAGGACATTTTCATAAACTGTGCTTTATAGAGTCAAATTAAAAAGCTTTTCCTAAATGTGTTCTATGAGCGAGGTTCTGTTTAGGCTGTCCTCTTTTAGGAATAACAATGCCATTTTGCACAGTGATTTCTGTATAATTCACACAAACATAAAGCAAAGGACACTCTTTCCCCTAAGCTAGCATTTCCCTTTAAAAACAATTTTGCACATTCAGATTCAGTATTTGTTCTTCTAACATAACATGAAATAAACATCCATTGTTTTTCCTCAAAAGCATAGTCATTTATAAGGTTTGGCTGACCTTTCCAAAGCAGAGTATAGAAATCTTCACTTAGAAATGAAGCATTATTTATCTCTACATCATTTGTCAAGCCCTCTTAGAATACCTGAATTTATGCGAAACTTGTACATCAATCAAGATTATTAGTTCAAGCAAGAGAAAACAGCTCTAACTAATATAAGCCCAAAATTTTTTCAAAAGTTGTCAGGCTGCTTTCAAAATCTCTAGGAAGGAAAACACAATTTCTAGGAAGTAGGAAGGACATAGTTCCAAGGTGGAGACGTTTGCAGTAGAGGAATGATGTTCCAAATTATGGTGTAGTACTGCCCTGGCATAGACGCTGCTGTTGTTGCCACTGGGCTTGGTCACCAGAGCTCATACCACTGACATTGGACATTAGTGCTGCTGCCTTCGGAGTGGTCACCACCGCTGCTTCTGGAACCTGATGTAGCTGTGACTGATAATGCCAGCTTCAGCAGAAAATATTCTGGGCAGTGCTCAGTTCTTCACATCAATAGGATATTATTCAAAATCTTGGACAGATGCATGCAATTGGAGTTATGTCATTATATCAAATCCATTATGTCATTATGTCAATTAGAGTTATGTCAATTATGTCATTATGTCAATTGGAGTTATTTCATTATGTGAAATCCATTGTTTCATAACCCATTATGTCAAAGTACCTTATTGCTGGAGAGGCCAAGAAAGTCAGTATCTAACATTTTATATTTTAATTCAGGAATGCAGCCTTTGTTTCATAAGGAGAAAATGTCTTAAATGTAGCAGCAAATGGGTTCATATTCTGGATTACCAAAAGAATAACAGTCAGTCATCTTTTTTCCTTCCTTTTTTTTTTTACTTCACTGTTTGTGCTTCAGTTATAATTGTCTGACTATTGTAAGAAAAATAGCATATCAATATAACTGATTTTCTATTAATGAGACATATTCAGAGGGATGATTAATTTTTTCAGTAAGTGCAGAATCATTATTCCAACACATGACAGATCTCAAAACTCATACTATTTCAAACACTGTTGCCTTCCATGCCCAAGGTCCAACATTTAATAGGTTATTGTTTATGATTACAAATAAAGCCTAGATATAGCATACAACAAATGGACAATGAGTCCATATTGTGATTTCAATTACCAAACCCTGAAACCAGAGGATCTAAGTGGGTCCTGGACTTGTATTCCACCCCTCTAGATAATCTCACAACCTTCTTCCAGCAAATACCAAGCCAGAGTTTCACATGAAACTGAGAATAGTAGTTTGAATGGAATGGGTAGCCTATTACTGTAGGGGAACATGTGATTCTCCAGACCTAGGACTGAAAGCAGGACGTATGGTAAAGTAGCAATGATATTCATAAAGGGATGCTCCTGAAGTAAGATATGGAAATCCATGAGGCTAATTAATGGCAGTGCAATGTAGAGGGAGTCATATGGCAGATAGGAAGACCATATTTGATAGTCCCTTTGTAAAAGTGACCAGAGACTTCCTAAACCAGTTGATTGATAAGAGAGAGGCTTTCTTGTCAGTGTTTCTGGATATGACACAGCATCCATACTCTTTGTTTGTTGATGTAAGGAAAATACTCTCTCCCTTCTCTCCCATTTATATCATATTAACTGTCCAAAGCCAACTACACAAGCTGCAGGGCTTGGTGCAAAATGACAATTTTACACAGGGCTCCTCGTTCACAAAGTAGAAAACATGCTGTTACATGCACTGAAATATAAAATTCTTTCCTTTCTTCTGTAGTCTATCTCTCTTGACTTGTCATGGCATTTTTAAATTACTATTTAGTCATGTTCTAAGTAAAGAACACTGAAATTTTAATTATTAGCATGATATTTACCATTTATTTTATTTATATTGTGCAATGTTCATTTTAAACGCAAATATAAGAGCATTCAACTCCTATGCAGAATCATTGAAATTACCCAACTTATATTCTGTAGCTTGCATACGTATATGCATTTCCTTCTTACAAGAACAGTGAAAATGCTGCACCAAACTCACTCAGCTGTTTCCATTTTATCTCTTGATATATGCACATTCTATCAAAACTTTATATTCGGCTAACTGATGGGTAAGGAGGACTGAAAATAAAATGAACAATGGGTTGCCCTATCTTTCCTTTTTCTTTCTATGTCATCATTTTTGGTATAACTGATTGGCTAAGAAAGGAAAATAAGATGAAAATGAAAGGATGTGATAGGTGAATACCACTGCTTTCTTTCTGAGTTTGAAGAAAGTTTGGGTCCATACTGACTAGATCTCTCAGGGCTGTCAGCACCCCCTGCAAATTTAGCCATAGTAAACATAACATACTTACCTTGCACTCCTTTTGAGTCTCACTGAACCCATGGTGTCCCAGATTCTGTGCTCTTGTAGAATCATGAACACAATGAAGTCATGCATATTAGATTATCTCCTCTGTCCATGTGCATGTTGCGTTGTTCCATTTGACTTTGCTCACTGAAACACAAATTTTGTACTAAGAATTTCAGGGTGATGACAACAGAACAGTAAATCGATGGTTGGCCCTTCTGAGCATGGGGCCCTTGCAATTGCGCAGGTGGCTTGTCCATGAAGTCAGCTCTGATTCTTCTGTAGGCTTCCAATGCTGAACTTTGTGTGGTCATACTGTTATACTAAAATATCAGTCCTCCCTCTTTCTCTCTCTCCCTTTTTCTTATTTCTCCTTCTCCTTCCTTTGACTACAGCATCACTCTGGCATAAGTGCTTACACAAAGAAAGTAGGGGAAAGGAAAAGAGGAAGAACCAGAAGAAAATAAAAATAACACATACTCTTGAGTACCCCCAAATCATGCTTTTCCTTCACATTATCTCTAGTTTTAAACTAAGCTTGTAAGGCATGTAAGACTAAAACCATTTCTTGCCATTGAACAACTCTTTTGGTATCCCTTACTAAGAGACCCCCAGAGGGCTAATGAGTCAGAATTCTATATATGCCCTGACTGCATATTTGTAGAGGACATGGAGCTCTCCTTTCTAGCTCTACCTCCCGCCTTCTCCTCTCCCAGTAAGGATTGTATGTATGTCAAATATGTATGTATTTTATGTGGCTGGATATTTTTGTTCTCATATCTCCCTGCTCAGATTTCACTTACTTCACAGACTATTACTGCACAATTCCCATTACTAGAAATGAACAGCTCTTCTGAAACAGAAATTTTCAGACTAGAATATGTTTTATTTTACAAGTCTAAATGCACAAAAATTTTGCATTTTGAAAAGACTTACAGGTAGAACATTCTTCATATGAACTCCTGCAAAGTTGCATACAAATCCAAAATTTAAAAATCAGGTTTTAAGTGAGTGAGAGAAATGTGATATTTAAATAAATTCTCTAGTGGCTTTCTTTGTAAAGTGAGAGTAAGCATCCTCTAATGTATTGCATTTATACATAATTTTTCTCTGCATAAATTTTTAAAATATGAAAACCTTGGAGTTCATGCAATGTCTATCTTCTACACTACCTTGAATATCTATCTTCCTTCCTACTATCTATCTAATCTATCATCTATCTATCAATATCTATCTACCTATCTATCTATCTATCCATCTATCTATCTCTATGAAGGTATAATTTGTTGGGCCTTTAATAGGTGCCAGATGTGACATTTTGTATAGATGATCTATTAAGTCCTTTCAACAATGTGTGGAATGGGTATTTTTATTTCCCTTTTAGATATGAACAAACTAAAGCTTAGATGATTTAAGTGATTGCCCAAAGGTCATGTAATACGTGGGAGGACCACTATCCTATCCAGCTCTCTTTAATGTTAAGCCTAATATCTCATGCTGTACTATGTTGATAATTGTTGTAGTTCTTTAAATAGGTCTAACGCACTTTGCATCTGCTTATGTGTACTGAATGAGTCATTCTGATAGAGAACTGAGCATCATTCATAAACATAAACATTTTAGCATCACATGTGGTTGTGAAATTCTTAAATGATGAAGAAATAAAAGATGCATTGTAAAGAAAAATGCTTCTGGCGACAAACTTATATATATATATATTTTCCTGGTAAATATCACAGATCAATGTGCAGATAAAATATGGACATTTACTTCAGAGGATAATTGTGCATTTCTAAATCTGTGTTTGCATTTAGAGGTGAATATTTGATACCACCAATAGAAGGCTTCAGCTTGACAACAGAGTTTGGAGCTACCTGATTAAAGGCCTGCCCAGAAGCTAAACTTTCCTCAAGAATGACATTGTTTCTCACACAGCATCACTAATTTGTTTGCTATCATTTTGTAAACAATGTAGATTTCTTTGTAAATTTTTTATTTTTTTTCCTTTTCCAGTTTTTTGTTTAATCTGAGTCCTGCAATTAGAATTTCAAATTTCAGTTTTGAAACCCCACACATTAGTCACATGCATTTATTTATGCCAAGAAAACAGGATTTGTATTTTATTAACATGTTTAATCTTTAAGGTTGAGTTTTATTGTTTTTGTGCTAAGACTTATTTTTATATTACAATTTCAAAATACTTACAAGAGAATTAAATGATAATTAGCATTGTTTTGGAGTAGGTTGGTTCCTAGAGATAAAGTATAGACACCTCTGACATCAAAACACTTTAAGGCCCATAATTATGATGGTGGCAGTAGTGACAGTGGTGGTGTTGGGGTATGTATGTGTATTTTCATGTGCTTATGTGTGTGTATGTGTGTAGAAGAAGAATGTCCACATTTTCAATTCCAAGATGTGTTTTATTCAAAACTGTTTCCCATTGAATGTGTAGCCTAAATAAAATCCATCCAGACCTACATATAAGCCCTCATATTTTAATATAGTTAGTTTCTAATTTTCCTTTATTTGATTCTGAAATGATACACATTATAAATAGAGTGTTGATTTATTAAAGGCTTTCATTTTGGGGAAATATGAACATTACCAGCATTGAAAATGTCATCTAGATTTCAAAAATATTAAAATGGAGGGAAAGTAATTATCTTTGGATAAAAGGAATTCAATAAGTTTTTATTTCCCTACTTATATAGCAAGGTCCTTGAAGGCAGGGATTGATCATTTTAACTTCATTAAATTTACAACTTCATTGTATTCAGGTAGTGTGACATGGATAAATCATTACTGATGGAAGATGTATGTCCTGATCGTTTTTTTTTTTTTTTTTTTTTAAAGCAGTTGATTTTGTTTTGTCTGTTTTTTAAAGAATGAATGTTTTTCATTCATGAGATGGGAGGTCAAGGCTTGTGTAACAGAAAATGACTGAGTGAATCCACCTAAAGAGCTGCATGCTGGAGGCTCTGACCTGTCTTTCTATTGCACATCTTTGGCTGAGCACAACATTGAGGGGAAAGCTGTTCTAGCCTTGTACCTCAAATAACCACTGTAGTTGGAGCAGGCACCTGCATCAGTGGCAGTG
Organism: Choloepus didactylus; assembly: GCF_015220235.1. Taxonomy (NCBI): domain Eukaryota; kingdom Metazoa; phylum Chordata; class Mammalia; order Pilosa; family Megalonychidae; genus Choloepus; species Choloepus didactylus. The sequence goes on from NC_051312.1 coordinate 56,364,477, forward strand.
GCAAGGCTCAGAGCATGGTACTCAGTTCTAACCATGGACTTCAGACAGGTGTGCAGCAGTGAGAAGAAGATGCCTTGGAATGTCTTGGTGTCAGCTGTATCTGTCAGCCTTTGGCTTTGATCTCTGCCACAATCTATGTAGCACAGTGTCATGTCCTGGAGCAATCAAATTTGAGCAACAGCAGCAGTGCTAGAATTGTCCAGAGTCAAGAGGCCATCTGAGTTCTGAATCCAGACTGGTCCTTTGGGCATGAGTAAGTACTTATTCCTAGATATATCTGGGGAAAGGTGCATTAGGTAGAGGACTGGAAAATGTGAATGTGGGTATGAGTGTGTTCAAATGTTGTACTCCTGGACATTAAGTAGAGACTGTTTTACACACCCTAAATTATAAATGTGAGTGCTCCAGTATTTATACTTTAATGCACTTGTTCTGGGTTGAATTTTGTCCCCAAAATAGGTATGTTAAAGTCCTAACCTTTTGTATACATGAATGTGACTTTATTTGAAAATAGGATCTAAGCAGATGTAATCAAATTAAGATGTGGTCAGACTAGATTAGGGTGGGTCCTAAATTAAATGACAGGTGTCCTTATCAGGAGAAGGTGATTTGGAGCATACACAGAAACACAGATGGAAGAAGGCCATATGATGACAGAGGCAGAGTTTGAAGTGATGTGTCTATGAGCCAAGAGATACCATGGATTGCTGACAACTATCAGAAGCTAGGAAGAGGCAATAAATGGTTTTCCCTAGAGCCTTTAGAGGAAGCATGGCCCTGTGGACACCTTGATTTCAGACTTCTGGCCCCCAAAACTGAAAGAGAATATATCTCTATTGTTTTAAGCCACCCAATTTGTGGTACATTGCTGTGGCAACCTTAGGAAACTACCACAGCATTTAATTCTCCAAACAATATTATGATATATATAAAGGACTTTTGTTATATCACTTTACAGCTGATGAAGCTTTAAATTAGAGAAGTTAAGTAACTTGCCCACTACTGTACACTAAATTGGTAGATTTGAACTCAGGTTCTTCTGACTCTACATTTTGACCTTTAAACTACTATGTTTAACTGCTGCCTAACAATTATTGTTCTTTTTCCCAAGGAAGGTGGAGGAGACGTCTTAAATTTGTTTGTTTCTATTGCCTTTATCACTTAGTGCTATTTTGGAAGCATTGGCTTCTGAACTTTTACCTTGGATTGCCACAAGGGGGCATCCACAGAACTCTGAGGAAGGATCTATTAAAATTAACAGTGGGAGGAAATCAGGGTTTTCTCCCTAAACCAGTGGTTCTTAAAGTGTAGAAACAGCAACACTTACCTCACTTGGAAACTTGTTAAACATGCAAATTCCTAGGTCCCTCAAGTTGATGTACTGAATCAGATCTCCGGGGTTGGAGCCCAGTAATTCGTGTTTTAGGAAGCTTTCTAGTTGGTTCTGATGCGTGACAAGGATATAGAACCAGTGCCCTACTGGTTTCCTTATAGTAAATAGATTCTTTTTCTCTTTATTCGGGAATATTATCTAGGTTTTTTTTAACTTTCCTTTACGTTGAGAGTCAGTACCATGGTATAGGTTGTCATTTTCAAACTGAAGGACATGACCTATTAGTGAATCATCAAACCAATTTAAAGGCTCAAAATACATACGATAATGCCAGAATACATTGTGCATAATAAGAGAAAAAATTCCTTTGTGAAAGTTTGTTTCAGGTGGGTTGTGATGTAAAATGCACATCTTACTGTGGGCCACAGCCCCAAGGACAGAGCATGATTTGAAAACTGCTATGAGAACAACATACAACATTGTCATGGCATTGTCTAAGCTGAAAATGGTGAGGTGAACAGAAAGGGAGTTGCCATCTTAGAAAAATGGAGTATAGAGAAGAATCCCGAACTGTAATAAGAAGAGTACACACTGCTTGAGGAAAACAAAACCAAATAAACATACAGACAAAAAACTTCAAGCATTCTGTAGTCTGGAGAGAAACTCTCTGTGAGGGGCTAGTTTCTCTAGGATCTTGAGGGAAATGCTCTTCCAAACTATTCTAATTCAGGATTACTAAGTATGCTTCTGATGAAAACTCTAGCTGCCTAAATAAATATCTTCCTGCTGGAAAGGGATGTCCTATATCAGAGACTCAGACATTCTCCTCGTTAGGAAGGGATCCTTCCCATTACAAATACAACATATGGAACCCTGTCTCATTTGTCTCTCTAATTTGAGGCCAGTTTGGAAAAATCTGCTATCAGCAGATAATTGCATCTGGAGAATAGGAACATCACAGAGTCTAGGAAGAAGAGGCTTATTTAGTAATTAGTCCCAGCAATCAGGAAAGAGTCTGTCCTTAAGGCTGACTTTTCGTCTTCCTCAGCCTCAGTAACTGACAGCAATGGGCTGTAAGGCCACTGAGCTACAAGACAGGCTACATGACACAACTTTAGACCTGCTTCTTAGGAAGAAGCTAACAGAGAAGGAGAAAAGTGCTTCATACAGATGTGTATTTTGGTAAAAAATCACAAGTCAGAGGCATAGAAATACCTTGGAATCCCACTTGCTGCTGCACAGTATCTAGCAGCCCCCATAACAGGGTAGAATAAACTCAGTTCATCCTGACAGATGTTCTCAAGTGAAAACAAACAAATAATGTTCAATGACACAATCCCTAGCTACATGCTTTACTTCTTACATGTGAAGTCTGTGATATTCGGATAAGAGTCACGTTACTGAATACTGAATACTAATTGGGTGAGTGTGGGGAAAAATTCACTTGACATTTTTTTTTTTTTGAAATAAATTCAAAGTTATAGAAACAGTTGCAAAAACAATACTAACCCCATACACAGAATTCCATCATAGCCTGACCCCCCTCCCCCGATAGCTCAATTCACCAACTTTAACATGCTGTCACATCACTATTTCTTTCCCTCCCTCCCTCCCTCCCTATCTATCATCCATCATCTATTGCTCTATCTTCTGAACATATGAGAGCTAGCTGCACACATCCTTGAACATACACTATAATTCACATATACACTTCCCATGAACAAGAACATTCTTTTATGCAATCTCATTAAGCGCAGCTAAGAAGTACAAGAGACTCAACAATGATACAAAGCTTACATTCTATATTTCCTTTACCTTATGTCTCAACTGTGTCCCTTTGAGCCACCTGTCCTCTATCCTCCAATCCCATCCAAGTTTCACTTGACATTTTAACCCTTAGTTTTTGTTTCTGCAAAATGCAGGTAGAAGATGATAATTTACAACCCTATAGAATTTTTGTAGGGATTAAAGAGATATATGGTTGTTGTATGGTAAGCTCTCAGTAAATGATACCTACTACTGTTTCAATTTATGTTCAATGCTATAAGAACTTAACCACGGCCATGCACTCCACTGACCCTGAACTTTTTCACTTACGCATTTTGTTGAAACTTAACATGAGCCAACTTATGTACTAGATAAGCATACAAGAATGAATAAAACATGTTTCCTACCTTTCAGGAGCTCACATTCTATCAAAGAAGAAAGACATCAAAAACTAAGAAGAGTAATCAGTATGACAGAAACTAATTTGCCAGCTTAAAACACTAAGAAAATACAGAAAGCTTTACGTAAATCTCCAGAGAAGAGTGACATCTTGGTCAACTTCTGTTTGCACACATGGGTTACAAGATGTACAATGAAAGCCCTGGACAAACAAGATGGAAGAGTGGACTGTAAGGTTCCTACTTTCATTTCTTTCCTCCTCATCTAGTTGTTTCTTGTCCTCTGCAACTGCTGCTCAGAATTTCCGAGAAAAAAGGAAAAGATTTTGAAGAACCTAACATTTATGCAACATTTACAGCAAAAGTTATAAAAATGTGGTCCATGGAACCATAGGTAGGTATCCTTGAGACTCTTTCAGGGTGTCTGCACGTCAAAACTATTTCCCAAGAGGCTGTTTGCTGGGCACTGGTGATATGAAAACAATAATGGGTTAACTGCTAGTGACTCAGAATAAATCAGTACAATGGTATCAGATTGTACTAATAGTCATGGCATTCTCCACATAAGAAGCAGCACAGAAAATTAATTTATTAAATCCTGACTATTTTTAATATTTGTGCAATAGAATGTGTAGTATGCATAAAACAATTCCACTGCAAGCCAGAGTATGATGGTTATCTCAAGGTAAACCACTTAGTTGCTTATTTGAATTGCAAAATGGACTAGCCACTTTTTCATGAAACACAATTTTTACTTAAAGAGTCATTAACAGATAAACTACACATTTTCTCAGAATCATATGAAGTGAGTCTGTCATTTTTAACTTGGGTAGAACTAGGTTCCCAACAGTAATTCTGTGAGATAAAGTTGGAAAGGTCTGAGGAAAAATCACAGGAGGCCCTGCATGCCAAATTAAGGAAATTAGTCAATATTCATTAGCAATAAAAAATTGTGGGGAGAGGGAGATAAGTAATCAACTTGTTGCTTTCAAATAGCATTAATTTACTGATTACCATAGTGGGTTTGAAAATTGGATACTGGTTCACAAGTTAGAAGGCTGCTGCACTGGTCCAGGTTCAGGGTTGTAAGGGCTTGGAGGAGACATATGGCAAGCATAAGGTAGGGTGAAGGCACAACCTGACATGATAGTTCCAGAAGGAAATGTTCATAATTTGTCTTTGAATTTAGTTTCTTATGTGGGAAAAATAATCAATGCCTACATATTAAAGATTTGCATGCATGTATGTATGTGTGTATGTATATGTTATTGGAACATTTGGGTGGGCATGAAATGAAGGGAAAGATACATACTTGGAACACATAGCAAAACACAGACATTCAAAAACTGAATTACTCTGATGCCTATCAGTAAATCAATGACTCACTCAAATTCAAGAAGGTTTTATTTACAAAGGAATTATACCAATATTTTGGGAGCAGGGTAGGAGGAGAACTACAAAGGAGAGGTCTGTGACCCCGAGTTCATGACAGTGGAGCTGTTAACAACCCTAGCTCTAAAAAGGGAAAGGGAAGGAGTGGTTTTGGTGGTTTTTAAGGGACCCAGGGAAGAGAAAGTCATATAGAGAAGATTAGTGACTTTGGACTAAGGAAACATCTCACTTGAAACAAAGGAACCAGGGTAAAATATATTAACCTACTTTTTTCTTTCCATTTAATCTTTTTGGGCACCCCCATTTGCTAAACCTGAGCAAGATCCAGAAGACACAGGATCCATTGATGTAGGTCAGCATTTCAGGGCAAAGAGTAAAGTGGCAAATGGTAGAGAGAGATCTAAAGGTGTAAATGGAAGACATCTGGCATTCATGAATGCACACACGTGTACACGTAAACACACTTAACTGAAAGCCCACCCATGCCAGTTTCAATGGCAGAATTATCTCCTTGAATGCAATAAAGAGATCGTCTGTCATCAGAAAAGCTAGATGTGTTGCTTTGCTTGGAATTTAGCTTCACAGCAATGAATACAGTTGTGAGCCAATCAGATTAAACAACAACAACAAAAACAAACAAACAACTCAGACAATTAAGCTAATTTATTTATTGAAAGTTTGTCTTTGTAAAAGATAGCATCAGATGACATGGTGGAACAAACACCCCAGCAGTCACTTTCCGTAACAACATGCTTAGAAGTCACAGGGACTGGGCTGCTGGGACAGATAATCAGAAATACAATATCCCTCTAGGGCAGGATTTCTTAGTCTCGGCACTGTTGATGTTTTGGGCCACATAATTCTTTTTTGTGGTGGTCCTGTGCATCGTAGGATGTTTAGCAGCCTCCCTGGCCTCTATCCACTGGATGCCAGAAACACCCTCCCCCCACCCCTCTCAGTTGTGACAACCAATAACGCATTCAGATGTTGCCAAATGCCCCTGAGGGAGTTGTGGGGGTGGATCACCTCTCTGAGAATCACAGAACTCTACCCTCAGTCTAGGCTTCCAGAGGAGGCTGCACATTTTTATACAGGTTGGGTGCATTTCTTTCCACATATTAACTTGAGTACTCTATGGTGAGTCTATCTGTATAGTGATTGCACTGAATTTTAATCACATGGTTTAGTCTGACTAATGTAAATATGCTTCCAAGGGTATTCAACTACATAATACGTGTTTCTAGAAAAAACATGCATTTTATTCTCAGAATCATCCAGCCAGGTATGTATGCTTGTATATGTGTGTGTGTGTTTGAGTTGGAGATACAGGTGTTACTTAAGGAAGTCACTGTTTCAGAAGTCATATCACTAACAATAAATTATATTTCATTATCATGGAAGCTTTTGACATTGTCAAGTACATTATGAGAGAAATGAGATATCTGGCAGTGTACCTACAACTGAGGCTGTTAGAGGCAACTTGGCATCTTGTGTGCTTTAGGTAGCTGTAAGGTGTCGAGTATCAGTGCCCCTGAAGCCACAGCCTAGGGCCACTCATAGAGGCTGCACCAAGGAGAAACACTTTCAGTTCTGCCTCCGAGTCCCAAATTCTAGCCTCAGATGATTTGGATTTCTTCTTTACTGCAGTCCTTGGAGCACATGGTACTGCTGGCTAAAATGATAGTAAAATACCTAGCCAGAGACAGGATCAGAATCCTTTGACCACAGAGGGACTGAACAGTCAGGGAAGTATAAAAATGAGGCAGCAAAGGCTTTTTGGCAGTAAATGCTGCTTATACTCTCTCTGACCCCCAAGAGCAGTTTGTTAGTTTTCAAGTCCATAAACTTCCTGTTATAATTTCTGAATTTGTTCTTTGGTTTCTGAGGCCACTGCCTTGGATTCCACATCTCTGTGACCATCCTTCTATGAGACCCTGCCATTTATTTGGACTCTCTGACATAGCAATGACCTGGACACCTCAGTGTCTGCTCCTGAAGACTGGGGGAAATTCTAGGATGGCCTAATCTAATGTTTCCCTCATTTTAGCCACTACCCACAGTTCTGGTTTACTAATGGTGCCATTATGCAAAATACCAAAAATCGATTGGCTTTTATAAAGGGGGTTTATTTGGTTACAAATTTACAGACTGAGGCCATGAAAATGGCCAAATTAAGGCATCAATACAAGTATACCTTCACCGAAGGAAGGCCAATGGTATCTGGAAAACCTCTGTTAGCTGGGAAGACAAGTGGCTGGCTGCTGATCTCAGGTTGTGTTCTGGCTCCTCTCTCATCTCCTGTGCTTTCTTCAAAATGTTGCTCTTAGGGCATTTTGTCCTCTCTTAGCTTCTCCACAGCAAACACTGGGCTAGCATCTCCAAAGTGCTAGCAAAAGTCTGCTTTCAGTGGCCATCTCCAAAATGTCTTTCTTAGCTGCTCTCAAAAATGTCACTTTCAGCTGCTCTGATGTCCGTCTGTTTGTGAGCCCTTTTATATGACTCCAGTGATTAAAGTAATACCCGCCCTGAATGGATGGGGTCCATATCTCCATGGAAATGATTTACTCAAATGTTTCACCCACAGTTGATTGAGTCACATCTCCATGAAAACACTCAATCAAAAGATCCAACCTAATCAATACCAATATATCTGCCCCCACAAGTTTGCATTAGAATATGGCTTTTGGCAGGACATAATATATCCAAACTAGTTTTTATTTTATCAGAATATGACCAGAACTATTATTTACTTAATATTTTCCCTAAAATTGATGACTTATTTAGCCTGGGTTAAGTATTAATAATCATAAAACCACTATTTCCATGTGTTACTTATGTTCCTTTTCTCATATATATTATAAATTGTTACTATTAATATAAAAATATCCATCTAGGTACCACCTAAAACCATCTCTGGTGCCCCCATTATACACACACCTCACTTGAGGAAACACTGGTCCAATCTATGGCCTCATGCACTATCGGCTTTAAGATTAAAAGCTAGTATAGGAAAGAAGGAAACCCACTTCTGCTACCATTTTGATGATTTTTAGGTTAAATTCAGGGTCCAATGGTTAATGTCATTTTTAATTTTTTTTTTCTTTTGCGAAAAGGATTAAAGGTAACAGAAATGGGAAGCTAGAGAATAATATTTATCTCCCTTTGGCAATAGCACATTAGAGGATCTAATTGACTTGGTGCTGGGATGCCTTACATGGAAGTATAATCACCTGTGAGATTGTGGTTTGCTTGCATTTCTGGTCTAATTTCTTTTAAAGCTTTAAAATATCTCAGTTTGTGTGATGGATACAGTCTCTTGGAATACAAAGTTTAAAACCTGGAGACTAGAGCCCTGATGATGAACTGTTTTTTTCACTGACTGCAATAATAGTAGAGGGAGAAAAAAATTGAATACGATTGGACATTTGGATAGGATTCTGAACTTTCACTGAGTTCTTAAGGTTTTATTTCATGAGATTGCACCACTGTTTAAATACCTTCTTTCTTTCTGTGGATTTCATTTTTTTCTCCACAAATCATGGCTAATTTCTGAATGTGCTGGTTTGAAACTGTTTTGGACCCCAGAAGAGCCATGATCTTTTAATCCAATCTTGTTGGGAATCTTTTGATTGAGTGGTTCCATGGAGATGTGATTCAACAAACTGTGGGTGAGACCTTTTGGTTAGATGGTTTCCATGGAGGTGTGGACCCCACCCATTCAGGGTGGGTATTAATTAAATCACTGCAGTCCTTTAAGAGAGTTCATGGACAGAAGTTTCTCAGAGAAGTTGAGGGAGACATTTTAGAGAGAAGCTAAGTGCTGACATAGGCCATGATGCTTGGAGTTGCTTGGAGATGCAGACAGAAGGATGTTTGGAGATGCTCAGCTAAAACATGAAGCCCAGAATTTGCCCCAGAGAAGATAAGAGAGGACCCTTAGATGCTTAGAGAGAAACACCCTCAGAGGAAGAAGCAAGGATGCACAGGAGATGAGAGAGAGGAGCAAAGATAGAAGCCCAGAGACATTTTGGAGAAAGCCATTTTGAAACACAACCCAGGAGCAAAGGACAAGCAGACACCAGCCACAGGCCTTCCCAGCTGACAGACGTGTTCCAGACACCATTAGCCGTTCTTCAGTGAAGGTATCCTCTTGTTGATGCCTTAGTTTGAACACTTTTATGGCCTTAGAACTGTAAATTTGTAACTTAATAAATCCCCTTTATAAAAGCCAATACAGTCCATTTCTGGTATTTTGCATAAGGGCAGCTCTAGCACAACGAAACACTGAATGTAATTTTTCACTTCTGCATCCATAAGAGTCGCTTCACACAGTTTGGTAACAGGGTTATCTTTAATTTTTCACTCAGTGTTTAGAATTCTAGAACGGTTTAGAGCAAAGTAGCTAAACTGCACAAAACTCTGTTTCTTTAGCTAACTAGGATTTCATGACGAGTTTGTATTTTGTCATATATACTCATGACTACATATTATTATGGGCAAAGAGTTCTTATGTTATTCTGATTAATTTTATTAAAAATACAGTTTTGCATGCTAGTTTCCTAGAAAGGCTTTATTTTAAAGCCATGTTTTATAATAAACTGCTGCCATGATACTAGTTACTCCAATGCAAAATAGTCCTTTGTGTGAACTGAATTCACATTATTAACATTTATTCAATGGTGAGTTTCCTTTATTATTGAGAATGTATTAGAGCAAATTTTAAAAATATTTTGAGACTGGAAAATCTCTGTCACTATCCTAATACCATTATTCATGTTGTCATATATAAACATACCTGCTCACCATCCACAATGTGATAGGCAGAATACTGACCACCCAAGCATGCCCATTCTGAAATCTCAGGAACCTGTGAACATGTCATATGTTACATTGCAAAAGGGACTTTGCAGATATAATTAAGTTTATGCACTTTAACATAGGTAGATTTTCATGAATTGTCTGTATAAGCCCAGTCTAATCATATTAGCCTCCCATCCAGAGTTAGGGAGAAAAATAGGAAAACAGAAGAGCAATGAGGTAGATGGGTAGATCTGAACATAAGAAATATTCTTTTCACAACTGCTGCCTTTGAAAATGAAGGGAGACGGGAAAGCCAAGGAATGTGGGGGACTCTAGAAGCTAAGAATGAGCCTCAGATGATAGCCAGCAAGGAAACAGGGACATCAGTCCTACAATCTTATGGAACTGTATCCTACCAACAACTTGAGTGAGTTAAAATTGATTTTCCCCAGAGCCTCCAGTAAGGAGCCTAGCCCTGTGGCTATCTTGATTTTAACTCAAGGAGACGTGTGGGAATTTTATATATATATATGAACATGAACAGCATGAATTAGCCCAATACCAAAAAGAAGTTAATCAGTGACAATAAGGGAAAAGATTTGCAAACTCTTGAAATCTTTGCTTTGCCTATCTATTTCCAATTAGTTTTTCATATTTGTTCTTATAAATAACCCTTTCAAACTTGTCCTGATTTCACTCATTTTATATGTCTTTAGAATCAGATTCAGTACTGAATATCTTAAGTGATTTTTGACAAAGAGAAAAAACTCATGACACTGATAACATTCTTTTCTCTCCAAGGATATAAATAGACTTTTTTTTTTTTTTTTTTTTTAATATCTTTGAACAGGCAATATAATTCGCATACACCTTTCCCATGGACAAGAACATTATTTTATGCAATCTCATTAAACGCAGCTAAGAAGTTCAAGAAATTCAACATTGATATAAAGCTTGCTTTCTATATTTCCTTTTTTTTTTTTCCTTGTGTCCCAGCTGTGTCCCTTTGAGCCTCCTCTCCTCCGGCCTCAGATCCCATCCAGGATCATCCTTGGCATTTAATTGTCATCTATTTAGACTGTCTTGTTTTTTTTTTCAATTTTGGAAAGATATATATAGCCTAAATCTTCCTATTCCACCCCTCCCTAGCATTCCCTTAGTGGGATTAATCACATTTAGAATGCTGCAATGCTGTCACCTTCTGACCATCCATTTCTAGACGTTTCCCTTCACCTCAAACCAAAACCCCTACTCTCATTTCTTAACTCCCCATTGCCCCTTCCCCCATTTCTTGGAACCCCTACTCTACTTTTCATCTCCTTGGTCATATTCTTTGATACTTTCTTTGTGTTTAGCATGGGGCTTAAATTTAACCTCTTAAATCTATAACAATCTTGTTTTTCTTTGAAACCAACTTAACTTCAATAGGACATGTAAACTGTGTTCCTATACTCCTTCATTCCCCCACCTTTATGTAGTTCTTGTCAAGAATTACATATTTTACATTGAGTCCAAAACCACCGATTTATCATTACAGTTTATGTATTTTAGATCCTGTGGGAAGTAAATAGTGGAGTTATAAATCAACCATACAGTAGTATTGGTCTCTATATCTACCATGTGATCTTTACTGGAAGTCTTTATTTCTTCATGTGGTTTCAGTCAATTGTTTAGTGTCCCTTCCTTAGAGCCTGTTTAGGACTGATCTACTGGTGATGAAGTTCCTCAGCTTTTGATTGTCCAGGAATGTTTTCATCTCCCCCTCATTTTTATCTTTCAGGTGTTTGTGAATTCTCCAAGTCTCTGATGGTTCTTGACTTCTATTTGTATTCCATTGTGGGCAGAGAATGTTCTTTGAACAAATTCATTTTTATATTTTTTATTTTATTGAGGCTTGTTTTTATGTCCCCGCATACAGTCCATTCTGGAGAAAGATCCGTGATCACTAGTGAAGAACGTGTGTCCCAGTGACCTGGGATGTAATATTCTATATATGTCTGTTAAAAGTCTCTATATGTCTCTTTCATTTCTTTGTTTCTCTATCGGTAGGGCTCGCTTTAGTATTTGAAGTAGGGCAGGTCTTTTATTAGCAAACTCTCTCAGCATTTGTTTGTGAAAAATTTAAGCTCTCCCTCAAATTTGAAGGAGAGTTTTGTGGGATAAAGTATTCTTGGTTGGAAATTTTCCTCTCTCAGAATCTTAAATATGTCATGCCACTGCCTTCTCGCCTCCATGGTGGCCGCTGAGTAGTCATTACTTAGTCTTATGTTGTTTCCTTTGTATGTGGTGAATTGCTTTTCTCTTGCTGCTTTCAGAACTTGCTCCTTCTCTTCAGTAGTTGACAGTCTGATCAGAATATGTCTTGGAGTGGGTTTGTTTGAATTTATTCTATTTGGAGTTCGCTGGGCATTTATGCTTTGTGCATTTATATTGTGTAGAAGTTGGGGAAGTTTTCCCCAACAATTTCTTTGAATACTCTTTCTAGACTTTGACCCTTCTCTTCCCCTTCTGGGTCACCAATGAGTCTTAAATTTGGATGTTTTATTTTATCTATCATATCCCTGAGATCCATTTTGATTTTTTCAATTTTTTTCCCCATTCTTTCTTTTGTTCTTTCATTTTCTGTTCTGTGCTCCTCGAGGAGGTTGAGTTGTTGTTCAGCTTCCTCTAATCTTGTTTTATGAGTATCCAGAGTCTTTTTAATTTGGCCAACAGTTTCTTTAATTTCCATGAGATCTTCTATTTTTTTATTTACTCTTGCAATATCTTCTTTATGCTCTTCTAGGGTCTTTTTTATGTCTTTCATATTCTGTGCCATGCTCTTCTTCAAGTCTTTTATATCCCATGCCATGCTCTGTTTGCCTGTCTGTAGTTCTTTGATTAATTCTGCCAGGAACTGTGTGTCTTCAGATCTTTTGATTTGAGTGTTTGGGTTCAGGTTCTCCATGTCATCTGGTTTTATCATATGCTTTAAGATTTTCTGTTGTTTTTGTCCTCTTGGCATTTGCTTTACTTGACCTTTAATTTGTTAGAATTGCAGCTGGTGACATACACTTTCTCTAACTAACCAGCAGATGGCGTCCATGAGTCACTTATCCCCCTCAAGTCAGTTCTCCCCAACTTTGTGTTATGTGGGGATCTGATTCTTTTGGGGTCCAATTGGTGCATTTAATTTGGGTGTGTTGTTGGTGCTATCTGCCTTCAGTGAGGGGCGTGTGCCTGAGTGGTTAGGGAGGAAGGGCAGTTTTAACAATCAAACCTCCCAGGTGTTCCCAGAGATTTAAGGCTGTTCTCTGCTGCTGACACAAAAGTCCTTGGTAATGGTGTAGGTTCCCTGGGATTTCCGAGTGGTTCCCCCCTCCCTGCTGTGCTTTTCCAGGACCTCTGTTGATGGGGGGAGGGCCATGCCATGTCACAAGTGAGCACCGGCCTCCAGGGAAGCCCTGGGCCACCGGGCTGTGTAGGGGCGTTCCCAGCCCGCTTCAAAGATGGTTGAATGGGACGTGTTAACTTCCCCCTTTCCACACAGCTCAGCCCTTCCATCTCCAGGACAATCAGCTGTGGGTGTATTCAAGGCCACTGTCCACGGCCGATATTGTGTCATGTGAACAGTGCTGCGGGAAAGACTCCCTGTCAGGCTGGGTTTCTTGTCTCGGTTCTTTGCTGTGTGTTCGGCCCTGGGCAGGAGCAGCCCCACCCACTGGGGAGACGACTGCAAGACTGGGCTTCTCAGCTTGGTTCTGTGCTGTGAGCTCGGCCCCAGGCAGGAGCAGCCCTGTCCGCTGGGGTGACAGCTGTGAGGCTGGGCCTCTTGGCTTGGCTCTGCACTGTGTGCTCGGCCCTGGGATGCGTGCTGGCCCCAGGCAGGAGCAGCCCCGTGTGCTGGGGTGACGGCTGTGAGGCTGGGTTTCTTCCCTTTGTTTCCCTGGACCTGAGACAATCTGCAGTGGGTGTGGGAAGGGGTATCCTCCACCTCAGACACCGAGGCGTTAGTCCAGACTGCTCCCGTCTTATCTGCAGCTGTTCCCGGGCTTCTCTCTTTTTAAAAAAAAAAAAAAAACACCAGCCCAGCATCTCCCCCCCTGCAGCATGACCGATGGATCAGCCTACTCACTCACTCGTTTCAGAATGCAGACTCCTGGTTTCACCAAACGCACATTCTCTGTGGCTTTAGCAGAACTTGTCTGGCTGGTGCTACTTTGGAAGTGGTGTTCTGGGTCCTTTCTGGTTTTTTATCTAGTGTTTTCCATGGAGGTGTTTTTTTCTCTGTCTCACCTAGTCACTGTCTTAGGTTCCTCCCATAAATAGACTTTTTAAATGTTGCCATCGATGTACGTTTTTGCTGCTACAAAGTGTAAGATGTCTCACTAGAAGAAAAGCCTGTTTGGGCCCCTAACGAACTTTTCCAAGTCCTTTGATTAGCATTTAATCATATAAATTTGAACTTGTGATGATTTTAATGAGTTCCCAAATTCATTGATTCTGTGAAAGGATAAAGTTAGTCAAACTGTTTTATCCAACAAATCAAATATTTGTTGAAAATTTTCACTCTACGAACATTTCTGGCATTGTGTAATCACAGCTTGTACTCTAACACAATAATGCATAATACAATACAAGTAAGAAAGCAGAAAAAGTTGGGCAGAAAAAGTTGATTAAGCATTCCAGTTTGGCCTCTTCCTACAGAATTGAGGATGTTTTAAAAGGAGTTTGCTAGATCTGGCAAGCACTTCCATTTCAGCTTCATAAAATAATGATCTTCTAATAAACAAAGCTTATTAAAATGATCATATAAAAATTTTGTAATGGGATTCAGAAAGGTTTGGAACTTTTTCTGTATTAGCTCTTTCTTTTCCTGAAGCTCTTTCTTTTCCTACTGGTTGGATATGTACAGTACTAGTTCATTATTTCTACTCATGTGTGAGTAAGATTTTTAGAGCTCAATTTTCAAAATAGAGGTATTTTAACTTTTAATAAAAATATTCATTTTGGAGATGTGAAGTTCTACTTTTGGTAAGAATTTTTTATCTTTTATGATTGTCTCTTTTTCCTTATTCTCTTTGGCTATTCTTTATATGTTCCTACTAACATCAAAGCTAATAAAATCTTGAAATTGGAGGCATTTTTTGATGGACCAAATGATATACTAATTCTTCACTGTGAGACACTTTATGAGATGAATTGCTAACCTGATAAAATAGCTAGTGTAATGTTGGATTCCATTTATTAAAATATAGTAAAATAAAAATTTATGTGAAGGGCATTTCAGGTGCAAAATTTCATGATCAATACTGTGAAAACCTGTAAAGAAACTTGAACTCGCTATGTTTCCTTATGTTCGACAAAGGGTTGGGGAAAATGGTAATAGCCGAGAAAAGGCTGGGAAAACTCAAATGGGTTATATTTTAGTGTACTTGTTTTAGATACACTTCAAGCTAAATGATTTAAGGATTGCTTCATGATTCTTTATATCATGATTTTGGCTCTCTATTCACAGCTTTGGAACTCCACTGCATTTTTATCAATCTTTTAAAGAGCTGTCCAATATAATGTAAATAAAATACATGTGAGTGGATAAGGGAAAGTACTTCTTTCCTTTATCACCTTAAAACTAAGATTGTGTGTGTTGTCATTTTCTTCCACACATCTTATAACAGATTTGAAGAAGTAGCATATTATAAGGAGTAGGAATGTGTTTTTCCAGAATTAGAAAGGAAAGATCCAATTCCTAATATTTTTGGGTGCAGGGAAAGAGTAGGAAATAAATAAAATATTTTCTCTCTATCTTGGGAAATATATCTTCATAATGACCTGGAATTATAATTTAGAATACTTGGAATCCACAAAGTTCTGCCTAGGGAAATGGTGGTCCAGGGAGAGCTGCCCCAGGACCCCAGCTCATGATCCACACCATTTATTCCTACCTCCCTGCTCCATCCCTACAAGGAAGGGCCTCAAGAGCACAACTGTAGATGCCTCAGCCTGCACATCCAGGCTCACCCAGTTCACACCCCATCAAAAGCTGCCCTTGGCAACTATTTGGGCTGAAGTTTGACTCACTGGAAGTGTGGTGAACTTTTGAGAGAATGGAGCTGGAAGAGAGGCCTGAGCAGGTTATGGTTGCTGATGTGATTAAAGGACTCAACACTGTAAATTATTAATAAAGTTGTTTTAAATTATTCACTGAGCATTCTTATAAATGTGAACATGCCTTTGACATAAAGTGTTTCCTAACTATTCACAGTCTATTCAATAGTCTTGCTGTCTACTGCTTTCCTAAGACCATTACTCCTCTGTCCTTTGTCTAGAAAACATATATAGATTTTTCTGGTTAACTCCAACTTCCTTTGAAAGTTGTCAAGGGGAACATGGACAACACTTTCAGATATTAATTTCTCTAAAGTGGCAAAGACACATTTGAGAAAAAGTATCTGTTTCTGACAACTAAGGGTTGACTTGAATCTTAATCTAGTACTTTTTAAAAAGTTAAACTTTCAGAGTTTTATAAGAAATCATATACTTTTTATTTGAATGTTTAACCATCTGAGACTTAAGCAGTTCTCCAACTTCAGACTTTGTTGCATAGAATTCTTAAATATTGAAATGTGAAGTTCCTAAATATTGAAATGTGCATCACACTAGTAAGATAAGCACCATTTGCTTCATTTACAAAATTTGGGTTTTATATATATACATATATATATATACATATATATATATATATGTGTATATATATATACTCAAAAGATACTGTAAAAATGAAGTATAGGAGTTTAAAACATGCAAACCTAATATAATGCCTGATAAAAATGCCATTTCTCCCCATTCCTACTGTTCTGCCCTCTGTATTTCCAGTAGAATCACTTTTTCTCAGTGTTGGAATGCTTGACAGCTTCTCTCTCTCTGTTTCTTTTGTTAAGAAATTTTGATAAATTGCATATATATTTTATACATGTGTGTATATATCAGAACATATTATACAGAATATGTATTCATATTATATATGCACACATATATATAATATAAAAAATTCATCCAAATATGACCTGTTGACATGTGTATAACCTGGAGCCTATATTTGTTTAAGAAGCTTCAGTTTGTTTTCAAGGCAAGATATTTGCTAATTTAAAGTAAGGATTGTGTATTTGTTAAGTTTATGTCACTTTCTAGAAAAAAGAACAACAAATAAGCAAATACATAATGGCTCAAACATAATCATTGCTTAATTTTAGCACACACAATAGGGCAGTGGCTTTTCAATTAATGGGTGATTCTTCTTCAATGTGTGGTGCCACTATCTTCAAGTGAATTCCATGATTGCAGTGATAGTCTGCATAAAATCAGTGAGTAGGAAAGAGCATCACAACTTGGGAAATTTTCACAGTCCAGTGCTAAGTGTGGCTCAATTACTTTTCTCACATTCTTTTGTCTACAACTCAGTCACATGACCTCCACCAACTGCAAAGGAGGCTGGGAAATCAAAAATGGCTCTGTGCTCAGGTAAAAGAAAGAATAGGTTACGTTTTACTGGCAGTATAAAAGACAAAATGTAATAAATCTCAGGATATTTTAAAATGACAAACCACTGTTAAATGAAAATGATTGTTTATTTGTAGAGCTATTTACATATGGGCTAATAATTTTCCTTAGTACAATTTCATATCTTTATTGATAAAGAGTGATCACAGAAGTTATGTCTATGGAATAGAAGTGACAATTTGAAAATTAATTAAGTTTCAATAAATAAAAAAGGATAGCATGGGAAGATTATCACAATGATTGTAAAAGGCTAACTGGAAAGTAATATTATAAGGGATGAGAATTACTTATAAGGCAAATCCACCACTGTTAGTAATACTAGAAAACAATTGGGTTAATTATACCAAACTCTTATGAAAAGAACCTTAAAGAAAGCTTATACACAGAGTTATTTTAATAAAGGGCAGAGTAACCTCAGATGGTTACGCCTTTTGCATATCAGACAAAGATACCTGGCTGAGAAGCAAGGAGACTCTGAAATTCTGACTGCGCTTTGCTGGCTAATTGTGCCCAGGGAAGTACTGAGCCAGCAAGGAGGAAGGAGAAGGAGTACCTTTTTCACAGAAGAGTCCCTTTTTCCTCCTGATAAGATGGGTGGGTGGGTGTGGTGGAAACTTTTCTTATTTATCTTCCCAGTGTGGGTCCATTTTTCCGATTTGGACAGAGGCCCATTTAAGTCATTGAAGACTGTGAATATGAGTGTGAAAAAGGGACATCAGAAGCTCCTAAGTGTTGGTATCCCCGGGGAAGATCAGTGAGTACTAAGAGTTTTGGGTACTTTGGCTCCTCAAGATTGAATTTCTTCTTATGTAAAATGAGAGAGTTGGGTGAGATGAGTTTTTTGTTCCATTCTGAATTGTTTAAGAGTCTAGATTTTTAAAAATATGTACCCTATTATAGTAGATTTAATCATTTCACCCACATAAACATGTTCAAGTCCTAACCTCTAGTCCTGTGAGTGTGAACCGTTTGTAGAACTGGCTTAAGATGAGCCTTAGTCCAATTTGACTAGAGACCTTATAAGCAGAGTAAATTTGGACACAGTCACTAAAAGCCAGAGGAAGGGACATTAGAAGACAGATTTCCTTATGATGTAGGCAGAAATGCATCTACAAGCCAAGGAATACCAAGAATTGCCAGCGAGCCACCACCAGAACACTAGAGACTTGGGAGAAAGTATGGCCTTACTAATACTTTGATTTGGAACTTCTAACCTCAAAAAGTGTGAGACAATAAATTCCTATTTTTTAAGCAAACCATATTGTGGTTTTGTAGAAGCAGCCCTGGCAAACTGAGACACATATCATGTCCTCTTAAAACTTAGAGTCAAAGATTTTTGTTTAAGTTAATGGTCAATAGTAAAATATTTAATATTCTTATATAATCTTTTATTTTCATACACTTGGACTTAAATTTTAAAATTGGCGACTCAGATCAAGGAAAATAATTTAATTGTTCTGGCATAGGGATAAATTTAATTTCTCTGTTAATTTTTTGTAAGATCATAGAAAGAATTTTTGCTGTTTCCTTTAAAATAGTTCAAAATCTAATTGGAATTGTGAATGTAATAAACAGCACTGAATTATGTATTTGAATATGGTTAAAAGGGGAAATTTTAGGCTGTATATGTTACTAGCATAAAAATTTATGAAAAAAAATCCATGAAACTGCACAACACAGAGAACCCAAAGTTAAAACACGGACTGTAGTTAATAATACAATTATACGATTGTGCTTTCATCAGTTGTAACAAATGTACCACCTCAATGCAAGTTGTTAACAATAGGGCAGTATCTGGGAATCCTGTATTAGAAAACAAAATAAATTAGAAAAAATAAATAATAAAATAAATTTTAAAAATATATTTGGAAGAGTCAAAACTTGATCCTTTGATGAATGAAAATAGTGTATTAGTGTATGCATTAATCCTTCTTCAGCTAAATACATATGGAAGATTTCATCAAACTTTATTCAAAATTCCTCAGGCTTATTACCTACATGAATCCAACTACCTTGCCCTGATAACTTTACAGAGGGTGCAATCAAGGATAGCAACATTGTCACAGGAAGTTTAACAGTGGTTTGCAAAAATCCTCAAAGTTTATGGAGCACTTGTGTTTGTTGTGTGACAGTAAAATTTATTTTAATGTCACTTAAATTTCAGAAACATACAGATGAAACTTTCGTCCTAAAATCAAATGATAAATAAGCTTTTAGAATAAACTCAGCAATTTGCAAACTATACACACAAATTAAATATAATGAAGTATTTTAATCAAAATTTCTTTATTTTCCATTTCTTAAGGGATAATTAAAATTTTTAAAAGTGTTGCATTCAAGATAAGCATTATTCTTAAGGTTGTTTGGTAGGTATAAAAGACATACAGTGTGAAGAAGCCAAATTGCAATAGAAAAGTTGGACATTATTTATATTCCCAAGAATAGTAAGGCATATAATGTATCTCTAAAAATTGCAAATATTCTCATTTCCCCCACAACTTCAGTTTAAATGTGCATATGCTACCAAATATACAACAACAAAAATAACAGCACTTCCATTTTTTTAAGCTGGTTTCAAGGTCTTAAATTCCAACAAATTCCCTGTCATGAGTCTTGAGTTTTATGCATGTGTGAGTTTATGCATCTTCTGGTAAAAATATTTTTCATATAGCCACTGTTTCTATGGTTTTTGAAAAATCTAGGTGAATTGAAATTTGAAATGTGCCCTATGTTCATTAGATAAGCATATGGGTCCATAAATTGTTGGACTATGATTGTCCTCCTCCAATAAATAATTCTGTAATAGATCAAAAGGATATGCTTTCCATTTATAATTACATAATTATTTATTTTAGTTGTTCCATGTATTTGAATAAACAGTGACCAAATGTCTATTGACTATAAAAGCAGTATATCCTGGTGATAGGTATACTGATTTTGGACTCAGATTCCTTGGTTCAAACATAGAATCCACAATTTAAAAGCTCTGTGATTATGGGAAAATGGGTTTGTTCCTTTAAATTTCAATTCTCATATCTCTAAAATGGGAGAAATATAATATTTACTTCATTGGGTTGTGAGGATTAAATAAAACAGTGACTCATGGTGCTTAGACCAATGTTTGGCCAATGGTGCGCTCTCAATACTAGTTGTGTAACAGTGACTTTTAAAATATAATCTTAAAATTGTAAGCAAGCCAGAAATTGTAAATTAACCTTAAAATGTAATCTTAAAATGGGAAGTAGGCAGGGGGCAAGGATCTTTGGTCTCACAAAAGGGCAAGATATAAAGTCTGCAATAATATGTAAATGTAAAGTTTACACCTTTCACAGGTGTCACCTAGTTCCTGAAGAAAACAGGAAAAACTAAATTACTGAAGCTCTCCAACCTGTTACATGTTAACCAAAATGATTACCTCCCTTTGTCTCTAATGGGTTTAGTCAATTAAAGAATCATTTGGGGGATATTGCCTTTTGTCTATCACTCTTGTTGCATGTTAATTAATTAACTCTCTTTGTTTCTGGGTATAAAAACCAATTGAAGAAACACTTCAGGGAGGCAGATCTGGGAAAGCTTCCCCTGTCTTCCCACCAGCGTAAAGAAACCATCTTTTCTCTTCAGCCTGGTTCTGTGTGACTTCTATTAGCCGTGCCAGGAGACGAACCCAGATTTGGGAAACACCCCTTCTATTGTTGGTCTTCTTTTTCTCATTCTAACTTTTTATTGTTTCTCATTCTTCTAAGTTCTGGGTATACACAGGCAAAGGGATAGTTCCTACCCTCAAGGAGATAACCAACTAGTTGGAGAGATTAAAAATATATCCACAATTACAGTATGTGTGGTGAGAGACGTATGCACAAGATTTTATAAGGACATAGTAGGGACAACAGAATTACACTTGAGTTACAATTGGTATGACAAAAATCCATTCATTCACATATTTTAACACAAATAGATGACCTCTGACTTAAGAATGAACATATCAATCAGTTCAAAATCAAAACCTAAACAAATACCAAAAACCTTTACATTTCTTATGATAGTAATGAAAACCATTAATTTCAGCTAACCATTTGCCTCAATTTAATATGCATATTTTAACGCTGCTTATTTAACATGAGTTTATGTATTAAGACATTTAAATGTTCAAGTTTTGTTTTTCTATTATTGCCTTAGCAACATTCTTTCTCAGGACTTGGATATCATTTTCACTAGTCCCTTTGCATTAATTTTTGTTAGTGAGAGGTACTTTGAGGCATGGTTTAGAGAAAAACATGGGCTTTAGAATTGGACAGTCATTGGACCTGAATTTTGTCAGTCTACATTTTTTCCTATGTGACTGTGACAAAGAGTCAATTACTCAAATTCTAAATCTTTTTCTTTGACTGTAAAATGGAACTTTTAATACCTCATAGGCCTGCTGTAGATATAAGAAATAATCTAAACTGTTTTTCTTATTGCCTGGTAGATTGATTCTATGTTATCCTTTCCATTTTTCTTCTTTTTAGCCACTCTAATTTGATTCAAAACCAAAATAATGGAGTCATCTTTAACCTTTCCTTTCTGTCTTCTTCTATATTCAGTTACATAACAAGATAATTGATGCTTTCTTAAAACTATCCATTTTCACAATGAACTTTTTTCCTTTTCATTGCCCCTACTCTGATTAAATTCTTCACACCTGGAATAATCAACCTCCACATCTGTGCCAGTTTGAATGTATTGTGTCCCCCAAATGCCATTATCTTTGTAGTCTTGTGGGGCAGACATTTTTGGTGCTGGTTAGATTTGCTTGGAATGTGCCACACCCAGCTGTGGGTGATGATTTTGATGAGATGTTCCCATGGAGGCGTGGCCCCGCCCATTTGGGGTGGGCCTTGATCTGTGGAGCCATATAAATGAGCTGACTCAAAGAGAGGGAACAGAGTGCAGCTGTGAGTGATGTTTTGAAGAGGAGCAAGCTTGCTGGAGAGGAACGTCCTGGGAGAAAGCCATTTTGAGGCCAGAGCTTTGGAGCGGATGCCGGCTGCCTTCCTAGCTAGCAGAGGTTTTCTGGACACCATTGGCCATCCTCCAGTGAAGGTACCCGATTGCTGATGTGTTACCTTGGATGCTTTGTGGCCTTAAGGCTGTAACTGTGTAGCAAAATAAACCCCCTTTTTATAAAAGCCTATCCATTTCTGGTGTTTTGCATTCTGCAGCATTAGCAAACTAGAAAGATTTTGGTACCAGAGAAGTGGGGTGCTTTTGCTGCTGAGTTTGCAAATACCAAACATGTTGAAACGGCTTTTTAAATGGATAAGGGGAAGATTCTGGAAGAGTTGTGAGGAGCTTGATAGAAAAGGCCAAAATTGCTTTAAAGAGACTGTTTATGGAAATATGGACTCTAAAGATACTTCTGATGAGGACTTAAGCAGAAATGATGAATATGTTGTTGTAAACTGGAAGAAAGGTGATCATTGTTTTAAAGTGGCAGAGAATTTGGCAAAATTGAGTCCTGGTGTCAGATGGAAGGAAGAATTTGAAAGCGACAACCTGGAATACTTAGCTGAAGAGATCTCCAGACTACATGTGGAGAGGTACCCTGGCTTCTCCTTGCAGCTTATAGTAAAATGCGAGTGGAAAGAGATAAACTTAGAACTGAACTCTTGGGTTCAAAGAGACCAGAAGCTGATCGCTTGGAAAATTACGAGCTTCCAGGGGGTGGAATCCCAGAAGCTAAATCCCAACCTGAGGACGTAACCAAACACGGAACCCAGTCACCATTTCAGTACAAGCCAAGATTGGAGATGGAATTATCCAGAAAGGATTTGTGGAAAGTCCTATTGTCTAATGGCTTTGACCCCTGTGTGCTTCATGCAAAGCCAACAGAATTTTTGCGAGATCTTTATAGACAGAGCCATTGCCTGTCTGGACTGGAGGAGACAGACAAGGAAAAATTTAAAGGAAAAATTTCTTCCAAGACAGAACCATGGAGGTTGAGGTCTGGAGTCAAGAGTTCTCGGGCTGGGAGAGCGGAGCAGCCCACACGCATGGAAAGGGTGAGTTTGCCCTGGAGGTCAAGGGCGGGCTTTCTGCCTCTATGCTCTGGAAGAGTTTTGGCACCTCAGGTCCCAAAGAGGGTGGAGCACATTTCCAGGGAATTGGGGAAAGCCTGGCTGCCACCCCACTGTTCTGAAGGGGTTGAGCATGTGCCCCAGAGATGGAAAGGAATCCGGGAGCTGCCCCAATGTTTGAGGAGGGTGGGGCCAAGAAGGTGGTCTCCCCAATGTGTGGATATGTTGGAGCACTCACCTAAGCATTTGGAGAGGAAACAGCTGCCACAAAGGCACTTAGGAAGCATTAGACTCCCACTCTCTCAAGCCCCAAGGATGCAGCGTTATTCTGTTAATGACT
The DNA here is from genome assembly GCF_015220235.1 of Choloepus didactylus. NCBI lineage: Eukaryota > Metazoa > Chordata > Mammalia > Pilosa > Megalonychidae > Choloepus > Choloepus didactylus. The sequence goes on from NC_051312.1 coordinate 56,388,102, forward strand.
ATCAGACTTTGAAATCTAATGGAGTTTGTCCTGCAGGTTTTAGGAACTGTTTTGGTCCTGTTAACCCTGTTTTTCTTACTGTTTCTCCTTATGGCAATGGGAATGTTTACTCTATGAATGTCCCTCCTTTGTATATTGGACGCATATAACTTGTTCTAAGTTCACAGATCCACAGCTAGAGGGGAATTATGCCTTAGGACTGACCACGCCTAAATTGATTTTGATGGCATTTTGTACTCAACTATTGTTACTGAAATGATGTAAGTTTTTTGTGATATTGTGATGGAATGAATGTATTTTGTATTTGGAAAGATGATGTCATTTTGGGGTCCAGGGGGTGGAATGTGCCGGTTTGAATGTATTGTGTCCCCCAAATGCCATTATCTTTGTAGTCTTGTGGGGCAGACGTTTTTGGTGCTGGTTAGATTTGCTTGGAATGTGCCACACCCAGCTGTGGGTGATGATTTTGATGAGATGTTCCCATGGAGGCGTGGCCCTGCCCATTCGGGGTGGGCCTTGATTGGTGGAGCCATATAAATGAACTGACTCAAAGAGAGAGAACGGAGTGCAGCTGTGAGTGATGTTTTGAGGAGGAGCAAGCTTGCTGGAGAGGAACGTCCTGGGAGAAAGCCATTTTGAGGCCAGAGCTTTGGAGCGGATGCCAGCTGCCTTCCTAGCTAGCAGAGGTTTTCCAGACGCCATTGGCCATCCTCCGGTGAAGGTACCCGTTTGCTGATGTGTTACCTTGGACGCCTTGTGGCCTTAAGGCTGTAATTGTGTAGCAAAATAAACCCCCTTTTTATAAAAGCCTATCCATCTCTGGTGTTTTGCATTCTGCAGCATTAGCAAACTAGAACAACATCATAATGACTTGTTTTTAAAGCCCTATTGCCTACATCTTGCCTTCTTTCTATGGGCTACCACCATCAATTAAACATTGCTTTCATCATTTTGCTCCTCCAATCAATTACCTTCTGTGGCTCCCTGGCTTCTAATGTTTCAGTGCTTAATTATGCTCTTTCCTAATGACTTTGACTTTTTTGGTTCCTGGCCAATGCTATTTCCAGTCCTCCACAATACGTATCACTTTCTTACCACATGAACTGGCACTTCTAGCCCTAATTCAGTTTCAATCTTTGTCAGGGATTTGGCCCAGGACCTCCCTGCATTTTTTCCAGCAGCACATGAATAACATTAGAGAACAGAGGAGCCATGAGAGCAGAATCCTCTTCTCTGATTGATTACTCCATTTCCTATGAATTAGCATGCTTATCCTGGCTTTTAACTTCACTCAGACTTTTGTTCTTTCCTGAAGTGACCATTCTACACTCTTTCTTTTGCCTCTGTTCATCCAAACTGTAATCAAATCCTAAGTCTTTTTTGGAATTCTGATGAGGTTTGCAGTTTGTGTTACTCAGATTAGAGTACTACAATCATACAAGTCCATTTCAGTTCAGTTAAGCACTTCTGATCCATTATCACATTTAGTCTACACAAGCACTTATGTTGGATGGTGTGTAAGAAATTCTTAAGACCTTTTATCTAGAAAAGGCAGCAAGCCAGTTCAAAGCTCTTCTGTCTTACAACCTCATTCTCTGGGGACCCAGATTTACACTCAGTCTCTTAAAGTTTAATTCTCTTTAGTTCTAGCTTCTACTCTTTTGCTTATTAGATTGGTTCAGGCTTTATAGATTATATGCAATCACTCTGAAAAACAAACAAAAAGTACAAACATAATACAGTTTTAAAACATATTATTATGGTGTGTGTGGTCTTTATTTCAAAAATATGTTCAAGATGGTAACTAGGAATCATCCTGAACATCAGCTAATACTTTATCCAGTCCTTTAAGAAATAAGATGTTTCAAGTTCTTGGGACTCATCAGTGAACAAAACAGACAAAGATTGCCAACTTCACTGAGCTTACATAAAAGCTAGGGAGATGGGAGGTTGGAAGACAACAGGCACCAATATGGCCGGGCTGACCACTCACCTTGTGACCTTCCCATGGCAAAGGCTAGTATTTTCATCTCTGCAATGGCTGCTCTTCCTAGCCATGGGATACAGTAGGAGTCCATATTGTTTGAAATTGGATATTTGGGTCTCTCAACAGCCCTAGGATACTCAAACAGTATCCTGCACAGAGAGGCTCAATAGGCAATTCCAGACATGATAACACTATCTCCTTCATACAGGTATGGAAGCTAATCATCAGAGTAGTAATGTAATGTACCCAAGTTTACATTGTTTCTACCAGAAATCTGGAGGCTCAAACCTAGATTTGCTAACTCTAAATCCTCTCTTCTTTCTATTAAATCCCATTACCAATACACTCAGTGTAAACTGTTCATTTTTGACATGAATTTAGCTTTACCTTCCTAACAATGTTACTCTCTGTTCCAGTTTATTAGTGCTGCTCTCATGCAAAATACCAGAAATGGATTGGTTTTTATAAAGTGGTTTATGTGGTTACAAAGTTACAATCTTATGGCCATGAAAATGTCCAAACAAAGGTATCAACAGAAAGGTGCCTTTATTGAAGAACATCAACGACATCTGGAAAACCTCTGTCGGCTGGGAAGGCATGTGGCTGGCATCTGCTTGCTCCTAGATTGCATTTCAAAATGGAATTCTCCAAAATGTCTCTAAGCTGCAGCTGCTCTCCAAACTGTCACTCCAGTTGCTCTGAGCTCCTTCTGTTTGTCAGCTCATTTATATGACTCCAGTGATTTAATTCAGACCCATGCTGAATGGATGGGTAACACCTCCATGGAAGTTATCCAATCAAAGTTCTCGCCCACAGTTGATTGAATCACATCTCCATGGAAACAATCAAAAGGTTCCAACCTAATCAACTCTAATAGGTCTGACCCCACAAGATTGCATGAGAGATCATGGAGTTTTGGGGGACATAATACATCCAAACCAGCACACTCTCTTAGAGTAGGGATCATTCATATATATTTGTCCAGGGCACCTTCCTGAGGAATTAAAATATAGTAGCTGCTCAATAATATACATTATTGGTTGCAGTTACTAAGATTTCAATGCAAGGAGCATTTTTAGCAAATAGAAAAAAGTCTTGGGGAACTGTGGAAAGTTTTATAAATGCTTAGTGTGTATTGATTCTATGTGCTAAATCTTCAATGACAGATGTTCCCATTTCTCTACAATTTCCTTTTCCATTAACCACAATACTTGCATCTGCAAGCAGATGCTCACTGAGACAGAATAGCTGCTTGTGTGTACAATTACCAATTTTGAATGCACCAGTTGTACTACCTTTAACTTGTAAATGTTGAATAAAGGTGTTCAACTATTTTCTTTAAGTTTTTTTTTTTTATTAATACTGTGAATTAAGCAAGTAGGATTGTGATTGTTTTGAATATCCCCTTAGATTGCACTACATCTGTGGCCTATTTAAGTGGGGCCTGGATCTCCTGGAAATTCTTGGACATGTGCACTCTTTATCTCACAGTTACCACCTTTCTCTCTACAGTAAGAAAGAGTAAAATCACAGTCAGAAATAATATTTATCTGCATGTCTGTCCTAATATAGCGCTTTGCTCAGGAAACAGAAAGTGATTGTAAAGGGATTGAGCAGAAAATGGAAAACATTTCTCTAACTGTGGGATCTCCTATCCTACCTGAAGAATGCATAGAAAATACCAGTAGTCATTTAAAAATTTTTACATGTTTATGAAACTTAAGTTTTGTTGCCAACTTTAATTGTATTTTCAATATATTTATTTTTTTTCATTTTATTAATAAGGGAAAATACAGTTATCCAACAATGAACACAAGGTTATTCTGCAGAAGAATTGAGTCTAAGACTTTCACTTTTAGGGAATAGATAATTACATGTCCAAGTGTTCAATTTATTTATAATTAGCAATCCTATAAAATATTTTACATGAGAGCTCATTTCTTCAAAGTTGGTCATTATAAGCAATTGCCAGAAAATAATAATTTAAAAAAACAGCTAAAAATATGAATGTGTTCATAATGAAATATAGATTTTTTTAAACTCAGTTTTGATATTCACTTGGTAATTTTAACCCAGTTTGCTTATAATGTTCAACCTTTTCAAATTGTGTTTTTGTCCCAGGATGTTTTAGACCTTTCAGGAAGGAAAATAAGTAATTCATTCCATGTTTGTCATTGAGCTAATCAATTTTGCAAGAGTTATAATTACAAATTCATTAGTTGCCAGTGGCCAATTGCTGTTGGCTCTGTGCTCTTTGCCAGTATTGAGCTCTTGTTATTTGTTTTAGCTTGACAAGAAAAATCTTGTCCATTCGGCAATTGAAAATTCCTGGAGCAAAGTTTGTTGGAATGTTTTCAGCCAGAAATTTGCCGGTAACATCTATGGCTGCTTTAAATAGAGACAGTGGGAAAGGTTTGCCTTTGCTCTTCAGAATATTAACCTTAACAAAATCAATTCAAATATGTGAATATCATCTCTGAAAACTTTCAACCTATGAAATTTTCAATTACAGTAATAAAGTTTTTATTTTTTTTTTTAATTTTTTTTTTCCCACCAACCCTTGGGACATAAAAACTGATGAATGATTGATCATTCCATTACTATCTTTCTTTCTTGTTTACTTTTAGTAAGTGTGTGCTGGTTTGAATCTATTATGTCCCCCACAAAAGCCACGATCTTTAATGCAATCTTGTGGGGGCAGACTTATTAGTCTTTTGATTAAGCTGGAACCATTTTTGATTAGGTTGTTTCTGCGAAGATGTGACTCACATAACTGTGGGTGAGAACTTTGATTAAATTATTTCAATGGAGGTGTGGGCCCCGCTCATTCAGGGTGGGTCTTGATTAGCTCACTGGACTACTTAAGAAAGCTCAAGAGCCAACATAGATGCTAATGTTTGGAGACATTTGGAGATGCAGACAGAAAGGTGTTTGGAGATGCTAAGTTAAGAGATGAAGCCCAGAGTTTGCCCCAGAGAAGCTAAGAGAGGACCCCCAGATGCTTAGAGAGAAATGCCCTTGGAGAAAGAAGCAAGGACATACAAATCCTGAGTGAGAGGAGCTAAGACAGAAGCCCAGAGACATTTTGGAGAAAGCCATTTTGAAACCAGAACCTGGGAGCAAAGGACCAGGAAATGCCAGCCACATTCCTTCCCAGCTGACAGAGGTGTTGTAGATACCATTGGCCATTCTTCAGTGAAAGTATCATCTTGTTGATGTCTTTTTCTGGACCCTTCTATGGACTTAGAATATTGTAACCTAATAAATCCCCTTTATAAATGTCAATCAATTTCTGGTATTTTGCATAACAACAACATTAGCAAACCAGAGCAGTAAGAAAAACATTACACTGGTAAACACAGAAAAAGAAGGCTAATTGAAGCAAGAATACAAAATGCTTTTCTTTGTTTCTTTTTCATAGCTATTTCTGTATTTGAAAGTTTTTTAAATTATTAAAAGCTTTCCTGATACATAAAATGTAGATGAACATGAAAGAATTTTTTGTGAAATTATTTTCATATTTAATCTATAGATACACGTGACTGGATTAAAAAGAAAAAAGCAAATATGGAGTCTTTAGTATTTGCAACAATTCATTCATTATAAATGAAATTCCCACTCAAATTACCACTTGAGTTTTTCTTCATATCTGTAATTTTAAAATATAATTAGGTTCTTAGTTGCCAGCTGTCTCTTTGCATATCCATAAATATAAATTTTGAAGTTTATTTTCTGTTAAACTCTGATAGTGCAAAATACAGTAGATTGAAGTTAGCCATCTGCCTAAGTGCTGGAGTTAGTCCTAGATGGGGAAATTTTTTTGTCTTTAGATACCATTTTGCATCATATTTTTTATTCAAACTTGATGAGATCAAACTCATACTAGTACTGTGTAGTGGCTGTACTTGCAGAAAGCCTTGCTTATTGATTAAATTACTAATGGTAATAACTGATCTGCCAAAATATGATCCTTACTTTCTGAGATTAAGGGTTTACACATGGCTGAAAGAAGACCTAGCCAAAATAATACTATGTAATACTAGATGCAATTTATGCACTTTTCTATACTCTAGAATTTGTTTTATTCTGCGTCTTTTTAAAATTAGTGTCTGACAATATTCTATAAGAAAAGGTTAAGAAAGGGGCATATTTTTAGTTCTAGAAATATGACGAACCACAGCATATAAGAATATCTATGCCACTATGATTTAGTTGTTTGTTCCAGGAAAACTTTGTCTTGGAGGTTGTCTATAAACTAACAAATAACTTGGCAACAGGAAGGTTCTACAGATCAATTTATCAGAAATAGAAGTCTGCTCATCTGAGCAAACAGCTCACTTATCAGAAAGTGTTTACTTTTCAAGACTTTTTTAAAGACTCGCATTCTGTTTTGCTCCTCTTCTAAATGTTGTGTCACAAACATTTTACAATTACACTGAATTTCCCATCTTGAAAGACCAATTTTGAACCACTTGACTCTTTGGGGAGGATATGTGGAGGATGAAATGGGGGTGCAGGATGTATTTTTAGTGTGTTTCTTGGAAATAAGATTAGATCCAGATAAAAAATTTAATTTTGGCTTATTATATTATTTTCTATGTTTTCAATTTGCTTGAAATATCTCACAATTTAATGAATAAAGAAACTAGAGAAGCAAAAGAACAGTCAAGGTTTGAGAAAGCTAATTTTTACTGACAGAAGTTAACATCATTATTGGAATTAACCTGTAAATCTGACTGAGCATTCTGAACACCTATATATAAAATGAACAAATGATACATTGTAGAATTTTAATTATTTAGAATGAGGGAACATACCAGTTTCTATCCAACTCTTCAACACCAAATGACTGAGTGTTAAAACACATATTCTAGCCAGGCCAAAACTGAAGCCAAATATTATTTTCATGTAATGAACTTCTGGGAGAAAATAATAAATTTGAAATTTCTCTCAAATAAAGATTATTTATCATGGATGGTAAACATCTTTCTAGAATTTTTCATTCTCATGTGTTTTGAGTTGTTGTCATTTATGTCCTACTTTTGATTCATGCTTACCAGAAGTGAAGAATTCACAAATAGGACTTTTCTTTAAAGACTCATGACCTAAATTAAATAACAAAAAAGTAATTACATCTTTTAAAAGCTGTTTTATTTAGTGTCATGAATGTAAGCACACCAAATCATTTTATGAAAGTTGGAATAATGATTTAGTACAATCTCTGTTATTTGACTTTGTTTTCTCACTTATAATTTAATGTTTAATTACTTAGAATTAAATTTTGTTGTTAATTTTATTAATAGTACTTAGCATATATTATAATTATTTTACTTAGCTATTTCTCTTTTGTATATTTCACTTGAGTAAAAGTTCTAGATGGTCTGGGGCTATGTTTTTCTTATTTCCTTTTGTAGCTAAACTTTCTTGTACATTTTAGGTGCTCACTGAACATTAGTTAAACATTAATAAATGAAGAAAGTTCTTGAGACTTGTGTTTCCCAAAACTTATTTCATGCCTTGTAGTAATGTAAATGGATGACTCAAAGTTATTAAATTAAGTAAATTAAATTGTTAAAGTCTCAGGTAACAGTTAAGAATATGTTATTGGTTTCTCTTCAAATGATTTGATATGTTGATGGGAACTATCAGTATCCAAGACGTGGTATAATATGTCCAGTTTTCTAAATTTTGTCTGTAGAAGTCTTCATCTCTCTTTTTAAAAGAGACCTTTAGCTCATAGAACACACTTGAAAGAAAACTACTTTATAGGCATTTATACTGATCTTTAACTCTAGAATAAAGCAATTTAGTTTTTTAAAATTAGCTTTATTGTGAAAGAGTGGAAAATTGTAGGAAAATTAGGTTGACAATACTCATTTATTCAATCGTGTTACTATGTCTCTCAAATAAAGATTATTTATCATGGATGGTAAACATCTTTCTAGAATTTTTCATTCTCATGTGTTTTGAGTTGTTGACATTTATGTCCTACTTTTGATTCATGCTTACCAGAAGTGAAGTGTTTCTTAATTTTTTATTTTTTCCTATCATTCTCCATATTTCACATTTTTCAATAAAATGCCATCATAAGCATAAATGTTATAAATATTTGATATATTTTATTATAGAAATGTCATTTTAAAAATTTATATCATTAAATAGATTAAATGAGTGAATAAATCAGCCAGTATTAAAATAGAGATTGTTTGATCCAAAGATTTATAGATTACATAGTTAGAACAATGTCTTCCAAAGTCTATTTGAAATATAGTCTTGGTTTAATTAAGACATCAAATTATCATTAAAATAGCTTAATGTGAATCAAAAAAGATACTTTATTTTTATTTATTTCTCTTATTGTAATACCCATAAAGAGTCATTAAATGAATAACATTTTTCAATTTTAATTACTTTAAACTACCATTTTAGCATCCATGAAGCCACTTTTCAGGTTGGATTTCCTGGGAATCAGACCCTGAGATGGAAATTAATGAACAGGAGTGCTAAGGAGGGGTGCCCATGCATTATGGGAGGGAAGAGGGTAAGTATTGGACACTGGAGAAGATGCACTACAGGACAATTTCATTTGAAGATTCAGTTTATATGGCAGGGAGATCTGAAACTGAGATGACCTTTCAGAACCAACCTGCATTGGGGTAAGAGGGCCAGCCTTTATATTCCTTCATCCACAAGTCCCTGGATGCATACTACCCAGCAAATGCATTATGTCCTTGGACAAGGCTGCTCTGTTTAGCTGAGGCAATTTTTAAAGGAACTGAGAGTTTGAAGTTGCTGCCAGCAGCATTTACAGCACCAGGGACTACAAGTTCTTCTTTGCTAAAAAAGAATATTGGCAGCATATCAAATGTCTATCTCACCATTTTTTGAACCATTGAAATCCACTTTTTAAGATCTGGAAACAGCTCCTCCAAGATTCCAGTTGATTATCTTTCTCTGGAAAAACTTGGAAGATGAAGATTGGAGGGCTAGGCTAAGGTTTTGCCACTGTGGCTGGTACTGGGGACACAAATGATATACATCACCACCTTCTACTATAAACTCTAGATTTCAGGATACTCAGTTAACACCTCTGGTGGTTTTACGGACTTATGTGTTGACATGCCCCATACTCAACCTTGAGGGAACCAAACTCCTTACCACCATCAATACAGGCTTGCCACTTGTCACTTACCATAAAAATTAGTCAGGTGGATCACCTGGATACAAACAAATATTTCTCCCAGACCATAGTATGTATCAGTGGCTCTATCTAACTTGGCAAGTCAATGTTGAAGCCACAGCTGAAGTAAAATAGTTCAGTGGTGTTCTGGTTCGCTAATGCTGCTGTTATTCAAAACAGCAGAAATGGACTGGCTTTTATAAAGGGGATTTATTAGGTTACAAATTTATGGTTCTAAGTCCATAAAAGTGTTCAACCTAAGGCATCAACAGGAGGATACCTTCACTAAAGAAAGGCTGATGGTATCTGGTATACCTCTGTCACCTGGGAAGGCATGTGGCTGGTGTCTGCTGGTCCTTTGCTCCCAGGTTCTGGTTTCAAAATAGCTTTCTCCAAAATGTCTCTGGGCTTCTATCTTAGCTCCTCTCTGTCAGCATTTGTGTGTCCTTGCTTCTTTCTCCCAGGGTGATCCTCACTAAATGTCTGGAGGTCCTCTCTTAGCTTCTCCGTGGCAAACTCTGGGCTTCATCTCTTACCTTAGCATCTCCAGACATCCTTCTGTCCTCATCTCTAAGCATTTCCAAGTGTCAGCATCTGTGTCAGCTCTTGAGCTCTCTTAAGTACAATAGGGAACCAAGCAAGACCCACCCTGAATGGGCAGGGCCACACTTCCATGGAAATAATCTAATCAAAAGGTCTCACCCACTGCTGGTGAGTCACATCTCCATGGAAACACTCAATCAAAAGTTTCCACCCAAGAAGGTTGGATTAAAAGATCATGGCTCTTCTGGGGACCATAATAGTTTCAAACTGACACAAATGAGTTTCTTGTTTTTCCACTGGAAGATGTATTTCCCTTTTGGGAAGTAGGACCTCAAAACTTGCAGATCTCAGAGCTTCAGAGACAGGAAGCACAAATTCCCCAAATGAGTTACTGATATTGAAGGATGTGGGGCCACTTCTGCTTCTACTCTTCATACCTGTTACCATGTATTCTATCTATTGGAACCAAAAAAATGTTGACATAAATTGTTAGCTGCATCTTTGAGGACAACACACACCCTAGCAAAGTAGTGACTCCAAACTGATGCTTCCTCCAATTTGCCCTTTGGAGGAAGTTACATAAATTTGTCAAGTCAGCAGAGTCTAGATTGTAGGACATGTGATATGACCAGTAGAGCCCATGAACATATGCCTACTCTTGCATATTCTTGGCTGTAAAATGGTTCCTTGGTCTGAAATGATGTTAGATGGGATCACATGTTGTTAGAACAAACTCTCTAAGCCACATTGGTACAATATTGGAAAGAAAGGCAAACCCATATTTAATTTTTTTTGTCTGTTTCTGTCATAGTAAATTGTCACCTCTTCCAGGTTGGAAGGGGTCTAATGAAGTCAATTTACCACCAAGTGGCCAAGTGAATTCTTCAGGGGCAGTGCTGCATTAGAAACTCAATAGTGAGATCAGTCTTTGTAATTAGGGAGCCATGCTATTGGACCCGTGCACAGCCTCCATACATGCCACCATGACTACTTCATTAATGTGCCAATTAGACCAGCATTGGCTGGTTAATGAGAGAAGGTGACTGACTTCAACTTCCCAAGTTACTTTGTTACGTTTTTTTTTTTTTAGTGCTCTTTCTGTGATTGATGTACCCAATTGAACATTACCATGTGACACAAAGGTCTTCATGCTTAATGTTACAATTCATAATTACATTACCAAACATACGTAAAAATAACAAACACACATATAACCACAGCATATATTGTTTTCCTCCTTATTGCTTTTATTCAAAAGAAGAGACATCTGGAGAAAGAATGCAAAAAATCTCTACTGGATGATATTTTCCTCAAGTCTTGTGCTTTGCTGAAGTTTTTTATAAAGATGTTTAATCATTATCTTTTTTCATTTGTACAAGTCAAGTATTCTGCAAATAACATGAAGTTGATATTGATTTCACATTTACTATAAAGAATTTTCTTGAGTTTTTTCTACCAATCTTAAATTAATAAGGTGTCAAAGCTAATGTACAGGACCTGAGTATGTTGGGAGGCTGATAATTTATAGTTAACAGGATTTTCCTTCATCCACTTTAAAATGAAAATTAAAAACATAAATAACAATTTTTTCTGGAAGGTAAATAAAAAATGTGTTTTGGAGGCTAAATAAAAAAATAATTTTAAAAGATTTTGTAGTACACATCATTTTCACTTTAAAAAATCAATTGAAAATATATGATGGACCTTTGACAAATTTTCCTTTAAGTATTGTTGATGTAAACTGTCATCTTTTTCAGATAGATGTGTTTTTGGCAGTCAAACCCTAATTCAAGTAAAACTTGGAAATCTACCTAATGTTTAAAAAATACATAAATCATGTTTAAAATTCTTTTCTATATGTTTTCTATAAAGGTAGTTTTGAAGTTATAAGAGTTGTTACTACTTACATTAAAATAAGAAATGTATCAAGGTTGTGAATGTTGCATACATTTTTAATATCTTCTAAATATTAAATATACTAAAGACTCGGTTTATGGAAAATAAGAGGACAGAAATACACATCTTAAATATATTAATGGTTTACTTCAAATTTTATTTCATCTCTTTGGAAAGTTTATAGTGTGTGTATGGGTGGCCCTGTATGGAAAGCAGGAAAGTAAAATACACAGTGCCTATTATCCAAGAGGTTATCTAGCCAAGAAAGCATACTTCCTTTTGTCATTTCCTTCCTTTCTTCCTTCCCTCTCTCCCTCCAGTTTTTCCTTCCTCCTTCTATTATTTAAATTTAATGATTACTGGAGTGTTGTCATAATAGTGTATACTCGGAAATTACTTCAGATTTGGACAGAGGCCCACATTGTCTTGTCAGTGGTTCAAGCCTTGAACTCCTCTAATGTCATGGCAAGAGAAACATTTTATTCTTACAGTTATAAATCACTCACGTTAGTTCTGGTACTGGGAAACATATGTTCCTGAATGACAGGTACTTGCAAAGAGTCACAGAGTGAGAAGGCAGTGGTGAGAGAAGGTTAAGAACACCTAAATAAATGGAGAGATATCCATGTCCATAAATTAGAAATTTCAATATTTTTAAGATTTCAGTGCTCTCCAAACTGGTCTTTATTTGGCAATGCAAAGGATCTAGGTTAGCCAAAGTAACTTTTTTTTAAAAAAAAAAGGAAACCTGTAAGGCATATGGTACCTGATATCAAAACATAATATAAAGCTAACCTAATTAAGACAATGAGTTAGATAGACAAATATATCAGTGAAACAATAGGGAGTCCAGTTGGCCATGTATATGGTCAATTTATTTTCAACAAAGGAACTTGCAGTTTGGAAAGTCCCCAGGACTACTCTCGGGTTCAGTAATTCACTAGAAGGAATCACAGAACTCAGCAAAGCTGTTATACTTACGGTTTTATTTTATTATAACAAAGGATACAGATTGAGGTCAGCAACAGGAAAAGTCACATAAGTCAAGGTCCAGGATAGTTCTAGGCATATTCTTCTAGTTTTACTCTCCCAGTGGAATCACGTGGACAACACTTACTTTTCCCAATAACAATGTGGGGCAACTTGCACAGAGTATTGCCAAATAGGGAAGCTCACTGAGCCTGCTATCCAGGGTTTTCATTGGGCCTCAGTGAAATAGGCATGGATGACCACCTACAGGGCTGACTTTAGATTCCAGTCCCTCCAGAAGTCAAGCTGATATGAAGGTCCCCACCATAAATAACATTGGTAGTGCAGACTATCTGGTGTGGTTCAAAGTCCCCAGGTGTCTCCAAAACACTCTTATCAAGTCAGACATTTCAAAGGCTTAGAGATTACTTCCCAGAAGCCATGCAAAGGCAAAGCCTTTTTTTGGACAAGGTTAATCTTTAATGCATAGTTCTAAGTTAATTAAGTGGAGAAAGAAAATTCTTTTTGACCAAAGACTGGAGCAATCAGATCTCCATGTGATACAATTGAATTCTGACCCCTCGCTCACACCACACACAAAAATAATTTCTAATGTATCATAATCTTAATATATAAAGTAAAATTATAAAATTTCTGGAAGAAAACATAGGGGAAAATTTTGCAACTTAAGTGTATGTAAATATTTCTTAGCCACAAAAAGCAATAGCCATGTAAGAAAAAAATAATTGAAAAGTTGGATTTCATTAATAATAAGCCTCTTCAAAAGTCATTGCTAAGAAAATTAAGAAAAAAAACAACAAATCACTGATGTAAAATACTTTCATTGTTTATATTTTTATTAATTATTTGTTATCTAGAATACATAAAGGACTATTACAATTAAAGAATCCCAATAATAGATAAATATAACAGTCAAAAATAAAGAAGACAAAAGCTTGAACAGGAATTTTACAAAAGATAAAGAAATTAATAATATCATTAGTCATAAGGGAAATGAAAATGAAAAAGACCAACAATACTAATGGTTGTTGGCAAAGATGTGGAGCAACTGGAACTATAATACAGTGTTGATGGGAGTGTAAAATGGTATGACCACTTTGGAAAATTGTATGTGAGTTTCTTATGAAAATAAACATACTGACCATACTACCCAGAAATTCTACTCCTAGATATGTATCTAAGAGAAATTAAAATGTATATTCACAAAAATATTTTTACAAAATTTGTACAGCAGCTTTATTTGTAATAGTCTAACACTGTAAACAAACAACATTTCTATCAACAGGTAAAAGGATACACAAATTAAGGCACAGTCATGTAATGGAAAACTACATGGCAATAAAATGAATGAGCTATTGCAACATACAACAAAATGGATGCATCTCATAACATTTTGTTGGAAAAAATATTTTGCTGAGCAACGTGAGATAGGCTCAGAAGAGTATCTATTATATGCTTTATTTTATATGAAGTTCTAGAATAGGGAACATTAACTATAAAAATAGACCAGTGGTTGTCTGAGTTAGTGGATAGGAGAATAGGCAGCAAAGGGAACTTTTGGGGTGATGGAAATTTTCTATATCTCAACTGAGATGCTTGGGTGTATATATTTTTCAAAACTTATTTAATGGTTCTCTTGAAAAGTGCACATTTTATTGTACCTAAATTTTACCTCAATAAAGAATGAACAAATGAACAGATGATGGCAAAAATGGGTCAATATGAATGAATGAAGTGGTTCCACTCCCTTCAGTGTTTCTTACTTCCCATCAATCTTTCTCCTTAGTTCCCACTTCATCTGGATAGTTCTGAATATAGTTATTGGAGGCATTATGCAGCATCTGAAATCAAAGGGAAGAATTATTTTAAAAATATATAATTCCAGAATTCAATTTCATGAATTACCATTCTCCCTCCTCAACTTCATAAAAAGTCCAGAAGGTAGTTTTGAGAGTAAATAATTTGATGGATGCCTGGAGAAGAAATGAAATTCAGTATTTTAAATCAGTTGTCTGGTATTGGAAAGATGAGACAAAGTCTGAATTTCATGTGGGTGGTATGAAGTAAGAAGAGGGTTTACAAACTGCTGGAAATCATTCATGGCTCACTTTTATGGACTGATGGGAAAGCCAAGAAAGCTTAATGATCTGAGAACAAGAGTTATGATTGTTTGATTTTTAAAGCTTCTTTAACATTCTAAAGTGATACAAAATTTTTCTTATGCATAGCGACCTTTTGAAATAAGTAGAGAAGATATTCCACAATCATTATTAATAATACACACAGAAAAACAGTGATAGAGGCAAAATAAACTAAATCCACTTCAGGGTCTGAATAAAATATAAGCAGATTAAATCGATTAGAAATAAAGGCATGACATTTGGAGAAATACTGTCATTAATTTTAAATTGCCAGACTATCTTTTTAATACTCCCTCTAAAACTTCTACTGTTGTCAAGTACAGAATGGCCAGCATTTCTGTATTGACACCCAAAGCATGAATTTCTAAAATATAATAATTGTTTTATATAGGGGTGATATTTTCCTATCAGACTTCAACTTGTATACAGAGACTGCTGTTTTTATTTTTTGTCTCTGCCCATATATAACTATGTTGAAAATGCCTGCTGAGAACCTATTAAGTGGCATGACTCTAGGAATGGCACTGTGTGGAAAGTCAAAATGAAATGGTCAAAAATTTTGGCCTAGAGGTACTTCTATTATGGAAGGGATTTTAGTGCACATAAATGGGTAACAATTATGAAGAATGGATGTTACTTATATATTGCTAATATTTGGAGCAGGCTGAGAGCCATTCTTGATTTTATTCTTATTTATATTCTGCTTCATTTCAAAAATGATTTGAAATGATGTATTTGGATTTATCCAATGCAACAGAAAAAAAAGTGCAATAAATTTGCAATTTTTTTTTTTCTTTTGGGACGAAAAAGATGAAGCCAGGGTAAAATGCACACTTCAATTACATGCCATAAAGTCTTGCATATTTCTTGGGGTATGCAAGGAATGCAGTGTTTATCTTTGTTTTGTTTTGTTTTGTTTACATCTTCTCTCTTTTTGAGTTTCTCAGTCTAGCTAAGGATTTGTCAATCTTGTTGATCTTCTCAAAGAACCAAGTTTTGGTTTTATTGATTCTATTTTTTCTCCAATTCGTTTATTTCTGATTTAATCATTAGTTTGCTGCTCTTTCTCTAGTTTCTTCAGTTGTTCTGTTAGGTCTTTGGTTTTAGCTCTTTCTGCCATATTAATGTAGGCATTTAGAGTTATAAATTTCCCTTCAGCACTGACTTCTCTGCACACCATAGATTTTGATATGTCTTGTTCTCATTTTCATTCATCTCCAGATATTGACCAATTTCTCTTGCAGTTTCTTTTTTGCCCCTCTCATTGTTGATGGCACCAGTCCAGTCAAGGCCTCAGGCCTCTGTGTGCACTGGAAGTCTCTGGGTCTGGGGGTGGAGTCTCGATGCTGTTCATCTTTTCATGTGCTTTTTGGCCATTTGTAGAACTTCTTTGGAGGAATATCTATTCAAGTCCTTTGCCTGTTTTCTAATTGGGTTGTTTGAATTTTTTGTAGTTGAAATGAAGGATTTCTTTATATATTATGGATATAGAGCCCTTATAGATGTGTGGTCTGCAAATATTTCTTCCATTGTATAGGTTGTTGCTTTACTTTCATGATAAAGTCCTTTGATGCACAAAAGTTTTTAATTTTAATAAGGTCCTGTTTATCTGCTTTTCTTTTGTTGTTTTTTTGCTGTGGGTATAAAATCTAAGAAACTATTGCTTAACACAATGTCCTGAAAAGCCTTCCCTTCTTTTCTTCTAGGAGTTTGATATTTCTGGCTCTTATATTATGTCTTTGACCCTTTTTGAGTTGCTTTTGCATATGGAATGAGGTAGTGGTTCACCTTCATTCTTTTGGAAATGAAGATCCTGTTTTCACAGCAACATTTGTTGAAGAGACTATTCTTTGCCAATTGAGTGGTCCTTGACACCCCTGTCAAACATCAGTTGGTCATAATTGTGAGGGTTGATTTCTGGGCTCTCAATTTCATTTTATTTTTCTGTCCTTGTGCTATAAAATGCTGTTTTGATTACTGTGGCTTTTTAATAGGTTTAAAGATCAGGAAGTGTGATTTCTCCAATTTTGTTCTTTTTCAAGGTGGCTTTGGCCATTTGTCTCCCCTTACCCCTTCTGTATAAATTTGATGATTGGCTTTTCCATTTCTTCAAATAAAGTTTTTGGAATTTCAATTGGCATTGTGTTGAATCTGTCAATTGCTTCTGACAGAATTAACAACTTGATAATATTTAGTCTTCCACTCCATGAACATGGAATGTGCTATCATTTATTCAGATCTTCTTTGATATCTTTTAGCAATGAATCACAGTTTCCTGTATAAAAATCCTTTACATCCTTGGTCAGATTTATTCATAGATATTTTATCCTTTTAGTTGCTATTGTAAAGGAAATTTTTGTCTTGATTTCTCCTTCTGATTGTTCATGACTAGCATATGGAAACACTAATGACTTTTCGCTGTTGGTCTGGTCCCCCACCACTTTGCTGAATTCCTTTATTAGCTTTTGGAGCATTGTTGTTGATTTTTGAAATTTTTCTATGTTTAGGATTATGTCATCTGAAAATAGGGAAAATGTTACTTCTCCCTTTTAGTTTGGATTCCTTTTGCCTTTTCATGCCTAATTGCTCTGGTTGGCACTGCCAGTACAGTGTTGAATAAAAGTAGTGACTGTGGGTGCCCTTGTCTTGTTCTTGACTTTCAAGAGGGAATGCTTTCAGACTTTCATCATTTAGTATGATGTTAGCTATAGGTTTTTCATATATGCCCTTTATCATGCTGAGGAAATTTCTTTTCATTCCCTGTTTTCTCCACCAGTAAGGGCACTGGATTTTGTCAAACACCTTTTCTATATCAGTTGGGATGGTGATTTGCCCCTCTTCATTCTATCAATTTGGTTTATTACATTAATCGATTTTCTTATGTTGAAACACCCTACTTACCTGGTATAATTCCTACTTGATCATCATGTATAATTCTTTTAATGTGCTGTTGGATTTGCTCTGCTAGTACTTTGTTGAGGATTTTTACATCTACATTCATAACGGTTATTAGTCTATAATTTTCTTTACTTGTGGTGTCTATATCTGGCATTGGTGTGTGGGTGTGTTATGGTGATTTGTGGTATTTGAAAATTTGATCCTTTTTTTCTACATTGTTGAATTTCTGAGTATAATGTTGCTTTTGGTATGTCATTATCCTTTTAATGGCTGCAAGATCTGTTAATATATCTCCTACTTCATTTCTGATACTGTTGATTTGTGTTTTCAATCTTTCTATCTTTGTCAATCTTGCTAATAATTTATCAATTTTACTGATTTTTTTCAAAGTACCAGATTTTGTTTAATTAATTTTTCAATTGTTTTTCTGTTTCAGTTTCATTTACTGTTGTGCTTATCTTTATTGCTTTCTTCCAACTGTTTGTTTAGCGCTTCTTTTGCACTGCTTTTTTCCAATTTCTTGAGATATAAATTTAGATTATTGATATGATAGGTTTCCACTTTCATAATGTAAAGTTTCCATGGTATCATTTTCCCTTTCAGCACTGCTTTATCTAAATTCAACAGATTTTGATATGCTGTCTTACATTTTCATTCAGTCTATATATAAGTTTTATTTCCATTGAGACTTCCTCTTTGACCCATGGAATATTTTGCAGTGAATTGTTTAATTTCTTATACTTTGGAGATTTTGTTGTTGTCTTTCTGTAAGTGATTTCAAATTTGACACTGTCTTGGGGGTCAGGATTAGATTAGGAAGTAGGGCTGCCCTTAAATGGGATGCAGATAAAGAGTACACATGGATACCATATGTCTAATATTTGAAAAGTTAAAGGTCAAGCTAATTGTTAACTAGAATATACTCTGTCTTCCTACATGATATATATACCACCATAATGGCCTGGCAGGCCAGACTTTTATTTAGAAATCTTGAACTTCTTGGTCTTCTTTACCAGAATGGGCCAACAAGAAGTCTGGCCCATGGTCTGCCTCTTTTTTACCTTGCACCACAAGGGGCCTATTGTGCATGTGTATGATCACTTTGGCCAATAAGCTCCACCATATGCCCTACAAATAAATATTTGGCAGACATTAATCAGGACTCGAGATGCACACTTACAGGACACAGTTCACCCATGGGAAGATGGACTTTGAGAAGATGAATTTGCAAGCCCTAGAGGCAGTTTCCTCCATTTTGGCAGGATGGTGAGAGTAATAAAAGGGGTGTAGATGGCACCTGGTGACCATTTATGCTTGACAACACAAATTCTTTATTCATTGGGTAAAGGTATGGCTACAGGAGATCCTGAGTGTGACCCTCCAAAGCGTGGGAACTAGGGAATTATAAGCTAGTTATAATAGTTTGGCGGACACTTTCCTACAGACAAAATTGAGCTATCAAAGACTTTTAACCAGTGAATGTTTTATATACATTTTTACTTTGCCCATAGCTATGCTTTAGGGTGTACTGGTTTGTATATATTATGTCCCCCAGAAAAAGCCATGTTCTTTGATGCAATCTTGTGGGGGAAGATGTACTACTGTTGATTAAGTTGGAACCTTTGGATTTGGTTGTTTCCATGGAGACGGGACCCACCAAACCATAGGTGATAACTCTGATTAGATCCTTTCCATGGAGGCATGGCCCTGTCCATTCAGCACGGGCCTTGATTAGTTTACTAGAGCCCTATATAATAGCTCGGACAGAAGGGGCTTGCTGCTGCAACTTACAGAGACAGTTTGAAGATGGCCATTGTAAGCAGAGTTTTGCTGATGCTTTGGAGGTACTAGCCCAGATTTTGCCCCAAGAAGCTGACACAGAGACATTTTGGAGAATGCCATTTTGAAACACAACCTGGGAGCAAGCCACATGCCTTCCTAGCTAAAAGAGGTTTTCCAGATGCCAATGGCCTTTATCCAGTGAAGATACCCTATTTTCAATACCTTACCTTTGACACTTTATGGCCTTAGGACTGTAACTTTGTAACCAAATAAACCCCCTTTATAAAAGCCAATCCATTTCTGGTGTTTTGCAAAATGGCAGCATTAGTAAACTGGAACACATTTTGGTACCAGAGAGGTGGGTATTTGCAAATACCAAACATGCTGGAGCAGCTTTTTAAGTGGTTAAGGGGAAGATTCTGGAAGAATTGTGAAGAGCTTGATAGAAAAGGCCTAAATTGCTTTGAAGAGACTGTTTGTAGAAATATGGACTCTAAAGACACTTCTGATGAGGCCTTGAGCAGAAATGTTGAATGTGTCATTGCAAACTGAAAGAAAGGCAATCCTTGTTTTAAAGTGGAAAAGAATTTGGCAAAATTGAATCCTGGTGTCAGATGGAAGGCAGAATTTGAAAACCACAAGCTGGGATACTTAGCTGAAGAGATTTCAACAATAAATATCAAAAGTGTGGCCTGGCTTCTCCTTGAATCTTATAGGAAAGTGTGAGAGGAGGGGTATAAGCTAAGAAATGAACTTTTGGGTTCAGAGAAATCAGAAACTGATAGTTCAGAAAATTCTGGGCTTCCAACAAGTGAGACCCCAGAGGTGTACTACAGCCCCACATGAAGATTTAACCAAACATGGAAACCGATGCCATTTCAGTACATGCCAGGATTGGAGATGGAGTTATCCAGAAAGATTTGTAGAAAGTCCTATTGTCTGAAGGTTTTGACCGCTGTAAACTTCATGCCAACCCAATGAGATTTTTGTGAAATCTGTATAAATGGAGCCACTGCTGTTCTGGACTGGAGGAGATGGAAAAGGGACAAATTGAAAGAGAAATTTCTTCAAAGAAAGAGCTATGGAGATGGATGAGTCAAGAGGTCTCTGGCAGGTAGAACAGAGCACCTCCTGCATGTTGAAAGGGTGAATTTGCCCTAGAGGCTGAGGGCAGACCTTCTGCCTTGCAGCTCAGGAAGAGTGCTGCTACCCCAGGGCTCAGAGAGGGAGGAGCACATTCCCCAAGGATTGGGGAGATCCTGGCCACCATCCCAATGTTAAGAGTGGGGCAAGCCTCTGCCCTGGATAGGCAGAGTCCGGGTGGCATCCTGATGTTTGAGGAGGGAGGGGCTGAGAAGAAGGTGGTCTCCCCAGTGTGTGGCTATGTCAGAGCACACACCCAGTGTTTTAAGAGAAAAGGGCTGCTGCATAAGCCTTGGAAAGGGTTGAACTCCTGTTCTCTCAAGACCCAAGGATAAAACTTCATTCTATAAATGACTCTCAGACTTCGAAATCTAATAGAGTTTGCCCTTGGGTTTTAGGAACTTTTTTGGTCCTGTTAACCCTGTTTTCCTTTCAGTTTCTCCTTATGGCAATGGGAATGTTTATCCTATGATTGTCCCTCCTTTGTATATTGGAAGCAGATAACTTATTCTAAGTTTCACAGGTCCAGAGCCAGAGGGGAATTTTGCTTTTGGACAGACCACAACTGCAACTGATTTTTATGAGATCTGTACTTACCTATTGTTACTGAAATAAGTTTTTGTGATATTGTGATGGATGAATGTATTTTGTATTTGGAAATAATATGTTTTTCTGGGGTCTAGGGGGTGGAATGTGCCAGTTTGTATATGTTATGTACCCCAGAAAAAGCCATATTCTTTGATGCAATCTTGTGGGGGCAGATGTATTAGTGTTGATTAGGTTGGAACCTATTGATTTAGTATTTCCATGGAGATGGGACTCAATCAACTATGTGCAAGACCTTTCAATGTATTATTTCCATGGCGGTGTTGCCCCACCCATTCATGGTGGGTCTTTATTGGATCACTGGACTACTTTAGAAAGAGCCACACAGGCAGAGCAGCTGCAGCTAAGAGAGAACAACACATCCCAAGAGCAACACTTTGGAGAATGCCATTTTGAAACGCAACCTGGGAGCAAGCAGATGCTAGCCACGTGTCTTCCCAGCTAGCAGAGTTTTTCTGGATACCAATGGCCTTTCTCCAGTGAAGGTATCCTTTGTTGATGCCTTACCTTGGACACTTTATGGCCTTAAGACTGTAACTTTGTAACCAAATAAACCCCCTTTATAGAAGCCAATCCATTTCTGGTGTTTTGCAAAAGGGCAGCATTAGCAAACTAGAACAGAGGGCAAGACAAAATAAGAAAAAAATTTTCTTTTCAATGAAAAGTAACATTAGGTATTGTCAACCTTCTTCAAAAGGACTCATTTATAAAAAGAAAATTATAACTGGCAAACTAAAAAATACTGTGTATACAACCACTTATCATGTGTAAGTGCTCCATGTATTTCAAATGTTGCAAATAATTCTGCTAAGCTTGGAATTTAATGAGATACCCCAGAGTAATAAACTTTCTTCAAAAAAGATTTGAAGTTTGCGTATGTCTATGCTAAGCTCATACAACTGCTACCGATATTCTTAGTTTCGTTAGATATAACAGAACTGGAGGATGGCAAGAGGAGGACGGCTTAATCAATACAAAATTGGAGGTGGAATCTAAGCAGACTGATTTTCAAACAGCATCATCCAACTACATCCCTGAGAGTATAGCTGAGATGATGCCTTAATACTCCAGTAATTCTTTTCTGAAAAACTGTGTGTTCACACTATGACCTTCACATTAAATAAGTATAGTGGAAAATGACAGACTGATTTATATATTAATAAAGAAAATGTTCAACACATTAACTTCGTTATACCTTAAATCTGCTATTCCTAGGGATGGGGGTTGGAGGGAATCTAATTTAAAGAGTTAAAAGATGACAGTTCAATACTCCCAGCATTTCCTTAACATTATATACCTAATAGGGAATTATATATCTAGTAGAGAATTGCTTGACCCTGAAACAATCTTTATTGAAAGGCAGGATGGACTCAAAAAACTGCCCTCAGTGCTAACTCTGCTGATGCCAGTGGTTTTCAAGTCCTTCCATCATTCCTGGAAAAGTAGTTGTTGAGTTACTTGGGTCTTCATGGTGCACGGTTAGAAAGAGGATTGAACGTAAGTTCTGCAATGCTAATTTATACAACAATAAATTCTTATGTAGGTCTCCGGGAAAACTCAAACTTTGCAGGATGATAGAGTTGAGATTTATACCCCTATGTGAACCCTAGGTTTTAATGGACATCCTGGAACACAAGTACATGGAGGACTCATCTCACCTAGGATAAGAGTCCTAAGCGGCCTAGTCTAAAAGACTTCTTAGGTCCATTTCCTACAGGATAGTGGTGATTAACACTTTTGGTTGCCACTGATCCTTTGAAAATGTGATGAAAGGGACAAGTATCCACTCAAATTTTATTTTTACAATTTCAGATATGTCCTGCTCTCCCCCTTAGAACTTCACTTTCGTCCTCTTGAGGGTCCTGAATCTCCTTCCTCCAGCAATCATGGGAGCCAAGCTTCCCTAACACAGGATGATCTGCATGTGGTAGGTACTCAGTAAGTATTAATTGGATTAATCCTAGTTTGTTTTGGAGAAACAAATGGAGTTTATGGTTAGAATTACAAAGTAAGCTTTAAAATTTTTTCCCTATAAAGAATTGTCTTTAGCATAAATTTTTAATTTACCTAAATTTAAAATTTAATTAACATTTGCTCAACTTCCAGCAAGCATCCCTTAATAGCAACATAGGAAACCATAATTTGGTGGATAAGAGCAAAGATTCAGGGTTCAGACTGATTTACTTTTAAATAGTGAATCTAATTAGTGCACTAACAGTACTATTTAGCTCATGTGGTTCTTATGCAAATTAAACAAGTTAAAGCATGTAAAACAATAGCAAAATAACTAGTATAGTAAGTGTGGAATGAATAGCTGTAGTTATAATAAAAAGAAATTGAATATACCAAAAGTGCTTTTTTCCATATGTGTATTTAATAAAAAGCAACCATCAAGAAAGGCAGCATGCACTAGTTGATGCTGAAATTTACATTCATTGCTGAAAAGTTAGAAAAAAAACTCAACTTTAGTGGTTTATGTTATAAAAATGTTGAGATCTTTCTTTTCCAGTCTTACTTTTTCAAAGATTAGCCAGTCAGAGTAGGTAGTGTGAAGAGAAGAGAAAAAATATAGTTTGATACACATCAATTAATTGAGGATGAGGAGCAGTTTCATATCTGAAATTTTAGCTCTAGTGGAGAAGTTGTTGAACTCCTAATAGGACCCAAGCAAGGTCCTACCCCTTTGAGATAGATCACATTTCCTACTTAAGCATTCATAGATTTAAATGAATGGGGAAAGGAAATAAGACTTGCTGGTGAAGTTGTGGATGACATGATAGAACAAAATTCATATAGGCACTTACTCTGTAATTTCTTTAAAAGAAAAAAAATCTGTTGTTAACACTTTGTTTTCTGGTGGAAAATTCTGTTTTGGGAGAACATAGTCACTACATATTTGAATAGCTAACTACTATTTCTGTTTCAGTACAATTGTACTGAACGTGCAAATCCGTTTTCATTTAGCCCGCTATTTACTAACAGCTTGAAAATGCAGATAATTGAGTTAATGCAGTTCCAGGTTTTTATTTTGCAATCTAGCTTGGCATCCAGAGGCAAAACTTATTATTTTTTCCTACTTCATTATCATTTCTAGTCCTACAAGAGATGTGCTGAAATGTCTCTATTTTGCAGGATGTCTATGGGATACAAACACTGTCCACTACAAAAGAATGACAACTTTCACAGCCAGCACAGTCCTGGTAGATTTATTATAGGGGGCTTGACTTTGTACTTATTTCTTCTGCTTCTGTAAAGAGCAGTGTCTATGGAATAGATTATCAGTAAAGGGAATCATTCTCTTTGTGTTTTTACTTGGCCTGAAAATAAAAGTTTAACAGACACTTTTTCATGTATGACTGTAGCACAGAAAAATACTTCCTAATAAACACTGGTGTCTTAGTTTCCAGAGTTGCTATCACAAATACCATGAACTGTTATTTGCTTAACAAAGAAAAGTTCTCTCACCTTTTCCTCTTCCAGTGTTTCTTCTGTTTGTTGTTTATTCCCGACACTAAGGCAGGGTCTCCTCCAAGAAGATTTCTCTATCCCCACCTCTCCAGAATGAATTAGTTCCCCTCTTGTGACCTCTCATAAACCTGTGTACCTTCCTCTAATAGAAAACTGATTATCTTTCATCTTCCCTTTATGTGTCCATCTTCCTCATTAGTCTCTTTAGTCCTGAAGGATAGAGACTAAAAGGTCACTATGGGCTGATGTTTAGCATAAGCTCTGACTTATAGTTGGCACTATAAATAATATTAAATGCATGAATAAAGCCTTTTGTAATACACCAACAAAGTTCATTCTTTATTTCATTGATTCATTGATTCATTTGTTGGATCTGCCAAGCACTGTGATAGGTACGGGGTCTGCAACAGTGAATCAGATGACGAATTTGCTTCAATTGCAGAAGAAAGACCAGCAAATAAAATTCCATTCCTCTCCTAACCATAGTTAACTTTTCTTGAGCACTTAACTCTGCTCTGGACACTCATCTCAATGCTTCACAGGTGTCAACATATTTAATATTCATAGCAGAGGTAAGTATTGTTATTTTTACTAAACCATTTTACAGATGAAGGCACCAATGCATTCATACTTAAGAAACTTGTTCAGGGGTACCCAGCCAGTGAGTGGCAAATCTGGCTTTAAAATCAGACCCTCTGGCTCCAAAATCCATACCTTTAACAACCACACTACCAATTAGAATGGTTTGTGAGCAACTTCTGTGTGTTAGTACTTTGATTAACAGGGACACAGAAATAATCCCTGACATAATCCCTGCTTTTGGCAACCAGACTAGCTCAAGAAAAAATGACATTTAAATGTGATTCAAAATAATTTTATCGTTTTATGTATCATTCATGTCATTTTCATATCTTGCTATATCACACTGAAAGAATTTAGCATTTAAATTTATAAATTTATAAATTATATGATTTATGAGAACATCATAAGGCTTAAAAGTTAAAATAATGAGAAAATAAGTGCACAATCCCATTGAAACAAATAATGTTTTTATGTTCCTGTTTATTTCTTTCTAGACAGCATTGTCTGATAGAATTTTCTGCAATAATGTTCTCTATTTTCATGCCCTATATACAAGCCATTAGCCACAAATGGCCATTGAACAATTAAATGTGGCTAGTAATACTGAGGAACTAATTTTTAAATTCTATTTCAGTTTAATTAATTTAAATTTAAATAGCCACATATGGCTGGTGGCTGCCATGTGGACAGCACATCTCAAATGAATAGATTTTTTTTTTTACTTCTGACATTTAATTGCCTACTTAAAATTTCATCCAGGGAATGTGATGGATATTTGGGTTACTTAACATGGGACATTTATGTTATTTCTTAATTTCTGCTGTTAGCCCAAATCCTACAATGAATTTTCAGTGTATATATTTTTCTGCTTTTATATATGAATAGCTTTCCTTTTCTGTCCTATGAAACTAGTGATCATGTAAACATTCCTCTTATATTAGCATTAATTTCCTGAAAACAATGAAGACTGCATTATTGAGGGGTTTTATAAAAAAGTGTAAAGTTGAGTAAAATTTCTATCTTAAAATTCACAAATGCCAGAAAATGGTAAATTATACTCTATTGTGGCCAAGAGATAGTATGAAAGTTAATTTTTCCTGTCCTTTTAAAAATTACTTGATCGTTGTGCTCCTCTTTGCTGTCATTTCTGTAAAATTCATAATTACAGTTCTCAGATTATATCATCTCTCTTCCAGCTTTTGTGAATTGTATTCTTATTAAAGCCATCTAGACCTTATTACCATCTCTTAATAATCACCTTTTTCATTTAAAAGGTGGTTGAATTCAATGGAGGATGGCTGGCTAATCGACAGCTCTTCAGATCTGTCAGTCAGGATCTATGATCAGGGTTCATGAACCTTTTACTTGACTCTGTTTTTGATTCTGTAATAGCTGCTTCCTAGCAGTGTAATTCAAGATTACTTTTCAAGCATCTTGCCAAATGAAATCATACATTTTACTTTATGGACTTGCATTTCCTTTTAACCTGATGGTTGGTTGTTCTTAGCAAAAAACCTTAATTTCCTTTTCCTACAGTTACTCAGGACAGAGAGGATGAGCTACAGCACAGCCAGAAACTGGCTTATTTTTGCAGCACTTTTTCTAACTGAGGCTAACTGCACCCATACATTTATTTTTGTAATACCCTTGGAGTTTGAGTTTATATCTGAACTTGTTTTTACTTACTTATTTTTATTTTTTTATTTATTTATGTATGCATAGGAAAAACTAATTCTCAGAAGCATACCTCCATTGCAGTATAATGTATAGCAGCTATCCTTTCCTTTTCATTCAATCCTAGCCTACATCCCTCTCACTCACTGCGTTGATTTTTTTCCTCCTTTCATGACATTCAGTCTCTCCTCTCTTTAATTAACTCATACACACTTTCGCCATACTAAAATTTCTAATATACCGGTCATTTTATTCCATGGCTAAGAACTTTTACATGGCTCCCCTTTTCATTTAGGGTAAAGTTAAAGTACCCTAGGTTGCATGAGATGGTAGAACAAGTCGCAGAGAACTGGATTTGAATTACACCTTTGCCACTTAATAATTTTGTGATTTTGCACGAATTATTTCACTTCTGTAAAAGACAATTTCATTGTCTACAGAATTGCCTCTCTCTATGGAAATAAGCAAAAAGGTAAATGAGATAAATTCCTTGAATACAGAAAGGGCAAAATAAATATTTCCTCCAATCGTTTCTCACTGTTTCATTTCCAAGCCCTTCCACTATGTTGCCTCAATTTTCTTTAATTTTACTCAATATTTCCTGAAAACTTACCTACCGCATGTTTTGTATCATCTCAATTCTTTGAGGGGCATAAGAAAGAAAGTGGCAATGTTCCTGAGCTTAAAAACTTATGGTGTCGTAGGTATGTCCTTAAGAAGAATGTGCTCAAATTTAAAAAGCTGCTGCTTAGTAGAAACAAAAACAAAAACAAAAACATCTTTTGGTGTCTTTACTGCAAAGACAGGATGGTAGAAACTCAGGCAACAAAAGGGAGATTTACACAGGTTGAAGCTGGTCAGGAGGCTGCAGACAAAAGACATTATCTAAAAGATACTTTCTCTAAGGGAAATGGATGGTTACCAAGGGTTTTTAGCAAGATGGTAACAGGTTCAAATGGTCTTTTTAAGAACATCACTCTTAAACCAAGAATGTGAATTGAAAGGGCCAGAGGCTGTGCAGAAGAGGATCCTTAAAGAAGTTATTGGATATATGGGGAATTTAGGTAAGTAGAAAGAGAGAGAAATGGAAGTAGAAAGAGGGAGAAATGGAAGGATTGAAGAAATACTTGGCATGTTTTATTGACAAGATTTGCTGATTGATTAGATGTGGGTGAATGTGTCAAGGATGACTCCTATGTTCAGTGGTTAAACCACTTGTGAGATAGCTCTTGTTTTACTTTGCTGTATTTTTTCCTTATCTCTTTGTGGATGCTCTCTACCTCCCAGATGGACTGCAGGTTCCTTAGGCATACAGAACATGATATGGACTTATTTACATCCATCCAAATTCTTTCTTTATAAGGCACTCAGTAAATGTGTGGTAGATGAGTAAATGCTTAAAAAGAAGGAAGTTGTTTGGAGGACAGCGATATATTCTGGGGAACAAATGTTCTCCCTAACATTAGCTAATCATTTCAATCTCATTGGACTAAAAAAAGCTTAAGTATTCACACATATGATGAATAGAGTTATTTAATATACCTCCAAAGACTCATGCATCTCCATTTTACTCTATTTTGATTTATTAGCGCAATGATGTTAACAAGAAAAAAATGATAGATGTAGTTTTCACTTTTATTTTTTCTTCTTGATAATGGAATTAGTAAAAAAAAATCAAATTAAAAAAATTAGATGGTTACCAGGAGAAAGAAGAGGCAAGCAATCTGGTTTATCTGATCAAAATGCCATTTCTGAATTAGCTGAGTTCTAACAGTGTATGATAAATAAACATCTTAGAAATGAGTAATTATCTTAATTAGGTGCTTAATTTCTTTACTCCTCAAGATACGCAAATCTCAAACTAATAATTAAATTTTAATATTATTGGCCTTTTGAAATTTAGAAACATTTGTTAAAAAAACAAAGATATAATTTTAATAGGATGATAGCAAAAAAGGCAAAAATCTTAACTTCAAGAGGAATCCAAGGACTGGGATATAATAGATACAACAGAAAAATCACATGGTTAGGAATTCCTAGAAATTCATTTACAAAAATTTAGAGTGATGGGGGTATTAGGATAGTTCCTGGTTTGAGTTCAGAGACAGACGTTAGATTCAGCTAGACAATGGAGTGATTGGGAAGGGTCTTTCAATCACCATGCAGGGAGACTTGACCATATTTTGCACAAGAACAGACATCTGATATTCTTGGTTTTTTGTCCCCATGTATTACTGCTTGACAACTATTAAAGAACAATTATTCCTAAAATAATTATTGGTATCTACTGTAAGGCAGGAACTGTTTAAGTAAGTAATGATATGATTATGTATAACATATGATTCCTGGCCCACAGAAGCTTATATTGGTAGGGTGACAAGATGTAGAAAGAAAATTTTAATATGATAGGGTAATGTTGATTACCGAGTGTGGTTGGCATACAAGTCCAAGTGTCACCAGAGCCCTTTACTGACATAGGCAGACATACACAATTTTCTGTGAACCTAGGCTTGGCTTCACAATCTTTCTCAAGACATTGCTTCAAGTAGCTGTTACCAATCATTTGATATTGGTATGTGAACTGAAATCTATTTACCATCAATGAGAGAATCACTTTGCAGGTATGAAAAAGGCATTAGGTGAACACAGACCCTCTCTCTAATGTTATTGACTTAACCAATTTCAAACAAAATAATTTTGATATTTGATTCCCTTATTTTGCAAGCTGCTTAGTAGTTGAGTGAATAACAACTGTAATCTTGAAACAGATAGGGTAGCATAAATGCAAGTCCCATGAGGCCAGTACCTAGCAAATGAGGTAAATCCTTTATAAAATGCAGGTTTTATACTATACATGTTGGGGGGCAGATGGTTAAATGAAAAGCTGTTTTTTATATTTACAGAGGAGCATTTCTTTTGTTACATTATCCACATCATCATTTTTTTTTCCCTTTTTTTTTAAGAAACTGTACCAAGCCATTGGCAATGCACTCAACCCTATTTAGCATCTCTGTATTTGGCATTCTTCTGAATTTCCATTGCATCATTAGTTGTAAATAAGCCAGAAATTATTTTCATAGATATATATTTAAGTGTGGTAGATTCAGTATTGAGTCAGGGTTGGGAACTCCTACTGTTTATGTGTTGCCATCTGCTGTGCAGAGCTTCAAGCAGGGCCCAGGCTGCATGTCATTCTCAGTGATGTCCCCAGAGAGGCAGGTGATCTACCTGTTAAGCTTTGTTCTCCTTACTCACATATGTTACATCATTAAAAATAGATGGGTCATTTGAAGTAACCAACCTTTCCATGGAGTAAGTAACAAGGAAGGGAAGAGAAGACTATAGAAGACTCTAGGAGTGGGGGGCAGAATTTGATAAGCAATGACTCTAGGGTCTCAGGGAGTTGAAGAGAATAGTGCTTGGTTCTTAGAAAGTGTTCAACAAATTTTTATTTAAAGCAAGATAAAAAATCTAGTTGCAAGAATGAAACTCTAAAGCTTAGTTTCCCTGAGATCTGGAATTCATATCACTTCATCAACCAATAGAGAGCCAGATTGGAATGGCAAAACTGGGTTTTCTTTTAATCTTTACAGTCCAGGATTCTGTAATTAAGTGGTGCACTTGTAATTTCCCTAAAGTCTTTAAAAAATTCTAATTCTGTGTTTCTCTAATGTTCATGCACCAGAAAGTACAGAATCACTTGGGGAGCTTATAAACAACACATATGTCTGGAACCTGCTCCCTACAAATTTGAGTTCATTAGTTCCTAGTTGAGTCAAGTATCTGTACTTTTTAAATGCTCACTAGGTAATTCTGATATGTAGGAAGATTTGGGAACCATTCCAGTAATTCAGTCTTCCAACGCATTCATCACTGCAGGCTCCTGGAAAAGTCATTTGCTGGCACTTGCTTAAATTCTTGTGGCAGGAACTCATTATTTTCCAAAAACAAATTTTTTAATGAAACACTTTACCATTTCTGGAAAATTGTTTTGAATGCAGACTTGCAGAGAACAAGAATATCTTTCTGCTAAATGGTATCACACATGTTATAAAACACCTTGAAACAAGTATTTTTTTTCTTGCTGTTGTTTTTGTTTTTTTTTTGTGGAAGCCCTTAAATATGCATCATGGTTCAAAAAAGAGTTGCAGGTTGGTCAGTTAAACTATATGTTTCCAAAAATGTATATTTCCTAGAATTGTCCACACCCCTATTCTGATCATTAGAAACCTCAGTTTTCATGGACATGGAGAAATGAAGGGACAATAAAGAGATTTTTCACAACTTCTTGATGGTTGCCATCTCCAATATGTGGCTTTGGCCTTACCGTGAATTTTTAGTTATTTAAAACTTTGTTGATAATTCTTACAACCCCATTGTGCCAGTTTATATATATTATGCCCCCCAGAAAAAGCCATATGCAAGTTTGTGGGATCAGATTTATTAATCTTTCTGATTAGGGTGTGACCTTTTGATTGTTTCCATGGAGATATGACTCAATTAACTGTGGGTGAGACATTTGATTAAATTATCTCCATGGAGCTATGACTCCCACACATTCAGGGTGAGTCTTAATTAAATCACTGGAGTCCTATAAGAGAGGGACATTTTGGAGAGCAGGTGAGAGAGACATTTTGGAGAAGGCCGTTGAAAGCTGATGCTTGGAGATGCGGACAGAAGGATGTTTGGAGATGCTAAGCTAAGAGACACTAGCCCAGAATTTTCTCCAGAGGAACTAAGAGAGGACCCCCAGATGGTTAGATGCACAGGAGCTGAAAAGGTTAAGAAAGATAAGCCCAGAGACATTTTGGAGGATGCCATTTTTGAAATGCAACTGGGGTGTTCTAGTGTGCTAATGCTGCCGGAATGCAAAACACCAGAAATGGATTGGATTATATAAAAGAGGGTTTATTTGGTTATACAGGTACAGTCTCAAGGCCATAAAGTGTCCAAAGTAACACATCAACATTTGGGTACCTTCACTGGAGGATGGCCATTGGTGTCCAGAAAACCTTTATAGCTGGGAAGGCACATGGCTGGCGTCTGCTCCAGAGTTCTGGTTTCAAAATGGCTTTCTCCCAAGATGTTCCTCTCTAGGCTTCAGCTTCTCTCAAAAATGTCACTCTCAGTTGCTCTTAGGGTGTATGTCCTCTCTTAGCTTCTCTGGAGCAAAAGTCTGCTTTCAAAATCTATCTCCAAAATGTCTCTGTAGCTGTAGCGCCTCTCTCATCTCCTGTGCATTCTTCAAAGTGTCCCTCTTGGCTGTAGCAAGCTTGCTCCTTCTTTCTGAGCTTATATAGTGCTCCAGTAATTTAATTCAGACCCACCTTGAATGGGTGGGGCAATACCTCCATGGAAATTATCCAACCAAAGATCTTGTCCACAGTTGACTGAATCACATCTCTAGGGAAACACCCAAAGGACTCCAAAATCTAATCAACACTAATACGCCTGCCCACACAAGATAGCATCAAAGATAATGGCATTTTGGGGCACATAATATATTGAACTGGCACATTTCACCCACTGGACCCCAAAATGACATTATCTTTCCATATACAAAATACATTCATCCCACAACTTCACAGAAACTTAAATCATTTTAGTAACAATAGTTAAGTGCAAGATCCCATCAAAATCAATTATTGGCATGGTCAGTCTTAAGGCATAGTTTTTCTTTAGCTGTGGATCTGTGAACTTGGAACAAGTTACATGCTTCCAATATACAAAGGAGGGACATTCATAGGATAAACATTCCCGTTGCCATAAGGAGAAACAGTAAGGAAAACAGGGTTAACAGGACCAAAACAGTTCCTAAAACCCACAGGACAAACTCCATTAGATTTCAAAGCCTGAGAATCATTTACAGAATGACGTTGCATCCTTGGGGCTTGAGAGAGCGGGTGTCTAACCCTTCCTAAGGGCTTTTGCAGCAGCCCTTTCCTCTCCAAATGCTGGGGTGAGTGTTCCAACATATCCTCACATTGGGGAGACCACCTTCTTCTCAGCCCCACCCTCCTCAAATATCAGGGCAGCACCTGGATTCTCTTCCATCTCTGGGGCACATGCTCAACCCCTTCAGAACAGTGGGGTGGTGGCCAGGCTCTCCCCAGTCCCCTGGGAATGTGCTCCAGCCTCTTTGGGGCTTGAGGTGGCAACACCTTTCCTGAATATCAAGGTGGAATGCCCACCCTCAACCTCCAGGGCAAACTCACCCTTTCTGTGCATATGGGCCACTCCACTCACCCAGCCTGAGACCTCTTGACTCCAGACCTCAACCTCCATGGCTCTGTCTATGAAAAAATTTTTCCTTCAGTTTGTTCCTTGTCTGTCTTCTCCAGTCCCGACCAGCAGCAGCTCTGCCTCTAAAGAGCTCACAAAACTTCTGTTGGCTTCACATGAAGCGCACAGGGTTCAAAGCCACCAGACAATAGGACTTTCCACAAATCCTTTCTGCTTAACTCCTTTGCCAATCTTGGCTTGTGCTGAAATGGTGGCTGGGTTCCATGTTTGGTTACACCCTCACATTGGGCTGTAGTTTCTGGGGTTTCACCTCCTGAAAGCCCAGAGTTTTTCAGGCCATCAGTTTCTGGTGTCTTTGAAACCAAGAGTTCATTTCTCAGCTTATCTCTGTCCTCTCACATTTTACTATAAGCTGCAAGTAAAAGCCAGGCTACTTCTTCTATATTTTGTTTGGAGATCTCATCAGCTAAATATTCCAGGTTGTTGCTTTCAAATTTTGCCTTCCATCCAACACCAGGACTCAATTTTGCCAACTTCTCTGCCACTGTAAAACAAGGATCACCTTCCTTCCAGTTTGCAACAACACATTCATCATTTCTGCTCAAGGTCTCATCAGAAGTATCTTTAGACTCTATATTTCCACAAACAGTCTCTTCAAAGCACTTTAGACCTTTTCTACCAAGCTCCTCACAATTCTTCCAGAACCTTCCCTTTATCCATTTAAAAAGCTGTTCCAACATGTTTGGTATTTGCAAACACAGCAGCACCCTGCTTCTCTGGTACCAAAATCTGTTCTAGCTTGCTAATGCTGCTGGAATGCAAATAACACCAGAAATGAAATGGCTTTTATAAAAGGGCATTTATTTGGTTACACAGGTACAGTCTCAAGGCCATAAAGTGTCCAAGGCAACACATCAGCAATTGGGTACCTTCACTGGAGGTTGGCCAATGGTGTCTGGAAAACCTCTATAGCTGGGAAGGGACGTGGCAGGCATATGATCCAGAGTTCTGTTTTCAAAATGGCTTTCTCCCAGGATGTTCCACTCTCGGCTTCAGTGTCTCTCCAAAATATCACTCTCAGTTGCTCTTACGGTGTATGTCCTCTCTTAGCTTCTCTGGAGCAAAAGTCTGCTTTCAAAATCCATCTCCAAAATGTTTCTGTAACTGTACCTCCTCTCTCATCTCCTGTGCGTTCTTCAGAGTGTCCCTCTTGGCTGTAGCAAGCTTTCTCCTTCTGTCTGAGTTCATACCATGCTCCAGTAATTTAATTCAGACCCACCTTGAATGGGAGGGCAACACCCCATGGAAATTATCCAACCAAAGATCTTGTCCACAGTTGATTGAATCACATCTCTAGGGAAACACCCACAGGATTCCAAAATCTAATCAACACTAATATATCTGCCCACACAAGATTGCATCAAAAATAATGGCATTTTGGAGGATGTAATACATCAAACTGGCACACTGGGAATAGCAGATGCCAGCCATATGCCTTCCCAGCTGACAGGGGTGTTCTGGACTCCATCAGCCATTCTTCAGTGAAGGTATCTTCTTGTTGAAGCCTTAGTTTGGACATTTGCATGGCCTTAGGACTTTAACTTTGTAACCAAATAAACCTCCTTTATAAAAGCCAATTCATTTCTGGTATTTTGCATAATGGCATCATTAGCAAACTGGAACACCTATGAACAAAGAGATTTCAAAATGATAATAGATGTGGTCATTGATAAAGTCCCAAATCAGGTGTATTCATTGATTTCCTTACACTTAGGATGATATTTTTATGTTGGGCTTATGCAACTGATTGAACTTTAGACACTGTTTAAGTTTCCTCATTGTTAAAGCAAATGCCATGCAATGGTTTGACTTAAACAATGGGAATTTATTCGCAGAGTTTTGAGGCTAAGAGAGAAGTCCAACATCAAGGTGTCATCATGGCAATGCTTTCTCCCAGAAGACTGTGGTATTCTGGGACTGGCAGCCAGGGATTCTTGGTCCTTGGATATTCTGTCACATGGCAATGACTTTTCCCTTCTCTCCTGGTTCTGTTGACTTTCAGCTTCTGGCTGCTCCCCCTGGCTTTCCCTCTCTCTGTCACCTTCCCTATAAGGCCTTCAGTAATCACATTAAGACACATCCTGATACAGCTGGGCCACACATTAACTGAAGTAACCTCATCACAAGGTCCTATTTACAAGAGTACACATCCACAGGAATGGATTAAATTTAAGGACATGTTTCTCTGGTTAGCTTGAAACCACCAGTTACCTAGATACTTGGATACGTAAAGGGGATTCTAGTAGATTATTCTCTCACCTCACCCCCATATGTATGTTTGTCCTATGTTGGGAATAGAACATATATTTTTTTTTAATTTTAAGGGAAATATTCTAAAAATTGCTATTTTCTAATATGAAATTAGAGTAATTTCAGATGTTCACCTCCATGACACCAGTATTTCCAACTTTCTATATCCATGAAATAATTCATTTCTCTCATCTG
Source organism: Choloepus didactylus (assembly GCF_015220235.1). NCBI lineage: Eukaryota > Metazoa > Chordata > Mammalia > Pilosa > Megalonychidae > Choloepus > Choloepus didactylus. Next base: position 56,423,740 of record NC_051312.1, read on the forward strand.
TTCACTCTTAAATTAGTTTCATTAACTGTCAGAAATTATTTGGTTCCAGAGAACAACTTTCATCAGTTCCTTTGGTAGCAAAGTGACTTCTCCCTTTGAAGTATATTGAGATAATTAGATGTCTACTTTTTTTTTTCTAATTCTGGTCATTGAATTTTTTTTCCAGAAGGTAAAGGGAAATGAGTACAAAGTTCCAGAATATTAAATCTGAATTCAATTTACCATTAAGTTACCATATATAGAGAAAATGACCAATGACATCAAATTTTCACAAGTAAAACACATTATTTTGTAATAAGTTTGCTTAAGATTAAAAGTGAGTCACACAATTCCTTCTTGACCAAAAAAAGGGAAAATGTAACAAAATAAGGTTACATTGGCTAAGAGATTTCAAATAGAGTTGAGAGGTCATTCCGGAGGTTATCTTATGTAAGCTTCAGCCAGATATTACAAGTTGCCACGGCATGTCAAACCCCAACCAACAGTATTCTGAAAACTCCAAAGAAAACCCAGGACTGTATCTAAGACCCTATAAAAGTTTTACTTATTAAGTATATTTTCCAGAAACTTAAAACCTCCAGATCATTCCTATGTTAGATAAGCCCTGAAACTTAGAGGTACCAGTCTCTCTCCCAGAATATCAAGCAGTTGCATTCCACTACCCCATAATGTTGACCCCCCTTTTCAACATGAAGAAGTTAGAATGGTCATTGCCCAAATATCCCTGAAGACTGAGAAAATGATCAAGTAGAGGGAGGAGTTGTAACAGAGAAGTTGGGATTTGACAAATATTTATGACTACTGAATCATTATATAGATATTTCTTTTTAGTTTTTAGTGTATTAGAACAGCCAGAAGGAAATACCTGAAATTGTGGAACTGTAACCTATACTATACTTTGAAATTTGCTCTATAACTACCTGTTAAAGAGTATTTTGAAATTTATCAACAAAAAATGTTTTAAAAAAAGAATGAGTCACAGTAACCCCTGTTAGTAATAGAGAAATAACAAAAATCTCTTGGAATACAGATTATAGATAAAAGAAAATAACAATAATAGTAATAAAAATTGATAAGTACTTCAAAGAATTCCTGAAATCTGGGAATTATCTATCAGGATAATCAAAAGCCTGATTTCATTTAAGACTTAAACAAGTAAAAAGAAATTACTTCATACAACTCCAACTGGACAAAGATAAAAGTGGTGGCACTCAGATTCTCACTAGTGATTTCTAGAATGTGAACAAAACCAGACATTCTTTGCCACTAGATTAACTTTGAGCAACATTTTCAGGATGCTGGAAGATGTGTGCACTCTAGGAAAACTGCCAATGTTATACACAAAAGACTTCAGTATAATTATAGTGCCTTCACAGGGAGAAAGATGCACAGTATCTCACTGGAGCAATGCAAATTATCCTTAGAACTGCATTAATGTGTATCAAATTTTGGGTGGCAACCAACTGTGAATGCATAGACAATAAATCACACAGGAAAATAAGGGAAAAATTGTTTGTGCCTGCTTTTGAAAATTCCCCACAAGCATCTTCATGCATGAAACAATTATGGCAAATTAGAATTTTATCTCCTTTGTTCAATTAAGAAAGAAAAGACAGAATATCATTACTATATATCACTTAAACACTGCCTCTCACTGCTCCTGGAGTTCCTAATTCTCTACCATATATTCTTAATTAATATACTAACCTCTTCTTATAGTAGTTGAAGATTGTGATGTTATGTCAGGTAACTTTAGGAAGGCACCTACACAGGGGAAGCCAATAATTTCTAAACCCTGGTCAGGCTCTAAATTCAACAGTTGAGTATCAAGAAGCTTAGTGTTTAACTGAATGAAAAGAGGGCAAGTGGAGAGTTAGTTGGGAAAAGGGAAAAGAGTTTTAATCTGTTGTTTAGTTCAAATTAACCCTCTCTGTCCCTAAGAGAATGGGGCTATAGGAAGAAAGATATAGGACTCTTTCTAACAGGAATTAGGTACAATAAGTGTTAAATCAGATGACAAAATCCAACTCAGAATTCTAAAAAGAATCAGCCACCAATCATCAGGTGGGTTTATTCTAGTGAGGGCCATTCAAAAGTTCATGTCAATTTTAGGGATTATTTGTGCCTTATGAGATTCCACTCTGAGTGTTTAAATCCTTAAATTTAGGAAAAGCCATTTTTACCTTATTTCTTATGTATCCATCATAGAAATTATCTGATAATTGTTGGTAATTCTCTAATGTATTCAGGGTGGACAACAGATTAAAAAGAAAATGATTAAATGACACGGGGTAAGGAAGAGATAATGGTTCTTAGAATAGTCTCTTGCTCCCTCTCAAATTCCTTGCCATTCTGCAAAACTGTCTCCTCAGTCTTATCTAGTTACCCACCACCATCTTCCTTTTGAGCTCAGGGCCTTGAATGTTTCCAAGCATTTTATGAAGGAACATCTCTTGGAGGGATCGATGAGAATGGCTAGTTTGGGATTCCATAGGTAACAATCCCAAACAATGAAATCAAAATGTATCACAAAAGAAAGAAGAAAACTCACCCAAGGGATTGCCTGATTATAAATGTCAAGGCAAAGCTGCTCTTCACTATAATCCATTGCCAGTGAATTTCCTAGAATATCCACCACAGTATTGTTTTCTGGACATTCTTCATTATCCATAAATGCTCATTACTAAAGTGTTTACTGTTGAAATAAAGTATTATATTAATTTGGATTCCCTTAAAGCAGAGCATGGCATGCAAACTGGCAGTTAGATTACTTAGGAGGAAATTCCAGGAAGCAGAAGTGAAGGAGCAGGTAAGAGTAAAAGTCAGTGAAGTGTACACACCTCATTGAGCTGTTATTCCTCTGGACACTTGGAACACAATCCCATTGGAGAACCTCTGAGAAGCCTTGTAGAACTTACCTCAGAATTTCCATACCAAAAGACAGGGAGGCTGTGAATTTGTCTATGGACTCTTGCCCCCCATTAGCTGAAGACCGTCTTTGGGGGCATTAACCTCCATCCCCATACACACAATTCTGGGCTGAGAGACTGTGGCCTTGGAGAAAGCCTAACCTAGAAAATCAGAAACATCCACAGTGCAAGTCTGAGGTTGCATGCTGATAATATGCACAGAATGTCCATCACTTTTGTTCTGAAATTGAGTTGGTCAAGGGGAAATGCATCTGCTAATGGTGATCTAATCTGAGTTTCTCCAACTCATCCCAAGTTTATTCAACAAGTCCATCGCTCATGTTACCATGCTTTCTATGGCTTTATTCACTTTGTTATTAAGTTTCCTTCATTTTCCAATTGCTATCTAAACATTTCCAAACTTGTCTTTTATAATCAGAAAAATATCTCTCTTTTGATAGCAGAGACTTTGAACGTCCTCTGTAATTAAAATCGTACATGTTATTACCATGCATCATCACCATTGCTTCTCACAATTGCTTCCAGATCATTAACCTTAGCCTCAAGCCTCTGGCTTGAAAAAGTAGCTAGCATACCCACAGAACTAGTGAAAAATGACTTTACTGACTTAGATTCAGAATCTTGAGATGACACTGCTGTTCATATCCTTTATGAGAGGATAAAGGACAGAAAAAGCCAAGAGAACTTAGAGAGAACAGTCCCAGAGGAGCTAATAAGGACCCACAGAGGAAGCCACTGAAACCAGAACTGAAAGCAAGGAAACCCGGGAGTGAAGGACTAGCCAATGCCAGCCATGTGCCTTCCCATTTGACAGAGGTATCTCAGATGCTGGCAGCCTTTCTTCAGAGTCCAGGAATCTGCCTCTTGATGCATTAATTTGGACATTTTTATGGCCTAAGAACTATAAATTGTAAGTTAATAAATCCCCATTGTAAAAGCCAACCTATTTCTGGTATATTGCATTCTGGCAGCTTTAGCAAACCGAAACACATGTCAATGTCACAAGCTTTTCTATCAGGATCTTTGGCATTGAAGACTTCCCCTATATATTTTGCTTCTTCAAAGATTTCATCCTATAACTATTTTGCTTAAATGTATGTCTAGCTCTTTTATAAAGTGCAGTCTAGCAGTCATTTCAAGAGGTTAATTCTCCCAATCCCATTGCCCAATGATGTTTTCAAGTGGTAGTATCATCTGTAGGCCATTCCACGCTAATGCTTTCTGCCACTATTACATCTAATCTAACCCTTTTTGTTCTGCTGTCTATTGACTTCTAGATTGCTTCTTAACATGGACCATGTTAAGAATTCTTAATTAAAATTAGGCCACTTCTTCTTTTAACCTTTTGAAGGATTTCAACATGCCAGTCCAAAAGTTTCTAAAATTCTTAAACATAATCACCTCCAACTCCACTATTTTAAACATTTATTTCAATCCCCATACTCTCAAGTTTTACCTCATTAATAACTGCTTTATTGCCAAAAACTGAAATTCCATTATCCTACTCTGACCTAACCTTATTATTTAGAAACTCATTTCCTTGTTCTTTCATTATCTTCTTTTCTACTTGATCATGTTTGATAGTCTCTTGATTCCTCTCTCAAGTTTTTTGGATTTTTCCTCTCATCGCTATCCATCTTAGAATCCCACAATATATCACTTAAATCCCCATCATTCCAACTCTAGATCAGCAAATTCATATTTCTTCTCTTCAACTTCCATTCTATCAGCAAAAATATCTCACTTGACTGAGAGATGACTGCTGAAGATTTATGCAGTCAGTTAGAGCTGATCCCACAAGAGTGATTCACAATCTTATTCCCGTTCCTCACTGAGGCTCTTCCACATCTCGCCATTCTCTTCCTCTATCCCTATGCTCTTTACCATCAACACATGATCTGGCCTCTAAATTTAAAGGAATATTTCTCCTTATCAGATATGAGGTATTGCCATGTACTTTCACTGTTTTTCACACTTGACTCTTACCAATCTTTCTTAAAACAGCATAATCATTTTTTTTTTAATATGAATTAGATCAAGTTACTCATTACTCTGCAATGGCTTCCCATTTCAATCAGAAATAAAGCCAGTGTTCTTGCCTTGGCCTTCAGGGCCAACTTTAGCAGGCCCTCACTTTGACCTCATTCCCTAACCACTCCTCTTCTTACTCTGCTAGAGGGACACTGGACACCTTTTTCTTTCTTGAGAACACAAGGCACATTTTTGCCTCAGCACCTTTGCACTAATAATTCTCCAAGTATCCCTTGCACTCATACTCCTGCAATTAATTTAGGTCTCACTACAAATGTGATCTTATCAAAGAGATCTTTCCTAACACTGCAAAATAAACATCTAGCCACCACCACTACCATTACACTCTGTCACCTGGCCCTTCTTTACTTTTCTTCTTGGCATTTATCACCACCCAAGCTATTTTATGCTTGTTTTCTGTTCTCCAAGACTTATCAGTTAAAAGAACAGGGAATATTTTTTTGTCATTCATTTACTGCTCTATTTCCGCCTCCACCATTTATAACTGTCCTTGGCACAAAATGGGAGTTCCATAAATATTGTTAAATGAACGGAATGAATTTCCTGACTTTCTCTGTTTTCTTCTCCCTTTCTCTCTCTCTCTCTAATAGAACCTAATTATTGTTGCTAGAGATTTTTCAGGTATATAACATTGATCAGTTTTTCAAATATCAAATTTTAAAAATTTTTGAGTCAATAGAATATAATTTTTGATGTGTCAGCAGAGTACATTGTTGAATCCAGGATTACAATAAAAAACCAGGGACTTTTTGCATGTGGGAGCAGCATAATTCTGAATCTCTTTGGGACTGGCCTAAGCTACAAGCTCATGGCATAATCATAGGAAAGCCATTGTCTGGGCTTAGTTCTTTAAGTGTACCTTGAAGAAGTTGGTCTAGAATTTTAAATAGAAGTTTTGACACTTCAGTGATACACAAGAGGCTGGCAGGGGATACAGAGGACAAACAAGGGACATATCCACAAAATGCCTATTCTACTTAATGATTGGAAGGAAAAAAAAAAAAGAGAGCTGCAACTATCACATTCCATTACTTGAAACTGACTTCTTTAAAGATTTAGGGGTTGGAATTGGAAAGAAGTCACTTCTTCACTTACTAGTCTTAATTCAAATTTCTTTCATTGAAACTTTATACAATCATTTAATAAGGACTTAGATAATTTGATCTTATTCTTTGAACTTATGTTTTATCATATTAGCTGGACAAGTTTCACGGTCATAAGTTATTGAGTTGATGGAGAGAAACTCTAGCATGTATCTTTAGGCTTGTGATGCTGACATGAAGTTATTATGGATAGAGTTAATTTATATAATTCTGCCTTTTGGGAAAAGAGGTTGGGACCCATCTCAGAATGCATGAAGAGTATCTTTCTATTCAAAGATGACCACTGAATAAATAAAATATATTGTTGTTTCTACCTCTAGCCTTGAAGTTTCTTTCTATTTTCAGGGTGCATACTGATTTCTCAAGTGAAAGCCAACCAGGAAAAAAGGATTGTATTCTGATACTTTTCTTGTCTCTGGTATCAGTCAGAGTCCTTTTGTAGAATATTCAAGCAGTGAGGAATTTCACACAAGAATTTAGCTGCTTACAAAATCACTGGAAGAACCGGAGAATAGTCTGGAAAGCAAACCACTAGCCCACAGGTTTTGTAACAGAATAGGAAGTTGCTTTTGTCATTAGTTCAGGAAATTATTAACAATTTTTACAGTTACCTTCACCAGGAAATGCAGAAGCTGATTAAAAGTCTCATGGCTGACCATGAATACTGCCTTTGCTACAAGAAACATATGCTCCTACTTTCCTTTGGGTTTCTAAATTGTGTGAGACTGCCTGTCATTGGGTTGCATTGCAGCAGAGACACCCTGAGTTTAGGGATACAGATCACTTACAAGGGCTAATAAGCACTCCTGCCCTCTGCTTTGGAGAGAGACACTGTCTCTTGTCTTCCAAGGCTGTTGGCTATACAAACATCCTTGAAATGATAATTTGAACAAAGAGCATTCAGTTCCTCATTCACAAGATGTTCAGAAAAGTGACAGACCTGCCCAAAGTTTACATTTGAATGACATATACAGAATTGGACACATGCTTTCTTACTTACTACAAATATTTGAGATTGGTACCATTTTACCAATAAGCAAACTGTTAGGTAATTTACCCAAGAGCTCAAAACTAGTAAGCATGTATCTTTACATACATACAAACTGCTCAGTGTCGGGGATTGAATCATGTCCCACACAAAAACCATATTCATGCCCCAACCCCTGGTACTGTGGGTGTGGATCCAATGTAAATAGGATCTCTTAAATATGTTACTTCGGTTAAGGTGTGGCCCAACTGAATCACATTGGACGTTAATAAGCATTACTGGAGTCCTTTATAAAACAGAATGAAATTCAGACAGAGAAAACAAACAAACAAACAAACAACAACAAAAAACACAGCAAGCAGCCAGAAGTAAGAAGTCAGCAGAATCCAGAGAAGAAGGGAGAAGACATCACCATGTGCATTGTCATATAATGGAAAAGCCAAGGAAGCCAGAAGATACCAACCTGAGAAGAAGCAAAACTTCTAGCCTCTGAACTCCAGAGCCAACCCATTGTATGGTATTTGTTTTAGCAGCTTAGGAAACTAAAACAGTTAAGGACACAGTGTCATGAATCAAGTTTAACTAAATCCTGTTTCCTCTCCTTAATAAGGATGTGAGGTAGGCAAGTTCACAAACAAGTCTAAGAGTAATGGTAGGACCTAGCTTCTGGAAATGTCATGAGGAATAAATGAAACAATAGGTATAAGGTGCTTGACGTAGCAAGCTTATTAGCCCTTGTAAGTGATCTGTATCCCTAAACTCAGGATGTCTCTGCTGCAATGCAACCCAATGACAGGCAGTCTCACACAATTTAGAAACCCAAAGGAAAGTAGGAGCATATGTTTCTTGTAGCAAAGGCAGTATTCATGGTCAGCCATGAATACATATTAGGATATACATATTAGCCATGATACATATTAGGAGATCAAGACATATTTGAGGAATAAATGAGTGATTTCTAAATGGTCTATTTTACTGTTATCCTAAGGAACACCTTTCTTTTTCTTTTTATATGCATATTTACTGCCTTCGCAGTAAGATTTTTGCATATCTATATGTTTCTATTGCTTTTGCAGTAAGAAGAATAAGAGTAACATTTCTTTTCACTGTGCTAAAGGAATGCTTTGGAGCTAAAATTTAGTTTTAGATATCTGAATCAGAATATTTTTAATGAACATAAGTACTTGAGAAGATCTTTAAACTGGTACTGATCAGTCCAGAAAGATTATGTCAGAGGGAGAGATGATCATAATTCCTTTGGATGATTAAACAGCATGGATGGTAGCAAATTCAGGGAATAATAATTAGCATAGAAAACAATATGGGATGCATTGGTAATGACGCCTGAGTTTTGGCTGGAACAGTAAGTTGGGGCCAGGATATATGCCCTGCTAAGGAGTTCTGACAGATACTCTCACAAAACAGTAGCCACTTCAAGTCTCAGACCCGAACTCAGCAGAGGAAAAAAACATTCTATGCCAAATTATTTCTGCTTCTGCTATAGGTGCACGCTGCCCTAAGTGTGCACTCCTATCCCGTGACTGAGTTTATTACCTTTGTGCTACAAATAGTTTTGTTTGGTTGGCATTCACATTAAAAGGCTTTTGGCAGTTGTTTTTTTGGCTGCTTTCTTCACAGTTGGGTGGACTATGTATGTCTCAAAAAGAGCCCTTTTCCATAAGAGAAAAAAGTAACTGGTTTCCTGAAGGAAAGGTATCTGGGCAACAGACCCCAGGAAGAAAGCAAACACTGGTTCACCACGGTGTTCTGTTACTCTGCTTAAAGTACTGTAAGAGAATCAAGCTGTACAAAATTTTCAGTTAGGTCAGACATCTTCACAGAGAGTGGCCATGGCTTTCCTGCTTCAGCAGTGCTTGAAGGGAATACTGCGTTTTTCCCCCTCAGCAAATCCAAGCCAGCCTTCGTCAACTCCCCACAATATCCTCTGACCACTCCAAAGCCCCCACAGCAGCCTTTCCTCAGCCACCTGGCATGACACAAAGCCAGAACTGCAACTAGAATTCAGAGGCCGCCATCATGTCGGAGCTCTATGCCTCTTACCTGTAGACTTTTACCTGTCTACCTTACCACTCTGATCATGATGATGTGGCTTTGAAGAACTTTGTCAAATATTTTCTTCACCAATCTCATGGAAAGAGGCAATATGCTAAGAAGCTAATGGAGCTGCAGAACCAGAGAGATGACCCACTCTTCTTTCAGTATAACAAGAAACCCTAGCGCTAGAACTGGGAGGGCGGGCTGAAGACAATGGAGTGTGCTTCACACTTAGGAAAAAATGTTGACTCGGTCATTACTGGAACTGCACAAAGTGACCACTGAAAAAGAGGCTCTCCACTCTGCTGACTTCATTGAGACTCATTACCTGAATGAGCAGGTGAAATTCATCAAAGAATTGAGTGACTAGTAACCAATTTGCACAAGATGGGGGCTCTGGAGTCTGGCTTGGCAGAGTTATCTCTTTGACAGGCACACCCTGGGAAAGAGTGATGAGGAGAGCTCAGCCTTAGGCTGGCTTCCCCGTAAGTATGGTCACCACAGCAGGGCATATGTGATGGGTCTACCTTTACATTTTCCACAGTGGTATCAATCCCCCAAGTTCTTTCATTTTTACCATTCCTTCAAATAAAGTAATTTGATATCATTCCCTGCCCCTCCCCCCTCCCATACCCACACACACAGAGGTTTTTCACTCAGAGAATTGCAGTGTTTGGGATTTTTAACCATTTATTGTGTCTTCATTCTTGTCTTACATATACAAAGCAGAAGAAAATAAGACTTCCAATTCATATAATTGAATATTTTGACTGTACTCTTAGTTTTTCAGTACCACGAACAATCTGAAGAAGATTTAAAATATATTAAAAAATTATCAAGTAAAGGAAAAATTAGTTTCAAATTATATTCTCAAATATATTAACATTTGACCTGTGATCAATTATATTCCATTCCTAACAGTTTCTAAATATACGAGTATACAGGGAGTCACTTATTCCTTGAGATATATTTACTCAGAGAACAAAGATGAATATGGCACAGAATCTGTCCCCAAAGAGATTATTTTTGAAAAAAGAGAAATCTTTGTCTTGTATATTTTCAGGTTGAAATTAGTATATTGATGTCTTTTAAGTTATCTTTTAATGTTCTAGTTTAATGGAATCATTGAATGTGGACTTTTATTTGTTGAAGTTTGGTTAGACGGGTTGTCATTCACATGTGGGCTAAAAACTCTCAGTGATTTTATCAGATTCCAAGGGTATCTGTCTGTATTCCTCACTTCATCTGTACTTTATACATATATATACTTTATATTTATATATATATGTATATATATATGGAGAAAATAGTACTTAGAATAAAAAGGAAAACAAAGCAGTTTCATGGTATTTTCTCAAGCTCTGTCACATTTTGCTCAGAAATTTACAAGCATTTCATATTTCATGGAATCCTCACAGATATCCCAAGAGGTTGATTTCATTATCTCTACTTTATTGATGAGAAAACTGTGATTCTAAATGGTGAAGTGACATGTTCAATGTCATATAGCTAATGAATTATACAACTCCACTTCCTGGCTTCCAACTCCAGTCCTTTGACTTAAGCATACTGACTGATGCAGACTTGACCCAGCGTATATATATGGTGAGTTGGAATCACTGCAGGGAGTGTCAGTAAGATAGAGTGTTCAAGCTCTTTAGGGATGCTCAAAGCTACTTTCTTTCTAACTACAAGGAATAGGAGGGCAAATATTTGGTAAAGAAGAGAGAGGACAATTACAGAAAGAGAAAATAAATAGAGGTCCCAACTCTCCTTTTAGTAAAACTTATTCTGTATGCTAATGGGGACTGAGGAATACATGGGAATATTGGCAGATAGTGAAAGAGAACCAAGTCAATTGTACATCCTTAAAGACAGGATATAAACCATCTGATTGTGGACTCAGAGTGGTTGGAATATTGTAATAAGGAGGGCTGGTTGCAAGGAAAATAAAGCAAATTTAGAAAGACTCTCATCCTCATGTTTCACAAGGGAAGAAATGAATATGTAAGACTATAATTTAGCAACATAAGAAAGGGATCCTGCCAGCTTCATCTAGTAACCACTGAATTAACATAGCCAAATCTTATTTTATATCAATTGAAGCAATTTAACTCTATGCCAAGAATACTCCAAAATATTATAAATGGGTGAAGAACTTAACAAAAAATATTGTTATATTTGAGAGTAAATTTATTTTATCCAAGACTAATCCTCTCAAAAGTTACTTCCCAGAAAAGGAGTCGGCTTCTTAGAAAGGTCAATGAAAACTCAATATCGAAGGCAACCAATATTGGTCAAGGTTTAGATCTCTGTCTCCTGATCACTCCAGGGAGGAGCTAATTATATTTTCAACCGTGCTTGCTGGAGCCTACGTTCTGCCATGTCTCATTGCTATGCTTCCTGCCTGTAATCACAGCAGAGGAGAAACTGGTGCTTCCCTAATCATGTGCCACAAAACTAGGGTCAGAATCCGTTTCCATATTCTGGTCCTGCTAGATCTTTGTGAACTTTCCTGTTCCAGTTTGCTAAAGCTTCCAGAATGCAATATACCAGAAATGGATTGGCTTTTACAACTGGGTGTTTATTAGTTCACAAATTTACAGTTCTAAGGCCATGAAAACATCCAAATTAAAGCATCAAGAGGTAGACACCTTGTCTGAGGAAAAGGCTTTGTCAGCTGGCAAGGCACGTGGCTGATATCTGCTGGTCCTTTGCTCCTGGGCTGCATTGCTTTCAGCTTCTGATTCCAGTGGCTTTCTCCTTAAGCATCTGTGGGTTCTCAGTTAGCTTCTTCTGGGCAAACTCTGGACTTCATCTCTTAGCATCTCCAAATGCCTTTCTGTCTGCATCTCCAAGTGTCCAGGTCTGGTTTGATTTTCTTAAGGACCCCAGTAAACTAATTAAGACACACCTTGAATGGGCGGGGCCATAACTCTATGGAAACAACCTGATCAAAAGATTCCACCAAAATAGATCTGTCCCCACAAGATTGCATTAAAGAACAGGGCTTTTTTATGGGGTACATAATGGATTCAAACCAGCACACTCCCTTAAATAAAAGAGCAATGGGGGAAACTCAGATGACCTTTTTTTTCCAATAAAAGGGGCTACAACAGTACTGGTGTGTTTTCCCTCTGGCCATATGCCCATTTCTGCATGACACAGGTATTTAACCTATCAAAGATTAATATCCATATGAATCTTTATATCAAACAGTCAAAATCATGGCAATATTTGTGTTGGTAATAGTTGGCAGAAATTCAGAATTACAAGCTTCAGATATACCGTGTTTTCCAAGATCTTAGAGGAAGAAGAGTTTGAACCACCTTTTCCCTCAATATTTAAATCTAGAATATTCTTTTAATAAGCCAACTGTTTAACCATCATGATTCTTTACTTGGAAATACTAAATCAAGCATAATTGTTTGCTAAATTTAGTTGATATCTTCAAAATAATTTTGGTTTATTTTAATTTTAGATGGCATTTGGGCCAAGAATGAAAAGCAACTTGGAAAGAGATTGGATAGCTCTAGATTATAGTGTACATATTCACATAAATCGATGAGCCATCAGTTTAATTGTAAAACTGAAGAAATACATTAGTAACAACCAATTAATGAAGAAAAACCAGAAATTTATAGATGTCAATTTTTATCTTTAACAAATCTTGACACAGAGTTCTTACAGTTTTTTTTTTCTTCCATGCTGCTGCACTATCAAACTTACTTATTTTTAGAGGCAATTCATAAGTCCTGATTTTATATATATTTTTGTGTATATGTGTATGTATATATATATTGTTAAGATGTCAGCAAAGTTTTTATTATCTGCTAATGTACAGAAATTTCAGCATTCTGCACAAGCTACATTATTTGACTCACTAACATTTAAAATCACAGTCCCTTCATCTCCAAAAATCCCTTCCCACCAGCAACCAACATCAAATATATTTTAAAGATTTTTTTTCCTTTGTAAATCTCAGTCCTTCCCTGCTTCTTTCTCTCTGTGTTCTGGGGAGAGAAAATTTAACTTATAAGTATATTTAATATACAATGTAGTTTTTAATAATAGATGACCAGGAAATTCTTCCATTTACCTACTGTGCTCATTTTACTGAAATGCTTTTATTGGGAAAATCCATTGCTACCACAGAGTTTTGGCACCCACATGTTTTCTAGCAAATCAGTAAGTTACGTAACTTCTCAGAGCATCAGTCTTCTCCATGTTGTTTGGGTAAGAGTGCAGATCTCTTTCTCTTCAAGTGTGCCTTCTTTTAAAAAATATTAAAATTCTGGCTACTCTGCAGAGGCCTCTTTTCGAGAGTACACGTGTTGAGGATCTCCGAGTATATTTTGTTACTTTAATCTACAAGGGCCATGGTCCCTGAGGCAAATGTTAATTCAAAAACTTATATATCCACCATGAAATATTTATATTTATCATTTCCTGACACTCTATCCTAATAATTATATGTCCAAAGGCATATCATCCAATGATGACCAGGCATTAAATCAATGATCACAGTCTACAGTTATTTCTGATTCAGCTCTTAAAATAAGAAAATAATTTTTCTGTATTATTTTCTTCTGGTAAGAGACATACAGTAATTGGATGCATGATTCCAAGTAAAGAACTACATTATGTGTGTATGAAGAGACATAAATATTTGCACCATGCAACCTCTTTCGTCAATACCTTTGTAAATTTTGCTACTTGGTGGCAGTGATGTGTCTTCTTCGTTGTCTTACCTCCAAAACTTTAACTCCATATCCTCTTTTTCCTTTAAATGTGTGAATTAGAGGTATTTATTTGAAATGTAAATTGTTGTGTTTTCATAAAAATCCTGTCACCAAGGATTATTTCTGTAAAGATTTTTTTTTTATTTTCATGGTACAGAATTCTTCAAAATTAGTAGCAACTGTACAATTGAGGTATTTCCCCTCATTCTTTCCTCCCCACTGTGTATTATAAATTTGGGTATGTATTCACTATCTATGAATATTATTTTCTCTTTTCTGATTTTCATTTTCATATCAGAATCTGAAAGTGTTTTGATGATGTTATTATGAAACTAAGGTTTCTGTGAGAGATACGCTGACATTATTAGAGAATGGTTATATCTGTTTTAGAGATTAACATAAAATCTTGCTATGTAAATTAATTAACCCCAACTTACTATGAAACAATTGAAATTCTTTTAGATAGCAGTAGCAATATGGTGGTTGACTCGTGCTTAAATCTGCAATGGTGGAATAAATAATATAAAAGCAACATAATAAAGCAAGGAAATTTTGTTAGGTTTATTTATGTATTTATTTATTTATTAAATTCAGTTTTATTGAAATACAGTCACACACCATACAATCATCCATGATATACAATCAACTGTCCACAGTATGATAACATAGTTAAGCGTTCATCACCACAATCTGTCTCTGAACATTTTCCTTACATCAGAAAGAACCAGAACAAGAATAAAAGATAAAAGTGAAAAAAGAACACCCAAATCATATCCCCCCATCCCACCCCATTTGTCCTTTAGATTTTATCCCCATTTTTCTACTCATCCATACACTAGATAAAGGGGGTGTGATCCACAAGGTCTTCACAATCACACTGTCACCCCTTGTAATCTACATTATTATATAATTGTCTTCAGGAGTCCAGACTGCTGGGTTGGAGTTTGGTAGCTTCAGGTATTTACTTCTAGCTATTCTAATATAGTAAAACCTAAGAGGTGTTATCTATATTGTGCATAAGAATGTCCACCAGAGTGACCTCTCGACTCCATTTGGAATCTCTCAGCCACTGAAACTATTTCATCTCATTTTGCATCCCCCTTCTGGTCAAGAAGATACTCTCAGTCCCACGATGCCAGGTCAACATTCATCCCCAGGAGTCATATTCTGCATTTCCAGGGAGATTTACAACCCTGGGAGTCGGGTTCCACGTAGAGGGGAGGGCAGCGAGTTCACCTGTCGAGATGGCTCAGTTAGAGAGAGAGAGGGCCACATCTGAGCAACAAAGAGGTACTCAGGGGGAGACTCTTAGGCACCATTACATACAACTTTAGACTCTCCTTTGCGGTAACGAGCTTCATAAGGGCAAGTCCCATGCTCGGGGGCTCAGCACATCAAACCGCCAGTCCCAATGTTTGTGACAGCATCAACACCAGTCCAGGTGAGGATGTCCAACACATCTGCACCTTCCCCCAGATCCTCGGGGCTGGGGAGGGGGAGGCTGTAAATATGTTTTTTATTATCTGCCCAAATTACTCTGGGATGTGTCACTATTTCACTCCAGCCTATACTAACCTACCGTATCTCACTTCCTATTCAAAGTTCCATGCAGTTGTGGTGTTTGAACAAATCGACTGTAGAGTTGTACTGTTTAGAAAACTTAGATCCTATACCAAATAGATATCTCTTCCCTTGGTCTCATTTGGAAGTTGAAGTTTTAAAACACAGTCAGTTTCAACCTTTACCCTTTGGCCTGGCTTGCCCTGGTCTTAACCAGACCTGCTTCATTCATATCACCAATTGAAGTCTGGGCTCTTTTTCAGCTTTTTTTTTTTTTTTTTAACAGTGACTGTATGCACTAATACTGACATTCATATCTGCCAAGCTCTAGCTCTGAGTTTCAGGTGTCTCAGAGATACGCATTGTTCCAGAGACCAATCAGGTTATATGCTAGGGGATCAGCATCTCAAAGTTTAGAGATAGGCATTACAATTCAGGGATAGAGTTAACTGCTGTAAGAGCTTACAATCTAGGGACTATTACAATAATTATGTCCATGTTAGGCTATGTTCTAAGATTCTATTCTGAGTTTACACATTGTAGTTAGTCCACATTGGTGAGACATTAAACTGTTTGCCTTTATTTCTGGTATACTTCACTCAAATACTGTGTACAGGATCCATTCACCTCATTATGTTTCTCACAGCTTCACTCCTTCTTGTAGTTGCTCAATGTTCCACTGTATGCATACACCACATTACAACATTCCATTCTTCAGTCAGTGTACCCTCAGGTCATCCACACCCTTTGCAAATCATGATTACTGCCTCCATGAACACCAGTAATGGGTTGGAAAGATATCTCCACACACACACAAACATAAACGAACTTTTTAACTTAATTAGGAATTAAGCTTTCAACCTCTACACACACTTGGAAAACAGCTAAGTCATCAAAGTGATAAAGTAGGTTTATAGTTTTCTGATTTACTGGTTTAAATTTGATCAAAGTCAGAAAATATGAAATAATACATGGTTATTCTGAAATAACCTGTTGATTTTCACTTAAATGGAGAGTTTACTTGTATTTGAGCTTCAAAAGTGAATGAGTTGGAAACAGGTCAGACAAACATTCAAATCCAATCTGTTCTAGTCTGCTAATGCTGCCAGAATGCAAAACACCAGAGCAGGATTGGCTTTTATAAAAGGGGGTTTATTTGGTGTGCTGGTTTGAATGTATTATGTCCCCCGGAAAAGGCCATACCTTTTAATGCAATCTTGTAGGGCAGACATTTTAGTGCTGATTGGATTGGAATCCTTTGGGTGTTTCCGTGGAAATGCGCCCCACCCAACTGTAGGTGATAACTCTGATGAGATAATTTCCATGGAGGCATGGCCCCACCCATTCAGGGTGGGCCTTGATCAGTGGAGCCATATAAATGAGCTGACAAGCAGGAGGAACTCAGTGCAGCTGTGAGTGATATTTTGAAGAGGAGCTACAGCCAAGAGGGACACTTTGAAGAATGCACTGGAACTGAGAGAGGAGCTTCAGTTTACAGAGACATTTTGGAGACAGCCTTTGAAAGCAGACTTTTGCTCCAGAGAAGCAAAACTGAATAACTGAATAACCAAATAAACCCTCTTTTTATAAAAGCCAATGCATTTCTGGTGTTTTGCATTCTGGAAGCATTAGCAAACTAGAACATTTGGTTACACAGTTACAGTCTTAAGGCCATAAAGTGTCCAAGGGAAGGCATCAGCAATTAGGTACCTTCACTGGAGGATGGCCAATGGCGTCCAGAAAACCTGTTAGCTGGGAAGGCACATGGATGGTGTCTGCTCCAAAGATCTGGTTTCAAAATAGCTTTCTCCCAGGATGTTCCTCTCTAGGCTGCAGCTCCTCAAAAATGTCACTCTTAGTAGCACTTGGGGTATTTGTCCTCTCTTAGCTTCTCCGGAGCAAGAGTCTGCTTTCAACGGCCGTCTTCAGAATGTCTCTGTTCTGAAGCTCCTCTATCAGTTCAAGTATGTTCTTCAAAGTGTCCCTTTTGGCTGTAGCTCCTTTTCAAAATGTCACTCTCAGCTGCACTGAGTTCCTTGTGTTTGTCAGCTCATTTATATGGCTCCAGTGATTTAATTTAGACCCACCCTTAATGGGTGGGGCAACACTTCCATGGAAATCATCCCATTAGAGTCAACCTAATCCAAAGGTTCCAACTTAATCCCCACTAATATGTCTGCCCCACAAGATTGCATCAAAGAATATGGCTTTTTCTGGGGGACATAATACATTCAAAGCAGCACACAATCCAAATATTATCTTTAAGATTCTAATAAACACTGTTCTAGGGACTCTAGATATTATGAAATTTAGAAAATTATGTGTTTGCATTTAAAGTTGGGAATATATAGGGTATATGCTTATTAAATTTTATTAAATTTTAAGTAGTATTATACAAAGCAACCACCTAAAAGATAGTGTATATGGAACAGCTATCTGTGAATTGCCTTAACAATGGGAATTTAGAGGAGGAGAGAAACATGTAGGGACCTAGAAACTGTCCCCTAGGACCATTATGATAGTTTGACAGCAAAAACATCCTCCCATTGACTCCCAATTGTCCCAGAATTTGACTGGTCACAGGAAGTCCTCTTCCTTTAATTATGAACACGCCTTCCTCTTTTGAAATGTCCCCAAACTGCTTGCTTGGCTCCTTGTAGGCCACCAATAACTGCCAGTGAGCCTGAAGACCCATTGCCCATTTCAAAAAATGTCACCTTTATAGAACGGCTTGTCCAACAGAGACTGTCTCAGTCTTTCTTCCTTTTACTCTATAAACTTACCCTCCTTTCTGACATCTCTGAAATGCTGATGAGAAAAAGTGACATCAGATGGATTCCCTTGCTACAAGTTTATGGATAAATGGCCTCTGTTAAATTTGTGTTAGTTTAATTTTGTCTTCAAGTAAGACTACTGGGTGACATAATTATTTATATTGATGGTTTAATGCCATCAATGAGCAGCAAGATTGGATTATGTTAATTTGAACATCAAATTTATTCTGAATGGTTTTCTGCTCTGGGAGTACAGTACTGAAGTCTAAATATGCTTGAAAATTATAATTAATAATATGTTTTTAAAATTATTATGTATAATTTAAGGTGTCCTGTTTTTTTCTTTAAATGGTCAGAAATTAAAATTATAAAGAAAAAATGAAAATATTACTTAAATTGGACAAAATAATTAAAAAAATAATATTGTTAAAGAATAATTTTCAAGAAAAATTTTAGCTTTCTTGCATATATCAAATAAACCTGCATTAAATATTTTATTTAACTTATTAACTAAATGAGGGAACCACTAAGATGTTATAAATGATGCAAAGGAAAATCCAGAGATATATACATAGGTAAGGAATATTAAAATGACTTTGCAAATGAACATAAAATTGGTTTTCCATGGTGGTATTGTTAGGGGAAAGTCAATTACACCTTCCCAAGACATAATTTCTTTGTTAATCTATGAAGAAGAATTATTTTGCATTACCGTCAAGTATCTACATCTTATAATCTTCACAGAATTGTAAAATAGCCCTTTCAAAAAAAGTACATATGCATATTCTTAGAGGTTCAGATAATCCCTCAGAGACTCTAGCATTCCATTGAAAGGATATCCAGTAATATTTTTTGCTTATTCCAAAGCCTTAAATTTTTCTTATGTTCTTCAGAAAGATAATGAAAATAACCCAGAAAAATGATATAAATGAAAAATGCCATTAATCATGCTCAACTTGAATCTGTGTATAACTCAGTTGTGTTTATTTGTTAATATTGATAGAATTAATATACCACTGGCAAATAAATTAAGGAGGGTGAGGGAATCTAGAATTAGAAATTTAGTGAAAGCATATGAAAATTGTACTTCATTATATATCTTGGTTTTAATACACCTGGAGTGCTATTTCTTAAAATTTCCAAACCTGTTACTGGGAATAATAGTAAAGACCCTGTTAAAGATCAAAAATTAAATGGATTAAATCATGATAAGGCATATAATAATAGATAACACTTACATAGCAGTCACCTTATGTATGAGGTCCTATTCTAAATAACTCACTTATATTCACTCATTGAATCTTTCCAAAAGCCTTATGGGAGAGGCAGCCCCCTCATAAATACGAGAAAACAGGTGTCAAGTAAAAGTGAGAAAATCTATGATATTAAAAATGTCATTTGCTGCTTAGGCTCCTGAAATTCTGAAGTGCTCAGAATCAGATCTGCTCCCAACCCTATTCCACATTGGAAAGCATCTTTAAAATTTATGAAAATATGTGTTAAAGAATGCTCTTTTTAAAGGAGTTTAGGTTCTCACATTATTCTCGTTCGGAGAAACTACACTTTTCTATGATAATCAATTTTGCCATGTTATTACAAAGCTAAAAAAAATGGCTCTCCTCTTCTAGTTTAGTTTCCATAATTTTTAATGGGGTTGCCTTAGCATAATAAATACTTATTGCCATTTTACCTAGCATAAAATTGTTTAATGAACACTTTTTGAGTGCATAATATACTATGCACTGTGCTATATGTTAGAAATGGAAAGGTTGCGGAGTGCTCTGCTTTAAGGGAAATTATGAGATATTTGCAGCCACATACTTCTTACGCTTTCTACTTCACAGGATCCTAAATTGCAAATACCTGGAAAATAGTGGTATATAATTCATCCCATTGGATTATTTTTATTGTTTAAAGAGAATGTGTATATATATATAACCCCATTTTATTGAGCTTTCTTTATTGTGCTTCAAAGATATTGTGTTTTTTGCAGATTTAAAGTTTGTTGCAGCTCTGTGTCGAACAAGTCTATCAGGACCATTTTTCCAACAGCATGTGCTTAATTTGTGTCTGTGTCACATTTTAATTAAGGTATATACATCGTTTTTTTAGACATAATGATATTGCACACCTAATAGATTATAGTATAATGTAAACATAACTTTTATATGCACTGGGAAACTAAAAAATTCATGTGACTTCCTTTATCGCAATATTGGCTTTATTGGAGGGTGGTAGATGGACAGGGGAGTGTCTGGAGCCAATATGTCCATATTTCCAAAGCATGCCTGCAGTGATCTTTGGAAAGCACCTCATAAACAAATCACAAGTAATTGAGACAATTAACGGTTACTTGGAGGTATTTTCTAGTAACTGTTGATTAATAAAATAAGAAAGCACATTTACTGACTTTAATAAGACAAAATAGTACCATATACTGTTCTTGGAAGTGACAGCAGCAGGCAGAAGGAAAGAAGGAGGACTCAAAACTTACTGGGAATTGGAAGCTTGATTTAAAGTGGACCTGTCAAAATGAAGGCTTGTTTGGGATCAGATCAGTATCATGATACAACAGCCCAGGATTGGTGGAAACAGAAAGGTGATGATTTTGAGATAAGGAACTCAAAGAATTCACAGGAAGTAATCTGCTGAGGCTTTCCATGAAGAGTTAATGGATTTTTCCAGAGCAAGTTCCTGTAATGAACATTCAAATCATTTGCTTTGGCAGGACAGTACAGGAAGAGCAAAGAAATACTAATGAAGAGAGTAGAATAGCAAAGTCATGTTAATGTAGACAGAGGTAATTTTGTTTCACTGTCCAGGCAGAGTAATGAGGATAGATGGGTTTTGGTATTCACATTACAGTCAAGTAGAAGAGACAGACTTGGAGATAAATAATTTCAATAAATCTATGTAAGTATATAGTGCCATATAGTTCAGGAAAAGACATCTCAGAAGACTAGTGTTCTGGTTTGAATATATTATGTCCCCCAGAAAAAGCCATGTTCTTTGATGCAATGTTGTGGGGGCAGATTGATTAATCTTTTTGATTAGGGTGTGACCTCTTGATTGTTTGTATTACCCACCCAACTGTGGGTAATACTTTTGATTAGATTATTTCCATGGAGGTGTGACCCCACCCATTCAGCGTGGGTATTGACTGATTTACTGGAGTACTTTAAAAAGAGTCATGCCAGGCCCGGGAGCAGCTGCAACTTACAGACACATTTTGAAGACGGCCATTGAAAGCCTGAGCTGACATTTTGGAGAAGGCTATTTTGAAATGCAATCTAGGAGCAAGCAGATGCCAGCCACGTACCTTCCTAGTTAGCAGAGGTTTTCCGGATGCCATTGGCCATCCTTCAGCAAAGGCACCTTACTGTTGATGCCTTAGCTTGGACACTATTATGGACTTAAGACTATAACTTTGTAACCAAATAAAACCCTTTTATAAAAGCTAATCCATTTCTGGTATTTTGCATAAGAGCAGCATTAGCAAACTGGAACAACTAGGAATGTAGATTATGGATAAGCCTGGTAAAAGAAAAAAACCTCCATGAATCTCCAATGGAAAATCCAACTGTTTATATAGTCTCCTCCCTGAGTTATTTTAGAACATGTTCACAGCTGTGGTGTACCATCATATCCAATAATCAGTATTGCTGGCTTCTTTAACATTTCTGAGTATTGACTGTACTGACCTGACTTCAAATCTAACTTTGTTACTTTACTGATACAGGATTTTGCGAATCATATCACCTTTACCTATGTTGGAGAAATAATCCTGTCAGCAAAAAACCCTTGGTAACTATGCAGAGGAGAGAGAACAAAGTCTAGTTTTGAGTAAGCACTAACAAATTGACATGCATGTAAGGGAGCATGAAAGTAGCATCTCATGTATTTTATACAGCAAAGCAGAAGAAAGTATATCATGGCAGTCTTCTCTCTGCTTCATGAAAGATCCTTGAGCTAATTCTGGAAGTATATTCTAGAGGTTATTTGATTTGAACCTGGAAATATCCCTTTATTTAAACAATGACAACAAAAAATAGGAAGATGGGCTTAATCCAGAGATTTATCCCTATTCCAAAAGTTAGAGTTTGGACTCAAATTCAACATGTCTCCAAAGAAACAGAAGAGAAATGAACTCCTTGCCCTTTGCAAATGGAGAATCTCATTTTCATATACTGTTACATCTATGATTTGTTTGTGCTATTCTCAGATGTCAATACAGAACTTTTCCATTTTTGAATGTGAGTTAAACACATGGGTTTTGTGCCAAAAAGGAAACGCACAACAGAATAAACAAAATAAATTTAACTTGCTTTGTGCCCTTTCCTCAATGTAGTAGTTGAATTATGTACCCCCAGCAAAAGACATGTTCTTAATTTTAATTCATCTTCCTAGGAGTGTAGAAAGAACCTATTTGATGATGCTATTTTTACTTAAGGTGTGACCTAACTGAAACAGAATGGGCCTTAACCCATATTACTGGAGTCCTTTATAAGCAGAAGAAATTTGAACACATTCAGTAAGAGAAGGCTACAGGAAGAAGCCAGAGATCAGCAGAAACCAGAAGAGCAGAAACAAAGAGACCTAGTTCACTATGTGATAGGAGGTAGAGATGCAATCCAAGAGCTCCAGGGATTGCGGAAAGCCAGCATTAGAACACTACAGACTTTAGGGAGAAAGCATGGTCTTGCTGACACTTTGATTTTATACTTCAAGCCATGAAACCATGACAAAATAAATTCCTTTTGTTGAGCCAATGATGTGTGGTATTTGTCATAGCAGCCTAGCAAACTAAGACACCTAGTGTGCTTCCTTGCTTTATTATGGATTTCCCGTTTTACCTGCTTTGAGATAATGTTGTTGATGCAGAGCAAAGAAAAAAGAGGCAATGACAGAATCAAGCATGGGTCTATTCAGTACAAATCCCTGCTAGTAAGAGATTTGATGATTTGATAACAATTCTGAATGACTCTTTGAAAGCTAATTTAATTTTCTGTTTATCACCAAGGTATGGCTATGCAGTGCTTTGATAAGGTTGTCTTCCATTAAGTTTAAGTTCTACCTGCAATTTTACAGCTCTTGATAAATCACCTTAGTTATTTAAAAAATGCTTGTGACATTCCCTATGCTTAAATGAAGCCATGCATCACTAAAATGATCAATTCATATTATTTTGCTAGCCAGTGACCAATAGGATGCACTCCTCTTTTTAACTTAATTTTAGCTGAGCACAGTGGGGTGGCAAATTGCTAGGTATTCCAGAATTGTACCTATTTATCAGCAATTGCACTCAACACCTGTAAAATCTATAGATGCTGTTTGTTGAGTGTATGATTTTTGAACCAAAATAATATTAAGAATACAACTTTAATATAGTGTCCTTAGAGATATTTAAAATTCAGTTTCTGTTCTCTACTAATAGTAAGGCTTAAATAGGCTGGTTACTCTTACATTTTAAGAAAAGATGATAAGTAGAAATGCAAGTTGTACATTTCAGAGTACTCAAATAAAATTTAATACATTTTTCTATTTTGCTTAGTTGAAGCAAAAGCAATTTGCCTGCATGTAAAATATAATTTCTTCAAACTCAAATAGGCCACATATAATAAACTCATCAACTTGGGAATCCAGAGTGAGGTGGGTGCCAGCTTTGAATTAAGGAGATCCACAAAAGCTTATGCTGCCTTTTCAATTCTTAATCACACAAGAGCAATATTTGTCAGAAAAGAATCATTTGAGAGATGGAAGAAGTTTATTATATTAAATGAAAATAATCTGTGCTTAGTGTATTAAGATGTTAGAAATAAGAAAATCTTAAATTATTTGAGCCAAATAATATCTGCTTAGAATGAATACATAAGCATGTATTTCAAATATTAATAGTAACTTTCTACTTGCTGGGGAAGATTAAAGTACTTTATATATGTGTGTTGCTTGATCAGTGGATTGGATTATATCCAAAGCAGTGGCTATGGTAAGAAAGAGATTTTGGCATGTGGGATTTTAATCCTAATACATGTATTGGGTTTCATCTTTTGTTTCTTAGACATGACCTAATTGTCCATGCGTCTTGGCCAACTTTCATTATAGGACTCTGAGAATGGGTGTTGTGGATCACCCCAGTGACCTAATCAATCCCACATTCCTTCCCTGCATGTGACAGTAAGAGGCATGTTTTGATAGGAAGGTTTTAAACTGAAAGTGTAAGCAAATAATTTTTCAGTCAAAAGATATAAATTATTATTGATAAGGCATATATTTGTGCCAACATAATTTTAAACTATATAGAGAGACATACCTACATTAGCAAACCATCTTTTTTCATACCCAAACTTTAGCACAAAGTCTTGAAGGATGATACATTAAACAATTTTGATTTTTAATTTTTCCCTTGTGGCAAACTGGATTTGTCAAAATCAGAGATGATTAATGAACTCACCATAGCCACTATCCAGCCTCCTACCCTTCTCTCAATTTTTGATTGGCATATTACATTTTTCTGTCAGTTACATTTATAACTTTAAGACATATTTAAACTTGTTTCTTTGTCAATTAAAATTAAGTGCTATCTCTTTACTTCACACCATGTAAAATGAGAAAATTAGCATCCCTACAATTTTGTCTATCTCTCCACCCATTCTACCTCCTATTATCTATCAGTTATAAGATTGCTGCTGCATTCTTAAGCTTTACAACATTTGTATTCTATTTTGCAGCCATAATGAAATATTTTTTGATTTGCCTACAAGTTTAACCTACAGAATGAAATAAGGCAATAAACAGCATTAACATTATTGTATTCATATAGTTATGGTTTATTACAGAACTAAGTAATGTTATTGGATCTAAAAAATATAAATACTAATCTGTGTTACTTAGCTGGGCCTCTTCAAGGCTGAGATTTAGAGTGTGAAGAATGAATTAATTATCTTTTCTTTTACCCCATCAATTAAGAATTTTAGTAAATTTAGTTTGCTTAATATTTGGATGCAGATTTTCTTATATATTGTTTTGTTTTGTTTTTCCTGGAGTTTTTGTATTTTATTTCTTGCCCTTCTGCTTTTATAACAGCAAATGTATGTGTCTTAAAGACATTTAAGAGAATAAATTCTTAGTACAATTAAGAGAATAATTATTATTCTCTTAATTATATTCTAATTATACTACATATTGCATTATGTCTCTTTTGTTTTTATTTGTTTTTATTTATTTTTTAAACAACATCCTACTTGGAGCACTCTAATCTCCAGCCCCATTCTGGCCCAGTTAGGCCAGTCTGTTATTATGATGACTTTTCTGAATACATTGCTTTGTTAAGGATGTTGTTTTTAGATCAAATATTCTTCTCTTTCTTGGATTCTTTTCATAGTTGGCTTTATTAGTTCACCAAATACTTTTTCCCCCATAAAGGATGTGTGCGGTGGAAAATTTCTAAGTCCTTGAATTGCCAAACCATCTTTATTTTGCCATGTCACTTGATATGGACATCATGGAACTAAATGAAAATGTGGGTAGAAGAACCCTGAAACCAGAAGGGCTGTATTCAAATTCCAGTCCCACCACTTGGTGACCTTGGAAAGGTTACTTATCTTCTCTGTTCTTCCAAATCCTCATCTGAGAAATGGGACTATCACATAAATCATTTAGTACAGATAGAGTTTGTAAGATAATGTGAGTACTATTAGTAGCACATGGGTATACAGTCCTAGATTCAAGTCATTATCTCTCAAAATGTAAAAGTTATTGCTCTTTTATTGTCTAGCAAGAAAAATCTTATCAGTCTGGGTCTATTCTTTTGATGTAATCAGATATCTTTTTGCTTATTTGTTTCGTCTTCTTAAACTTTTAGGATATTCTCTTTGTGATTTTGTCTGAATGTGAAAATTTATTTCTTCATCATGTTCAATCCTTGATTGGCTTTTTTTTTTTTCTAGTCAACCAATATAGGCATTTGTTTTAATTCCACATGACAAATGTACACATACATGCACATGTTCACTTTAAACAAATTGAGAAAGCACAAGAAATTTTTATGAAGATGGAAGAATCTAACTTTAATCACATTTCATAGAGATAACCATGTTTTTTGTGTATACTATCAGATTTTTAATTGTAAACCAATATGTGGAAATGAAAACTGCAATTATATATGAGACATTATGAATAGAGGCATTGTATTCCTTTATACTTAACATAATAATTTACTTTATCCATGCTCCAGCATATATGTAATGCTTCCTATTACAATAATAAGACTAATGAGTAAAATTAGACATATGTAATTTATTGTTTCTAGGTGTTTCTTTGAAATAAGTCCTTAGAAATGGACTTGAGTGACAGTTATTTGATTTTAAATAGAGACCATTTAGACTTCAAACCAATGCCAGGTTGTTTTCATATATTTTCTAATGTATCACTGGAGTCCGTCCTATATTTCGTGTATTATCTCATGTATCCTAAGTTTTTAACAACCTCACTACATGGATGGACTTAGTAACCTCTAGAATCTTACGGACTTTAAGTTTTTGAGGACTGCAGTGCACTTGCTTTCAATAAATTCTTGAATACAAATCCTATTTTTTAATTCAAATTATTGAGATATATTTACATACCATACAATCATCCAAAGCGTACAATCAATTGTTCACAGTACCATCATATAGCTATGCATTCATCACCCCAATCTATTTTTTTTGAACATTTTCCTTGTACCAGATAGAGTGAAAATAAGAATAAAACATAAAAGTAAAAAAGGACACCCAAATCATCCCCCCCACCCTATTTTTCATTTAGTTTTTTTGTCTCCATTTTTCTACTCATCCATCCATACCCTGGATAAAGGGAGTGTGATCCACAAGGCTTTCACAATCACACTGTCACGCCTTGTAAGCTACAGTGTTATACAATCTTCTTCAACAGCCAAGGCTACTGGGTTGCAGTTTGGTAGTTTCAGGTATTTACTTCTAGCTATTCCAATGCATTAGAACCTAAAAGGGGTTATCTATGTAGTGCATAAGAATGCCCACAAGAGTGACCTCTTGACTCCATTTGGAATCTCTCAGCCACTGAAACTTTATTTTGTTTCCTTTTGCATACCCCTTTTGGTCAAGAAGATATTCTCAATCCCATGATGTTGGGTCCAGATTCATACCTGAGAGTCATATCCTGCGTTGCCAGGGAGATTTACAACCCTGGATTTCAGATCCCATGTAGGGGGTAGGGCAGTGGGTTCACCCTCTGAGTTGGCTTAGCTAGAGAGAGAGGGCCACGTCTGAGCAACAAAGAGGTACGCAGGGGGAGACTCTTAGGCACAATTATAAGTAGGTTCAGCCTATCTTTTGCAGTAATGAGCTTCATAAGGGCAAGTCCCATGATAGAGGGCTTGGCACATCAAACTGCCAGTCCTCAATGTTTGTGAGAATATCAGCAACAATCCAGGTGAGGAAGCCCAAAACCCCTGCATTTTCCCCCAGCTCCTCAGGGGGTCCCTGCATATATATTTTTGTTCTCTGTTCAAATTACTTTGGAGTGTCTTGCTATTTCACAATAACCTATGCAAACTTACCAAGTCTCATTTCTTATTAAAAGTTCCATGTAATTATGGTATTTGAACAAACTGCATGAGTTAAATTCTTTAGGAAATATACATCTTGCACCAACTGAACATCTCTTCCCTTGGTCTCACATGGAGTTTGAAAGTTTAAAATGCAGTCAGTATTGTCCTTTACCCTTAGGCCCAACTTGCCCTTGTTCTAACCGCATCTGCTTCATTCATATCTCTAGTTGAAGTCTGGACTCTTTTTCAGCTTTTTTAGCAGTTGCTATATGTGCTAATGCTGACATTCATGTCTGCCAAGTTCTAACTCTGAGTTTCAGGTGTCACACAGATACCCAGAGTTCCAGGGATCATTCAGGTTATACACAAAGGGATCAGCATCTCAGGATCTGGAGATAGCCATTACAATTCAGGAATAGAAGTGACTGCTATAAGAGCTTACAATCTAGGAACCATTACAATAAGCATTTCCCTGATAAGCTGTGCTCTAAGTTTCAATTCTGAGTTTACACATTGTAGTTAGTCCATATTGGTGAGGCATTATAGTGTTTGCCTTTGTTTCTGGTGTACTTCACTCAAAATGTTGTCTACAGGATCCATTCACCTCCTTGCATATCTCATAGCTTCACTCCTTCTCACAGTAGCTCAGTATTTCATTGTATGCATACACCACAGTTCATCATTCTGTTCCTCAATCGGTATACCCCTAGGCCGCCTCCACCCATTGCAAATCATGCCTACTCTCTCCTTAAACACCAGTGTGCAAATGTCCATTCATGTCCCTGCTCTCAGATCTTCCAAGTAAATGCCCCTGATGAGGTTGCAGGACCTTATGGCACCCACATACTTAGCTTCATGTGGAACCACTGCACTGTCCTCCAAAAAGGCTATACCATCTTGATTGGCTTTTTGATAGAAAGACTTTCTTTTTGAAAATTTTCTTCTCTAATTCTTGGATTTTATTCTTGGTTTTGTCCTCCTATCCATATTCTCTTTTCTCTGTTTCTGTTTACATGGGAAGCAACAGATTATTCTCATCTGAACATGTACTAAAAAATATATCACACATAAATCTTTTGTAAATAAGTACTGGGTGGTCTCATCAAGTCAATTAATACATTGATCAAAATTAAGAAATCATATATATTGATACTATGTTCCAGGCACTGTCCTAGGCTCTGATGACATGGTTTGAGCTTGTCATCAAGACAGATTATGATTTGATTGTTATTAGCCTAACATTCTACCAATAAAAATATCAGTGATATATATTCTAAAGAAAATAAGACATCAAAATATGTCAGAAATTAAATGACTATATCCCATGTACTCTATCTAGTATTTGGAACATTTATGCATATCATCCTATAGAGCAGTGGTTTTCAACCTGGAGGATTTCCCTCCCTGGGAGCACATTTTCATAGTCTAGAGACATTTTTGATTGCCTTAACTTGAGGGCACTATTGACATCTAGTGAGTAGAGGCCAGGGATGCTACTAAAGATCCTAAGTTACACAGGATAGTCTCTCCTAATCATCCATCCCTATAGAAAAGAATAATCTGGCCCAAAATGTTAGTATTGCAGAGATCGAAATACTCTACTGTAGACACAGCATAAGTTCTTTAAACAATTTTGAACATTTTTCCTCTTTTGAGTTTGCTAGGGAGGAACATTTTATCTCTATTCTTATGTTTTCTTCCATGGGTCAGGAAATTAACATGACATTACTGACCTCCTTCTACATCCTCTCCTAACCTCCCAGAAACGACTTTCCTGATTGGTCAATTTGGGGGTAGAAACCGAATATGCAAGGCCCTGCCTCTACCTTTCTCCTACCTCTGTCCTTGTGAGGGTAGGTGAAGGGGCTGGCAGTTTGGGAACACAGTTGGTTTATGGGCAAGACTCCTTAAGGAAATGCACAGTGCAATATAAAAAATGCACAGCAATAACCACATATTCTTTCCACCAAGAAATCAGAGATATATTAAAAAAATACAAAGAGAAAAAAAAAATTAATGGGAATTTTAATAAATGGCTTTTCCTCCCAAATGTAAGGTCAAATTGAAAATCAAACCCCCAAATAGTAAATATTTAGGAAACAGTGAAAAACTAAATATAGCATCTAATACTGTGTAATGCTGCCAAATCCACAATCATAAGAACACTGAAAATAAAAAGACATTTTTCTAAACAATAAATAATGAAACTCAAGAAAGTAAAATAATAACAACAAAACAAATCACTATCAAAATAAGCATAAGGATATCAGAAGGAAGAAACTCATATATGTTGTAGGGAGGGGAGAAGAAATTTGCAAAGCTATGAAAGACTAATTCTTATATCTTTAGATTAACATATATGAACATCTAAGTTACTGTTATACATTTCTAAGAAAATATAACTATAGTCAGGAAGATTTAGAAAATGGAACTCAGTAAATAATTTTGGAAGAAATGTATAAAATAGTCAAAACTGGGCTTAAAATATACTATTCACTTAATTTCTCAGAACAAATAATCTTTTTCTTTAGAGCTAAATATTTTCTAAGTCAGTGAATTAGTTCAGAGTATTAAGAAGGAAATTTGGAGTAACACGAAACAACAACAAAAAATTTTAGAACACACAAAGATGCAGTTAAATGTACTAATGTAGAAACATTTTGAAATGAAAGTATAGAATTCTACTGAGATATATCCAAAAATAACAATCTTTGAAAAAAAATGGTTGGTATATGCTCATCTTGGGCAGGAAGACTTCTTATTGTAAAGATGTTGATTTTCCCTAATTAAAATGTACACCCACCTCAATACTCATCAAAATTCTAAAATGTTTTCTTTCCTTCATCTTTTTTTTTCTTTTTTAACTGAAGTCATTTTGAATTCATTTGGAAGAGTGAACAGGTGAAAATAAGCAGGGAATTAAGAAAAAAAAAGATATGTTCTTGGTGGAATTAAAAATAATAACATAAAGCAATAAGAAAGTTAATGTAGACAGTATAGAAATAGTAGAGTAAGTATGGAGATTAAATGTATATTTATTTTCTTTACATTGACAAGGAATATTTGAGTTATTGTGTAAAAAGGAATTTGGACTCACCTAAACAGAGATCTAGCCTTTTTCTTGGCACCTCAAGAGTATCCACTAAAGTCCTGGAATTTTCTGGAATAATAGTAAGGCTTCTGATATTTCCATTGGGCCCCTTAAACCAAGACCACACATGATAGTTTATGTGACAAAGGTGACTAATAGTGGAAACACAATAGTATATATTAATGAGATGACTTGGGGTGGAGCCAGCCCACTGGCTACTCCCAGAAGACAGCATTCGATTACAGGGTTGGAACTGGAGGGGAGTGGGCTGAAGAATGAGTTCAACCAACTGGGCAGTGATTCAATCAGTAGTGATGACATAACGAAACTCCAGTAAAACCTCTGGGCACTGAAGCTCATAAGCAACCTGGGTTGGCAGTTATCAGTCAGTGCATATTGCTACACATGAATGCCACGATGGTAATGCTTCCTTGAGGACGACAGATGATTTGCAAATGGAACACTCCCCTACCTCACCCTGTGTGTTTTTTCCTTTGGTCTGTTCCTTTTGCAATAATAAAACTGAGCTCTTCATCTTCCTGCATTCTGTCAGTCATTCCTGCAAACTATTGAACTTGAGGGTAGTTTTCAGGAACCCCTGAGCTTAGAATTTGCGTCAGAAGTCTTGAGCAGACTTGGCATTTTGGAGGACTATATCCCTAACCACAAATTTAGCTAACTACTGGTAATTATTTATTAAATAGTTTTATTATTGAATTAAACATTGAGAACAAAAGAAATAAAAAATGTAAATGCCTTCACTCTTAACCAAATAATTTCTAAATGTATCAAAGATGTAAATGAAACTATCAGTAATCATTAAGACACTTGAATAAACCCCCATGACTGGCGGCCAGTCAGAAGATACCTAACCTCGGAGGAAACAAGGCTTCTGGCCTCTGAAACCATGAGCCAATAAATTCCTGTTGTCAAACCAATCCATTGTATGGGATTTGTTTTAGCAGCCAAGAAACTAAAACACTTCCTGACAGTTAGGTTGGGGGCATGCATCAGGATCTGCCCAATGGATGTGGGCAAAGTCACTCTGAGTCCCTTTCAAACCTGGCCTTTTAACACCATCTGCAGTGCTCTGGCTTTCTCTTCCCCTGTTACACAGAGCAACCATGGAACCCACATATTACAGGAAAAACAGGAAAGAGCCACTCCAATCACATTCTACATAGAATGAGTAAGAAATAAAACTTTATTATGTTAAAACAGTGTGATCTCAGCATTAATTTGTTGATGTTGTGTAGTGTATCCTATTGTAAGATAGTGATACTTCCAAGACTAAGTGGATTGAGGTGATACCCAGTGAAGTTAGGTGGCTGAAGGACTGAGGTGGCACAAGTGAAGATGATCCCATAAAATTAATCTCTTGGTAGAATTAGAAACTTGCCTCTAAAGATTAAAAAACAGAAATACAAGCTACTTCAAACATCCCCCAAATGATTGTGACCATTGATAGTTCCATGTAACAAGTGGGCTGATGTTTCAAGCCAATTTAATTAGAAGCTCAAAACACAAAGTGGGCCCATGTACAATGATCTTTCAGTAATAGTAACATGTAACAAGTCTGTTCTACTTGCTAGGTACTTTGCTAAACATTCTGGGCTCATCATTAATTATTTTCATTCAATCCTCACACAAATTCTGATTGGTACTATTGTTATTCTACCAAGATGCCCAAAGGGATTAAGTAAATTACACAGGGACATGCAGCTGCTATGTAGCAGAGATGGATTTGAACCCAAGTCTTCTGAGTCCACAGCAAGAACTCGTAATCACTCTATACACCACCTCTATAATACAGGGAAGTATGCCAGATAAATCCATATTCCATAATTTCCAGTACACTAATGTAAATAAACTTCTATTACATATAGCCCTACATCTGCACATTCTTACAATCTGCTTTTCAATAGAATAGGAAGTACTGAGTGCATGCAGTACCTTAAATTTTGATGACTTCTATTTTTCACCCTTATAATCTAGCAAGTAAAATAGCATTGAGTGAATCTTTTCTCCAGTAGCATTTCTTCCTTGACTCAATCTGTCTGACAGGATGTATTTTGTTTTTGCTTGTTTGTTTTTGTTTTTGTTTTCTTTTTGGATTCTGTCTTTTAATAATAACATAATTACTTTCCTACTGCAGTGTACAGGCCTCACTGTGGTCAGTTGCCACCTGTGTCTCCAATCTTTCCTCCCTCCAGCTCTCTCCCTCAAGGCTTATATTCTAACTATAGTCCTTTTTTCTGTTCTTTGAAGGCACCAAGTTCATTTTTTCTTAGGGCCTTGTTCCCTCTTCCTCTGGCCACCTTGGCTGAGCAACTCAAATGGCTTGCTGTCTGTACTGGTTTGAATGTATTATGTCCCCTAAACACCATTATCTTTGATGTTACCTTGTGTGGGCAGATGTATCAGTTTTGATTAGATTGTGATTCTTTGACTGTTTCCATGGAGATGTGTCCCACCCAACTGTGGGTGATGACTCTAACTGGATAATTTCCATGGAGGCATGGCCCCACCCATTCAGGGTGGGCCTTGATCAGTGGAGCCATATAAATGAGCTGACAAACAGAAAGAACTCAGTGCAGCTGAGAGTGACATTTTGAAGAGGAGCTACAGCCAAGAGGGACACTTTGAAGAAAGCACAGGAGCTGCAAACGAGAGACATTTTGAAGACTGCCATTGAAAGCAGACTCTTGTTCTGGAGAAGCTGAGAGAGGACAAATACCCCAAGTGCAACTAAGAGTGACATTTCTGAGGAACTGCAGCCTAGAGAGGAGCATCCTGGGAGAAAGCCATTTTGAAACCAGAACTTTGGAGCAGATGCCAGCCATGTGCCTTCCCAGCTAACAGAGGTTTTCTGGACACCATTGGCCATCCTCCAGTGAAGGTACCCAATTGCTGATGTGTTACCTTGGACACTTTATGGCCTTAAGACTGTAACTGTGTAACCAAATAAACCCCCTTTTATAAAAGCCAATCCGTCTCTGGTGTTTTGCATTCTGGCAACATTAGCAAACTAGAACACTCTTTCTCATTATTTATGTTTCAATTCAAATGTCTTCTCCTCAGGGAGACTTTCCCTTGACAACTAACCAAAAAGTGATCCACTCACATCAAATAAATGTTTTATTTTCTTCATGGTGCCAATCCCGTTATGAAATGTTCTTATTTAATTTATGCTTTTATTTACTTCTTGTCTCCTCCAATGAGAATGTTAGTGCAAAGAAGTTAGAGACTTGATTTTAAGTTTGCCTGTGTATCCCCACAACTAAGAATTTTGGTGAATATGTGAATGACAACATTTATGATTCCTTCTGGGAAAAGAAAATTAAAAGAATTCTTGAAAAGTACATACTCTAATGGAAAAGAACTTGACTCCCTGGTTCTATGATTAACAAGATTCATGACTTTCCACAAGTTTATTACCTCTTATGGCTTATTTGTAAAATGGGAATAACAGTAACTGCTACGTAAGTTTCTTATGAGGATTATGTGAAACAGTATTTATAAAGTGTTCAGAGAGGATCAGGCACATAGAGAGCTAAATAAGTATTTGTTAAATAATGAACAACTCAAATTATATTTGAAAATCTGCAAGTTTCCTTCTCTTTTCAGTTGTTCCCTACTCACTGACAAGATCTTTCAATCAAAAACAAGAATGAAGTTTGCGCCAATAATCTAGTCACTACCTCTCCCTTCAAATTTTCTCTTATTAGCAGTATGTGCCTGGCTGCCATTATCCAAGCAGGTGTTGGGTTTGCGTGATGGGGGCGGGGAACACAGTAATGCATCCTGTCTTCATAAAGTAGAAATTTGGTCCTGAGTTGTTCATAATAACTAATAGTACTAACAACACTTATTAGTTGGAGCTTTTAAAAATATTTTATTTTAATTGGAAAATATATCATTTTCAGAATGCCTTTAAACTTTGTGATTCTAAGAAGATTCTTTTAAATCCTTCCTCTGAGCAAGACCCTTTACTGAAGCATTTTATATCAGAAGAATTCACTTGGCACTATCACAAATATGCTTGTCTGAAACATTTGGCATAGCATTTCAAGACCATGGAATTATTTGTTTAAAAACAGGTGAAGTATTTGACAAGATTTGGACATTTCTTAGTGAGTCAGAAGTAACATCTTACAAATTCTCCCTTAGTTACATTGTCTTTACTGAGTTTAAAAGAATAAGCCCAGGACTGCTCTGGGCAAAAATGTCAAGTTCAGATCTTCAACCTGTCATTCAACATCCTCTGAAATTTGTCCCTTACCTTCTTCTCCATTCTTGCTCTAAATATACTCAATAAGCACCTTGGTTTTTTTATTTATTTATGTATTTATTTGATCTTATTGACTTACAGGCAGTTCTCCCAAATCACATTCTCCTTTTTTGCCTCTGGCCCTATGCTCAAATTGTTCATTCTCTCTTGCTCCTGCATAAGCCTAAATAAAACCCAGGATTTTCAGAGCCAGTTCAAATTTCACACTAAAATACAATTATTTGGTTTGTGTAGCTTCATTAAACTACTTCTTTCTTGTTATATTCTTTTTTACATTCTACTATTTTCAGCACTGCTTCAAAGCGAGTAGACAGGTAAATATTTTTAAAAATGAATAATAAAACGGATGAATCTGTGATAGAGTCCTTGAAGGTCCCAATAATTCTTTCACTCCCCATATGTAATTACTCCTTGTATCAAAGAATAGAGTCTAATTCCCCTTTTCTTTGACTTTGAACTCATCTTGTGCCTGGCTTTGTCAATAGAATGTGGTAATAGTGACCTTCTGGGATGTACAAGCCCATCCACCCATCACTAGAACTAACAATATCACTTCCTTCTTCTTAAAATTAGCTACCACCTAAGAAGCTGGACTACCCTGAGACCAATATGCTGAGGAAGTCAAGCCCCATGGAAAAGCACCATAACTGAAGCCTTCTTGCACTTTCCAGTCTAGCCCCACGATGCAATGAATGCATCTGAATTAATAACACCAACTTATGCCATTTGGAGCAGAAGAACCACAAAACTAACCCCAATCTTCCTGTAGAATCATGAGAAATAAATAACGCTGTTTCATACAGTCAAGTTTTGGGAGAGCCTGTTACTTAGCAATAGACAACTGAAAAAGTGTCTGGAATTGATCAGAATAAAATAAAAATATAGAGAGTGGGAATTAGAACTACAGCTTAAACCATTTGAGGATCACCTGTGAATTGTATTATGTTATCTGTTTATTATTACTAAGTTGTGTTTATTAACTTATATTTTATTTTATTAACTGGAAGGTTAACTTCAGGCTTTCTCCATTTGTTTCTCTACCCTAGAACCTTGGCCAGATTGCTTAATCCATATGTAGCTTAATGTCACTGTCATAAAATGGATAGGTAAAAGTCTGCAATGCAATGTAAGTTAAGTGCTTAGATCAGTGCAAGGTATCTAGTAAGGCTACCTACGTGTTTGCAACTATGATTATTCTCATATACCCAAAGAGTATTAATTCCAGAAGAGGGATGAGGAGAAGAAATGTTTAGACAATCATTATATTATGTTAAGGCTCAGATAAAAACATTCTTTTTCAGATCTAAGTATTGAGAAAGAAATTTTACTTAGCTTTCTCTGAAGAACTAACATGCTTTTGCCCATGCTTCTCCATTTTTTTTTCTTATTGAGACACTGCAAGATTCAATTTTACATTTAGTTGCAGCAAATGTGCAGATTATTAAAAACTGCTTATCTTTGTTCCCCTAACTTTTCTACAAATATTATTTTACATTTACAATAGTCACATTATTTTAATTCCTATTTATAATTTTGTGCTTTATTTTAGGTATTTATTATAAATATATCCATTCATTCATGAAATGTTTATTAAGCACTACTTTACTCAATGCTTTATGCTAAGTGTTAGGGATTAAAAGGGATGACAAGAAA
The DNA here is from genome assembly GCF_015220235.1 of Choloepus didactylus. NCBI lineage: Eukaryota > Metazoa > Chordata > Mammalia > Pilosa > Megalonychidae > Choloepus > Choloepus didactylus. Next base: position 56,460,547 of record NC_051312.1, read on the forward strand.
TATAAAACTAAAATTAAGAAAAAAATATAGATGCGTTCATGGAAATTATGGCCCAACCAATGGGGCAGACAATAATAAATAATAACACAAATTAATGCAACATGACAACAACAATTGCAATAGACTGATGCCAGTGCTCTGGGGGCACTTATCCAAATAAATGACCTACTTAGAAAAGTCAAAGGACCCCTAAAGAAACCTTTGAAACACTAGAGTGGTGATCTCAACGCTTAATGAGGTAGTTTGGAGCTATGTAACCCCAGAAAAACATGTTTTTAAATATTATCCATTCCTGAGGGTGTGACCTATTGTAAGTATGACCTTCTGATGAGGTTACTTCAATTAAGGTGTGGCCCATCTCAATCAAGATCGGTCCTAATACTATTACTAGAGTCCTTTAAATGCATGAATGAAATTCAGACAGAGAAAGAAAGACCCATGGAGGCAGGAAGTTGAAATTCAACAGAATCCAGAAGACGATGGAGAGGCCATGAGCACTGTCATGTGACAGAGGAGCCAAGGACCGAGGATAACTGGCAGCCAGCCCCAGAACACCAGTCTTGGGAAGAAAGCACCACCTTGATGCCTTGATTTCGACTTCCTATAAGCCTCAAAACTGTAAGATAATTGATTCCCATTGTTTAACCTACCCATTTCAGGTATTTGTTTGAGCAGCCTAGGAAACAAAAACACTTGAATAGAGCTCAGATGCGAGATCTGGAAACCCAATGTATGAATGATCAGTGTACAGATGATAACCAAAGTCATGAACAAGGATGAGATTGCCATAGGGTTATGAAATTAACTGAGTAACTATAGACAACTCTTTCTATCTACAAAATGGAGGAGACAGGTAGAACAGGTAGCCAGAGTCAAATGAAGGTTTGTGTGTCCTGGTGTGTGCATGAAGGTATGTTTAGTGGAGATCTCAGTACACTCAATGCTTTATTAAATGTTAATTTAAAGAATCTTGATGGGGAAAAAAATTAAAAGAGGAACTCAATGGGTATTCAAATATGGATCTGAGGAGGCAATGATGAAGTTCTAAACTCTCTCAACTCCTTTTGATCCCCGATTAAGGCTAAAAATTAATTTATTATATAACTAACTGCATTAACTTCTAATTTAACTTCCCTTATACCAAAAATTGATTCCATTTAATGCTACTTCTATGTAACTTTTAAAAATTATATTCATTCATTCAATGAGGCAATCATGTTACTATTGATGGCAATTTCAATTTTAGGCATCTGGGCAAATAAGGTATACAGTTGGGGGAGGACTTCTCATCTTAGAATTGAAAGTTGTTATTTATATTGATTAATTATAAGATTATCCAGTTTATGTCTTTTGTAAATAGTATGCAAATATGAGTTAAGATTGAAAGCATGTTTGCATACCATATGTGAAGCAAATAAAGGTTTTTAGTTTCCTTGATAATGTAAATTTGTATAGATGTTCAGTCTATTTTAAATTTTTTTACTAGAGAAGTTGTAGGTTCACAGAAAAATCATGAAGGAAGTACAGAGTTCCCATATACCCCAAATCACACATGCAGTTTTGCCTGTAATTAACACTGAGTTAGTGTAGTACCTTTGTGACAACTGACTAAGAAATATTATTATAATGATACTATTAGCTATAGTCCATAGTTTACTTTAGCATTCACAGTTTGTGTGGTACCATCCTATATATATTTTTTAATAATTTGTATTCTTGTAATACATATACAACTTAAAAATTCCCTTTAACCACATTCTGGTGACATTATTTGCATTCTCAATGTTATACAACCATCATCACCATCCATTACCAAAACTTTTCCATTACCCCAACAGAAATTCTGCACCAATTAAGGATTAATTTTCCATTCCCTACCCCTACCTTGGAACCCTGAACACTCTATTCTTTTCGTATCAGTGAGCACATACAATTTTTGCTCTATTTTATGGCTTATTTCATCTATATGATATCTTCAAGGTTCATCCAAATTGTTGATTGTACAAAGACTTCATTGCTTTTTACAGCTGAATAACATTCTACTCTATGTATATACTGCATTTTGTTTGTCCATTAATCCATTGGCAGACCCCTGGGTTGTTTCCATCTTTTGGCAATTGCAAATACTGCCGCTATGATTTTCAGTTTGCAAAGATCTGTTCAAGTCCCTGCTTCCCATCGTTTTGGAGATATATCTAGATTGAGAGTACCAGGTCATTTGGTAATTCTATTCTTAACTGTCTGAAGTAGGGCCAAACTGTTTTTCCCAGTGGCTGCAACATTTGACATTCCCACCACAATGAATGAGTGTCCCTATTTCTCCATATTCTCTCCAATAGTTGTTATTTTCTGTTTGTTTTTTTTTAAATAGTAGCCACACTAATGGGTGTGAAATGATATCTCATTTTAGTTTTGACTTGCATTTTCCAAATTGCTAAGAATGTGAGCATATTTTCATGTGCCTTTGGCCTTTGTTTATCTTCTTTGGAGAAATGTCTTTTCATCTTTTGCCCTTTTTTTAAAATAGGATTTTTTGCTTTTTGTTTTTGAATTGTAGGATATCCATATATATTCTCTATATTAAACCCTTATCAGATACCTGGTTCCAAATATTTTCTCCCATTCTATAGTCTCTCTTTTTACTTTCATGATGAATTCCTTTGATGCACAAAAGTTTTTAATTTACATGAAGTCTCATTGTCTATATTTTTGGTTTTGTTGCTTATGCTATTGGTGTAAAGACAAAGAAACTTTTGCCTAACACAAGGTCCTGAAGATGTTTCCCTATGTTTTCTTCCAGGAGTTTTATAGTTCTTATATTTAGATTTTTGATAAATTTTGAGTTAATTTGCATATATGGTGTGAGCTGAGGGTCCTCCTTCATTTAATTGCATGAGGAGATCCAGTTTTCTCAGCACCATTTGTTGAAGAGACTAAACTGTCCCTACTGAGTGGCCTGGGCACCCTTGTAAAAAATCAATTGGCCACAGATACAAGGCCATATTTCTGAACTCTCGATTCAATTCCGTTGTTCCATATGGTTGTCCTTGTGCCAGTGTTATGCTGTTCTGACCACTGTAGCTTTGTAATAAGTTTTTAAATTGGAAAATATGAGTCCTCCAACTTGTTCTTTTTCAAAATGGTTTGGATTTACCCCCTACCCTTCCATATAAAGTTGATGATTAGCTCTTCCATTTCTACAAAGAAGGCTATTGGGTTTTTGGTTGGGATTTTGTTGAATCTGTCACTTCGGGTAGACTTGACAACTTAATCATATTCAGACTTTCAATCGATGAATACAGAATACGCTTGCATTTATTCAGGTTTTCTTTGATTTCTTTTTAGGAATGTTCTGTAATTTTCTGTGTGCAAGTCCTTTACATTCTTGGTTACACTTATTCCTAGATATTTTATTCTTTTAGTTGCTATTTTAAATGGAATTTTTTTCTTGATTTCTTCTTCTGATTATTCATATTAATGCATAGAAACACTATTGATTTTCAGGTTAGAAACACTATTGATTTTCAGGTGTTGGTCTTGGACCCTGCCACTTTGCTCAATTCATTTTTTAGCCATAAAAGCTTTGTTGTTACTTTTTCAGGATTTTTTAAATTTAAGGTCATGTTACCTGCAAATAGGTAAAGTTTTACTTTCTCCTTTCCAATTTGGATGACTTTTCTTTCTATTTCTATTCTTATTGCTCTGGATAGAACTTCAAGGACAATGTTGAATAACAGTGGGGACAGTGGGCATTTTAGTCTTGCTCCTAATCTGGAGGGAAAGATTTTAGTATTTCAACATTCAGTATGGTGCTAGCTGTGGGGTTTTCATAGATGCCTTTTATCATGTTGAGGAAATTTTCTTCTGCTTCTAGTTTTTTAAGTATCTTTAAGAAGAAGGGATGCTAGATTTTTGCCAAACGCATTTTCTGCATGAATTGAGATGACCATGTTGATTTATTCTTCATTTTGTTAATGTGATGTAATACAAAAATTGATTTTCTTATGATGAACCACTCTTGTATACCTGGGATACAATCCACTTGAACATGTTATGTAATTATTTGATTTTACTATTGGATTTTATTTGCTAGTATACTGTTTAGGATTTTTGCATGCATATTTATGAGATATTGGCCTGTAATTTTCTTTTTTTATGATATCTTTATATGGCTTTGGTGTGAGGGTGATGTTGGTCTCATAGAAGAGTTAGTGAGTTTCTTCTTCAATTTTTGAAAGAGTTTGAGCAGAATTGGTGTTAATTCTTCTTGGAATGTTTGGTAAAATTCACTTGTGAGGGCATCTGTTCCTGGGCTTTTTTTGTTGGGAGGATATTGATTACTGATTCAATCTCTTTACTAGTTATTGGTCTGTTGCGGTCTTCTATTTCTTCTTGAGTCAGTGAAGATAGTTTGCCTATTTCTAGAAATTTGCCCTTTTCATCTAGGTTATCTAATTTGTTAGTGTATATTTGTTCATAGTGTCCTCTTATAATCCTTCTTATTTGTGAGGTCAGTAGTAATGTTTCCTCTTTTGTTTCTGAGTTTAGTTAGCTCCATTTTCTCTTTTTTTTTTCTTTGTCAGTCTAGATAAAAGTTGGTTAATTTTATTGATCTTTTCAAAGACCAAACTTTTGGTGTTGTTGATTGTCTATATTGTTTTTTAGTTCTCTATTTTGTTTATTTCTGCTCTAATCTTTGTTATTTCCTTCCTTCTGCTCAATTTGTTTTTGTTTGCTCTTCTTTTTTTCTAGATACTCCAGTTTTGAAGTTAGGTTTGAGGTCTTTCTATTTTAAGGTAAACACTTAGAACTATAAATTTCACTCTCAGCGCAGACTTTTTTGCATGTCATAATTTCTATTTTTTTTTAATTTTTCATTTGCCTCAAGATATTTCCCAATTTCCCTTGTAACTTCTTTGACCCATTGGTTATTTAAGAGTGTGTTAATTTCCACGTATTTGTGAATTTTCCAATTCTCCCTTTTTCATGATTTTGAGCTTCATTCCTTTGCAGTTTCAGAAGATATATAGTATGATTTCAATATTTTTTAAGTTATTGAGAATTTTTTTGAGACTAACATTTGTTTTATCCTGGAGAATGTTCCGTGTGCACTAGAGGAAAATCTGTATTCTGCTGCTGTTGGGGAAATTGGATGTATATGTCTGTTAGGTCTAGTTTGTTTAGAGTATTGTTCAAGTCTTTTGCTTCTTTATTGATCTTTTGTCTTGATGTTCTATCCATATCTTTTTTTTCATTTTTGAAATGCAATTTGCATATTCTAATTAAATTTTGAAGACTGGAGACTTTTATTAACGTTTTTTGTTGTGAAATATAGCATATATACAGAAAAGTGATAACTTTCAAAGTACAATTTAACAAACAGTTAAAGAGCAAATTGCAAAGAATACTATGGGTTACCATTCCAACATGTCAGTTATTTCCTTCTAGCTGTTCTAATATCCTAGATACTGAAAATAAATATTTATATAAAGATTCAGTTTTCATAATCCTTTGTTAAATCCTATCTTATCTGTTGCCCCTCCTTTTGCTCATTTCGTCACTGTCTCAGTCTTCAGGGATATCTGGGCAATGACCATCCTAAATTTTTCATATTGAAGGGGGATGCATCTGGTTGATGTTCTTGAAGAGTCTGTTGCCTCTGGGTTTTGGGACTTTTCTGGCATAAGAAGATCCTGGAGGATCAAAGTTTCTGAGAAATGAACTTAGTGAGTGAAACTTTTACAGAGTCTCCAATAGAGACCTGGGTATTCTTTAGGATTTTTGGGACTTCTGTTGATTTGGGCTTGACCTATTGTGGCCATTTGGAATATCTAGCTGAAGCTTGTGTAAGGGTACCCCCAGGATAGCCTCTTGATAGTGTTTAAAATCTCTCAGCCACTGAAACCTTATTTTGTTACCTTTCTTTTCTCCCTTTTGGTCAAGAAGGCACTCTGAATCACATGATGCCCAGGCAAGGCTCATTTCTGGGAGTCATGTCTCATGTCATCAGGGATACCCACTCCCCTGGGAGTCATGTCCCATATAGGGGAGAGGACAATGAATTTTTTTGCAGAACTGGGCTTGGAGAGAGAAAGGCTACATCTGAGCAGCAAAAGAGGTTCTCTGTAAGTGACTCTTAGGCATAATTATAGGTAGACTTAGCCTTCCCTTTACAGTCATAAGTTTCACAAGAGCAAGCCTCAAGATAAAGGGCCTGACTTATTAAATAGGGAATTCCTAATTTCACATAGGATATATTCTGTCCAAGATAAACAATCTCACACCATCTTCACTTAGTTGTACAATCATCATCACTCTCAATTTTAAACGATTATCATAACCCCAAACACCCTAAAGCTCTTATCACCCCCTAATTATTTATCCTTAGTATTAGTTTGTTACTAGTAAAGTAATCCTATTAAATATAGTCCACAGCATGCAATAGGTAGTTTTTTCCATATACCCATATATCACTCTGCTGTTAACTCTTTGTACCTCTGTCATACCTTAGAAGTAGATCATGCAAACACTTATTTATATTTGTAGTGCTAATCTGTGGAATACATGCCTTTAAACAACCCCTTGCAATCATGTTTGCCTGTGGTATGGCACTAGTACTTATAATCCCATTAATGAACTATTGCCCGTCTATTCCCATTCCCTTATGATCAACCTCGTTAATAGGTCTATACATATTAGGTAATCATTCCTCCTTCTCTAGCTTCTATCTCTAGGTCCCCTATATTATACATTTTAAGACACTGATCTATCCATATTTGAAAGTGATTTGTTGAAGTCTCTGTGGAGTGAGTTACTATAACACGATTAAGTGCTCCTGGTAGCACAGCTTCAGGGCACAACAGAAATTTTCAGCAAATGATCCCTTTATTGTACAGAATAAGAAGTCCAGAAAGGGCAAATTTCCTTGACACTTGCATAGTCAAAAAAAAGAAAAAACAAAAACACAGGAAGAAGTCCCATCATGGCTGGTCTCCCTTGGTGGCTGAAAACTGCTCTATGACAGCTCCACACACCCCACTTCATGCCAGAGAAGAGAGACAAATCTATACTGTTTCTGAGTGTAGCTCTTAACCACCTCAAGGGGAGGGTCCCTGCCACTGAGAATTCCTGTTCCGATGGCATTTGTTGTTGCTTGTTTCCAGTTTCCAGGTTTAAGATCTGTCCATGTCTTTTCATTAGACTTACCATCTCCCCCATTGTATGTAGGACTTTTTGATGAGGTTACTTCAGTTAAGGTGAGGCTTACCTCAATTGAGATGGTTCTTAATCCTATTACCAGAGTCCTTTATAAATGGAATGAAATTCGGGCTCAGAGGAAAAATAATCCACAGGAAGCTAGGGGCTGAACATCACTGGAACCTGGAAGAGAAGGGATAGACCAGGATATGCCACCACGTGTCTTGCCATGTGACAGAAGAGCCAAGTATTACAGCAACCAGCCCCAGAATACCAGTCTTCAGGGAAAAAGTATCACCTTGAGGATTCCCTGCTTTGGACTTTCTTTTAGCCTCAAAACCATAAACTAATAAATTCCATTGTTTAAACCAAACCATTTCACAGTATTTACTTCAACAGAGTAGGAAACTAAAACACACAGGTTGTGGAATGGCACACAATAGAAAAGAATGTGGAGGGAGTGGAAGGCCAGAGGTTGGCTGCTTAACATGTGCTTGTGACTTCCCCAGTGAAGGTGTGGGTGGGTGAGGTCTGGGCAATTGCCTCTTGAAAGGTGTTTGTGACTTCTCTAGCAATCTCCCACACTTTATGTAGAACCATCTATTTCTCCCTCAAATCTGTTAACATTTGCATCATATATTTTGGCTCTGACATTTGATGCATGCATATTTACAATTGTTATATCTTCTTGTTGAATTGACCTTTTATCAACATATATGACCTTCTTTGTCCCTTAATTTGTCACTTAATATCTAGTTTACCTGATGTTAGTGTAGCTATCACAGCTTACTTTTAGTTACTATTTGCATGGCATATATTTTCAATCCTTTTGCTTTCAATCTACTTTTGTCTTTGAACTTAAGGTGAGTCTATTGTAAACAGCATATAGTTATGTCATACATTTTTTGATCCAGTCTTTGAATCTCTGCCTTTTGACTGGAGAGTTTCATCTAGTTATATTTAAAGTGACTAAAGATAATACAGGACATTCTCTGTCATGTTTTATTTGGCCTTGGAAAGTCTTATACCTTTTACACCCCCCCCACCCCCGAATACTTCTGCTAATGCCTACTTTCATATTTATTTGTTTTTTTTGTATTGCACCATTTTGAGTATCTTCTCATTTTCCATATATATTTCTCCCATATTTTCTTTTTGGTTACCATGGGGCTTAATGTGACATCCTAAATCAATAACAATCACATTTTATTTGATACCAACTTAATTTTAATAGCATGTACATACATTGTTCCTTTATCCCACCTTCTCTCCCACCTTTTTTGTACTTGTTTTAAATTATATTTTCATACATTTTATTCCAAAACCATAGATTTATCATTACTTTTATGCATTCACCTTACCTGTAAGAAGTAAAAAGTATTTTTACATAGCAAAAAATACAATACAATAGTACTGACATTTATAATTACCTATATGGTTACCTTTACTAGAGATCTTTATTTGTTTATGTCATTTTGGTCTATGGTGTAGTGCCTCTACTTCCAATCTGAAGAACTCCCTTTAGAATTTCTGGTAGGGCAATCTTCTGGTTATGTACTCCTTCCACTTTTGTTTTTTGGAAATACCTTCATCTCTCCCTCACTGTGAAATTTGGTCTCACCAGACACAGAATTCTTGGTTAGCAATTGGTTCTTTCAGCTTTATAAATATTTTCCTACTTCATCTGACTCATGGTTTCTGATGAGAAAGCATCATTTACTCTTTTGGGGACTCTCTTGTGCTTAGCACATTGATTTCCTCTTGCAGTTTTCATCACTCTCTCCTTGTCCTTGGCATTTGACTGATTACTATGGCCCAGGCATGGTTCTCTTCAAGTTTATCCTATTTGGAGTTTGTTGGATTTGCTTGACTTCTCATACATGCATATTCAAGTCTTTCATTAAATTAGATGTTTACTGCTATTATTAATTTGAATGTTCCTTATGTCCCTTTCTCTCCTTTTCTTTATGGGATGCCCACAATGTGTAATTGATACACTTGATGGTGCCCCACAGGTTTCTTAGGCTCTAGTCACTTTTTTCCTTCTTTTTTTTTTTCTTTCTGCTCTGCAGCCTGTATTATTTCAGTTGTCTTGTCTTTGAGTTCACTGATTCTTCTGTCAGCTCTCATCTGCTAGTGAAACCCTTTAGAGGATTTTTCATTGTGGTCTTCAACTCCAGTACTTCTGTTTGTTTTTTTTGTTTGTTTGTTTGTTTTAAACTTCTACCTCTTCATTGAGATTCTAGTATTGTTCATTCACTGTTTTACTGATATCATTTTGTTCTTTCTTTGCATTTTCCTTTGTTTCCTTTAGCATATAAAGGATGATTTTTTTCAAAAATCTTTGGCACATCCAATGTTGTATTCTTTGTTGATGGTTTCTAGATTTTTATCTTGTTCCTGTGGATGGGTCATCATTTCCTGTTTCTTTGTCTTGTAATCTCCAATTGCACACTGTGCATTTTATTTTGAAGTTCATTTCTGGTATTTATTCCCTGAGCTGTCTGTTCTTTAACTTTGTATTTAAGGTATAAATACGGTATAGTGAAATGCAGAGATTTCCTTGAGTGCCAGAAGCTAACGACAAACAAATGCAAAAAAATGCTTTTCACAGTCCTTGAAAATTGGCTCTGTGTTGGTTGGTGCTCTCCTTCAGAGTTTAGTCCTCCTATCAAAAAGATCATCCCCAAGTGAATGTGATAGGCTAGAGGTCCTATCTGTCTTTTCTGAGCCTTTGTCTTGTCCTGGACTTGTGCTTTTTGTCATCTTAAGAATCCCTTCATTTATAAATGTCCCCTGCATTCCTTATGAAATAGACGCCTCTCCCTTTAAGTCTATTTTATGACATAAAGCAGGTAACCCTTTACTTCAATCCACTTTAACTTAATTGTTTCTTTCTCTGTTTTTGTTGTTGGCAAGCTGCTTCTGCTTTCAGGGCAAGTTATGGGAGGGCAAGCTAGAGAGGTGCTTCTTCATTCATTCTTTTTGACTGCCACCACATAGTTTGACACATATATAAAGTATCCCAGTGTGCACATAGAGGTTACTCTGTTCCTTCTGGAACAGAGCCAGGGACACACAATGGGAATGAAGCCCAGCTCCACACTATGCCAGAATGGGGTTGCAGAAGGGCCCATCAAGAGTTCCAGGAGTTTCTACTGCTAAAAGTGCATTTTGTTGATTCAGCATTTGCCCAGTTACTATAACCCTTTAACTGCTTTCCATAATTTTGAGGAAGACGGCTCTCCCAGTTTTTCTAGTTGTTCAGACTCTGGAGGGAAACAGCACCCAAAGCATCTAATACCATCATCTTGGTTGATCAGAACTAAACCATCCTTCTACATATTTTTCTTATGAGAATATTGTTGTCAATAATGTCCCTAGAGGTTTCTATTTAATTTGCTTTACCATGCACAATTTAACTCTTTGAATTTATTTGATGTATGCTTGAAATAAAGTAGTATATAAAGGCAGTTATTGTTAACACAGTATAATTGACATTATCTCTTAAAAATTATATTCTAGAGGAAGAGGATGGCAGAATAGAGAGGAGTGGAGGTTAGCCCCCTGGAACAACTAATAAAGAACCAAGAAAAACTAGTAAATAATCTGGAATAACTGCTGGGGGACAACCATGACTGCCCACACATCATACACAACCTGGATTGGGAGGAATGCCTGAGATCACAGCATAAAAATCTGTAAGTAAAAACTGTGGACCAAAGCCAGAAACCCCCTCCCCCCATGGCAGCCTGAACTGAAAAAACTCATTGTAGTAGAAAGCAGCACTCTCTGAACAAGCTAATATACCTCAGTCCAGCTTCAATTGGGGTTTTAATTAACAAACATGGACAGCTCAATACAAGCTACAAATCTCTAACAAGCAGTCAGAGGCTTTTAGTGAGACAGAAGATGTCTGTGTCCTGAGAGGGGGAGCCCAGATGGCCAGGTGCTATCTCTGGCTGACAAGTGAAATTGGGGGGCACTGTGGACTGGCCCAGAAAGGGGGCTTTCTGTCCCTTTTTCTCTCTCTCAACCTGAGTGGCTCAGTGGAAAAAGCCTCAGCCATTTTCAATTTGCACCACTCTGATGCAGACAAGGGTGGAGATAGCAGAGTCAGAGAGACAAAGAACCTATTTAAATGCAGATGATAACTCCCTAGGGGGTATATCTTCTCTAAGAGGAAGGAGGTGGTACCCATCTATACTACAGGCCTTCCATTCAGAACCAGACCCCAGAGCCTGGGGGAAAACAGCCAAAACAGAAAATAAGTAGGCCACACCTCCTTACACCAGTCAGGAGTGACAGACTGACAGGTGCCACCTGCTGGGCAGGTTAGGAAAAGCACAGTGGCTTGAGACCTCACAGGGTGTGTCAATCTTATAAGACACACCCTCAGGGAAACCTGATACTGAATATTGCCTCTCTCTGAGACCTGAGACCATTCTGGTCTGGGAAAACCTGATTGGGGTGACCAAGGAAACCAGATGCCTAGACAACAGAAAACTACAACCTACACTAAGAAAAATGAAGTTATGGCCCAGTCAAAAGAACAAACTTACACTTCAACTAAGATACAGGAATTGAAACAACTAATGCTAAATCAATTCAAGAAGTTTGGGGACGATATGGCAAAAGAGATGACGCATATAATGAAAACTCTGGGTGAACATAAGGTAGAATTCAAAAGTTTGAAAAAAAACTGGCAGAATCTATGGAAATGAAAGGCACAACACAAGAGATGAAAACCACAATGGAGACATACAACAGCAGATCTCAGAAGGCAGAAGAATACATTCAGAAACTGGAGAACAAGATACCTGAAATCCTACAGACAAAAGAACAGATAGGGAAAAGAATGGGAAAATAAGAGCAACATCTCAGGGAATTGAATGACAACATGAAACACATGAATGTACATGTCATGGGCATCCCAGAAGGAGAAGAGAAGGGAAAAGGGGCAGAAGCAATAATAGAGGAAACAATGAAAATCTTCCTTCTCTTATGAAAGACATAAAATTACAGATCCAAGAAGCACAGCATACCACAAACAGAATAGATCTGAACAGGGCTATGCCAAGATACTTAATAATCAGATTATCAAACATCAAAGACAAAGAGCGAATCCTGAAAGCAGCAAGATGAAACTGATCCATCACATACAAAGGAAGCTTGATAAAACTACATGTGGATTTCTCAGTAGAAATCACAGAGGCAAGAAGGAAGTGGTGTGATATATTTAAGATACTGAAAGAGAAAAACTGCCAACCAAGAATCCTATATCCAGCAAAACTGCCCTTCAAATATGAGGGAGAGTTTAAAATATTCTCTTACAAACAGACAATGATAGAGTTTGTGAACAAGATACCAGCTCTACAGAAAATACTAAAGGGAGCACTACAGACAGATAGGAAAAGACAAAGGTGAGAGGTTTGGAACACAGTTTTGGGTAATGGTAGCACAGCAATGTAAGTACACTAAACAAAGATGACTGTGAATATGGTTGTAAGAGGAAAGTTAGGAGCATGTGGGACATCAGAAGTAAATAGAAGAGATAAAGACTGACTGTATAACTCAGTGAAACCTAGAGTGCTCAACAATTGTGATAAAATGTACAAATATGTTTTCACATGAGGGAGAACAAATGAATGTCAACCTTGCAAGGTGCTAAAAATAGGGTGGCATTGGGGGAAAATACAATCAATGCAAACTAGAGACTATAATTAACAGAAACATTGTGTTACACTTCCTTTAATGTAACAAAGGCAATATGCCAAAGCTAAATACATATAAAAGGGGGACATAAGGGAGGGGTATGGGACTCTTGACCTACTTGATGATGTATGACTATTCTACTTTAGTTTGATGCTGTCTTTCCTTTTGTTGCTTCCTAGCTGTCATTTTTTTTCTCTTTCTTTTTTCTTTTTCTTTTGTCTCTTTACTTTCTTTGACTCTTTCTCCTTCTCTGTGGAGGAAATGGAGGTGTTCTTATATAAATAGTGGTGATGGTGGTGAAAACATAAATACATGACTATGTAGGGAACCATTGATTGTTTGCTTAGAACAGAATGTACGGTGTGTGAACAAAACCACCTTAAAAAAATGGGTTGAGGAAGGAACCTTGAGGTTACAATATTGGGTGAAATAAGACACATAAGGACAAATATTGTAGGGTCTCACTGATATGAACTAATTATAATATGTAAACTCATATGCATGAAATATAAGTTACCAGGATGTAGAACAAGGCCAAATAATGGGGAGTGGTTGCTTAATGTGAGCAGAATGTTCAATCAGGTTGAACTTAAATGTTTGAAAATGGACAGAGGTGATGGTAGCACATTGTGAAAATAACTAACAATGCTGAATGGTGTGTTAATGTGGCAGAAAGGGGAAGCTCAGAGTCATGTATGTCACCAGAAGGAAAGTTGGAGGTTAAAAGATAGGAATGTATAACATGGTGAATCTTGTGGTAGGCAATGACCCTGATTACCTGTACAAATATTAGAAATCTCTTTCACGAACTAGAGCAAATGTATGACACTATAACTAGAAGTTAATAATAGAGGGGCATATAGGGAAAAAACATACCTATTGGAATCTCTATACTACAGTTAATAGCATTATAACATTCTTTCATCAACAGTAACAAATGTACTATACCAATACTATGAGTCAATAATGGAGGTAGGGTGGTTACAGGTATGAGAGGATTTGAGTTTCCTTTTTTTGTCTTTATTTCTTTCCTGGAGTAGTGAAAATGTTCTAAAACTGAAAAAAAAATTAATTGTGGTGATGAATGCATAGCTGTATGATGGTACTGTGGGCAATTGATTGTACACTTTGGATCTTTGGATAATTGTATAGTATGTGAACAATCTCACTAAAAAAATTCTATTCTATTCCATTCAACCTGGCATTTCATCATATAATATCTTACATCATGCTCACGTTTTTGACGGAAATGAGACGGGATTCCCAAAATGACAATTGGTGCCTAATTTTTGTCCATTCTTTCATTGACTACAACTTACTGCTTCAGTTAGTCCTCACTGAGTCCACTCTATTCACAGTGCTCTAATGTCTGCAAAAGGTACAACATTCTAAGCAGTATACAGCCCCCAAAGTTAAAAAAATAAAAATATAATCAAGTGTTTGTAGCTGCTAAGAAGAGTTAAGTAATTTTATTTGTATTTATATATATAATATACATATATATAAAATACTTATCATAACTTCTTATGGGTTTGTCCTCATTTGTTTTATGGCTTAGTAAATTAAAACCCCAAATCTATGAAAAACTTTTCCAAGATCACATACTTAGGAAGGGGAACAGCTGGAAGCACACTCAGTTTGTCTTCCTCCAAATCCCTTCTTTTAGCTGTAGAGTTCTGCTGGAGTGTGCGACTCATCTTGGGGCCTGGTTTCTAGTTTAGGCCATTCTCTGAATTCACCGTTGCACTTACTATCACTTGTTATCCCTGGACTCCATTTCCCTACATATAATATAGTAGGAGATGGGTCCATTGTTTAGATGCCCTCTAAACTCCCTCTCAGGCCTTTCAGTCAACATGTATCTGTTGACTTATCGTAGTGCTTTGCCAAGAATTTAGTAAGTGGCTGCTTGACATACAGAGTTAATACTAATCATTAGTAGGATTTTTAGTGTCTTTTATTTTCAAGAGTAAAGGTTGCACCTGCTCCTGTAATTAGCCTTTTTCTGGGGTTTTTTGAAATTTTCTACATTAACAATTTAGTTTTATGTTTTGACCGATTCTCTAGCATTCAGTTCATATATTTATTACTTAATCTGTGAGCCAAAGTCTGTATGAGACCCAGAAAAACATTACATTGTAGAACAGGATGGAATAGTTGAGAGAAGTGTAGAGGGAGAGAGAATTAGAACATTATTGCAGTATAATGTTGAAAATTCTTCCTAACCTCTGCCCTCCACTATTATCCCTGTATATATAAAACGTAAACAAGGATGAGTTTGAAATTAAATAATAAACTCCAAGCAACAGCCCAAGAAGTTTCCTAATAGTGCCTCATGTTATCCATGACTTCTCAATTGGGGGTAATTTCCAGTGCACACCAAATTTGGTTGTCACTCTTGCTGCAAAAATAAGTCAAACGTAAACTATAACACACTCTCCTACTCCTGTACCTTTAATTTCTGACACAGGGCAGATGAAGAGGAATCTGAACAAAGAAAGAGAGCATGAAGTTATTTTTCATGGATAAGAACACATGAACAAAAATGTAATACCTCATTTTAACACCTTAATGTAAATATGCTATTCTCAGGTACCTGTCTACAGGCATTTCTCTTATATTATTGGATTAAAATAAAATATCTTTAGAAAATAAGTTCATGAATTTTCTATTTTTGAAGACTAAATATTGAACACATGCTATATAAAACTTAATTTTCTCAGCACTTAGTAGTAAAGATCCCGATATGGAGGATGTGCCGGTTTGAATGTATTACGTCCCCCAGAAAAAGCCATATTCTTTGATGCAATCTTCTGGGGCAGACGTAATAGTGGGGATTAAGTTGGAACGTTTGGATTAGGTTGTTTGCATGGAGATGCGCCCCACCCAACTGTAGGTGATAACTGATGGGATATTTCCATGGAGGCGTGGTTGATGAGCTGACTCAAAGAGAAGGAACTCAGTGCAGCTGTGAGTGACGTTTTGAAGAGGAGCAAGCTTGCTAGAGAGGAAAGTCCTGGGAGAAAGCCATTTTGAAACCAGAACTTTGGAGCAGACACCAGCCACGTGCCTTCCCAGCTAACAGAGGTTTTCCGGACGCCATTGGCCATCCTCCAGTGAAGGTACCCGATTACTGATGTGTTATCTTGGAGACTTTATGGCCTTAAGACTGTAACTGTGTAGCCAGATAAACCCACTTTTTATAAAAGCCAATCCATCCCTGGTGTTTTGCATTCTGCAGCATTAGCAAAGTAGAACAGAGGATTAAGATTCCACCATAATTAGGTGTGGGGCAAGAACCATGTCAGGTTCAAAGAAGAGGATGATCTGAAAGTGATGAGAGACCCATATTTCTCAGGTGTCCTAGCTAAGGTTTTTGGCAAATCCTACAGAGAAGTAACTAAAAATTAATATTAGAAATTGTATAAACTTGTAGCACATAATTGGACTTAGAAAACTCTATATAAACTTTACAAAAATCCTGTATCACACTCAGGTAGGGCTAACTTCATTAAAATAAAAGTTTACTAGCAAAATTTTTAAATATGTTTTACTTTTCAGGTTTTAGAAAGTTTGTGGTAAAAGTTTAGTGGGATTTATCTTGTTCTTGTCTCTCTCTATAAACATATCACTTAAAAAAAAAAGGTTGGATATAAACTTAGAAAAATAAAGCAATAATGCAGAGATTTCTTCACTGGGATCTTTCTGAAGAAATCCAAAGCTAAAGCTGATTGTGCCCACATTCCATAGTGCAAATCCTATACTACTGACTATCCATACTTATATGGCATGACCCACAGGAAATACGTAATTTGTTTTGATGACACTTCTGAAATCTCATTAACTAAAAAACAAGAAAAAAAACAGTGAAGTTTCTTCAACTGTGTGATTAAAGGAAGAGTCTCTGGTTGATGCTTCATCTATTCTTTGAATATAAATTTTCTTTGCCTTATTATCTTCTTCCTAGATATTCTCTTCTAGCTTTGGGACCATTATTATTAATTGCGGGATATTCTCAGTCTTTTTTTTTTTTATGTGCTTGCTTTCAGTGAAATCTTTTAAGAGTCCAGTGGATGTCTACAAGTGACTTTCCATCTCTGCTGTTAGCTATGCTAATTGTTTACTGTCTGATTTGCTTATTTGCTTATTCATGAGATTGAATGGGGCATCGGCCCCTTATTCCTTATTCTAGTTCTCAAATCAGGGGTCTAAATAATAGTCATCTTATTGAACTTAGTAATTGAGAGACTGACCGCTTCTGGGGCTGGACTCCTTCACTGCTCTAGCAGTTTCTTTGTTTTCAACCATGAGAAAGATGCAGTACTCTGTTGAGGAGCACTAAGTATCTCCGCTACCTCATAATCAGAGGATTCTTTGGTTTCCAGCTCTGTTTTCTTCTCATCCTTGTCCCAAGTGATAGATCTCATTTTGTACTCGTTTCCATGTTGATAAGGAAAACCATCCAGCCAATTGCTAAAGTCCTAGATATAATGTGTGATTTTCCAAATTATTCCTTATAATTCATGCTCAAGATTTTTTGTAAGAAAATACCCAGGAGGAATTTGAGAGCCCCTGATACAAAAGGATTTTTGAGTCTGTTCATTTCCCCTGTTGTGGAAACAACGCAGTGGAATTTAGCGCTAGGTAGATTTTATGAATTAAATAAACTTCCTTTCCTCAACCATAGTCTTACCACCATAAGCTTCGTCCTTGTATGTGTTATGAATTTTGAATGTATTGTTTCAATATACAGGCTATTAACTATTAAAATGCAACAGAATAAAGCTAGGATTTCTTTGTTGAGGTAATAAGACAAAACAGTTAAGGAATCCCAGGGGTTTACTTTTGTACCAACAAAGTACTTTTGAAACAGTTTCATCCAGCGGCATTTATGCTATTTTCTAAAGTAACCTCACTGAACCATCAAAACGCTTACTAATGTGACTCTCTATAGAAACTTTTTGTTTCAAAAGAGTTTATTTTGGCACATGTATTGAGATGTTAAGAGGCAAGTGGACGAACAAGTTCCCATTATTTTTATTAATGGTTCTCATATTGTAGTCTCTGGATCAGTAGCCTGTGCAACTTGTTCAAAATACAAATTCTCAGGTTCATACCCAGACCAACTGAATCCAAAGCTCTGTAGGTAGAGCCCAGAAATTTGTGCTTTTGTAAATTGTGTTGGCCATGAAAATGTGCTGCTCAGATCTCCTGCTGTAGGGAACATGACCGATTGAAGGTCTTAAGCGCTGCCCTTTCGGCCCCACTCCACCCCGCCCTTGCTTTTGCACAATGGCCACTCCTAGACAATGACTGCACCGGATAGGCATACTAATTTAGGCCCATTCCTGCAAGATGCAGGACTCTTAAAGGGAAACTCTGGCTCCAGGACTTTCCATCAGACCGGCCAAAACATTCTTAGGACTTCTTGGCAAATGAGACTCTTCATGCAAAATTTTCCTTCCTGCCTGCTCTCCCTCCCTGGGTTCAGACCTACATCTTTATCTGAAGGTTCTTCCTGCCTTCCCCAAGTCCCTCCCCTTCATCCCTACCAGACATTTCCCCCAGGCATCTCTTATAACCTCAATCCAGTTTTAGGTTCAGATTCTCAGAAGGCCCTAAACTAACCCAAAGAGCTCCGGGAATGGTCTAAGAAAACGGGAGACATGATGGGATTTGAGGAGGACATGAGTTCTCCAGGTGTTCTGATGCATGGTGAAGTTAAGAAACAGTGCTACAGAGCTTTTCTGTTTTTCATTGTAGTTATCAATACTGAGTGGATCAAAACTTTCATATTGAGAGAATTACCAAGTGTTTTGTACTTGAGGGTATTCATCCTTAGAGGTTGACTGATGCAGGGGAAATTGACAAAGACAGGATTTAACTGTATCTATTAGAATTTGAATCAAACTACATAGCAGAGAGAACTGAAACTATTATTTAGCAGCCAGACACATGCTGTTACAGAAGTTCTGTAGAAAGTAAAGAAAATAAATCAATATAGAAAAGAACTACCCAAGAATAAAAACATTCTATGGAATGATGAAAAAAGCATGTATTGTTGTTCCAGTATTGTTAGTTGGACAACATTAAACTATCCTTTTCTATGATTTTCTGAAACCATATTAACCTGAGTCCCTGTATGTCATATTACTCAGATGATTGGGCTTTCAGTGAACAAGGTGCCAGCCATTATTATGTAACATTCTAAATTGGAACACATTCTGTTGAAAAGATCTCCAGTGTTCATTGATATTAAGATATGAATTTTCACCTTTATCATCTTACAAATATTGCAAGAGATTGATAATTTTAGAGGTCTTACAGAATATACCCAGAGAAGAAACTGTCCCTCATTTTTAAAATGAGTATATTGTAGAAGGGTATAGGAAGATTCGGACTATGTTTTCTCACTTTCACAAATGCAGCTTGCTGTTATTATTTCTTAAAGAACAAAACACTTTTTGCTTGATACAATTTCATATTGATTTTCTTCAATTACCTAAAACTTTGCTTTAATTGCTTGTGGTAAAGGATGGCATGATGAACCATTTGCTGGAAATTGTTCCATAGTCACAGTCATGAGTACCTGAAAAATACCTACCCTGGTACCTAGGCATTTTCTAAATTAGAATTTATTCCACCATTTTGGTAAACTCTTATCTAATTTGCTTGTTTGTATGTTTTACAACTTCACATTAGCATCTTCTTAAAATTTAAAATATATTTTTTAAATGAAAAGAAATCACTGAATAAGTCATTTAAAAATTGTGCTTTTCATAAAATTAAGTTTAATACCTAATGATACATATGATGATAATGCTTGAGTCTTTATTCTTTTTGATCTTAAAGTAGAATTTGGAATAGAATTTCTTTCTGATCTCTCCTTCCTGAATTCCTTAAATCAGGCTTGCATCATCTTTTGCCTGAACCTTGTAATTATTAGCTAACTTTTGAAAAGCAATATAGCATGAAGATCAACTCAGAAGTTAAGTTTACATCTGTTTTAGTTTGCTAATGCTGCAGAATGCAAAACACCAGAGATGGATAGGCTTTTATAAAACGGGGGTTTATTTCGCTACACAGTTACAGTCTTAAGGCCACAAAGCATCCAAGATAACACCTCAGCAATCGGTTACCTTCACCGGAGGATGGCCAATGGCGTCCGGAAAACCTCTGTTAGCTGGGAAGGCAGCCGGCATCTGCTCCAAAGCTCTGGCCTCAAAACGGCTTTCTCCCAGGACGTTCCTCTCTAGCAATCTTGCTCCTCTTCAAAACGTCACTCCCAGCTTCACTCAGTGAATTTCCTCTCTCTGAGTCAGCTCATTTATATAGCTCCACTGATCAAGGCCCACCCTGAATGGGCGGAGCCACGCCTCCATGGGAACATCTCATCAAAATTATCACCCACAGCTGGGTGGGGCACATTCCAAACAAATCTAACCAGCACCAAAATTTCTGCCCCACACAAGACCACAAAGATAATGGCATCTGGGGGACACAATACACTCAAACCGGCACAACATCCTAAGTATGAGATGCTATTAAGCTTTTTAAGATGAATTTTTCTTATCCATACAATGGAGTAATACTAGTATGTATACTGAAAATGTTTCATTGTAATGCAATCACTTTAGAAATTTTGTGGGTTAATAAAAAACTCAGGTAAGGGGAAATAAATTTTAAAATGTACATATATGCCTAAACTAAAATATATGAACTTAAAACATACAAATATATGTTTGAATGGTAATCAAAGAAACTTGCTTTCAACTTGGTTCTGTTGAATGATGTTCTGATTCTTATTTTTAAATTAAACATAGATATAATATATCCTCTGAGTGAAATAAAGGCATGGAAACAACATGAACGGGAATTTTTTCTAGATTTTTACAGCTTTCTCCCAATCTTTTATAACTGCTACTCCCATGCTTGCTTGACAAATTTTTTAAGCATTCCTTCTTTATTAAATCTGTCTAAAGCATTCAAGAATGCTTCCCCAAGGAAGTTTTCATAGGTTAAAATATTGTTTCTATTTTATTTTTATTTTGACCTGTTTTTAAAATTATAACACAAATTATGCACAAATCTTAAAAGTACAGCTTGATAAAATTTTATAAATGTAAACAACTGTTTATTTACTCTGCTCAAGTTATAGAACATTTCCAACACTTCTGAAATTTCTCGTCTATTTCTTCCCCTTCCTGTAAATACTTGCCCCCTACTAACTGTAATCACTGTTCTGACTTCAATTAGCATGGATTAGTATTGCCAGTTGTTGAACTTCATTTATGGTAAATGGAACCACACAGTATGTACTCTTGTATTTCAGCGTACAGTTAAAAGGGGCTTGACTGACTAATTTTCATTATGTGAGGATTAACTGCAATAGTGAGTCTTGTAAAGTGCTCAGCACAAAGTATTCACACAAAACACCTTAGCAGGGGTTTGTTTATTGTTTGTTATAATTTTTGTTGGTTTTAAAGATATCTGAATTTAAAAAGAAATAACCAGAAACAAAATGTTCTTTGTAAACTCCGGACTTGCCAAGATGCAGTGTAAAGAAACCACAGATTCCGACAATACTTCTGAATTTTGTACTGGTAGAGTTTTCTCTCTTAAGGTATTTGTGCACATGTGTTTCTGAAAAGAAAATTAAATATGGACATGTATTTTACAATATTTTTCGCATTTTAATATCTGAATACTATTTTATTCCATGTGGTGCTTCACTAACTTTTTCTTTTTTATCTTCATTTTCTGTCTTAGTAATTGATTTGGGGCTAGTTGCTCTTGGATCCAGCATCATGAATGGGAGTTGGTTGCTAGGTAACCCCACCAGTAACAGCAAGGTTCTGGACCTTTTACCTTTGGGAGAATTTTTTGGAGGGGACAACCTGAGGCAAAAACTATTTCTAACACTTTGGTCTTTAGGCATTAAAACAACAGATTTGGAATGAATACTTAAGTACTTAAAAAGAATTATCAGGAAGTAGAAAAATCTTCATAGACTATCCATTTTTTTTTTTTTTTTAATTCTTAGTCATTAGCTATATCTTAAAAAAAAATCCTTGGACAATTTTTAAATATCAGATCAATGTACTATTAAGATCTTTAAATCTGATCTGAGAGAATAACATATTTATTTCTTCCATTCCTAAGTTCTTCTAACTGACTTTTATATTTAAAAAAAAAAAAACCAGACAGCTTAAGCTTAATATTTATTTACTTTATTGTTGTACACAACTAAAATTCTGGTTACAATTATTTTCATTGAAACAAGCCATTCTTTACTTATATGATCCTCATTTCTGGAGAAATGACTACAAACAAAGTATTAGATGATTCATCTTTATGGCCATGTCTACTAGATAACTGATCATGACCCAGTCACAGAGAAGAGGGGAAAGCTAAAATTTTGCTATCAACTTGTTTTGTGAAGGTAGTAAATTTTTATTGCTGGTGGAATCCAAATATCTACTTTAAGACCTTGAAACAAGATATGTTTCCCCTGGGACATGTGAGGGTATGGATTTCTGTCGTTGTACATGTCTTGCTCCTCTGATGCCATCTCACTACAAGATGGGAGGGTTGACTGAATCAGAAATATAAAGAAGTTTGTTAAATGTGGTCTGTACTCAAAGGCCATAAAGATTCTTTAAGCATTCAGGAGAGTAGTAGAAAAAGACCCAGAAAAATATGAACACTATGCTTCTAAGACTTTCTCCAAAACGATTTGGATAGAAAATGGATAAATACTAGAATAGATATTTTATTGGGCTCACACTTAGTTTCATCCTCAGATAAACTTTCTTCATCATCTTTTTAATTTTTGTTTACTTGGAAAGCTGTTTGTGAGTAGCCCTCAAATCTAGGCCCTGTGTTTATAATGGAAAAGTAATGTGATGACTTAGGAGGAAAATTTGCCTTGGGGAAAGTACCAAACTAATTATGCAATAAGTGCAACAATTTTAAATTTTCTTTTTTAACCTATTTGGCAGAACAGATATAATTAATAAATCTGTCTTTGTGAGCATGGCAGATGGCTTGAGTCTGGAATAGGTGGCTCAGATGACAACAACCTTTCTTTCCAATCTTCTCTCTCATCATCTTCTTATGTAAATCCTCTATTAAAGCCAATGACATATATATGAGGATCATAATTTCTTTAAATATGATGAATTAGATTATACCAGAAACTGCTATGGAACATGTTCAATCTCCTAGAAACTATTTTATTTTCATTTCTATGAAAAAATATAATTCTAGATAGAAGTATGCCTGTGCCTTCTTTGGCTCAATCTGTAATTCAAGGAGTTTTATGAATGAAGCACTGAAATGAAACCAAATTAGTAGAGCAGGAATTTTCTAAAGAAATTATTGAGAAAATCAAAAATAAATTCATATACACATGAATAAACACATACTAGTAAAAATGTACATACAACTCTGCAAATGCAAGTACGTCTTCTTCTTCACATTGTGAAGAAATAAAGCTAGACTATATCAAAGGCTTATTTACCATAGAAGTTCGGGACTGCTTTTGTTGACAATCCCTTTTAGGAGGAAGAGATGATAAGAGTTGGGAATATTTATTTCCCTAAACTCTAAAGAGTGGTACAGAAGACTCAATGGGAAAAAGAAGGTGTTACATATGGAAATATAGAAACATTTGTGTTACAAAAGTATGGTTCTACACTGTTGCTGTTGCTATTTGGTGATCTTTCTTATGCGTCTTAATTGGAGTACTCGGTAAAATCCTTTCAGTGCAATCTGAGGAATCCAAACAAATGCCAACTACTAACAGGGCTGCCAGCTGCCACTATTATGCCCAAACACCGTTTTCTTCATCAAGAAACATGTATACAGTATACCTGACCACAGTCCTGAAAGTATTTCTCTTTCCTTCCTTAGGGTAAAGACCCTCCCAAGTTAAGAGATGGTAGAAGTAACAGAAAAACTTATCTTGACTTTACTCATTTTGGGTAAGTACATGAACTCTTTAAAAAATTTCTCTCAGTTTATCCTTGAATATGTAGTGTCAGTTAAAGAACTGTGCACAGTCTGAGATTTTACAGCAAGCCAATAGCCTAAGTTTCATTGATACTGGTAGAAAGACGTGAAGCTCTGGGGTCAGAGACAAAAAGCAATTTGCTATTCATAGCAACAGCAGTAGCCAAAAGAACATCTGTTAACAGTTCCCTGAAACCCAACTCCCATAGGCAACATAATAAAGTCAGGTGTTGTTGCTTGCACATGCAGTGTGGGATGTTTTACAAGAGAGGGACATCAAATATTAGGAGTCATTGATCTTTTATAGGGTCTATTGTCATGTTCCTAGAAGCCTTTAAGTTCTGTCTTACTTTGTGTCATAACGTGATATTTGATACCTTGTATTTTTCCCTGCCTAACCTGGAATCAGCCATTTTTCTAAGAAGCTCTGGTTCCTTTTATAGGGAAATGGCATTTAGAAATCAAGATATGGGCATTCTTTCTGCTTAATACTATGGAATATTATTGTCTTTATGTCCATTAAGAGACAGAGTAGGAATAATTCTTTAAAATAAAATTTGTAATTTAATACCAGTACTTCTAATTAAATCCAGCCCCCAGGGTTTGTCCATACCTTTCCTATTCCATGTCTGAATTCCTCTTTGCTCATAATTAAACACAACAACAACACTCATGTTTTTACAAATATAATACTTTTTATTCATTGAAAATATCCTAAAATAAACTCAATAACTTCAGAAGTAAAGTGGTATGATCCCATCCACAGTAATAGCTCATCTATTCCTTAGCGTTTCGAGATAACTCCTTTATCATATATAGGCATACAGCATACCTCAGAAACAGTTTCAGTTCCAGACCACTGCAATAAAATGAATTTTGCAATAAAGCAAGTCACAGAGTTTTTTTGCATTCCCAGTGCATATAAAAGTTATGTTTACACAATATTATAGTCTATTAATTGTGCAATAGCATTATGTCTAAAAAAACAATGTACTTGACTTAAAATGTGAAAGAGACTCAAGTGAGCTCTTAGAAAAATGGCACAGATAGACTTGCTTAATGTAGAGTTGCCACAAACCTTTAATTTGTTAAAAAAACAAAATATCTGTGAAGTGCAATAAAGTGAAGTACAATAAAATGAGGTATGCCTGTACGAAATTTCCTAATGTTCTTTGGCTTATGTCCTGAATTTCTCTTCTGTTTCATTAGTCTGTCTATGTTTGTCTGTTCTTCCTCTAGTACCACAATTTTACTTATGAGGGCTTTATAATATAGTTTACTATCTGGTAGTGCTGGTGTCTCCTTATAGCTCTTCTCTTTTAGATAATTCTGGCATTTATATTTTCAATATGAACTTTAGAATCAACTGTTCTAGATCCAGGAAAGAAAAAATTAACTTGCCAGTTAATTCTTGAGATTGTATGGCACATATATAGGTAGAATTAGAAATCTTTATAATGTTGAGTCCTCCTGTCTAAGAACAAACAATTGTGATCCCTTTGTTCACATCTAGTTTTATGACTTTCACAAAATTATATTCTTTCCTCAAGTATGATAATATTTCATTGCCATCATAGTGTTTTCTCCTCTACTATGTCTCCTAATTGACTTTTGTTTGTGTACATGAAGGTTGATTCTTACATGTACTTTTTTTTACCTGCTATTCTTACAGAATTCAAGCATGCCTCTTTTTTATGTTTTAAGTAATTTTCTTGGGTTTCCCAGGTATACTATCATACAATCTGCAAATAGTCTTATTTTTTTCCTTTTCAATTTTATGACCCATTTATACTGGCTAAGACCTGCAATACAAATTTGCATAATAGCAGAGTTGGTGGGTAATTCTTCCCTGATCTTAATCTCAGTGGATATGTCTCTAGTGTTTTCCCACTGAGGAGGTGCTGGCCACTGTGCTAAAGTAGTAAAGTAGCCAGCAAAGGAGACTTCGCCCTGGATCACATGGAAATTGCAGCATGGTGAAGAAGAGAGTGCTTATGAATTAAAGCTAGAAACATGAGTTTTAGGAACATGATTCAATGAAAGCATTTAGCAATGGAACTTGACCTAAACTGGTGGGTCTGAAAAACTTCTATGCTGACCATTGGGCTAACAGTAGAGCTGAGATTTAGAGGATGAATATTAGTTAACTCAGAGGGGGCAGAAAAGATGAGCCCTGTGGAAAGTGGAAATCCGTGTGGCCATTTTGAGAAATAGGAAGCCATCATTGAGTTTGAAATTTAGAGACTGATAGAGTGAAAAGAGGATGGACAGATTTTGGTTTTTGTCCCAAGAGTAGTGTGGTAAGCAATGGAGAAGTGTGAGAGAAATGGAAGGCATGATTGGATCTTTGATTTGAAGTGAGTGCTTTAGGTGCAGGATGGAGAATAGTTTGAGTGGGGCCAGAATTGATGTAAGGAAGCTAGTTAAAGAAACTATTTCATGCATATATGTGCCAGTTTGGATGTATTATATCCCCCAAAATGCCATATTCTTTAATGCAGTTTTGTGGGGGCAGACGTAGTAATGTTGATTCGGTTGGAAACCTTTGATTGAGTGTTTCCATGGAGATGTGACACAATCAACTGTGAGGGAAACATTTGATTAGATAATTTCCATGGAGATATGGACCCTGTCCATTCAGGGTGGGTCTTGATTTAATCACTGGTGTCCTATAAAAGAGCTCACAAAGAGAAGGACCTCAGAGTAGCTGAGAGGGACATTTTGGAGAACAGCTGAGAGACACATTTTGGAGATGGCTGCTGAAAGCAGACTTTTGCTGACACTTTGGAGATGCTAGCCCAGTGTTTGCTCCAGAGAAACTAAGAGAGGACAAAACACCCCAAGAAGAATGTACAGTTGCTGAGAGAGGAGCTAGAACAGAACCCGGGATCAGCAGATGCCAGCCACATGCCTTTCCAGCTAACAGAGGTTTTCTGGACTCCACTGACCTTTCTTCAGTGAAGGTATACTCATGTTGAAGTCTTAATATGGACATTTTCATGGCCTTCAGACTCTAAATCTGTAACCAAATAAACCCCCTTTATAAAAGCCAATCCATTTCTGGTATTTTGCACAACAGCAGCATTAGCAAACTTGAACAAAGGTCTTGAATTAGGGCTACAGGAGAAGGGATGGAGAGAAATAGATGTGTCTGTGAGATACTCAGATGTCAAAAATCTTCAGGAATGGATGGTGCATTGGATGGGGTGATGGGGAGAGGGAATTATAAAGGATAATTCCTAGGTCTTGGGTTATGGCTCTTTGCCTTTTTAAACAAGGAATTTATTGTGAACACACATATATCTGATATTATTCCAATCTTCTTACCTTATGTTACCTCATTGTTATGCTTTTTCCCCCTTTGTTTTATTTCCTGATTTTTCTGATTTAATTATGGTTTTTGCTTTATTTTCAAATTTCTATTTCTATTCCTAGTTGAATTTTATAGGTGATTACTTTGTATTTTTAATAAATACACTAAAAATAATCTTTATTTTCTCACTGCCTGTGCTGAAAAAGACAAAATTTTGCAAAATGGTACCTATTCGTCATCCCTTTCTGAAGTTCAACATTTGTTGTAAAAATCTAGAGTTTTTATTCTATATAGAAACTTTAAGAAGCATCTTACTTTTCAAAATATTTTCTTAAAAATTGAATTTATTAATATGATGAGGTTACCAAAACTATTTTGCCCTAATTCTATATTTGCCTACATTGTTCACAACTGTTTCATATATATCTATATGTCCCTTCCCCTTCCTTTTTTTTGATTCTTATTTATGTTTATTTGACTAGAATAATTCTTTGAATACATTATTCTTTTTTTCAGAAATGAAAATATTCTAAAGGGCAGAATCTTTATTTTCATAGCAGTATTGGAAGAGACAATTTCAACATCTAGAACTCTGGCACATATTAGGTTTTCAAAATTTTATTTAATAATGAATAAAATAGAGGGATAATTTTTCGAGATGCTATATATTGAAAGATAAATCTGAAGTTGATAATTTTCCTTCAGATCTATCTAAATATGTTTTTTCTTCTCTTTTCTCTCTTTTTCTTTTTTTTTTTTTTTTTGGTCATCTTTTATAACAATTGAGAAATCTGATATGAGATTGGTTCAGTTACTTTTATTAATACCTGGTGTTTCAGTTTACAAAAGGTGCTGGAATGCAATACACAAGAAGTATTTTAGATTTAACAATGGGGATTTATTAAGTTACAAGTTACAATTCTAAGACAGTGAAAATGTCCAAATTAAGGCATCAGCAAGAGGACACGTTCTCTAAAGAAAGGCTGTTGGCATCCAGGGTTCCTGTCAGACAGCAAGGCACATGGCCAGTGTCTGCTGGTCCTTCACTCCCAGATTTGTTGCTTTCAACTTCAGATTCCAGTGACTTTCTCTCTGAGCATCTGTGGGTTCTCCCTTAACATCTCCAGGGGCATTTCTCTCTCTGGGCTCTCTCAGTGTTTCTGCTTTTTATCTTCTCTTAAAGGGCTCCAGTGAAGGATTAACCCTGACTTTGAGTTGGGTAGGTCACATCTCAATTGAAACAACCTAACCAAAAGGTGTCACCCACAATATGTCTGCACCTACAGGAGTGGATTAAAAGAACACGGCCTTTTGTGGGGGTACATAACAGCTCCAAGCTACTGCATCTGGTTTTAAAATATAAATGATTGACAAATTTTCCTTTAATCCTAGCTATTTTAATCTTACTTATTTTAATTTTACCATATCCACATGTCCAGATATTTAGAGGTATTTCTTTTTAAAGTAATTGTTACTATAACTTGATAAGTTTTTGATTTTAAAAATCCAATCTTCTTGCAGGTGGGAAAAAATATCTTCTGATTTTAGTTTCTTTTCAAACTGTTCCAGAATTTCTTTTGTAACTCCTATCTCTTGAACATTAATTTTTCTGATTCTGTATTCCTCAATATTTTCTTATTCCTTTTGTTTTTCTTTCATTCATTCTTCTTTTTCCTTCTTATTTTTGGCCTCAGAAATTAAATTGACATAATTCTCTAACTCAATTTTCAGCATTGTCTATTTTGCTAAACACTGTCCCTTTGGATTATTTAACTATACCTAGATGCTGTTTACTTACAAGAACATGTTCTTTTTCTGATTGATCAGTTCTTAAAATAGTCTTGTTTTGTGAATGTAACATGTTCTGCAGTATCACTGTAATTATAATGTATTTAATAGTTAATTCTCTCTATATTGGGTTACCTTTTTCTCTGTGGTGATAGTGGAGGAAGAGGTCTATTTTCTCCTAGCCTTCAGCTTGCTCTTCTTTCTTGAGATTCCAGTTCTCCTTATATATCTGGTAATTTTTCATTATATGCCGTATTCATAAATAAATGTCTAAACTGGTACATTTTGGACCCCTGTGTGTTCTTTTACAGGTCATAGTTGAATTTTTTCTCAGGAAGCTGCCCCAATCTTCTCACACATTAATTACTCTCAGGACTCATCAACTGGGGCAAGAGTCCACCAAGATCTGTGCCCCAGATGTGACATGTATGGCTCTAAGGTGGCTTCCCTCATTGATTACACTCTCACCTGTTTCCAAATGTTCCTCAGATTCTTTGAATTTTATTTTTATTTTTCTGGTTTGGTTTCAAACACATTTTTAACATGGTAGATATATATTTAGCGAGAGAGAAAGAGGAAGATACTCATTTTTTTTATCTTGAGTAAATCAATGAAAATTAAAGCACTGGATGATATTCAAGAAATAATTATTACATGGTAAACTATGACATGTTAATGAGATTTTTACAATGTATATTTGTATTTCAGGTGTGAAATGATTGCTGGAATAAAATGTGATATTTTTATTACTTTATTTTTACATTTTTTTAAAAATTGTATCTGTTAGTTAGAATTTATTGGGAATCACAGGATCCTCCTGCAATGATCCTTTAAAGAACATTATCTTATATGTCAGGCAAACTCTAAGATGTCACATTAGTAACTCATGACTCAACTCACTCAAGTTAAAATGTATTAAAATAGGTTAGACATGTGAACTAAAAGCAGACAGTCTATTATCTGGCCAATAAACTCTGGGGTGGTATAGAAACTAAGGTT
This sequence comes from Choloepus didactylus, assembly GCF_015220235.1. Taxonomy (NCBI): domain Eukaryota; kingdom Metazoa; phylum Chordata; class Mammalia; order Pilosa; family Megalonychidae; genus Choloepus; species Choloepus didactylus. The sequence goes on from NC_051312.1 coordinate 56,490,572, forward strand.
CTGTCAAATAGGGATAACTTGGGCCATCAGATTCATTCTTTAGGATTTGAATTAGAAACTATGGGAAAAAATATATGAGGTTATGAAAAAAATCACTAACAATATACAACACCATTATGGGTGCTACAGGTGTAGTGATTTCTAAATGTCTGTGTGGAAGCTAGTTCTATCAGTTAAACTGGACACTTGTTTCAAATACGTTCTAGATTCCATACCCATAGAATTGGAAATCTGAGGTTTAACCAAGGAATCCTTCTTTTTTTTAAATTAGCTACAAGTTGATTCTGTTGTTCCAAGAAGTTTGAGAACCACTGATGTAGATGTCAGTAATATGAAGGCAAGTGAAAAGTAACTCCTACCTTAAAAAATGCTCAGGTTCCACAGGGTAGGATGAGTATTATGGGCATAACATTTACCAGGAGTTACCAATTAGTGAAGAGATAGAAGACATTGAAAATTTTGAGCTTGTGCTGAACATTGAATTATTTAAATTTTTGTTTCCAAAATGGTGTCATGGTGTTATGGTGTTTTCCATTCTGGGTTCTATTACAGTGGCATTTTCTTTGGAATCCTAGAAGGTAGTTTAGACAGGAGAATGACATTTACATATATTTGTAGACAAACACAGTTGTACTTATATGTATAAATGTATTTCAAAAAGATAGCTAAAATAGATACCTAGACAGATGGACAGATAGATAGGTAGGTATAAACCCAAAGAAACTACTAACTTTAAATATATGTAACTGTCCATTTTGAGAGAAAAATTCGTACATTTTGTTTGGATAAAGGTTTACCCTTTGTGTTACATCATCACAGTTGACTGCCTACTGATCCCCCTGTGAAGGCACTTAGCACATCAAGAGGGATGGTGGCTGTTATTAGTTACATGTATTTAGCTCCTTTAAAGTAAGTCAAATAAGTGAAATGACATTGAATTAATTGTCAGTGGCCTATATACTTTTCATAAAATTAGCTATAGAATGAATAAATTCCTAGTTCTTTCTTATGTGTAGCTTCTGTCTTAACTCAGCTGGAATTATCCAAGTGAAATATCTAAAGAAACAAAAAATGAGCCAAAGATTTTAGTTTGAAAACTGGTGATTATTTGATTGCATTCCCCTAAATATAAATTTGAAAAATTAATTTTGAGAAGCAATTTGAGTTTCCACCAAGAAATCTACTCAATCTGGATAAAAACCTCCCAAAGAAAGTGAACAAAAATTACTTTATTGAATGATGGACTAATTTAATATGACATCTGCAGTTCTCTTTTTGGATTTATGGAATTGTTGGTAATATCTTAAGAAGTGTGCTCTTTAGCAAATTCTCTACCAAGATACAAGACTTTATAGAATTTTGGTTTTCAATAAATTCAGTTTTTATGAATGTTTCTAGAGAGGAGATGCACTATGCCTTAAAACTCTCTTCTTTCATAATATTGTTTTATATATGTGCCTGATGTTACTCCCTTAGCATTAGTAAGGCAATAAACTTTGAGTTTGTTTTCTACTTTTGAAGACGTGTTTAGAATTACAGGATGTTTCTGCAGAAAGGGATCTTAATGATTATCTAAACTTCTCCACTTCATTGTATTTTTGTTCAGTCCTTGAATAAATATATTCAAATTACTCACTAGATATCAGGTACTATAAATACAAAGAACAAGTCACTGAAACTCTAAGAGTTTAGTAAAAAAAAATGAGGAAAATAAGACCAGGTGAAGTGAAGTGAATTGTACAATGCCTTGTGATGATAGATCATTTATGTGGTTTTTCCACTGTCGAATCCTAGTGCCTAGGCTGGTGTTTGCATTAATTAATGAATAGTAAATGAATTAAAAATCCACAGCTAGGCCTTGGCCCAGTTCCAATATAATATTCTCTCCACTTTCTCTTGACTCCCACACACACTGAAGCTTAACTAATTTGGATCAGGGATGTAACAATGACTTAGAAACAAAATAAAGCTCTCTGAAACCCATGGAAATTTCCTGACACTTAATTATTATTAACGTGATGTTACAAATAAAGGTATTCACTAATATTTTCTGGTTTTAATTCTGGTTTACTCTGCCAAATTGATTAAAATATATCTAGTCCAATAGTTAGATATAATAAACTGCTAGCACCTGAGGAATAACTGCTTCTTTTGTGTAATTTTGTGGTTTCCAAACCAGGGGTGCACAGTATGATCCCTTGGGAAGCTTGATAGAAATATTCTATTTTTGATATAAAATGTAAGAAATAAAACATACCTACTCAATATTCAGATTGACACTGACTCTAATTCACATGTTTTCTACGGGCAGTTTAATTGTGGTCAGTCATGTCTCCCCAGTCCATACTACTCCAACCACTATCCTCTTTCCCTAGGTTTAGAAAGAGAAAGTATTCAATGAATCTATGTTGTGGGTATAAGCTTTACCTTTACCAACTATATTGTTATTAAAATGGGCTTGCTTCTGACCTTCTCTCATTTCCCTGGCAGAAAAACAATGAGAAAAATATATTTCTCCTCCTCCTCCACCTCTCTTGACATATTGTAGTAGGCTTCAGGTGCAGTTTTGATTCTGTCACAAGATAGGCCATGAGAAGTTTGGGTAAAATGATGGATCCAGAAGTGGAGAACCATCCCTTACCTTGTTATATGGGATATTAATCTTCAAAGCTGAAAATCAATAGGGATGGATATGTAACTATCTTGAGATAAATAGAATATTCAAAAATGGAATGAAGTAATTTGTCTAGAAGAAGCAACTGGGAATACAGGGACATTTATTAAAGTTTGACTTGTTTTCAATGAGTGCTCAGTAACCACAGGAAACTTCGTAGAAATATATGTCAAGCAACTCGGAAAAGTAACTTGGAAAAAATTCCCCTAAAATTACTCATCTTATGCCTTTATAACATTAGGATAAATTAAAATATAATTTACATTAATAAAACCCTAGTAAAAATGTTATTACTGATAGTGGTATTCCTTTTTGTGTCACAACTACTTGGAGAGAGTTGTAAGATATCACAGTTGTACACTTGATTGGGGGCAAAGACTATAAGGACTTGACTTCCCTTGAATTCCTAAAAAAAAGAACTTCTATATCAGATCTGTTATGAAGTTTTGATTTTAATTAATAGTGTTTTCCTTTAATTTTATGCCAACTGTCAGTAGAGAGTCACTTAGATTCAAATATATGGCTATACATAGTTTTTCTTTACATATAAAGATCAATAGGTCATTTGGTGAATTTAGTACATACAAAAAACTATAAACTTACCTTATGTCATTTATTAATCAGATTTACTTTTTATGATTACAACTATAAACCTTAAAAATAAAAAAAAAATCATTGCATAGAAGATACAGACTTAAACATTGATACAACTTCAGTCGGGTCCTCTTACTTCATTTCTCTGATAAAGAAGGGGCTAATATTGAATTTCTTGGCTTTTTGAGTGGAACATGACTTTTGGCATTCTTACTTTTATTAAGTGTCTGAATTTTATAAATTTCTGTAACAAGAATTTTGCTTTTCAGAAATGGTAATGCATTTTGAATAAAGAAATAGAACTTCTGTTAACAGCAAAGAGTCTGCATGATTCCGTGCCTGTAACTGCCAGTGGGGCACATGTGCTTTCTGAACTGTATCCAGAAGAGGGCATGCACTTTTGCTGCACTGGAAGTAGGACTGCTTTCCAGTGGAATGTTATGAACAGGCTGGTTGGCTCCCTTGGTATTGCTGAAAAGATTTTAACCATCCTTATGCCATTCACCTTGGAGCTTAGTGAACAGTGTAACAAATGAGAAGAAAATTGACTTCAAAATAGATGCCTGCAATTCAAAGCATTAATCTTCATGATAATTGATTTGACTTTCATATTTGGAACCACTGTTGCTTTCTTTATTTGTAACATACCAGTACTATGCCAGGTCTCCCCTAGTAAGCAATCTCATAGGCGTTTCTTATTTGTACATCCCTCAGGGTTGCTTCGCCTGATGATGTACTATTACTTTGATATTTCCAAGGCCCCTGGATTACCCTAGATGCTCATTAGCACAGCTGAAAATAATTCTGAAGGACTATTGGAAGCTTCTCAAGGGACCCAAAGTAATATTCTGGTATTCCATATAATATATATCCTAAGCCAGACCATCCTAATCACAGACAGAGATAGAAAATTCACCTAATCTTTTTCACATGGTAACATAATGGACAAATAGATACATATATATGTCCATTATCTGGTTTGATTTATATCCAGAAGGATTTATATACATACAGAAACAATAATGAATAAAGATTAAGTGATAACAGAAACTGCTTTAAATTATCAAAGTTCCTTACCCAAAGGAAATATGTTTGGTAGATGAAATTTTAGTTTCATTTTAAGCTTGAAGTCCTAATAATATGACTATGGTTTGGGAGTGGACACTTACTCTTATTTCACATATTTGCTGTTTTCTGCATAGGACCCCTTCCCCGGCAGTTTGTGGTTCTTTTGGTAATGCTTTCACTTTTCCCTTGCAGTGATTTGCATATTTACACCTGGGGCTGATAACAAGCATAGCTACAAATTATATGGAATGTGAGTTTTAAATGTTATGCACTCAGGAATACTAACCAAACCTTTTACCTTACCCATGTCTTGCTGCATTTTTAACTAAGGTTGATTTAGAATTCTTCCTTCCAGGAAATATTTTATTGGGAGCACATTTAGATTGTGCCAGTTGAATGGCTGTGTCAGAATGAGGGAAGGTGTGAATTTTTCATGAGTGTCCCCTTTCATCATCATTGAGCCTGGAAATATGAAATATGAATAATAAAGAGAAGAATACAATTCTAAGAATGTGTGTGTGTGTGTGATGTGATTTGTTCATTTTGCTTTAAAATTCAAAGTACAGCTGTCTGAGGTGAAGCTCTGACTTACAATGTCTCTTACTTCAAGCTAGTCATTGTGAAATGTTGCCAACTCGTGTATTTGTAGCATGTGTGTTTTCTATTAGGCAATGGAAATTATTTGAAAGAAATAAATTCTAGGAATGCATTATACATCTCCAGAGTTTTATACCCTCACATCTAATTGCTAAAGAAAATATACTGAAGAAAGAATATTTATAGGGAGGCAATATAATGTAGTCATTGAGTGCCAGACTGCCTGGGTTCAAATCCTAGCTCCACCACTAAATACCTGTGTGTCTCTGACAGGTTTTTCAACTTCTGTATCTTTTTCCCCTTATCTGTAATGTTTTTGAGAAAAAGTTGTTTTGAGAAAAAGTGACTTAATATAATTTAAAAACCTCAGAAGTGTGCCTGGCTTATAGTAAGGACAGGTCTACCACATCATACAACTCCACAGGGCATTGTTAGTGTTGAATTCTTAGTGATCGGTATCCTCCAGAGCACAATATAGTGTGTTTACTAGGGGTCCTCTGATGCTGTGCTACACAGAAGTTTTGTATGGCAAAAAATTAGCTGTGATTCTTGTGATTCTTGCTAGGGTGCCCTTATGCTAGGAATGGAATCATGTCCTCCACAAAAGGCATGTTCAGGTCCAAACCTCTGGTCCTGTGGATGTGGACTTGTAGACAGAATCTCAAAGATGTTACTTCAATTAAGGTGTGGAATAACTGAATCAGGCTGGGTTTCATCTAGATCTGGAGTCCTTTATAAGCAGAATGAAATTCATACAGGCAGAGAAGCCATGAGAGCATCTAGAAGTGCAAAGTCAATGAAGCCTGGAAAAGAAAGGACAAGATGTTGCCATGAGCACTGCCTTGTTACGGAAAAGCCAAAGAACCTCAACAATTACCAGCCCACCAGAAAATAACAACCTGGGAGGAAGAACACGTTCTAGCCTCTGAAACTGTGAGCCAATAAAATTCCTGTTGTTAAGCCAATCCACTATATGACATTTGTTTCAGCAACCTTGAAATGAAAACACCTTATTTCCTGGTTTGCTCAGGAGAGTTTTGGTTTCTGGGGTCCTGGTAAAATTATTAACAATAATGTCTTTCATTTTCAGAATTACTTTGTTTAAGGTTATCCAGAAGAAATTTATTAGCTCATGTATACTAAACTTGGTAAAAAAGCTTTTTCCTTTGATTTAGCTTTCAAAATGTATGAACTCAGACTCTAAGTCTACTTAGCCTACTCTACATCACAGTTTCCATAAATAAGGATTTTCATTTGGTTCAGGACAAAATGTAAATAGTTTGTTTTCCAATGTAATATGGAATTTTTGTTTTTTAGAGGAGAAACTTGAGCTCACAGCTATGAGCACAATTTTCCATATATTTAAAAATTGTTATGCATAATTTCTGATTAAAGTGCTCAGTAACACTCCTTCATTTTAGTTTCCAATTACTTTTTTGAAAGTTTTGCACAAGTAGGCAGATAACAGAAGGCAGAAAAATAGTTATTACTCATTTCCTCATTGTCAGGAATATTTTTCTCACCATTAAGCCAAATTCCATTAATTTTATTTCTTTAAATTTTATGTCAAGGACACAATTATTCTTCAAACATAAAATTCCAATTTTTAAAATGATACATGCTATGTTGATGTTTGTGAAAATTTAAATGAATTTCAAATTCAACCAGATTTCTTCATGTCAGTTATTTAAAAGTAATGAAGAAAGTTTCCCTTAAGCATGCACAGTTCTCTTGTCTTTTTTAAAAATTTCAAATTCACTTCTCCAAAGTTAGGTACCCCCTCTGCCTGAGTCCATATACTTCATTGGCATACATTAATTTATATTCACGATGCTGGCAATTTCCAATTAAGTTCTTTCAGGTGTTCAAAATTGTCAATTAAGTAAATACATATTAAGGGCAATGACTATCCTTTTAAAAATCTGCAATTTGGGATTCATTTTCTAAATTTTTGAGCTCATAAACTCCTTTTACAATATGTTCCTCTGAACAACAAAATTTCTGTATGAAGCTAAAGATTTACACTGATCCAATTTCCTTACATCAAAACTGAAAACATCAAGTCTAGTAACTTATGTTATTGGCGCCATCAATTTGATAACTCCGCTCAATATGCAATTTAGGTTTACAGGATAACATTTACATGTGGGAGCTTCTCAGTGAATATAACCATGTTTCAGTTTATCTCTGTTTTCCAAATTAAAATTTAAAGATGTCTCTTTTCTCTCACTGCAGCATCTGCACACACTTAAGCAGATTATCAAGATATCTTATTTGTTCTAAAGTATTAATTTACCACTTTAGAGTTCATTTTGGCATATTTTTTTGCAGAAAAAAATACATTTCTTTTAAGTATTTCTCCTCCAGGATTCTATCCAATGCAATTATTGGAGCACAGGGACTAATATCTGTATTCACCAGTAAGCAATGGGCACTGTTCTGGTTTGTTAAAGCTGCCAGAATGCAACATAGCAGAAATGGATTGACTTTTATAAAAGGGATTTATTAGGCTACAAATTGACAGTTCTAAGGCCATAGAAGTGTCCAAACTAAGGCATCAATAAGAAGATCCCTTCACTGAAGGAAAGCTGACGGTGTCCGGAACACCTCTGTCACCCGGGAAGGCAGGTGGCTAGAGTTTGCTTGTCCTTTGCTCCTGGATTGCATTGCTTTCAGCTTCTGATTCAAGAGGCTTTCTCTTTAAACTTCTGTGGGTCCTCACTTAGCTTCTCCAGGGCAAACTCTGGGCTTCCTCTCTTATAGCATTTCCAAATGTCTTTCTGTCTGCATCTCCCAGCCTCTGGGACTGTGTCTGCTCTGGGCTGTCTCTTTCTCTTTCCCTGGGCTCTCGTAAGGACTCCACTAACTAATTAAGACCCACCTTGAATGGGCGGGGTCACATCTCCCATGGAAATAATTTAATTAAAAGGTGCCACTCACAATATGGTGGGTCACATCTCCATGGAAACAAACTACTCAAAAGATCCTACCCACAATAGGTCTGCCCCTACAAGAGGAGATTAAAAGAACATAATCTTTTATGAGGTACATAACAGATTCAAATCAGTACAAACACTTTCTAAATCTAGTAATCATTTGGATTTGTGTTGTCTTTATGGTCATCTGCCAGGTTTTCAATTCCTATAGTAAGATTTTTTTTAATAGCAATGTTTTTGTTTTTTTTTTCTCTTCCTTGCTGAATTGGTGCAAACCATAGTGCTGAAAATTGCCTGTAGGCTGGTGAAACAAGCAATTTTGCAATTGTGTGAGACATTTTGGGATTAGCTGTTGATTGCAATATTTTCTAAACAGCTTTTTGAGCTTAATCTGAAAATGTTGTAACTGAGCTCATAGAAACATACTGTTTTATAAATTGTGCTTATTAGAAATTTAAATCAGTTCAACTTTTCCTTTGTATGTATAAAATGGCTTTTTTTTTTTGGATCAGGTGATAGAGGTCTGGCTGGCACCATTGTTCCATTTAATAAATTTTTCATGGAAATAGGACAATAGTAACAAAATGGGGCATTTGTTACACAAATAAAAATAGCTCAAAGGGCCTGAACACACACAGACATACACAAAACAACTCAGCTCTTCCCACTAAGGAAAGGAAAAGTGCTGGAGAATAGGAATTAAATTTAAGATAATCCTCATTTATATAGCCAATTGGTCTCTTAACTATTTTTGTTTTTAAATAAACTTTTTCCTGTAAATCTGTCAACTATTGATCTAATCAGTTGTTCTTTATAGTAGAAAAAATTTTTAAAAATTGGTAAATAAATTTAAATTTAATTGAATAAATAAATTCAGTGTACTTCAGGGGAATATAGGTCATTACGGCTTTAAAATTATTCAAAAAACAAAGTTGAGCTGTTTTCTGAGGCACCAAGAATATATTTGAATATATTATATGTAATTTCCTAAATTGAGTATATTGTGAGAATAGAAAATATTTTATATAAATTATCATTTAGTTCAATAACAATTATTTTAAAACCATGAAATTCAAATATTGTAAAATACTTTTTGAAAACATAATTTCCTGAATGTCTAAAGGCCTAATATCTTCCATTTTATGAATGATTAAATAGTATCATTATTTGGTATTTTGGAAAAACAGGCATTAATTCATAACATAACTCCATCATGAATAAGAATTTGAGGTAATTTTTATTGTCAAAATCCTACAATCAGTCAGCTAGTAACAACAAAATCAATTTTATTCTATATAGAAATATCCAATACCAAATCCTACTAAAACTATCAAAGATATCAATCACATTTTCATTATGAAGATATTATGAAAAATAACAATTTAAATAGAAACCCTGACCTTTTTACACACTCATAAAAAACAAAGAACTTTACTTTGCTATCTAAATTATAACTAAAGCAATAATCAAACTTTCTCGGTGTTTCAAGGGGAATGGTAATTTGAGGTGTTGTGAGATCCAGCCCCAGCAGAGAGGTTTTCTGACTGCTGGTTCTGTGCATTAAATCTTCATGCCCAGATAAAAATCATTCAATTTAGGAATTTTATGAGAGCCATACAAATAGTGTTCAAATATAATTTCAAATGTTACAAAAATTTTAATGATTGTTAAAATGATTTTAAAACCTTTATTATTGTAAAAATGTACAAAAATTGATATTTCATGGCATACTATAATCCCTTTGCAGCTCATTTGAAGGCCACATCCTACCACTAGGAAGCTTTGTATTAATCAACACCTTACAGAGATAAGAAGTAGCTTAATGTGAATCTTTAAAGGTAGGACCTTTTAATATTGTTTGCAGAATTTGAATATACTCTCAGCAGGCAGTTTCTCAATATTTTGGCTGGAGTGAAAGAAACATTTGACTTGAAACGGTGTCAGTTATGTTGAACAGGATCATTCATGACAAAACACTATAGACTATCTTTGAAGTGTATTCTTTATAAGATTTCCAAAAATATGTTTACTTTGTTTTAAAGTTAACAAAGTGTTTTCATATAAATTAACATATTTGAGTCCAATAAAATTCCTGTGAGGCAAGTGGTCATTTTAAAGAAGAGGAAACTAAACTTCAGAGAAATTAATGAATTTCACAAAATTGTATAGCTCATAAGATTAGAAAATGTTCTAAAATTTTAAAGTTTGCCCCTGAGTTACACATAACTTCAAGTTCTTTAAATGTAGTTTGACGGATGAGACACAGTCACAATAAATGAACTAAAATAGCAATAACTATTAAGTTGTCGACTGGGAAATTACAGATTGAGCTGCAAGGCAACAATAGCTTTTATTTGGGGTCTCATAATTGCTATTTGGGGAGCACAGATTCAGGTAGTAACTCAAACTGTGTCCTATCTTGGGGCTTCCAAGCATGGGTTTTTTAGAGAAAAAGAAGATTACATAAGTTGTTTGCAAAGAATTATGTGGCTTTTCAAATATCCTTCAAGTTAGGCAGTTCACTGATTTTTTTTATCTTGTAATTGGTTCATGGCATTCAGATGTCCTCAGATACATTGTTGCTTTTGGTTTTGCATACCTGGGACATTTGTGATATCTAGCTGAGATTTGCTTAAGTAACTTCCTGAATGGCCTTCTGACTCCACATTAAATCTCTTAGGTGTAGAAATTCCATTTTGTTTAATCTCATATATCAAAGTATAGAGTAATCTACAAAGGGAGTGTGGCAGCCCCTGGCCTGAACAAAACAGGCCTGCGGAACTTGTCATCCCACAGCAATCTGCATGACCTGGGCAGCTAATGTTTAACCTATCATCTTTGTAAACCAATAGAGAAAAAATGGTAAATTAACCTTAAAAGGTAACTTTAAAATGTGAAATGGGATGTAAGCAGGAGGTGAGAAACTCTTGGTGTTACAAAGGAGCAAGATGTAAATGGTCCCGAGACCTTTTGCTGTCAAGTGTTAATAGTTTACTTCCTTTTTAACACTCTTGTGGTTATCTATTGGATCGTCACCCCACCCCCCACACCACAATATTCAGTTCCCCTGCTTGTACCCTTAGGAATGTCTTTATCTCAAACCCTTATAACTGGCTTGCTACCCTCTTTAAGTGCGTGGTCAACTTCCCTGTGAATGTGATGCCTGGCCCGTGAGAGAGCACCATGATGATCTCTTCACACTTCTCACCCTGTAAGCGAGCCCTGAATAAAATTCATTTATCAGAAAATGCCCAGTATCTTCTTTGGCCTCTGGACTAGCAAAGCCCTCACGGGCCATGACAGGGAGATTGATAATTTTCAACTGGCAGTGGTAAATGAGAAATTGAGTTTAGTTTGGACAATATATTTTTTAATGAATAATAATAACAAATAATAATAAGTAGATGTCACCTACATTCCATTAGGTTCCATGACATAGGAAAGTTGCACTGATATGTTCTCCTCTTTCCAAAATAGGTCAGGTTTATACTCAAACCATTTTGCCAATATTCTTTGCTTGACAGCACCAGGTGAAGAGTAATTTAGAATTATAAAAGTACATGTTTGTATTTGATACATTTTAAGTCTACATATTATAATATAATGTTAAAGTGTTCATGCACATTTCATTCTCATGGAATTTAGACACTTTACATCATACTTGCGGGCATTGGACAGAAAAAGAAAAAGGAATTTTACAAGTAATTCTATTACCAGGGATCCTGTTAGCAATTCCTTCTGCTTTATCCTTGATTACTGGGATCCAGCCTTAATTTGAGTTTACTTTGATAGTAAACTATTAATAAACTGTGTTTTTCTTTCTAAATCTATGAATCTTCCAATAAGAAAGTTGCTCTGTTTCTCCATGAGCACTACCATATTCCCTGCTCCATCATTTCAATATTGTTTTCTGACAATGGCTTGGCCATATTTCCTTCTTCACCCAGGAGAGGGAAAAAAATCTTCTCTTGTAGATGTGCGTCCCCTGCCTCCTGCCACTTTCCCCCTTCCCCCTCAATCTGGGTTCATCGCTTGGTGCAACTTAATGTGAGACACACTGAACAGGCTGAGAAGGAAAAAATGAGGCTTATTTATGCTAGTGGGAGGTCAAGAGAAACTTCCCTAATCTACCTTCCAGTAGTGATTTTTCAATTGGCTTTTATAGACATTAGAGACAAAGAAAGATAATCATCTTGGGTAACAGACAACAGCGTCTGGAGAACTCCATCAGTTCCTTATTTCAGTTATTTACTGCTTCCTTTAGGATTTATATCTCATGATTCCTGGACATGGAGCCTCCAAGTCTGGTATGATAGATGAAAGCCTATTTATAACTGGGTGCAGACTTTAAATTTATATGTTGCTTTTCTGTGACACTAAGAGCTCAACTTCACACCTTGCTTACAGTTTTAAGGTTAAATTTAAAAGGTTACTGCTACACTCTTAGCTACAATGAAAGATTTCTGCCCATCATCAATCCACAGATTCAAACTTTCTAAAAACCTGAAATACTCTGTGAGGCCATTTACCAGAAATAGCCACAAAACACACTGTTTCCTCTTTTGTGTCTGCTTGCATGTGTATGTAATGGATTTTGAAGGTGTGGCAGTTTTTGCACATAAAAATTAGGTTCTCAAAGAAGAAAATAAGTACATATATGTAAACAACTGAAAAAAGACCAACTCATGAAGAATTTTGAATAAAAACAAAATATAATTCTTTGCCAGTTTGAATGTATTATGTCCCCCAAACGCCATTATCTTTGATGTAATCTTGTGTGAGCAGACCTATCAGTGCTAATTAGATTGTAATTCTTCGTGTGTTTCCATGGAGATGTGCCCCACCCAACGGTGGGTGATGACTCTGGATAATTTTCATGGAGGTGTTGGCCCGCCCATTCAGGGTGGGTCTAAATTAATCACTGGAGCCATATAAATGAGCTGACAAACAGAAGGAACTCAGTGCAGCTGTGAGTGACATTTTGAAGAGGAGCTACAGCCAAGAGGGACACTTTGAAGAATGCACAGAAGCTGAGAGAGTAGCTGAAGATGAGAGAAAGTTTGAAGATGGCTGTTGAAAGCAGACTCTTGCTCCGCAGATGCTAAAAGAAGACAAACACCCCAAGAGCAACTAAGAATGACATTTTTGAGGAACTGCAGCCTAGAGAGGAACGTCCTGGGAGAAAGCCATTTTGAAACCAGAACTTTGGAGCAGATGCCAGCCACATGCCTTCCCAGCTAACAGAGATTTTCCGGACACCATTGACCATCCTCCAGTGAAGGTACTCTTTGTTGATGGACACTTTATGGCCTTCAGACTGTAACTTTGTAACCAAATAAACCCCCTTTTATAAAAGCCAATCCATTTCTGGTGTTTTGTGTGCCAGCAGCATTACCAAACTAGAACAAATTCTAATATTAAAAACATTACATTTACAGTTCTTAGATTCAAAATAGTCATTTCTTACACAATTACAACTGGAATTATTATTTTGTTATTTGATTTATCCATAATTCTAAATTATTTTATTCCTCCAATTTTGTATTGCCTTTTTATTACCCTGGTATATGCTAATCATAGTGTCAATGCATGCTCCAGTAGTAAAATTAAAGAATTCAGAAGCTGCAAACTCATAATGCCCATGTGTGTTTGTTTGTTTTTAAAGGATGTATGTATTGGCTATAAAAAACATATGGACTGTGCTAAAAAACATCAGTTTGTTGGAAGTGGAAGAAATTTAAAAGAATCCCATACAAAATCTAGAAATAGAACACAATACCAAAACAGGAAGACATTATACATACCAACATTGATAATTTTGCTTCTTGTTAATTTCCTCATGTTTCTAGCCTACAGTTCCTAGAAAACAAGCTTTTGAAAAAGTTCCTATAATGACTTTAATTTGGAATCAAGTGGAATAATGTCACTGAGATTTGTTAATACTTTTAAATTTTTACTGATGAGAGGTTATTTGTGTGATCCTGATATCAGTCTAACAAACACAATTGTGTACATAGCCTGAATGGAGGGAGGAGTATACGTAACTGTGAAAATATCTGCTGTAAGGACTAAATGTAATAGCCTGGATTAGCTAGTTCCACTTATGGACTGAGGGAAAGCAAATCTATTTACTGTTTTTAAATTTATGAAATGTTACATCTGAAGCATCCTACATGCAGTGACAAAGTTTGGGAGGTTTGCTTAAGGTCTCACATATTTGCTGTGACATTTCTGCAAAATTTCTATGCTGCAAAAACAAATTACCATACAATGCGTTGGCTTAAACACCAAGAATTTGTTGGCCCATAGTTTTAAGGCTAGAAGAAGCCCAAAATGGAGACATCAGCAAGGTGATGCTTTCTTCCCAAAGACTGTGGTATTCTGGAGCTGGCTGCCAGTGACCTCTGGTCCTTGGCTTTTCTGTCACGTGGTAATTCACTTGGCAGTGTCTTCTTTCTCTTCCAGGTTCTGTTGACTTCCAACTTCTGGCTGGTCCCCATGGCTTTTCTTTCTGTGGCTTTCTCTGTAAGTCTTCCAGTAATGGTACAAAGACCCATCCTAATTTAGTTGGGCCACACCTTAACTGAAGTAACCTCATCAAAAGATTCTGTTTAAAAATGGGTTCACAACCTCAGGAGTAGAGGTTGGGGCCCCAAACATGAGGAGTATGAGTCAAATGCCAACCGAATAAAGTGAACACAGGACCAGTAACTTGTCACCTTAACCTTTATGAGATAAAAACATTTTATGTTTTAGAAAGATTACAAAAGTTTATGAGTCATAATCCTATCAAGAGAGCAGAAAAGCTATTCTTGGGGAGTACAGAACTATAGTTATTCTCAGGTCACAAAGAGCAAACTTCAAACCCAAACTCCAAATACTGTGACATCTGGATATGACATTTGAGATCTTTTATTAAAGAGGAAGCCACTCAGTGACCTTGTCTTCCTTTCTGTCTCTACTTTCCTGAAGGTTCATGTTATATTACCACACAATGTTTGCAGCTGTTGGGAAGGAAGTATGCCAAGTAGAATGGTGGTACTTAGAAATCATTAGACATAAGCATTTCAAACATTGGGATGCATTCTTAGTCCTCTGCAGTTATCCCTGGTCAGAACTAGTACAGGCCAATGACACAATAGGAAATAGATTGTGGATGCTTGATACAATGGGAATTGACACAATAAGGAATAGAATGCTTGTAACTATAGAATGACTAGAAATTGCCTCCACTATAATGTAAACTCCTCATGGGTGTTTGCTTCCTAGTAGTATATACCTACTTTTTAGACTAAAGCATCAAAAAGGAGAGTAGGTGACCCTTGCTTAATCTCATGGCCTTATCTCCCAGTGATAAGGGCAATAAGACAGATCTTACTTTACTTTTCTTATCCTGTGGTTCCTTACTCCGTGAGGACTTCATTGACCACTAAACTCAGACCTGATTCCATGAGAACTGAGAGGCACCTCAAATAAGAGTCCATACACTTGAATCCACCACCTTCGAACCCAGGCCAGCTGTGTAAGCTATTGCTTATTCCTATATGTATTCTCCTATTCTTAGACAGGCAAACACATTTGCAATGCCTTTCATTAATGTCTTATGACCACAATATTGAACATTGACTTGCTGAGAGCAGAAACTCATTGCAACCCCTTTGGAGTGAGTTGCTACAACAGTGTGTCATTAGAACACAGGTTCAGGACACAACCAAAACTTTCAGCAGATGATCCCTTTATAACTTGCACAATATAAAGAGTCCAGAAAGAGCAAATGATCTCTGTCATTTACACAGTACAAAGATTCCAAAAGAGCAGAAGGAAGAAGCCTCATTGCAGCTGATCTTCCAGGGTGGCTGAAAACTGCTCTGGATCAGAGTCCATTGATGGCAGCTCGGCACGCCCCACTTTGTGCCAGAGAAGAGACAAATCTATACTGTTTGAGTGTGGTTTTTACACACCTCGAAATAGTGGGCCCTGCCATGGAGAATTCCTGTTCTGATAAGCATCTGGGGCTGCTTCTTCCCAGTTTCCAGGTTTAAGATCTGGCCAGGTTTTTTTTCATCACACTTAACATTTCCCCCAGGTTGTGGAATGACACACAATAGAAAAGGAGGTGGAGGTAGCTGAAGGCTTGAGGATGGCTATTTAACAGGTATCTGTGATTTCCCTACACCCCCAATGCTTAGCCTAGTGCCTGACACAGAGCGAGTGATCTCAAATATTTGTTGAAAGAAGAATATATTCATATTGTGTACACATTACCTTATGGCAATTCACAAAATTGGCCAGCATTAACTGAAAAATCAGCATTTGAAAAGAACTATGTATGGCAGATGCCAAGGACAACATATTAAAATGTGAGACATGACCCAAACCCGCCGGGGACAATATGACTAGGAAACCAGATGTGGTTAAGACAATCAGGTAAGTGATAATACCAGACTCTATGTGAACATTTCGGAATGAGGATGCAAAGAAAAAATGCTATAGAAATTCTTGGATGGACTGAAGAATGTTGGGCTAGAGTGGACAGAGATACCTGATTGGGAAAGAGAAAATGCACAATGTGTTTGAGAAAGTGTATTAATTTGCATAACAGGGAGAGAATAAGGGCATTGCTTGAGAAACTGGTTTCATTAGTGTCATTCTTTCTCTAGTTCCTTATGCCCCAGGCAATCTTCTTTCAGTTCTTAAATGAGCCAAGTTTTTTCTCACCTGAGGACCTTTGACATGCAATTTCCTTTGCTGGGAATGAAGTTTGCTCCTTCCCTTTCCTTTATTCACATCAATTACCTTTCAGTTCTCAGCTAAAATTTCATTTCTTTAAGGAAAATAAATTACTGTATTACCATGTTTATAAGCATAATATCAGCAAAAGGTAATATAACATTTATAAAGAAATAGAATAAATAGAAACTAGAATTTTTGCAAAGTCGTTTTAAAAATATATTTCTGTTTTTGAGGAAAGTCTGGAAGATAATACATGAGAACAAAAATGACTGATGTATTAAGAGTATAAATTTTGGAGGTTGGTTATTATTTTGTGTGTATTTGGCACATTGGTAAAATATTTTATGTTAAAAATAATTCAAAGAAAGATACACGTTGAGGCATAAAAAGAAAAGTAGTATCAAATTTGAATGAAAAATCTGATCCATTGTGAATAATATTAACATGTTTAATGTACAAGGAAAAGTATGATTTTCAGTCCATCAGCTTATTTTTCAGTGAAATGTTTCTCCTTCATCAATCACAGAATTCTTTGTATAATCATTTTAGTCCGTCGGATCTTGGGTCATTTTTGTAAGTAGTGATTTTTCAAATGTGTTGGGGCTGACATTTGAAATGATAACATCAGATTACAGATGTTGATAAATAAAGCTTTGTATACATGACAGTAGAAAGGGCTGTTAGCCAAGTATTTCCAGCTGTCTCCCTTGTGGGGACACAGAAGCATTGTCCTTCCTTACCCCCTTTTAAATTAGGCATGGCCATGCTACTTGCAGCAGCCAATGAAATACAGGTGGAACTGACATGGGTCCCTTCAGGGCGGAAGCTTTACGAGCCACTTCCAGATTCTCAATGTTCTTTTCCCAGGTGGAAGTGGTTTTGGAAGCAGATGTTAACACAAGCTTCTATTAGCCTGGGTCCCAAGACACTACCAAGAGCAAAGCCCCTCTACCAATGTTTGGTGCACCAGTAGGATGAGCATTAAGCAGGTATTTGCCTTGTAAAAGAGTCTGATGCTTCAGTTTTTGGTTATTTCTGCATGGACTTGGAATCTCCTGACAAATAAAGCCTGGCACTTTAGTGAAAATACATTTTGATTTTATAGTATATACTTTTCTATACTGAAGTATATACTTCAGCTATTCTTCAAAAGAGCATAGCAAGCCACAAATCAGTTTTTTCACTCATAGAAAATCTTTTGCAGTAATCCCTGCCATCTCAAGCACACTACAGAAAAGAAATAGTGAAAAATACAAGGACTATAGGAAATGGATTCTGTAATGTTTGTATAGCAAAATCCAGATCATGGAGAACATGTAATAAATGTTAGTTATTGAACTTTTTATCTATTGCTAATTGTATGTATGAATTATAGTTTTGTTTTTTTAATAAAAAATCATAATCTGTTATATAATAGTTTCATAAGGCAAATAAGATATGAAAAACCAGGAATCAAACTTTTAAGGGCAAAATTCACTAAGAATTCCTTAAAATAGTAATTTAAGTTCATATGCAACTGTAGTCAATGATGAGGAAACACTGAAATATGAGCAAACAAGCATAAGTGAAACCATAATAAATAGGATTCATAATAAATAGATTTTATGAGGTTCGTTAACTGCCTAATATAGAAAGAGTGTGCTTCTGGGATGTAATTCTATATATGGATAATATTCATGATTTAATATAATTGATAAAAGATCTCAACCATAAAAACTAGAGAGTTTAATTAAAAGTGAGCTTGTAGAAAAGGAAGTTCATATTAAACAGGCAAGAAATTAGACATATCTATTGAAGAGATTAGAGGCAGCAAAATGCATTAAGAGGAAAAAGGCTTTCAGGTGATTCAGCAGGAAGTAATAAATGTACTTTTGATTCTTGAACAAGATCTGAACACATTACCATATTCTCCCTATATGAGAAAATTCCAAGAGGAGATCACTTCTGGGGTAACAGAGCTGCACCTCATTTCTGCCCACTTTCTTCCTGGGAGGTAACTCCAGGACTTAGAGTGAGACCAAAAGAATAGATCCTGTACTCAACTACTGTCACAAAGAGAGGATAGGTTTAGAAAAGCCAGCCTCAGAAATAAAAGGGCAATGAACATAATGAGATCTCATTTCTCATTGGGCAATTATTTATATCACTTATGTAATTATTTTTCACTTGTGTACTTTATTCCTTATTCTACCCTCATCTCAACTCCTCACTGCCCCCTCCATCCCTCAAACATACACCCCCCCACACACACACACACTAGATGGTATAAATATTGTTAGAGCATAGAAACCTCCCTAGTATATTACTATATCCCTGGGAGCTAGACGAGTAATTAATCAATAAATATATGTTGAATAAACGAATTTAACAAAGGTTAAAGGAACCTCAACAAGATGCAAAGTTGTGAGAAAATGTTCACTATTAAAACTATTGGTGGCAGTTACCTTTCTGGAGGACAGGTTGGGCTTATATGCTTGTTTGTTATGGCTCCACACTCTTATAAGAGCTGGACTTGTGCCAGAGATCTTTAATGGGGCACCTTTTACTGGGTGTTCCCAAAACAAGTCAGCCCTAAAGCTTTGCATATAATTGCAGATTTTTCTGAGGTTTTGGGGCAATGTATGTGTTTTATGTCTCATTTGCTGGTTTGAATCTGTTATGTATCCCAGAAAGGACCATATTCTTTCAATCCATTCTTGTGGGGGCAGATCTAGTGAGGGTGGGACATTTGGTTAGGCTATTTCAATTGAGATGTGACCCAGCCCATTCAAGATGGGTCTTAAGCCCTTACTGGAGTCATTTGTGAAGAGGATAAAAGACAGTAAAAGCCCAGAGAGCTTTAGAGAGAAATGCTCTGGGAGAAATAAGTAAGCACCCACAGGAGCTGAGAGAGAAAGCCATTGAAACCAGAACCCAGGAGAGAAGGATCAGCAGGTGTTGCCATGTGCCTTACCATGTGACAGAAGAAACCTTGATGCCAGCAGCCTTTCCTCTAAGAAGGTAGGTTCCTCTTTACGCCTTAATTTTGACATTTTCATGGCCTTAGAATTGTAAGCGTCTAACCTAATAAATCCCCATTGAAAAAGGCAACCCATTTCTGGCATATTGCTTTCCGGCAACTTTAGCAAACTGAAACATCTCATAAATCCCAAAGTACTTAGAACAGAGTTATTAACATACCCTTTTAAAAGTCCTGTGGGAACTGTACTAGGAAACAGGAATTTCACAATAGTTACCATTTTCCACAGGATCTGTCTTCCTGTCGTGCTGGAATCCTCCCCTCTCTTTGGCTTCTACCTCACCTCCAACTTCTCAAATTTCTTATGCATAGAAGTTTAGCCTACATTTTTATTCACATCTCCTCATTATCATGCCCTCAGACAAGCTACCCCTTCCAAAATGATCTATAAAGATGTAGAATTTAATTTTAATCTTTTTGTAAGAAGAACTTGAGTACTAGTTGTTAGAAAAATTATTTCAATCCAATGAAATGAATAATGTAGATTTTTTTGCTATAAAAAGTTACCTAGGAATGTTGTTGATTACATTATCCAAGGAGAGGTTGGTGCTATATGGTAATAAACAGTGTTATTTTCTCTATATTTCTTTAATATATTATGAGGAATATTTTATAATTAATATACAGTATTTTGTAATTATTTGCAAAAATGCTATTTTAGGTTTTAAAATAAATAAATTGAGAAGGCAGAGGGCCTTCAAAGTTTTCATTTATGTTCTCAGGGAGAATAGAGAAATGATGCAATGAATTCAAGAATGAAAAAGCATTTCAATGATCTGGATTATTTGTAATTCCATATTATTTCATTCATTGCCTGTGTTTCTTCACATATAACAACAGAAAAAAACTTTAAAGTTTAAAATGGGATGTCAGGGACAGAAGTAAGAAAAAATATTTGTTAAATAAAATGAGGCAATGCAGCAAATAAAAAGTGAAATATCAGTGACTTAACATAATAAAACTTTATTTCTTCTTCTCTAAATTCTAGTGCAGAAAAGCAGTTTTCCTGGTAAGTGTATTCCATGTGATGACTCAGGGAACCCTGGAAAGCATTCTGGGAAGCGTAGTAAGTGTGGCCTCATCAGTTTATTTATTTATTGATTTGTTTGTTTTATTGTCAGAAAAACTAGCCAACGAATGTCCTGTCAGAGATGGGTTCTGAGTTTCATGTTAGTTTTATATGCTTTCAAATAGACTTTGAGTGCCATCAAAGCAAATATATTTGCTGTACAAATTAAATATATAAGGAGAGAAAATAAGAAAACAAATCAACATTCTGCAGATTACTACTGCCATTTTTAGTCTTCCATTATGTGTTCATTCATTTCTTAATGCTAACTTCTGATCTAATTAGTTACTAATGTTGAACAATACATGTTCTTTTAATTTCTCTTAAAAATACCATGGTCGAAGTTCAGTCTGCATCCTATCCCCATTCTTTGATTCTTTGTTTCCTGTAAACTGTGTTTATCTTAAAATTCTTTTTGTTTTCTAAAATTCTCTCTCAATTCTTTATAAGCTTTTTCTCAAAGTATAGTGGTCATTCATTTTCCTTATTATAATGTGTCTTTGTTCTCTGTATTAAAATCTACTTCTCTTTTTCTCAAGAGAAGCACAAGGTGTCATCTCTACCACTCTCCTTTCCCAGGGCACTCTGGCTGCACTGTTTTCCTTATGCTCTTCAATCACACCTGTACCCAGCACATGCTTTTCCTCTACCTGTAATTCTCTAGCCCCAGATAACTACATGGCATCTCCCCCACTTAAGGTCTTCACATAAATGGTCCCTTCTCAGCAATTTCTTCCAGGATCGGTTAATTTAAAATTGCATCCTTTCCCACCTGGTGTGCCCTATTTCCCTTCCCTATTTTTATTTTCTTCATAGTAGAAGAAACAGAACCAATAGGCGATACACACACACACACATACACACACACACATGCATATAAATATATGCATATACATATACAAATAAAAATATAAATAATATAATTTATAAAATTATTATAAAAATAATAAATATTTATATATGTAAATATTTTGAGATTTGTTACAGGAATTAGCTTATGCATCTGTGAAGCTGGGCAAGTAAACATTCTGTAGGCAGGCCACAAGCTGGGATCTCCAATGAAGGTTTTCAATGATATCCCTAGGAGAAGCTGGCTTGCTGAAATAGAGATGGAAATTCTTCCCTCTGACTGCTGAAATCATCAGTTATCCTTTTAAAGCCTTCAACTGATTATATGAGACTTCTCTCATTGTTAAACGCAATCTCCTTAGTTGATTTTGGATGCAATGTGCCATAGATGCAATCAATTTACTGATGTTTTAAGTCCACAAAATATCCTCACAGTAACAATCAGGCCAGTGGTTGCTTGACCAAAAACTTGGTCACCGAAACATAGCCAAGTTGTCATATGAATGTAAGTTGACACATTTGCCTACCACTATTGGAAAATAATTCCCATTAGCAAAGGGATTTTTAGTTGATTTATTCATTGCTGTATCTCCAGTACTTAGAAAATACCTGTAAGTACTCAATAAAACTCATTAGAATTAATGGATTAAGTTTACTATGAAATACAGTATTGGAAGCTGCTGTGAATAAATAAAACAACCACTTGAAATCAGGAGGTGGAGATCTAATTCTTTCATTTATCAGTTACTAGATTTATGACTTTGGGAAAACTACCTCTCTATTCCTTATTTTCCTCAGCTATAAAATAGCTACTTCCCACCAAATGTTAGGAAGAAAAATTAATCTATGTAAAAGCACTTAGCAGCCCAAATCTTGGTTTCTACATTCCATTCTCCATTAGAAGGGACCAGAGATCCTTTGAGAAATGACTGATTCTAGAATTGAGGAAAAGTATACAATGGAAAAGTATACAATGTGCTAGGAATATCTTGTTGTGCTAGAAATGAAGGGAATGCTCAAATAATGATGGTAACATACCTAAAGACACAGGAATCTCACTAACTAACTCTGGGGCAAAATGACCACCAAATCAATAAAGATGTAATGGACGAAATCCCACTGAATAAAATAAGAACGCATTTTTTTTTATTTATAAATAAATTAGAAAGAAGATCTCTTAAGTATAATATCAATTAATAAACTCAGAAAATATCTGTTTGACAACCTTTACAGTAATAATTGGTTCAGACAAAAATCATAAATGGTTGTTAAAATTAGTAAGTGAAAGTTTGATGAGAAACATTATTTACATGGTCTCAGTGTGTCTCTTTGTAATTTACTCATTAATTACAAAGGAAAAAATAATAACATTGATGTGGATAAATCTTTAGGACATCACTGAAGCAAAAATTTAAGTTGGTGTCACCAACAATAGGAGCGAACAATATCATGTGTAGGCAGTATGATGGACTAAGAAGGACTCAATATCACTTCTATAGAATTCCTGCCCATAAAAATGTATAATCTTTATCTAATAATGAGTAAACAGCAGATAACTCAAAATTGAGGGATGTTCATTAAAATAACTGTTATTTTCAAAATTATCAAGGTCACGAAAAACAAAACAAAACAAAAAAAAGTGCAGAAATGTTATACATATATTATATGTTAAAGAAGACTGAAGAACCATGACTAAATGTAATGCATGACCCTAGAATGGGAATCAAGTAACTACAGAGGATGTTATTGGGAAAATACATAAAATTTCAATGTGGAATATAGAATAGATAAAAAAATTATATCAAAGATTATGCTACAATTGTGTGATTATTATAATCATACTATCCTTAGAAATACAAAGTAAAATTTCTAGGTATAAAAGTGCAGTATCTTCAATTTACTCCAATTGATTTAGAGAGAAAGACAACAAAGATAATAAAACAAAGGGGTGAAAATAATGCATCTGAGTAAGGGTGTAGGGGATTCTTTTGCTTTTTTTCTATAAGTTTTAAAATATATCAAACAGTTATAAAATTAGGTTTAAAAAGCATAGTATTTATAATAACTCAATACATTTCTTGAATCCAATCCTTTGTAAAGATGAATTAAGAAATTACTGAATACTCAGACATAAGAAAGCATCATGACTCAGGTATTTCAATATCTAACAGTAATTTAGAAAATAATTTGAATTTAGAGTTAAAACCCAGTATGGTCTCTAACATAAGATTATTATTTGAAGTATGCAAAAGAAGAAAATAAATAGACCTATTGTTTGATTTCAGAATTTTAGACAAATGATAGAAAAAATCACTCTTACTAAGCTCCAATTACACTTTCATCTTTTTCCAAGGAAAATTATTTTCAGTCTGTGCAAGTAAAAAGTACATGGCAAAGTGAAAACAATGATCTCAAGATAGATGACTATTTAGAGAGTACTATGATAGATTTAGGGTTTTTACACCATGAACATTGCTTTCTTAGTAATGAATGAAAGTAAAGATGTTGTTTTAGAGAGAATATGTCAGTATTTGATAAACCTTGGAGAAACTGAATCATGTGCTTGAAGACACTCAACTGCTACTTAATTGCTGAAAGGGCTTTTAGTCGTTCTTTCAATTTGGATTCTCAAGTTCTTCACCTCTGAGAATTTTCTTCCTGCCATTTTCTCTCTTCTTTTTTCTGACTTCCTTCTAAACCTCCTGAATAGGTCCTTTAATTTTATTTATTCTCTGTTTTCTATCTATTGTCCTTTTGTTTTACTTCCTGGGAGATTTTCTCAATCTAACAATCTAATTTTCCAAACTTTCTACTTTTTAAAATTTTGTAATAATTTCTTTAATTTCCAGGACTTATTTTTATTTCTGAATATTTTCTTTCAGACCAATCCACTCTATTTATGAATGAATTATACTTTCTTATCTCCTCTAAGAATATTAAAATTTTGAAATGTTTTTCTTCTTACAGAGTTTTTGTTTCCTCCAGTTTGCTTTCTTCTGTGTTTTTCTTTTGTTGTATTTGTTTTGTTTGTTTTGTGACTTTTACTTTAATATGAGTTGTTTTCCTCAGGTGTCAGGGGGATTTTGGGTTGTCCACTCTTATTTACAAGGAGGATATTAGAATACTTACCGAAGGTATGTAAATATGTTTCGTGCTTGTTGATAGTGAGGTTCACTACATGTTGATCTGGTTGGCCCTTTTCATTAGAGAACCCCTAAAGTCATTATCTTTAAATATTTAATCATAAATTAGTAAGAATATCTGGAGACAAATATTCAGATAGCCTGTCTTAGAGTTTTAAGCCTGGAAGCCATGTAAAAAGAAAGCTAGTGATCTCAATCTGTAGACTTTCTTTAATATCTTTATTTCACTATGATATTCCTATCCTCAACTATGTCTGGTGTTCCCGGTTCTAAGACACTTTACACACATTTATCTTTCAGCCTGCTACAGGGTGGGGCAGAAATGATCATTCATTGGGGTGGAGAAAGGAATTTGAACTTCTGATTGCTTTATAAATGCACTTTTGTGTTTTTGGATTTTGTTATCAGGTCTACTGAGGTGACTTTATATACAATAAAATTTACCATTTTTTACGTACAATTTTATGAATTTTCGGAAGGTATGGAGTCACTTAACGACTAACACAATCAAGGTAAAGAAAAGTCACTTTCACTACCCCTAAAATTACCTTGTGTCCCTTTAAGGACAAATCTTCCCTGCATTCCTGCTTGATGACAATCACTGACCTGTTTTCTTTCTATTGTTTTATCTTTTCCAGACTATCATGTAAGCCAGTGACAATGATTCCCATATAATATGTTTGATGATACAGCACACATGTGAGAAGAAAGGGGAGAAAGTTTGCTGATTCCTCTGATCCTTTGACTTCAAAGTACAGAAAGAGGAATGGTTTCCCTAATAACTTCTGTTTCATAAACAATTGCCTAATCATCATAAATCCACTTTTGTTTGTCATTCCCACAAAATTTTGAATTTATTATTGTAATAAATTCTCATTATTGCAAGCATATTTTTCCAAATAACAAAGTCAACAAAATTTTCATACCAAAATTTTTCATGTTAAAGTGAATCATCAAACACATTAGGCAGGTGTCTCATCCTCTATAGATGGCACTATAACTAAAATATCTTGATTAATTTGAAATTCATTTTGTAGAAAGCAAAGTTTAAAAAATTATTAATCACTTAGTAATATTTAGATTTAATTGACCTCAGAATTTAGACCTCAATAAATTTAATTCTTGAAAGATTTTGGTAAGTCAATTATTTTAAATTCCTCCCACGTTTGTTTAGAGATATTATTAAATAGAACTCAGGCATCAAATTTGCAAACTATAATATTCAATCTCAAGACATCGCTACCCTGTTTATTGAAAAATTAAATTCCCTAAGTATCTTCATGAAATGCTTAACATTTGATACTGAATCACTTATATTGTAATTAAAACTTACACTCTCATTTATATAGATGTTTTAGGTAGGGAGTTTATCAACCACTTTGACAGGACTTTATCAGGGGGAAACATGGTTCAGTAGAGAAAGCACTGATATTGGAAGTGGGAGGCCAAAATTCTATCCTGGGCTCCACTACTGTTACTTCATGATACTAAAAATTCAGTTATTCAGTACTTCAGATCTGTCAGTTATAAATTTTGAAACAACTAAATTAAAGTTGTCACATACCCATTAAAGGTCTTACCATTTCCATTCCTCACATCTTTGGTTCTGCTATCCCATCAGAATGCAGCCAACAGGCCCCTCCAAACACACACATATTGGCTATAAAATTATTCTTAACATAGAACTTAAAAACAGCTGCTAACAATGAAGTTGATTTATCATGTGAGATAGAAATGTATTTGCCAGCTAATTACTAGAATATTTTTAGATCTCTTCTTTTTTATAACTTTATCAAAAAATTAAAAAAAACAAAAACATTTCAAACAAAACAAAGGAATAAGAGAAACAAATAACCTAAAATAACTACATTGCTTCCAACATATTCCTATTATACCCAAGAAAATTTGCAAACCATAATCATTCCTGAGCATTCCCATAACATTGAGATTACCCTCAATAGCTTATCTGTTCTTATTAGATAATCATTCCCCCTTCACTAGTTGCTGTGTATCTCTAGGTTCCCTACATTCTATAATATAAAATATTTATTTTACATTTTTTACATAGTTCACATTAGTGGTAACATACAATATTTCTCTTTTTGTGTCTGGCTTATTTTACTCAGCTTTATGTTCTAAGATGTCTTCTAATTCTAAAAGTTAATGTTCTCTATGTTCAAATTTTTGTTTTGAGAAAATATTTAAAACACTCATTTTCTTTATTGCCCTTATTGGACAAAACTTTGAGCTTTTAGACTGATGTGAAAAGAAGTGACTTCATAAATGCAAATAGCTTGTACTCTTTTAATAGTACTTTAGGAAATTGTACTCCACAATTGTGTTAATTATGTTTCCTCTCAATTGACTAAAGCCAAGAGTCTCTTGAAGTCCTCAATTTAAATTAGGTTGCTTATGATAGTTTTCTTGTAGCTAAAGCAAATAAGCTGCAATGGGTTGACTTCAACAATGAGAGTTTATTAGCTCACCATTTTGAAGGTAAAAGTCCAAGTCAAGCCATCATCAAGGAGATGCTTTCTTCTGAAGACTGGCATTCTGGGGCTGGCTGATGGTGATCCATAGTACCTGGCTCGTCTGTGACATGGCAGTGCACATGGTGCCCTTTCCTGGCCTCTCCCTTTTCGTCTGGGTTCCATTGACTTCCAGCCTCTGGCTGCACTGTCTGTCTCTTTCTCTGTGTCTGAATTTCATTCTGCTTTTAAAGAACTCCTGTAATAGGATGCAGAACCATTCTGATTGAGTTGGGCCACACCTTAACTGAAGTAACCTCATCCGGAATGGAGTAAGTTTAAGAACATGCTTTTCTGAGGCACAATGCTCCAAACAACCACATAGCTTCAATGGTAGACTTGTAGACTTAAAAAATAATAAGCAGCTAAAGTCCATATAGAGGCAGAGATGTTCCAATGCTTTCTATAAGTATAAGCCCCTTAAAATTTGAAATTATTTGCTTTTGTGACCAAGTCCCTCCAAGCTGAAAATACTGGTGAAAATAGAAGGCGTTAATGAAATGAGTTATGGGTAATCAGGAAAAATAGCTAAATGTTTTGGAATACTGTGAACATTTACTTACTGGGAGTCTACATTCCACCTGTGTTTGAATTATTTCCAGAAGTTACCCTGGATAGACGAAGGATGTAAACAATAAAAATCCAAGAAAGAGCCATTGAAATAATTATCCCAAATTTTGGAAAGAATAGGAATTTTATAATAAGGTTAATAAAATTAAAAATTGAGAATATATAGTAAAAGAAGATGCTGTAATTAAGGCATCAAATTTGTCTTTGAGCTTCCTAACAGCAAGAATGAATAAAGAGAATATTAGAATGCACATACCTCTCTTTTTAAAAAGGAAAGAACCATACTGGTACCTTAGGGCAAAATAATAACTCATATTATGTTATTTTCAAAATGAGTACCACATTAATATTTAATGTAATATCTTCTCACACAATATTTTGCAAATATAAAGAAAAATGCTTATGTGTTAATTAAATCTTATATAAGGATTAAAGAATTTCCAAAATGAATTATTGGAAGAAACTATAGAAAAATATTAACTACTAAGGTTATTTCTTTGTAGTGCTATTACAGTGATTACAGTTTAATCTATGTATTACATTTATAATCAGAAAAGCAATATTACATTTTGAGTCTAATATTAACCTGAAAGGTAGCTTAGGTTGTAATTAAAAAATGAAAACATAAGCACAGTAATGGGAGGAAGTAAATTATAATGAGTTATTGCTTTTTGAGTTGATAATTAGAAATATAAATTATTGTAAAGATTTATTTAAAGTAATTTTTTTTTAGCTAACTCTCATTCACTATTTACTGACCTGACTCACAAGAGGAGAAAATAACAGTAAAACAAGCACAGAAACAGTACAAATTTGTGAGACCGGCATCCAATACCATTTATCCCCATTAATATCCCCATTAGTCATTGATTTACTCAAGACATATCCAACATTAACATTATTGTTACTCATTGTCTTAGGTGCAAGAGAATAAAAGTCATAATCAGATTTCTTGAGGAGTTCACAGTACTGGAAATGACAGATTACCTCACAATTAACATGATTAAGTAGTGTAGGAAGTGCTGTCAGAGGTCAGAATGCAGAACAGATGCCCCCTAACTTCCCTTCCATGAAATTCCCCCACAACTCTTCACATAGTTCAAGCCCTATTCATGGCCATTTCCCAAAGAAGCTAATGTTTTGCTCTAACTGTTCCCACTAACTGGAATGTCCTTTTCCTCTGTTCTTCCAAATCCAATCCCATTCCTCTTTCACATTTTTCAAGTGTCAGTTCCAATGCTACTCACTTCATAAAATATTCATCCTCTTCCAAACCAGCACTTTTCTGCTATTCTCCTACCTTCAAATAAATACCTTCTCCTTTAAACTGCCAGCATATTTCATCTGTTCCTCACTTACGGTTCTCAACACTTTGCATTGCATATTTGAGATTTTATTTACTTCCCCTATGTGCAGACAATTGTGCTGGTTTAAAGCTTTGTGCTGATTATGTACCCCAGAAAGGCCATGTTCTTTTAATCCATTCCTGTGGGGGGCAGACTTTTGGTGGGTGAGAACTTTTGGGTAGATTATTTCAATTGAGAAATGACCCACCCCATTCAAGGAGGGACTTAATCCTTTTACTAGAGTTATTTATGAATAGAATAAAAGACAGAAAAAAGCCTAGAGAGCTCAGAGAGAAACACCCAGAGGGCTTGGAAAGAAAAGCCCTGAGAGAACCATCAAGGACCCTCAGAAACTGAAAGAACCAGAACCTAAAAGCAACTGTGATGGTTAGGTTCATGTGTCAAATTCGCCAGGTGAGGGTGCCCAGTTGTCCGGTCAAGCCAGCACTGGCCTAACTTGTTGTGAGGACATTTTGTGGACTTTAATCATCAGTAAATTGATTGCAACTATGGTTAATTACATCTAGAATTAACTAAGAAGAGTGCCACATTTAATCCAATCAGTTAAAGTCTTTGAAAGGAGAGGTGATGAATTCAGCAGTCAGAATAGAGAATTTCCATCTCTACTTCAGTCAGACAGCCTCTCCTAGGGAATTCATCAAAAGCTTTCATCAAAGTTGCCAGCTTCCAGCTTGCCCTACAGATTTTGGGCTCTGGCATCCCTACAGTTGCGTGAGACACTTTTATAAAATCTCATATTTACAGATATCTCCCATTGGTTCTGTTTCTCTAGAGAACCCTGATTAATGCAGCAATGAAACCAAGGAGAGAAGGATCGGCCATGTGCCTTCCCATGTGAAAGGGGATCCTGCATGCCATCAGTCTTTCTTCAAAGAAGGTATTGTCCTTTTGATACCTTTATTGGGATGTTTCATGGCCTTAGGACTGTAAATTTGTAAACTAATAAATACTCGTTGTAAAAGCCAACCCATTTCTGGTATATTGCATTCTGGCACCTTTAGCAAACTGAAACAACCGTGTAAATGCATCACTCAGATCTGCTATGGGGAGCATATTTGACTGACAGCTTCAGCTGCTCCCTCCAAGTTTCATCACTGCATATAGGCCAAGCCCATGCTTCCTACCGTCTACTCCCAATCAATGACTGCACGTGGTTTAGTTACTAATAGAGGTCCATTCCTGTAAAAGAGTGAACTGCTCTGGTTGGGAAAATTTAGCCTGAGAAATTCACTCTGGCTTAGAAGAAACTCCTAGAACTGTGTTGCAGATTGAGATTCTTTCTAACCAAAAGTCCTTCATTTCCTCTTTTCATACCTGTCAGTGTTCTCTCATGGTCTAAAGGCTATATTCTTCTTATGCTTGCTCCTCTTTATTCTTCACAGACTTTTCACCCAGTACGATTCTTGCATGTCTAATCCTATCTTGTCATCTGCTTTTTAGAGGACCAAGATAACACAAGTGGTACCAGGAGTGTTCCAAGGAAATGAGCGGTAAGGTGGAGTCTGGAGACTGGATCACTTACCACCTGGGGGCAAAGAGGGCACCATCATAATAGATTATATGTGTGGCATAGATATTTCCTGCCATATGGGGTTAGCCCACTTGCTAAATACTTCACTCCTGGTGATCTGAACACCACCAGATCTCTGTCTGTTTAATGATTCAGGTATTTGAAATATGTGTCTATTCTAAATGACTCCTACAAAGCCAATATAGTTGGCTGGTTACTCCTAAGTGGTTTAGATGATAAACTATTATTAACAAGTAAAGACTAAATATGAGAGCCAGAAGAACTTTTTGTTAGCTTAAAAGGAGGATTTTATCTCCTGAAGTGGAGAACCTGAACAGCTGAGTAGCAAATTGAGGACTTAATTGTCAGGGTTGCAGATCTCCAAAAACATATAAATGCTCAAACAAAGCATGTTTTTATTATAAGTCTGGGACACTCTTTAAGAAAACCAGAAACCCTGAAACATGGATAGAGATATCTAGATGGAACCCCTACACATATTTACTCAGTTGAACCCTATGAAATCTAAATGCTTGCAGAAGCTGGCCTCCCTTCCCTAGTAAAAGCTGGAACTACTCATGTGCTGGAAGATGCTGAAGAGGCCTTTTCATTTCATAGTAACAAGTGCTCCCATGAGAAGCTGCCCACACAAACTTACCAGGCAGCTGGCCTCAAAACCATGGTTAAATCACAGTATAACCCAGCTGGATAAATGCTGGACATAATAAGGGAGGAAATGTGTTGTACACTAAAGGAGCTACAAGAATTAGCATTTATTTATGGGCATGGCCAGGATGATGCACTAGGATTAGATTTGGAGGGTGCATGATCAAGGTAACCACAAGAAGCAAGATCCTTTGACTTTTGTGTACTTTCTCAGGTTACAGGATTTAAACGCCCTGCCAAAATCTTTAGAAAATGGAGCCAACTCCATTCTTGGGTGTCTGTTAGAAGCTGGGAAAGCTGGCCTACAATGAGAAAGGAATGCCCAAATTCCCCTGGCAGACTCTAAAGATAGATATAAAGATATTGAAGCAGGCATGCTTGAATGAATTTATTATGTGAGATCAGAAGACCTACCAGAAGACATACCCTTCACTAATGCCATTGGGCATGCACTGGTGAGAGGGGTATCAATATCGCAAAACAGTTCAGGGGTGACTCTCCAGTGCAGGCTAGGGCTGAGAGCAGGAGAGCTGGCTATAGAACTGTACTTGTTAATATCCAATGGGATTGTGGGACCCCAATGTAATAACGGCCAGATGGCAGTGCTTAACAGCCTAGAGCCAGGAGGTTACAATTATCAGCAGTCAGAGGAAAGTTCAAGGGAGCTCAGTGTGCAGGAAGTTGTGGAAATGAATGCTAAGAACATTTCCTCCCTAAGGGAATAATATATGAGAAACTATCAAGTGTCCTACTAAAAATCCATAACCAGTACAGGGCAGGAATGAAAAGTCAAGAAGCTGTGAATATGATCAATCCACTACAAAGTTACAATCTTTTGCCAATTTTCAAACTAGAATCCATTGACTAAAGAAGTTGATAAGTCTTAGGAGGAAGGAAGCTGTAAAACCTTAGCAAATATTATATTGCAATAATTCCCTTAGTCCTTCTCCCATGGGATTTACGTCCATTTATTTGGGTGATGGTATATTAGAGAAAGTGGAATAATCAGACATTTGAAGAACACAGAGTCTGAGATGACATTGATACCTCAAGAGAGATAATGGGAGAGATAATAAATGGTAATCTGGTACAGCTCATAAAGGGCATATTGGGTGCACAAACCTACCCAGTGGTCATTTCCCCTATCCTTGGGTGCAAACTTGGAATTGATATTCTTAGCAGTTAGTGTAACGCCCACATTGGGCTCTTGATCTGTGATATAAGAGCTATCATGGTGCAAAAGTTCATCCAGCACTTGAATGGCCTTCGAAAGGCTCAGCTGAAATGCTAGCTTGAAGGCAACATTCTGAAAGTACATGCATTAAATCCGAGACTTTTATATGGCTCTGTGTTCCCAACAGGAAGAAACATGAGTCTGAGAACCAAGGTTGGAAACTAGAATGGGCCCATTTGCCATTATATATGATAACTCACTGGAGTATCTTGTGCTTCACATCCACACAAAACTTGGATCTGTATGGTTAGAAGTTCTAACACTCAAAGGGAGAGAGTGCACTCTTTCAGGGGACATAGCACATGTCCCATTGAACCACATGCTATGATGGCCATCAAACACTTGAGACTCCTAATCTCCTTGGACAAGAAGACCAGATATTGAGACCTCACAGGGGTAAACATAAATGACTTAGGGAGGATGAGGTAGGAACCCTATTACACAATGGAGGCAGGTAGGACCATGCATGGAATCCAAGTGGTCCACTTGAGTTCTTCTTAGCATTCTCTTGCTCCACTGTAATGGTGAAAGGAAATATGGAACAACACCAGGTAGAGAAGGACAGGATTTCCAAGGCCTTCATGCTCAGAAATGCAAGTTTACTTGAGAGCAAAGTAAAACACCAAGACCTGCTAAAGTGATAGGATGAAAGGAATTTACAATGGATTGTGGAAGAGTAGCTTTAAGACCAACTACAGTGACACAGGCTGACCCTTCTCCTGTTTATATCCCTTTTGCAAGTTTTCTCTCAGTAGAAAGAGGTCAATAGGAGCTGTTGAAGAGCTACTCCCTGGCCCTGCATAGAGAAGTTGAACTATGTGGTAGAAGGGGTGAACTGTGGTAGTCAGGAAATTGCACTGTTCAGATCAATCATGAGGTGCATAGTTGACCGACAAACCAACAGATTTCAATGTGGATTCAGAGCCATGCTTGTGCCAAGCCCACTCTTCTCATGAGCTGTACCTCAATGACTGTGCATGGTAGAGATACTAATTCTGGACCATTCCTTCAAGAAATAGGGTTCCTCTGACAGAAAACTTTAACTCAAGGACTCACTATTTGTTTGGTTAAACTTTTTAAGGACTGACTGATATCTACGACTCTTCATACCCAACCTTCCTTTCTTCCTGCTCTCCTTCAAAAATGTCAGCCCTGTCTTGAGGTCTGACAGCTGTCCCCAACTTTTCATGCTTTCTTCCATTTTTCCCTCAAAGTTGTTTCCTCAAATATGTCTCTTAACACATGTAATCATGTCTTGGCTGCTTCTCCTCCAAGGACCTGAATTACCATATTATGCTAGATGACAAGAGCATCTTAAAGAAGGAATTATGCATTAAATGTCTTTACATTGATCTCCACACCCTGTATAAAGTAGATATTTAATATGTACAAGTGAAATAAAAAGTGGATACAAAAGTAGTCAAAAATCTCTAATTTGATGCAATTATTTCTGGTATTTACTACTATATGTAGTCATGACTTTTCAGTAGAGAAAGATGAAGAGATGAATTAAACATTAACTGAGTTCTGCGATATAAACTCTTTTCCAAGGAGCTAAGACAGCATTCAGAAATAATTAATTTAAATGTGCTGAATGATTTAGTAGGTAATCAGTACTATTTAAGCAGAATATAAAAGTAAATGAGTGAGTTATACTGAGGAGTGATTTTTATTAGATTATTTATAGACGTAAAACATGGTACATAGGTTATTGAGATGGAACACAATATAATGTCAGTATCACAATCAAATATGTGAAAAGATCTCTGCCTTTGATGCTATGAATGCACTTTAGTGAATGTTTCTTCTACTCAAAGGCTGCTTGAAAATAAAGGGAAGGAAATCAATTATTAGTGAAATGACATACTCAGAAGCTCTTTACTGCAGAGCTTTCAATGCTGCAAATAAAACAATTTCCTGGCACCACTATGGGTTATTATCAGACAGAATGTTAAAAATCGCTTTTGACAATTAACAAGTATTTATTAACTTTGGTAACCCTGGTATGCATAATTATAGTGTCACAGGTATCAATTAAAGGTGCAGCAAATTTAGTTGTATTATTTTGTTGTCAAGCTATTATTTAGGCAGGTGTTTGAGAGATTTTTGTTTGTTTCCTCTCTTTGTGATACAGTAAATCATTAGACCTGGGTATTATTAACTCTTTATTCTAGTAACATGAGGTCTTAATTATAAATAGGTTAGTACTGTGTCAAGTTGACTGATGCAAAGTAATGCCATGTCTTACATAACCTTTGCTATTAGAAGAATAATTTGGGTTGATTTAAAATAAAAATACCAGTGACTGAAATGGAACCCAGTTTTATCAAATTGGTTATGATATAAATTATGTATTATGAAACACACAAATTTAAAGTGCATAATTTGACGTTTTGTATATACCCATTCGTTAGAGATTCAACTGTGTCCCCACAAAGGATAAGTTGAAGTCCTAAGCCTTACAACTTTGAAAGTGACCTTATTTGGAAGTAGGGTCGCTGCAGAGGTATTCAAGTTAAAATGAAGTCATACTGAATTAGGGTGGGCTTTGATCCAATGTGAGGTATCCTTATGAGAAGAGGAGGAGGGACACAGGGAGAAGAAGGCAATGTGACAACAGAGGCAGATGTTTTGAGTGATGCACCTACAAGCCAAGAATTGCTAGCAAACACCAGAAGTCAGAATAGGCAAGGAAGGCTTCTCCCCTAGAGATTTCTGAGGGAACATGGCCCTGTCAACACTTTGAATTCAGACTTCTAGATCTCAGTCTTTTGAGAGAATAAATTTCTATTGTTTTAAGTCACATGATTTGTTATATTTTGTTACAGCAGTCCTAGGAAACTAATGTATTGTGAAACCACCACCACAAACAACGTACAGAACAATTCCATCAACTCAAAAAATCCCTCTGTCTGCTTTGCGATGCAACTGTCCCTCCATCTCCAGCCCCAAGCAACTGCTGATCTGCATTTTGTCACTATTAGTTTTCACTTTTATAAAATTTTATAAATGGAATCACAAAGTGTGTATTCTTTTACTTCTGGCTTCCTTCACACGGCACTATTATTTTGAGGATCATCTATATTTGCTGCATGTAACGGTCATTTGCTCCCGTTATAATTGCTGAGTAAGTATTCCATTGCAATGAATGTACCATGTTGAATTTATCCACTCAGCTCTTGATAGACATTTGGATTATTTCAAGTTTTTAATCATTGTAAATAAAGATGCAATGTTTTTAGGTTGATATATGTTTTCATTTCTACTGGTTAATAGCTAATAATGGAAAGCTTGTGTGGGGGGCAGGCATATCTTTAATTTTTAAGAAAGTATGATATCGTTTTATATTCCTGACAACAATGTATCATAATTCTAATTGCTCCATATTTGGTGAACACTTGATATAGTCATTCAGCAGTTTTAATTTGCATGCCCCTGATAACTAAAAATTTGAAGTATCTTTATATGTGCTTCTTGGTCATTCATGTATCATTTGCAAATTGTTCTCATATCTTTCACATTTTGAATTTGGTTGGTTGTCTATTTATTGTTGATTAGTATAATTATAGATCGACATAGATATTCTGGATAGAAGACATATGTCAGATATATGTGATATGGCTATTTGCTCCTAGACTGTATTGCATTTTTGTTTCCTAGCAATGCTTTTCGAAGAGCAAATTTTTAAATTTTGATTAAGTACAATTTATCCATTCTTTTTTTTTTTTTTTTCAAGTTCATACTTTCTGTATCCCATCTCTTATTTTTTCTTCTAGAAGTTTCATAGTTTTATTTATTACAATTAGGGCTTGGATCATTTTCAAGTTGTTGTTGTGTGTGTGTTGTGGGATCATTTTTTTCCCCCCATGTGGGTATCTATTTGTTTCAGCAAAATTGTGAAAAAGACTCTGCTTTCCCCATTAACCTGCTTTGGTGCTTTTGTCAGAAATCATCTGACTATATATATGTGGGTCTCTTTTGATGTCCATTTTCTTCCATTGATCTGGGTGTCTACCCATATGCCATTATCACACTCTTTTGAAGTGAGGCTGTACAAGGCCTCCAATTTTGTTCTTTTCACTGTTTTGACTCTTCTAGAACATTTGCATGCTCATGTAAATTTTAGAATCATCTTGTCAATTTCAACAACAACAAAAAAATCCTGCTTGGATTTTGATTGGGATTAAATTGAATATATAGTTCAATTTGGGGAGAATTTCCACCTTAACAATATTGAGAATTCCAATTCAAGAATATAATATATTACTACATTTGTTTAGATTATCTTTCATTTTTCTCAACAGCATTCGTTAGCAGTTCAGGGGCTTTATTTTGTTGTTTTTTTTTTAATTGTGTCAATTTTTATATAGGAAATATTTTTGCAGTAAGATGAATGTTTACTTATATTTATAATAATATTATATTCATATAATGTATATTTAACACATTTCCTTCCTTAAAGTTTATTCACCAAGTTCAACTTTTGATCATAACATTCTCTTTTCTTATGTTTTTGTACAGAAAGTTGATTCAAGGATATTTGGTAGGCAAAAAAATTGTAATTGCTGGAGCGTGTTAGCTCCATAAAAAACATAAAAAGTAGTTGTCATAGAAGATTAAAAAGACAAGTAGAAGGGGACATTAGATGTAACAGTCCAACTGTCTCACTTTTTTTTCTGGTAAAGACACTAAATTTTTTAAAAAGTTGAGAAAGAGAGAGCTATTAAATATTTATTGACAACTCATCTGTCTCAATGGTTTAAGGGCATATCAGGATGAATTTAGAATTGGAACAAAATTACCCTTTAATATCTCTTCAAAATTATGAGTTTACAGACTAGGAACAAATGCAAATGTGCATGTCAGTGGTCTTACATGGCTTGTTAAATTATTCCTCTGTGTATTATGTTTTTCAGAACTTATTCTGTTTCTTTAATGTATTTCTACAATTGTGTACTGCTACTATAAAAAGCAATTGATTCTTAAAATATTCCCATACATCCTGTAAGCTTGCTAAATTTATTTCTTGTTTCTAATAATTATTTTATTCTACATACATTTATGTTGATGTTACACATAAGCAATTGTGTCATGTATAAATAGAGATGATTTCATTTTATCCTTTCTGATCTTTATACATTTTATTTCTCTTTCTTGCCTTATTGTAGTGACTGGAACCTCCAGAACAAGACCGAATAGAATATTGGTGAGATTGGACATCTTTGTATTGTTGCTGATATTATGGGAATGTTATTCAATATTTTATTATTGGGTAGGTTGTTAGCTATAAAGGGAAGTGTTTTCTAATAAAGAAATCATATGTACAGAGATCCAGATACAGAGTATAGTAGGCTGATAAATCTTTACACCATTGGGAATCAAGTCAGAGCGCACTGTTTAAGGCAGAAATTGGAGAGAAGTGAGGCTGGGGAGGTAGGCCCAGACTTCATAGTATTGCTTTGACACCTGTTTTCAGTATGTTCTCTAGACCAGCTTATTTTGATTATGTTTATTTTTAGTCCCTGACTCAATTGCTGAACTAAACTTGGTTCAATTGCTGAACTAACCTCTGGTTCAACAGTTCCTACAACTTGTCTCTTTGTTGCTAGATCTTGCCTTCACCCATGAATACATTCTTTTTGATATCTTTTTGATATGTCTGGCTTAACCCAACTATTCTTTGCAATTTCAGAGTCTTTCATCTTCTCTTTTCCCCCCAAATGCAGTTGGAGTCTACGGCGAAAACATGGAATAAGATAAAGAAATAATTTGCTTCAAACAAATCCCACTCTGTGCACTTTATATATAGGACCAGATTTGTGAGCTTACCTTTTTCTGGGCTCTTCTCAGGTGAAATCCTCAGTTAAGGTCCACCTACATGGGAGTATGAGATTCTATAAAGTAGATAGGTTCAGGGAATTAAGCACTCACAAACATCTGTGGTATGTGTTAGAGTAAAAGCCGTTCTCCACCGAACTAACAGATTCATGGGTGGTGATGCTGTCACATAGTATTAAAGAAACTGAAATTAGATTTGGCAGCTACCATAAAGGTTAAAAGCACAGATTTGGAAATCAGTTATACCTGGGTTTAAAGTTTTAACTCCACTTATCAGCTCTGTGACTTTGGGAAATTTGCCTAAACTCTCCAAACTTAATTTTTTTCTCATAAATCAAGGGAAATAATACTGAATACCTTGCAGAGTTGTGAGGATAAAAGAGTTAAGGCTCAAAGTTCTCATATATGATTCTCTCAGAACTCACACATCCCTTTGGCCTCCACCCTTTCTGTGCAGATGAGCTGATTTCCATCTGCCAGCAGTTATGCTTCTTTGCTGGATGGCTTTATCTAGCCACTGGAGTCTGCTTTGCCCATAGATGTGGCAGGTTGGAGGTTCTGGAGAATTATTCTTTGGGAGCATCTCTCAATTAATGATTGGCATAAGTTGGCAGACAAACATTTCAATTCCCTCTTTGCCAAGGTGGGATAACTCCAAGATATATATTCTACACTGGCTCCCAAAGTTTTGTGGGGATTGCCCTCCAGTTGCCTATAGTGGTAACTTGTTTAATAATGCTCCCTTTACTGATTTTCTTCCCTTCCCTGTGTCATGAGTTAGGGTTTGATTAAGAATGTGAGACCACTACGAGTTGATAAAGAATAAGAGATTTTTTATAGAGATTAGAACATACAAAGTTGTGAGAACTAGTAGAAACGTCTAAGGAAGGTTCTTATCTTTGCATCGTGTGGTAGGCTCGAAGTTGTTCTAGGTCAGCAGGCCTGTATGTTAGGAGAAGAGGCTTGATGTGAAGTGGGGGACAGAGAGGCAAACTGGAAACTATGAAGACAGATGAAAAGCCTCATCTGTCTCTCATTGCCTCTGACCTCAGTGGCCCAGGTAGGTTGCAAAGAAGCCTGAAACTGTTTGCCACAAATCTGCACACGTGCCTGTCTAGCAATCCAAAAGGTGGAGTCGGAGATCTGATGGGAGTTGGAGGAGTTCCAGACCTGGGTGCTGCACACACTAACAAGGTGAGCAAGCAAATCAGTGACACATGCATAAGTGACCTTAATCCCTGGCACTCTAAGGTGTCCCTCTAAACATGATAGCTGCTACGTCACTTCTGCCTTCTCGGTTCTGTGCATATTTCTCTTGCAGCCAACTTTAACCTGGAACCAAACAGTGAAGGTAGTTCTGGGAAATATAATTGACACAGTATTTAATCACCACAATTCCCTCATCCCTGATTGGTGTTTCCTTTACCACTAAGATAACTTACTTGTACTTGAATCCTTGTCTCAGGGCTTAGAGTGTGCTTCTGGGAGATCCCGATTTAAGGCAATGCTTAACACAGTACTAAGTATATGGTAAGAATGAAAACAAACCTTATTGTTTATATTCCTAGTCATAGCAGTCTTTTCTGATGTTTTTAAAAATAAATATGTGGTCTCTTCACCTAAAACTTACTCTTTCTGAGCTCTACAGTGGTTGTCAAGTTTAGTGTACCTGTAAGTCTCTTTATGAATTTATTAATTATACAGATTTTAGCCTCCCCTGTACTGAGAATATGATTCAGGTGGTGCTTTGATGTGTGAAGACTCCTGCATGTTAAATACCCTAGATGATTCTGATGAACTTGATCCCTGGACAACATTTTGAGAACATCTGATCGAATGTGTGTGCATGTGTGTGTGCGTGTGTGTGTGTGTGTGTGTGTGTGTGTGTGTGTGTATGATACATATTCCATAGATCTTTTAGTATATATTATATACAATTATATATGTGCTTTGGATTTCTAGTTTTGTATAAGTTATAATCTTATTTATTTCAATGTGATTCAAGTGATGAGAAGCTGAAGGAGTGATGATACATAAGAAACTGTTCCACAATTTCCCTGCTAACCAACCCTGCACTGAATTATCGCATAGGATAGGCAAACACCTAAATATTTACCATTTTTAAATGTTTCACAGTATTATTTAAAAATACATACACAAAATTATTTTTATAAAGAAACCTGTTGTTTACAGAAGAATACTTGAAACTTTTTAGCCAAATATTTCAAAAAACATGACAAAACATAAATATAGCAATGATATTGCAACTTTCTGCCTTTGAGAAATATTTTAATTGCTTGGCATTGGCACAGCTGTTGGAAGTTTTTAAAAAGGGAACACATAGACCTCTGCAAATTTTGGCAGAATTCCCCTTTCTCTCTCATCCTATGCAAATGACCATTACAATCTAACAGAACAGTTCCAGGAAGAAGACTAATTAGAATGGATTGTTGGCCTCCTCTAAGAGACTTTTCATGATGAATCCCACCATGCCCTGTATTCACACTAACCTCAGTAACCACAGAAAATTCAATCCTCATAATTTATTTTTCATTCGTCTCTGAAGTACTCTTTTTCCTTTCCCATTTCCTGATGCCCTCAAACTTTCCTGCTACGTCTCCTGGAACTCATAATATAGCTTCAGCAAAGTAACCTCTATCATAATGTCTTGTCTGAATATTCCCTTAACTTTCTCACTCTAATAGAAATCTGTCTCTTCCTTCCTATCTCTGATCTCTCCCACTCTCTGAATTTACAGGTCTTCAAGTTTTTCTTCTCCTGTGGCCCTAAGTCCCAGCACTACCATGGCCCTATCTTTTTACTTCCAGTAATTTCCTATCTTCCCAACTCTTTAAACATCCCATTTTCCAATGACTGCCTATTGTCTTTGCCTCTTACTCACTCAAATAGCCAAACTAAAAAAAAAAATAAAAAATAAAAAATTTATTCCCACTGGTACATCTTATCTATTGAGCTTTGCACTATCAATCATCTATCTCAAGTTCTTGTTTCACTCCTCACCACTTCAGATTCAATAATCCTTTATTAAAATGACTCACTTGCTTATTCTCTTAACCCCATTGCCTCTGTCTCTATCTTAGAACCCACCTTACACATCCTGAATCTGAGTTCAATTCTGATCTCTGCCTATTCTTGTCCTGTAAGTAGACAAAAACACAAGCCTACTAATTGGTCTAAATTTAAACTTTTGACCATATGGTCCTTGGTGAGACCCATTCATTGATCCTACTCTATTTAACCTGGTGAATTCACTCTCCCACTCTCACAGGCAATTATTTCACACATCTTTTCTCCTCAAACTCCCAAAATACTCTCCCACTTCTTTTCCTCCTAAAGAAAGTAAGAGTAATTGGAAAGAATTTCTACATGGTTTCAACAAATCTAGCAATCTGCCGCCAATGGTACCTTTATATTCTGCTTTTTCTTGTTTTCCAAAGAATACACTTTTCATGAGTCTAGGGGCACCTTCCCGTCATGTGCTGGTTCCTATCCCTTCTTGTCCATTTAACAACTTTGTGCTAATGTTTATCCTTCTTTCTCCTTTATTATAAGTTTTAAACACCATTATATACAGATGCTATAATATCATCAATAGTGCAGAATATTTTCCTGAATCCAT
Source organism: Choloepus didactylus (assembly GCF_015220235.1). Classification (NCBI taxonomy): domain Eukaryota; kingdom Metazoa; phylum Chordata; class Mammalia; order Pilosa; family Megalonychidae; genus Choloepus; species Choloepus didactylus. The sequence continues at coordinate 56,532,607 of NC_051312.1, forward strand.
ATCCCTGGTTGGCTGCCACTGCCTATATCTGTTCTCTTTCTAACAAAACTCTTAGAAGAGTGGTCTTTATTCATGTTCTCTATTTTCTCTGCTCCCATCTAATCTTGAACTCATTCTGCTCCATGAAAACTGCTCTCATCAAATCCACCAATGTTCAGGCCAAAAAAATTGGCATTACCTCTTTGCCTGTTTTTCCCTTCATTTTCCACATCTAATCCATCAGCAAATCATGTTGGCAAGTCTCGCTGCCTCTCCCAATTCCTAACCTATCTAAACTGCATTATCTGTTGCCTGAATTATTGCTACAGCTTTCTAATGGCTTCTTCACTTCCAGTCATCCATCGAAGCCTGTTATTCATACGGTAATCAATGTGATCCTTTAAAAATGATGTCGTCATGTCACTCCTCTCAAAATCCTCCAGTTGCTTTTCAAATCACTTAAAGTTTAACATAACATTCTTACAGTGCCCTGCAAACCATACACAATTTGATACTTCTGCTAGTTTTCTCTTATCATTTACCACTCTCTCAACTTCTTCATTTCATTCCGACCATCCTGGCCTTCATGCTCTTTCCTGACTATGCCACAAAACCCCCAGTCACTAATCTTTGCACTTATTTTCTCCTTCTGGAAGGCTCTTTTCCAAGTTATTAACAGAACTCACTTTAGGTAGAAGCTTGGAATGTAGAAACACAGCTATTTTTTTCTAGTAGAAAGCTAATGAAGGATCAAAGACAAAAATAAAAAAACTTTGGATAGAAGAGAAAAAGAATTCGTAGAACTATGGGAGACTTAGAGAACAAATAGCTAAGTAAGAATGTGTTCACTTCTTTAAAGATGTTATTATTTCATCCTCTCTGAATTGTTTACTTTTTCTCTAAGATTTTCCAAACTTACACCTATCACTAGGATGAAGATTTAATCTGAAATATGTACACTATGACCATACACTTAGTAGGAAATGGAAATTTGTCATAGCAAAAATTGAACTCTAAATAGTGTTTTGTTGAATTCAGGTTTCTTCACAACCAAAATGAGTCAAAGTGGCTTATTTGGAGCCACACTAGTAGAAAATTAAAATGATTTTAAGATGCTTCTTTTTAAAATAATGAATTCAAAATGTCACTTTATGTAAAATATCTAATATTGACTCTTTTAAACCTCTTTTATTCATCCTGGATGTTACCTTTAAATGTGAAAATATTGAAAATCGTAGATCTGTCAAATGCTCAATAAAAAATGAATCTTTCCCTTTTATCTGAAGAGTTTCTGACAACTGAAATTATTTGTTAATCACCTTGACAGAATCAAATTAGGTGACTAAACATTTATTAATTATCTGCTTCTGGGGAAGGGAACATTATAAAAGAAGTATAATAAAGCCAAGGAAGTCTACCTAAGAGTCTAAAACAAGCAACAAACATGTAAAAAAGCAAATAACTTTCTCTGGTCACCTACCAGCTGATGCCAGAGCCAAGTGGGTATTTTGGGCAGACTGTCTTCCTTCTTGGCTGTTGCTCACTCTGCAAGTATTCTACACTACTCTGCATCATCAGGTAACACATTGTTCATTTGCCCCATGCCTATTTTTTTCATTTTCATACTATTAATATCTTCTACTCTAAGAGGAAAGAGAGGAAATAAATCACTGTGCTCAGTCTATTGTTTTGAACAGGAAATCAGGTTTTCTTCTAGTTATTTAAATCTACATTTTTTTTCAACATGCTGTAGTCCTACCTCATAATTTTCACTAACATCTATGTGCTGATCATTCACAAATCTTTATTGTGAAAATTTATAGTTAACATTGTCATAGAAAAATCAGAACAATCACAACATTTATTTTATAGGCAGCTACTAATTATCTATAAAATTCCAGACTCAAATGCCAAACAGGTTACCACATTTCCTCCTGGTTCCCCCAAACACCTCAAATTTAACGTATACAAAGCACAGTAACTTTTCTTTTTCTGTAACTAGCTAATTAATGATTAGTATTTGAAGTAAGATAGAAGTGGAAAAAATAGAGAGAAGGGCTTGATTCAAAAGACATGTTAAGATGAATTGAAAAAAAATTTGTGGCTCTTAAGATGTGAATGTTAATAGAATTAAAGATAATCCGAAGGTTTTTTTTAAAATATATCTTTATTTGTGAGATTTAATGGATAGTTTCACCATTAAATGCAATTTGGAAATCTTGAGACAGGACTTGGAAAAATGAAGGAATCAGCTTCTGGACATGTGAATTTTGAAATATCCATGGAGTTTCCAGATAAAGATATCAAACTGAGCTTACCATAAAAAACAGAATTGAATATTCCCACCTTAGTCAAGGGAGGGAGTACCAGGCCTTTTTTACTGGTTCTCTCAGACATGGCACAAGAAAGGAAAGGAGATGTATGGAGCTTGAAAGCTGTCAGGTGTCTAACATCAAAAATTGAGTCAGACTTTATTACGAATTCACCTCACAGTGGTTTTGCACTAAACTTTTATTAATTACTTAAAACAGATATTCAAGTGATGAAAAGAGAATATATATTCAACGGCATGTATTTTCATCAAATTAGCATTAGAATAATATAAATTGCAAAAACTAGCTATAATAGAGACTCCATTTGGAAATTCTTTTTTTTATTTATCCATTATAGTTTTATTTTCCTATATCCTATATAAGACTTCTGTACAGAAAAGGGGATAAATAGAAAATAATGCCTACTGTTAGGTACTTTTATGGAGGTTTTCTAAAATTGTTCTCACAATAAAAATATAAGGTATGAGTAAGCCTCAGTTTTAGAGATGGTGAGAATAAGATTCAGAAAAATTAAACTATTTGTTCAAAGTCAAACAGCTCGCAATTTGAAGATTTAGGGGTTTGAGATCAGTTCCATGCTCTTTTAACTCAATGCTATATTTTCAGCTTGTGGTGGATACTGGGTTAATCACTATGTTCTGCTTACTTACTAGGTTGAGCTCTTCTTTAGCTTCAGTTTCATCATTTGTAAAATGGGTTGATAATACCGACTTGCAAAATCAGAGTGAGGATGCCATTAAGTAATGGAATGGCATTTATTGAGAAGTAGCTGTGGCTTTTATCATTATTATTGTAACTAAAGTAATTACTTATGAGTATGTATGGTAGCTTTGTATACTTTTCATTTTGCTTTAAATTCTCTGAGCTTTTGATTTTTCATCTCTAGAACAGAAATAAAATTTATCTCACTAAGTTTTAATAGACTAATGCTTGCCAATGTACTCTGAATACTACATAGTGCTCTTTAAATGCAAACAGAATTTATTGCTATTTTTAAATTAGACTTGCCTCGGGATGGGCCTCTTAATTGTGGAGCAACTGATAATTGCTTCAAGAGTCATTTCCTAACTCACTGATGGCAGAGCACCAGCCTAATATAACCAATTTCTGAAATTTTTGACAATTAATGTTTGAAGGTTGGTAAATCAAAGGATAATTAATTTAATATCAGCAGTGGCATCTTCGTTGTCACTTTCAGTTCTCAGCTAAAGAGTCAAATCAACAGAAACACCTTTTCTGACAACCCAGTTAAAGAAGACCCCACCCCCCCATCACTCTTCTATCACATACCTTATTTCATGGCTGCACTTCACTCATAACCATCTGTATCCATGTTATTGGTTTAAATTTTACCTTTTTATTATATGACTCACTGTTAGCTCAAAAAGAGCAGGAATTTGGGTGTCTTATTCACTATTCAAAACCCAATTTGGTACATTACAAGTATTCCATTAATTTTTATTGGATGTGTGCATGAAGGAGCAATAGTGAATTCTATATTTGCTAACTAGTAGTCTGTTTCAACATGACTGCAGGAAAAAAAAAACACATTTAATTCAATGAGAAAAAAATGGAGGAAAACATTAAATCATCTGTTGGCTTGGACCAAGAATAACTTGAATCTTGTCTCTATTTGAACTGATTGTTGGCATGTATTAATTACTGCCTAAGTAAGATCAAAGGACGCTAGGCAGATCAGTCAGTTCTTGAGAGAAAGGCAACAATTTTGATTATCTAAAAATTGTTATTTCTTATTGCCTTAAGAAAGGGATAAGCAGAATAGTTGAAGTTTTGTGAAAAATAACACGGGATGGTGAAGGTTATGTGTTCATGTCACAAGTGAAACAGATTTTTAGAAGAAAAAATGCCGTGTGAAAATATAAAATGCAGCAAGAATTACTATTTACAAAAACCCTTTATTCATAAGGTTTGATTCATACTATGTCCTGTAAACCTGTAACCTGTATTTCTTAAGTCATATTTCAGGAATAAAGCCTTTGAATTTGGCTTTAAAAATGGATGTGATTTCCTTATCTGCAGAGGACAGGATCCTATATACAGAAAATCCTGAAAAATCTATAACAAAGCTCCTAGAGCTAATAAATGAATTCATTAAAGTGGTGGGATACAAGATAAATACCCAAAAATCTGTAGTGTTTATATATACAAACAATGAACAACGAGAAGAAATCAAGAAAAGTATTTGTGCTGGTTTGAATGTATTATGTATTCACAATAGCAACTAAAAGAATCAAATATATGGGAATAAATGTAACTAAAGATTTTTTAAAACACTACTAAAAGAAATCAAGAAGATCTAAATAAATGGAGGACATCTTCAGTTCATGAATTAGAAGACTAAATATCATTAAGATGTCAATCCTATTCAAAACAATTTATAGATTCAATGCAATCCCTATCAAAATTCCAAACTTCTTTTCAGAAATGGAAAAGCCAATTGTGCCGGTTTGAGTGTATTGTGTCCCCCAAATGCCATTATCTTTGTAGTCTTGTGGGACAGACGTTTTGGTGCTGGTTAGATTTGCTTGGAATGTGCCCCACCCAGCTGTGGGTGGTGACTTTGGTGGGATACTCCCATGGAGGCGTGACCCCACCCATTCAGGGTGGGCCTTGATCAGTGGAGCCATATAAAACATGCTGACTCAAAGAGACTGAAGGGAGAGCAGCTGTGAGTGACGTTTTGAAGAAGAGCAAGCTTGCTAGAGAGGAACGTCCTGGGAGAAAGCCATTTTGAAACCAGAACTTTGGAGCAGACGCCAGCTACGTGCCTTCCCAGCTAACAGAGGTTTTCCGGATGCCATTTGCCATCCTCCAGTGAAGGTACCTGATTACTGATGTGTTACCTCGGACACTTTATGGCCTTAAGACTGTAACTGTATAGCCAAATAAACCCCCTTTTTATAAAAGCCAGTCCATCTCTGGTGTTTTGCATTCTGCAGCATTAGCAAACTAGAATACCAATCATCAAATTTATATAGAGGAATAGGGACCCAGAATAGCCAAAGCCACATTGAAAAAGAATGAAGTTGAAGGACTCACACTTACCAATCTTAAAATTTATTATGAAGCCATGATGATGAAGACAGCATGGTACTAGCACAAGGACAGACATATAGACCAGTGGAATCAATAAGGGGGCAAAGATCACTCAATTGGGAAAGAATAGTCTCTTCAACAAATGAGGCTCGGAAAACTGGATCTCCATTTGAAAAAAAAAAAAAAAAAGAAAGAAAGAAAAAAGGAGGGCCCCTACCAAACACCTTATACAGAAATCAAGCAAAAAAATGGATTAAAAACCTAAATATAAGAATTATAAGAACCAAGAACTATTGAACTCCTAAAAGAAAACATAGGGAAGCATCTTCTGGATCTTGTATTAGGCAATGGTTTCTTAGACTTTATGCCCAATGCACACAACAAAAGAAAAAATAACTACATGGGATGTCATCACAATTAAAAACTTTTGTGCCTCAGAGGACTTTATCATGAAAGTAAGATGTCAACCTACACAATGGGGGGAATATTTGGAAACCACAAATCTAATAAAGGTTGATTATCAAGAGTATATTAAAAAATCGTTCAACTTAACAGCAACAAAAAGTACAACCCAATTAAAAAAATGGACAAGAGATTTGAATAGATATTTCTCCAAAGAAGATATACAAATGGCCAGACAGCACATGAAAATATGCTCAACATTATTAGCTATTTGGGAAATGCAAATCAAAAACACAATAAGGTACCATTTCATACCTATTAGAATGGCTGCTATTAAAAAATGGAAAATCACAAGTGTTGGAGAGGATGCAGAGAAACGAACACTCATTCATTGCTGCTGGCAATGTAAAATCATGCAGCCTCCGTGGAAGAGAATTTGATGGTTCCTCAGGAAGCCTAGTATAGAACTACCATATGATCTGGGAACCCCACTACTAGGTATATACCTGAAAGAAAGAAGTGAAAACAGGGACTAGAACCATGGAGTCTAGTTATTAGTATAATTATAAAAATTTGCTATCATCACTTGTAACAAATGTTCCACACCAATGCAAGGTGTTAATAATAGGGTGGTATATGGGAATATGGCAGTCTTGTATTTTATGTATGATTGCTTTGTAATCCCACAACTTCTCTAATAAAAACAAAACAAAACAAAACAAAACAAACAAAAAACAGCAATCTTAAAAAAATGCCTATGATTATGGGGAAATTTAGGAATCCTCTAAACCTTCACTCTAATTAACTTCTGTTGGTTTCCTATCTCTCTCTGTATTGCAGTCTTTTGGCATCTTTAAAATGAACTTAAACTTGCACAGTAATTCATGTATAGGATTTAGAGGAAGCTTGCCTGGTTTAATGCCCTAGTTCTGCACAAAGACATAAACTATGAATAGTTCCTCAAGAAGAAATCAATAACCTGAATAGCCCTGTATTGATTTCAAAATTTGAATGTGTAGTTAAAAGCCTACCCATAATGAAAATTCCAGGACCCTATGAGTTTATGGGTGAACTCTACCAAATATTCATGGAAGGGAAAAAGCAATTCTACATAAATTCTTCCACAAAATTGAAAAGAAGTGAATAATTTCTAATTCATCCTGAGGTTAACATTTTTCTGATAGAAAAACCAGACAAAAACATCACAATAAACTAAAATTATAAACCAGTATCCATCCTGACTATGGATATAAAAATCCTTCATAAATTATTAGGAAATAGAATCCAGCAAAACATAAAATGAATAAAAATTCATTGTGATCAACTGGGGATTATCTCAGGAAATTTCTGCTGATTCTTCTGCACTTAACTGCATATACTGAGCTATTTGTTTTATATGGAATAGCATAAGAAGAATATCTTTTAACTTCATTCTTTGTTTGTTTTTGTTTTGTTTTCTATCTCAGGTTGGCCAATATTTTGACTTATTTAGTCTGCTTGAAAGCATTTGAAGTGTGCAGTGCTGTTTTGAGTAAGTGATTCTAGTTTCTTTTGTCTCTGGTAGAAGATTATACAACTTAATGTTAAATGCCTTGATGCATAAAGGATAAAATGTGGCTTCTTTTAAGATCTTTTTTCTAAATCTAGATTTCCTGTATATCCATTCATTGTGAGAAGCAGACACAGCTATGCAGCTCTAGAGCCTGCTGCCAGTAGGCTTCATTTAAATCCATTGACAATGCTAATTACCTTGTATCTTGGAGGAAAATCACTTTGGGAGAGGGTATTTATGTGATAAGAGTAAGAGCAAGTACTAAATGAAAAGAAATAAACTATAACTATCATAGTTTAACTGGAAGCATTTTTTCTTTCTTTTTATACATAATATAATGACGTCTTACAATGTTTGGCATCTTGGATTCAATGAAATATGGCACTTTGATCTCCAACTACCTGATTTTACGTACTTCTTAAATGCTTTGCAATCCAAGTGTTGCAAAAGTGGATGTGTGGGATAGCCTGGATCTACTGAACACTTAAAACAAGTGTGTGAAGTAATTTTAGCCTTGTAAAGAGGGAAAAACAACAACAAAAACCATGATACTGCCCTATATGTTTACTAACCTGAACTTTTACTAAAACCATACATACCTGTTGCTCCCACTGATAAACTTGAAGTCATTTTTTCTTTTTTTTTTTTCTTTTTTTTCATGTTGTCTCCCCATCTGGAATACTTTCAAGTAAAGGAAAATCCAATTAAGTCAACTTTTTATGTCCTTTCTCTCCTCATCTTACCAATATTGTAAGCCTAACTTAAGTCTCCCTTATCAGGGAAGTTTCCCTTGAACATTCTAACTCTTTCACACTGCCTTTTCACTACTAAAGTCATATGTAAGACAATATTTTTGTCAGACATTTAAAAAATGAATGACAAGAATCCAACCATAAATGTTAAATACACAACATCTAAATATGTCACTTGGTCTTATGGAGTTTACAACAAAAGGGAGGGGGAGATAGTAATCAAATAATTCTGCAAAAACATAGAATTAAAATTATAATTTTTATCATATTTTTTATTGTAGAATATAACATATGTACATAAATGTGATAACTTTCCATGTGCAATTTAACAAGTAGAGAACAAATTTCAAAGAATATTATAGACTACAATTCCACAAAAACTGTGATAATTATTAGAATAAAAATCTCCATGGTGCAATAAGAAAAAACATTAGACAGAGTTTTAAGACTTAAATAAGGCTTCCCTACAAAGGAGGTTACTAGGTGTGGGGTAGGGGGTTGGGAGGTACAGTATTTATAAAGATACTGAGCCATGAAAGAGAAGTATTTTGAATTTGAAGAAATAAATAGATTATATGGTTTCAAGTATCTTTTCTCCTTGATTACTGTAAATTTTGGGTGAATAGAATATCTCATGGATTTGTTTGCTTTTGTTGTTGTTGTCATTTTTTCTTCACCCTTGAAACACATGAAGCTAGTAATGTTCTTGAACATGACTCATTAGGGAGATAAATGAATGTATGGTAATTAAAAAGATATATGTTACTTGGAGCCAGAAAACTTGGCTTTTATTTCTTCTTCACTTTTTGTCAGAGTTTCTGTTACTGTCCATGAAAATTTATGGTAATAGTTCCCACTCCGTGTACTGTGTAATGATCATGTATATAAAAGTGTTTTATAAATTGCAAAATTCTATGTAAAAATTTAGCATGTAGACCAAATACATTAATAGTTCATTTGAAGTTAACTTCTTTGGAAGTTAATGACCTGGCTTCAAAAACAGATTAAGATTAATCTCAATTATAGTACTCTTTGTAAAGGTGTAATAATTGCTTATAACTAATTAAGAAGATTCATGCACCCCTCCCTCCAACATGGCTTCCACTAAGAAAAGAAGAAGAAATGCACTTTTTGACTAGGTATAGGAATGAAAACTTAAGAACATAGACCTATGTTTAAACACCAACTCAGACATTTCATTAGCTTGATATTTATTCAGGTAACATTTCTTTCCTACCAAACATTCAAGTAGTGATTAAACAAAAAAGCACACTCAAAATAAACAAATGGACAAAAAACAAGTAAGCAAGCAAACAACAACACAAAGGTAAATGGAGCCCCTATTACTTATATTCTATAATTCTTAAATTAGTATATATGGAATGTTTCTTTTGCCTTTTAAGATGAAATGTAATAATTTAGTCTGAGTGTTCCTTTAAATAATAATTAACTTTTTTTGTCCATCCATGGCAATTTTAAATGGCTTGAAATTTGGCACAATTCCTTTGCTCTTTTGGGCCACCTTGTTTGATGTATATTCTGTTGTAACAAACAGAATGTTACAGTTGGAAGTGACTTTGATTCAAAATCCTAATTTTCCAAAGTGGAATTTTGAGATCCAAATAATTCCTCTGAAAAAAGAGCTCCAATAATAAGCACTCAGAGAAAATTTTATAATACTTTCCTCATATGTGGTTTCAATTTTACTTCCTAACCATTTTTTTATTATTCATTACCTATCTGTATCCTACTACATTTCTAAACATTTCTCTCATTTGTGGCATCCACTTTCTTAAGGTAAATTAACTTTAAGAAAAATGAAACATGCTTATATGTTATTAAAACCTCCATTTAAAGAGTTTTTTTAATCTATAGGAGAAAAATCCATGTTTTAATGTTTATTGGATTTAAAGGTTGTGTTCACTGCTTACCTCAAAGTTTGTTTACAACCCTCTCTTCTTTTACTTTTACTTCAATCTATTAATTTAATTTAATTTACAATTTAATCTATTGATTTCACTTATTTACTGATTTTCTTTTTAAATTTCTAGGGTCAGCCTCTAATGTGCAGAACAGTTGAATATTTTATGTTAAAATATCTTATGTGCAAAATAAAAATGGTGTACAACCTGTGACTACAACTAATCAAAATCATTGATGCATACATTAAAAGATTGTAAGGCAATAAAGACAGGAAATTTAGTTTGAAAGGGGGTAGAAAAATGACTTTGTTTTCTTTGAGATTTGCTGTTGTTATAATATTGTCTCTAGATTTTTTTTTAAAAAAATAAACACTGTAAGTTTGAATACCTGTCATATACTCTACTGTTTCTCTACTCTCTAGAGCTTGTCTAATATGAGATTGTATTAGCTGAGAGAGATGGAGAATTAAATGGTAATATCAGCAGGAAACTCACAGGCAATGAGCAAATGAGTTTTGAAAAGCTGCTCACTGGGTGAAGCCTAGTGGGGGATACACAGTAATAAAGACACACTGCTTCTTTTGCTTAACAAATTTAACTGTATACAAAATAACAGCCTTTATTATTATAATGCATTTGTGGAGTTTCTTTGCAAATATTGAGGCTCGATCTGCTGCTACCTATGCTTTGATTTCCTCTGAAACTTGTGGAATAATCATACATAAAGCACTTTATAGCTAGAAGACATGGCAGAAACTATTATTTCAAACTACATCATATATATATATATATATACATGTATATATATATCTCCCAAATTTAGAAGTAATCCAGACATCTAGTCAACACAAATGATACAAAAAATTTAGTAAAAGTTTTGATGTTTTAAGCAACCATGGTAGATTGAATAGCAAGTTGTTCATTTATGAGTTTTTAACAGGATACCTTCTACCACAGACTGCAGCTTGAGGCAAAATTTAGTGCTCTTTTATAATCTGTGTCCTTTGGATTTGGCTGTGTAACACTTCCCACACACTGGCACACTGTATTTTTGTTTGGATTAATTATAATATATTAAAAAGTCAAATAGAGCTGGGTAGATATCTAGGACAAGATTTTGTTTTGTAATTTCTAGTAAGAAGGTTTTTTTTGTTATATTCTTGTCATGATCTTACAAATACTGTACAACATTCCCATAAAAATTTCTATAAGAAAATAAATTGTACAATGCTCATTTTAAACTGTTTACCTTAGGTAGTTTACTGCATAGTTGACAAACTGCCTGGCTTTATTGAGATTCTTTCTCCTTATGTCAGATAACCTTTTAATAGTAGAATAGAGATATATCTCATTCTTTTAATCATTTAATAGAAATCCATTTTATGGATGTACTATAATCTATTTCACTCATTGATTGATGATTAGGTTGATTCCAGTCATTTCTTACTATAAGCAATGCTGCGCAACTATTTTCTATTTTATGCACTTCTACAATTTTATTTATAAAATTAATTCCTAGAAGTGGATTTGCTATGTCAAAGTGCAAATGCATTTTTAAATTTGATAGATACTGTCCTTTGCACTCCAAAAAGTTTTGCTGTTTTATACTTTGCTTGTTTCATCATGCCTTTAATAACATTAGGCAATATCAGCCTTTGTGTTTCCTGACAATTTGAAAGCTGAGAAACGGTCCTGAGCTATCTTTTATTCATTTGTTTTGGTGTTTATTTGAAGATTCCAACCAGGAGCCCTGTATACAGATTTCCCTTTATTGCAGCTTTACAAGTTGAAGTTAGCAGGAAATTTGGCAATGTCAGGTATAAGAGCAGGTTTTGATGTTACTGTAGGGATCTCATGAATCTGTCCATTATTCCCTTAATGAAAATTCTACAAGAAAAGGAAATACACAGGAAACTTCTGATATAAATGAGAGAACACAAGAAAGCACCATGGAAACCTTAAAATAAATTGCTCTGTGTACTAGGAGAATGTAGTTTCTTGAACATGAAGAGACATTATGAAGGTCATTTTGTCAAGTGAGATTTCATTTTAATGGCCACTCACTGAAAATCTGTCTGTCTGGGAAGTTATAAAGGTGTATTTTAATCCAGACTACCTCCAACCACTGACAGTTTAGGGAAAAATAGTATGAGTTCAGAGGATTTAATTTTAATATAGTAGGTGCCTTGATATTTATCTGGTTGTGGGTAGAAGAGGCCTTCTGATTTCTCATGAAAAAGAATGTATTGGGGCCCATTTCCTTGAGAGATGGATATGAGATGAGCTTCCCTGACTCTTGTGAGTTTCTCCTCTTGCTAAACCCACTGAAATGGTTATAGTCTGAGGACGCTTGTCTTTGACACAAAAATCTTACATTATTTGAAATCTCAAATCTCTAAATAATAGTTTTAACAAAGCAGCAGCCCCTTCCCTAAAATCTTCTCTCTCCACCCAATTCAACTGCAGCTATATTCAAATTGAATAAATATGGAGAAATAGTTTTATTATGCTAAATTGTTTAAAATATTAACATAAGCAAATTTCCATGGGGGATGAAAATAAAAACTGTGAAATGACAAAGGGAGCTGATAATAAGATTTTTAAATATCACTGGAAGATTGGTTTGGGATTTTATTCCTCTCTCCTGATAGAAATGCTTAGAATTCTGATTGAGTATATACCACAGATAGAAGAAAATCATGGGAGAACTATTAAACATCTTTATTTTTGTACATACATACTGCTACCATTCCAGACAAATATTATGAACACATTAAAATGATGGAATGGCAAGCACCATAGAAAATAAAAGCGACCCCCCCTTCACCTACTAATCCTTATCCAAGAAAATATGTTTTGTTCAATAACTTACAAGACCTCTAAATACCCAAGTGATATGAACCGTGGTCTCTAGTAACTATCCCAGAAGACAAAAAGTAATGAAAAAATGAACAGGCAAAAAAATAATCTATATTATTGGTCTATACAAATTTAAAGGAATCTAAATAAAAATTCCACAAGATTATAATTTTAATTGTCAAGTTATTCTAAAATTTATATGGAAATGCAAAGGGCCATGAATACCCAAAAAGACCTCAGCAAGAGGTTTAGACTTTTGTCACCTATTGTGAAGGACAGTATTTAAGATAGTGGGAAATTGGTACAAGGATAAACATGCAAAAGAATTGTACAAAATAGTGAGTAGAGACACAAACACATACATATATAGTTGATATATGGCAATGGTGACAGTGCAATGGATGGGCGAAGGATAGTATTTTTTCAATAAAAGGTTAATCCATATGTAAAAAATATGAATTATCCATATAGAATAATTTATATGGAAAAAATAAATTTTAATTTTATACCATACAGAAAAATCAATTCTAGATGGACTGTAGATCTGAATGTGAAAAGTTAAGAAATAGAATTTTAAGAAAAAAAATGGAACATATTTATTAGGTAGACACAAACAAAGATTTATTAGGACACAAATAGCAGTGACTTCAGGAAGAAAAAATATAAATTAGACTATATTAAAATTAAGAATTTCTATTTATCAAACATTACCAATAAAAGAGTGTAAAGGCAAGATACACAGTGAGAAAGACATTTGATATATCTGATGAAATAACCACTGCAAATCAATCAGGAAAAGACTGCCAATGCAATTTTAAAAATAGGCAAACATTTGAACAGGAACTTCACAAAAGAGATTATCCAAATGGACAATTAAACATATAAAAATGATTTTCTCATAATTAGCTCTGAGAATTGCAAATTTCATACCATGATTTTGAGGTCAAGGGTTATAATGGATATACTATGACTTTACATGACTGATAACTAATGGCCAGGTCATGTAGAATGTTGAGCTTTAGTTTTTCTCATCTATAGAATGGTGAAAATAATACTTTCCTTTATGAGCTCAGAAGGGTGTTTGGAGGATCAATTGACATAAATGTAGATGAGATAGTCTGTAAATTATGTTTCTCATAGTATTGTTAGTGTGGTAGTGGTTGTTATTACCATTACCATTTTTATAATTGGAGCACCTGGGCAAAGAGTCATCTTGTATTTTCTATCTTTCACAAAAAACAGATTTTTAAGTAGCAACAAAATTATCTGCTCTGCAATTTATCCACCTATATTATGCATTTTCATAGTGAAGAGTATCTGAAAAAGATTACATTACACTATCTCTGAACTGCATAGAAGGATCTGCCATCATAATTCCTTCTCTGGATGATTTAAATATTCTTTCTATCCTGATTGCAAAACTCTCAACAAAAACTTATCCATTTGTCCTTGTTCTCTTTCATTATAGGTTAACTTCTGCAGTTCCTCCATGTACCCTGTGCTAGTTTGAAAATGTTATGTATCCTAGAAAAGACCATTTTCATTTAATCCATTCTTGTGGGGGCAGACCTATTGTGGGTGGGACCTTTTGGTTAGGATATTTCAATTGAAATGTGATCCAGCACATTGAAGGTGGTTCTTAATTCTTTACTGGAATCTTTTGTGAAGAGGGCAAAAGTAAAAGCCCAGAGAGCTGAGAGAGAAATGCCCCAGGAGAAATAAGCAAGGATCCACAGGAGCTGAGAGAGAAAGCCATTGAAACCAGACCCAAGAGAGAAGGACCAGCAGACATCACCATGTGCTTTCCCATGTGACAGAGAACACCAGATGGCAGCAGCCTTTCCTCAGAGAAGGCATCTTCCTCTTGATGCCTTAATTTTGACATTTTCATGGCCTTTGAACTGTAAATTTGCAACCTAATAAATCCTCACTGAAAAAGCCAACCTATTTCTTGTATATTGCATTCCAGTAGCTTTAGCAAACTGAAACATACCCCTAAAACCTCATAGAATCATTGGAATAAATATGTGAAAGAAACTATACCATGAAAATTTTGCTTCAATCAATAGAATTCAATGAAATTTGGAGTTAGCAAAACAGAAGATAGCAGATTTTTTTTCTACTGAACAGTTTTAAAAGAGCATGGATTAAGTGCAATCCTATTAAACGTCTTGAAATAAATTTTGACCATTAAAGAACATTGTTTTGAGAAACATCTTCATTTAAAGTATTTATAACTCAGGCTGACAGACCACACTAGTATTCAAAGTGATCATCTCATTATCTTTGTGTTTTGTTTTGTCCCCTACTGCTCATCAAACAGATATCCTCCCCAGTAAATTCCCAGGGACAAGAATGTATATTTTCCCTTCTTGCCTTTAGGCAACTCTGATTTATTACACATTCACTTAAATGTTTGTTTTCCTGTCAGACTAATTTAGCATGTACTTTAGTGAACTCTGTTAGTTTGATTGAACCAATCCTATGTGCATATAGACATAGTTATCCTCATATTGATATCATATTCATATATATATTCATATTTATAAGGATTACAATGTATGTTTATGATGTAATTTTCTTCACCTTTTACATCCTTATATTTTTCTCTGATAATTACACATATATATATTAAAGGGCCTTTGTTAATAATAACAAAGGAAAAGTCAAAATTTATGCTTCATAATGAGCCAGAAATTTTAAAAGACCATGAAACAACAAAGCCTTTGCCATATTTATATTTTTAAAGAAGATTCAAGATAATGATTAAATAAGAAATTTTGAAGCTACATTAATATATACCAAATATGTATATTGTCTATATTGAAGAGATCATTTGGTCTTTCATTTTCCAATGAAAAAATCATTCTTATGGACTTACTTTCATTATTTGGGAATGCCTACAATATGCATTATTGATGGATATAAATGGACTTGATATTCTGGATAAATGTTACTTGCAGGAAGAAATGACAGGCTGAACATGTATTAATAACTACTTATCCTCCAGTATCTGAACACAGAGGGATTTATTTGAAGTATTAGTACTTCTGAAATTTTGTGAGAATATCAAATATTGGATAGCCTTTGAAGTAATGCTAAATGTTTTTAACATTAAAATGTTAAAAAAAATAGGTAATACTGTAGTCCACCTTTGGAAACACTCTTCTTCCTGTTTGTACTTAAAGATCAATGAAAAGAAAATTTTGAAATGTCAATGGAGTAGTCTCATTAATGGCTATGCTGAACTTCCTTCCATTTGCTCTTTATTGAATGAAAATAACATGATCAATAATGCTTTAGAGTATATCTATGAAGACCTTAGTTAAATTTAAGCTAGCCTATTTGAATCCTCCCTAACTCATCTCTGTATTTTGATGGGATATCTTTTGTTCAGTGCTTAAAACAAGAAAAACAGTTCAATATAGTTGGAGATGGGAAGAAAGAAGAAAGCAGCATTGACTATACCCATCTCTCCATTCTTCTTCTCCTGGTTTTAGGGATAATTTGCATGGAAGGAAACTGTTCTCCTGGAACATCCAGTAGGAATAATTCAGTGGGAATGGCTCTTCCAGCTCATGACTCAATCGCACGGATATCTGACAAAGGAGCATTCGAGGCATGGGTTTACTCTACCCTCTTTCCTCTCCCCCTATTTTGTGTCTCAACAAATCGCTGTTTCAATATCCACTTTAGATATTGAATTAAACTATGACTGTCTTCTTCATTGCAAAATTTTACAGTTCAGAGCTGGAAAAAACATTAAAGATCACATTGTTCAAATATCTGCTCAGTGTTTGTTTTCCCCCATGTCTTTTTACTCCAAGTGGCTGTACAAACTTTGTTATCTCCCAGAAGAGGTGAAGATCTCTATTCTTATAATGTAGCAAAGTAATTTGGAGGATAACTGTAATTTTTAGAACATTCTTCTTTACAGTTTCCCTGTACCTCCCACCAAATACAGTCTCTGTTCTACCCACTAGACCACTCAACGACTCACTCATTCCTTTTCCACAGAGCAAATTTTCCAATATCTGAAGAAAACCGTAATTCCTCCTCTAAATATTTTCTTCAGGCTAAACACCCCCATTTGCTTTAGTCTCTCTTTGCATGACATTTAAATGTGCTTAACCTCAAACCACTTTTCTTGAAGAAAGTTGCCAGAATTAGATAAAATCTGTTTTAACTGAGAAATCTAAAAGTTCAAATATCAGGGCTGTAACCCTGGCTTGACACCACCTAGTTGATTTCCCTTTTTGCCTAGAAAAAGGAAAATATCTAAGAGTAAGGACCTTTCTGATTCCTTATCTTAAGGTCTTTTTGGGTGTTGTTTTTATTTATTTTTCATTATTTTTAATTTTTGGTTTAAAGAGGACAATTAAATTCTAATTAAGTAGTAATATATATATAGCATCTTTCACCCACACTTGGTTTACAAGAAACTCCATAAATCATCCTACTTTATTCTGCACTAGAGAAACCAGTCTCTTTCTGATGCATGTCATCTGTCTTTCCATTGCCTTTAAATATTCCTCTCCTCATTACTGGAAACTGAGTTCTCCCATTGTCAATCCAGACATTCTCCTTAGTACACAATCACAAACTACCATTCTTAGAGCATATTCTGGTCTCTATTTACCTACCAGCATATGCTAGTCAGTTCAGTCAGACAATGTATATTTCTTAAGAGAATAAAATTCTGTTTGCTTGTTATTTCTTAGAATAGGAGGACTTGACAGGTTATGATTCAGGCATTAAATTCACTTCTTCAAAATATCTCCATGTGTCTCTGTCCAGTTATGTTGCAGTCTCAGCTCCCACTTTGGATTAATATAAGCAAGTTGAAATATATTCAAAGGAGAGCAAATGAAATGGTAGGGGAAACATATCTTAATGCAAATGCTAGAAGGAACATGAATATTACTTGAGCACAGAAGACTTCCAGTATTTTAAATGTTACCATGCTGAAGAGATATTAATAGTCTCTGTGACTCTTTAATTAAGGGGTGGAATAGAACAAACTGAAAAAAAACTATGAAGAAGCATGTTTCATATCATATATATGATAGATATTTCAGACTTAAAAGTCTATAACTGAACCCTTGATTCCCTCCCCAATTAAATCTCTTCTCCTGAAAGTAATCCCAATATCTGCAAGTGGAATCACAAAACATGATTTTGTTCAAGTCTAAAACCTCAGAATCAATAATTGCCCATCACTTCCTATCTTTCCCTTCTACAAGCAATATCTGAGCAAGTCCTGTCTGCTCTACCTCCAACAAATCTCAAAGCCATCTACATACCAACACACTGCTACAGTCCAAGGTAACACCATCTAATAGCAACCCTAATAGGAAATTCTATTCTCCAGAATTATTAATATTTAACAAAATTTTCTCATGCAACCTAACCCTAGTCCCTGATAATGAATCTGTAAATAAAAGTGTCTTATTGTCTCTTTTGTTTTGTTTTGTTTACGCTTTTGTTTTTTTTTCTCTAAAAGATAAAAGGACATCCAGTCTTGACCTTGTAGTTTGATCTGATGCCAGGGACCATTATGAATGAACACAGTTTCAGGAAGGAGGGAAATCAATGATTGAGGTCAGTTAGATGCCACATAAACTCCAAATACTTGTCTTCCGATTGGGGGTAATATGAAAAGAAATCCCAACAATAAGAGCATCTATCATTTAGGCTTGTTGGGTGCATTAAATAAGATAATGACTACACTATAATTAAAATGACTATAATAGTTTCTGGCATTTGTTAGAGCTTGTGGTAGTCTGGAGCTGTTATGTATCCCAGAAAAGGCCATGTTCTTTTAATCCATTCCTGTGGGTACAGACCTATTGTGGGTGGGATCTTTTGGTTGGGTTATTTTAATTGAAATGTGATCCAGCCCATTCAAGGTGGATCTTAATCCTTTTACTGGAGTCCTTTATGAGAGGATAAAAGACAAAAAGCCCAGATTGCTTAGACAGTAAAAAGCCCTGGAAGAGCTAAGAGAAGACTCACAGAAGTCAGAGAGAAAGCCACTGAAGCCAGATGCTGAACTGGGAGAGAAGGACTAGCAGACATAGGTCATGTGCCTTCCATTGTGACAGAGGTGTCCCAGAAGCTGGTAGCCTTTCTTAAGAGAAGGTATTGGTCTTGTTGATACCTTAATTTGGCCATTTTCATGGCCTTAGAACTGTAAATTTTCAAGCTAATAAAATCCCATTGTGGAAGCTAACCTGTTTCTGGTATATTGCATTCTGTCAGCTTTAGCAAACCAAAACACCTTCCAAATATAGACCATTTGGGAAAATCAAAATGATGTAATTAAATAGATACAATTGAAATTGCACTCTTATTAGCAGACTTATTTGCCTTCATAAATGGAAATGAAAAGAGAAATTATGAAAAATTAAACATTATATATTTTGGCAATTGTTGCTGCAAGTAGGATATGCTGTTCAACGTTCAAATAAATTTTGACCAGAAACAGAGATAGACTTTCAGTGATAGTTCTTACATACTGATATAATTAAAATTATTTAAGCCTTGAGTTATATTTTAAAAGGCAACCTATTGTGTCATGTTTGAGTTCTACAGTGGGAAAAATGGTTTTGTTAAATGATGTTGAAAATTAGCTCATTTGAATGATAATAAAATGGGTGCCTATAAAATTTAAAATATACAAATAAAGAGTAAATGTGCTCTTTGTGTGTACTTCAAATATCTTCCTTAATTGAATTGAGCAAATAAAAACACAAGTGAAAGTCATTTTAAAATGCAAATATGTTACACACATAAAGAGTAAAATATATTATAAACATAAACTTTAAAGATTCAAGATTGCTGCTTCTATTCTCCAGAATTATTAATATTTAACAAAATTTTCTCATGCAACCTAACCCTAGTCCCTGATAATGAATCTGTAAATAAAAGTGTCTTATTGTTTCTTTTGTTTTATTTTGTTTATGTTTTTGTTTTTTTTCTCTAAAAGATAAAAGGACATCCAGTCTTGACCTTGTACTTTGATCTGATGCCAGCAACCATTATGACTGAACACAGTTTCAGGAAGGAGGGAAATCAATGATTGAGGTCAGTTAGATGCCACATAAACTCCAAATACTTGTGTTTAAAAGCATTCATTTAAATCAGTGAGATCATACAATATTTGTCCTTTTATGTCTGATTTATTTCACTCAACATAATTTCTTTAAGGTTCATCCATGTTGTCTCAAGTATCAGAACTCCATTCCTTTTTATGGCTGAATGATATTCTATTATATGCATATATCATATTTTATTTATCCTTTCATTGGTTGATGGACACTAGAGTTGCTTCCGTCTTGTGGCAATTATGAATAATGCCATTATGAACATCAATATACAAATATCTGTTTGAGTCCCTGCTTTCAATTATTTTGTGTACATACCTAACAGTGGGTTTGCTGGGTTCATATGGTAGTTCTGTAGTTAACTTTCTGAAGAACCACCAAAGTAGCTTCTATCATTGCTGCACCATTTTACATTGCCACCCACAATGAATGAATGTTTCTATTTCTCTACAGTCTCTCCAACACTTACCATTTTCCATTTATTTAATAGCAGGCATTCTAATGGGTGTGAAATGGTATTCCATTGTGATATTGATTTGAATTTCCCTGATGGCTAATGATACTGAAACTTTTCATATGATTTCTGACCATTTGTATATATTCTTTGGAGAAATATCTTTTCAAATCTTTTGCCCATTTTTTATTTAGGTTGTTTGTCTTTTTGTTGTTAAGTTGAAGAATTTCTTATTATATTTTGGATAGTAAACCTTTATTGGATATGCGGTTTCCAAATATTTTCTCCCATTGTGTAAGTTGTTATTTTACTTTCATGATAAAGTCTTTTGAGCACAAAAGTTTTTAATTTTGAGGAAGTAATAGTTATCTATTTTTTACATTTGATGTTTGTGCATTGGGTGTAAGGTCTAAGAAACCATTGCCTAACACCAGCTCCTGAACGTGCTTCCCTCCTTATGTCTTCTAAGAGTTTGATAATTCTGGTTTCTTATCTTTAGGTCTTTGATCCATTCTGATGTGGTTTTCATATAAAGTGTGAGGTAGGAATCCTTTTTCTTTTTGGCAAATGGAGATCCAGTTTTCCCAGCACCATTTGTTGAAGAGACTATTCTTTTCCAATTAAAAGGTCTTTGTCCCTTTGTCTAAAATAAGATGGCCATAAATGTGAATGTTTATTTCTGAGCTCTCAATTTGAATCCATTGGTCTACATGTCTGTCATTGTGCCAGTACCCTACTGTTTTTATTACTGTGGCTTTGTAATAAGTTTAAGATAATATGTCTTAATAAATTTTAGAATAAACAAACTCATAGAGTCAGCATCTAGAATATAGATACCAGGAGATGGGGTGGGGATAGGGAAGGGGAAGCTAAGGTTTAAAATGTATAGGATTTCTATTTGGAATGATGGAAATAAATGATGGTGAGGGTAGCACAAAATTGTGAATGTAATTGAGCACCAAAATATATATCTGAATGTGATTAAAAGGGAAAATGTTAGATTGTGTATGTGGTAACAGAATAAAAATTTAAAAACAAATCCATGGAAATACACTATGCAAACAGTGAACCCTAAGTTAATCCATGAACTATATTTAGTAGTACAATTAAAAAATTCTATCATCAGTTGTAACAAATGTTCCACACCAATGCAAGATGTTAACAGCAGGGTGGTATATGGGAATTCTATATTTTACTAATAATTGTTCTTTAAACCCACAACTGCTCTAATAATGAAAGGTATTGGTTTATTTGGTCTAATACTGTGCTTTGGTAAGGGTTTGATGTCATGAAGGAAGTGATTGGAAACATTTCTATTTCTCAGTTTTAGAATCTCTTTTTATAGATTTTCATTGCTATATGCTAGAAATATTTTTTTAAATAAGGTAACACTACGGATATTTAAAGCCACACAAAATTTTCCTGCTGTTTTGTAATTTTGAAAAAAATTTCTAGTATTATTTTTATGATTTTCACTAAAGAGCTGAGTTAGCTTTGTAACTAAAGTGATTATGACATTCTCTTCAGTTTTGTGAGATATGAAATGAAATCTTAATAAAGAGAAGTTTTATCTTATAAGAACAAATATTTAACTTATTTATACTATGAGTTAATACCACTCAAATTAAAGATTTATATGATTTTTTATTGAATTAAAATAATTATGCAAAATTAACTGTTCTCAGTTATTAACTTACATTTTCCTTTAGATTCACTGATGAAGTTTAATGTACACAAGAGTAATCTTTACAAATATGAGCATTTTATACAGGTTCCCATTGAAACTTTTGGTATCTACTTAATTAAAGAAAAATGGTACTATATGAAGACAAACAAATTAACATTATATGCTTATATCATATTCTCCTGGGGACACTAAAGAACTTATCTTTAAAATACTAATTGCAGTAGTTAGATTTCTTTTTAAAATGAACTAATATTAACTAGAAGTTCAAATGTAACAGATTTAAGAGAGGAACAAATTGAACAATATTAGACTATAGAGACAAGCTTCCATGTTTAATTGCTGCTGGATTGTTATATTAAAAATGAGTAGAAAATGCATCATGCAAATAAATCACAGTACAATTAAACTACATCTGTAACTCTTTACTTAATAATCTGCTATTTTAAAACAATTGGCTCTGTTTTAAAGCTGTTTCAGTACACATACAGTTATCTGGAAGAACAAAAATTTGACTTCTCACACATCATCCTCTTCAGGAGAATAGGGAAATTCTACTTATCACCATTGCAAGGAATCTGATATAAAATAAGAAATGGGAAATATGGTAGCACATTGCACTCTTTTAAATGGGTAACAAAAAATTCATAAACTTGATAATTCTGAAAAATCCTAGAGCCCTTTTTTGGCCTCACATAAAAATAGAATTGGAGGTGATTTTTAAAATGACTTATTCTATTCACTGATGATTTAACTGAGGCTTATAGACTAATGCCCTCAAAGGCACCCAGCAAATTAATGATTTTATGTGGATAAACCAACTTTCTGAGTCCTTTTCCAGTGAACAGAACATTCTGCTATGACATGTAGCTTACTTTCTGAAAATATTTATAACTTTTTGGAGTACATTTAAGCATGTGCTGTTCTACTTGAATAAAATGTTATGATACATAACACTATCTCCAGTTAGATTCCTTGTATTGGGTAGAATTGGAGAGAAATTCAGTTAAATACAAACAAAAATCACATTAAGGACAATGATACATATTTATCATCATGACATTCTTTCCTGAAACTCTAAAAACCCTTTGAGAATTACATTATTGTGATTAACCAAAATAATTGAAAAAGTACATAGTTTTCAAAGGTATGATTAATTTTATTTTAACAACTAATGAACATCCAACACTATTCACAGGCAAAGGAAATGCACAATGTTGCAGATGCTTGGCATTGTCATCAGTGGTTTTAATTTGCCTTTTTAGATGACTAATATGTTGAGCGTCTTTTTATGTGATATCGCTCTCTTTTGAATTAAATTATCAATAAATAATAATCTGGTTTAGTCTTTATTAGGGACAGTGACAACCCTTGAACATACACATTTCTATAGATTTTCTTTTTGGATGTACATCAGGTTCTTATAAAAACAGTGCAAACACAGATATAATCTTTTAGAATTCTATGAAACTGAAGTTCAAGATTTAAAATCCGAATCCTTATAAAATAAAAGTTGATATTTATGTTGGTGTCACCACATACATAAAGTAAAAATAAATGAAGCTTAAAAAACTCATGTGTTTGGTTACCTTTTACGATGTTGAATAGTTGTATAACTTTTTTCCTTATCCATGGCTGAGAAGTATCTGGAAATGAAATGAATACTATTCAAAGTAAAAATTCCATCCTTAGAGAAAGAACAGTGTTATTCATTATATGACATATTTTTGATACAACATATCAGAAACACATATTTCTATTTACTCTGTATTTTGTAGTGGAAGTCCTGCTGTATGATTCTCTAATATTATTTATACAGACAAGGAAATTTATAGTAACTTGGAATAATAGCTAATTAATATATATGTATATATATATTCCTTATTGTATATAACTAAAAATTTATAGTAACTTGGAATAATAGCTAATATAATATATATATATATATATTCCCTATTGTATATAACTAAATATATATTCCTTATTGTATATAATAACTAATAATAATAAACATTTATTTATTGAGCACTTACTCTTTTGTTGTACTTTTTTGTTGCACACTGTACATTTTATATTTTAAAATATTATCTCTGAGGTTTATTACCTGAGATGTCTGTTTCTTGATTTTGTAAACTACTGGGGACAGAAATTACGACAAAGATTTTCTTGAGTGTCAGGCTTCCTATCAGCAAAGTCTGCCTAAGGTGGATGCAAAGTGCAGGATGCTTACTTTCTTTTCTGGGCCTGTGTCTTGAACTGGGCTTGTACTTTTTAGTTGCTTTAGGGTTCCCCTGTTTACAGGAGTTTGAATGCCCCTTTTATTTCCCAGTAGGCAGACCTTCTCCCACTTTCCAGTGTTTGATACAGGTAAACTTTCCTCCACAGTCTGACTCAATCATTCCTAACACTGCTTTCTCGTAGTCTCAAATTCTTTTGTCTGGGGACAAATTCTGGGAGGGAAGGGACATGCCAGAGAGGCTTTCTCAAGTCAATCTTCCCAGCTGGAGCAAGGCCAGGTATCCAAGAAAGGAACAAATACTGGATCCAAACTGCCCTATGGAGGGATCAGAAAGGGAGACAGCTCCCCAAAGATGTGCTTCCCTGACCTGCCCAGCAAATGCAGTGCTTGAACTATCCACTGCAGTCCTGAGTGTCTTTAAGTCTTCTCAGCCACCTTGGTCAGGTGGGTTGGAACAATGGCCACCCTCAGAGCTGGGCCCCCAGTGATCCGAAATCACTAATCAAAATCCACAGTCAGTGATCAGCTGTGCCTGCCTCTGATCTTGGGGAGGTGGATTTTTGCATCCCTCTCTGTTACCTGCGAGCTAGCCAGGGGTCGGAACCAAAGGTGACCTGATGCATGAGTGGGGATGAGCACCAGAGCTGTGTGGAGAGAGCAGTTGACTAGTCTTTACTGTATTTTACCAGCTCTTCCACCCTCTCTTCCTTGGATGCTCTACAGTGTTCCACTGGACTCTTGAGTTTCCAGATTGTTTCAGACAGTTCCTGCTTGTTTAATGGCTGTTGTGGTGGAGAGGGTTAATCTTGGAGCATCCTACTCTGCTATCTTCCCACAATTCCACAAGTGAGTTTTTTTTAAATTCAATTTTATTGAGATTCTTCACATACCATACAATCATCCAATGTGCACAATCGATTGCCCATGGTACCATCATACAGCTGTGCATCCATTATTCCAGAAAGGAAATAAAAACAAACAAAAAAACACTCAAATCCTCCCATACCCCTAACCCCACCCCACCTCCATTAATGACTCATGGTATTGGTATAGTATATTTGTTACAGTTGATGAAAGAATGTTAAAATACTATTAACTGTAAAACATAGTTTGCAATAGGTATATATTTTTTTCCCTTTATACCCCTCTATTATTAAATTCTAGTTACAGTGTCATACATTTGTTCTAGTTCATGAAAGAGATTTCTAATATTTGTACATTTATCATGGACATTGTCCACCACCAGATTCACTGTTTAATAAATTCCCATATTTTAACCTCCAACTTTCCTTCTGGTGACATACATGACTCTAAACTTCCCCTTTCTACCACATTCACACATCGTTCAGCACTGTTAGTTATTCTCACAATAACATGGCACCATCACCTCTGTCCATTTCCAAACACTTAAGTTCAATCTAGTTAAACATTCTGCTCATAATAAGCAACTGCTCCCCATTCTTTAGCCTTGTTACATAACCAGGTAACTTATATTTCGTGTCTATGAGTTTACATATTATAATTAGTTCGTATCAGTGAGACCCTGAAATATTTGTCCTTTTGTGTCTGACTTATTTCACTCAATATAGTGCCCTTAAGTTTTCTTCATCATCCTGTTTTTTTTTAGACAGTTTTGTTCACCCACCATACATTCCATCCTTAGTAAACAATCAGTGGTTCCCTGCATAATCACACATTTATGCATTCATCACCATCACCACTATCTATATAAGGACATCTCTATTTCTTCCACAAAGGAAAAGGAAGATTCAAAGAAGGTAGAGAGACAAAGGAAAAAAAAAAAGAAAGAAAAAATGACAGCTAAAAAACAACAAGAGGAAAGTAGAATTAAACTAAAGTACAATAAAAGAGGCAACATCACCAATGCCAATAGCCCCTTACCCCTCCCTTATATCCCCCTCTTATAGAAATTTAGCTTTGGTATATTGCCTTTGTTACATTAAAGGAAGCATAATGCAATGTTTCTGTCAACTAGAGTCTCTAGTTTGCATTGATTGTATTTTTCCCCCAATACCACCCCAGTTTTAACATCTTGCAAGGTCGACAATCATTTGTTCTCCCTCATGTAAAAACATATTTGTACATTTTATCAAAATTTGTGAGAACTCTAGGTTTCAGTGAGTTATACAGTCCGTCATTATCTTTGCTCTTTCCTTCTGGTGTCCCACATGCTCCTAGCCTTCCTCTTTCAACCATACTCACAGTCATTTTTGTTCAGTGTACTTACATTGTTGTGCTACCATCACCCAAAATTGTGTTCCTAACCTCTCACTCCTGTCTTTTCCTATCTGTCTGTAGTGCTCCCTTTAGTATTTCCTGTAGGGTGGCTATCTTGTTCATAAATTCTCTCATTGTCTGTTTGCCAGAGAATATTTTAAACTCTCCCTCATATTTGAAGGAGACTTTTGCCAGATATAGGATTCTTGGTTGGTGGTTTTTCTCTTTCAGTATCTTAAATATATCACCCCACTTCCTTCTTGCCTCCATGGTTTCTACTGAGAAATCCGCACATAGTCTTATCAAGCTTCCTTTGTATTGATGGATCGCTTTTCTCTTGCTGCTTTCAGGATTCTCTCTTTATCTTTGACATTTGATAATCTGATTATTAAGTGTCTTTCCATTGGTCTATTCAGATCTATTCTGTTTGAGCTACACTGCGCTTCTTGCATCTGTAATTTTATGTCTTTCATAAGAGATGGGAAATTTTTATTTCTTATTTCCTTTATTATTTCTTCTTCCCCTTTTCCCTTTTCTTCTCCTTCTGGAACACCCATGACAGATACACTCATGTGCTTCATGTTGTCATTCAATTCCCAGAAATGTTGCTCATATTTTTCCATTCTTTTTCCTATCTGTTCTTTTGTGTGTAGGATTTCAGGTGTCTTGTTCTGCAGTTCCTGAGTGTTTTCTTCTGCCTCTTCAACTCTCCTGTTGTATGTCTCTATTGTGTCCTTCATCTCTTATATTGTGCCTTTCATTTCCATAAATTCTGCCAGTAGTTGTTTTCAAACTTTGGATTTCTACCTTATGTTTACCCAGTGTTTTCTTTATATCCTTCATCTCTTTTGCCATATCTTCCCTGAACTTGTTGATTTGTTTTTTCATTTGATTTAGCAGATTTCTTTGAAAATCTTTAATTGACTGTTTCATTAAAGTGAAAGAATATCTCAACTGTATCTTGATTGAGGTGTAAGTTTGTTCCTTTGACTGGGTCATATCTTTGCCCTTCCCAGTGTAGTTTGTAGTCCTCTATTGTCTAGGCATCTGGCTTCCCCAGTTACCTCAATCAGATTTTCCCAGACCAAAATGGGTTCAGATCTCAGAATGGGGTTATATTCAGTTTTAAGTATCCCTGAGTGTGTGTCTTAGAGATTGACAGACTTTCCTGCGAGGCCTCTAGTCACTGTGCTTTTCCTAACCTAGCAGGTGGCACCTGTCATCTTATCACTCCCAAATGGTGTAAAGAGGTGTGGCTTCTTTAATTTTTAACTTAGGTTGTTTCTGTTTGGCTGTTTTCACCAAAGCCCTGGGGTCTGAGTTCTGAGGAGGGGGAGCAGGCCCTTGAGCTTCCTCTTAGGGAAGATACATCCCTTAGGGAGTTATCTTCTGCATTTCAATAGTTTCTTCTGTCAACTCCACCCCTGTCTGGGTGAGAGTGCTGTAAACTGAAAATGGCTCAGGCTCCACTGAGCCACTCAGGTTGAGAGAGAGAAAAAGGGAAAGAAAGCCCCCTTTCAGATCCAGTCCACAGCTCCCAAATTTTGCCCATTGGTCAGATAGAGCACTTGGTCTTCCAGGTGCCCCCTCCCAGGGCACAGATATTTTCCAGCTCTCTAAGGTCAATCTCTAAAAGTCTGTATTTTTTTTTTTTAATTAATGTTTTTTCATCTCTATCAGCCCCACTGGGAGTGACCTTAGGGTACTTTGCTGCTTGTCTATGTTTGTAGCTTGTATTTAGCAGTCCACATTTGTTAATGAAAACCCCAGTTGGAGCTGGACTGAACTATATTCACTTGCTGAGGGAATGCTGGCTTCTCCCACAGTGAGGTCCTGAGGCTCAGCCTGCCATGGCAGAGGGGGTTAGCCCTATTTACTTACAGATTTTTGCTGCGATCCCAGCCTTTCCACCCAATCCAGGTTGGTGTATGAGTGTGGACAGTCATGGTTGTCCCCCAGCAGTTGTTCCAGATTATTTACTAGTTGTTCATGATTGTTTATTAGTTATTCCAGAGTACTAAATTACACACCTCTCTATGCACCATCTTAGCTTCTCTCCCCCAAGGTGAGTTTTTGATTATGCATCATGGAGTCATAAACTGAACCTTGTTTTCCCTTCATTAGTATCCTAATCACTGAGCACATTGTCTGGCACATAATAAGCACCCAGGACTATTTTTGAATGACTGAAAGAATAATGAATGAAAATAAATGGTACTTAGTGTCAGATAATTTATTTAAGAAATTAGATGCTAATTTCACCCCAGAATTTTGAGAAAAGCAAAGGTCTCCTGGTAAATATTTTTCAAACTTCAAGCATCCTGCTTTGCTTTAGTGAACAAATGTATCTTCACTTTTCTGTAAAAGTTTGTTACCTTTGGGGTTGGTTGAATTCCGGATGTCCCTTTAATAGCCCTTTCTCTTTCACAGTAGAAGATTGATCTAATTTAAAAGGAGAAAACTGTAACATTACAAAAGTATAGTAAAATCTCTGTTCTCATCTTATGTGTTTCAGAAGACAAAGGGAGAGGTCAAATGGCTTGATAGTTCTCATGGGCAACTGCAGAGATGCATAGCCATGTAAACCAACGAAAGTGTTTGAGGAAATATTTTTTATCATCTGTCTTTAGGAATTAATTTGTAAATAAAACCTTCCTATTGCTTTAAAATAGTAACTTAAGAAGACATGAACATTTATGGATTGAAAAATTTAAAAGATCAAGGGATACAGGATGCTGAGCATTCCATCTGATTGAGCCACTTAAAAGTACACTTAATATATTTAATAATGAAACTAGTAGACTATTTTGTTAATCTTCGTAGGTAAAAGTTTGAAAAAATGGAAATCTAATGGCTGTAGAGAAAAACAGGGTAACTTTAAAAAGTAAGCATATTAAGAGAGTTCCCAATAATGCTAATATACTGAATAAAAATCATCCACATTCCTGTATTTTAGATGAATTTTAAATTGAAAAAAAATCATATGGAAAGTTTCAAAATTAACAATTGGTACTTTGTTTATTGTTAGCTCTTTGTACAATTTCTAAATCTGTTTTGCCACTTAAATCATGATTCAAGGAAGAGTTTGGCAAACTTTTTCTGAAAAGCACCAGATAGCAAACATTTCAGTTTCAGGTTTTGTGACCTTACTGTATCTTTCACAACTACTCAGCTTTGCTATTGTAGCATGAAAGTCATCACAGACAATATATAAAGAATGAAGTTTGTAAAACTTTATTTACAAAC
Organism: Choloepus didactylus; assembly: GCF_015220235.1. Taxonomy (NCBI): domain Eukaryota; kingdom Metazoa; phylum Chordata; class Mammalia; order Pilosa; family Megalonychidae; genus Choloepus; species Choloepus didactylus. The sequence continues at coordinate 56,562,430 of NC_051312.1, forward strand.
GAGCTGGTTGCTGGAGTTGACAAGTATGCCATAGTTTTAATCCTTGATTTAAACTATCTTTACTTTCTAAGCCTAGCCCATATACCGTATTAAAAACAACCACAATGTAAATCAAAATAAAACCATTCCTTTCAGAAAAATGTATTACATTATGAAAAATTTAAAATTTAAAAACTGTAATAGTAATTATTTTTTCTGAGAACCAGACACTGGGCTACCAATTTATATACATGATCTCATTAATTACTCTATGGTATGAACTAAATGTATTTGCATTTTATGTACAAGGAAACAGGTTTGAAGAGAATGAATAGATAGAAAACATAGCTATAGAGATGATAGAAATGATAGAGAGAAGACGACAGAGAGGAAGACAGATATATAACTGATAATAGATATAAATTGTTAGAGATACTGCTATACATGCAGATATAGATATGTCTTCAAAGTCATATGGTTACAAGTTAGAAAAGGTAACTATATTTTGATTGACATGTACTCACATTCTTAACCACTACATTACATACTACTTCTACATCTGTTCTCCATTCAGTCTATCCTAGAGGACTCAGGTTCCCTAATAAAAAGAAATCCAATATTTTCCCCAGCAACTGCAGTCATTTCCCATTGTCAACAAAAAAGAGGGCAGTGATCTAGCTCCATAGAGTTGATGGCTACAGAATGATAAAAAGCCTTGAAGCTATTTCCCATCTGATAAGAAGATACATTGTATCCACTATTTCTATTTGTATGTAGATCTTTTGTATATGAGGTTTTCATAAGTCGCCAACATCTATTTATATATGTTTAGACAAAGACCAATGTCTTAAAAAAAAAAAAATCATTTTGCTCCAATAAGAATTACATTTCAAAATCCATATCTCTCATAAGAAAAAAGGGAACTTCAAACAATTAAAAATCTCCATATTCAAATCCTAAATATTTTATTCTACCATTTGTTAGAAAACTTTGCTAGTACTTATGAAAGATTAATTGATCTGTATTAAAGCTTTAAAAACAATAATGCTTTCACAAAATGAAGGTCATTTTAAAAATGATTTCTGAGTCACCTTCTCTAGATATTTGCATCTAAGAGAACACGAAATAGTCCATGCTGTACAATTCAATGTGCTAAATGTGTTATATAGAATGATTTAATTTCAGTTTATATAAACGTTTATGAAGCTAGATCCTTTGTGCCAAGTAAGCATTTTTTTATCAAACTTGTGCATATTTTCAAGTATGCACAATTTTCATACCAATTTAAAAATATTTTATACATGATCATGAAGATAGATTGTTAGATTAACTTAAAGCTCTTGAATTCTACATAAATGGAAATACACTAATATATTTTAGCTTTAACTAAAGAAAATAGACATATTTCAAAGAATATAAATTGGCACTTTGCACTCAATTATGAATGCATGTTTATCTTATGGGTACATTGGTTTGGCAGAATTGTATTGCATGATAAAAAGAATTGTAGATGGATTATGATCCCTTGAAATTATTTGTTATTTTACCAAGATGCCATCTTGACAGTGTTTTTTACCATAATATTTAGGTATATTTTTGGTGTTTTATTGTTTGATTTTGTTTGTGTTTTTTGTATTTTAAAGGTGATAATATTTTATCAACATTAAATGTTCATCATTTGGACTTCTGCATCATGGCAGAAGGGTCTAGCTAGGGGTGAATGAAAACTTCTGCAAGGAATGGCAAGAAAATCTGGATAAAATATAGAAATAATTCATTAGAGAGCTATATGTGAACTCCTGAGGGAACATGAAACTGAGGGGTAAGAACTGGAGATGAGAGAACTTCAGAGAGGTGAATTGAATCCCAAACTGCTTTTCTTTGGGTGTAAGAAGCTGAAAATATGTGTTGTCGTATATATAAGGCTGCTGCTGTAGGATGCTGCTGCTGTAGGATGTGGATATTTTGGGGAAATGAGGACTCAAAAACTTGCACAGTTATTTCATTAGGACACCTGCTGAATTTGGGAATAATATAGAGAAGAGACTAAAACCCTAAATATAAAGCATCTAAAAAGCAGAGCAGAGCTTTCAGCAGTCTCAAAAGTCAAAAGTATGGGTTGGTACCTTACTGGGAGAGAGGCTGTTATTAGAAAACCTTAGAAGGTTAGGCCAAAAAAAGACCAAACATGAAAAAACCATAATCCAGCTTTTCCTCATCCCAATCTTTTTTGGATTAAGGAGTGAGCCATCACTCTGTAAGTTTAATCAAAAATTTTGAACGCTCTTCAGAGAAAGAAAATATTTTCTGGAGACTTTATAATTTTTTATACACAATTTCTGGCATTCATTAACAAATTTCTTGGACAATATTAATAAAATGCATAACAGGAATAGCGTCACATATGAACCAGATGCTAGAGTTAGATGACAGGAAATTTGACACATCTTTGATTAATATGTTGAAGAAAATTGAGAAGTGGGAGAAACTGAACAAAAATGGAAATTTTTAGCAGAAAATTAGAGTCAATATTTGTCACAGCCCAAGAGGGCTTTTGTAGCCAAAGGACAGAAGAAAGCACAGGACATGTTCTGAGACATGAGCTTTTATTATGGGACTTGCCTACAGGGTGGGGAAGTTGAGTCACGTTGCCCTGAAATCAGGAGCTTCTCTAAATGGATTCAGGAACTGCTCTGAATGGTGGTGAGTTCAGAGCACAATGTAGAAATAGTCTGCACTTTGGGGGGCTGAATAAGCTGGTTATAAGAGCTCAACATTCCAATATGTATGAGAGCATAAGGCGGGGAGTGGGGTTGTGCAATGTAGGGAGGGATTGATGGTAATCAATAGGGAAGAAGGGAGGATTATAGATTATTTTGTAGATAACAATATCTCAAGGAATCTCAGGGAGGAGGTAGTTTTGGGTATAGATTCCATTTAGCACCTGATATTAAAGGAGAATAGGTCAGACCTTAACTGTCCTAGGTCAAGCAAACTGCTGTGTGCAGTTTTCAAGACACTTGGGGGCCTGGAACTCCCACAACATTGAAGTTACTAACATAAATTCTAGAAGTGAAAACTGTAATGTCTGAAATTAGGAACAGTAGATTAGATGAGACAGGAGACCAGATAAGTAAATTGGATATCAAGGCAAATTAAAATAAACATACAGAAGCAGAAAAAAAAAAAGATAAAGAAGACTGGAAAATGTAAAATGAAGCCCTACAGATATTTGGGCAAGGTGGAACTTGTTTAATTCAAATTTCTGAAGAAAATGAAGAAAAGGGACAAAAGCAATATTTACAGAGATAATGGCCAAAGTTTTTGCCAAAGATGATGAAAGATATCAGTGCACAGATAAAGCTCAACATAATCTGAGAAAAGGAAGGAAGGAAGGAAAGAAGGAAGGAAAGAAAGAAAACATATCTTTTCTTCACAGGAAAAATGAAACCATACATGGAGATAATTCTTAAAAGCAGTTATGAGAGAAAAAAGACTCAATTACTTTAAAGGATCAGTAGAAAATACGTTTACCACAGAAAATAAAACAATATTTAAAAATTGTTGAAATATCACAACTGTCATTCTAGAATTCTATATTCAGTGAAAATATCTTCAAAAATTGAAAGAAAATTATTTTACTCATTCAAAAACTGAGATAGTCAGTATGATATTAACATGAATCATTATTTAAAAGTCTCAACATCACTAGTCACCAGGAAAATGCAAAGCAAACTACCATATAATGGCACTCTACCATCCTCAAAAAGAAAGAAAACACCAAAAGTTAGCAGAGGTGTAGAGCAACTTTCACCCTCATTTATTAGTGGTGAGAGTTTAAACCACTATGGGAAAATGGTATAGCAATCTCTATACTAAAGTTGAGCATACTTATATGATAGAGCCTAGCAATTCTACTTTTAGGTATATATCCAACCAAAATGCAAAAATAAATTCATAAAAAACATACATTTTCATAATGCCACCATGCATAATAGTCTCAAACTGGAAACATCATGGCCATCAGCTATTTAATGGACAACTTAATTATGATATATTTATATGATATAATACTATGCAGCAATGAGAATGTACTACCACTGCCTATAAGAACATGAATGAATCTCATGGTCATAAAGTTGGGTGAAAGAAGCTTCTAATTAAGGTTGATGTTCTATGATTTCACTTATATAAATGTTGAAAGCAGGTAATACTAATCTACGATGTCAAAATTCAAAGCAGTGTTTAGTCAGCCTTAGGTCATATTAGTTTTGAGGACTTCTGGAGGGCTATAATGTTCTTTTTCTTGATAAGTTTGCTTGGGTACAGGTCATGCTCCTTTTGAGAAAATTTATTGCACTGTACACTTAACATTTGTGAAATATCCTATTTGTATATTTCAGTTAATTAGTTTTTTTTAAATGATTTAAAATTTTGAGTCTCTACAGACAGAATATATACAGTGATGTCATTAGTAGAAAAGGATAGAAATTGGAATATTTTGAGGATTACTGGAGGATAGACATTCAGATTGCCAAGACTATGTGTATTCCACAATGATTTGATTTTTTTTCAAGAGAAATATCTAAAATGATGCAATATGCATTCCTATTTAATCAGCTAATTGAAAATGCCAGTTAAAATAGGGAAACATTGAAAAGATGAATGTATAAATTAATACATTTATTACCAAAGATTCTTAACAAAAATGACTTTAATTTGTTAAGCATAAAATTATCAGCAGGTAATTTCTCCCTCCTAGCACTCCAACAAGATCCCTATGCCGTTTTTCCTAACATACAATTGATCAGATTTTATAGTACGTGCAACCATATATTTAGTACATTTTTGCCAAGAGTCAGATCATGTCCCCTCAACACACCATATCTTAAGCTTCTCTTTTAATCAGAAATAAATGATGTTTAAATGAGATGAACAGTATTAAACATTCTAAGGCATATATGAATAAATTCAGGTGGCAACACTCACATAAAATTTTGCTTAGCATGATGAAATGCCATAGTATCCTTTAAAATCTTTATCTAAATTGATATTTCATTTCATGACAATATATTAGAAAGAACAGATGCACTATCAGCAAGGGCAGGAAAATGTATTGGCTGAACTTTGGTATACTTTAAAGAGATATAATGGAAACATTGGACAACTTAATGGTATTTGAAGGGAAAAAAATCATGTTTGCTGCTCTTTATTACCACTGTAAATTTGTCTATGGTTGAAAAACTACAGAAGATTACAGTGTTGGCATTTATGATTTTGAAAGCAAAGCACACAACAAGCAAAACAGAATGAATAGTAGCACAAACCACAAAATTACTTATAAAATTTTCTATTCTGTGGTCCTCTTGTCTCATTTTTATGAGAAATATCAACTGGCTTCTGTGTGCGATGATATCATCTTGAAAGTAAATGACACAACCATCACCAAATTTCTAACCATTCATCTCCTATCCTATTACTACTTGATAATCTCAAAAAAAATAAATAAATAAAAATTAAAAGCTTTGCTATGGATAATGGCTACACTCAGAGTCACAATATTTTGACTTTAACCCTGAATCCACAAGGTTTGATGATTTCAACCTCAAGTCCTACACACTGCCTTACATTATAGCAGCATGCACTCATCCTGTTCCTCAGAACACTACTTTCCTTTAGTCAGGCATCTTTAAAGGATTGAATTATACAAACACACCCATAAATATAAATGTTCACATAACTGGTATATCATAAATATACTTAGGTAATTATACAGATACAAATTTGCATGCAATTGGCATATCATAAATAGGGTCATTTACATATATATAATTATGTGACCATATTTTTATATTAATTAGAAAGAGTTTTTGGCAGGATCACATCAAAATTATCATAAAATTCATTTGACATGTGTACTACTGAATATTTGTTACCTATTATGTGTAAGATAATTTCTAAATTAAGTCAGTAAAAAAGAGTTGAAGTTATTTTATTACCCAGAAGACACTGCAGGTTGATAGGGTAATAGATTTGTAGAAAAGTAAGTATACATCAAATACATTGCATTTAACACAGTCACCTGGATAAAATATTTTTACCCCTCTTTGAAAGTAGAAAATAGAAACAGTTAATGAAATAAGTTCCATTATTTTATAGCCACACTTTATATTTTTTCTCTTACCATGTATGCCTCTATATCTACGCATCTGTTTACCTATCTAACCACTTTCATTTCTCTACCTTACCACACTACAATTTTCCACTTCTCTTCCCACTTAATTTCATCCTCTTGAATAAATGACCTAAGGAATTTGAGGAAATGGCTGTGAAATGATCAGTCAGAGGCCAGAGTCCCTGGAGGGAGAGCAATACCTAACCTTTTGGAATTTAAAAAAGCCGAAGCACAAAGGCAAAGTCAGGAGAAGGCGATATTCCCCCGGGTGCGGATTATCACAATGGGAACTGCTTAACTTTTGCGTTGCTAGTTTAGGGGATGCTTGTAGCTTGTATCTCGTGGGATATTCAGGGCAGGGACAGATTGCAGAGGGCTTTGAATGCCAAGCTAAAGTGTTTATGCAATTGCTCGTTGGTAATAAGGAAGTTTGAAAGATTCTACTGAAGAAGAAAGCAGAATGAAAAAAGGAATTTACTCTTTTAACTGACATCCTTGGAGAACCCACTACTTGTCTCAAAAGTGTTCTAGCTTGGAGAAAAATTATGTGGTCCTCTATTATACAGGCCACAGTAAAAAGATTAAAATATATTTAACATGGCTATGGAATGTTTCACCATAACATTTAAAAAGATCATTCTAGGAAGTATGTAGAGATGGATTAAAGGATCAAGAATGCAGACATACAGACCATTTAGTAAAGTATGTTGGCTAGAAAAGAGATGATGGTGGCTTGAACTAGGAAAATATTAAATATAGGAAATATCTTAATATATTTGAAATATCATTTAGGAGGCAGATTCACGACTTTGTTGGATTGAATGTGTGTATAATAGACTCAAATTTCTTTAATATAGTTTTATTCACTCTTATAAAATTATTTTGAAACGCACAGTTCATTATGAAGATAAACGAAAAGGTAATAGAAGAAAAATATGGTCTTCATGTATGCAGGACAGGAAAATACAATTCAACATGGATCCTCAGAGTGGAATGAGATTTCTTGTTCAGATAGTATGCTTGATTTTGATTCATACACTTGGCCTAAGTCCCCAAAGCAAAACAGCAGAAAATAATTTTAATATGAAGAAAATTTGATTAAGTAAAAGAATTTGTTGTTAACTTTCATACTAGAGGTTGGGAAAACATTTTAATTAAGTCATTCGTTTTCTTTTTGTACTTTTCTCCTTCTTCCCCAGACAACAAAGTTTTTACTGATGCTTCATCTGTTCTGTTCATTTGATTTCCCTTCACAGAGGGTAAAGTAACAGTTTATGCCTCCTTAGACCCAATTTATTCAGGTGAATTCTTTCACAGTGAGTGCATTTTCTTTTACTCTGCCCAAGGCTCATTTTTCTTACATATATAGGGTATGGTAAATCTTGTTGATGTCTACCAGATGCTTGTTTATATAGCATCTTCCCATTTTATATGGCCTCCTGATTTATGAACCACTTTTATTCAAAATGAATATGCAAGAGATATGGTTTGCTAAGCTGAATACTGAAACCCTTAATTTCATAAATCTAAGAAGAATCATTTTTAATCAAAGGCAGACCACAAGATCAGGATTCAGAAGACATAATTTTTTGAATCAGAAGTAGCACTGTTTATCACTTTCTTATACTAGGGTCTTTTTGGGCCAAATAGGGAAAACAAAACCATCATTCCTTACCTAAGAAAGAGGTCTTTTTGACACTAAAGAATCTGATATGAATGATATGAAAGTGCACTTTAAAATCACTTTAGACAGTTTGCCCAAAGTGTGAAGATTGTCCTCATGCCATACACCAATGAGGCTTAGCACACTACAAGGTAGGCATCTAAAGGGCCACATTTTTGAGTGTTCTGTATAATATTCATTCAGGATTTAAAAGTAAGGTATCAAACTACTGTTTTATGAGAACTGTTTCCTTGTCCTGCATTGGAAGTATTATGCCATGTAATTTAACATTACTCTTCAAGTCAGAAAGACACTTCAACTGTACTTTTTAGTCAATTCCCCCACCCATTTTTATATCAAGAAGAAAAAAACCTTATATCCCGTTTTAGCAATAGGCTCAGAGTTTTTCGATTAGAGGAAGACATCCCAACTGGGAGTCAATGGCAGAATTACTTAGAAAGCTTTCAGACTGCGCATGCCATAGACTCATCTCTTGGCATATACTGAAAATCAGGATTGTCTAGTTCAGTAAGAGTAGATAATCTCAACTGAGTTACCTAGTTTGAATCTTGGCTTCCTTAAGTGCTAACTTCGTGATAGGCAACATTAAATTTATGGTGGCTTAATTTCTTAATCTGTAAAATGGATATCATCATGGTATCTACATCATTAGATCTAGATTTTTGGGGAGCACTGGATATAAACTGATTTATAACTTTCTAACTGAACATGAAGATTTTTTTCCATAGAAAATAAAGAAAAAAGAAAAAAAAATATTCTGGGATTACTACTTGTAAGGAAAAAAAAAGAAGATAAAGTGTTTTTCAGAGCTGCATTCCTTTCGAAGGCTCTGAGCAAGAATCCATTGTCTGTCCTTTTTATACCTTCTAAAGGCCCCTTTTTCCATCTTCAAAGCCAGCAATGTTGAATCTCTCTGTATCTTTCTCCCATAGTCACATTTCCCTCTGTCTTTTTCTTCCACTTTTAAGGACCACAGTGACGGCATTGGGCCCACCTGGATAATCCAGGATCATCTCCCTACGGTAAAGTAAACTGATTAGCAACCTTATTTCCATCAGCAATCTTAATTCCCCTTAGCCATTTAACATAACATATTAGCAAATTCTGGGGATTAGGCCATATACATTTTAGTAGAGCCATTAACCTGCCTACCCCACTTAAGAAAGAGGTCTTGGTGCCCCAGTAAACACTCAACATTTACAAGGCACAGGGATTTCCTTTGGTAGACAAAGACAATACCCAAAGTTAACAATTTTGTGGTAAATTGAGTGTCCATCACAGTTTTATAAAAGAAGTCCTCACTCAGAGTCTGGCTGAAACTCTTGCCAAGGTTAACATAGTAAGGGTGGTTTCCTCTTAAGATGCTGTCATAACATATATGCTTTATAAATATTCCTACAATATGCACACACTAATTTCAGAGTTCATTGTTCTTATGTTTCCATAAAAAATTGTATTAAATCTTCATCACAGAATTCTTGTATTTTGTTGGCCTCCTACAACCTGGATTTAAATATTCTTTCTAGGAATTAGATGGATTGATGGATAGATAGATGGACAGATAGATAGATACAGGGTAGATTGATAGTACCTGATCACAAGGAACAAATTCTGACACGTAGTTTGAGAAAAGCCAAGTACGAATCAACTTCTATAAAATTTTGTAAATGTGTTGTAATTGACATACATGTGAATCAGGACCACATGATAAGGTTGCTAACAACATAAGATTACACAGGCACTGAGAGAGTACCTGACTCACTAAATTGAAAAGTAAATGGATGTACTCCCTGCAGAAACTGAGACTGTGGACCAAGTTGTTAGATCTTCCCCTTAATTCTAACTCCTTCTATTATTGACCATCTTGGTGTATATACTTATGTTTGTCCTTTTCGACTCCAGTGATTTTCACTTTGATCTCATTTCAGTAATTAACTACCATAAGCACACTAGGATTCCCTATCTCACACAATGCACATACAATAAATCCAAATATAGCAAATACAAAAATGTAAGAGCTAAGCTATAAAACTCTTAAAAGGAAACATAGGTATAAATATTAATTTTTAATGTGAATATTTTTGTAATTATAATAAATGAAAATGGACTGAATGTTTCCAGTTGTTTATATAGGCTATAGCAAAACCCAAATTTATGGAAATATACTGTGGATAAATATATAGTATATATATATTTAGTAAAAATGTGCTATATATAAAATCTACTTATATAATATATAATTACAATTTAAAATTTAGGTAAAATAAACATAGATCATGGAAAATAATGGAAAAGAGTGCCTTGATTATATTATAAAGAATATCACATACACACAATCCTAAAGTGATATTAAAATTATTTATATTTCAACAGTATAGGATGAACTTGAAATCTTGGACCCCTCTTTGTGCTAAGATTTAAAGTTTTTGTGCTTTCAATAAGATTTCAGGAACAGTTTTGTTCCTCAAGCCACTGTAAACAGATTGGTATGCCTGCCTCTTCTTACATCTGAAATTCAAAGACCATAGAGTTTTGCTGTGAGACAGCACAGTGAAAGCTTTTATCTCTGATGTATGACATGATAGGCCCACATGGGCACTTGCAATATTAGAAAGCCTTAGGAAGCCCTGAGAGCTCTCTCATCTATGACCTCATCTGAGCTTTAAAATGCTGGAGGAAAGATTCCTGGCAGTGAGCATTAACCTGTCCTTTCCCTTTAGGGATGCTGTCAATTTTGCTGATTCTTATGTTAGCTGGCTGGATCCTACAGCCTCAATTTCTTTTAATTAGAATAGCTATAACTTTGCAGAAAAATTATGCAGAAGATAAAGAGACGCACACATACCCAAACACCCAATTTTCCCTATTATTAACATTTTACATTAGTGTGGTTCCTTCATTACAATTGATCCAACAATGTTATTATAAGTATACCATTAGCTATAGTCCATAGTTTATATTAGGGTTCACTGTTTGTGTTGTATACTCCTATGTTGTTGTTTTTTTAAACTTTTTATTCTACTAACATATATATAACCTAAAATCCCCCCTTTTAACCACATTACAATATATAATTCAGTGGTGTTAATTTCATTTACAACGTTGTGCTGTCATCACTACCATCCGTTACCAAAACTTTTCCATCACTCCAAATAGAAACTCTGTACCAATCAAGCAATACTGCCCCATTTCTAACCCCAACCCCTGTCCCTGGTAACCTGTATTCTAGTTTATGACTCTATGAATTTGCTTACTCTAATTATTTCATATCAGTGAGATCATACAATATTCATCCTTTTGTGTCTGGCATATTTCACTTATCACGATGTCTTCAAGGTTCATCCATGTTGTCACTTATATCAGAACTTTTAGAGCCCCACTTCTGGAGGTCTGTTAGACTTGAGTTATTATTAAGAGGTTTTCTGAAATTATTGGTGGCATACCCAGCAGCAGAACCCCAAGTAAGATGCCTATAGCAGTTAGGTTTTTAGGACCAATATAGGGAAATTTTACAGACTTTCTCTCTTCTTAGCTGTTCATTATAAATTATTTAATAAATATATGGTTTATATGTAGCTAAAATTTATTGTTCAGTGTTTTAAAAGAGCCAGATACCATGCTGAGTCATTTGTAGATTGCTATTTAATAATCATGACAGTTCTGAGATATTGCTCTTTTGAATCCTCTTTCCCATATGAGGGGAATGATGTTTAGAGAGGTTAAATAACTTGTTCAAGTTTACTAAGTTAAAAACAAAACAAAGCAGAATTCAGACAAGTCTCATTGTATAGGAACAATGTATTTGAAAATGATACCATTTTCCCTGATGTTTATCATGTTATTTCTTTCTTCCTATAAATCAATTTGCCAATTCCATGACCACTGTTTCAGGGACTTGTGAGACTAAGGAGAAAAACAAAAATAAAGCAGTTGTCTAAACTTTGATTTTAAAGTCTAGACATCTCAGAAAATTGTAGGTCAGGGAGAAAATTGGGAAACACATGTGAGATGAAAATGAATCAGATTAAGATTAAAGCATGGAGTCTGTTGTGAAGCTTAGGGGCAGTTGGTACTGTTGAAAATGGCAAGTGGCTGTAGCAGCCGGGAGTCTGGAGTATAGTGTGTCTCCTTCAATAAAAAGACACGATCCCCTGGAGAAGTGGCCTAGTAGTAAATCCAGTACTTATCTTCCTTGCCCTGGGAGAATATTTGTATACTGTGTCTTGAGCATCGTTGCAGTTTTCAAAAAAGATATAAATTTTAAGGAACAAAGATGGCTTTCTGAAAGAGTAATGCTGGAAGATTACAGAGCAGTTTTGCAGTTAGCAATTAAGATTTACATGGGTCCCTATTCAATTGAAACTAAGCCATACTTAGAGAAGATTTCAGAGAAACTTTTAATATTTAATTTTTATTCTTTCTGGGCACCTCCATTATGCTATAAAATATTTGTCCTCACAGAAATAAAAATTTGCATTGTCTAGTGATACAGAATGAGATGGACTAGCCCAGAAAAGATATCTCCAGATACAGACCAGAAAAAGTGTAGTCAGATGTATCTGTTTCTCCTAGAACCTCAAAATATCATTATTCAAGATCACGATCAAGGTCAAGAGAAAGAAAACCAAAGTCAGATAACCAATGAAGAAAACGCAGGAGCCAGGGCAGAAGCAAAGAACATGCTAATGCATGAAGAAACTGAACTAAAGACCCTGCAGACTCAAATAGCAAAATAGTAAGCCTACTTCATAATCAGACAAGAAGACATGAATCAAAAGATAAATCCTCTAAGAAACACAAGTCTGAGGAACATAATGACAAACAACGTTATTCTGATAAAAAGAAGAGGGTAACTAAATTCATCAAATGGTGATGACAGACACAAACACAAAGCAAGAAAGTCATCAAGAGGCAGAAGTCTCTGAAGATCTAGATCTCATGAAAGGTGTCATGTAGTAGAAGTAGAGAGCAGAAGTCTCCATCCAAGAGTGGGAGGCAGAGGAAGTCACAATTCAGAAGCAGAGAGAGGAAGAAAACATGATCCAGAAGCAGGGAGAGAAAACATCAGATCTGATCTCTTTCCTGCTCAAGATCAACACACAGGCATAGGAGTAGAAGCAGAAGTAGGACAAAGAGTAGGAGTTGAGATAGAAGATAATTGAAAAATCAAGAAGATTTAGCAGCAACTTAAGCAGGACTTCTAGTTCACCTGCCTTTAGAGGTAGAAACACAGTAAACAATGCATAAGAAACCTTAGCCAGGAGGTTGGAAAGGGCAAAGGAATTACAAAAACAATGAGAAAAGGAAATGATTGAAAAACAAAAACAGAAACAGCTACAGCAGCTGCAGCTACTGGAGGTTCTGTCCTCAATGTTGCTGCCCTTTTGGCATCTGGAGCACAATTCCTCAGATAGCTAAGGCAGCTCAAAGGGCAGCCTGCAACCTAAGCTTTGGTAGTGACTGGCATAGGTGTACCTAGCTATTAGAACCCAGCAGCTGTGAATCCAGTGAAATTTTCTAAACAAGTGGAAAAAAAAAAAAAAGGGAAATACTTTGGCAAGGCAAGAAAGAGGGGGATAAATCTCAGTCTGCTGAAATATGGGAAATAGTGAATTTTGGGGAAAAGGATCAAAATGTCAAATTTAGGAAATTAATGTGTATTCAGAATAAAGATGAAGCTAGATCTAGCTCAGTTGATGAACAAAGTTAGAAGTATCTGGAAATCTAGTTGCTCAGTATGAAATGGCAAGATCACAAACTGTGATTATTTGAAGCTGTATGTACCCCAGAAAAGATCTTGTTCTTAAAGCTAATCTGTTCCTTTGGGTGTAAATCTACTGTAGGTGGGACCTTGTGATTAGGTTATTTCAGTTGAGGCATGCCCCAGGTGTGTCTAGAGTCCTTTATAAGAGACAAAATTCACAGAAAAAAAGCTAGAAAAGCTCAGAGAGAAAAGCCAGAGAAGATGAGAGAGGACATACAGAATCCATGAGAGTCAGAAGCTAAAAGAGAGAAACACACAGAAGCTCAGAAGGAAAGCCACTGAAACCAGAAGTTGAAAGCAACAAAACCCATGAGAGAAGGACCAGCAGACACCACCATGTGCCTTGCTATCTGACAGAGGAGTCCTGGACCACCAGCAGTCTTTGTTCAGGGAGAAGTTATTGTCCTGTTGATGCCTTGATTTGGACATTTTCATAGCCTCAGAGCTGTAAACTTGTAAGCTAATAGATGCCCCTTGTTAAAACTCAGTCCATTTCTGGTATATTGCATTTCATCAGCTTTAGCAAACTAAAACAAGCACTTTTCCAATAGGAGTTGCATAGACATGCACATCCACAATATCCATGAAAAAGAAAAGCTAATTAAAAAAAAAAAAAAAAACCTTAGGCAAGGGATTTGAAAAGCACCTCAGAAATTAGATATCAACTAAACAATAAATATATGAAAAGGTGCTCAATTTCATCAATCAACAGGGAAATGCAAATTGAAATGAAAATGGTACTACAACATAGTAGAGCCTGTGGACCAACTGGACTTCCTATACATGGCTAGCGGAAGTTTAAATTAGTATAACTACTTTATAAAACAGTTTGTCAGTGTTGACTTAAAGCTGACTATATTTATACCTATTGATACAGCAATTCAAGTAGATATGTGTACCTAGAAATGTCATCAAAGGAGAAGCACAAGAATGTAAATTGCAGCACTATTCATAATAGGCTCATTCTGGAAACTACTCAAATGCTCTTCTAGAGTAGAACCTTATAAATGGTTAAGTGGTACATTCATACACAGGGATACTATTCTTACTGCAATGGAGCAAGTGATTTACAATACATACAACAATGGGGAAAAACTTACAAATAACATTTAGACCAACCCAAAAGAGTATATATAGTATGATTCCATTTATACACAGTGCAAAAAAAAAAGAGGCAAAACTAATTGATGCTGTTAGAAGTGAGGAAAGCAGTTATGAAATGGAGGGGTAAGTAACTGACAGGAAGCACAAAGGGAGCTCCTGAGGTTCTAGTAACACAATGACTTTTATGATATTCTGGTTGTTAAAATGTATCTAGTTGTGCACTTATGGTAGGTACCTTTTACTGCTGTATATTACACTTCAATACAAATTTAAAAAAAACTAATTCAGATTATATTTATTCAGGAAATTGGTAAATAAACATAAATGTTTTTCAGTTTTAAAGGGGAATATTTTGAGATGGACTTAGGTGAGAACTTTTTCACTTGACCTCATTGACCAGTGGTCTGAAGTAGCATTCAACGTTCTTTAGATTTAATATAGAATTGGAGCCAGTATTCAACAGTTCCCTATAGGTATAGATATTAATCTTTCTCCAGAACAGGAATACTTTGAAAATTCTATTAGAGAAGGCTAAAAGGAAGATTCACAATAGGCACATAGTTTGTGTGACTTCTTCTGAAAGGTACAAAACCTCACCTTCAGAGTGCTCTGCGTGTAATACCTAACTCTGATACCAAACTCTCTAGCATGGTGTCTTAAGTCATGCACATACTTTATTAGTCACATATACTTTTTGGATTGCCTGTTGATTTTATTTTTTTGAGATAACTTATTTAACTAAATGAAATCTAAGTTATCTATGGGTTATATCATCCTCAGAGATCTGATTCTTTTAGTACCTATGATGAGCATCATATCCACTTCGCTTCAGTTGATTGGCAATCCTGAGCCTCTTCCAGTCCAACTGGAATTATGAAGATCAATTACAAATCTTCCCACCAAGAGATGCGTGATAGGAAAACAGTATAGGGCTCTTTAAGATTCTGGCACACCACTTGTTACTCTAAATCAGAATGAAGGACAAGCCTTTTAAGTTTTTATTTTTATTTTTAGTTAATTTTAGGAGGCAAGTGACCAAGACTGCCATAATTTCCCTTTAGCTTGAGTAAACTTTAGACAGGCTTCTCCCTGACTCCAGGCCCATGACCTCCCCTCATTCCAGCCCTTAGACCATCCAGGTACTTGAGAGCCTCCTATTAGGCAGTTCCTTATCTCCTTATTCCTCCCTGCCAGCTCTTACAGACTTCAACTGGCCTAATTACTGCAAAGGAGAACACTCTGAATCAAGTGGTTTTAATTGCAACCTCATTAAATCACTCACCCATCCCAGTGATCAGTCTTTCTACTATCCTGCAACCCACTCTGAGTCCTTAGAAAAGCTTGCTTGTCCTTTGTTTCAATGGAGTTGAGTTCCACTCTCTCTCCCCTCCCTTGGCAGCCTGGAATGATGGCATTACCCTCGCCTATGCCACACGGTTCAATGCAGGTTTAATTATTTTTTTACAGTTACTGGCACAGTGACTTGGGTAGGATCAGAGCATCTACAGGGCAATAGACTTCTCAACTGGACTGAGATGCAACACAAACCTCTTGTCCTCCTCCTGCTTGGATGCCTGGAACCTGGTGAGCGTCTGACTCCTGATTTGGTGCTCCAGACAGTTTGTTCATTGAAGCACTGTAAGAACTCAATTTTGGCTAAGAGTACATTTCTGGGTGTTTGATTTGAGCTAGCTCTTTTCATTTGGGAAGCTTCCTGTACAGAAGTTGCCTTGGCTTTTTTTTTTTTTTAGTGAGGTTATTATTGATGACTCCCATAAGTTGGACTTTTCCTGGCTCTTTCTTGCTAACCCTTTCCACTTAGCGTGTCTCTTTCTGGCTCCTCTCTGTTTGAATGAGAAACTTCCTGGAGGGAAGTCTTGGCTCCCTTGATTCCTCCTGCTGAGCTGGACTCTTCCTGGTTCATTTAGTTAGGCCTCTATCTTTTGTTTGTCTTTTGTGTTGAGATCTCATTTAAATTTTGAAATGTCTCTTTTTTCAAGTCCTCATTTGAATTTTGGTCTTTGTTTACTGCCACCTTCACTATGGGAAATGCTCAATCTTCTGATTCTTCTCTTAAGACTCCTGTTGATTATATGCTCTGCCACTACAGTGCTAACTCTATCTTTCTCCATGGCTTGATTTCACTAAGAATTTCCTATAACTTCAGTGGCCTCTTCAGGAAATGAGATCTCTCCAAACTGGCTCATCTAAGACCTCTGCCTTCTCTCAAGCTCTCTTCTCTTTCCTTCTTTTAATGACCTCCAACCTTTCTTTTAGCTACTTTGAGTTCTCTCTCTTCTCATTCCAGCCCCTCAGTTCCCTATGGAACTGGAGGTTTGGGCCCTTCTCCCCACTGGGGCTCTTCAGGGGCTCAGGGACCCCAAAAGCAATCATCTGAAGCTAAAAATAATATTTAATTTGGAATACACTGCATATTTTAATCTAGTCAGATTGACTCTGGAGATGCCTAGATGGCTGCTTCATCTCTCCTTAGTCCCTTACCCAAAATTTAGTTCATATCCTCCACACGATTACATATCAGGGTGAAGAAAATCTTGAGCATTTCCTCCACCAATATTGGTGGGAAAGTTTTAACTCTCATATTAAGAAAGTGACTTCAACATGTCCCATCAGACAGGTATACAACCATGATAAAAATAATCTAAAATGGGGAAAGACAAAAGCCAATTCATATTTCAAATAGTGAGTTTTATATTTCTGTGTTTATGTCTAACTCATGGCTGACATTTTTGTTGTTGTTTAAGTTTTTATTTCATAATCATAAACTTAACTCTGGCAGCTAGATGTGGAAGGGGAGGATAATGTAGAACCCAAAGAACTGCAGTGAGAGCACAAGGATGATAGGATACTGAGAGTATACCAGGAGTGGTGGGACACTCTCCCGAGCTACAGAAGGAACAGCCTGGTGGTTAAGACAAAATACAATCAAATTTATTAGACTTGTCCACAGTAAGCAATGGTGATCTTTTTGCTGGTCTTGCCATTCCTGGACCCAAAGTGCCCCATAGCATCCACAATATTCATGCCCTCTTTCACCTTGCCAAAGATCATGTACTTGCCATCCAACCACCCAGTCTTAGCAGTGCTGATGTAAAACTGGGAACAATTCATGTTGGGACCAGCATTGGCCATAGACAAGATGCCTTCAGGATTGACGTTCTCATCATCAAACTTCTCCCTATAAATGGACTTGCCACCAGTGCCATTATGGTGTATGAAGTCACCACCTGGGCATATAAACCCAGGAATAATTCTGTGAAAGCAGGAACCCTTATAACCAAATCCTTTCTCCCCAGTGCTCAGAGCATGGAAATTTGCTGCTATCTTTGGAACTTCATCTGCAAACAGTTGGAAGGAGATGCAACCAAATGTGACCTTTGACAGTGATGTCAAAGAACACAGTTGGATTGACCTTGGCTGTGGGTGGGAGGACTGAGGTGGCAGGTGGCAATATCTGCTATGGCTGATAATTTTAGAATTGAAGCTATAAGCTCTCTCTTTGTGTCTGTCTGTATGTTTAGTTATGTATATGTATCATATGTATTATATTTTGCTACCTCTGGTCAGTATTACCAAATTAACTTATACAATTCCTTAAAGGAACTATATTCAAGTTGGCTTAGAGAAAATAAATGCTATCATAAATTAAATAATTTTAAAATCTCAGAGAGTAAAGAAATTGAACTTCTAATACAATCAATGTAAAAAGTATTGTTATAAACACTAATCTAAACGTTTTAAGAATTCAGGTTCACAAAATTTAAATTAATCTTAGAAAAATAAGACTAGTTTAATATTATTTGTTTACTATAAATAATATGTATTCCGAGTATATCGGTATGAGATACAGCACAAGCATATATTTTTATGCATTTTTATTTTATTTGGGTATGTTCTGCCTAAACTTATTCAGGTTCACTGATTATATAAGCTAGCATTACATCTACTGGCTGTTTAAGATAATAAAAATGTATAAATTTGCATTTAACCAAATTGAGTAATTATTCTGACAAACTTTATTTCAACAGTAATTGTATTTTGTAGGATGTCACCTTGTAGATTCAAAGACTTTTTGATGATTTAAAATCTTATACATACTAAAATAAATATGAAAGGTCTGCAAAGTGTGTTTTTCTTAAGGAAAATGAGAACAGTTTTGTCCTAAATTAAATGACTAATTGCTACAGTATGAGAAAGAAGAAAGTACAGGATAAAATATAAATAGATATGGAAAGTTATAAAAAATTTATAAAAAGAGAATTTTATTTTTTTCACAGTCAAAGCTGGGTAAAATTTGATGGATTCATTTTTAAGATTTTTAAAGGCTTAATATCAAATAGGATACTGATGCAAATCTAGAATTTATTTTTTTCCCTGTTAAAATGACAAAACTTTCTTGGATTGTTGGTTTGCTCTTAATATGTGTTAATAAAAGGTTTTCCTTTACCTTCTGAGTAATTGACCTAGAAGACAGATCTTCTCTGTCTTACTAAAATAATTTCCTTTGTTATATTGACTTTATGGTGTCCTTGATTATTTTAGAGACTCAAGTCTTCTCACTTTTAAACGAACTAAGATTTTTACAAACAGTTTACCTTCTATAATTACTTTTCAAATCTGTCATTGTTTCATTTGGTTAAATAGAGAGACAATTATTGTTTCACAGTCACCCATGATCCTATTTAACCAAGTGTTCAAAATTCCTGATAATTTTCACATTTCAACTTCCCAGAATCAGATCCTAAATTATGTCCTCTTGCTCTCTGATTATCTTTGGGAATTTCCAGACGGCCTTTGGAAAATCACAATGGATTTTTTTCATTCACCTTGTAAAAAGAGAGGTGCTAAAAATAATTGGGTTTGGTTAATCAGTTATGGGGTGCATGGAAAGTGTTATCAAATTATAAGAGATGTTTTAACTTTGGTTGAACTTGTATGGATAAAATGTTATTAATATAAATATTTCAGAAATTGTATAAAGTTTGAGTGATTTGTCAATGCCATCACTGTCCATGACATACATGTCCTAGTGCTTATTTTTCTGAAATTCGACAATAAGACTACAGTGTTATTGGTTTTAATTTCAATTACTCTTGAAAAATCTTACATGCCATTGAAACAACCAAATTTCCTTGTCAGTTGCACTATTTTTATAATGATCTCTCATCAGATCTTTTACTTTTGTAAAACAGTAATAAGTTAACCATGGCCATTTAAATTCTTCTATTATCTACAGACAGTTCCTTACTCTAATGTTTCCCTGAAAGTGCTTGCAATAAGCTATAGGTCATAGCCCTTCATCTTCAACAGAAAAATGACTGTCTCAAAGACACATGGAAAGAACTATGCCAGTTACTCTGGGGCACAAACATCTAATAATATTGCTTTGAGACCATACCATTGGGCTGAGTCAAAATTTCCAGATTTCTAGTGCAAAGTTAATGGATTCCTGACAGTGCTAATAGAAGATAAAGTAGAACAGGAATCAGTTATATAGGACTGGGGACCTGATAAAGAATGCTTAAGGGTTTTACTTGGAATATTGCTAATACTTTTATGTTCTACTAGATATAAGGAATCCCGTTCTGTTTTACTTTAAGCCATCTAGAACCCCCAACAAATTAGTAGACTATACTTTCTAAATAGAAATGAAATAGTTATCTTTTTCTTCCCTGCCTGAATCCTCTAGGATTCAGAAACTCTTGATTATTCTTATTTTCATGGCAATATGATTATTTATATTGGTTCAGTAAGAATCTGTACTCTTTTTTCATAGGAAATAATTGGGAAATATTGACTATCTAATCCCTTGAATGCCATATTTTGGAATCATGCTCATTTAATCAGATATGACCAGATACTTTTGAAGAAGTTGACTTTGTAGAATCAATGCTTACAAAGCCCATTGAAAAAACTGGTGGGCTACCTGGGTTTACAGAGTTCTAAAGTAAATAAGTAAAGATAAGTAAAGAAGGTCACTTCCTGACAGGCCCAGGAACCACATGATTTTGGAGTTGTACCTTAAGGAGAGGAATTTGCCCAAATCTGTAAGTACTAAAGGTGAAATCTGGTGGAAAGTTCTTGGCTTGGCATCCTAGCTTGGAGAGGCTTTAAAAAGTTCAATCTGAGATTACTTTTAAAAACTGCCAACAAGACAAATTTTAAAAGGCCTATACTGTAAATTATCATTCTTGCTGCAGCTTTGTAGATAATCAGGCCAAATCTAATAAAACCAGATTTCTTTATAAAGAATAATCTTTCTCTTGGATTGTCTTTGATCAAATGGTGGTGGTGACACAACATTGTGAGCACAATTAACAGCACTGAAATATGTATCTGAGTGTGATTAAAAGGGGAAATGTTAGATTATGTATAAGGTGACAGAAAAATTTAAAAAAATCTTAAAAATATGGATGAGCATAGAGAAAAATTTTGTTTCATTAGAAAACTATAGCATACTCCTGTGGGTTTTCTGATTCTGCTCCATCATTACCTTTGAGTTATTTTGCACCTCCTTTGTAAACTGCAGTTAGCGTCATGGTTTTGTTATCTACCTGTAAATTGGACTAGATCCTGTTACCACATACATATTGCCAGCCTTTACCAATTTCCTTATTCTCACAGTTTCCTTCAAAATCTGGCTAGAACTGTCCAAATTAGTATTTTCAATTTTCCTTTCAACCATCTAACTTGACATCACTGAAAACTAGAACCTGACTACCCAAGTTTAGCTGGCCTTTTCCCCAGGATATAAGGAAGCACTGCAAGCAGGCCATGCATGCACTGGATTTTTCTCTGAACAAGCCACTGTTTGGGTCACCACAGAAGCCTGGTAAAATGCTCAAGATATATATGCTCTTTTAAGAGAGAAAACTATGACTGGATAATAGCACCAACAGCAGATACATCTTAGCTTCAAAAAACTCAGTGAGCTATATGCTACATAATAAAAAGATTTTCAATCTTTTAGGTATTAATACAACCTTTCTATATTAGTTTTTCTCTTTTTTCTTTTAATACATCACTTTCTAAGATGCCTGACCCTAAAACAACTGACTTTTATCATAATCCTTCAGCAAATGGTTCAACTGCAGCAATGCCAACAAGAGTCTTCAAGAATCTATTTCTTAAACTTGACTTCATCCTAACCAAATATATTATTCCTCTGAGTTGTTCAGCAATGAATAAATACCAGTTGTCTTGAAGAAAAGGAGACACTGATCTGGACTGCCTTAACTTCCCTTTAGTTTGATCAAGTTTTAGACACACCTCTCCCTGATTCCAGGTGCTTGGCTTCCCTCTGACCCTAACCCTTATACTGGGACTGTAAGTGTAAGTATAAATATGCACCTGAGAGGTTCCTATGTATTTCCTCATGTCATTCTCCTCCATCCCAGCCCTTATAAAATCCAGTGGCCTATTTATTGCAAAGGAAAATAAGATGAACAAAGTAGTCCAGATTGCAAGCTCAAAATCACTCATGCATCACAGTGATCAACCCTCCCACCATCCTCCAACCCATTTAAGCCCTTTAAAAGCTTGTTGGAGGTGAATTCTACTCTCTCTCTTGCCTTACATGGTAGCTATGGATGGAGTCATCTTGCCTGTTTCACAATATCCGGTACAGTTTTTCCCTTTGACATGGGTAAGCACAAGGTGAAACAAAACACTTCTACCTCCTAAATTCTTCAAATAGCTGCTTCTATGTTTTATGAGATTTCTGTCCTAGAAAATCATGAAATATAGTACAAGGTTAGATTTACTTTTGCATTAACTAAACCAATCAGTAAGACTGCAGCTTAGCATGTTGCCTGAAGAATAGCTTGTTAGGGAACCTATATCAATGTATTCTGCCCAAAGTAAATTCAATCCTCCTTGGTTGAGCACACTCAAATTCTATTTACAAGATTTTAGATACCGTAAATGAATAAATACCTTTTGGGAATATATACCTTCTCTCCTCTGCTATCATTTTCATTTCAATCCCCAGCCTATGTTGAATTCAAAGTCTCTGGCAGTTGTTTGAGCAATGAACAGGAACCAAAAATGAGAAAGTTGGTATACTGAATTTCTGTTCTTTGCAATAATTGTTTTACTTGTTTCATTATTTTATTCTATTTTTGCTTATTTTCTTGTAGAACTGAATTTTCCTAGGCATATGTATTTCTTTTCCTAGAGTCTTGTTTTCTGCTTATCTTGGTTTTTTTTTTTTTTGTTCATCTCTCTCTTTGTATGAGGTATGGTAAGGCCAGACTCAGATCAAAAGAGAGACTAAAAGAATTTTAAAGTTTTATTATATTCACAACTCCCTGGGAAAAGCCCTACACTACATTGGGCTTCACAGGAAGGACACCAGGTGTGAGTCACAAGACAGAGAGAAAGCAGAACTAAGAGCCTTTATTAAGGTTTCCATGGGGAAAATGTAAGGGTGAGGCAGGGGTACACCAACATGGGATTGGATGGCTATATTTGAAAGTGCTATCCCTGCAAGTTTGACGTTGTTTACTTATAAGCAGTTCTGGGGTCAAAATTAGCTAGAAATAACAGAGGTGTACATGGGACATGGTCACCTGCATCTATAGATATTAAAGCATCAAGTTGCTGAAGCTAGAAAACATTAATTCATTGGATTCTTGCTCTTTTGCATGCAGTCTTCCTTTACCTGTCTTCCTTCCTTCCTTCCTTCTTTCCTCTCTGCTTTTCATTGTATTATGTTTGCTAATTTCCATTCTATTCAGTTTAGAATAAAGTAAAAGAAACTTGATTATACCAAAAGGGCACATAATATTTATAAGACAAGTAGACTCAAGTGGGCACCTCTGGGTTCATTCAGGGGAGATATTGATAGTAAGCACTCTGGATTGGCTTCCTTTGTATCCATTGGCTTTTCCTCATGCTTGAATGATGAGCTGAAGAACTGTAATCACTGTATCCTCAAACAAGCTTATAAGCTAAAGTCATCATATCCTCAAACCAACTAATAAGATAAAGTTATCCATGGGGAAAAGAGTCTTCCCAAAAAGCCTGTTTATCTAATCGGCCAAAATTCAGTCTTTTTGCAATCCACAGATAGTAAACTGGGAAAAAACAGTTTTTGGCAAAGGACTTAAACCAATCATGCTTCATTTTCTGTACCTGGGCACATGAGACTGTTGAGTGAAACTGGGATTTTCTTGTAGGCAGTAGAAACAGAGTGGGGAAGTGTTATAGTTAAGCAATTAATAGTGTCTGTGACATGAAGGCATTTATTTTTATCTTGTTTATGCAAGGGAGGGGAGCAGTAAAGTTTGGGAAACCTCATGTGGACATTAATTCTATTTATTTATGTATTTATTTCCCTATATATCATACTACTTACTTAGTTATTTAGTGTAGGATTTTTGAGTTGAATATTCTTAAAATCCTTTCTGACTTCTTTAAAACTACTGAAATTCTCAGATCCGCTGACAAAACTATACTTTGAGAACTGGAGATTATTTTTCAGCATCTTGACTGTGAAATCTGGGGTTGGGTACAGTAGATAGTCTTTAGTGGGATCTGGGCTCTGTAATCTCCCTGAGGTTCTTTAAATGCATGTACTATGGCTAACTTCACAGTCAGGTGGATTTTGTTCATTTCTCACCTCAGGGCTGTTCCCTGAAAGGTGGTAAAACATGGTAGCCCTTTCTGGCCTGGCTGAAGTCCAATGGAGTTATGAAGAGGCTTCTCAAAGGTATTACCTTGACTTTCTTACTACTTTCTGAATTTATAGTGAGAAGTTTGATGATTATATTGAATTGTCTCCTTCCCCAGATACTACTTTTTGGGGGAATGGGGGCAGAATGGGGTTTGGAGCTATTCTGCATTACGTCAATGTACAGTAGCATTTTCTGTTCATTTCCTTGGCTAGAATTTATAAAAT
Organism: Choloepus didactylus; assembly: GCF_015220235.1. Lineage (NCBI taxonomy): Eukaryota > Metazoa > Chordata > Mammalia > Pilosa > Megalonychidae > Choloepus > Choloepus didactylus. The sequence continues at coordinate 56,587,058 of NC_051312.1, forward strand.
TTCAGGCATACATTTATAGATATTTCCTAGTGTGCTGTTCCTGTTGTTGTTATTGTTGTTCTTGTTCTTCTTGTTATTTGGTTAAATTTGGTTAATTCCATTAAGTATTGGGAGAAAGAGATACTGTCAATCTACATTATAACATCGTCTTTACCAAAGTCTTCCAACCATTCTTATACATATATTTTTTTAAATTACTACTACAATTGAACAAAATTGCATGTGGGAAACATGCAGTGACTTTCAAAGAGCATGTCATGCTTTTTTTCCCATTATTCCTCAAAATCTTTGAAAATTTTAGTTGCTAATTAGATGAAGCCTTAGCTAGGATTTTGTGGAATTGAAATAACTTTGCTCTTTCTAGTCTCCAACTCCTATTGACTTTCCCTCCCTTGGAAGGCAAGCAGATATTAATTTGTATGCCAAGCTCCCCACTGTTTGGTACTGTCTACCTGAAGTTCTGTGCTAAATCAGAGCCTGAGGCCATATTGAAGCCTAGAAATAACTAGCGCTGCAATAGAGTTTTAATAACTTCTAATAAAGTTGTGTGAGGAAGCATTGCTGCCGTCTCCTCTACTATTTGTGCCCTGACCCTTTAAAAATAATTCTGCTTTCTCCCAACTATCTAAGTACCATCTTTCATCTAAAGCCCAATTTGAGTCCCTTCAGTCATGAAACATTTTCCACTTGTTATAAACTCTTAAGATCATTTTCTAAACTCCTATAAACACTAAGTGTCAAATCCACTTACTTGCTATTTATCACATGCATTCTTCTATGATTATTTATATTGATTTATGGGTTCTTTCTTTTAAATTATGTATTGTATTCTTTTGATTAGAGTACTATTTGTCTTAGGTCTCTGTGGAATTTTCAGGTCCTAACACTGTGTACTCTATGCAGTCTCATCAGTATTTACTGAGGATGAAGACGGTATATAATTGGATTTTTCTCCAGAAGATTTGGTCTGAGACTGCATCTTGAATATTTTGTAGAATGAGGTGGAATATGAATGTGCCCCAAAATAAAAAGGCAATATCTGTGAAAGCAGGCATAAAGTTTACATTAATAAAATGGCCTGAATGGCAGCATCAGCTCTCAAACTCTCATACTCTAATCAACCCTCACTTCTGGGACTGTCTTGTCCCTAAGCTACTCTAGAGTTAGAGAGGAATAATTATTTGAATCAAATGTATTACAAGGGCAGGAAACTTTATGGTCATAATAAAAGGTAATTTTTCTTTTATGTTGATGAAAGCACAGATATCATGATGTTGAAACTTGGAATAACATAACAAGACTTCCTCTTGAAGTACTTGAAAAGTACTATTGAAATATATCAAAATATATGTTAACAAGGGCTATTTGTTAATGAAAAAGTGAGAAAAGAACCTCATTTAAAAATAAGACGGAGGGATGGTTTTAGGAAATCATACAGTTTTATTGCAAAATCCGAAATTAGAAAAAATAGTTGAAATTCATGAAAGACTAGAATCAGAAAATAAAATATTTAGAAATATGGCTAATCTCTCTTTTGACCCATGCTCACACTGACACTTATCATTTCTTCTCTTGGCATTTGTTTCACTCTTTCTTGCACTTCGGGTTGGCTATTTATGCTTTTTGGCTACACGAAAACTCCAATTTAGGAAGTGACTAACTAGGGCCTGAGTGCTAATTGCAGGTCCTCAGAAAGAAGTATATGGCCCAAGTTGAGAAAGTTATCTACCACTCATGGGAAATTGCATTTTCTAAAATGGCTTCAACACAACCTCCCACCCTGTGTGATCTTCTTACAATGAGATGTTTATACTTTTTTCCATCAAGAGCTAGGGGATTGCTTTCCATGTCTTTGAATCTGTGTGGGCCTGTGAGTATGATAAAAGGTAAACTAAGTGGCTTCCAACGTGTGTCATATAAGATAACATACCTTTTCCCTGGTTCTTTTGGAATGCTTTCCTCTAGGAACTCAGAAGCCATGCTGTGAGGAAGTTGGGCCACATGGGGAGGCCACATGTAAGAGTTTTGACTGGCAGCCCTACCTGCAGTCCCAGCTAACAGCCTACTGCCAGATACAAAATGTGTGAGTAAGGAGGCCTTTGAAATGTCTCCAACCCCAGCCATCACCTGACATTCTCCTGGGAGGGTTTGTGTAAGAACTGCCTAGATAAGCCTAGTCCCAGATCCATGAGCAATAATACGAAACAATGGTTTTAGTTTAAGCCACTATTTTTAAGATTATTAGTTATAAAGAAATAGGGCAGACAGAGCGGAGTGAGTTCACAAAATACAAACAAGTCTGCATAAGCCCACTGCTTTGAGTATCAGTTCTAAGAGAAGAGAGAGCTTGAAATGGCAAGATGTCACAAAGGTTGCCAGTTATAGCTATACTACATCATGAATAATACTTGGTAATTCTTGGTCAGTGAATATTAAGAAAAATCAGGGAGTGGGGATGGAGCCAGAGCTCTAACACAGTTGATGTTTCAAACCAGAAGCTCACTTTATAGAGTTTTTCTGTACTCATATCTTTGATCAAACAAATTTAGCAAATGTTTACTGAGATTCGTTCTACCATAGACCAGGTAACACTTATCTCTGGGGTACAAAGACAAAAAACACCGTTCTTTTTATTTAGAGAGAAATTTTGTCTGAAAATGTTATTAAAGTTTTAGACACTGTAATAGAAGTAGGTCTGAGTACGGTGTAGGCACCAAAGGAAGGCCAGTCCTTTGTAATGGGTGTTGAGGAAGGGGTGGAGAAGTCAGGAAAAATGTCATTTGGAGATAATTCTTGATCTGCATCATGAATCTTCAAAGGACTGAACTTGATGATATGAGCTATATTTGACTGGAGTTTGTACCTCACTTGATATTTCTCATATTAATATGGCTTGATGTATATTTTTACATAAACTATACTACTATCATATCATTGTTAAGGCAAAGTGTTTGTACTATTATGGAAAAACAGCTTTATAAGGATATTGTGTACCCTCTTGCATCTATTTTTAAGTAGCAACACACTGTTGGAACTTCATAGCTCTTGGCGTTATTGGCTGCAAAGATCCATTTTTCTCTATTTGTGGCCTCTAGGGACATATGAAACATAAATAAGGAAGAATCCTCTGTCTAATAAAATAGGAAATTATATTAACCATATGGCATACCCCACACCATGAAAATTAAGTATTGTCTCAGCAGTGGAGATACTATTTCCTAAAGATTTTGCTGATTTTGAAATGAAAATAACTTCCCATTTTGTGGCCTATTAATTTTCTCTGTCTCTCTTAATATGATGGTGCAAAAACCCACATACATAGGGTTGGAAATGGGAGGAAAAGAAGGAAATTTATAAGACTACTTCAACCTTGATATTTTATCATAAAAAGCTTATCTTATTCATTCATTGCCCTTAGTTGTAGCTAGATTCTTTGTACCCTGTTTCTAAACTCCTAAATCCTAAATTCTAGATTTTCAGCTAATAGATTGAAACTATACCCTCACTTCCATTGCTAGTTTATAACAACATAGATGTCAGGGCCTGTGTCTACAATAAGATCTTGAATAAAACTGTTCTCCAAGAAAGCTAGCAAGATTTAACAGAGGAGAACTTGGAAAAATACAAATATTCGTAAATCTTTGACCTTCATTTTATCCTTCCTTTTCCAGTTTTTGAGACGATGAAAATAAAAAGAGAATGACTTAGTAACCATTGAAATGAATTAATTCTTAGGATGTGATTACCTGCTGTCCCTCCTGTCCCCCAAGAATATAAGATGAGAAGCCTCTTCTTTCCTAACCTCTTTAGATCTAGGGAGATACGTTCCCATTGTTTATTTCCCCTCATAAGTACAGGAAAAATGAAGTCATAAAAACTGAATAGGTTCACTATCTTATTCAAGCATAAAGAATGAATTAGAAGTAAACATTCAATTTCAATTAAGCTGATATTTATATATGTAACTTAATGTTGTTTCTTAACAAATATTTACTGGCACATATTTCCTAAAGGAAAATAAGCTGAACAAGATTGGGATTTTATATGCATCTAATTTAGTGCCTGGTAAATTAGGCTCCTCTAGAGTAATTCATTGTTAGAGAATTCAAAAAAGCAGTTTTATTGTATAGGACATTAATGGATGTTCCCTTAATTGCTATAGCTTGATGTCACTATGTTAATGCTGAAAAGTTAATGCTGAAAAATCTATTGTAAATAAAGTTTTAAAGGAGAAATACAAATCTTTTATTTTCCATTATTAACATCTGACGATAAAACATGCAGATTAGATTGTTTAAACACTAGTTTGGTTGCTTACATAGTAAAATTCATTTGCATAGAATACATCAAGTTTGCAAACTGCTGCATCAAAATAAGTGAGGCTTGAGTTCACTTATTAAATCAAATACTGTGATTTATTTGTGAATAAGAAGAAAAATAAATGAGCATCATAATTACATATTTATCTCTGTAGTAGTTTGAAGTTGTATGTACCCAGAAAAGGTCATGTTCTCTTATTCCATTCCTGTTGGTATAGACCTATTGTGGATGGGGCCTTTTGTTTAGGTTATTTCAATTGAGATGTGACCCACACAATTCAAGGTCTTAATCCTCTTACTGGAGCCCTTTATAAGAGGATGGAACACATACAGAAGATGAGAGATGAAATTAAGAGAAGCTCACAGAAAAATGCTCCAGAGAAGCTCAAGAGAGGAAGCTGCTGGAACCAGAAGCTGGAAGAAATGAAACCCAGGAAAGAAGGACCAGCAGATGTTGCCATGTGCTTTGCTATCTGACAGAGGAGCCCAAGCTTGCCAGAAGCCAGTCTTCAGGATCCAGGTATTTTCCTGTTGATGCCATGATTTGGACATTTTTTCACAGCTTCAGAACTATAAACTTATAAGCAAGTAAATCCCCACTGAAAATGCCAACCCATTTCTGGTAAATTGCATTTCATCAGATCTAGCAAACCAAAAAAATTTGTTCTTTAAGAAACATAACAAGAATTTGGAAAAATACAAAGACCCATGAATCTTTGACCTTTCATTTTATCATTCCTTTCCAATTACTGAGATGATGACAATATAAAAAGAATGATTTAGTTACCACTGAAATGAATTAATTCTTAGAATGTGATTTTCATGATTGACTTTCATGATGCCTCTTACCTCTTTTTTCTCATTTTTCTTCTCCTTCCTTTCTGAATACCAACTTGTCACTTTTGATATGGAAATAATAGCTAAGTGAAAGTGATGATGAAGGAATAAATGAAGTACTCCTTGTATGAAATCATTTGGCAAGTGCCTATAACACAGAGGAATTCTTTTTTTCTTCCCCTCTCTCTTGGTATTTGGGGATGGGATGTATAGTAGGGAAGTTTTGGTTGTAGTTAGAGGCTAAAGGAGAAAGAAAATAGCTCTAGTATCTTTCTTACCTTTCATTTATTGTTGTGCTTAGTTTGTAATTGCCCTTTGTCTTTCTATTATTTGTAGTCTCAATGGGAATGTTAGGTATATTCCCTTTTAATCACTGCTCAGTGAATGAAAAAGAATATAAGCCTTCTTTTTTCTAAATCATATTCCCTCTAAAACAATTTCCTCCTTTGCATTAAAGCAATACATTTGTTTTATGGAGGAGTAATCCTAAGAGGAGAGGCAATTAATGTACTGTGAGTATTTACAGAAGGAGAGATGGCTTTGACTTGGGTGGTGGGAAAAGCAATAAAAGACCAGGAAAACATTATGAAAAGGTATCACTTGTGGTTTTCTTTCAAAGGACAATGAAATTGAACCTTGTAGGGTAGAAAAGAAGGTCATTCTAAATAGAGGCCAAAGTCTAAAACACAGTCTAATAAAGGGAAAATTCAAGTTAAACAAAAAAATTATTCCATTAGACACATGAGATTATTTTAGGTTATACACAGGTGACTGTTTTCAATTCAGTTTGTATATATATATTAAAATGCATATTAGTAAGAAATAAATGCCTAATTATTACATCAAAGCCAATTTAAATGATCTCATCAGTAGTACTATTGCTTGGTATAAGGCAATGGTAAATAAAAGCATGCAAGATGGAGAGATTGCTCTAAGGCCAATGTAAATAAAAATATCATGTAAACAATAGGAAAAATGGTGCATAAATATGAATAAAAAGCTCTTGAGAATAGTAATGTTAACATTTTTAAAACTCTGGGAGAGAGTAAAATATATTATAGATAATTCAGGGAAAACTCCACATTCTTGGTTTTAAGCATTTAAATTTTGACATTTTTTAAAACAATACTCCCTAAGTTTCCCAGCTTCCATAACAAATACCACATAATTGGTTGGCTTAACAACATAAATTTATTGGTTCATGGTCTCAGAGGCTAGGAGGCTTGTTTACTCCCACAGTCGGTAGTGTTCTGGCTGCTCGGCACTCCTTGGGTTCCTTGGCTTCTCCAAGTGGCACTATCCTCTCCTTTCACTTTTGGGTGCTATTGACTCCTAGCTTCTGGCTCCTCTATGTGGCCTTTGTTCACAGTGCCTCCAGTAATAGGATTAAGCTCCATCCTCATTCAGGTGGACCACACCTTAACTAAAAATAACATGTTCGAAAGGTCCTATTTCCAATGGGTTCACACCATAGGAATGGATTAGGACAAAGAAAAAATTTTCTTCTAGGGTACATATTTCAACCTATCACAAATTCTAAAAACCTACTACAGGTAAGAAATTGTAATTTTTGTTGAAGTACAAATATGAATCTTACACTTTCTGTAGCTAGTGGGTGCATGTGAGACCCAGGGCTGTGGAGAAAATGTAATCAAGTGACAAGCTTCTTTATATAAGTGAACTTAAGCTTCTATTTAAGCATTCTTATCAAGAGTCTGAATAGGTCACCTATGTTTATAATTATACTTTATCCAATTAAATCACATCAGGATATTTGCAAAGTTGGAGATTCAGTATTTTTGGTTCCTCTGTTACCTGCTAATTCCATTGCTTAGCATAACGCATGGCTTATTTTTAAGTGTTTTTTTTTTAGTTGAATTGAAGAAGTACCTCTAATACATGTCAAGGATTTACTAGTTTGAGTTACAGGAATTGAAAGTTATGTTGGGAACAGCATATAAAGAACCTAAAATTCTGGACAAAAAAGTTAGGAACTTCCTCTTTTGTTCACTGCAACTGTTTGTAAGGAGAAGGACATATTTTGAGCTGAGGCAATAAATTTGATGCACTGTGTCTGAGGGTTACAGAGAGAAAATAGAAAGTTAGACAAAAAGGGGCATTGAGCAGCACAGGCTGGAAGGAAGAAAAGTTGGAATCATTTTGAAGGGAACTTTGTTGAAACAGTTTTGAAAATGCCCTGAGCATGTGACTCTCTTCTGGGGATGAATATAAGCAGAATGTCATAGAGGACCTGTAATAACTGTAGTTTGAGGCAGGAATGGAAAGGAAAAGGTAGTCAAGGATGACCAAAGGGAGAAGAGAACTGTCCTGAAGTTTGTCAATATTCACCCTTCCCTAGAGCTAGTTCTAAACCTAACTGAAGACTGATGGGAAAACCAAACATGGTTTCCTCACTTTAACACAAGGTTAACATAACTTCTATTTCAATGGTTTCATTTTACAAAACTAAAGAAGGAAGCTCCAGCACTAGACATTTTTTTTTCCCCTTCAGACTTAGCAGGTAGTACAGAGGAAGAAATACTGCAAATTGTCACTGGCATTTTCAATCCCCTCACATATATATATTAGTATAGAAACTGAACTTCATGAATATCTTTAATAGAAATTATTTAAAATGAAAAAAAATCCTATATTTTATTGAATTCAAATTCAAATTATTTTTTAAAGTGACAGTGATATTTAATATTTATTTAAAAGATTATTAACAATTTGAAGAGTATCAGGGAGAGATAAATAATATAGTCAATAGAATCCAAAAACAATATTACATTAATGAATATTATGAGATGATAATGAAGATAATAATACTTTTAAGTGTTACAAGTTTGCACCGAATTTTACAATATATAAATATATTCATATTGAATATCTTACCTTATTCTCATAGCAAAATGATGATTAATCTTAACTGCCACTTTACCCAAGAGTAAATAGAAGCTCAGTCAGGACATGTGACATATTCAAGAAATCTATATGCTAATGGTTGCACAGTGATGAAGCTCCTGCCTACTTACTCTGCGTGGCCCTTCGACATATACATATATAAATTTTTAAAAATTCATTTTTAGGATTTCCATTTCAGTTTTCCTTTAAACAATTTACCTTTTATTTTTCTTCTACAATTCATCTCCTTTTAATTTAGTAAAGATGCATGGTTTCATCTTCAAGTAAAACTTTAAAAATGAATGTAAAATGAATAATGGTGCTGATAGGCATCTTCAATTGACTACAAAATTGATGGAGCTGAAAAATAGCTGTGGTGTCTTTGAATTGTAGTCCTTTGCTCAAACCCAGTCATCAGCTCCAAAACCTCAGAGTATTTGGACTGATGATAGTATTTATGAAAATATTTAATTGTAATAGTTGCTTTCTAGGCCCTTTCATTTTCTATTTCCCCATCTATTTTTACCACATAATTAGTAACAGACTATTTAGCATTGCATTTGGAAATGAAATCTAATCTATCTAACCTTATTTTAGCTACTAAAGCAGTGCAGGACAAAAGTCCAAAAGAAACTAGCAAGATACTCCAATACAAACACATTTAGGAAAGAATTAATAAGGAGAGACATACTTCCATCTCATCTCCTCTGGACCTGTTTCATCTCAGGAAAAATTACATGTGAGGTCTTGGATATGTAATTTTCATGGCTGACAAATACAATATTAATCAACTAGTTGTAGGGACTTGAGTATCCAAGGTGAGGCCTGATTGAAGCTTAATGACTCCCTGATGAATCTAGGTATCAGCTTCTTCAGATATTTTATAAAAGGGAAGTTGGGGAAAATATGTGGATAGGTCTTTCAGAAATGGTAAATGAATGATTTCCAGATCTCTGGGGTAATGTTTAGTTTATTGCATAGAGCCATTGGGAAGTGTTTTTGCTAGAAATGATATTTGTGGATATTTTTATTGCACTTATTTGTCACTTTTGATTAGAGTATAGCTAACAAGGAATGTACTACAAATGTTCAACTGGTTACAATGGAATCTCATTCATAAATATGCTTAGGTATTTTTCTCATGAAGCTATATCAAATATAACAAAACCTCAGCAGACTCATTTTGGCCATAACTGAAATCTTATCAGTAGTTATTTGTTTTGTGATTTAATGTATAAACAATTATGATTATGCTATGGATTGATGGTTTCAGTGATATTTTTCATAGTTGGGATTGGTTATGCAATTCCAGGGTTTCTTTACCTACTTCACTGCCAGAGGTTCGGGCTAAGACATTGACCATCTTGTTAACAAATGCAGTGCATTTCTAAATGACTTAATGTTCTGCAATGTATCTCTCACTAGAATGTCAAAAATATTACATTTAAGATGCTTATATTATTGTAAATTATTGAGAAGGAATGTGTACTTTTATTCGATAATTATCTATTGAATGCTTATAAGCACAGTGCTAGATTCTGGAGAAAGACATAGAAAAATATAGCCAAACACAGTTTCTGTTCTCATAGAATTTACAGAGTAATGGGGAATACGATGTTAAGGAAATACAAAAGAAAGCATAATTACAAGTTTAGGTAAATGTGTTGATAGAAAAGTTCAGGGATTTACTTGTGGTTGGAGACAGGTGGGAGAGAAGTGGCAAGAAAGACCTCTTTAATTAAGTGATATTTAACCTGAAGCTCAAAGGAGGCACTAGAGATCATTCGGCAAGAGAATGATGGTTGGTAGAGTATTTCAGATGAAGGGAATGGTGTGTGCAAAAACCTAAGGTTGAAAAGTTCTCAGTTTGTTGGAGGAACTTGAAGAAGGCCAATGTGGGCTTGTGTTTCCTTAGTGAACTGGAAAGCACTGCAAGATGAAGATGATGATGAGTCAGCATTGTTAACGCAGATCCTTGTACAACCTATGAAGGAAGTTTAATTGTACCTTAAGCATAACAGGCTATCATTGTGATTTTTAAGCAGGCCACATGTTCTGGTTTGCTAAAACTGCCTGAATGCAAAATACCAGATATGGATTGACTTTTTAAAGGGGATTTATTAGGTTACAAATTTACAGTTCTTATGCCATTGAAGTGCCCAAACTAAAGCATCAACAAGAGGATACCTTCACTGAAGGAAGGCTAATGGCATCTGAAACACCTCTGTCATCTGGGAAGGCATGTGGCTGGTGTCTGCTGGTCCTTTGCTCCCAGGCTGCATTGCTTTCAGCTTCTGATTCCAGAGGCCCTCTCTTTAATCATCTGTGCATTCTCACTTAGCTTCTCCAGGGCAAACTCTAGGCTTCATCTCTTAGATTAGCAACTCCAAACATCTGGTTTCAATGGCTGTCTCCAAAATGTCTCTGGGTGTTTTTTCTCTAAGTGTCTCTCCTCTCTTCAAAATGTCTCTGCCTTTTATCCTCTCATAGAGGGTGCCAGTAAACTAATTAAGATTCATCTTGAATGGGCAGGGTCACACTTCCCTGGACATAATCTAATCATAAGATCTCACCTACAGTTGGGTGGGTCACATCTCCATGGAAACAGCCTAATCAAAAGATCCCACCCACAATAAGTTCACACCCACAAGATTGGATTAAAAAAAAATAGCTTTTGTGGGGTACATAACAGTTTCAAACCAGCAGACCATGCATGATTCATTTGCCTTATGAACATATGACTCTACCAGCTTTGCACAGAATGGACTGTAGGAGGGGAGCCATTAGTGTCAACTGTCAGGCACGATGGCAACATGAACTACAGCACTGTGGAAATGAGCAACTGTAGGTAGATTTGAGATATATATTATAGAAACATCCTATGATGCACTGCATGTAGAGAGGAGATGGGGAGAAGAGATTTATTGAGTCATTCCCAGATTTTTTAGTTATAAGTAGCCAGGTAGATATGATTTTATTTACTGAATTGAGGGATCAGAAAAAGAGTATACCACTAAGTGAAATAGGTTGATGATGTCAGTTTGCGCCTTGCCATGTGTGAAAATTTTGTGAGATACCCAAGTAGAAATTCAAGAGGAAAGTTCAATACACAGATGGGAATCTTAAAAGAGAGGTGGAAGCTAGATATATATCATTGGCATTTTAACAGTATTTGAGGCAATAGGAGAAGATGAGATTTCCTTGTGTCAGAGCGTTCTGTGAAAAGATAATAGAGCTCAGGACCCAGCCCTATAGATACTACTGTCTAGGGATGGGTACACAAAGATGAACTTGCAGAGGATCATTATCACTGGCACAGCAATAGGAAAGAAAGGTGTCATAGAAGGGGACTGTGTTTAGGTAGAGCTGGCTAACTGCATCAAGAACTCCTGAGAAGTCATATAAGTTGAAGACCTTAAACAACAACAAAAAAGCAAAACAAAATAAAACCCAATGATTTATTTGTGTGCGTATGTGTGTGTGTGCGTATATATATATATTCTATTATATATCATCATGTATATATATATATATATATATATATATATGATGATATATAATAGAAAACACACAATGACAAGTTAGTAAACTTAGCACTAGGCCTTGAGTAAATTCTTTACAACATAAAGTATTGGGATTAGTTTATTATACTGGATTTAAAAATAAAAATGTTTCTACCAAGGGACTCCAAAAGCAATGAGAAATGAACACATACCAGCAGAGGTGGAGATACAACTCAAATTTTTCTACCTTTAAATCAGAAAAATATTTTTCTTAAAATGCCTATCCATTTGATATTATATCCCATAATATACATGTAGTATTTTGAAAATAAAATATTATTAATTATTACCATAATAGTAATGGATGCTTTGGAAACACCCTTGGATTTTCATAGTTCCTGATCCATTTGTAGATACTTCCAAGTGTTCTTGTCCCCCCTTTGAGAATTATTGTTTCAGATATTTGTCTCTTCCTAAATGTCTAGCAAAATGCTTTCCCCATGGTAAGTGCTCACTTCGTACTTGAATACAACATATTTGCATATTCACTTGGGTAATTCTGACATAGAAGAAGGAAAACTAAAAATGGAGACAGAAAATTTGTATGAAGATCTCAACTGTAATACTAACTTGAATAAGTCATCGTCATTTAAAAATACCATCTGCCTGGCAATCTCTAGTAGATATAGATCCCAAACTGCCTCCCTCCTTCCTACTTTAATTTTACTTTTTAGATTTTCCACTTGGACTACAATTGCTGTAGAGGATAAGCCCAAGTTTAGAAGAAATCATCATTTTCTAACAATTAACAGGTAGTCACATTTTATGAAGATATCACATAATGTTTGGAGGAATTCAAGACAAATTCCTCCAAACAGATACAAAATTTTTGAAATATATATATTTTTGTAGAAAATATAAAATAAATGCAGAAAACCTCAATAGCTAACCAAAAAGGATTGACTGGATGGCAATGTATTAAACTGCCTTAAAATGGGAAGGGGAGGTGATAATGAGAGTCTAACAACATAGGAGGAACAAGAGTTGTAAAGTGACAAATTAGTTCTTGAGTTCTTTCCATGTAGATCTTCCCACTGTGAATCCATGATGGATGATAAGATAGGAATGTCACATATGAAGTGCAATTAAAAATGTGTACAACCCTTAACTTCTTAAATTAGCAATATACTTTGTGCTTTAAAATCAGCAATGACTTGGCTAAGGGGAGCAATAGGGCTCTACTGGATTTTCAGCCACATGACCAGCATTTTCCCTGTTATTACATAAAAGTAATGTCAATAATGGTGAATTTAAAGGTGTGTTAACTTTAACGTTGCTTTTTAATTACCTCATCATTTACACTGAGAGTGCTCTCTCTTCAGTCAATAGCACTTAATTTCACTGACTGTTTTGATTTATTACCGAAATTGTGTGCCAAAATTATTGATCTTTATAACAGTTTTCGTTCTGATTCTAGTACTATAATTTAATGAATGCTAGGTAACATTATTCTAATTATAATAACTACTTTAAATTCTAATAATGAGATGAATATGGAAAGATAGAAATGGCAAATATGAGGCGCTTGAGACTCCCTGAATCCCCTGATAAAAGCAGATCAAAAGGCAATGTCATTATTAAAATAGATAAAGAGGATCCCCATAAATCTCCAGACATGAGCATGTATGAATAAACCCCTAATGGTGTAAAACCTGCAGTGATGTCAGCATCTATCTGAGAAGGAACAAAAAAGAAATTGGGCTTCTGATAGTCCTGAGGTCAAGAGAATTCTTGAATCATCAAGCTCAGAACAGTGGCTGCATGTGGAAGTGAATGTATAGGATTTAGCTCACAGGTGACTGCAATGGTGTATAAGAACAGTCTGGCCTTGTAAACCCTCAATATTAAGAAGTCGAATTCCTTTCAAAGGCAATGCCTTTCACTGAGTAGAAATTTCTGGGAGTAGAATCTAAACTGAATGCGGCAGAAACAATACAGGCAGTAAATAGATCAGTAAGATAAAGGTAGGGAAAGAAGCAGAATAAACTGATATCTGAAAATATGGCACCATGTTTTTTATTACTTTGGGAAATTAAAGAAGAAGGAGCTCTTAGAATCATGAAGCTTGAAATTTTGGCACCCCATCCCTTCTAAGTGTATAGGGAAATATTATTTAAAAAGTAATAAACAGAAATAGAGTAGAATCAATCTCATATCAAGTATTCATAATATAAAAAAGAACAAGAAATGGAATAACAACTCCCTAGAAAATGAATGGTAATTAGAAAGATGTGCTCACAAAGCAAATAAAATACAAAATGAACCAAAACACACTAGGAAAACTAAAAATAGGTGAAACACCAACATAAATGACAACTAGAAAACTAAAATAATTAGTGAACAAAAATTAAGATCTAAAAATAAATGTGAAAAATGCAGGAAAAAATTGAAAATGAAATTTTTTTTCTTAAAAAAATGGAGACTAAACCAGAATTAACATAAAAATGAGTAAACACAACAGACATGAATTTAGATGAAAAATATGGAAAGGAGAAAATTTTTGATATCACAGAGAAATGACAGAATTAAAGGAATGCAAGAGAAAGTGATAGATATTGAAGATAGGCTAAGATGACTCAGGATTTATATAATAAGACACTATCATTAATGAATAATCAATATGATATAACAAATATAAAGAAGTGAAATCCAAGACAACTTTCTTGAATTAGGGATATTTTGAATACTGCATATCGAAATGTACATTCTGTATCTTTAACACCTATTCTAGTAAGAGTATTGACTTCAAAGAAAAAGAATAATTACTTTGAGTACCATGGCAAAAAGACCAAATCATTATTAGAGAAACAAAAGCAAATTTTTGACACAGTTGTGAATAGAAACATTTATGCCAGTTGGCAATTTAAAAATAATCAAGGATAGAAAATATGAGTGCCAGATTTAATATCCATCTATTCTATCTTTCAAATATAAAAGCAGCAGATAAGCCATTATGAACATGCAGGGTATGCTTTCTTGGAAATATTCTTGACAATATTTCTCTAGCTCTTTTGGTTTCAGAAGCTCCCTAGGAAGTGAAGTGCAAATCAAAACCACAATGAGATACCACTGCACACTTGTAGTATAGCTATAATTTAAAAAATGGAAAATAATAAGTGTTGGCAAGGATATGGAGAAACTGGAACTCTTGTACATTGTTGGTGGGATTGTAAAATGGTGTAGCCACTGTGGAAAACTGTTTGAGGTGGTTCCTCAAAAATTTAAACATAGAATTGCCATATGACTTGGTAATTTAACTTCCAGTTATATACTCTAAAGAATTGAAATCAGGGATTCAATCAGATAATCATACACCAATATTCATAGCAGCATTATTCACAATAGCCAAGAGGTGGAAAGAACTCAAGTGCCCGTGGACAGATGTGTGGATAAACAAAATGTGGTATATATACAATGGAATATTTTTCAACCATAAAAAGGAATGACGTTATAATACATACGACTACATGGATGAATCTTGTAAGCATTATGTTCAATGAAATAAGGCAGTCACACAAAAAGACAAATATTGTATGATTCCACTTACATAAATAAGTGGATAAACCCAAAAGCATAACTAATAAATAAATCACTGTGAACTGTATAGCATCAAATAAAATGTTACATTTTAAATATTAGGAAACAGAATCCTATAGCAATTTAAAAGTTATGCATCATGACCAAGTGAAGTTAATTCCAGAATACAAGGGTAGTGTAATATGAAGATATCAATTAATAAAATCTTTCATATTAATAAACCCAGAAGAAAAATTATATGATCCTCTCTATAGAGCCAGAAAAGATGTTTGGCAAAATTCAACACTCACTCAAGTTAAAGACAGTTAGAAAAAATAGGAGCAAATGAATACTTCTTTAACAAGAAAAGTGTATATATTCAGTTGCAAAGGCAGCATATTCCTTAAGAGAGAAACACTGAAGAATTGTCTACAAAATTCTTGAAGAAGAAAAGTATCCCGTTATCTCCACTACTTTTTAACATTGTATTGGAAGAATTAGCCAAGGCACTTAGGATAGATAATCTGTTAGAGGTGCATTAATCTGAAAGAAAGATCAAAATGAAACAAAGAAAGTTCAATTTACAGGTGATATGATTAGATATTTGAAAACCACAAAAGAATCCATAAAAAGCTATTCTTACTAACAATAAAAGAATTTAGTAAACAGAAGGTAATATAACTGGCATATATTAATAACAAAAATCAAGTCATTAAATATACAAATAAAAATCAGTTAGAAGATATAATAAAAGAGATAACCCCATTTATGGTTACAGAAAAGAAAATAAAACACCTATGCACAACTTAACAAGAAATATTAAAAATGCATATGAGAAAATATATATAAAAATACTCCTGAAGTACATAGAATTGATCAAATGGAAAGACATATCCTATTCATGAATAAGACAACACAGTATTATAAAGTTACCAGTTCTCCCTAGGTTAAATTACATTTAATAAATCCCAATAAAATACCAGCAGACTACTTTTTCAGCTAGTCAATATGATTGTAAATTCATTTGGAAAAAACAAAAGGCAAGAATAAACAAGAAAATGCTGAAAAAGAAGAAAAACAAATAGGGAATGAGGAGGTTACTATACAATGAATTTCCCACAATTTAAAACAATTTAATATTATTGCGTCATTAGACAAACCAATGGAGCAGAATAGAAAATCCAGAAATAGACCAAATTGAATATGGGTATTTAGTATAGAATAAAGATGCTATATGAAGTTAGTAGGAAAAATGTCGAACCTGTTAATAAATGAATAACTAGAAAGCCTTATGGAAAATGGATAAATGGAGAGAAATTTTGTGCCATCTTATACGTGTATTGTTAAAATTTGTAAAAATATGTTTGCATTTTAGGATGTTTTAGTATCAGGAACACCAACCAAATTTCCTAAATTTAGTCAGGCTAGGTCTAAGGCGGCCTCTTTGATAAGTAGTTGAGGTATTCTATGAGATGTCAGGAGTTCAGAGAAATCCCCAGTTAAACATGGTGCACCTTCCCCCTACTGTGTTTTTATCAAAGATTGCATTGGCGGTGGGGTGGGGGTGGGGTGGGGTGGCGGGGGTTGGGGGGGTGGGTATTTGTGGCAACATAACAAAATTGACATTTTAAGTATTACTTTTCCAATAAAATAAAGTTATGTTATGGAATGCAAATTTTCTTACTTTCAATGATTAAACTTGAGAGTTCAAAGGAAATCTGTGTGAGTGATGGATTACTTCAGGCTGTACCCCCAGATTCACAATGTCTTCCCTTCTTGCTTCTATTAGCCGTACTTCAAGGGAAAAAATTGGAAAGCTCTGTCTTCAATTCGTATTTCCCTTCCTTCATCTTCTCCTTTCCTCATTTCCATTTCAAAGCAGACCCTTCCAGTTTTTATGTTTTTCCCACTGTGGCCTGCAGGGTAGGGCCCCTATTCCTTCAGTCCAAGAACTGCTGAGATGACTGAAGACTGTTAACTGAAAATGCGGATACAGCAGGAGTGAGCAGAATATAACTGATAGAGGAGACACCCAGGCAGCAAAAATTGGGGAAAAATGAAGGCCCCGAAAGATGAAACCAAATGTGATTTCGATTTATAAAGGGTTTAATTCTAGGCAGAAAGATGATAATCCTCAGTGGATTAATTTAGGCTAATTTATCAACAGTGCATTTAAAGTTTTCAGTGGATAAATGGCCTTTTTTTTTAAACCTCGTCTCCTCTAAGTGCACTTGTTCAAATGTTCTGTAGCCACCAGAGAGGGCTCCTGCCTCCTTCCCTTCCCTCACTGTCCACTGTCACAATAGAACTTCAGGATGATCATTTCCAGTCACAGAAGCATCTTCTTCGGAACAAGCCTTCACCAAAATTTGATGATTGTACAATTTCTAATGCTTTTATTTGATTTTCTAAAATTTGATCCTGGGCATGTAATGTGAATACTGTTGAGTCATAACAATGTGATTCTATTAAGTGTACTTTGAGATGGAATGAGAAAGTAATTCTCCTCTACCATATGACACTCCTCTCCAACAAGACATATGGTTCTTAATTTTTGGGGAAATGAGACCCATGGTTTAAGTCTCATTTTGACTCTAGTGGATTCAGATGTACTCAGAAATCTTGCATTGTCGGCATAGAAAATATTTAAAATGCCATTATTTGTGTGTGTTTACATAATTTTGCTTCAAAAGAGATCTCAACATACTGTTTTTGTATATACATGTATCTCTACAGATATATATTGTAATGTGTGAGTGTGTATATGTGTGTGTGTGAGAGGCAGCCAGGTAGAGAGTAGTTGTTTACTAACTGCAGAATGAATGTATGGTTGAGAAGTAGATGAATAGTTGTGTTAAGAACAGGAACGTATGTACAGCTTCTATATGGTTTCTAGGTAATCAATGCTTCCTTGATACTCTTTAATGCTAGTAAGAGTTTGCATCTTTTAGTTCCTTCTATTGTTTTATTATTTATAAAATAATTTTTAAAATAAAGGAGGTATGGTACAAATATGCAATAATTTTCAAAGTTAAGTAGACATATTTTTCAAAGCTAGTTTCTAAATGAATTGTTAAATCACAGAATAGAATATTTGCAGCATAATCCAAAGTTATTTTCCTTTGAATGTTAATCAAAGAAAATTTAAGTCCTACCGTTTTCAGTAGTTGTGAACAACTGTAATGTTATAACCTGCAATAGTGTTGCAGGGTTGCAATGAGTGATTTATACCTCTCAAATAGTTTATGGAACAGAAGGGAGAAAAGTCTGCAAAGAAATAATTTAAGCACAATATCCTGGGATTGGAGGTGAGGGTCAGACATAGAACTAGACCTATCTAAAACTGACCAAGATGGCTTGGGTTCTCAAGTTAAACAGTAGAATGACTGGCAAACTTATTTTAGGAAATATAATTCTGGTATTTCTGAAAATATTCACGTGGAAAAATTTTCTCTCTGTTTGCCTATTTCTCTATCTATCTAATTATTTTCCTTCTCAGTGTGTCTGCTCTGTCTGAAATTATAATCATTTCTAATATACTGACTTCAACCAAGATGCCATGGAACACAAAAGATAAGGATTTGAAAATGCATAGTTGGTGGTAGCATAAAAGTGCACACTATATAAAGCCAATTTTAACACAAATGTCTTTGCATGAGAAATGAGGGCAATGGACCATTGGACAGGAGAATGGTGTCTATGAAGTAAGTCTGCAGAAAAGCCAGCTTTAACAGGGCTCCTCCAGTATACCTGCCAGTTTCAGGACTAAAAGCTTAAGTCAGTTCACTATTAAAAGGGCACATATCAAAACCTTAAAATTAAACAAAAGAAATGAATGCAATTTTGTCACTTGTTTGCCAATACTGCTATTCATTAAATCTAATTAGGTGGACTTACACTTTAAACTTTCTATATGCCCAATCCATGCTTCTATTCAGTTATCTGGCCAAGTGTTAAAAAATTCTAGATTCCATTTTAGATCATTCATCACCTTTTCTATTTCATTTATGATAATAAAATAATTCATGAAGTTTAAAGAGAAAAGTATATCCTAACACATTAATTTACACTTAGGGACTGAATCTAACTTTAAATTTAGTATAGATCAAAAAATTCTAAACATTGAAAAATGTGTTTAACATAAAATAAACATGACACAAATATTACACACACATATACACATGCTTGCACACACACATACATGAACAGAAATGTGAAGGAAAGAGTGGGAAAGAGGAATAAAAAGAGAGAAAGAAGGGAGAAGGGGGAGAAGCAAAGATGAGAGAGAGAGAGAGAGAGAGAGAGAGAGAGAAATAGTGGTAGGGTCAGAGGAATAAAGCTTCCTTATTTTTAGCTGAGTGTTCTGCATTCCTGGAAACCAAAGATATACTTTTGTTATTCTGGCACACTATTATGTGAGTACTCCCTATTCAATTTGTATTTTCAATTTTTTGTAGGACATTGGATATACTGTGAATTCTGTCATTTTCAACCAAGTCTGACAGTCCAACAGCTGTGGGAGACACAATTTGATTAGAATTGACAAAAGACTATTACTTCATTTCAGGTACATTAAAAAAAAAACCTTCTCTTCCTGTTTTCAAAGTATGAGTAATTATTTTTTAAATGTGCTATAAATGATCATATTTGTCATTTTAAAATGGTTTCTAATTTGAAGTCTCTCTTAACCCATAAATTATTCTTAAATTTCTGACTCTATATTCCTTCTTTTTATTAGTCTTTACATTTTATTTTGAAGAGCTTAATTAGGTCTAAAGAATTCTATCCTGTTCCTTACCACCCTCCAAACAAAATACTTTCAAGGTTTTTTGTTTGTTTTTTTGTTTTTTAATAATATGTTTCATTGTTTTGCTTTGTTTCTACTTATTTTCTTTATGTAACTATGTCTCCCTGGGCTAAAAATTGAGAGATAATGAGAGAGAAGAATGTATTTGGCACCTGGCAGTCATAATCATTCTTGTTTAACGTGACATTCTTTTACAGGTTTGAAGTATGAGATGAATACAGGGATAATCAACCAATAAATGAACTGCTCTGTTTTTATTGTCCTAAAAATCTCAATGAACTCATAAATATTTTAATCTGAGATTCTTGTGGAAATAGCTGAAATGGGAATTGATCTGTCCAGTTGTCAAAAATAAAGTATACATTATTTTAGCAGACATTTAACTCTGCTGTCACATCTCCAACATATTGAGAATTGTCTTTAAAATATATAAGCCACTATAAAGAGGGAGTAAATACTACAGCTGCTATTAAGTATTTATGTTTTTCTATGGATAGATTTTTAAAAATGGCAAACGAAACAGGTAAGTAGAAATAAATATGCTAATTGGATTCAAAGTGGTTGTTAAAACCACTGCTTCTCTATAGAAGAGTTTAAACACAAAGCTTCTCATTCTGCAGAAAGGAAAAACAGCACAACCATTAATTTGCATTTTATTTATGCTTCTGTTATTCATTGTAAAAATTTTCTAGCTTCTTACAATCATATTTCATAAATTTAAATGTCAGTAGAAAAAGATTCAGATAACTTCTGGAGCAAAATTTAAGGTAGTTAAATATAAAACTGACCTATCTGTGGTATTACTAATACTTAAGACCATGTGTGTGTGTGTGTGTGTGTGTGTGTGTGTGTGTGTGTGTGCGTGTGTGTGTTCAGCTACTGAGATCAAAGCAAATTTTCATTTACCAATTCTCTCTATATGTAGCAAAGCAGCTTGTTTAATAAACACATCGTTATCTGGATTGGCAGAGGTGTCAACAGTTTCTAGCCCAGTACCAAGTACAGCCTCTGCACTCTAAAAGCATTTGCTGATGTGTTGAAATGTTCCACTCATTAATGACTTTGGCTTTTGTTCTTCTCTAATACAGCTTATATTTAATGCCAAGTACTTCAAAATGGTTATAGGACACATTCAAAAATAGAACAGTTTTCAGTGTGTTGTGATCTCTGGACATCTTTCTTTTCACTCGGTTTCTAAACCATATAATATCCACTGACTTCAGCAGATATTAGGGAAAACTTGAAAAAATAGTTTTTCATATATTGAGGAATCTTCTGAGGAGATCACTATGTTAGTTCTACTACAAATTATTTAGCAAGTGGTGAAATTAATTCTGCTTGGCTTCCTCATATGTCTCAGATGGCATGTTCTCTAAATTATCAGATATAAACACATTGTGTGTGTTGATTTGTCCTCCAGAGAATGATAAACATTTCAGAATATATGTCATTTAAACTTTTCTATGGAAAATAAATAAAATTTTCATTCAAGTGCTTTTCTGTAACACTTTGTGATAAGAATGACTTATTAAATGATTTTACAGACTTGTTTCACTGTGAGTTATACATTCAGCAGTAGATGCTAGTAGGATTATTTATATTTTCTTTAGTAAACAAAAGCTACAAACTATTTTACTAAAATAGGAATGTTAGAAAGTTTTAATAGAAGTCACTAAAATATGAGTAGTCAATATAGCCTATTGATGGATAATACTTTCAAAATGAGATATGGCATAAGGTACTAAATTCTGAATACTTCTCAGTTTACTTTTCCTCTCTCAAAATTGTCTCTTTTTTACACAATGCATAATTCTCTCCTATTTTTTTAGCAATTTTTATCAAAAAAAGGAGTCTTAGGAATTAGATACACTTGATTCAAATCTCAGATCATCCCTTCAATAGCTGTGTGAGCATGTCAAATTTTTAGCTCTCCTAGAATCTGCATTTACACATGCATAAAATGAAGATATTAATGCTTACTTCAAAGAGCTATTCTACAGATGAGATAAGATTTGCAACTTAAATAGCAAGTTGCTTGATGCATAGTAGGTGCTTAATCAATGTTAGTTTCCTTTCCCTTCTAATGTATGATAATTATAGTTTCATTTGTAAATGTGAACAGTTCATTTTTTGTTGTTGTTGTATACCTTCTTTGCATTTTAATAACTCCTTGATCCCATTACCCATTCTTGGCAGTGGTTGCATATATAAAATCCAAAACCATTTAGTCATTTCAGATAATCACTCAGATATCCTTGTCTGGTGGATGCTGACCAACAATTAACTGAATTCCATGGTCTGTTCTAGGTATCAAAAGACCAAAAACTATTAAATGTGGTCCAAGTTTCATACACTCAAAAACAATTCAAGTGGTACATGGGCCTGTTGACAATTGAAGTGCTGATCACCCTGACCTATTGGTGAATTTTGCATTCCAAACTGAAATCTCTGTTCAAATTATTTTCCTAATATCAAGTTCTTGCATGTAGTTGGAAAGAAGAACCATGAGAAATAAGGCTGGAGTGATAAGCAGTGGTCAGACCTTGATGGATCATGTAAATTTTGTCCCAGTAAAGTTTATTAAGCTACCGCTTGAATTAATTCCCCCTTTCTCAATTTTCCATGTTTTCTAAATGATACTTTTCCCCCAGTATATCTTTATACTCTCAACAATGGTAAGAACAAACTAGCAGGGCCTGGAAGGAAGAAAGCAGAGAAGGGAAATGAGAGTCCCATATGTATTCCGGATACAAATTCTCTATCAAATATAATATTTGGAAATATTTTTACCTAGTTTGTAGATTATCTTTTCATTTTCTTAGAAGTCTCTTTTAAGTAATAGAATGTTTAAATTTTGATGAAGTCCAGTTTATCATTATTTTCTTTTTATATTGTCTTTTTTTGTCATATCTAAGAAATCTTTCTTAAAGAGATCTAAAAAATATATTTTTTCCTATTTTTTTCTAAGAATTTTGAGTTTTGGCTCATATTTAGACATATCACACATTCTAAGTTAAGCTTTATATATGGCACAAGTGCAGATCAAGTGTCTCTTTTTTAAATATTTATGCACAATTGTTGCAGCATCATTTGTTGAAAACCTTCCCTTTTCTTTATGGCCTTGGAAACTTTTTTGAGAATCAATTGACCATACATGCATGGCCCAAATTTTGGACTCTACTTTTCTTCGTTCATTCATGTGTTTATCCTTTCATCAATATCACACTCTCTTGACTACTCTTGAAATCAGAGTATGAGTCCTCCAACTTTTTTCTTTTTAAAAAATATTAGTAGTTAGAGTTCCTTTGTTTCCCTTCCTTGCTTACTAAAACAGGATTTTGTGTTAAAAAATAATGTGACCAAGAAAGATTTGTTTTCCTAACATGCCATTGGCACAGTTTTAGTAAAAAGATGCATTAGGTATATAGGTATGACTTCTGGTAAAGCTTAGGCTTCCCTGATTTAAAAAAAAAAAAATGCAAAATCAGTTGTAAGGGCTTTGCCCTTTGCCTTTTATGCCTGCTTTCCCCCAACACCTGGGGGGAATACAGTACCTCTTGGAGGTTTACAAACTAATGAGAAACTTTGAATATTAAGTCCACATACCAAAAATGGCAAAAAAATATATACATATAAAAGGAAACTAGTCTCCTAATAAAATAATTAGTCCAGCCCTGGCTGCCTTTGTCCTGATTCTTATTACATAATGCCACCTAAATTTCCATTTGTCTAAGACTTTGTAGGCAGAATTTTTGTTTCATGCAGCCAAAATCATTTTGGATGTAAGCAGCTAGATAGTTGGTGGTATCATTCACTAATAAGGGGAAGAAAGAATAAGAAGTAAGTGTTTAGCATCATTTCATTAAGCATAGGAAAATACCTATAAATTCATTATCCGTGGAAGGGTAATTTAGAATAAACAAGAATAGAAATCTGTTGCTTCACTATAACCATTGTAAAACAGTGGTTATTCATAGAACTTCACAAGGTTTGCTTTGTGCTAGGTGTAATGGCATATAAAATAAATTATGTCTGATGCCTCATTATCCTATCAGGCCCAATCATAAGTTCCCCTTTTGTGTGATCATCCCAGTTAAACTTGCCCTGGGTGGAACTGCAACTAGCAAGGCTGGTACTTCCAAAGATGATAAGAGCTGCCTGCAGCTTCTCCAAATGACCCTTGTCACTTCTGTTTTCCATGCCAGATAGTTTAAAGCTGCCAAATGCCCAGTATCCATGGGAAAGCCCTACTCCTCCCCTCTGGGCCACAATAATGGCAAGAACCTGGTACCCACATGTGTCTGCTGGCACCACAGGCCTTTGTGGGAGCCTAGCCTAGGTAAGCCCTGGGCCCCTCTGCTACATTCATTGTCGCCTCTCCCCCATCATGCACTTTGATCTAACAAAGCTGCCATTTCATGCACTCTCTGCTGTCTGGCTGCCTGTGTTTGTGCCTCAACAGCTAAAGAACTTCCACATATTTTTCCAAGCATAAGATGATTTCAAAAAATTCACACTGTATTCTGGAGAATATAAAATGTTCTTTATCTTCATTTGTAAATTTTAGATGAGAAACTTTAATGTATAGGTCTTAAGCCACTTGGTAGAGGAAATTATATACCATGCACAAATTTGTTTTTCTGCATTTCATTAGGTCCTGTGAATTATGGAGCACATTGTGAATCATTACTGTCTTTGTTTCAAAATAAAATATTAATTTTTTCATTATATATCAATCTCAGCTTCACACTTTTGGGAGGTAAACTCAGCAACTTACCCTGAGCCTTATGTACAACTTCATACTTTCAATGTATCACTCAACTTCCCCTATAAAATATGGGATTCTAAGGAATACATCTAATATGTCTATTTTTGAAATATTCAGTGTGGTAACATTTTTAAAATAGAGAGAGATAAGAAAGAACAATAAGAATTATAGGGCTAGCAATAGAGTGAAAGAAACAAGAAAACCAAATAATTTCCAAGAATTCTGTGTGCAAAATATATTCTCTCATCTGAGGTTTCAGAAATTTAATACAATCACCACCTGGATATCCAATCCAGTAAAATTGAATCTAGTACAATCTAACAGTAATCCATGCTTAATAGGATAAAAATGCTAATGGGTTTCCTACATTATCAGTAGTTACTTTAGATATAAATGGATTAAAGTCTCTGATCAAAAGGCAGATATTGGCAGAATAGATTTAAAAAAACCATAATCCAACTGTATCATGCTTTTTTTGTTTTTTTTCCTTCAATTCAAAGACAGAGGTAGGTAGAAAGCAAAAAAATACACATTAAGATAAAAGGTGTTAGGGACAAAGAAGGTCACTACATATTGACAAAGGGGTCAATTCAACAAGAATGTATAACAATTATAAATATATATGCACCTAATGGCAGAGCCCCAAAATATATGAAGCAAATATTGTCAGATTTGAAGGGAGAAATGGATGGATCTATATTACTAGTAGGAGACTTCAATACACCACTTTCAATAATGAATAGAACATCTAGCCAGGAGATCAATAAGGAGATGGAAGACTTGAATAACACTATAAACCAACTAGCTCTAACAGACATCTATAGAACACTTCACCCAACAACAGCAAAATACACATTCTTCTCTAGAGTAAATGGATTATTCTCTGGGATAGACCATATGTTAGATCATAAAACCAGTCCCAATAAATTTAAAATTATTGAAATAATACTATGTATCTTCACTGATCACAATGGAATGAAGCTAGAAGTCAATAACAGAGGGAGAACTGGAAAATTCTCAAATATGTGGAAATTAAATAACATTCTTAAGCAACCAGTGGTTCAAAAAAGAAATCACAAGGAAATTTAATAATTATCTTGAGACAAATGAAAATGATAACACAGCATACAGAAAGTCATGTGTTAGGAGTAAAGGCAGGAC
This sequence comes from Choloepus didactylus, assembly GCF_015220235.1. NCBI lineage: Eukaryota > Metazoa > Chordata > Mammalia > Pilosa > Megalonychidae > Choloepus > Choloepus didactylus. Next base: position 56,612,933 of record NC_051312.1, read on the forward strand.
TTAAGGGAAATTTATAACTGTAAATGCTTACATTAAAAAAGAAGAAACAAACCAAGTGTCTGACAATAAATGAATTGCTAAACAAGATGTTGTACATACATACAATGGAATACTACCCATAAAAAGGAATGAGATTCTAATACATGTGATAACATGGATAAACCTTGAAGACATCATGTTGAATGAAATATGTCAGACACAACAAGACAAATATGTATGATCTCACCATTTTGAAATAATTCAAATAAGCAAATTCATAGAGTCAGAAACTAGAATGCAGGTTACCATGGCCTGGGATGGAGTTAAGGAAGGGAGAGTCAATGCAACCGTCTGTTGAGATAATGGAAAAGTTTTGGTAATGGAAGTTAGTGACAGTAGGTAGCACACCACTTAAATGTAATTAATACTTCTGAATTATATTTTTGAATGTGGTTAAAAGAGGAAATTTTAGGTTGTATATATATATTTCTAGAATAAAATTAAACAAAAACAACATAGCATTTTATAACATAATGAACCCTAATGCAAACTATAGAATACAGTTAATAGTAAAATTATAGTAATTCTGTTTCATCGATTGTAACAAGATTACCACACTAATGCAAAGTGTTAATAGGGGAAACTGTGTGTGTAAGGAGAGTATATGGGAACTCCGTATTTTCTGTAAACCTACAACTTCCTATAAAAAAAGAAAAAAATATTGAATTGAAAATATGTTTGGACCCAACGTTTCTTAACATATATTTTTTCTCTATCCACTGAAATGTCTTGGAAACAAATGTCATTAAGTAAAAATGAGCAATCCTAGTAACCCAATTTTGTTCTCTAATGACTTCCACAAAAGGGAAGCAGAAGTTTTTAGAGAAATAGCTGATTCTATCTGTGACTCCTGCATTAGTCCTATCTCAAAGTGGGGAGGGGCCTGGTCTAAATATTCATACTGGTCTGCAACCATCAGGCTTCAAGTCTGTTTAAGGGGATTTTTTTTGTTTTGTTTTTAATGTTCATTATTTTGCCTGTCTCTGTTTATTGATTTAAAATGGATCAACAACCTAAATATAAGAGCTAATATTATAAAACTCTCAGGAGATAACATAGGGAAATATCTTCAGGACCTTATAATAGGAAATAGATTCTTAGATTTTACACCAAAGGAAGAGATGGAATAAAGCAAAAAATGGATAAATTGGACTTCATAAAATTTAAAACTTTTGTGGATCAATGGACATTATCAAGAAAATGAAAAGATGGCCTACAGAATGGGAGAAAATATTTGGAAATCATATATCTGATAAGTGTTTAATATTCAGAAAATATAAAGAATACATCTCAACCACAAAAAGACAGATAACGCAATTTAAAAATGGAAAAGATTTGATTAGACATTTCTCCAAAGAAGGTATACAAATGGCCATTAAGCATGTGAAAAGATGCTCAACATTATTAGCCATTAGAAATATGAAAATCAAAATGACATTAATACCACTTCACACCCACTAGGATGGCTATTTTTAATGCATTTTTTATTGTGAACTTTAACATATGTACATAATAGTGATAACTTTCAAAATATGATTTAAGCAGTAATTAGAGAGCAAATTTCAAAGAATGTCATGGGTCACAGTTCTACAACTTCAGCTATCTCCATTGTTGTAAAATATAGCATACATATAGAAAGGTGTTAACATTTGATGTACAGCTCAACAAGCAGTTACACAGGAATTTAAAAAACCTGTTATGGGTTATAGTTACACAGTTTCAGTCTTTCCTTAATATGATATAGAGATACATACAGAAAGGTGAAAACTTTCAAAGCATGATTCAACAAGTAGCAGTAGAGCAATTTCAAAGAATGTTGTAGGTTACAGCTCCACCATGTCATTTACCTCCTTCCAGCTATTCCAACACACCAGCTTCTAAAAAAATATTTATATTTGTGTAAAGTTTCAGTATTCATAGACCTTTGTTAAATCTTATCTTGTTTGTTGCTACCCCTTCCTCTCACTTAATCTCTTTTTCCATCTTCAGGGGTGTCTGTGCAGTAACGTCCCTAACTTGTTCATATTGAAATGGGGTGTCAAGATTATAGGGAAGGGGGTTGCATCTGATTGTTATTCTTAAAGTGGCTGTTGCCTCTGGGTTTTAGGACTTGTCTGGCATAGGAACACTCTGGTGAATTTAAATTTCTGAGAGATAAAACTTAGTGAGTGCATCATTTATAAAATCTCAGGTAGGGACCTAGGTATTTGGGAACTACTTTTGGTAAGGGCATGGGATACTGTGGCCATTTGGGATGTCTAGCTGGAGCTTGCATAAGAGAAACCTCCAGGATAGAATCTTGACTCTATTGGGGAACTCTCAGCCACTATAACCTCAGCTGGTTACCTTTTTTTTTTATCCCCTTTTGGTCAAGTAGGCATTTTTGATCCCTCACTGCCAGGGTCAGGCTCATTCCTGGGAGTCATGTCCCACATCACCAGGGAGATTCATTCTCTTGGGAGTCATGTCCCTCATGGGGGGTGGGGGGGGGGAGGTTAATGAATTTATTTGCCAAAGTTGCGCTTAGAGAGAGAAAGGCCACATCTGAGCAGCAAAAGAGGTTTCCCTGGAGGTAACTCTTAGGCATAGTTATAGGAAGTCTCAGCCTCCCATTTACAGCCCTAATTTTCACAAGGGCAAGCCTCAAGTGGAGGGCTTGATTTATTAAGTAGTGGGCCTCTAATTTCACTTACTATATTTTCTATCCCAAAATAAATGGTTGGTTTCTTACATTATCTTCACTTAGTTGTACAAACATCATCACTCTTGACTTTAAAAAATTATCATAACATAAAACATCCCAGAGCTCTTATCAGCTACTAATTATTCATCCCTGTATTAGTGTACTGTTGGTAAGACATTCCTATTAAATAAAGTCTATCATTGTCATGGGTAGTTTTTCCATATATCACTCTGTTGTTAATTCTCTGTGCCAGTGTCATACCTTATAAGTATATCATGCTAACACTCATTTAGGTTTGTGGTGCTACTCTGTGGGTTACATGCTGTTAAACAACCATTTACAAACATGTTTGCTTTCAATGCATCACTGATGCTTATAATCCCATTAATAAACCATAGTCAAACCTGAACATTCCCGTACCATTAAGTTTACCCTCATTAACATATCTGTACATGTTAGATTATCAGTCCCCCTTCACTAGCTTCTATCTCTATGTCCCCTATATGTAAAAAAAATTTACATTTTTTCATGGTGTTCACATTATTGGTAATATACAATATCTCTGCTTTTGTGTCTGGCTTCTTTCACTCACCATTATATCTTCAAGTTTCATCCATGTTGTCATATTTCACAACCTTGCTCTTTCTTACTCCTGCATAGTATTCCATCATGTCTGTTGAAGGACACTTGGCTTGTTTCCATCTCTTGGCAATTGTGAAAAACCCTGCTGTGAATAGCGCTGTGCAAATATCTGTTCGTGTCACTGTTTTCAGATCTGGGTATATACCAAGAAGTGAAATTGCTGGATCGTAGGGTAACTTGATATCTAGTTTCCTGAAGAACTGCCAAACTGTCTTCTACAGTAGCTACATCATTATACAGTCCCACCAGCAATGAATAAGAGTTCCAATTTTTCCACATCCTCTCCAGCATTTGTAGTTTCCTGTTTGTTTAATGGCAGCCATTCTTACTGGTGTGTGATGACATCTCACTGTGGTCTTGATTTCCATTTCCCTAATAGCTAGTGAAGATGAACATTTTTTCTTGTGTTTTTTAGCCACTTGTATTTCCTTTTCAGACAAATATCATTTCATATCATTCGTCCATTTTATAATTGGACTGTTATACTATTGTTGAGTTGTAGGATTTCTTTATATATGCAAGATATCAGTCTCTTATCAGATACTGGGCTTCCAAATATTTTCTTCATTCCTTTGGCTGCCTCATCATCTTTTGACAAATTCCTTTGAGGTACAGAAACTATTGATTTTGAGGAGTTCCCATTTATCTATGTTTTTCTTTCATTGCTTTTGCTTTAGCAGTAAGGTCTAAGAAGCTACCTCCTAATACTAGGTCTTGAAGATTTTTACCTACATTATCTTCTAGGAGTTTTATGGTACTGTCTCTTATATTGAGGTCTTTGATCCATTTTGAGTTAATTTTTGTATAGGGTGTGGATATTCTTTTGGATATGGATATCCAGTTCTCCCAGCCCCATTTGTTGAAGAGACTATTCTGTCCCAATTCAGTGGATTTGGGGGCCTTATCAAAAGTCAGTGATAAGGCCATAGATCTGGGGGTCTATTTCTGAATTCTTAATTTAATTCCACTGCTCAATACATCTATCTTTCAGTGCGAATACCATGCTGTTTTGACTACTATGGCTTTAAAGTAGGCGTTAAAGTCAGGAAGTGTAAGTCCTCCCAATTTGATTTTCTTTTTCAGAATGTTTTTTAGCAATTTGAGGCCCCTTTCCCTTGCTAATAAATTGAATTACTTTGCTTTTCCAAGTCTGCAAAGTAGGTGGTTGGAATTTTGATTGAAATTTCATTGAGTCTGTAGATCAGTTTGGGTAGGATTGACTTCTTGATGTTTAGCCTTCTTATCCATGAACACAGATTATCTTTCCATCTCTGTAGGTCTCCTGTTATTTCTTTTAGTAAAGTCATGTAATTTTCTATGTAGAGGTCTATTACATCCCTGGTTAAGTTTATTCCTAAGTACTTGATTTTTCTAGTTGCTATTGTGAATGTAGTATTTTCCTTGAGTGTCTCTTCAGTTAGGTCATTTCTGGTGTATAGGAACATTACTGACTTATGTGCATTAAACTTGTATCCTGCCACTTTGCTGAATTTGTTTATTTGTTCAAGTAGCTGTGTTGTCAACTTCTCAGGATTTTCCAAATATATGATCATATCATTTGCAAATAATGACAGTTTTACTTTTTCCTTTCCGATTTAGATGCCTTTTATTTCTTTGTCTAGCCGGATTGCTCTGGCTAGCACTTCTAGCACAATGCTGAATAACACTGGTGGCAGCAGGCATCCTTGTCTCATTCCTGATCTTAGAAGGAAGGATTTCAGTCTCTCACCATTGAGTACTATGCTGGCTGCGGGTATTTCATATATGCCCTTTATTATAATGAGAAAGTTTCCTTCAGTTCATACCTTTTGAAGTGTTTTTATCAAAAAAGGATGCTGAATTTTATCGAATGCTTTTTCAGCATCTATTGAAATGATCATTTGATTTTTTCCTTTGAATTTGCTAATGTGTTGTATAACATTGATTGATTTTCTTATGTTGAACTACCCTTGCATGCCTGGGATCAACCCCAGTTGTTCATGTTGTATGATTTTTTTAATGTGTCTTTGGATTCAATTTGCAAGTATTTTTTTGGGGAATTTTTACATCTATATTCATTAGGGAGACTGGCCTGTAGTTTTCCTTTCCTGTAGCATCTTTTTCTTGTTTTGGTATTTGAGTGATGTTGGCTTCATAAAATGAGTTAGGTAGTGTTCCATTTTTTTCAATTTTTTGAAAGAGTTTGCTTAGGAATTGTGTCAGTTCTTTTTGGAAAGTTTGGTAAAATTCCCCTGTGAAGCCATCTGGCCCTGGGCTTTAATTTGTAGGAATCTTTTTGATGACTGATGGATTTGTTGACTTGTGGATGGCTATTTTTTGAAGAATGGAAAATAGCAACTGTTGGAGAGGATGCAAAGAAGTAGGTAACCTTGTATATTGTTGGTGGGAATGTAAAATAGTACAGCTGCTGTGGAGAACAGTTTGGCAGTTCCTCAGATAAACACAGAATTACTCTATGGCCCAGCAATTTCACTGCTAGTTATATAGCCAAAAGAATTGAAATTAGGGACCCAAACTGATATTTGTACACCTGTGTTCACAGCAGCATTATTCACAATACCCAAAAGGTGTTAGCAACCCAAGTGTCCATCAAAAGATGAATTGAGAAACAAAATGTAATAAGTACATACAATGGAAAAAACAAAACAAATAAAAAATCATTGTGTCTGCCAATAAGAGAGCCTGAGCCAAGAGATGGCTATAGGACAAATTCCCTAGGTGGGAGGCCCTGCACATAGCTGGCAAGTTGGACTGATGCTGGTAGCCTGAGGAAGTGACAAATGGGTCCTGACAGCAATAGCCACCTATTCTGGACTGGGATTTGCTTATCTGGTGGTAGATGTGAATTCTTAGAGTATTATGGAAGTCTGCACCAATTTGGACCACTGGGTCACATTTCTTCAGATCAAGGAATATACTCTACAGCCGATAATGTCCAACAGTGGGCAAAGAGAGACCTTCAGAGTAATGGTTTGATAGGGAAGTGGAATGGGCAATTGAAACATTTGCTGTCTAAAATGGTAGAGATAAAGGCAAGAAGGACTAATTTACACAACTTCATGAGCGTGTGCTCACATTCTACAAGAGGGAGGATCCCAACTAGGTATATTCTCCCACTTTTATGGGGGATCTGGGCATAGGAAGTGGGGGAAGACACTGGTATGACTATAAGGTTCTTCCCAGGTATGAAGGATGCTGGTATGACTATAGAATTCTTCCCCATATCACCTCAATTTTCATTTTTCCCAGGACCATGGCTGCAGCCTAAGTGCTGGAAGCAGGAATGATTCCTAAGAAAAAACTGTAAGTATGCCTTTAAACCTTCACGTCAGTTTTCTTAAAGGCCTGATGGAGGAAACTGTGCCTTCACCCCATCTGGCAAAATTGGAATTGACAATAAATGCAGCAATATTGAATAGTGGTTGAGATAGTTCACTAGTTCTGCACCTATATAACTCTACTCTATATAAATGGAAGCAGACTGAGGAGGAGGTGCTCGATAGATTAATATTGTTGCTGGTAATTTAGACTAGCACTGTGACCCTTTCAAAGGTGGGAAAATCTGAGGGTAAATGGAGGGAAGAAGGAATAGTACCTGGCTGGTGCTAATTTGTATTGCTTTGTTGGACTAAAACAGTATTCATGGTGTTTTCAGTGAGTTCTATGAGACTTCCTAGTGAATTGCTGAAACAGAACTTTAGGGTGGTTGTTGGAAACCCTGAATTTGAAATTACCTGATCTGAAATGAGGGTGTTCTCAGCAAACCCTGACTTGCAGCTGGGGTCTGAAGTGAGGGCAATCTCATGGGGACTGTTTCTTCATGCTTTGTTGACTTTTCAAACTCCATTACAATGACTTTACTAATGTTCTCTAATTTTGTTGACCATTTTACCATAGAAATAATGGCAAAAGTACATGTATGTGAACTCTTCCTTGAGTGCCAGTGACAGCTCAACTCAAAGGAGAGTAGAAAGCTGCTAAGTAGATTTTTAAATTAACTCTCTTTACCTGGCTTCAGTGTCTGGCAGGCAACTTCCTAAAACACTGGAGAAGTGAAACAGAGATAAATCAGTTGTGGCTAAACAAGTAATCTTAGTTAAAGCTAATAAGGATGCTAATTAGAGTCATTTATCTTCATGTCAGTTTCATTATTATACTTTGGTTCTTCTTTGTGTTAAAAGTAGTCAAAGTGTGCATGTGAATAAACAATTTAACAGATTCTTGCATTATTGACATAAGGATATTAAAAATTTGTTACAAAGATACTGAAGCCTATATAAAATTGAATATATCACCTCTTTTGACTTTTCATTGATTTAAAGTAAAGTATAATTTTCCTATGAACTCTCCGTTAAGTTTGTAGTTGAACTGCTTAGGTTATATGACTTTGTGGAGCAATTTGTTTCAATAATGTTAAAGTCACTTTGCTTATAGATGTTAAGTCTCCCCTCTTGAAGAATGACTTTATTTAGCATTTTGTTTACATCATGAGATCAAATGTAAATTTTAGCATTTGACATGTATTGTTTCAAGCTTTCATTATACATCAAAATAAAATGCTTTAAAACATTTAATTATTGTTTAAAGAATTCATTCCTTCAAAGATCGTGTCCCAATACTTTAAAAACGAAATATCTCCCTTTAACCTCCCTCGGATTATTAAAAAAGAAACTGAGGGTGACATTATAGATCATCGAGTACAGTTGTTTTCAATCTTAGCTGCACATTCACGTAGGTCAACCCGGAAACTTTTTCTTTTTAACTGGGACTCAGGTGCACAGAAGAGGATTAGTGATAATCCTTGGCTCATATTTATTTATCCTTGGCTCCTATTTATTTATTTATTTATTTATTCACTTAGTCTGTTACTGTAATGAACATCCCACACTTACCAACCAACCCATTACTTACTCTTATATACATAGGTCTCTCTTATCTTCATTCCCACTCCCCTCCACAGATGAAATGACCATTCTGGACTGTGAAGATAAATTATATTATCACCTTAATTTTGTTATATTGCTCAAAGAGTACAATTGTGTGTAAAGATATCCTGATGTGATCAGTGTGAAAGTGAAATTGCATGTTCAGTAGATTTTCACAACTCATTTCTGCTCTTTGTAGCAGACCAAGTCTTAAAACAAAAGATAATTTTGGAAAATTATACTGCAATTAGTAGGAAAAATTTTCCTGAATGAATATTTGGTAATGATAACTAAAAGTTTAAAAACTAAGCTATTTGATTTTACAGTGTTAAATCACTTATGTCTGTTTCTTTTGTTACAATGCTGGATTATGTAAGAGGTCCCAAATGGGTGAGGACAGCTGGTAAATAGAAAATACAGTCTATTGACTGCAAAGGAATACTCCTTGTAAATAAGCACAATCAATTCTTTAAAATGATCAAGAGGGCAGTTCTGTGCAAATGTCTGTGGCTATAGACATTAATCTTGGGTGGTCAGTCTTTTAGTACATAAAAATTCTGTAGCAATTCCCTGAAATTAATAAATATTTCATAGAAGAATATGAGATTTACATAGAGATGGCATTCATATTTTAGAATCTAATTTATTTTTAAATAAATTCAATAGTCATTACTTCTACTTTAAAGATGCAAGGTGGGAGTATGACTCTAGGAGAGGGAATTGAACTTCAGGAGCAGTAAAAAAAGGAGAAAGTTCAAAAGAACTTCAATTGCATGTGAACCTGACTTTGATGATGAGATTCTGGACCTCCAGTCTTTTTGTGATGCCATAATAGATGAGACTTTGGGAAGTCTTTGGGAAAGGATGACTGCATTTTGCATGTTGGAGGAATATAAATTGTAGTGTCTAGAAAGCAGACTGTGGTATACAGTATTTTCAGTGATGGCCATGCCGATGTATTCTATCCTACATATGCTTCTAAAAATGTATTAATGATATTCCTCCATTGTTAGATGGGATCTATATTCCTTGCCCTTGATTCTAGCTTTGACTACAGTGAAATTAGTGCTCTGTGACTTCTGAGATAAAGTTAAAAAGGTGATAAAATATTCCTTGTCCTCTTGAGATGCTTTCATGAGGATTCCAGCCACTATACTATTAGGAAGCTGAGCAGAAACATGTAGGTGATCCTTCAACAGCCCTAGCTGAAGTTCTAGCCAACAACCAAAAAATCAACTGCCAGACAGATAAGTGATCAAGCATTCAGGAGATTTCATTCCCTAACATTCAAGCAACACTACCTGATGCTGAATTGAGCAGAGAAAAATTGTCCCCACTGAGACAACCCAAACTGCAGATTTCTAAGCAAAACAAATATTGTCATTCTTTTAAGTCACTAGATTTTAGGTTGGTTTGTTATGCAGCATTAGGTAATTGAAAAAGATGTTATGACCAAAATATCTGGGCAATAAAGTCAGGAGTTGTGGTGGGAATTGAACAGGACATTTTGATGTGATCAATTTGAAAATTGGAAAATGCCCTAGGAAATAGAAAGGTGTAATGCTTGCTTTGAATATAGGATAAGTTCTTGGGGGTTTTGAAAATGAGAGCTCTCTTGCCTCCAAAATAACTGCATTCTTTAATCTGTACTATTGCTGAATTATCTGTTTATTAGTAATAATAATGGCCAACATTTTAAAACATTATTGGCTACATATTGTAATCAACACATTACAAACATGAGAAAACGTTTGGAAATAGTTGGTGACTTCCAAATCCAATCCTTTTATCACTACATATAATAATAAAAACACAATAGAGCCTAGCATTTGGAAAATGACTCTGGCAAAAGAGTTAAGAGCATATTGGAGGATTCTAGAGAAGAAACTGACTAAAGATAAACTAATGAAGAAGCTATCTTTGAATGCTGAAAGATGAAAACAATATTAAAGAAATAGATCTATGTTCAGGACCAAACTAAGAATTTTTCAAGAGGATGAACTGTGAATGTACAATGATAAACATCACGTAAATTATCTTGAACAAAATGTAGCTTATTTAACCTTCTTCTTCATTAGGTGCTTTCCAGAAATCTCTGAGGTGAATTGAATGATCCTGGTCAATGATCCATGATCCATACTAACTTTGATTTTAGCCTGACAATATGTACCAACATATTTCTCTTTCAGTATGTATATCTGTATAAATGAGAAGGCCCTTCTCCATTAATAATGAAAAATACCTTATTAAGGAGTCCTTTAGGTTTCCTGTTGAGCACCCTACTGCAGAGCTACAGTCTCTGAGTCACACTGTGGCCATATCCCTGAGTTGTATCAATGCTCTACCTGTCCAGTGGCTAAAATGCTCAGCCACGGAGATTCTGTATGTGGTGGACTGCATGAGGTATGTCTTTCTCTGCTAATTAAGGTGTAATAAAATCATTTTTAAACATTGTCACTAATGAAAACACTTGAAAATTAGTTTTGTTACTGAAGAGCAAAGTTGCTATTATTTATATACATGCATCACATTAAGCATATGATTATTAGGGGTTAATAAGATTATATTGATAAAAATAAAAAAATAAATTATTCTTGGGCAGACTCTTATTTGATAACACTAAACAAGAACAGGAAAGAAGGGAGGGAAGGAAAGAGAGGTAACTCTGCCATAATTCTCTGTCTTGGTAGCAAAAAGATCAGTGACCTGGAGATGTTGAAGCTGGATCTCTTGTACTAGTTAGATTTTTACTGAGCTGTGTCACTTTTGTCATGCCTTTATTTTCTTTGTTTTTCAGTTTCCTTTTTTTTCTGAGAAAATTATCTATCCTGGGTACTTTACTTGGATATCTGTGGGGTAGGAAAAATAAATGTCAGCAGATTTTGGAATGATAATATGAATATAACATGATGAATAGAAATACATGGCTTATCTTACTTAACTGATTGAGCTAAAAGAGAAAACATTAGAATAGGGGACAAGATTCCCTAAACACTTGGGTCACCATCACACATATTAGCAAAATTATCTCAGTTAGGGCTTATTTTAAATTAGATTTCTTTCAGTAGGTAGATCATTTTATTATTTTCCACTTTCAACCTTCTTTCTTTCCTCATCTCTCCCTCTCTTCTACCTATATATGCAACTAATAAAGGGAGAGAAATATATTTAAAGAAAACCTCAAAATCACATAACTACTTTTAACATCACAAAAGCAAAAATTATCTCAAGCTAGTAAATATGATGACTAATGAATCAAGGAAATGTGATTTTAGATGAAAAACAAAGTGACACTGAAAATAATAACACTGATTTTGTGTCTGTTTGTATCATCTCACAAAATTGGGTTGCAAAGTGAACTTAAGAGAATAATTCAAGTAAGGGTGTTGTTATTATAAGCCAATAACTCCCTTAAAGGAAATGCTTGTCTAGAGGAGTACATTTTGTTACTTAAGTAAATGATCACTTAATATCTCTATCTTATTTACCTTCTACACATGGTATTCTCTTCCTCTGTCTCAAACCCAGTTCTTCAAAACCTCTCTATTGAATCTCCTAGAAGTAGCTTCTGTGGTAACAATCTCCTTTGCAGCCTCCTTCTCTGATATGAATGCTCCCCCACTTTCCATGTTTGCAGAGGATTGGCTTTCTCCCTGGAATACAGCTTTGCCTTAAGGTTTTCCACAGAAAACAAAGTCTGAAGATGGGGCTCTGGACTGCCATTTCCTAGATACCAGGTATACCAGTTTGTGTATATTGTGCTCCCCACAGAAAAAGCCATATTTTGGTACCAGAGAACTGGGGTGCTAGTGCTGCTGAGCTTGCAAATACCAAATATGTTGGAATGGCTTTTTAAATGGATAAGGGGAAGACTGGAAGAATTGTGAGGAGCTTCAGAGAAAAGACCTAAACTGCTTTGAAAAGACTTGGAAATATGGACTCTAAAGATAATTCTGATGAGGCCTTGAGCAGAAATGATGACTGTGTCATTGTGAACTGGAAGAAAGGCGATCCTTGTTTTAAAGTGGCAGAGAATTTGGCAAAATTGATTCCTGGTGTCAGATGGAAGGAAGAATTTGAGAGTGACAAGCTGGGATACTTGGCTGATGGGATTTCAAAACTGAAAGTTGTGGATATAGCATGGCTTCTCCTTGTGGTTTATAGTAAAATGTGAGAACAGACAGAGAAACTTTGAACTGAACTCCTAGGTTCAAAGAAACCAGAAACTGATGGTTTGGAAAATTCCAGGCTTCCAGGGATGGAACCCCAGAAGTAACAGCCCCACGTGAAGATTTAACCAAACATGGAACCTAGCCACCATTTCAGTACAAGCCAGGTTTGGAGATGGAGTTATTCAGAAAGGATTTGTGGAAAGTCCTATTGTCTGAAGCCTTTGACCCCTGTGTGCTTGATGCGAAGCCAATAGAATTTTTGCGAGATCTTTATAGACAGAGATGCTGCCTGTCTATACTGGAGGAGACAGACAAGGAACAAACTGAAGGAAACATTTCTTCAAAGACAGGCCGATGGAAGTTGAGGTCTGGAGTCAAGAGGTCTCGGGTTGGGAGAGCAGAGCAGAGTGGCCCACACGCATGGAAAGGGTGAGTTTGCCACGAAAGTCAATGTCCAACTCCATCAGGAAGAGTTCTGCCACCTCAGGACCCAAGAGGGTGGAGCACATTCCCAGGGGATTGGGGAGAGCCTGGCTGCTACCCAACTGTTCTGAAGGGGTTGAGCGTGTGTCCCGGAGACGGAATATAATCTGGGTGCTGCCCCGATGTTTGCGGAGGGTGGGGCCAAGAGGGTGGTCTCCCAGTGTGTGGATGTGTTGGAGCACTCACCCCAGCATTTGAAGAGAAAAGGGCTGCCACAAAGGCCCTTAGGAAGGGTTATACTCCCACTCTCTCAAGCCCCAAGCATAAAAAAAATGACTCTCAGACTTTGAAATCTAATGGAGTTTGCCCTGAGGGTTTTAGGAATTGTTTTGGTCCCTTAAACCCTGTTTTCCTTTCAGTTTCTCCTTATGGCAAAGGGAATGTTTACCCTATGACTCTTCCTCCTTTGTGTATTGGAAGCAGATAACTTGTTCTAAGTTTCACAGGGGGGGAGCCAGAGGGGAATTTTGTTTTTGGATAAATGATGCTTGTAACTGATTTTGATGAGATCTTGTACTTACCTACTGTTACTGAAATGATTTAAGTTTTTGTGATATTGTTATGGGATGAATCTATTTTGTATTTGGAAAGAATATATTTTTCTGGTGTCCATGGTGTGGAATGTACTGGTTTGTATGTATTATGTCCCCCAGAAAAAGCCATATTCTTTAATGCAATCTTGTGGGGGCAGACGTATTAGTGTGGCTTAGGTTGGAATCTATTATTTCAGTATTTCCATGGAGGTGCAGCCCCACCCATTCAGCATGGGCCTTGATTGGTTTACTAGAGCAGTACAAAAACTCAGACAGAAGGAGCAAGCTTGCTACAGCCAAGAGGGAAACTGAAGAATGCACAGAAGCTTAAAGAAGAGCTGTAGCTGAGACGGACATTTTGAAGATGGCTATTGGAGGCTGATGCAGAGATTTTGGAGAATGCCATTTTGAAACACAACCTGGGAGCAAGCAGACCCCAGCCATGTGCCTTCCCAGCTAACAGAGGTTTTCTGGATGCCAATGGCCTTTCTCCAGTGAAGGTACCCTTTGTTGTTGGACACTTTGTCGAGTTAAGACGGTAACTGTGTAACCAAATAAAGCCCCTTTTATAAAAGCCAATCCATCTCTGGTGTTTTGCTTAACAGCAGCATTAGCAAACCAGAACACCAAGTCTCTGCTTTTTAGGGTAAAATACAAAGAGCAGACTCAGGATGTGAATCCACGTCTGTCCCATTCTAGAGTCTACCTTCTTAACCTCTGGGCAGCTGCTGTAACAATAGCAAACTGTCGTGTTGCACACCATGCTATTTCATGCTTCTGGGTTTTTTCCGTGCTGTTCCTTCAGCCTGGAATGCCTTTTCAAGTCCCCTCTGCCTCACTGCTCCCACTCATCCACCAGTGCTTGGTGTATGAGCCATCTCCTACCTGATGCCTTCTCTGACTACCCAGTTTGCACAAGTTCCCTACGTGTGCTCTTGAGGTCCTGTGCATTCCAAATGACCATTAACCCAGAAAGTGTATCTTTGTGTTTTTGTTATTGACAACTCCAATGTACTCTAGGTTGGGGAACTTATATTGTTTATTTTGTTCCCACTATGCCCAGCATTGATATAAGTAAGCACTCAATACCTGCCACTATAAATTGATGTGAACTATTTCCTTCCTGTGGAAAAGAGCCTTGTTCCTTCCTGAGGTCTAGATGGTGTGTTGCCATATAGATTTTAAGTTCCATAAGGTAATGATGACAAGACTATAAAAAATGTTTTTTTCATATGACTTTTCAAGTTTTCATTGGAATATTTATACAGATTTTCATCTGGATTATTACTTTTCTGCATCAGTTCAATTAGTTATTATTATTTTTTTAATGAATTCCTATTGGTTGCAAGTTTTCCAAACTAATTAAATGAGTCATGTGCATTTCTTTATGTTTATTTTTGTTTGGAGCAAATCTGAAAAATTGCCATTTTTCCATGTGCACAATGGTTGCATTTCATTAACCATTTTAGGCATCTTTTCTGAAGTTTTAACAATGCAATTCATTTGCTTATTAAACTACAAATACAATTATTTTTTTTTCTTTTTACATTTTTTTCGTTCTTGGAATAGGTCTCTCTATGTATTTTTTTTCACTAAAATGTAAAACCTAAAAATAAACTTGAAAGTCAACCACAGAATCAAATTAATCTCTGTAAGTCTTAAAAACCTTTAGTGTCCCTAAAATATGTAATAAATTAAGTCCCAAAGCCCTTGCTTAACATCCAATTCTCTTTCCCCTCTGGATTTAAACTCTTTGTTTAGCCTTAACTTTTTCCACTTACCCAAACCTACCCCACACAAGAGTCAGAATGGCACAGTTGCTAATCCCCCCGGTCCAGTATGAGTCCCTTTACTTCTGTCTGTCTTGCTTGGTCTGTTTCTGCCTGGAGCACACTGTCTACATTTCTGCCTATTGAAATCCTTCCTATTCTTTAAAACCCTAATCAACTTCTTCATGTAAATTGCTCTGATCACTAAAAGCTGGTATGAATTCTCCAACTTCCAAACCACTGCAGTTTCTGTCTCTTTTGCTCCTTGTATTCTGCACTATGATTTGTCTAGATTTCCTGTCTTTAATCAGGGTTATCTGATTACTTGGCAATGTCAAGCCCCATTATTCTTCCCTCAAAATTGCCTGAAGAGCTTCCACCCAAGTGCATACAGAGAGTGTCCAGAACATTCTTGATCTGCCAAAGGGGCAGGCGCTTGATTGCCTAGCCGGCTGAGCCCAGCTCCTCCACAAGAGGTTTGATTAGAGTCTTTCCATTTGCCTATGAAGTGTTGCTCCTGTGGTGTCTGCATCTGCAACTGATCCCATTTTGTTTGAGATTACCTAATTGTTCCACATGCTGGGAATGTTTATTTATTCATCCACCAGACACCTGCACCTGTTTGATGTTGTCTTTTTGATTCTTGTATAAATAGACAAAAGCAAATCACACTGAGGGTGAGAAACATTTTATGTCTAGTGAAAATGTGTAGCAATCACAATGGAAAACACTATTTTTTTTTAAATTCCACAGTTCACTGAAAACATTAGCTCATTAGCAAACTAATTAAGAAAAAGGAAAGAGAAATGATTTGGAATTGAGAATAATGTTTACCCTACTCATCATGCAGTGGCAGAGCCAATAGATCTTTAACTGTTAAGTACAAATCAGATCCTTACCTACCCTCCATTGATGCCTGACCCTATTAGGTTTGCATTTCTGTCTCTTCTGTGCTACAGGAAATAAAACAGATTCCTTGACTGGAGGTGATAGAGTCTGCTTTATATTTCTGGTTTGGTTTGTTTCTGGAAAATTGAGGGGAATGATAGAAAAAAAATTCTTCATTCTTTACCTCCCTTCCTCCTTAAACATTTTGTGGGAGTCATGAGTGAGATGTACCCTCTGCCTCCATTGTAGTCTGGAAGATAGATTTCTAAAGAATTTTTTTTTATAATGCAGGATGGTAACTGCAATGGCAAAATCATGTATAATGCAAAGAAGTGGGAAAATGAGAAGATGGTTAGAAAAGTCTTTCTGTAAAAGGTGAGCATTTGTTAGACTCTACATTTTGCTTTTTATGTTATATCAAAATTAAGACAGGAATTATACAATGTGTTTTCCCATGTTTATAACCCCATGAAGAGAAAGTAAATAAATAATTACAACAACAGTAATAACAGCTAACATTAATTGATTGTTGCCTCTTTTCCTGGCTTTGTCATATGGGCTTTGCATGAATGAACTTATTAAATCCTAGTTACAGTATTACAAAGCAGGGCAAAAATAGGTATATTTAAAGCAAAGAGACAATAAATTGATAATGAGCATTGAACAACAGGAGATTTATAGAAGCATAAATCTTCTTATAGAAGCCGTAATCTTGTAAAAAAAATGGTATATATATATATATATATATATATATATATATATACACACACACAGTGCCTAACCATATGTTATTCATAATAAAACAATGATAGTTCATCAAATATACAAAGTTTTGATTTTCCTCTACTGCGTGTGTATAAACGTCAAACAAATTTTGTGCACTCATGATTTAATGGTGAATTAAGCCTATATTTTGTTTTCTCATAAATGGAAGCATCTCTTTTTCAATTCCAAGGTTTGAGACAAAGATGAAGAATGCAATCCTTGTAAAATATTCCTGCATTTACCTTTGTTTTGTTTCTGTTTTTACACCTAGAAGAATTTTCTATTATTAACCTTGATGCTTGAACTGGATTTAAAAGTGGTCACTCCCACTTCTAATCCAAATGGAATTCTGAGGTTTAGACATTCTTTAGTATTTGTTGTATATGTTGTCTTCCTCTATTCTGTTAAGAGTGGGAACCACGAGCCGTCTTCCCTCCTGCCTCCTCTTAAATCCAGTCCAGACAAGCTAAACAAATGTTTGTTAAAAATTGTATTGTGGTTTGTTCTTACCTGCCTTCTAGACCTTGATATCTCCCAACCATAGCCTCCAAATTTTAAAACAAACTAATTTTCAAAAGGGAAGAAGCACAAAATCATAGCAACGCAGTTTTTTGTTTTTTGTTTTTTTTTTTTTTTTGTCTTATAATTGATGACATTCTTCTGTTAGAACAACTTTGGTCTTTGAAATTAGAAGAGCCTGTGAGTTTTTTTGTCATTCTGAAGGATGGAGAAGAAAACATAATTATAATGTCATGATTTGTATTTACTAAGGAAATATAGTTAAGAATGAACTTGTTTGTCCAAAGAATATCCATTCAAATGCTTTATTTTTTTTTCTGGCAATGTTTTAACATTTTAGAAGAAAGAATGTATTTGGTTTAATAATACAGTCAAATGATTGATGCTTCAGTTTCCCAACACCGTGTAATAAGTCTTGGGAAACTGAAAAAAAAAAATCAGTGAGATTGATTTTAGTATTTTTGTGAGGATATATACAGAAATAATTAAAATACTGTGAAGTGTTTTCACAATGGAAATTGAAGATATTACTTTTATTTTCAATTGTCATATATGTCATATTCTGTGGAATCAAGGTTCTACTTTGATATTCAACATCTTCTTCAAATTTGGAAATTTAGCACACCAAATTGATGACAGTCTTTCTAAAAAACCATTGTGACCAATGAATAGGGCTAAGAATTAACCTTTATATAACAGGGTGTATTTTGCAGGATACTTGATTTAAATGCATCATGTTATTTGATGGTGAGGATAAAGTTACAGAGCAAGGAGCACACATTCTATTTTACAAAGGAAAGAACTGCATTTCAGAGTGATTAAATGAATTGCCTGTTTGCTCAGATGGTAGGTGGTAGCTAATACTCAAGCCTAGGATGCTTGATTCCAAGTCTGATGGCATTGCCATCATGTCAGGCTGACTTCCAAAACCTGGAACAACAAGAGTGAAAAATTTTAATGTTCAATAATCTGTAATTGAAAACATATTCCTTAATTTTAATTAATTAATTTATTGTGATGCCTCATAAAATATTTTATATTGTCATCTATGCATATTTTATTAAAAATCAAATAAGATATTAAATTATATATCAAATAACCTTTGTTAATTTGAGAAAGATTGTACTCTCTATATAATCAACTGCGCTACATCTGGAAAAGATATATCTTCAATTTCTTCCATTGTTAAGATATGCATAACATTTGCCCTTGATGGCTTTAGCTTGGCTAAAAGTTCTGGGAACTCTGTTCCACAGATTCTAATTTCATTATTTGTTTATTCTGGGAATGTCAATACCCTAACTTAGTTGAGTCTTACTCTTCAAATTCATACTTAGCTAATCTGATCAAAAAGAAAATGTTTTAATTAAAATTGGGAAATATCTTTGAAAAGAGATTAAACTAAAATGAACTATTTGGAGGAGCTCCTTTTTTCAAAGAATGGCATGGATGTAGGTCTGAAGCCATTCTTATCAATAAAAAGAATTGTATAATATTAGGAATATTTTCTCCAGGCTGCAGAAGAAAACACAGAATTACTCTATTAGCAAAAAAGTTTTCCTTCCGTTCAACAGAAAACATTCTGGGATCTTAGAGATATAAGATGTCATATTACATTAGATGTATTTCTTCCTTGGTTTGAGCCTGATATATGCTACAAGTTTTACTCTCCTGTTTTCTCTGTTCCGTCTTGGAATTAGTTCATTGTAGTTTAATGTAGAGATCTGAAAATGCCACTTATTTTTAAATGAAACAATTAATTTGTCTGTAAATAATTAATTCATAGACTTAATTCAGTACTTAGAAAATGCACTGAAAATGGTATATTGATTTCAAAGAAAAATAAAAATTTTAGATGCCTGTCTTAGTTTTCTAGGACTAGAATGCTGAAACATTTCAATATAAAAATGGTCACAATATAAATATTAAAGTTACTAGTGTTGACAAATAATTTCTTTCACTTTGTACTGAAATTTAAGAAACATATCATTTATTATCAGATGACAATATGCTAGTCAGTTATTGAAATTTTGGAATAAAACATGAGAAACTCAAAATACCCAAGCAAATTATATATATAAAATTATATGGTAAAATAGCTGAACTGAATAATATAAAATCCAATTCCTCTATCTTACTAAGATAAAATCTATTTTAACCTGTGTTATTTACATGAAATTTTAAGTCTCCTTGTAAAGCTTGATGAAATGCCACAAAATGAACACAGCTGTGTACTGAGGGCCCAACTCAGGAAGTAGAATGTTAACCAGCTCTCCAGATGTCCTCCACAATCTTCAAGTCAGTACCCTCCTCTCTTCTCCCCAAAGTTAACTACTACTCTGATTTTTAATAACATGAATTGGTTTTTCCTGTTTTTAATATTTTATAAATAGAATCTCACAGTGTGTATATTTTATACCTGGACTTTTTCACTCAACATTATGTAAGTGAGATCCATCTGCATATTGCTACTTATTTCCACTACTTATCTTGACTGCTGTAGAAATATACCATTTTCTAGTTACTAGTGCTATGTGACAAACCTGAACAAACTCAGTGCCATAAATCAACAATTGTAATATTCTCATTGATCCAGTGTGTCAAGAATTTCTGCAGGTCACAGAAGAGATCGTTTCTGCTACAGGATATCTGAGGCCTCAGCAGGGAACACTTGGAGACCAAGATTGATTCAATGGCTTTGGCTGGAATCATTTGGAGGCTTCTTCACCCATGTCTGGCAGTTGATGCTGGTTGTCAGCTGGGACTCCCACTGGCAAGTTAGTGGGAACATTACATGTGGTCTCTCCGCGAAGTATCTCTACGTGGGCTAGTTTGAGCTCCACACAGCGGTCTTGCTGGGTTCCGTGAGAGAGTATTCTGAGATATCAAGGTGAAAAGCATGATGCCTTTATCATCTAGCTTTGGAAATCACAGAGCATCACCTACTCCATAGTCTATTATTAGACGCAGTTAAATGAACAAACAGGTTCAAGGGAGGGACTATAGAAAGCACCACTAAATGGGAGGAGTCCCAAGGTAACATTGTAAGAAAAATGTGAGATAAGAAATAATTTTGCAGGCATTTTTGGAAAATACACTCTGCTACACAATACACACTGCTTATAAATATTAGAGTAGTGGAATTAAAATAGAGGAATATGTCTATGCATTCTATTGTTGATGGACTTTGAGTTTCTTTCCATTTGGGGGCTATTAAGAGCAAAGTTATCATGTACACTGCTGTATTTATTTGATATACAATTAGCATTTTTGTTGAGTATATACCTAGAAATGGAATTGCTGGGTCATAGTATATTGTAGAGTGATTTTCCAAGAAGCAATGACTGAAACAGATATTCAGATATATTGATTTATTTAGGAAGAGCTTTAGGAAAGCTCAATAGGAATAGGAAAACATCAGTTTAGTATATCTTCTCAGTCTGAAGCATAAATCACATGGCAGAATTGTCTCCCCCTCAAGGCAAGGGAGCCAGTATTTTTAATCCTCTATCACTTGGTCACTGTCTGTGGGCTGCCTACTGAGTGAAGCATATGGGGGAAGATTGGACAGCAAGGGAATATCTCTCTGGAAAGGTAACTCCTGTCACCTGACATCAGTTCTCCCAACAAAGGGGTGGTTGTGAGCCAACAGGAGTCAACAATAAAAGAGGCCTGGGGAAAGGTATGCAATCCCCGAATGGGAATCTAGGTGGAAGCACTAATTGCATTTACCACTGCTCATCCTTTGCACTTGAATCTCACATGAAGTTCATTTCATCCATCACAGTATCTGGATTCTGGTTTTTCACAATCCTAGGAAAATTCACAAGAGAGTAGTGAATCAATTAGCTGTGGGGTTGATGCCAAGACTCTGACAATTGCTTATCCTTTCCCTCCTCCTCCACCCATCCTTAGCTCCGCTTTTCCTCTCCCTTAGCTAGCACTTATGCTGGTCTAGGTGGTTGCTTGTGGGGTGACCTAGACATTCATCTCTCACAGGTTGTAGCTCCTGGATACTATCCTCTTTTTTTTTTTTTTAATCTCATGGCTGCCGTACTTGCCAATTTACAGTTAAAACTGTAATTGGAAGTGAAAAGAGATGCCTCTTTGGATCACAGGGACAAATATATTCCTTCTTGCCTCAATTATGTAGCATCAGCCCTATGTCTTCATGATGAGGAGGAATAATTACTCTTGTGAATATGGCAATTCCTTCTTTTACCTGCTAATCTATTGGCTCAAGGAGCCAAAAGTGACAAGGCATCATCCGCAGCTTTAAGTTTAGTGAAAATCTTTTTATCTCCCCTGGTAGAAAGATTCCTTCTGTGAGAACAAAAATCTTCTGGCCAAGAAGGGAAGCACTTCTTCAAGTGAGTCACGGGCAGTGATGGCAAGCCATGCTACTTCTACTTCTATTCCTTGGTTCCTAGACTCATGTTGGATCCAAAGACCCATATAATGCCCATTTGTCTAGGGAGTATAGACAGATTCTGAAGAAAAGGCCACATCATGGAAGGTGGCAATATCAAGCTGATGTCTCACCTGCATCTTTTTGAAGCCAAACCACTGCTCTAATAGGCTAGTACCTGCTGGTTGGTGTGCTTTTTGGAAGGACCTGTGGATCCGAGGGGCATGAGCAGTACCATATTTACCTTAAGGCACTGCTTGTTCTGAGGTGATGTAGTGCAGAATACATGTAGGTGAATCAGATACTCAAAGAATGCAAAGATGGTGGTCCTGGATGAGGCCCTGCAGGCAAAAAGGCAAACCAATACCTAGAATGCATGCTAACTCTGACAGGATAAATGGTTGAATTTTATAGATTGGATGAGGTCTGATGAAATTAACTAGATAATAGGCAGCTGGTAATCTTCTAAGAAAAGGTTCCATATTGGGACAGCATCATCTGTTTTCACTCGTCAGACATTCAGCAATGACAGTAGTTAATTTATCTTTGGGGAGATGGAGTTCAAGTAGTTGAGCTCCTGTGTAACCTGTATTGCTCCCACCGTGAGTATTCCATTCATTAGTTCATTGTGCCAAGCTCTGTAATAGCCAAGGGTGGAGGCTGAATGGCCTGTTCAACCTGGTAAAATATTTTTCACCACCCATG
This sequence comes from Choloepus didactylus, assembly GCF_015220235.1. Taxonomy (NCBI): domain Eukaryota; kingdom Metazoa; phylum Chordata; class Mammalia; order Pilosa; family Megalonychidae; genus Choloepus; species Choloepus didactylus. Next base: position 56,635,464 of record NC_051312.1, read on the forward strand.
GGTCTCTGAATATGCTTACAGAGCATGCATGCTTACAGAGAAAGCCACTTTTCTCCCCACTTAAGGTAGGTAGCTAAGTGTATCACCCAAAGCTCTATCCACTAGTACAATTTCCTTGATGACAGTCTTATAGGACCAGCCCTAAATGTGCCTCTACAGCAGGAGCAGTACATTTTGACTTTCACTCAGATATTGTACTGTTTGGTTTGTGAAGTAAACCCAGTTCCCTTCCCCCTCAACTCTCATTAGTTATAAGGAAATAACCCATTATCTCTCAGGGATCAAGGTTAAGCATCCCATTAACTTTCTGATTCTGAGGGAGAAGCATCAATGTAACAGTCATAGCTGAAAGGTAGGTATGGACCGCCTATTCATGCAGCTTATTTTTGTCCTCTGGAATATTTCTGGCTGTATCCAAGCTACTGCTCTATCAGTGTCCTAGTGAAGGGAATGGGAGGCTGGGAAGGGTGAGAGAGTTTGTGTAAGATCATGCCTGGTATATAATGTTTATACCAATTTATAATCCCATTAGGAGAGTATAAGAGTTCTACTCACACTACAAAAACTCATAGTTTCTTAAACTCACCAAAAAGTCACCAAAACTGAGACTTGTTAGTCTTTCAATTTTAGTTATCTAGACTGGTGTTTAACGGTATCTCCTTGTGGTTTTATTATAGTTCTCCAAAGTTGTTTATTTTTCCATATTTTCATTGACCTTTTAAACATCATCTTTTGCAAATTATTGTTTGCACCTCTTGACCTCTTTTCAAATTATATTATTGCTCTTTTTCTTATTGATTTGTAAGTGTTCTTTATATATGTTGGACTCAAAGCCTTTTTCAGTTATATCTGTTGCAAAAATATTCTCACAATCTATGGCTTGCCTGTTCACCTTTCTAATGTCTTTTGGCAAAAAGAAATTCTTAATTTTAATTTGGTACAACTCATCAATAGTTTCATACTGTGTTTAAGAAATAATTTTCTACCTCAAGACCATAAAGATAAGCTCCTATATTACCTTGTAATTACTTTATTTTACCTTTAACATTTATATCTAAAATCACCTTTCTTAGGGAGTTTTACTGAGGAAGTCACAATTGAAAGAATTCTGAGAGTAATATACCCCTTAATTTCTTCTTTTGAACCTTTCAATGAAACAATATTTATTCTTATTTTAACAGGTTTTAGTAAAATTATAATTCAATGACTTATAGGCTAATTTGAATTGAGTTTGATAAATTTTGGCTGTTTTCTGATAGTATTCACTGAGGAAACTTGTTTCAGTAAATTAGAAATCTTCCTTTTATAATAGGGTAGTTTATTTGTAATAAAATCCTCTATAGGCAGCTCATCTATCCATATAATATGGGTATTTTTGATCCCTTTCCACATTCTTACACTCATGGGATGAATTTTTAACCTATAGCATTGTAGCTCTCTGTGTGCTGAATCTACTTATTTTCTTAAAAAAATAAACCTTGCTTTTCATATTTTGTAAATGAATGTTCCCATTTGAAAATTTCCAACTATAACCAAATTTGACAGTGTGTTTATTGTAACTATCAAAAATTTTTGTGTGCAGCCTCAGTATACATCTTACTTTAGCTAAACCACCGACCTCAACACTGACCTTGGGCCTAGTTAAAAAGCAGCTTTCCAGCCCTGGGGAAAACTTGCCTCTGAAGCCACCAGCCACACATCTCACCTAAACCCACAACTGGTCCCAAATGACAAGCTCACCGTCCCCACCGCCCTTCAACACATTTTCTTTAAGGTAACCAACCCTTGACTCATGGGAAATCTGCTGACCTGCACCCCTGTACCACAATAAAGGCTCCATGTTCCCTCTTGCTCCACATGTGCCTTCCTCACTTGCTGGTTGAGTCACCCCAGCTGCTTGTGTTTCCTGTCCACCCCTCAAGGCACCCTTTTTTTGGGGACCCATGATTAAAAAACTGTCTTTCTCAGTCATTATTGCCTCAGTTTCCCACTGTGTCACAGCTAACCTCTATCCAACCCCAAATTTAAAATCCAATTTAACTAATTCAGAGAAGAGATCAGTATCTCTAGGAAAAAAAAAAAAAAGAAAAGAAAACACACAAACAAAAATATGAACTAATTACAAACAAAATGCACAATCTGCTGTTGTAAACATTTGGGATTTGTGTTTTTCAGGAATTTGTTTTAGATGTTACATTATTGCATTTGTAAGTTAAGTGCAGAAAGTTTATTAATAGTAAGGGGAGTATAATTTCTTAATCATAGAGCCATGTGTTAGTCATTAAGACTGACAATGATTACTGGTAAATCCTGGATACTGAGAGCTGCACGTTTCAAACAGATTGTGGTACATTAATGAGAGCAGAACTGGGGCATTGGAAAGGAGCATCAAGTTACACCAAGGCTCAGACTAAGAAATAAATGAATCCAACTGCTCCACTCTTATCCTCCATCTGCTATGTTCTTGTTTATTCCTTTTGGCCTTTAACCCATATAGAACCACCCAGTCCCATATAGAACCACCCAGTCAATTTCACCCTGAAGAATTTGCACTTCTCATGGTATAACCCCACTCATTAACTGACAATAACCATAAGCACAAATCCTCTGACTACTTGAACCAATGGCAGCATTTTTTCTACTGCCTTTCTAGCATTTTGAATGGCAAGTCATCCCTGATTTCAGTTCTAGCCTTCTAGTCCAATGAGAAAATGATTCTTCATTACCAAACAATGTTGATAAAGTGAAACAGGACATTTTGAGATATTCAGGCCTCAGTAGGGCAAAAGTACCCATCCGGTCACATAAGCACATGAGGAATTTATTGCTCACCAACATTTCTTGATCTAAAGCACCTGTCACTACTTGTGACATTGCATCTCAGACTAGAGATCAGCCTGGAGTCTTGACTCAAATAGGCCGGGAGCCCCCTGAGAGTGGTTCTGTTTCACACAGCCACACTTCAGGCTTGTCTCTTCTAGGATGGGGATCTTCTGCATGTAGACTGCCTTTCCCTAGGTGAGGCTGTCATTATAGCTTTTCTGTTGAACGAGAGAAAGGAGGCCCCAACAGACAGGTTTTCAAAGCATGTAATTAATCACATGTTTTGAGAGATAACTCTATTATTGGTCCTCTGCTTTACTTAATTTTAGGTCAGATTTTGAAAACACACAGCAAATTTTCACATAGCAGTAACCATCTCATATTGTAAGGGACTAAAAATCATTTGATTAATGACTGAATGAAAGAATGATGTGACATGATAAAGCTGGAAAAATTTATATAGTATAAAACTCAGGAGCCGGTGGCTAACCTTTTGGACCAAGGAGATCTATATGATAAAATATGAGTTTCAACTATAGTTCAACATTTTGATTTTTTTTTTTCACATGTGAGACCACACCTAGATATTGATCTTCATCATGGCCAGAAAAATGTTAAGTGGATTGTTGCCAGTCAGGAGCGAGTCTAGCTGACAATGCAGGCCCTGGAAGCTATTCTTTGTGAAAAATAGTGCAAAGAAATGTGGATTTAAAGATTAGGTATTTATTTTTATTTTGAAATAATTTCAAACTTACAGGATAGTTGCACAAATAATACGAACCCCATACAGATTTCCTACAAATAAGGATATTCACTTAAGTAATCACTTAAGTACACTTATCAAGTTCAAGAATTTAACATTGATATAAAGTTGATGTGTTATATTCCAATTTTTTTCTTATGTACCAATGTTTAGTTTCATGGCTGCTAAAGCAAATACCATGCAATGGATTGTCTTAAACAATGGGAATTTATTGGCTCATAGCTTTGAGGCTAGGAGAAGTTGAAAATCAAGCCACCATCCAGCTGATGCTTTCTCCCAGAAGAATGTGGGAGTCTGGGGCTGGTTGCCAGTGATCCTTTGTACTTGGTCTTTCTGTCACTTGGCAAAGCACATGTTGGCCTCTCCTGGGTTCTCTAGGTTCCCTTGACTTCCAAGGGCTTTTCTGACTTCTACTCTACTGATAAATGTCTCCAGTAATCTGAATTAAAGCCCAGCCTGATTATTTTGGGCCATACCTTAACTGAAGTAACATCTTGAAGGGATCTCATTTAATCCATTACCCACAGGAATAGATAAAGTTTAATAACACTGCACCCAATAATGTCCTTTTGAGTCTTTTCTCCTCCGTTCTTAGATCCCACCCAGTATCATACATTGCATTTTATTGTCATTATCTCTCTAATTTTTCTTTTTACTTAGGGAAATATAATATGCAACATTAATCTTCCTATCCCAACCCCTCTCAAACATACCAATCAGTGGGCGTTATCACATTCACAAAGTTGCAATACCCTCCCACCATCCATTACTAGAACTTTCCCTTCACCCTAAACAGAAACCCTACACTTACTATACATTAACTCCCCATTGCCCCTTGTCCCCATCCCTGATAATATGTACTCTCATTTCTGTCTCTTTGAGCTTACATATTCACTGATATGTCCTTTGTGATTAACATGGGGCTTAAATTTGATACATTAAATCACAACTATCCCACCTGCTTTGACACCAACTTAACTTCAATACTATGCATAAATTATGCTCTTACACCTTTTGCCCTCCTCTTATGTAGTTTTTGTTACAAATTACATATTTATACATTATAAGACCAAAACCATTAGTATAAACTTAAATTTTATGCATTTGCCTTTTAGATCCTGTAGGAGGTAAAAAGTGGAATTACATATCAGAAATACATTAGTACTGGTATTTATAACTACCTATATCATTATCTTTACTAGAGATCTTCATTTCTTCATGTGGCTTCAATTGTCTAGTAAGCTGCCCTTGCAAACAGCTAGAAAGTCCCCTAGCATTTCTTGTAGGGCTGATGTAGCAGTAACAGAGTCCCTCAGTTTTTGTTTATCTGAGAATGTCTTGAACCCTTTCGCAGTTTTGAAAGACAGTTTTGCTGGATATAGAATTCTTGGTTGGCAACATTTTGCTTTCAGCCCTGTAAATATGCCATTCCACTGCCTTCTTGCCTGCATGGTTTCCAGAGTGAAATTGACACAATCTTATTGAGGCTCCCTAGTATGTGACACATTGCTTCTCTCTTGCAGCTTTCAGAATTTTTTCTTTATCTTTGGCATTTGGAAATTTGATTATAACATGGCACAGTGTGAGTCTATTTGGGTTTATTCTGTTTGGAGTTCACTGAGCTTCTTGCATGTGTATCTTCAGAACTTTCATTAAATTTGAGACATTTTCAGCCATTATTTCTTTGAATATTGTCTCTGCCTCTTTCTCTTTCCTCTCCTTCTGGGACTTCCATCATGTGTGAATTAGTATACCCAAAGGTGTCCCACAGGTTCCTCGGGCTCTGTTCACTTTTCTTCATTCTTTCTATCAGACTGGATGATTTCAGTTGTATTATCATCAAGTTTATTCTTTCTTCTGCTAGCTCCAATCTGCTCAACTCTTCTAGGGAATTTTTAATTTCTATAACTACATTCTTCAGCTCTGTTTGTTTCCTTTTCATGATTTCCATCTCTCTATTGATATTCTCTTTGTGCTCATTTTTAATTTTCCTGCTTTCCTTGTTATTTGTCCATGTTTTCTTTTAGATCTTTGAACATTTTTTTTTTTTTAAGTCTTTGTCTGGTATGTCCCATGTCTGGTCCCTCTCACTGATGGCTTCTAATGCTTCATGCATCTCCTTTGCCCAGGTCTTCACTTCCTGTTTCTCTGGATGTTTTGTGACATTTTTTTGAAATGTGGACATTCTGGTATTTTAATGTTTTATCACTTGAATTTAGACTTGAAGGCATTTGTTCCTTAAGCTTTTACCCAGCTAGTATTATGACAAAGTTTTCTTGAATGCCAGGGTTGAATGAAAAATAAATAAAAGGAGGAAAAAAGGAATACATTTCCCAGTCTTGGCGTATTGAGCTGTGCCAGTGCTCTCCTTCAGAGCTTATCCGTACAATAAGTTTAGAGAATATGTCCAGGCCAAAGCAAGGGAACTCCCTGGTCCTTTCTATACATGTACCTTGTCTTAGGCATGTGTGTTTGTTCCTAGAAATTCCCGATTTACATGGTTCTGAACATCACCTCTTTCCTAGGAAACAATTTCCTCACAGTCTCAGGCACTGCACTGTATGTCCTACAGCCAGCAATCACTTGCCCCAGGTATCCACTTGACTGTTCTCTCTCAGCATTCTGTAGGAGAGCTCTGTGAGCCTCTTTCTACATGCAGGGCAAGTTTTGGGACAGCAAGTCCTTCAGGTAGCCAACCAACCAACAGATTGGTTGCGTCCCAGAATATATATAAGAGTTACTCTGCTCCTTCTGAAAATAGGATGAGGGGTCCATGCTGAAAATGACCAGCCAGAGTGCTACAAGTTCTTTCATTTTTGTGGAGCTTTGAGAAAAATGATTTTACCCATTGTCTCTCGTTGTTCAGAGCTTCTGTGGGGGGAGGGGGAGCAGGCCTGAAGTTTCTTACTCTACCATCTTGATCAGAGTGGGAGCAAGTATAATTTTGGGTGGACATCTTAGCTGTCTTCAAATGTTTAAAATGCTTTTACATGCGATAAGCAAAAGGGAATCAGGTGGTGTTGTCAAGGAGTTAGCTTTCAATATAAATCTAAAACCATTCAGCAATGGTAGATGAAGAGGTGTTTAAAAAGAAAAACACATTGATTAGAAGGTTTAACTCTTCAGTGTCCTAGGCAGCTTTCAAATTTAGGATTTATTCTACATAAGACTTTTGAAAACTTAATTTGAAAATTCTGAGCAAAGATGGTGAATTGAATCTGTGTACTTCTGATTCCTTGAAAAGCCCCACTAAAATTAAATTAAAAGGAAAATTTGTGAATAGACATAAATCCACCGGGACAGAGAGAATGAAAAATGGCAAGTAACTGCAACTATTGAGGACAAGAAATAAAAACTGGAAAAAAAGGATAATATAATTAGAAATCCATTTTGGAAGGAACAATATTCAAATAATAGGTGTTCCAGCAAAACAGACATGTGAAAATCATTGGGGAAATAACTTTTAAAATAATTTCAGACTGACGGACTTGAGTTTCTAGTTTGAAAGAGCCCAAATCATGGTCAAAAAGAAATAAATAATGATAAAACCAAATAAGTAATTGAAGGGAAAAAAGTTCACATACTAGTAATCAAGAATCAAAAAGACATTGGACTTCATAATAACAGCATTGCAATTTAAAAAAAAAGGTGGAGAATTATTTTAAAAATTGTGAGACAAAATTTTTGAACTAAGATTTTATATTGAGCCAAATCATCATTAAAATATAGAATGAAATCATTTTAACATCTGAATATTCTCAATGATTTACTTTTTAAGCACTTACACTGGAAGATATTCTCAACCAAAACCTAGAATAAAGAAGCCATTGGATAGAGAAATACATGTACCAATTCGGGAGAGATGAAAGGGAATTCTGGGATACTGGTAATGGAGATGCAAGGATGACAGCCATGAACCAGGTAAGATGGCAACAAGTCTACTTTGGAGCAAGTCACAATAAAGATATAGGTGAGAATCCTCCAGAAAAATAAAATTGATAGTCCATCCAATGTGTCTGAATATCTTGAAAGGATATTTACACAAATGGAAAAATGTTTGGAGTTGAATTATTTACTGTTAATTCTATAGAACATAAGAAAAACTATTTTAAGAGGCATTTTTTAAGTTCAGAAAAGCAAACAGCTTACTATATAACTTAAATAAGAAATGTGTTTTGGTAGTCAGAATAATATGAACATTGGATTTTGAAGTATCCAAATTTATGATATAACTTTATTGAAAAAATGGAGGGATCAGAATTACATATGTGTGTGTTTGTGTTCTGTTTGAGTATGTGTGCATTTTCTGGCAGGAAAGGTGGGAAATAAGAGAGATTAATCTCTATCTTTCTGTTCTAGTTTGCTAATGCTGCTGGAATACAAAACACCAGAGATGGATGGGCTTTTATAAAAGGGGGTTTATTTGGTTACACAGTTATAGTCTTAAGGCCATAAAGTGTCCAAGATAACACATCAGCAATTGGTACCTTCACTGGAGAGTGGCCAATGGTGTCCAGAAAACCTCTGTTAGCTGGGAAGGCATGTGGCTGGCGTCTGCTCCAAAGTTCTGGTTTCAAAATGGCTTTCTCCCAGGATGTTCCTCTCTAGGCTGTGGTTCCTCAAAAATGTCACTCTTAGTTGCACTTGGGGTATTTGTCCTCTCTTAGCTCCTCCAGAGCAAGAGTCTGCTTTCAACAGCCATCTTCAAACTGTCTCTCATCTGAAGCTCCTGTGCTTTCTTCAAAGTGTCTCTCTTGGCTATAGCAGCTTGCTCCTTCTGTCTGATCTTATATAGTGCACCAGTAATTTAATTTAGACCCACCCAATGGGCTGGCCAACACCTCCATGGAAATTATCCAATCAGAGTCATCACCCACAGTTGGGTGGGGCGCATCTCCGTGGAAACACTCAAAGAATTATAATCTAATTAATACTGATAGGTCTGCCCACACAAGATTACATCAAAGATAATGGGGTCTGGGGGACATAATACTGTCAAACAGCACACCTTCCATAGTAGGAAATCAAAAGATAATGCCTTAAATTTAAAATTTAAAATTTAGCAATACGGAAGTATAATTTAGAGATATGGAAATAAACACCAAAGTAAAATGTTGAAAGAGGTGAAAGAATTGTCTGTAGAAAAGAAAAATGTGATGGAGGATGGGGTGGGATTACCTTCATCAAAAGAAAAATGTATCAAATCTTTGAACTATGTTCATGTAAAACTTTGATCAAAAAAGAAAATATAGTTAGGATATTTTAGAAACTATTTCATTTTACTTGTTTCACCCAACATCCTGCCTATCTAAACTATGCCTATCTAAACTATGTCACCTCAGGGACTCATTTATAAAACAGCTTTCCAGTTGATTGAAGTTGTTTTATGAACTCCCTTCTGCCCCCAAACCCTGGCCAGTGTCATCTCTATTTTCATTTTAGGGTTTGAAGTGGTTTGGCTCCTCAGAATAATTAATTAGATCTGCTGTTCCTCTTTGTACAATAGAAGAATAAAAATTATTTCACATCTCAAATTCACTTATTGCACTCCTATAATTAATTTTAGTCCATGTGCTATGGCTTTATTTTGAGATCTTAAAAACATTTTAATTTTATTTCCTTTTGGGTGTAATTTGGAAGGAAAAGAAGAGAGAATCCTGAGGGAAACAACTGCAACTATGGCCTGTTTTGATTTATGATCTCATGTTAAAGTATTTTAATGATGAGTTTCAGACTAGAATGATGGGGTTAGAATGGGAAAGAATATGTTTCCAGTTGCTGAACTTATAAGAAGTTTTAAGTCCAGTGTGGTATTTGGATAAAACAAGAGGACAGAGGTTTAGAAAAAATACTTATTGAACAACCACTGTGTACCAACACATATGAATCTTACATGATTTTCTCATTTATGCTCCCAGTAACCATATGAAGGAGGTATGACTAGCCCCTGTTCTACACATGTGGAACATGAAGGTCAAAGTTATTAATTAATTTGCTCAGTTTTACAGATTTAAAAATTGTGGCAATTGGATGCATGTACTTTACACCACACATATTTTTTTGGGACACTAATGGTGTAGATTTGGAGTGTGGGAGAAAGAGAAGATAAAGAATAACTCCAAGATATATAGTTTTGGAGCAACTGTAAGGATGGAGACACCATAACCTAAAAATCTAAACTTGAGTAGAAATCTTGGAACCTGTGCCCCTATCTCAGAAGTAGGCTTTTAGGCAGCCTACTTGGATTCTAAGCTTTTTGTACCATTTAGAAAAAAAGATGTTCTTTGTATTTCTTTCATATCCCTTTATTTACAGAAGGCACCGAGATCTGGAATCTTAGTTAAAATCTTACTTTTACTCAATTTAAAGGAATCCAGTAAGAAGTCATATGCTTATTTAAAGCTATCCTTCCTTGAAGAATTCTTTGCAACAAATAGAGGAGGGCAAACAAAGCTTTGAAAGTTTTCTGCCTCTCCTCTCTCACTGCTAATGCTACTTTAATAAAAGACCTATATGATTAATCATTCTTCAAGTATTGTATTCCCTCATATTGACCTTTTTGACTGCAGATAGGAAAGCAGAATTACACACCTACTTGTTAGCAATGAGGCCAAAATTACTGCATGAAATGAGAAATGTGGGTTGGGTTATTTCTATGATCCCTTCCTATAGGTTTTTGATTATAGACTACATTCCAATTTCTTTACATTATTTTAGACAAAGACATTAAGAACACATGGTGTTTTAATAATCATCATGAATCATTTTAATGAAATAGCTGTGTTCAATATACAGTGAGGTGACAGGCTGCAGTAAATTGATGATGCCATTAATAATGTGATAACCTCTCCACCATTAATAGCTATTTAACTTTAAATAAGTACCTAAAATCTAGTACTTCAACTTTCACATAGAGCTGAAATTGCCTGCTCAAGGCAGATGAATACTTTCAGTTCCTTAGGTATTGAAAGTCAAACTTTTAAGAAATGCATACTTAATTTTATGTAACTTTGAAAATTGCAACCTTTCCTTTGGTGCAACTCTAGATAATGGAGTGGATGAGTGAGACATCCACTTTTAAGAAAATGATACTACTCTCATCTAACTCAAAATATTAGTGGAACAAACTTTGCACATATTGACTAAAATATGACTATGCGTTTACATTACATGACTTTTTTGATTAAAACTTAGCTGTTAATATTATTTTAAAATGCAGTTAATTTAAAATTTTTTTTTAATATTTACTGAATAGAATATTAGTTTGTCAGGCCTGCTGTGAAAAAACACACCATACAGTGATTGGCTTAAACAATAAGAAATTATTATCTCACATTTTCAGAAGTTGAAAATAAAGGTGTAGACAAGAGATCAGGATTTCTCTGAAGTCCGAAACGTTTTGGTGGTGGCCTGCTGGCAGTCAATCTCTACCTCCATCACATGGCAATTTGTTTTTTTTCTCTCCTCCTCTGACTTTTACTAACTGACTGAGTCTGAATTTCCTCTGCCTGTAAGAACTGCAGTCATATTTGATTAAGGCCCCACTCTGATCCAATTTGATCTCATCCAAATGAGTCCACACTCACAGGCCTGGGGTTTTGACTTGAACATGCCATTGTGTGTGTTTGGTGGCGGGGGCATGATTCAATCTACCACAAAGATTTTCTGTTTGTCAATATTATCTGTTTTTCATAATTAATCTTCTTAAGAATCCTATGATGTAGGTAATATTATGGTCCCTCTTTTACCAGAAGAAGATCCTGAGTCCCAGAGAGTTTAAGTAACATGCCAAATGTCATAGACATATTATGTCACAGAACTAGTGTTTGAACTCAGGCATGTTTATGACAAAACAAATATTCAAGCTCTATGCTGTAGAGCATCCTCCATTGTTGAAAATATGACTTTTCTAATTGAAAATAATTTTAAAATTTAATAGAACCACTTGTATGCCTAAAGAATAGCACATTTCCCAGGAAAATGACACTTGATCATAGTTTCAAAATAAGTTTGAATCTAAAGGGGATTTATATAGCTGTTTATACAGCTATATAAATTTATAAAGCTATAAACTATATCTGATCATAATTTTGATACTTTTCCACTTATTTTTTTTTTCCAGAATAGAAAGCATAGGTATTCATTCAATGTTATTTATGTAGTCCCTACTCTTTGCAAAGAAACTGGGCTTCAGAGCATTCAGAGAAGAAAACCATGTTGAGCAGGCCCTCAGGAGCTTAGAATCCTCAGGGAGCAGGGGATAACACAATACATTTTCTAATGCAAGATGGAAAGTGGTACAAGGCATAAAAGAAGTGTTTATAAAGGGTAGTAAAGATAAAAAGTTGAGGAGAGTACCCATGCCTGTGCATTATCAGGAAAACATAGTAGAGGAGAGTTTCCAGACTCAATTTTAAAGGATAAGTTGGATGTAGGTATGTTCGGAATAGAAGAAATATATTTCTTATTTTTGGGACAAGAAAAGAAAGGGCACAAGAGAAGGCAAGGATAGAACTGTTATAGAAAATATAGGAAACTTAATTTGGCTAGAATGTAGAATGTAAGAAAACTAGTACTGGGAGATGAGATGGGAAAAGGAAAGCTAAATAAGTACTTTAGTTGCTTTTTGTTTAAGGATACTGCACCAGGGTTCATTTTTTCTCAGTCTTTATGTCTATTGGCTATTCGGGAAAACATCAAGATACCATGCCAAGAAAAAGTAGGAAAAGAGGGACAAGAAGAGGAAAGATGCCCCAATCCTTCACCTATTTTATTGCAGACTTTTTTTTTGATTAGAAAAGTTGTGGGTTTACAGAATAATCACATATAAAATACAGTATTCCCAAATGCCACCCTATTGTTAACATCTTGCATTGGTGTGGTACATTTGTTGCAATTGATGAAACCATATTTTTATAATTGTATTATCAATTATAGTCCATGGTTTAATTTAGGGTTCACTGTTTGTGTTGTGCAGTTCCATGTTTTCTTTTTTTTATTTCTATTCTAGTAACATATATACAACCTAAAATTTCCCCTTTTGATCATATGCAAATATGTAACTCAGTGCTATTAATTGCATTCACAATGTTGTGCTACCATCACCACCACCCATTTCCAAAACGTTTCCATCAACCCAAGTAGAAACGCTGTACGTTTTAATCCTTAACTTCCTATTTCCTATCCCCACCCTGTTCCCTGGTAACCTATATTCTAATTTCTGTCTATGGGTTTTCTTATCCTAATCATTTCATATGAGTAAGATCATATAATATCTGTCTTTTTGTGCCTGGCAGGTTAGCGTTTGCCCCAGGTCATCTACCTCAGTAGGGTTTTATATTGCCTTTGTTTTTCAAGCCACTTTTGCAAATTCTGGGAGGGAGGACAAATTCTTGGAGGGAGGGGCACCACCAGAGAGGAGTTTCTCAGGGCATTCTTTCCCAGCTCTGGCCAGCTCCAAACTGCAGGGGTTGGGGATAAGGGAGGGGTCAGGAAGGGCTCCAGGAACTTGTTCCACTGCTCCCCAAAGCTGTGCGTTCTTGACTTGCCCAGCAAATTCAGGCCG